>NC_141879.1:178662500-179912500 GCF_056163025.1 Triticum urartu | reverse complement strand
GCTCCGCGTCGCCCCCTTCCTAGGCCTCGCCGTCGTCCAGACCACCGCCCTGGAGCTCTCGGCGCGGCGTGGTCGACGTGGTCAACGACCGACTTCCATCGGAAGAGTACTGTACGTGGAGAGGCTGACAGCTGGGTCCAGGCGATCGCAAGGAAGTGCCTCCTTATTACGCGCAAAATAATTATTCCTCCACCTGACAGCAGGGACCCACCGGACGGGCCACCTTATTTCGCAAAAAAATGTTTCCCCCTGACTGCTGGGACCCACCGGACGAGCCAGCGTATTTCGCGAAAAAAACGTTCCGCCGCTGTCAGCTCGGACCCACCGGAAGTGCCTCCTTATTATGCACAAAAAATGAATACTCCCCCTGCTAGCTGGGACCCACCATGGTGGGAGGCTGACTTGTGGGCCTACTAAGTTGACTAGCCTTTGTCAACTTTAGTCAATATGAACGATTCTAGCTCCAGTGACCGTACGATGTCCATCCAACGGCTATAGTGCTTCTTCAACCTCTGGTCTTCTTGCTCCAGCCGCCCAAAGCAGCGCCGGTCGTGCCACATGCTCCTGCCTCCCGTGGACGGCTGTGCTGCCGCGGAGGCCTCACCGCCTCCTACTATTCCCACCGCTGGCCAGGCCCTGCGGTGACGGCAGCCTCACACCGCAGCTGAACCAGTGAACCCTCGTACTCCTCTTCGTGCGGGCTTCCACTGCCGTGTCTTCCCCGGCTCCCCGTCATCCCCTTCCTAGGCCTCACCGTCGTCCACCGCCCTGGTGCTCTCGGCGCGGCGTGGTCAACGTGGTCAAGGAACGACTTCCATCGGACGTGGACTGTACATGGAGAGGCTGACAGCTGGGTCCACGGCCGCAGCAAGGAAGTGCCTCCTTATTACGCGAAAAATAATGATTCCTCCACCTGACAACTGGGACCCACCGTACGGGCCACTGTCTTTCGCGAAAAAAACATTTGCCCCAGACTGCTGGGACCCACCAGCTACATCTTCGCACGCAAGGAATTGCGTTCGGGCAAAATAACGATTCGCCCCCTGACTGCTGGGACCCACCAGCTACATCTTCGCAGGCAAGGAAGTGCCTGACAGTCGGGACCCACCTGGTCGAAGCATATGTAGCGTTGTCATTCTGGTCGCGACCGTGTACATACATATATACTGGTGGATGTAGAGGCGCGCACGTGTCGTAGTAAAGGCGCGTACGTGTCGTAGTAAAGGCGCGCACATAGCATGTACACGTACGCACAGCGGCCAGGGTGCAAGAAAGAAAATACGGCCACGTATGTGTACATACGGGCAAGGTTTTGAACGCCTACTCGCGCATACGTACGGCCAGGGCTCGTTGACATGGCTGGGTCGGAACGGAGAAACAGCGTCGTCATCGTGTTCATGGGGAGGCAATGGAATGCGTTGTGTTCATGGGGAGGCAACGGAATGCGTCGTGTTCATCAGGAGGCAACGGAACGTGTGGGAGCCAACCGGCTTGGTCAGAACAGAATGTGTGGTCGTGTTCATCGGGAGGGCTTGGACGGAACATGCGATGGAAACGAGGCCTAGCGTACCGCACAACGGGGGAAACGGCCTTGTGTTCGACCGGCCACGTACGAAATGGGATCATGTTCATCGGGAGGGTTCTGGCGTACCACAAAACGGACAAAACGGACCTCCTACGGTCGAAACGGGGGTCTTGTTGATCGAGAGGGGTGCGGCGTACCGCAAAACGGACAAAACGAACTTGTGTTGGAGCGCTATGGTCGAAACGGCGGTCCTGTTCATCGGGAGGGGTGTGGCGTACCGCAAAACGGGACTCCATGGGATACTGTTCATCTCCACCGTCGACCTCCTCCGACCTCCACGGGCTACCGTCGACCTCCTCCAGCCTCCACGGGCTCCTGTTCCTCCACGGGCTCCTGTTCATCCAGCCTCCACCGCGCGCTACTCCACCGGCTACTGTTCAACCACCCCTCCACGGGCACCCCTCCACCATATATTGTTCATCCAGCCCTCCACACCACGAGGTCCTGTTCAACCACCCCTCCACAGGCACCCCTCCACCGTCTACTGTTCATCCAGCCCTCCACCACACCACGGGGTCCTGTTCATCCAGAGGCAACACCACCGCTCACTGTTCATCCAAACCCCCCACAACGCTCACTGTTCATCCCAGAGGCAGCATCGATCGGCTTCGGTTAGCAGCAGTAGCGAAGGAATCGCTCGATCGGGTTCAGTTAACAGCCATCGATCGATCGCTCGGGTTCAGTAACGCGTAGCCTGCAGTGGAATCGCTCGGGTTCAGTTAGAGCCCAACGCCTCGCTCGGGTTCAGTTAGAGCCAACGCCTCGCACACACGCGCGTACATGTACGAGAGAAACGCGCATCGCTCGGCCCCCGACCTCCCACCGTAACCGGGAACTCCCTGAAATTTTCCTCGCCCTCGCTTCTACCATGGTTTTTTCCGTCATGGACGGCCCAAAGAATGTCATGCAGCTGCGTTTCCGGCCCGCCCAGGATGAAAAGCCCATTTTCTATCATGATTTTTTGTCATAGAAGTAGGAGCCCACCACATCTATGATGATACCGGGTTTTGTCACAATTATCGTCATAGAAGTGTCATATGTATGATAGAAAAAAATTCGTTCGGCCCAAAATGTCACGGATGTGTCTTTTTTTTGTAGTGGTGCTCCGGACGCAATGTCCGAAGACAAGACTCAGTCCTCCGCCGCCGAAAACGACGACGATGAGGAGGAGGAAAACAACGCACCCCCTGATGAGGGTATGAAAAAGAGGGCGGCCTCCACCATTCTGGAGGCAGAGGCGCCCAAGAAGGGGAAAGGCCCACTCGTGGGCAGCTCCGCATGGGACGTTGAAAGCAGTCCGGAGCAACACCCCGCACTAAGCCGCGGGCCGCATCGTAAGTGCTAAGACTTATATCTGCCCATAAAGTTTCTCCTCCTCATTGCATTGACATGATTGGTTATGTTATTGTAGTCTGGCCCACAACAGCTCCCCGCGATCCTCATCGGGAGATTCACTGGATTCCAAGGCGATGGCCAGCGAGTCACCGCCGGCCGCTCACTCCCCGAAGGCCAAAGATCGAAGGACTGTTCCAGGCGGGGGAGAGGCTCGGGAGGCGCCAGAAGGCAAAACCCCTGTCACCGGACACCAGGGGGATCAATCCCCAAGGAGATTGGTGGGGAGGGCCGTATTCAGTTTGTCCCTCAGCCGGACTCGATTCCAGAGACCGATGCGGCTCCGAAATCCAGCACACAACCTCCTTCGAAAGAAGGGGCGATGCCTATTCCGCCGGTGACACCTGTCCAACTAGGGGCACCGGATAATCTGCTGGAAGCGCTGCAAGGCACTTCCATTGTGGATGAGCACCGTGTCCTTATGGGCATGGTAATTGAAAAGGTTCAGTCCGCCAAGAGCGGACTAACCGAAGGCCTGCAGCAGCCTGCTAATAGGCTTTGAGGTAAGCGATGCAAAAGAGAGAAAATCCCAATATAGACAATAGCCCCTGAGACATTGTCCTGTGTTTGGAGAGAAAAAGCCAGACAGAGGATCAATCTCCTATTGCAGGAAACTAACTAAATTTTTATGAAATGTACATAGGCGTCGCTGTTGGCCGCAGCCTCGCATACTGCCGAAGTTTTCGGACTGAAGCAGAAACTGGAGGAGGCCGAGAAGGAGCTGGGCCGAGTGAAGAGGCAGCTCCAGGATAACAAGGTAAGTAATAACCTGTTATGTGTTCGAAAAAAGGAAACTGATATGTAATGACCTATAACACCCATGATGCGGCTATATCTCCCACGTGTCGGAGCACGACTTAGAGGCATAACCGCATAGTAGGCATGTCGCAAGATGCAACACTCAAGCGAATGGCACGGCAACAAACAGCAAATGACTGGAAGACAGCTGGCGCATCGGTCTCGGGGCGTTACAACACACCACCACTATGAGAGGATCTCGTCCCGAGATCTAGGATGGCACCAGAGGGAAGCGGAAGGGGAAGAGAAGAGGTAAAAGTAAAACTAAGTTGCTTCTTTGACAAATGAGTGAAACCGAAGAACCTTGTGAGGTTGAACAAATTGAAAGAAAGAATACAACGAAGATGAACAAAGTTGAAAACACTCCGTTAGAAAAGAGGAACAAGGAACCTTACTAGAGCCTTGTAGGCTGAAAGACATAAGAAAAGGGTTGCAATGGACAAGAAGTACATGCAAGCACTCCGGTTGAAACGAGATGTACAAGGAACGATAAGGATCAATTACGACAACACTCTGGTTAAAACAAGATAGAGAAGGAATAAGAATTATATAATTTGGATAGCACTCTGGTAGAAAAAGAGAAGGCAAACTTGATAAGATGAAAAGAACTTGAAAGGAGAACACCACACTCAAGTTATTTAGTTCGATCTTGTTTATGTACCCAACAATATTAAATGTTGATTAACATGGCAAGAGGTGAAGCAAATGAAAACTACACATTTGGGAAAGTTTAAATGAGGTCGGAACAGGTCCGGAGAAACCTCATGTGCATATTTTAGGTTTGGTATTGTTCTTCCCTAAACACAATTTTAGAGTTATTAAACATGCAAAATGAGTGCACCATGTTAAACTATGCATTTTTCTACCCCATTTACATATAAAGTTTATTAGGTTTGGAGCTACGGTTATTTAGTTATGAATTAAATCATTTTAACATGGCATAGGAGAAAATTTAACCAAACAGCATTTAGACATTACAAACATGGATAAAAGTGGCATATTATGAAACTACACAAAATTCTAAGCATTTTACATATTAAGTTTGTTTTAATCCGATGCACGGTTGTGGAGTTATGATATGCATGAAACTTAGGGACCAAACTGTAAAATGGTAACTCTGGATAATAGGAAAATTCGTTCTGTGAAAAAAACAAGAAATGGGCCAAATACAGCTAGCCCAACAGAGCCATACAGAGGGCGGGCACGTCCTCACCATGGGCCCTAGCCCGTTCAGTGGAACAAGGTCGGCTGGGTGAGGAGGGGTGTGCTGGGCCGGCCTGCCTGCGGGGCTCTCGGGACCAGATCCGGCCCGGGGCGTTACATGACCAAAATGACATGATGTGTTCAAAGGCTACGACCGAGGTCGAGGCCCTGAGAATGGCCCTGGTCGAAGCCGAAGGGAAGGCTGTCAAGGAGCAGGTCACTCGGGAGAAGCTCAAGGCCCGGGTCAACGAGGTCCAACGGGAGCTCGAGGACGCGGTGAAGAAGTGCGAGGCCTTGGAGTGCGATGCGTCAGTTCAAGAGACCGAACTCACCAAGGCTCGTCAGAGTGCGGAGGCAGCCCGGAATGAGTCCCAGGGCGCCCTTCAGGAGATCCGGGAGGCCAGGAAGATCGCGGCGGGTAAGGCATTCAACATGCAAAGCAAGAATGTGAAGATGAAATATCGTTTACTAACCCGGATTCGGAGTTCTCCAGGGGCTTTTACTTATCTCCCACGCAATGTGGCTGACACCACAGAGTTCTTCCGAGCCGAAGAAGAGAGCTCCACGGAGAAGCTATTCTGGTCGCAATATCTTGCGCCAGAACATCCAGTGTCCTTTAGCGATCAGCTAAAATAGCTGGTCGAGCTGCATAGGGTGGCCGAACTAGGCCTGGCGGATTTAATAATCCGGTTGTGGCCAGCCGAAGCTATACCCTGCAGTTACTTTGGCCTCATGAAGCGACTAGTGGATGCCTGTCCTCGGTTGGACGTCGTCAAGCGGTCCGTCTGCATCGAGGGCGCACGTCTGGCCTTCTCCTATTGCAAGGCCTGGTGGGTGAAGCTTGACGCTGTCAAATTAGCGACCGAGGGGCCGCCGGAGGGCAAGGAGCACCGCACACCCGAGCGATACTTCGGCGATGTCTTGGAGGGGTCCCGCATTGTTGCGGATCATTGTGCGAAAGACACTATCTTTGAATGAATGTATTCGAGCTCCCTCTACCTTGTATGATAAAACAAAGTGATTGTGCAATGTAATGCTTGCTATGTTTTTATATTTTTACTTCCTGTGCGGCCGTGTTGTATGAAATCTGAGGGTTAACCAGTCGTCGGCTTCTGCCCCCATGTAGGTAGTACGGGGGTGTTCGGGATGGAAGCTAAACAATCTTGATCCAATTAGATGGTCCTTGAAGGAGTTGTTTAGCGCAACGAACCAGGCAACCAGACTACGGCTGTAACGCCCACACATAGCCATAGGAGTTTGACAATAAAAACATGGGCGCAGCCCCTAGTATCCGAACTAGAGTGCTATGAGCGTCTAATCGGGAAGTGCTACCTCTTGAGCACTGCGTTGGTTTTCCCTTGAAGATGAAAGGATGATGCAGCAAAGTAGCGTAAGTATTTCCCTCAGTTTTTGAGAACCAAGGTATCAATCCAGTAGGAGATCATGCTCAAGTCCCACGCACCTACACAAACAAATAAGAACCTCGCAACCAATGCGATAAAGGGGTTGTCAAGCCCTTCTCGGTCACTTACGAGAGTGACATCTGATAGATATGATAAGATAATATTTTTGGTATTTTTATGATAAAGAAAGTAAAATAAATGGCAAAGGAAATAACTAAGTGTTGGAACATTAATATGATGAAAGATAGACCCGGGGGCCATAGGTTTCACTAGTAGCTTCTCTCAAGAGCATAAGTATTACGGTGGGTAAACGAATTACTGTCGAGCAATTGATAGAATTGAGCATAGTTATGAGAATATCTAGGTATGATCATGTATATAGGCATCACGTCCGAGACAAGTAGACCGAAACGATTCTGCATCTACTACTATTACTCGACACATCGACCACTATCCAGCATGCATCTAGAGTATTAAGTTCATAAGAACAGAATAATTCTTTAAGGAAGATGACATGATGCAGAGGGATAAACTCATGCAATATGATATAAACCCCATCTTTTTATCCTCGATGGCAACAATACAATACTTATCGGTTCCCTTTCTGTCACTGGGATCGAACACCGCAAGATTGAACCCAAAGCTAAGCACTTCTCCCATTGCAAGAAAGATCAATCTAGTAGGCCAAACCAAACTGATAATTCGAAGAGACTTGCAAAGATAAACCAATCATACATAAAAGAATTCAGAGGAGAATCAAATATTGTTCATAGATAATCTGGATCATAAACCCACAATTCATCGGATCTAGACAAACACACCGCAAAAGAATATTACATCGAATAGATCTCTAAGAAAATCGAGGAGAACTTTGTATTGAGATCCAAAGAGAGAGAAGAAGCCATCTAGCTAATAACTATGGACCCGTAGGTCTGAAGTAAACTACTCACACATCACCGGAGAGGCCATGGAGTTGATGTAGAGGCCCTCCGTGATCAATGCCCCCTCCGGTGGAGCTCCGGAAAAGGCCCCGAGATGGGATCTCTTGAGTACAAAAGGTTGCAGTGGTGGAATTAGGTTTTCGTGGTGCTCCTGGATGTTTGGGGGGTACGTGGATATATATATATATATATATATATATATATATATATATAGGAGGAAGAAGTACGTCGGTGGAGCAACGGAGGGCCCACGAGGGTAGAGGGTGTGCCCCCTGCCTCGTGCCTTCCTCCCTTGTTTCTTGACGGCCACTCCAACTGTCCTGGATCACATTTGTTGAGAAAATCATGTTCCCGAAGGTTTCATTCTGTTTGGACTCTGTTTGATATTCCTTTCTTCAAAACCCTAAAATAGGCAAAAAAACGCAATTTGGGCTGGGCCTCCGGTTAGTAGGTTAGTCCCAAAAATGATATAAAAGTGTAAAATAAATCCCATTAACATCCAAAATAGATAATATAATAGCATTGGGCAATCAAAAATTATAGATACGTTGGAGACGTATCAAGAAGTACCAATTCTTCGCGTAATGCAGAAGAAATCTCCAACAATTTGTAACCTCCGAACAGCTGACCGGCTCTCGCCGTATCATGACAGTCAATTTTCGGCTTTCTCTACTGAGGTGCTCCTTTGGATAAACCAAGGCACAATCGTAGTAGTTCTCCCTTTACTACCTTAGCCGATATAGCGGAACATAAGGTAGCAAGCACAGGAGTCGGGCAACCCAACTATTGACCAAAGACATGATTCAGAACCAATGCATATACTGCTAAATTCGGGGTGCCGAACTATACTTATAAAAAGTGTTCAGACTTTTGTTGCCGTAATGTGGGGTGCTATGAAGCCCTTGGCAAACATCAAACGTACCAAAGTGTACGGGTGCTACCTGATAGGGTTACCCACAGGGGAGCTGAAAAAGAGAAAGAAAACAGAAAAGGTACAAAGGTAAAAAACTGGGTCCTAAAGCTCCAGCCGCAAAACTGTTCTCATTGTAATTTAATTAGTACGTCAAGGCGCATTGGTACAGGTAGTGCGATAAGCAACAGGCTATTTGACATGCCAAAACCAAGGGAGAGCTGCATGCTGGTCCTGAAAAACAGGTAGAGTTATCGTTAACGGAATCACCTAAAAAGTCCCCCATATGTCTGTGTTTCTCGCCGTCTTGGTGTGTTTATCCTTCAAGAGGACCGATGACCAGACCACCAGCTGGGGCCTATGGGATTGAGACCTGAAAAGAAAAACAAGTAAAAGTGAAAGTATGTGTGTATCTGATGTCGGTTGAGCCATACTATGGACCACAAGCTAGCTATGCCTCCGTCGATGCCCATGGGATTTTGAGTGCGTAGTTATGTACGCGCGGCACGAATGCCACCACTTTATCGAGACTGAGACAGAGGCCAGATTGCTAGTCAAGCTCCTGACGAGCCGAGCTCTCCTGCTGCAGAGTAATTCAGACCCTCTTAACGGTGTCCGTGCGCTCGGCAGCCGAATTATGGTTTTGCTTGAGAAGGCCGCTCTGTACTTCCGCTGCCAAGGCAGCTGTGTGCTCTTATGTATGGAGGGAGCGTTCCGTATTTCCGTTGACCGTTATGATGCCGAGTGGACCAGGCATCTTGAGCTTGAGATAAGCATAGTGTGGTACTGCGTTGAATCGAGCAAACACAGTTCACCCGAGCAGTGCATGATAGCTGCTGCGGAAGGGGACTATATCGAAGATTAACTCCTCGCTTCGGAAGTTGTCCAGATATCCGAAAACAACCTCTAGTGTGATTGAGCCCGTACAGCGGGCCTCTACACCTGGTATGACTCCTTTGAAGGTAGTCCTGGTGGGCTTGATCCATGATGGGTTAATGCCCATTTTTCGTGTTGTATCCTGATAGAGCAGATTGAGGCTGCTACCTCCATCCATAAGGACGCGAGTCAGGTGGAACCCATCAATTATTGGGTCTAGGACCAGTGCGGCTGAGCCACCGTGATGGATACTGGTCGGATGATCCCGGCGATCGAAAGTGATCAGGCATGAAGACCATGGATTAAATTTTGGGGCGACTGGCTCTATCGCATAGACGTCCCTGAGCGCACGCTTGCACTCCCTCTTGGGGATTTGGGTAGCATATATTATGTTCATCATTTTGACCTGAGGGGGAAACTTCTTCTGTCCCCCTGTGTTCGGTTGCCGGGGCTCTTCATCATCGTCCTCACTTTGTGATCCCTTTTCCCTGTTCTCGGCATTTAATTTGCCGGCCCGTTTAAAAACCCAGCAATCTCTATTTGTATGATTGGGTGGTTTGTCTGGGGTGCCATGAATCTGGCACGGACAATCAAGTATGCGGTCCAAGCTGGATGGGCCTGAATTGTTCTTTTGGAACGGCTTCTTCCGCTGACCGGACTTAGAGCCACTGAATCCAGCATTGACCGTCGTGTCCTCGGTGTTATCACTGTTGTTTCGATGCTTGTATCTGTTGCGTTGAGACTTTTCTTTGTTATTTTTAACTTCAGGGGTGCTGGCGTCGCTTGCATTGTTTTTGCTACGAGCCAGCCAACTGTCCTCGCCCCCACAAAAGTGGGTCGTGAGTGCCATGAGGGCCGCCATGGATTTTCATTTTTTCCTGGCCGAGGTGGCGAGCGAGCCATTCATCGCGGATGCTGTGTTTGAAGGCTGCTAGGGCTTCGGCATCCGGACAATCAACGATTTGGTTCTTTTTAGTTAAGAACCTAGTCCAGAATTTCCTAGCGGACTCTCCAGGTTCTTGAACTATGTGGCTTAAGTCATCGGCGTCTGGTGGCCGGACATATGTACCTTGGAAGTTATCGAGGAAGGATTCTTCCAAGTCCTCCCAGCTGCCGATAGAATTTTCAGGCAGGCTGTTTAGCCAGTGTCGAGCTGGCCCCTTGAGTTTTAAAGGGAGGTATTTGATGGCGTGGAGGTCATCGCCGCGGGACATATGAATGTGGAGAATGAAGTCTTCGATCCACACTGCGGGGTCCGTGGTTCCATCGTATGATTCTATATTCGTGGGTTTGAACCCTTCTGGGAATTCATGATCCATGACCTCATCAATGAAGCAATGAGGGTGTGTGGCGCCTCTATATTGGGCCGTATCGTGACATAGCTCTGATGGAGTCCGACTGTGGTTTTCAGCCCGTGCATGACTAAGTTTGTCACGTCCGAATAGGTGGCTGTCGTCGTGTGTTGAGGCACGTCCTTGAGATCCGTAGACTGATCTGGTATGTCCTGCTTTATTGTTTAGGTTTTGCCGGAGGTCATATGTATGGCTGTGGGCTAATTTACCCCTATCTGTGCGATGAGGCAGGGCAGGCTGGTGTTTGGCGTGAGTTGCCATTTTGTCCCGACCACGTGGTGGTCGGTCAGCCACATTATGCGATGGTGGTATGTATTCCGGCACCTCCTCGTCAAACTGAGGTAGCAATTTACGCTTTGGGTAACTTTTGGTTGGGCGCTTGAGGCCGTATTCTTCGGCTGCTAGGACATCGGTCCATTTATCATTGAGCAGATCTTGATCAGCTTGAAGCTGCTGCTTCTTATTTTTTAGGCTCCTTGTAGTGGCTATTAGCTGGCGCTTGAAGCGCTCTTGCTCAAGAGGTTCCTCGGGCATGATGAAATCGTCGGTGCCAAGGCTCACCTCATCCTCGGAGAGCGGAAGATAACTTATGTCCTCTGAGTCTTCGTGTGTGGCCTGTTTACCAAGGCTAACCTGCCCATCTTCCCGTTCATCTTGTTCTGTTTCAACGGGGTCTTCGTTGTCTTCGGCACCTTTTGGAGTGTTATCTTCTCCTGTGCCGGTGTTGCTGTCTTTACTACGGCGTGACTTAGAGTGGCGCCGCTGACGCCGGCACTTGGATTGTATTTAAGAAGGTTTATCCTCATCTGGATCTTCCTTGTCATCGTCGTTGTTCTCCTTTGGTGCATCCACCATGTATACATCATACGAGGAAGTGGTCGTCCAGCGTCCGGTGAACAGCGGGTTTTGGGCCTCTTCTTCTACGGCATCGTCGTCCATACTGTCGATGTCCTCGGAGTCGTAATCAAGTGTGTCGGTTAAATCCTCGACCGTGGCTATGAAGTGGGTGGCGGGTGGGGAGAAAAATTCTCCATCGTCAGCCCCTAGTTCGAACCGGATATAGTTCGGCTGTGAGTCCTCCGCCAAGGACATGTTCTTTAATGAATTTAGCATGTCGCCCACAGGCGAGTGCTGGAAGATGTCTACGGCGCTGAATTCGAAGATCGATAAACGATCAAGTTCAGCATCAGTGGGCTCACACGGTTCGGAACTTACAACCGGAAACGAGTCTAGAGTTCCGGTGGCATGGGTATCGTGTGAGATCAACTCTACGTGCGGCTCCAATGTCGTGGAATCCGTGGCCTCCGTGGTGGGGTCGATCCTCCCGTCCTCGGATGGCGCAGTCTGCTCTTGATCTAAGGCCAGAGCGGTTATGGGAGCTGTCTCCTGGATGCAGTCTGATGACAGATTTAGGTCATGTCCCTCAGGGTGACCCGGAGTGGCAGCCGCGGTCTCGAATCCGGCGAAGATCAAGTCTCCACGGATCTCCGCAACGTAGTTCAAGCTCCCAAATCTGACCCGATGGCCAGGGGTGTAGCTTTCGATCTGCTCCAGATGGCCAAGTGAATTGGCCCGCAGAGCGAAGCCGCCGAACACGAAGATTTGTCCAGGGAGGAAAACTCCCCCTTGGGCAGCATCGTTGTAGATGGTTGAAGGAGCCATCAAACCTCTTGATGATGGCACAGTGGAACTCTCAATGAAAGCACCAATGTCGGTGTCAAAACCGGTGGATCTCAGGTAGGGGGTCCCAAACTGTGCGTCTGAGGTCAGTGGTAACAGGAGACAGGGGACACAATTTTTTACCCAGGTTCAGGCCCTCTCTATGGAGGTAATACCCTACGTCCTGCTTGATTGATCTTGATGAATATGAGTATTACAAGAGTTGATCTACCACGAGATCGTAATGGCTAAACCCTAGAGCTCTAGCTTGTATGGCTATGATAATGAGTCTCCTCCTTCGTACTAAGTCCTCCGGTTTATATAGACACCGGGAGGATCTAGGGTTAAACAAGGTCGGTTACAAAGAAAGGAATCTACATATTTAGTCACCAAGCTTGCCTTCCACGCCAAGGAGAGTCCCATCCGGACACGGGTGCAGTCTTCGGTCTTTGTATCTTCATAGCCCATCAGTCCGGCCCATGGCTAACAGGTCGGACGCCCGAGGACCCCTTAGTCCAGGACTCCCTCAATAGTGATGTGCATTACCGAGAGGGCCCAGAGATACCTCTCCGATACACAGAGTGACAAATCCTAATCTCGATCTATGCCAACTCAACAAACACCATCGGAGACACCTGTAGAGCATCAATAGTGATGTGCATTACCGAGAGGGCCCAGAGAGGGCCCAGAGATCACCCAGTTACGTTGTGACGTTTCATAGCACACAAGGTGTTCCTCCGGTATTCGGGGGTTGCATAATCTCATAGTCAGAGGAACATGTATAAGTCATGAAGAAAGTAATAGCAATAAAACTTAAAAATCCTTATGCTAAGCTAACGGATGGGCTTGTCCATCACATAATTCTCTAACGATGTGATCTCGTTCATCAAATGACAACACATGTCTATGGCTAGGAAACATAACCATCTTTGATTAACAAGCTAGTCAAGTAGAGGCATACTAGGGACACTCTGTTTGTCTATGTATTCACGCATGTACTAAGTTTCCGATTAATACAATTCTAGCATGAATAATAAACATTTATCATGATATAAGGAAATATCAATAACAACTTTAGTATTGCCTCTATGGCATATTTCCTTCAGTCTCCCACTTGCACTAGATTCAATAATCTAGTTCACATCGTCATGTGATTTAACACCAATAGTTCACATCTTTGTGTGATTAGTTCACATCTCCATGTGACTAACACCCAAAGGGTTTACTAGAGTCAATAATCTTGTTCACATCGCTATGTGATTAACACCCAAAGAGTACTAAGGTGTGATCATGTTTTGCTTGTGAGGGAAGTTTAGTCAACAGGTCTGCCATATTCAGAGCCGTATGTATTTTGCAAATTTTCTATGTCTACAATGCTCTGCACGGAGCTACTCTAGCTAATTGCTCCCACTTTCAATATGTACCCAGATCGAGACTTTAGAGTCATCCGTATCAGTGTCAAAGCTTGCATCGACATAACCCTTTACGACGAACTTTTTGTCACCTCCATGACCGAGAAATATGTCCCTATTCCACTAAGGATAATTTTGAACGATGTCCAGTGATCCACTCCTGGATCACTATTGTACCCTCTTGCCAAACTCATGGTGAGGTACACAATAGGTCTGGTACACAACATAGCATACTTTATAGAACCTATGACTGAGGCATAGGGATTGATTTTTCATTCTCTTTCTATTTTCTGCCGTGGTCGGGTTTTGAGTCTTTACTCAACTTAACACCTTGCAACACAGGCAAGAACTCCTTCTTTCACTATTCCATTTTGAACTACTTCAAAAACTTGTCAAGGTGTGTACTCATTGAAAAACTTATCAAGCGTCTTGATCTATATCTATAGATCTTGATGCTCAATATGTAAGCAGCTTCACCGAGGTCTTTCTTTGAAAAACTCCATTCAAACATTCCTTTATGCTTTCTAGAAAATTCTACATCATTTCCGATCAACAATATGTCAAACATATACTTATCAGAAAAGTTGTAGTCTCCCACTCACTTTCTTGTAAATGCGGGCTTCACCGCAAGTCTATATTAAACTATATTCTTTGATCAACTCATCAAAGTGTATATTCCAACTCTGAGATGCTTGCACCAGTCCATAGATGGATCGCTGGAGCTTGCACACTTTGTTAACACCTTTAGGATTGACAAAACCTTCTTGTTGTAGCATATACAACTCTTATTTTAAGAAATCCATTAAGGAATGCAGTTTTGACATCCATTTGCCATATTTCATAAAATGTGGCAATTGCTAACATGATTCGGACTGACTTAAGCATCGCTACGAGTGAGAAAATCTCATCGCAGTCAACATCTTGAACTTGTTGAAAACCTTTTGCGACAATTCGAGCTTTGTAGATAGTAACACTACTATCAACATCTGTCTTCCTCTTGAAGATCCATTTATTCTCTATGGCTCACCGATCATTGGGCAAGTCAATCAAAGTCCATACTTTGTTCTTATATATGGATCCCATCTCAGATTTCATGGCCTCAAGCCATTTTGCGGAATCTGGGCTCATCATCGCTTCCTCATAGTTCGTGGGTTCGTCATGGTCTAGTAACATGACTTCCAGAATAGGATTACCGTACCACTCTGGTGCAGACCGTACTCTGGTTGACCTACGAGGTTCGGTAGTAACTTGATCTTAAGTTTCATGATCATTATCATTAGCTTCCTCACTAATTGGTGTAGGAATCACTAGAACTGATTTCTGTGATGAACTACTTTCCAATTCGGGAGAAGGTACAATTACCTCATCAAGTTCTACTTTTCTCCTACTCACTTCTTTTGAGAGAAACTCCTTCTCTAGAAAGGATCCATTCTTAGCATCAAAGATCTTGCCTTCGGATCTGTGATAGAAGGTGTACCCAACAGTTTCTTTTGGGTATCCTATGAAGACGCACTTCTCCGATTTGGGTTCGAGCTTATCAGTTTGAAACTTTTTCACATAAGCATCGCAACCCCAAACTTTAAGAAACGACGGCTTTGGTTTCTTGCCAAACCATAGTTCATACGGTGTCATCTCAACTGATTTAGATGGAGCCCTATTTAACGTGAATGCAGCTGTCTCTAATGCATAACCCCCAAAATAGTAGTGGTAAATCGATAAGAGACATCATAGATCGCACCATATCCAATATAGTACGGTTACGACGTTCGCACACACCATTACGCTGTGGTGTTCCAGGTGGCGTGAGTTGTGAAACTATTCCACATTGTTTTAAATGAAGGCCAAACTCGTAACTCAAATATTCGCCTCTGCGATCAGATCGTAGAAACTTTTTTTTACGATGATTCTCCACTTCACTCTGAAATTCTTTGTACTTTTCAAACATTTCAGACTTGTGTTTCATTAAGTAAATATACTCATATCTGCTCAAATCATCTGTGAAGGTCAGAAAATAATGATACCCGTCGCGAGCCTCAACACTCATCAGACCGCATACATCAGTATGTATTATTTCCAGTAAGTCACTGGCTCGCTCCATTGTTTCAGAGAAAGGAGTCTTAGTCATCTTGCCCATGAGGCATGGTTCACAAGCATCAATATGACCAAAACATGTTGCACTATCATTATTAACTTTGCATCTTTTGGCTATGAATATGTGTATCACTACGATCGAGATTCAATAAACCATTCACCTTGGGTGTATGACCACAGAAGGTTTTATTCATGTAAACAGAATAACAATTATTCTTTGACTTACATGAATAACCGTATTGCAATAAACATGATCCAATCATATTATGCTGAACGTAAACACCAAATAACATTTATTTTAGGTTCAACACTAATTCTGAAGGTAAACGGAGTGTGCGATGGTGATCTTATCAACCTTGGAATCACTTCCAACACACATCATCACCTCACCCTCAACTAGTCTCTGTTCATTTTGTAACTCCTATTTCAATTAATAATCATAGCAACTGAACCAGTATCAAATACCCAGGGGCTACTATGAACACTAGTAAAGTACACATCAATAACATGTATATCATATATACTTTTGTTCACTTTTCCATCCTTCTTATCCGCCAAGTATTTGGGGTAGTTCCGCTTCCAGTGACCATTTCCTTTGTAGTAGAAGCACTCAGTTTCAGGCGTGTGTCTAGCTTTGGGCTTCTTCATGGGAGTGGCAACTTGCTTGCCATTCTTCTTGAAGTTCCCTTTCTTTCCCTTGCCCTTTTACTTGAAACTAGTGGTCTTGTCATCCATCAACACTTGATGCTTTTCTTGATTTCTACCTTCGCCGATTTTAGCATCGCGAAGAGCTCGGGGAATCATTTTCGTCATCCCTTGCATATTAGAGTTCATCACGAAGTTACAGTAACTTGGTGATAGTGACTAGTGAACTCTGTCAATCACTATATTATCTGGAATATTAAATCCCACTTGATTCAAGCGATTGTAGTACTCGGACATTCTGAGCGCATGCTCACTGGTTGAGCTATTCTCCTCCATGTTGTAGGCAAAATACTTGTCATAGGTCTCATACCTCTCAACTCGGGCATGAGTCTGAAATACCAATTTCAGCTCTTGGAACATCTTATATGCTCATTGGCGTTCAAAACGTTTTTGAAGTCCCGGTTCTAAGCCGTAAAGCATGGCGCACGAAACTATCAAGTAGTCATCATACCGAGCTTGCCAAACGTTCATAACGTCTACATATGCTCCTGCAATAGGTCTGTCACCTAGCGGTGCATCAAGGACATAATTCTTCTGTGCAACAATGAGGATAACCCTCAGATCACGGACCCAGTCCGCATCATTGCTACTATCATCTTTCAACTTATTTTTCTCTCGGAACATATCAAAAATAAAACAGGGGAGCTATACGCGAGCTATTGATCTACAACATATATATGCAAAAACTATCAGGACTAAGTTCATGATAAATTAAAGTTTAATTAATCATACTACTTAAGAACTACCACTTAGATAGACATCCATATAGTCATCTAAATGATCATGTGATCCATATCAACTAAACCATGTCGATCATCACGTGAGATGGAGTAGTTTTTAATGGTGAACATCACTATCTTGATCATATCTACTATATGATTCATGTTCGACCTTTTGGTCTCAGTGTTCTGAGGCCATATCTGCATATGCTTGGCTCGTCAAGTTTAACCTGAGTATTCTGCATGTGCAATACTGGCTTGCACCCGTTGTATGTGAACGTAGACCTTATCACACCCGATCATCACGTGGTGTCTCAGCACGACGAACTGTAGCAACGGTGCATACTTAGGGAGAACACTTATACCTTGAAATTTAGTGAGAGATCGTCTTATAATGCTACCGCCGTACTAAGCAAAATAAGATGCATAAAGGATAAACATCACATGCCATCAAAATAAGTGATATGATATGGCCATCATCATCTTGTGCCTTTGATCTCCATCTCTAGAACACTGGCATGATCACCATCGTCACCGGCTTGACACCTTCATCTCCATTGTAGCATCATTGTCGTCCCGCCAACTATTGCTTCTATGACTATCACTACCGCTTAGTGAGAAAGTAAAGCAATTACATGGTGATTTCATTTCATACAATAAAGAGACAACCATATGGCTCCTGCCAGTTACCGATAACTATTACAAAACATGATCATCTCATACAACAATTTATATATCATCATGTCTTGACCATATTGAAGGAAATATACCCTAGAGGCAATAATAAAGTTGTTATTTATATTTCCTTATATCATGATAAATGTTTATTATTCATGCTAGAATTGTATTAACCGGAAACTCAATACATGTGTGACTACATAGACAAACAAAGTGTCACTAGTATGCCTCTGCATGACTAGCTCGTTGAATCAAAGATGGTTAAGTTTCCTAGCCATAGGCATGAGTTGTCATTTGATTAACGGGATCACATCATTAGAGAATGATGTGATTGACTTGACCCATTCCATTAGCTTAGAATTTGATCGTTTAGTATATTGCTATTGCTTTCTTCATGACTTATACATGTTCCTATGACTATGAGATTATGCAACTCCCGATTACCGGAGGAACACTTTGTGTGCTACCAAACGTCACAACGTAACTGGGTGATTATAAAGGTGCTCTATAGGTGTCTCCGATGGTACTTGTTGAGTTTGCATAGATCGAGATTAGGATTTGTCACTCCGATTGTCGGAGAGGTATCTTTGGGCCCTCTCGGTAATGCACATCACTTTAAGCCTTGCAAGCAATGCAACTAATGAGTTAGTTGCAGGATGATGTATTACGGAACGAATAAAGAGACTTGTCGGTAATGAGATTGAACTAGGTATTGAGATACCGACGATCAAATCTCGGGCAAGTAACATACCGATGACAAAGGGAACAAAGTATGTTGTTATGCGGTTTGACCGATATAGATCTTCGTAGAATATGTAGGACCCAATATGAGCATCCAAGTTCCGCTATTGGTTATTGACCGCAGACGAGTCTCGGTCATGTCTACATAGTTCTCGAACCCGTAGGGTCCGCACGCTTAACGTTCGGTGACGATCGGTAATATGAGTTTATGTGTTTTGATGTACCAAAGGTAGTTCGGAGTCCCAGATGAGATCGGGGACATGACGAGGAGTCTCGAAATGGTTGAGACGTAAAGATAGATATATTGGACGACTATATTCGGACATCGGAAAGGTTCCGAGTGATTCGGGTATTTTTCGGAGTACCGAAGAGTTACGGGAATTCACCACAGAGTATATGGGCCTTATTGGGATTTAGGGGAAAGATAGAGAGAGGAGGCTGCGCCCCCCCCCCTCCCCCCCAAGGCCTAGTCCGAATTTGACTAGGGGGTGGGGCGGCGCGCCCTCCTTCCTTCTCTGCTCTTTTCCCTTTCCTTCTCTCCTACTCCTACTACATGGAAGGGGGGAATCCTACTCCTGGTTGCAATAGCAATAGTTGCAATAATTGCTTTACTTTATCGCTATGCGATAGCAATAGTTGCAAGAGCAATAGTTGGCGAGACGACCATGTGATGACACATTGATAGAGATCAAGATGATGGAGATCATGGTGTCATGCCGGTGGCGATAGAGATCATGACGGTACTTTGGAGATGGAGATCAAAGGCGCAAGATGATCATGGCCATATCATGTCACATATTTTGATTGCATGTGATGTTTATCCTTTATGCATCTTATTTTGCTTAGTTCGGCGGTAGCATTATAAGATGAACTCTCACTAAATTTCAAGGTACAAGTGTTCTCCCTGAGTATGCACCATTGGCAAAGTTCGTCGTGCCGAGACACCACGTGATGATCAGGTGTGATAAGCTCTACGTTCACATACAACGGGTGCAAGCCAATTTTGCACACACAGAAATACTCGGGTTAAACTTGACGAGCCTAGCATATGCAGATATGGCCTCGGAACACTGAGACCGAAAGGTCGAGCGTGAATCATATAGTAGATATGATCAACATAGTGATGTTCACCATTGAAAACTACTCCATCTCACGTGATGATCGGACATGGTTTAGTTGATATGGATCACGTGATCACTTAGATGATTAGAGGGATGTCTATCTAAGTGGGAGTTCTTTAGTAATATGATTAAATTGAACTTTAATTTATCATGAACTTAGTCCTGATAGTATTTGCATATCTATGTTGTAGATCAATTGCTTGCGATCTAGCTCCCTGTTTATTTTTGATATGTTCCTAGAGAAAAATAAGTTGAAAGATGTTAGTAGCAATGATATGGACTAGCTCCGTGATCTGAGGGTTATCCTCATTGTTGCGCAGAAGTATTATGTCCTTGATGCACCACTAGGTGACGGACCTATTGCAGGAGCAGATAGAGACGTTATGAACGTTTGATAAAGCTCGGTATGATGACTACTTGATAGTTTAGTGCACCATGCTTTACGGCTTAGAACCGGGATGTCAAAAATGTTTTGAACGCCACAGAGCATATAAGATGTTCCAAGAGCTGGAATTGGTATTTCAGACTCATGCCCGAGTCAAGAGGTATGAGACCTCTGACAAGTACTTTGCCTACAAGATGGAGGAGAATAGCTCAACCAGTGAGCATGTGCTCAGATTGTCTGAGTACTACAATCACTTGAATCAAGTGGGAGTTAATCTTCCAGATAAGATAGTGATTGACAGAGTTCTCTAGTCACTATCACCAAGCTACTAGAACTTTGTGATGAACTATAATATGCAAGGGATAACGGAAATGATTCCCAAGCTCTTCGTGATGCTGAAATCGACGAAGGTAGAAAACAAGAAAAGCATCAAGTGTTGATGGTTTACAAGACCGCTAGTTTCAAGTAAAAGGGCAAGGGAAAGAAATGGAACTTCAAGAATAATGGCAAGCAAGTTGCCACTCCCATGAAGAAGCCCAAAGCTAGACCCAAGCTTGAAACTGAGTGCTTCTGCTGCAAAGAAATGGTCACTGGAAGTGGAACTGCTCTAGATACTTGGCGGATAAGAAGGATGGCAAAGTGAACAAAGGTATATTTGATATACATGTTATTGATGTGTACTTTACTAGTGTTTATAGCAAACCTCTCGGTATTTGATACTGGTTCAGTTGCTAAAAGTAGTAACTCGAAATGGGAGTTGCAAAATAAACAAAGACTAGTTGAGGGCGAGGTGACGATGTGTGTTGGAAGTAATTCCAAGGTTGATAAGATCACCATCACACACTCCCTTTACCATCGGGATTAGTGTTGAACCTATAATAAATGTTATTTGGTGTTTGCGTTGAGCATAATATGATTGGATCATGTTTATTGCAATAAGGTTGTTCATTTAAGTCAAAGAATAATTGTTATTCTGTTTACATGAATAAAACCTTCTGTGGTCATACACCCAAGGTGAATGGTTTATTGAATCTCGATCGTAGTGATACACATATTTATAATATTGAAGTCAAAAGATGCAAAGTTAATAATGATAGTGCAACTTATTTGTGGCACTGCCGTTTAGGTCATATTGGTGTAAAGCGCATGAAGAAACTCCATGTTGATGGGCTTTTGGAATCACTTGATGCTTGCGAACCATGCCTCATGGGCAAGATGACTAAGACTCCGCTCTCCGGAACAATGGAGCAAGCAACTGACTTAGTGGAAATAATACATACTGTTGTATGGGGTCTGATGAGTGTTGAGGCTCGCGGCGGGTATCGTTATTTTCTGACCTTCACAGATGATTTGAGCATATATGGGTATATCTACTTGATGAAACATAAGTCTGAAACATTTGAAAAGTTCAAAGAATTTTAGAGTGAAGTGGAAAATCATCATAACAAGAAAAAATAAAGTTTCTACGATTTGATCGTGGAGGAGAATATTTGAGTTACAAGTTTGGTCTTCATTTGAAACAATGCGGAATAGTTTCGCAACTCACGCCACCTGGAACACCATAGTGTAATGGTGTGTCCGAACGTCGTAATCACACTTTACTAGATATGGTGCGATCTATGATGTCTCTTACTGATTTACCGCAATCATTTTGGGGTTATGCATTAGAGATAGCTGCATTTACGTTAAATAGGGCATCATCTAAATCCGTTGAGATGACACCATATGAACTATGGTTTGGCAAGAAACCAAAGCTGTCATTTCTTAAAGTTTGGGGTTGCGATGCTTATGTGAAAAAGTTTCAAACTGATAAGCTCGAACCCAAATCGGAGTAGTGCGTTGATGTCTACTACACAACCTTCTTCTTGTAGACGTTTTTGGGCCTCCAAGTGCAGAGGTTTGTAGGAAAGTAGCAAATTTCCCTCAAGTGGATGACCTAAGGTTTATCAATCTGTAGGAGGCGTAGGATGAAGATGGTCTCTCTCAAGCAACCCTGCAACCAAATAACAAAGAGTCTCTTGTGTCCCCAACACACCCAGTACAATGGTAAATTGTATAGGTGCACTAATTCGGCGAAGAGATGGTGATACAAGTGGTATATGGATAGTAGATAAAGGTATTTGTAATCTGAAATTATAAAAACAGCAAGGTAACTAATGATAAAAGTGAGCGTAAACGGTATTTCAATGCGTTGAAACAAGGCCTAGGGTTCATACTTTCGCTAGTGCAAGTTCCCTTAACAATGATAACATAATTGGATCACATAACTATCCCTCAACATGCAACAAAGAGTCACTCCAAAGTCACTAATAGTGGAGAACAAACGAAGAGATTATGGTAGGGTACGAAACCACCTCAAAGTTATTCTTTCCAATCAATCCGTTGGGCTATTCCTATAAGTGTCACAAACAGCCCTAGAGTCCGTACTAGAATAACACCTTAAGACACAAATCAACCAAAACCCTAATGTCACCTAGATACTCCAATGTCACCTCAAGTATCCGTGGGTATGATTATATGATATGCATCACACAATCTCAGATTCATCTATTCAACCAACACATAGAACCTCAAAGAGTGCCCCAAAGTTTCTACCGGAGAATCACGACGAAAACATGTGCCAACCCCTATGCATAGGTTCATGGGCGGAACTCGCAAGTTGATCACCAAAACATACATCAAGTGAATCACGTGATATCCCATTCTCACCAAAGATACACATGGCAAGACATGCATCAAGTGTTCTCAAATCTTTAAAGACTCAATCCGATAAGATAACTTCAAAGGGGAAACTCAATCCATTACAAGAGAGTAGAGGGGGGAAGAAACATCATAGGATCCAAATATAATAGCAAAGCTCGCGATACATCAAGATCGTATCATCTCAAGAACACGAGAGAGAGAGAGAGAGAGAGAGAGATCGAACACATAGCTACTGGTACATACCCTCAGCCCCAAGGGAGAACTACTCTCTCCTCGTCATGGAGAGCACCGGGATGATGAAGATGGCCACCGGAGAGGGATTCCCCCTCCGGCAGGGTGCCGGAACGGGTCTAGATTGGCTTTCGGTGGCTACGGAGGCTTCTGGCGGCGGAACTCCCGTTCTATTGTGCTCTCGGATGTCTTTAGGGTATATGGAGATATATAGGCGGAAGAAGTACGTCAGGGGGCCCACGAGGGTGGAGGGCCTGCCCTAGGGGGGTGGGCGCGCCCCCCTACCTCGTGGCCTCCTCGAAGCTTCCCTTACGTAGACTCCAAGTCTTCTGGGTTTCTTCTGGTCCAAAAATAAGTTCCGTGAAGTTTCAGGTCAATTGGACTCCATTTGATTTTCCTTTTTTGCGATATTCTAAAACACGCAAAAAACAAAAACTGGCACTGGGCTCTGGGTTAATAGGTTAGTCCCAAAAAATTATATCAAAGTGTATAATAAAGCCCATAAACATCCAAAACATTAGATAATATAGCATGGAGCAATCAAAAATTATAGATACGTTGGAGACGTATCAGCATCCCCAAGCTTAATTCCTGCTCGTCCTCGAGTAGGTAAATGATAAAAACAGAATTTTTGATGCGGAGTGCTACTTGGCATAATTTCAATGTAATTCTTCTTAATTGTGGCATGAATATTCAGATCCATAAGATTCAAGACAAAACTTCATATTCACATAAAAATAATAATACTTCAAGCATACTAACTAAGCAATTATGTCTTCTCAAAATAACATGGACAAAGAAAGTTCATCCCTACAAAATCATATAGTTTAGTCATGCTCCATTTTCATCACACAAGAATGCTCTCATCATGCACAACCCCGATGACAAGCCAAGCAATTGTTTCATACTTTAGTAATCTCAAACCTATAAACTTTCACGCAATATATGAGCGCGAGCCATGGACATAGCACTATGGGTGGAATAGAATATGATGATGGGGGTTATGTGGAGAAGACAAAAAAGGAAGAAAGTCTCACATCAACGAGGCTAATCAATGGGCTATGGAGATGTCCATCGATTGATGTTAATGCGAGGAGTAGGGATTGCCATGCAACGGATGCACTAGAGCTATAAATGTATGAAAGATCAACAAAAGAAACTAAGTTGGTGTGCATCCAACTTGCTTGCTCACGAAGACCTAGGGCACTTGAGGAGGCCCATTGTTGGAATATACAAGCCAAGTTCTATAATGAAAAATTCCCACCAGTATATGAAAGTGACTAAACAAGAGACTCTCTAGCATGAAGATCATGGTGCTACTTTGAAGCACAAGTGTGGTAAAGGATAGTAGAATTATCCCTTCTCTCTTTTTCTCTCATTTTTATTTATTTTTTCAAATTTTTTTGGGCCTTCTCTTTTTTTGGCCTTCTCTTTTTTTATGGCCTTTTTTTATTCCTCACTTGGGACAATGCTCTAGAAAATGATGATCATCACACTTCTATTTATTTACAACTCAATGATACAACTCGATACTAGAACAAAGTATGACTCTATATGAATGCCTCTGGCGGTGTACCGGGATATGCAATGAATCAAGAGTGACATGTATGAAAGAATTATGAACGGTGGCTTTGCCACAAATACTATGTCAACTACATGATCATGCTAAGCAATATGACAATGATGAATGTGTCATGATAAACGGAATGGTGGAAAGTTGCATGGCAATATATCTCGGAATGGCTATGGAAATGCCATAATAGGTAGGTATGGTGGCTGTTTTGAGGAGGACATAAGGAGGTTTATGTGTGAAAGAGCGTATCATATCACGGGGTTTGGATGCACCGGCGAAGTTTGCGCCAACTCTCAATGTGAGAAAGGGCAATGCACGGTACCGAAGAGGCTAGCAAGGATGGAATGGTGATAGTGCATATAATCCATGGACTAAACATTAGTCATAAAGAACTCACATACTTATTGCAAAAATCTACAAGTCATCAAAAACCTCGGTACTATGCGCATGCTCCTAGGGGGGTAGATTGGTAGGAAAAGACCACCGCTCGTCCCCGACCGCCACTCATAAGGAAGACAATCAAATAACACCTCATGTTTCAAATTTGTTGCATAACGTTTACCATACGTGCATGCTACGGGACTTGCAAACTTCAACACAAGCATTTCTCAATTTCACAACTACTCAACTAGCACGACTTTGATATTATTACCTCCATATCTCAAAACAATCATCAAGCATCAAACTTCTCTTAATATTCAAAACACTCTTAAGAAATTTTTACTAACTTTGAATACCTAGCATATTAGGATTTTAAGCAAATTACCATGCTATTAATACTCTCAAAATAATCTAAGTGAAGCATGAGAGAACAATAGTTTCTATAAAACAAATCCACCACCGTGCTCTAAAAGATATAAGTGAAGTACTAGAGCAAAACTATATAACTCAAAAGATATAAGCGAAGCACATAGAGTATTCTAAAAAATTTCAAATCATGTATGGCTCTCTCAAAAGGTGTGTACAGCAAGGATGATTGTGTTAAACTAACAAGCAAAGACTCAAATCATACAAGACGCTCCAAGCAAAACACATATCATGTGGCGAATAAAAATATAGCTCCAAGTAAAGTTACCGATAGAAGTAGACGAAAGAGGGGATGCCTTCCGGGGCATCCCCAAGCTTTGGATTTTAGGTGTCCTTAGATTATATTGGGGGTGCCATGGGCATCCCCAAGCTTAGGCTCTTGCCACTCCTTGTTCCATAATCCATCAAATCTTTACCCAAAACTTGAAAACTTCACAACACAAAACTTAAAGTAGAAAATCTCGTGAGCTCCGTTAGCGAAAGAAAATAAAAGATCACTTCAAGGTACTGTAATGAACTCATTATTTATTTATATTGGTGTTATACCTACTGTATTCCAACTTCTCTATGGTTTATAAACTATTTTACTAGCCATAGATTCATCAAAATAAGCAAACAACACACGAAAAACTGAATCTGTCAAAAACAGAACAGTCTGTAGTAATCTGTAGCTAGCGCAAGATCTGGAACCCCAAAAATTCTAAAATAAATTTATCAACGTGAGGAATTTATCTATTAATCATCTGCAAAAAGAATTAACTAAATATCACTCTCCAAATAAAAATGACAGCAGTTCTTGTGAGCACTAAAGTTTCTGTTTTTTACAGCAAGTTCAACAAGACTTTCCCCAAGTCTTCCCAATGGTTCTACTTGGCACAAACACTAATTAAACACAAAAACACAACCAAAATAGAGGCTATATAAATTATTTATTACTAAACAGGAGCAAAAAGCAAGGAATAAAAATAAAATTGGGCTGCCTCCCAACAAGCGCTATCGTTTAACGCCCCTAGCTAGGCATAACAAGCAAGAATAGATCTAGGTATTGCCATCTTTGGTTTTCAACTTTTTAGCGGAATCAACCTCGAATCCGGGAGGTTCTTTACGTATCCCTTCATATTCTGAAATTTTTAGATCTAATGAATCCAACCGCTTATTGCAAAGGGTAATCAACATATTCATGCGGTGAATATTTCCACTAATGTTCTTAAGAGGTTCAAGAGATTTCTGCAAGATTTTAGTGACTTCACAAAAAATTTCAAAAACTTGTGTCTCTTCCTGAGTAGGATGAGGCCCCTTTTGTTGAGGTAGTGTTCCCACTATACCTTCTATAATTTCAAGTGCAATATGGGGATCGATTTCAATAAAATTGCCTTTGGCAAAGCAATCCAAGAGTTGCCTATGAGACATATTTAATCCAACATAAAAATTGCGAAGCAAAATTCTCAGGTTTATTTTAGAGGTACAATTATGATAAGACTCCATTATTCTCAACCAGGCATCTTTTAAGTTTTCTCCTAGTCTCTGTTTCAAGTGAAAGATTTCGAACTCAGGAGTCAACGGAGAAGATAAGGGACTAGCCATAACGACAAGCAAACAAACTAACACATAAGCAAACAAAAAGCAAGCGAAAAAAGAGGCAAATAGAGAGGGAGGATAGAGAGAGAGGGCGAATAAAACGGCAAGGGTGAAGTGGGGGAGAGGAAAACGAGAGGCAAATGGCAAATAATGTAATGCGGGAGATACGGGTATGTGATGGGTTCTTGGTATGTTGACTTTTGCGTAGACCTCTCCGGCAACGGCGCCAGAAAAGAGCTTGATGTCTACTACACAACCTTCTTATTGTAGACGTTGTTGGGCCTCCAAGTGTAGAGGTTTGTAGGACAGTAGCAAATTTCCCTCAAGTGGATGACCTAAGGTTTATCAATCCGTAGGAGGCGTAGGATGAAGATGGTCTCTCTCAGGCAACCCTGCAACCAAATAACAAAGGGTCTCTTGTGTCCCCAACATACCCAATACAATAGTAAATTGTATAGGTGCACTAGTTCGGTGAAGAGATGGTGATACAAGTGGTATATGGATAGTAGATAAAGGTATTTGTAATCTGAAATTATAAAAACAGCAAGGTAACTAATGATAAAAGTGAGCGTAAACGGTATTGCAATGCGTTGAAACAAGGCCTAGGGTTCATACTTTCGCTACTGCAAGTTCCCTCAACAATGATAACATAATTGGATCACATAACTATCCCTCAACATGCAACAAAGAGTCACTCCAAAGTCAACTAATAGCGTAGAACAAACGAAGAGATTATGGTAGGGTACGAAACCACCTCAAAGTTATTCTTTCCAATCAATCCGTTGGGCTATTCCTATAAGTGTCACAAACAGCCCAAGAGTTCGTACTAGAATAACACCTTAAGACACAAATCAACCAAAACCCTAATGTCACCTAGATACTCCAATGTCACCTCAAGTATCCGTGGGTATGATTATACGATATGCATCACACAATATTAGATTCATCTATTCAACCAACACATAGAACCTCAAAGAGTTCCCCAAAGTTTCTACCGAAGAATCACGATGAAAACATGTGCCAACCCCTATGCATAGGTTCATGGGCAGAACCCGCAAGTTGATCACCAAAACATACATCAAGTGAATCACGTGATATCCCATTGTCACCACACATACGCACGGCAAGACATACATCAAGTGTTCTCAAATCTTTAAAGACTCAATCCGATAAGATAACTTCAAAGGGGAAACTCAATCCATTACAAGAGAGTGGAGGGGGGAAGAAACATCATAGGATACAAATATAATCGCAAAGCTCGTGATACATCAAGATCGTATCATCTCAAGAACACGAGAGAGAGAGAGAGAGAGAGAGAGAGAGAGATCAAACACATAGCTACGGGTACATACCCTCAGCCCCGAGGGATAACTACTCTCTCCTCGTCATGGAGAGCACCGGGATGATGAAGATGGCCACCGGAGAGGGATTCCCCTCCGGCAGGGTGCTGGAACGGGTCTAGATTGGCTTTCGGTGGCTACGGAGGCTTCTGGCGGCGGAACTCCCGATCTATTGTGCTCTCGGATGTTTTTAGGGTATATGGAGATATGTAGGCAGAAGAAGTACGTCAGGGGGGCCACGAGGGTGGAGGGCGCGCCCTAGGGGGGTGGACGCGCCCCCCTACCTCGTGGCCTCCTCGAAGCTTCCCTTACGTAGACTCCAAGTCTTCTGGGTTTCTTCTGGTCCAAAAATAAGTTCTGTGAAGTTTCAGGTCAATTGGACTCCGTTTGATTTTCCTTTTCTACGATATTCTAAAACAGGCAAAAAACAGAAACTGGCACTGGGCTCTGGGTTAATAGGTTAGTCCCAAAAAATGATATAAAAGTGTATAATAAAGCCCATATACATCCAAAACAGTAGGTAATATAGCATGGAGCGATCAAAAATTATAGATACGTTGGAGACATATCATGCATCTTCATAGGATACCCAAAAGGAAACTGTTGGGTACACCTTCTATCACAGATCCAAAGGCAAGATATTTTGTTGCTAAGAATGGATCTTTTCTAGAGAAGAAGTTTCTCTCAAAAGAAGTGAGTGGGAGGAATGTAGAACTTGATAAGGCAATTGTACCTTCTCCCGAATTGGAAAGTAGTTCATCACAGAATTTAGTTCTAGTGATCTCTACACCAATTAGTGAGGAAGATAATGATGATGATCATGAAACTTCAGATCAAGTTACTACCGAACCTCGTAGGACCACCAGAGTATGGTCCGCGCCAGAGTGGTACGGTAATCCTTTCTGGAAGTCATGTTACTAGACCATGACGAACCTACGAACTATGAGGAAGTGATGATGAGCCCAGATTCCGCGAAATGGCTTGAGGCCATGAAATCTGAGATGGGATCCATGTATGAGAACAAAGAATGGACTTTGATTGACTTGCCCGATGATCGATGAGTCATTAAGAATAAATGGATCTTCAAGAGGAAGACGGACGCTGATAGTAGTGTTACTATCTACAAAGCTGAATTGTCGCAAAAATGTTTTCGACGAGTTCAAGGTGTTGACTACGATGAGATTTTCTCACTCGTATTTCTGCTTCAAAGTCTGTCCAAATCATGTTAGCAGTTGCCGCATTTTATGAAATCTGGCAAATGGATGTCAAAACTGTATTCCTTAATGGATTTCTTAAAGAAGAGTTGTATATGATGCAACCGGAAGGTTTTGTCAATCCTAAAGGTGCTAACAAAGTGTGCAAGCTCTAGCTATCTGTCTATGGACTAGTGCAAGCATCTCAAAGTTGGAATATATACTTTGATAAAGTGATCAAAGCATATGGTTTTATACAGACTTGCGATGAAGCTTGTATTTACAAGAAAGTGAGTGGGAGCACTACAGCATTCCTGATAAGTATATGTAAATGACATATTGTTGATCTGAAATAATGTAGAATTTTCTGGAAAGCATAAAGGAGTGTTTGAAATGACTTTTTCAAAGAAAGACCTCGGTGAAGCTACTTACATATTGAGCATCAAGATCTATAGAGATAGATAAAGACGCTTGATATATTTTCAATGAGTACATACCTTGACAAGATTTTGAAGTAGTTCAAAATGGAACAGTCAAAGAAGGAGTTCTTGCCTGTGTTGCAAGGTGTGAAGTTGAGTAAAGACTCAAAATCCGACCATGGTAGAAAATAGAAAGAGAATGAAAAGTCATTCCCTATGCCTCTGTCATAGGTTCTATAAAGTATGTCATGCTATGTACCAGACCTATTGTATACCCTGCCCTGAGTTTGGCAGAGGAGTACGATAGCGATCTAGGAGTAGATCACTCGACAGCAGTCAAAATTATCCTTAGAGGACTAACGAAATATTTCTCGGATATGGAGGTGATAAAAGAGTTTGTCGTAAAGAGTTACATCGATGCAAGCTTTTTACATCGATCTAGATGACTCTAAGTCTCGATCTGGAAACATATTGAAAGTGGGAGCAATTAGCTATAGTAGCTCCGTGCAAAGCATTGTAGACACAGAGATAATATAGCATTAGATAATATAGCCGGCTCCCTCTCCCCTCCCTCCCTCTCCGCTCCTTCCCATGGTGCCAGATCTGAAGGGGTCAAGGTCATTTCGCTCCCTGGTCTAGAGCGAGGTAGGCGGCCTCTGGTCCCTCTGCTTCCGGCGACACGTGCCTCCATCTCTGCCAACCAACCTTCGGTGACCAACAGGTAGCCATCCATGGCGGTAACAACAGCAGTAAGGTCTCTTTCCCTCTCTTGTGGTCTCTCCCTCCACTCCCCCCTCCTAGTTGCAGCGTGCAGATTTATAGTGTTCCATAAAGTATTTTGACGAATTGGTTACACATGGGTAAGTGACTGTTAGTTAAGAACAATTTCATCTCTGTGTTTTCAGTAAGATAGAGAATGACACAGCTAAACATTCAAATTTAGGCAATAGATCAATGGAACATTTGTTCTGCAGTCTAATAACGAGATAAGATAAAGGTTCTTTTAATTCACTGAAATTAACTTTTACTTGAGTGATGTGCTAAGGTCAACCTATATACATGCACATCCCTGAACTGAAAATACACTCAGGCACCAATTTCGGACAGTACAAAATTGATATGATGCTTGCTTTGTGACTGAGTATCTTATTGCACAATGTCTCTGAATAAAATGCATGGGTTAGAAATAAACTGAAGTACCGAACCAAACTATTGACATCAGAGGGCAGCAATTATGAATTGAATTTCTCAATTACAGCAGTAATTGTACTGTATCTGTAATGATACATGCTTACCATGCCAATAAATATTTGGTCCAGAGCCCTTGATCATGACAATTAGAAATCAGAAAACGCATTACATATATTCAGTAATGCCTTTCAATATTTTTTCCATCCATGTCACAAAATAAACACTCCAAGTGGTATGTTTGAGCATCCATTCCTGGTAGCTCAGACTTGATGTGGTGATTACTTGGTATGTATGTCTTGCTTGCATATCTTAACTGAAGATCCATTTGTAAAGCACAACACTGAGAAGTGAGAACTACCTTCAGGTTGCACAAAATGTCCAAATAATCATACTAATGGTTCAGCCTTTTAGTTGAGCGTTGTAGAATTGTCACAAATATAAGAGTCTATATTTAATCTTCATGCTCTGAGAACAAGAACTTCAGCTTATTTAACCCTGCTATGAAATAAATAGCTCCAGAATCACAATTAGCCTTTTGTTTTCTTTATATGTTCAGGGCACTTGTGCACAAGGATTCCTGCTTCCGGCTACTCACGAGCTTCCGGCAGGTGGTGCAGTGACGTCCCGCCCTCTTTGCCACTGCCTCCCCGCCAATTGGTGAGTCTAGTGAGTTATCTACGTACTGGGTATCTTACTTAAGTTAACTGTATATCAAGTTCATTTATGTTTCTTGCCAGGTGGTGCTATGTCTTCAATTAATTCTTTTTTATGTAGGTACTCAATGCTAGAACCAAAGAGCAGCATGGAAAGTCGAAGGTATCTCATACATCTGATAACTAGAGTCATTTGACAACGTCTTCTCTCAGCATGGCGATGTTCTCGAAGGTAGTCCTAACATACCTGTTCTAACTTCTTGATGTTGGACCTGTGATTTTGTTAGGCTTGTCCTCTTGCTGATTGATGTGCTAGCTGGCAGTGGAAGCAATATGACATCCCTTGCGAGGACATCCAAAGGATACAGTTTCGTCAAGTTCTCTTTCGAAATAGAAGCATCTCGGCATTGGAGAAGATGAGCAACTAGGTAAAATAGCGCTTCACTACATCTTTAGGTATAGCAGAAGTCAAGTTCCTGTAGGATAATATGCAATAATAGGTGCACAGTTCTTTTTCCTTACGATAGCACATTTTTGGCACATGATGATAGATTCAGCTGCTTGATGGAAAGAACATACTGGTGCATTATGCAAACAGTGGATGATCTGCTGCTGCTATAAATGAGTAAGGTATTTATTTCTTGCAATCAGAATCTGTACATTCACCAGTACATATCTTAAGTTACCTCTTGTGACCCAACTTCAAATAGACAAGTATTCTGAATTTTTTTGTACCTTTTGCCATTGCATGTAGCATTCTGAGTGTGGAAAACTGAAAACTAGAGAAACACATGGGGATCAACGTGTTAACACATGGTTATTGACTTCTCTGTATTTATTACTATTTGTGTTGTTGAGAATGAGATGCTCCTCTGTGTTGGCTTTTCAATACTATAGTCCAATTGCGCGCAACAGCAACGTCTAACCGTGTTCTTTCCACAAAGCAAAGAAAATGCAATTTCTGATAGTGTATTATAATCGAGACTTGTTTAATCACTACACCACACACCAGATTTCCCTACCAACGACTTATTATAATCGAGACATTATAATCGACATCGGTAAGATCTCACTCTCTCACTTGGCCTCTCCCTCCTCTCCCCCCTCTCTCTATGTGCTGTAGTGTGCAGATTTGAACTAATCCGTAAGTTTAATAATATCTATAAAAGAAATCTATGCTGCTTTGATTCATGGAAATAGAGAAACCCTTGAAGCAGTAAAGTTCTTTATGTGCAGCAGTTAATTAAGCTTCATTACTGTTTTGTAGTTTTCTAAAAGGTACTTTCATGAACTGGTTACACATGTTTTTTCTTTTGATAGCAGGCTTGACATAAAGTTTTGTTTTCTGTTGTTTTTCAGTGAATGATTTGGAAAACTATAGTAGCATGGTGGACAAAGGTCACAAACAGATCTTGGCTTCAAAGTTACATTCAAATATGTCACTTCCTTTGCATTCGAGAGGTGGCTCTTGTATAAGAATTTCTTTCTGCTGCATTTTCTAACAGTGTCTAGGCGAACTGATTTTGTCAGGCTAATTTTTTTGTGGTGTCTTATGATGGTCTATGAAAGTAATTTTCCATCCTCTGATTACAGAACCATTTCTTTTTCTTGTTTCAGAGTATTTTTCACATTACTAGTCATACCATGGCTTTTACCAGGATTTGGAGCCTTGGTTTGTTGGTGAAGTAACGATAGAAGGAGATATTAAATTGTTGTTTGTGATAGCAAGTGGCTTGCCTACAACATAGGACTTTGAGCATGTCACTTATTTGGAAATATTGAAGGCTCCACCTATCCCCATAGGTAAATTCATTGCTTAGCAAATGCTTTCGCTGCTACCTATTATTAATCATCTAATTTCTTACTCCTTTCATTTATGCAGGAATTGTCTGAAGAGCGTTACCCCCCATGTACTGAAGAGAATTATCCTATCATTTAGCAAATGCTTTCGCTTCTAGATTTCTTACTCCTTTCGTGTATCTCAGGATATAGCAAAAGAAGTTGCAGGAAACACAAAAGAGGGGAGCGAAAGGTACCCCTTTTCCCATCAGTGATAATGAATTCTCTTTAGTTGCTTTGGTATGAAATGATATTGAAGGCAGCTTAGAGAAAATATCACGTTCTCCCGTTATCATGTGGAAATATTAACTGGGGATTTTGACTTGCAGATTTTCAAATTGGAGGATGTTCTCCAATGAGATGTAGAAGGAAGGCTTTGTTGTCAAGTACTAGAATGACACAAGGATCTTGGTGGAATGCTGAGAGGATGTGTATGTAGTTGCCCACTATAAGGAGCCAAGGCAGATGATGTGCCTCTTAAAACAAATTCTAGAAAATAAAGCATGGTATTTTTTCTATTAGGCAATAAACCATAATGTTTCCTCTACTTAATTAGTTCCACTAGTTTTATAGTAAAGTTGGATGGTCATTAGTTCATAACAGATGATGTATTTATATGTGAAAATTATTGAAATGTATGTTATTGTTTGCATCTGGTTCAATATTTTTGGATGACATGCATTGTAACTTGATGTATATTCTATTGGTAATTTAAGTCCACTTATGGAGGGCTAATGGATGTTGGTCGGCAAAAAAACTGTCTAACAATCGGTCAGGAAAGGCCAATGCCAGGCCCAACATAATGTTGGTCGGGAAAGAATACAGTGTCATATTGTCGGTTGGGAAAGGCCCATGGCATCCCAATAGATTGTTGGTCGGGAAAGAATTCCCTGTACATAGTCGGTCGGGAAAGGCCCATGGTAGCCCCAGCAGACTGTTGGTCGAGAAAGGCCCAGGGTAGGCCTAACAGAATGTCGGTCGGGAAAGATACCCCATCACCAACAAGTAGTCGGTCGGGAAATCTATGTCGGTCGCGAAAGGGCTTTCCCGTCTGGTCTTTCCCCAAAAGACAAGGTCGGTCGGCAATAGTCTTTCCCGACCGACTGTCTATTGGCGGAACCTGTATTCCCATCCAACCTGGTTGTTGGGGATGCAGTGTCGTGGTGTAGTGAAGATATTTTGTTGCTAAGAATGGATCTTTTCTAGAGAAGAAGTTTCTCTCGAAAGAAGTGAGTGGGAGGAATGTAGAACTTGATAAGGTAATTGTACCTTCTCGCGAATTGGAAAGTAGTTCATCACAGAATTTAGTTCTAGTGATCTCTACACCAATTAGTGAGGAAGATAATGATGATGATCATGAAACTTCAGATCAAGTTACTACCGAACCTCGTAGGACCACCAGAGTATGGTCCGCACCAGAGTCGTACGGTAATCCTTTCTGGAAGTCATGTTACTAGACCATGACGAACCTACGAACTATGAGGAAGTGATGATGAGCCCAGATTCCGTGAAATGGCTTGAGGCCATGAAATCTAAGATGGGATCCATGTATGAGAACAAAGAATGGACTTTGATTGACTTGCCCGATGATCGGTGAGTCATTAAGAATAAATGGATCTTCAAGAGGAAGACAGACGTTGATAGTAATGTTACTATCTACAAAGCTGAATTGTCGCAAAAATGTTTTCGACAAGTTCAAGGTGTTGACAATGATGAGAATTTCTCACTCATATTTATGCTTAAAAGTCTATCCAAATCATGTTAGCAGTTGCCGCATTTTATGAAATCTGGCAAATGGATGTCAAAATTGTATTCCTTAATGGATTTCTTAAAGAAGAGTTGTATATGATGCAACCGGAAGGTTTTGTCAATCCTAAAGGTGCTAACAAAGTGTGCAAGTTCTAGCGATCCTTCTATGGACTGGTGCAAGCATCTCAGAGTTGGAATATATACTTTGATAAAGTGATCAAAGCATATGGTTTTATACAGACTTGCGGTGAAGCTTGTATTTACAAGAAAGTGAGTGGGAGCACTACAGCATTCCTGATATGTATATGTAAATGACATATTGTTGATCTGAAATAATGTAGAATTTTCTGGAAAGCATAAAGGAGTGTTTGAAATGAGTTTTTCAAAGAAAGACCTCGGTGAAGCTACTTACATATTGAGCATCAAGATCTATAGAGATAGATAAAGACGCTTGATATATTTTCAATGAGTGCATACCTTGACAAGATTTTGAAGTAGTTCAAAATGGAATGGTCAAAGAAGGAGTTCTTGCCTGTGTTGCAGGGTGTGAAGTTGAGTAAAGACTCAAAACCCGACCACGGCAGAAAATAGAAAGAGAATGAAAAGTCATTCCCTATGCCTCAGTCATAGGTTCTATAAAGTATGTCATGCTATGTACCAAACCTATTGTATACCCTGCCCTGAGTTTGGCAGAGGAGTACGATAGCGATCTAGGAGTAGATCACTGGATAGCGGTCAAAATTATCCTTAGAGGACTAACGAAATATTTCTTTGTTATGGAGGTGATAAAAGAGTTTGTCGTAAAGAGTTACATCGATGCAAGCTTTTTACATCGATCTAGATGACTCTAAGTCTCGATCTGGAAACATATTGAAAGTGGGAGCAATTAGCTATAGTAGCTCCGTGCAAAGCATTGTAGACATAGAAAATTTGCAAAATACATACGGCTCTGACTGTGGCAGACCCGTTGACTAAATTTCTCTCACAAGAAAAACATGATCACTCTTTGGGTGTTAATCACATAGCGATGTGAACTATATTATTGACTCTAGTAAACCCTTTGGGTATTAGTCACATGGAGATGTGAACTAATCACATAATGATGTGAACTAGATTATTGACTCTAGCGCAAGTGGGAGACTGAAGGACATATGCCCTAGAGGCAATAATAAAGTTGTTATTTATATTTCCTTATATCACGATAAATGTTTATTATTCATGCTAGAATTGTATTAACTGGAAACTCAATACATGTGTGAATACATAGACAAACAGAGAGTCACTAGTATGCCTCTACATGACTAGCTCATTGAATCAAAGATGGTTAAGTTTCCTAGCCATAGACATGAGTTGTCATTTGATTAATGGGATCACATCATTAGAGAATGATGTGATTGACTTGACTCATTCCGTTAGCTTAGCATTTGATCATCTAGTATATTGCTATTGCTTTCTTCATGACTTATACATGTTCCTATGACTATGAGATTATAAAAACAGCAAGGTAACTAATTATAAAAGTGAGCGTAAACGGTATTGCAATGCATTGAAACAAGGCCTAGGGTTCATACTTTCGCTAGTGCAAGTTCCCTTAACAATGATAACATAATTGGATCACATAACTATCCCTCAACATGCAACAAAGAGTCACTCCAAAGTCACTAATAGCGGAGAACAAACGAAGAGATTATGGTAGGGTACGAAACCACCTCAAAGTTATTCTTTCCGATCAATCCGTTGGGCTATTCCTATAAGTGTCACAAACAGCCCTAGAGTCCGTACTAGAATAACACCTTCAGACACAAATCAACCAAAACCCTAATGTCACCTAGATACTCCAATGTCACCTCAAGTATCCGTGGGTATGATTATACGATATGCATCACACAATCTCAGATTCATCTATTCAACCAACACATAGAACCTCAAAGAGTGCCCCAAAGTTTCTACCGGAGAATCATGACGAAAACATGTGCCAACCCCTATGCATAGGTTCATGGGCGGAACCCGCAAGTTGATCACCAAAACATACATCAAGTGAATCACGTGATATCCCATTGTCACCAAAGATACGCACGGCAAGACATACATCAAGTCTTCTCAAATCTTTAAAGACTCAATCCGATAAGATAACTTCAAAGGGGAAACTCAATCCATTACAAGAGAGTAGAGGGGGGAAGAAACATCATAGGATCCAAATATAATAGCAAAGCTTGCGATACATCAAGATCGTATCATCTCAAGAACACGAGAGGGAGAGAGAGAGAGATCAAACACATAGCTACTGGTACATACCCTCAGCCCCAGGGGAGAACTACTCTCTCCTTGTCATGGAGAGCACCGGGATGATGAAGATGGCCACCGGAGAGGGATTCCCCCTCCGGCAGGGTGCCGGAACAGGTCTAGATTGGCTTTCGGTGGCTACGGAGGCTTCTGGCGGCGGAACTCCCGATCTATTGTGCTCTCGGATGTTTTAGGGTATATGGAGATATATAGGCGGAAGAAGTACGTCAGGGGGCTCACGAGGGTGGAGGGCGCGCCCTAGGGGGGTGGGCGCGCCCCCCTACCTCGTGGCCTCCTCGAAGCTTCCCTTACGTAGACTCCAAGTCTTCTGGGTTTCTTCTGGTCCAAAAATAAGTTCCGTGAAGTTTCAGGTCAATTGGACTCCGTTTGATTTTCCTTTTTTGCGATATTCTAAAACACGCAAAAAACAAAAACTGGCACTGGGCTCTGGGTTAATAGGTTAGTCCCAAAAAATGATATCAAAGTGTATAATAAAGCCCATAAACATCCAAAACAGTAGATAATATAGCATGGAGCAATCAAAAACGATCCGGGAGCACAATAGATCTGGAGTTCCGCCGCCAGATGCCTTCGTAGCCACCGAAAGCCAATCTAGACCTGTTCCGGCACCCTGCCGGAGGGGGAATCCCTCTCCGGTGGCCATCTTCATCATCCCCGTGCTCTCCATGACGAGGAGGGAGTAGTTCTCCCTCGGGGCTGAGGGTATGTACCAGTAGTTATGTGTTTGATCTCTCTCTCTCGTGTTCTTGAGGTGATACGATCTTGATGTATCGCGAGCGTTGCTATTATATTTGTATCCTATGATGTTTCTTCTCCCCCTCTCTCTCTTGTAATGGATTGAGTTTTCCCTTTGAAGTTATCTTATCGGATTGAGTCTTTAAAGATTTGAGAACACTTGATGTATGTCTTGCCGTGCGTATCTGTGGTGACAATGGGATATCTCGTGATTCACTTGATGTATGTTTTGGTGATCAACTTGCGGGTTTCGCCCATGAACCTATGCATAGGGGTTGGCACACGTTTCCATCGTGATTCTCCGGTAGGAACTTTGGAGCACTCTTTGAGGTTCTATGTGTTGGTTGAATAGATGAATCTAAGATTGTGTGATGCATATTGTATAATCATACCCACGGATACTTGAAGTGACATTGGAGTATCTAGGTGACATTAGGGTTTTGGTTGATTTGTGTCTTAAGGTGTTATTCTAGTACGAACTCTAGGGCTGTTTGTGACACTTATAGGAATAGCCCAACGGATTGATTGGAAAGAATAACTTTGAGGTGGTTTCGTACCCTACCATAATCTCTTCGTTCGTTCTCCGCTATTAGTGACTTTGGAGTGACTCTTTGTTGCATGTTGAGGGATAGTTATGTGATCCAATTATGTTATTATTGTTGAGAGGACTTGCACTAGTGAAAGTATGAACCCTGGGCCTTGTTTCAACAAATTGCAATACCGTTTGTGCTCACTTTTATCATTAGTTACCTTGCTGTTTTTATATTTTCAGATTACAAATACCTTTATCTACCATCCATATACCACTTGTATCACCATCTCTTCGCCGAACTAGTGCACCTATACAATTTACCATTGTATTGGGTGTTTTGGGGACACAAGAGACTCTTTGTTATTTGGTTGCAGGGTTGCTTGAGAGAGACCATCTTCATCCTACGCCTCCTACAGATTGATAAATCTTAGGTCATCCACTTGAGGGAAATTTGCTACTGTCCTACAAACCTCTGCACTTGGAGGCCCAACAACGTCTACAAGAAGAAGGTTGTGTAGTAGACATCCGTTCCACAATTGGTTATTGACTGGAGACGAGTCACAGTCATGTCTACATAGTTCTCGAACCCGTAGGGTCCACACGCTTAATGTTCGGTGATGATCGGTAATATGAGTTTATGTGTTTTGATGTACCGAAGGTAGTTCGGAGTCCCGGATGAGATCGGGGACATGACGAGGAGTCTCGAAATGGTCGAGACGTAAAGATCGATATATTGGACGACTATATTCGTACATCGGAAAGGTTGCCGGTGATTCGGGTATTTTTCGGAGTACCGGAGAGTTACAGGAATTCGTCGGGGAGTATATGGGCCTTATTGGGCTTTAGGGTAAAGAGAGAGAGGAGGCTGCTCCCCCCCCAGGCCTAGTCCGAATTTGACTAGGGGGAGGGGAGGCGCCCCCTCCTTCCTTCTCTTCTCTTTTCCCTTTCCTTCTCTCCTACTACTACATGGAAGGGGGGAATCCTACTCCCGGTGGGAGTAGGACTCTCCAGGGCGCGCCATAGGAGGGCCGGCCCTCCCCCCCTCCACTCCTTTATATACGTGGCTAGGGGGCACCCCATAGACACACAAGTTGATCAGTTGATCTTTTAGCCGTGTGCGGTGCCCCCCTCCACCATAATCCACCTCGGTCATATCATAGCGGTGCTTAGGCGAAGCCCTGCGTCGGTAGCTTCATCAACACCGTCATCACGCCGTCGTGCTGACGGAACTCTCCCTCGAAGCTCTACTGGATCGTGAGTTCGTGGGACGTCACCGAGCTGAACGTGTGCAGATCGCGGAGGTGCCATACGTTCGGTACTAGGATCGGTCGATCGTGAAGACGTACGACTACATCAATCGCGTTCTCATAACGCTTCCGCTTATGATCTACGAGGATACGTGGACGACACTCTCCCCTCTCGTTGCTATGCATCACCATGATCTTGCGTGTGTGTAGGAAAATTTTGAAATTACTGCGTTCCCCAACACATATCACATCACAACATGCCCTGCAAAAAGAAGTTGGACTTCCTCTACTTTGTTGTTGCAACTTTTACGTGGCTGCTACGGGCTTCTAGCAAGAACCATTCTTACCTACGCATCAAAACCACAACAATTTTTCGTCAAGTGTGTTGTTTTAACTTTCAACAAGGACCGGGCATAGTCAAACTCGATTCAACTAAAGTTGGAGAAACAGACACCTGCTAGCCACCTGTGTGCCAAGCACGTCGGTAGAACCAGTCTCATGAACGCGGTCATGTAATGTCGGTTTGGGCCGCTTCATCCAACAATGCCGCCGAATCAAAGTAAGACATTGCTGGTAAGCAATATGACTATTATCGCCCACAACTCTTTGTGTTCTACTCGTGCATATAACATCTACGCATAGACCTGGCTCTAATGCCACTGTTGGGGAACGCAGTATTTCGAAAATTTCCTACGATCACGCAAGATCTATCTAGGAGATGCATAGCAACGAGAGGGGAGAGTGTGTCCACGTACCCTCATAGACCGAAAGCGGAAGCGTTTAGTAACGTGGTTGATGTAGTCGAACGTCTTCGCGATCCAACCGATACAAGTACCGAACGTACGGCACCTCCATGTTCAGCTCGATGACGTCCCTCAAGCTCTTGATCCAGTTGAGGACGAGGGAGAGCTTCCTCGGCACGACGGTGTGGCGACGGTGATGATGAAGTTACCAGCGCAGGGCATCTCCTAAGCACTACAACGATATGACCGAGGTGTGTAACTGTGGAGGGGGGCACCGCACACGGCTAAGAGAAACTTGTGTGTCCTTTGGGGTGCCCCCTCCCACGTATATAAAGGGGAGAGGAGGAGGAGGCTGGCCTAGAGGGGGCGCGCCATGGGGAGTCCAACTAGGATTCCCAATCCTATTTGGATTCCCCTTCCATCCAAGAGAGTGAGAAGGAGGGAAGGAGGAAGAGGGGAGAAGGAAAAAGGGGGCGCCGCCCCCTCCCTAGTCCAATTCAGACTGGCCATGGGGGGCAGCCTCCCTTGTGGCCCTCCTCTCGTTTCCACTAGGGCCCATGAAGGCCCATGAACTTCCCGCGGGGGAGGCGGCTTCCGGTAACCCCTGGTACCCCGAAACTTATCCGAAACGACCCGAGCCATTCCGGTGTCCGAATGTAACCTTTCAATATATGAATATTTATTTCTCGACCATTTCGAGACTCCTAGTCATGTCTGTGATCTCATCCGGGACTCCGAACAACCTTCGATTCATCAAATCACATAACTCATAATACAAATCGTCATCGAACGTTAAGCGTGCGGACCCTACGGGTTCAAGAACTTTGTAGACATGACCGAGACACATCTCCGGTCAATAACCAATAGCAAAACCTGGATGCTCATATTGGTTCCTACATATTCTACGAAGATCTTTATTGGTCAAACCGCATAACAACATACGTCATTCCCTTTGTCATCGGTATGTTACTTGCCCGAGACTCGATCGTCGGTATCATCATACCTAGCTCAATCTCATTACCGGCAGTCTCTTTACTCGTTTTGTAACGCATCATCCCGTGGCTAACTCATTAGACACATTGCTTGCAAGGCTCATAGTGATGTGCATTACCGAGAGGGCCCAGAGATACCTCTATGATACACGGAGTGACAAATCCTAATCTCGATCTATGCCAACTCAACAAACACCATCGGAGACACCTGTAGAGCATCTTTATAATCACCTAGTTATGTTGTGACGTTTGATAGCACACAAGGTGTTCCTCCAGTATTCGGGAGTTGCATAATCTCATAGTCAGAGGAACATATATAAGTCATGAAGAGAGTAATAGCAATAAAACTTAACGATCATTATGCTAAGCTAACGGATGGGTCTTGTCCATCACATCATTCTCTAATGATGTGATCCCGTTCATCAAATGACAACACATGCTTATGGCTAGGAAACATAACCATCTTTGATTAACGAGCTAGTCAACTAGAGGCATACTAGGGATACTCTGTTTGTCTATGTATTCACACATGTACTAAGTTTTCGGTTAATACAATTCTAGCATGAATAATAAACATTTATCATGATATAAGGAAATATAAATAACAACTTTATTATTGCCTCTAGGGCATATTTCCTTCACTGGCGTCGCCGGTGATGCTTCCCTGCAGCGGCAGCGGCGCTCCATCAGTGTTCCATTGCATCACCCGACTGCGTCCGGTGATGCTTCACTGCAGCGGCGCCGGCGCTCCATTGGTGCTCCATCACAACACCCGACAACGACTGGCGATGTTTCACTGCAACGCCAAGCACGGCGCGACGAGCTCCATCGCAGCACCCCGATGTGTCGCCGGCGAAGCATCACTGCAGTGCCACCAGTGCGTGTTGGTACTCCATGGCAGGACCGGTGGCCCCCGTCGAAGCTCCATCGTAGCACCCGATGGCCTCTCGCGAAACTTCACTGCAGCGCCACCATCGCGCGGTGGTGCTCCAGTGGAGCGCTTCATTGACAAGGTTGTTGCGGCGAAGCACGTGGTGGCAACGGGCAGATGCTGTGACGCAGCACACGGCGGCGATGGTGGGTGCTTCATCGTGTGCAACACCCGCGGTCACCATTGCAGCCCCTAGTGAGAGCTTCACCATGCAGCACGCGCATGATGTCGGGGGTTGGCCGGCGTCGCCTCTTCCCTGCTGAAGATGAGGGGAGAGCTCGTGGAGTGGAAAGGAGAGGAAGAAGATGAGAAGGGGGTGAGTGGAGGGGAGCGCACCGGAAAGGATAAGGTGCGAAGGGAAGCAATGGGCCGAGAGGGGCACGTGTCGACGCCTCGAGGAGGTTTAAGCCGCGTTGTAATCAGTAGGCTGATTTTAATACTTTCCCATAAATAAATTGGTGTCCGCGATAGATGTTCTTAGGCGTAGCAAAACTTCTTCGGGACCTGAATACAACGCGTATGCCTCTTTTTTCGATAAAGGGTGGATTTTATTAACTCAAAATGAAGCATCAAGTAGATACAAAACATGATGAGCACACACCCGGCCTCTACACAGCTAGAATGCACACAGCCAACACCAACACACACACACACAAAAAAACACACTGAGAAATAGCAAAGTCATACAAGACCAAAGCTATGCCTAAGCGGAAAAAAACCAAAGCGATCAGAATAACGATCGACAAACTACCACAACGACCATATCCGCACCATCCATCTTTTGACACCACAAGGACAAAAAAGTTCTTCAACAGCAACGCCTTCAGGAAGGGAATGACGCAGCAACATCGTCGTCGCCGGATCCAACCGCGAGAGGCCAGAATCTAGGTTTTCACCCTGAAGAACAAGTTCGAGCATATCTAAGCAATGCCTTCAACAAGGTAACGATGCAAAAACGTCGCCATTGCTAGGTAAAACCAACTTAGGTCAAACCTAGGTTTTCACCCCAGAGCTCGAGACCGGGTACTCGAGAAGCACCACCAAATCTAAGTCAATCATGTGTTGTCGCCACCACTTTTCCACGATCTTAGCAGCTACATGTGTTGGGCTTGAAATCCTGCTAGTGCCGCTGCTGCACAACCATATCCTTTACGTCAAGTCATCGTCTATAGATTGCATCTCATCGCCGAAGGCAAACTGGTCGGAGCGAGAGCCACCAAACCCATAAAGGGGGCTTTTGGCTGCATCCCGCCAGCTCGGCGGTTCGAGGCACCAACAGCAACCATCATCAGATCCAAAGAGATAAACACTCATGAAGACCACCAGGTGGCCACGGCAATCCGCAGGGCACGATTGCCCATAACCAAGTGGATCGCTATCCGAACCCCCAGCCGCCACAGAGCGCCGAGGCAAGCACGTGCGAGAGAGCACGATTCCGCAGTCGCAAGGATGGTACCACCAGGAACTTCATCCATGCCAACGCAGCATGCCAGATCCATAACGGGGACTCCCTGGTCTACAGCCATACAACGCGCCACCGTTCCTCCTCCTGCGAGCTAAGCAGATACAGCCCATGGTTACCGCAGCAAGATGAAACGCCGATGCAAAGATCATGCTAACATCCCACACGCACAGATCTCCAGATTTGTCTCTCTGCCACTGCAGCTATGTCACGACCACTAGCCTGTGACAACCACCGCACGGGAGCAGGGGCATCACGAGGACTAGGTAGAACGCAGGGGAGTGGGCAGGAATGGCCCCGCCGCCGCCACCAGCCAGCCGCCGGTGACGGCAGCGAGGGTAGGGAAGAGGAGGCGGCGCCTAGGGTTAGGGCCGCGGGGAAGAGGAGACGATTCAATTAACGAGAACTTGTCACCCAACGCACATGATAAACTATATATATATATATATATATATATATGAGTGCTAATATGCATATGTCATTGCTTGCGTACTAGGCGGTACTGTACGGCGGATCGGGCATACCAGACCAAAACTTACGTTGCGCCTCGATCCGCCGTAAAGTACAGCCTACAGCGAAGTGAGTGAGTGACAGTTCCACTCTAAGCTCTACTAGGACTAGCTGCCACACTTATCCAAAACTAGATCGGCACACGGCCGATCTCGCAGTCTCAGCTTCGGTTCGGCATGGCCACGGCGGCGCCTCACGTCATGGTGCTGCCGCTCGCGGCGCAGGGCCACGTGACCCCGCTCATGGAGCTGTCGCACCGCCTCGTGGAGCACGGCGTCGAGGTCACCTTCGTCTGCACCGAGCCCACCCACGCGCTCGTCCTCGGCGCCCTGCGACTGCGACAGGCCACGGTGGACGGGATCCACCTGGTCTCCATGCCGGACGGCCTGGCCGACGGGGACGACCGCCGGGACCTCGGCAAGGTCCTGGACGCGCTCGCCCGGTGCATGCCGGGCTACGTGGAGGAGCTCATCAAGGAGAAGAAGGTGACGTGGCTCGTCGCCGACGCCAACCTGGGGTCCTTGTGCTTCGAGGTCGCCAAGAAGCTCGGCGTTCGGGTCGCCTCCTTCTTCCCGGCGTCCGCTGCATGCCTTGGGACCTTGTCCAGGATTCCCCAGCTCATAGAGGATGGCTTCTTCGACGACAAAGGTACGAGAATCTCCTGAATTTTTCAATGCTCAAACGAAAACGAAAATCAAGGCTGGGATTTACGATTTGTTGTCTATGCATCCAATGTCACACAGGTTAAGATCGCTTCTTTTTTTTCCTTTGAGACAGCACGTCAGATCAGAGGATAATGTGATGTCTGAATATATAAATGCAGGCGTCCCAAAGCGACGAGAGGCGGTCGAGCTGGCCCCCGAGATGCCGCCGGTCTACACGTCGCACATGCTGTGGAGCGTCGACGGCGGGCCCGAGGTGCAGCACGTGGCCTTCCAGCTGGTGTGCCGGAACACCGAGGCGGCCAGCCTCGCCGACGTCGTCGTCTGCAACTCGTTCCTCGAAGCGGAGGCCACGGCGTTCGAGCTGTTCCCCGACATACTGCCCATCGGCCCGCTGCTCGCTGACCCCGGAAAGCCCGTGGGGCAGTTCCTGCCGGAGGACACGAGGTGCCTCGGCTGGCTCGACGCGCATCCCGACAGCTCCGTGGTGTACGTGGCGTTCGGCACCTCCACCGTCTTCGAGCCCCGCCAGTTCCGGGAGCTCGGCGAGGGGCTGGAGCTCACCGGCCGGCCCTTCCTGTGGGTGGTGCGCCCGGACTTCACGTCCGGCGCCGGCATCAGCAAGGCCTGGTTCGACGAGTTCGAAGGGCGCGTCGCCGGCAAGGGCATGATCGTCAGCTGGTGCTCCCAGCAGCAGGTGCGCGCAGTCGACATTGTCTTGACCACTGATTCCATTGTGACTTTCATTCCATGATCCATCGTGATGTTCGTATCGCAAGGTTCTGGCGCACCGGGCCGTGGCCTGCTTCGTGTCCCACTGCGGATGGAACTCGACGATGGAAGGGGTGAGGAACGGCGTGCCCTTCCTGTGCTGGTCCAGACTGAAGGTCGACCAGTACACCAACCGGAGTTACATCTGCGACATCTGGAGGACCGGCCTGGCCGTGTCGCCTGGGGAAGATGGGGTCGTGACCAAGGAGGAGGTGAACACCAAGCTGGAACAGGTCATGGGTGACCACGGGATCGCAGAGAGGGCACGGGTGCTCAGGGACGCAGCTCGCAGGAGTCTCGGCGTGGGCGGCTCGTCGTATGAGAATTTCAAGAGATTTATTAGCCTCCTAAAGGAGTGAACTTGTGCGTGGTTTAAATTAGCTTTGCCGGTCAGGATTATCGCTCCCAGTGATCATGATGTTCGGATTCCATTTTTGCTATCTCGAAGAGGAAGAAACGATGCCACGACGTGGGTCTTGGCGGGAGCCAAGCATGTCCGTTATGGCATCTGCACGGAGACCCTCAAAATTCTGATTTCTAACACAAAAACTGATTACTTTCATGCATACAAATCAGATTTAGGGGGTTGTTTCCAGGGACTTTTTGGTGTAGGGACTAGAAAAAGTCTCTAGCAAACCAAACAGGATGGGACTTTTTTGAAACTTTTTGCTAAAAGTCCTTAGAAACACCTCTTTGAAAGTCTTTTTCAAAAAGTCACAGAGACTAGAAAAAGTCTTAGGACTAGAAAACCAAACAACACCTTAAATCCAAACTAGTATGGTGTCTCATGGAATTGCGTGGGAAATGCCATTAAGGTCTATAAACACTTGTCTCAATGGAACAAACTACAACTTGCTTTCTAAAATGAAGACGATAATAGATGATGTGCAATCTTGCCAGGGAAGGTTGTTTAAATAAGTTATGGAAAACTTTGATTCATTTTACGCCGGATTGTATTCACGATGTTGTGGCGGTCGAGATGGTCGTGACTTATTGCAGCTTTTCTCCCCATAAAAAATAAAGAGAAACCTTCGAGAATTCAAATATCCAAGAATCAGTAGGAGCATGTATTTTAAAGGTGCAGTTTCCAATGTGAAGTTGATCGTGCACATGAAGGGAATGCACCTAGCCCGATCTCATTCCCAAGCCCACTACGGGTCGGAGAGCATGAATGAGTAAAGAACAGGGCACGGGACCAAGCGCCAACAGTTGCATTACACGTGCCCACGGCAGACGACTTCAAGCCCACGCTTCATCAACACAATATACTTCCTCCGATTCTTTTTAGTCTCCATATAAAATTTGGTCAAAGTCAAACTTTGTAAAATTTGACCAACTTTATTAAAAAATATATCAACATCTATAATACTAAAGTTATATGGTATGAAAATTAACTTTATGATGCATCTAACAATATTACTTTCATATTGTGAATCTTGATATTTTTCTCTATAAACTTAGTAAAAGTTGACAAAGTTTGATTTTGACCAAATTTTATATGCAGACCAAAAAGAAATGGAGGGAGTATTTTTTTTGAACACCGTACAATCCGCTAACATAAAATCGGCTAACACGCACAACTATACACTTTTACCCTCCACGCACATCTGGTAGGGGCGATGAGGGGGGCGGAAACGCGACCGCCTGAGGCAGCCGATCTCTCGTCGCCGTCGTCCGTTCCCTCGACGGGGGGGGGGGGGGGGGAGGAGGAGGGGGTCACCGGCGCCGCCCATTTCCTCGGCGGGGAAGTCGCTAGGGGGATCGGCGCAGATCAGATCGCACGTCTCACGTGCCTCCGTGGCGGCGCCGTCGGGGGGCAAGGTGAGGGCGGCGGGATCGTCTGGTGGCTTCACTTCCCCGATGCCGACAGAGATCGGACGGGGCCAGGGGCGATTCTCACAATGGCGGGTGCATTTCTCCGCCGGGAAGGATCCCGGCATTTGGATCGAAGGCCGCATCCGATTCACTCCTCATTCACGCTGGCTGGCTCTCCTAGATTTGGAGAATGACTTCCTAGCCGGCGAATACTTACCGGACGGCGAATCGATCAAGGTAGGGCTTCATTTCAGGATTGATGAGTACGACGTGGTGGTTGGTGAATGCGTGCAGGTCGATCTTCGTTTGAAGGCACCGGAGATGGTTGATCTGATGGAGACGACGGTCCCTGGAAAACCGGGAGGACGATTTTGGGCACTTATTGAGAGCGACAACGAAGAACAGGTGGAGGATCGCGACTCGACAGGTATGATGATGCTTCCACAGTTTTCGGTACCGATGGAGTTGTCGGCGCCTACGGTGATTCCCGATCGTCGTCGACCAAACATTCAAAAATTCAAGCCGGCAGTGAAACCCTGGATCATCCCGGTTCCTAAGGTATTCCGCGAACCCGTTACTTTGTCAGATTTTATGCCGGAGTCTTGGACTCTGGTTACTCGAAAGAAGAAGAAAGGAAAGAAGGGTCGATCGCCACCGCCGCAGAGGCCGCCGGTGGCGAGGTTGGCGAGCGCGATTCGAACGGCCAGAAGGGCTCGGTTGAATTCACTGTTGGGTTCTGTGTGCGTGTCGGATCAGGCGACGGTCATGGGCCTGCTTGACTCGGGTGAGGCCCAGTTAGGAGCCCAAGCCGCAACCGATCCAACATGTACGTGCGTGCATGTATCGCCGCCACTGCCTGACGTGGTCGCTACTAGGGTTTTCGAGACCGGTTTTCCGACGCTGGGCGAGGGACGGGCGAAGAGGATCTCTTGCGCCGGCGTTATGGTGGGACACGGGCCACCACCCGGCAAGCGAGGGCTGCCGCCCGCCGTCGGTGCTGCTGCTGCCCCTGGCCGCGGGGCTCCGCCCGCCTCGGTTGCTGGGGGTGCCAGGAGGGTCGGCCGCGTCGTTCCGCTCACCGCTGTTGGTGGTGCCGGGCGCGAGGGCCCAACTCCGCAAGTGCCGTCGGCCGGCGTAGGCGCAGGCGTAGGAGCTGGTCATGGCGCTCGCCCGCGCGACAGGGCCCGCTGGCTGCTGGTGGTACTCAGGCGCCGGTGCATGTTACTCGGGCAAGTGCGCAGTAGCCGGATGATCAGCAGCCGGTGGCCAAGGCGCGGACCCTAGGAAGGGGTTGCGGTGCTCAAGGGTGTGGTGGATACAGTGGATACAACAGAGATGGTCACAATTTTAACCGATACGGGCAGTGGGGGGACGATGGTTATGATGCATATGGTGAGGGGCTGCACCATGGATCTTCATCCGGTGGCGGCCGTGGGTATAACCGATACAATGGTGATGGTCCAGGACATTTTCAGGGCCCACCCGATAATTTTGTTGAAGGCGTCGCCAGACCCAATGATCGCTACCGGGGAGGATATCGGCGTGGTGGGAGAGGGAGACGCCCACCTCCACTGCGGCATCTTCCACCACCTGTTGCGGACACGGCTACGGGAAAGGAGCTCGAGCACTCAGCAGACATGGTGGGAGACTCATCCACGTTGCATGCGGCTGCGGTTGACGCGGTTAGGGCTCTGGCGGCAGTGACAGTTGCGGCGGCTTCTAGAGCTACAAAATCTTGGGATGGCACGTCTGACAAAGGGCCGGAAAAAGCGGAGGGAGAAAAACTCTCGAAGTGGGCAATTAAGAAGAAGAAGTTGCCTTGCTATAGATGTGGCGAACCGGGTCACTTTGTGGCAGAATCTACTAATGAGCTTTGTGACTATTGCCTCAGATCTCAGCATGTGACCGGTGATTGCCCACTTATATTCGGTCCTAAACCTGGCATTAACATTTACGGTGTGTGTTGCAGGGAGTTGATGTTCTTTGAGACACCAGAGGTGGATCCTCTCCCACAGATGGTTGAGAGTTCCTTCCCAGCAGTAGTCCGGGTTACTAATGGATAGTTGACTGAGGCTCAGATTGTGAGACAACTGCGTGACCTAGTGCCAGGTAACCATCAGTGGCATCTGGATAGTTAGAGGGTCAAGCTTATAAGATGGATTTTCCCACTAAAGAGGATCAGATGCTTTTTCTCAAGTGGGGTTTGTGCAGAGTCCCAAGCACCAACATTATTATTGCTTTTGATGAGTGGAAACAGGATGAACCAGAGGGTACACTTTTGGAGAAGGTGTGGATTCGTTTCTTTGGCACACCACTGATGTCTACTACACAACCTTCTTCTTGTAGAGGTTATTGGGCCTCCAAGTGCAGATGTTTGTAGGACAGTAGCAAATTTCCCTCAAGTGGATGACCTAAGGTTTATCAATCCGTAGGAGGCGTAGGATGAAGATGGTCTCTCTCAAGCAACCCTGCAACCAAATAACAAAGAGTCTCTTGTGTCCCCAACACACCCAATACAATGGTAAATTTTATAGGTGCACTAGTTTGGCAAAGAGATGGTGATACAAGTGGTATATAGATGGTAGATAATGGTTTTTATAATCTGAAAATATAAAAACAGCAAGGTAACTAATGATAAAAGTGAGCACAAACGGTATTGCAATGCGTTGAAACAAGGCCTAGGGTTCATACTTTCACTAGTGCAAGTTCTCTCAACAAATAACATAATCGGATCATATAACTATCGCTCAACATGCAACAAAGAGCCACTCCAAAGTCACTAATAGCGGAGAACAAACGAAGAGATTATGGTAGGGTATGAAACCACCTCAAAGTTATCCTTTCTGATTTATCTATTCAAGAGTCCATAGTAAAATAACATGAAGCTATTCTTTCTGTTCAATCTATCATAGAGTTCGTACTAGAATAACACCTTAAGACACAAATCAACCAAAACCCTAATGTCACCTAGATACTCCAATGTCACCTCAAGTATCTGTGGGTATGATTATACGATATGCATCACACAATCTCAGATTCATCTATTCAAACCAACACAAAGTACTTCAAAGAGTGCCCCAAAGTTTCTACTAGAGAGTCAAGACGAAAACGTGTGCCAACCCCTATGCATAGGTTCATGGGCGGAACCCGCAAGTTGATCACCAAAATATACATCAAGTGGATCACGTGATATCCCATTGTCACCATAGATAAGCACGGCAAGACATATATCAAGTGTTCTCAAATCCTTAAAGACTCAATCTGATAAGATAACTTCAAAGGGAAAACTCAATTCATTACAAGAGAGTACAGGGGGAGAAACATCATAAGATCCAACTATAATAGTAAAGCTCGCGATACATCAAGATCGTATCACCTCAAGAACGAGAGAGAGAGAGAGAGAGATCAAACACATAGCTACTGGTACATACCCTCAGCCCCGAGGGTGGACTACTCCCTCCTCGTCATGGAGAGCGCCAGGATGATGAAGATGGCCACCGAAGATGGATTGCCCCCTCTAGCAGGGTGCCGGAACGGGTCTAGATTGATTTTCGGTGGCTACGGAGGCTTCTGGCGGCGGAACTCCTGATCTATTCTACTCCCCGAAGTTTTTAGGGTATATGGGTATATATAGGAGGAAGAAGTACGTCGGTGGATCTCCGGGTTGTCCATGAGGCAGGGGCGCGCCTAGGGCTGCAAGAAAAGCTTGAGGCTCGTGAGCCGCTCGAGATCGACTCGTATTTTGACTCGACTCGAAAAGAAATGAGCTGAGTATGAACACTTTATGTAGCTCGATATAGAAACGAGTTAATCTTGAGCCAACACTGGCTCACTCGATTTTAGCTCGATAGCTCAATGTCATATAATTATATTAAATAATCTTGATGTATATTTAAAGAAAATAGTATAATTTATTGCCATATATGTTGTGTCCAAGTTTTCTCATTTTTACCTAGTAGGAAACATGGAGGCCTATTAAGCAGGAGAAATTTAGCCTCAATATGGTGTGTGGCGAGTCATGTGTCAAATATCCTATTATTCTCAGCCAAAGTTTAAGAGCAGTTGCACCTTCATTTTTTATCTTTCTAGATCATTGATCCCTATTTGTCAAGTTCTAGTCTTTAGTTGAGAGAGAATAAGTCAAATTTTATAGTGGTTTTCTATGTTGTGTTGTTGGCTATAATGTTTGAAAAATTGCCTTAGATTATTCATAAAATCATCTGATTATTTAGCTCGAAACTAGCTCGAGATCGATACAAACTGAGCACGAGCCACTTTCTACGGCTCGACCTTGATCTTCACTCAGTTTGAGCTCGCTCGAATTTTAGTATAATTTGAGTTGAGCCTAGTCCAACTCGCTCGAACTCGACTCGTTTGCAGCCCGCCCAGGGGGGTGGGCGCGCCCCCACCCTCGTGGGTAGCCCGGGACTCTTCCGGTCCATCTCCGATACTTTGTGGGCTTCTTCTGGTCCAAAAATAAGTTCCTTGAAGTTTCAGGTCAATTGGACTCTGTTTGATTTTCCTTTTCTGCGATACTCTAAAACAAGGAAAAACAGAAACTAGCACTGGGCTCTAGGTTAATAGGTTAGCCCCAAAAATCATATAAAATAGCATATAAATGCATATAAAACATCCAAGGTTGATAATATAATAGCATGGAACAATCAAAAATTATAGATACGTTGGAGACGTATCAACCACCAAAACTGATGAAACACTTTCTGATTGCTTGGAGCTTGGGTGGTTTGATTGGCAAGACAGAAAAGGTGGACATGCCTTTCACTCATGCACAAGGGCTGTGAGGTTGCTGGAGTGTTGTGAGTGTTGAACACATTCCGGATGTGGTTAGATGGACACATACTGGAGTCACTTATTGTTTAGAGCTTGAGATCGAGGATACTCCGATTTCCCAGGATGGGGATGAGACTCAGGATATGGACACGACTGAGGGGGGCGGAGCGCCCAGGAATCAGGATAAGGGGTCCGATGATTCACCATAGGAGCCAGACAAGGGGCCCACCGCGCAACCAGATAAGGCAGACCACTCTGCCAAAGAGGCTCCCCCGTCCACAACTCTGATGAACACGCTTCGCTTTGGTTCGTTTGGATCGAGGTCGGCTCCCAGTCGGTTATGGAGCACCAGAGTCGAGGCAGACGACCCGGCGGAACTTGAGTTACCACCGGTGTTGGGCCTGGCCTGCGAGGCGACCACGGCACTCGAGCGACGCGTTGATTCTACTCCTGGCGGGTAGGTCATCACTCACGGGGTGGCTGGGGCTGGGGGGGACGGGGCAGGAGGCCCATAGCACCCGCCTACTTGTGACCGGCATGTCTTCTTTGGGAGGGGCGCCTGGACAGGAGGTCTGTCGCGCTCTTCCCACCCCGACTGAGGCGACACCGGACAAGCTGGGGGTGAGGTGCGGGAAGGAGTCCCGTGCCGTAACCCCTCGCAGGACCGCGCCATGCAGCACGTCGAGCTGGGAGTGAGGTCCGGTGATACGTCTCCAACGTATCTATAATTTTTTTTTGTTCCATGCTATTATATTATCAACCTTGGATGTTTTATATGCTATTTTATATGATTTTTGGGACTAACCTATTAACCCAGAGCCCAGTGCCAGTTTCTGTTTTTACCTTATTTTAGGGTTTCGAAGAAAAGGAAAATCAAAAGGAGTCCAATTGACCTGAAACTTCACGGAACTTATTTTTGGATCAGAAGAAGCCCAGAAGACTTGGAGTGCACGTCAGGGGATCTACAAGGAGGCCACGAGGCAGGGGACGCGCCCTCCACCCTCGTGGGCCCCTCGTGCCCCCCTGACGTACCTCTTCCGCCTATATATCTCCATATACCCTAAAACTACCAGGAGCATAATAGATCGGGAGTTCCGCCGCCAGAAGCCTCCGTAGCCACCGAAAGCCAATCTAGACCCGTTCTGGCACCCTGCCGGAGGGGGAATCCCTCTTCGGTGGCCATCTTCATCATCCTGGTGCTCTCCATGACGAGGAGGGAGTAGTTCTCCCTTGGGGCTGAGGGTATGTACAAGTTGCTGTGTGTTTGATCTCTCTCTCTCTCTCGTGTTCTTGAGGTGGTACGATCTTGATGTATCGCGAGCTTTGCTATTATAGTTGGATCTGATGATGTTTTCTTCCCCCTCTACTCTCTTGTAATGGATTGATCTTCCCCTTTGAAGTTATCTTATCGGATTGAGTCTTTAAAGATTTGAGAACACTTGATGTCTGTCTTGCTGTGCGTATCTGTGGTGACAATGGGATATCACGTGATTCACTTGATGTATGTTTTGGTGATCAACTTGCGGGTTCCGCCCATGAACCTATGCATAGGGGTTGGCACACGTTTTCGTCGTGATTCTCCGGTAGAAACTTTGGGGCACTCTTTGAGGTTCTATGTGTTGGTTGAATAGATGAATCTAAGATTGTGTGATGCATATCGTATAATCATACCCACGGATACTTCAGGTGACATTGGAGTATCTAGGTGACATTAGGGTTTTGGTTGATTTGTGTCTTAAGGTGTTATTCTAGTACGAACTCTAGGGCTGTTTGTGACACTTATAGGAATAGCCAACGGATTGATTGGAAAGAATAACTTTGAGGTGGTTTCGTACCCTACCATAATCTCTTCGTTCGTTCTCCGCTATTAGTGACTTTGGAGTGACTCTTTGTTGCATGTTGATGGATAGTTATATGATCCAATTATGTTATTATTGTTGAGAGGACTTGCACTAGTGAAAGTATGAACCCTAGGCCTTGTTTCAACACATTGCAATACCGTTTACACTCACTTTTATCATTCGTTACCTTGCTGTTTTTATATTTTCAGATTACAAAAACTATTATCTACTATCCATATACCACTTGACCATCTCTTTGCCGAACTAGTGCACCTATACAATTTACCATTGTATTGGGTGTGTTGGGGACACAAGAGACTCTTTGTTATCTGGTTGCAGGGTTGCTTGAGAGAGACCATCTTCATCCTACGCCTCCTATGGATTGATAAACCTTAGGTCATCCACTTGAGGGAAATTTGCTACTGTCCTACAAACCTCTGCACTTGGAGGCCAAACAACGTGTACAAGAAGAAGGTTGTGTAGTAGACATCAAGCTCTTTTCTGGCGCCGTTGCCGGGGAGGTCAGTGCTTGAAGGTATATCTTTAGATCTTGCAATCGAGTCTTTTAGTTTCTTGTTTTATCACTAGTTTAGTTTATAAAAGAAAATTACAAAAAAATGGAATTAAGTTTGCCTCATACGCTTCATCTTTTTAATATCTTTCGTGAGTATGATGGAAAGGAAAATTGTGCCAAAGTGTTAGAAGAAGAATGCATTAAAATGTTTGGCACTAAATATTTGAATGATGAGCATGATTGCAATGTTGTTAGTATGAATTCCTTGAATATCCATGATGCTAATGATATGCAAAGCCACAAGCTTGGGGAAGCTATGTTTGATGAAGATGATATTTTTTTGTCCCCCAAGTTTTGATGAGCAAATTTACTATGATGAAAGCATGCCTCCTATCTATGATGATTATTGTGATGACACGTATGCTTTAAAGAATAATGATAACCATGAAACTTGTCATCTTGATCTTAATTTTCAATCACATGATAGTTATTTTGTTGAGTTTGCTCCCACTAGTATTAATAAGAAGAACCTTGCTTATGTGGAGAGTAGTAAATTTTCTATGCTTGTAGATCATGAAAATAATGCTTTAGGTGCTGGTTATATTGTTGAATTCATTCATGATGCTACTGAAAATTATTATGAGGGAGGAACATATGCTTGTAGGAATTGCAATAATATCAAGTTTCCTCTCTATGTGCTTAAAGTTTTGAAGTTATGCTTGTTTTACCTTCCTATGCAAGTTGATTCTTGTTCCCATAAGTTTTTTGCTCACAAAATCCCTATGCATAGGAAGTGAGTTAGACTTAAATGTGTTAGTCATATTCTTCATGATGCTCTCTTTATGTTCCAATTCTTATCCTTTATGTGAGCATCATTGAAATCATCATGCCTAGCTAGGGGCGTTAAACGATAGCGCTTGTTGGGAGGCAACCCAACTTTATTTGTGTTCCTTGCTTTTTGTTCATGTTTAATAATAAATAATTTATCTATCCTCTGTTTAGATGTGGTTTTATGTTTTTAATTAGTGTTTGTGCCAAGTAGAACCGTTGGGAAGACTTGGGGAAAGTCTTGTTAATCTTGCTGTAAAAAATAGAAACTTTAGCGCTCACGAGAACTGCTGCCATTTTTATTTGGAAAGTGATATTTAGTTAATTCTTTTGTAATATGATTAATAGACAAATTACTCTCATCCAGCAATTTATTTGAGAATTTTATGAGTTCCAGAAGTATACATTTGATCCAGATTACTATAGAATGTTTTGTTTTTGACAGATTCTGTTTTTCGTGTGTTGTTTGCTTATTTTGATGAATCTATGGCTAGTAATAGAGTTTATGAACCATAGAAAAGTTGGAATACAGTAGTTTTAACACCAATATAAATAAAGAATGAGTTCGTTACAGTACCTTGAAGTGGTGATTTATTTTCTTATACTAACGGAGCTTACGAGTTTTCTGTTAAGTTTTGTGTTGTGAAGTTTTCAAGTTTTGGGTAAAGATTCGATGGATTATGGAATAAGGAGTGGCAAGAGCCTAAGCTTGGGGATGCCCAAGGCACCCCAAGGTAATATTCAAGGATAACCAAGAACCTAAGCTTGGGGATGCCCCGGAAGGCATCCCCTCTTTCGTCTTCGTTCATCGGTAACTTTACTTGGAATTATATTTTTATTCACCACATGATATGTGTTTTGCTTGGAGCGTCAATTTATTTTGTTAGGATTTTTTTTCTGTTATTTATAACAATGTTTTGCATATTTTATTTCAATAAAAGTGGCATTGATAGCCTTTGCTATGTCTATTTTACAAGTCCACATGTTGTTGTTTGAAAACATAAAGTTTACCGCTGTTGCAATAATTCCCTAGAAAATTCAGAATGTGATAAAATGTTGAAACATTTTGCATATTAAGATCTGATAAATTTACTACGGTGGTAATTTTCTTTCATAATTTTTGGAGTTAGGGAAATATGGATGTTGCTGCATTCTTTACAGACTGTCCTGTTTAGGCAGATTGCTGTTATGTTTGCATTGTTCGCATATGTTTGCTTCTTTAATGATTCTATTTGAGGATAGGACTATTAAATATGCAGAGACATTTAGTATGCAATGTTTAATAGTAATTTTAGTGATTTGCTACAGTAGAGTATGATAAGGTTTTGGCAATGGTTTATACTAACTTATCTCACGAGTCCTTGTTGAGTTTAGTGTGGATGAAGATTTTGAGATTTAGGAAGACCGTGATATGAGAGGAATTAAGGAGACACAAAAGCTCAAGCTTGGAGATGCCCAAGGAATCCCAGGATAATATTTCAAGAAGTCTCAAGTGTCTAAGTTTGAGGATGCCCCGGTTGGCATCCCACCTTTCTTCTTCAACAACTATCGGTTAGTATCGGTTGATCCTAAGTTTTTGCTTCTTCACATGATGTTTTCTATTCTTAGAATGTCATTTTCTTTTGCTTTGCTTACTGTTTGAATAAAATACCAAGATCTGAAATTCTTAAATGTTAGAGAGTCTTCACATAGTTGCATAATTATTCGACTACTCATTGATCTTCACTTATATCTTTCGGAGTAGTTTGCTGTTGCTCTAGTGCTTCACTTATATCTTTTTAGAGCACGGTGGTGGTTTTATTGTGAAGAAATAGATGAACTCTCGTGCTTCACTTATATTATTTTGAGAGTCTTTAGAACAGCATGGTAGTTTGCTTTGGTTATGAATCTAGTCCTAATATGATAGGCATCCAAGATGGGTATAATAAAAACTTTCATATAGAGTGCATTGAATACTATGAGAAGTTTGATTCCTTATGATTGTTTTGAGATATGGAGATGGTGATATTAGAGTCATGCTAGTTGAGTAGTTGTGGATTTGAGAGATACTTGTGTTGAAGTTTGTGATTCCCGTAGCATGCACGTATGGTGAACCGTTATGTGATAAAGTCGGAGCATGATTTATTTATTGACTGTCTTCCTTATGAGTGGCGGTCGGGGACGAGCGATGGTCTTTTCCTACCAATCTATCCCCCTAGGAGCATGCGCGTAGTACTTTGTTTCGATAACTAATAAATTTTGGCAATAAGTATGTGAGTTCTTTATGACTAATGTTAAGTCCATGGATTATACGCACTCTCACCCTTCCACCATTGCTAGCCTCTCTAGTACCGCGCAACTTTCGCCGGTACCTCAAACCCACCATATACCTTCCTCAAAACAGCCACCATACCTACCTATCATGGCATTTTCATAGCCACTCCGAGATATATTGCCATGCAACTTTCCACCGTTCCGTTATTATGACACGCTTCATAATTGTCATATTGCTTTGCATGATCATGTAGTTGACATCATATTTGCGGCAAAGCCACCATTCATAATTCTTTCATACATGTCACTCATGCATCATTGCACATCCCGGTACACCGCCGGAGGCATTCATATAGAGTCATATCTTGCTCTAAGTATTGAGTTGTAATTCTTGAGTTGTAAGTAAAAAGAAGTGTGATGATCATCATTATTAGATAATTGTCCCCAGTGAGGAAAGGATGATGGAGACTATGACTCCCCCACAAGTCGGGATGAGACTCCGGACGAAAATAAATAAATAAAAGAGGCCAAAGAAGCCCAAATAAAAAAAGATAAAAGAGGCCATAAAAAAGAGAAGGCCCAGATAAAAAAATAAAAAATGAGAGAAAAAGAGAGAAGGGACAATGCTACTATCCTTTTACCACACTTGTGCTTCAAAGTAGCACCACGATATTCATGATAGAGAGTCTCCTATGTTGTCACTTTCATATACTAGTGGGAATCTTTCATTATAGAACTTGGCTTGTATATTCCAATGATGGGCTTCCTCAAAATGCCCTAGGTCTTCATGAGCAAGAGAGTTGGATGCACACCCACTAGTTTCTTTGTTGAGCTTTCATATACTTATAGCTCTAGTGCATCCGTTGCATGGCAATCCCTACTCACTCACATTGATATCTATTGATGGGAATCTCCATAGCCCATTGATACGCCTAGTTGATGTGAGACTATCTTCTCCTTTTTTTGTCTTCTCCATAACCACCATTCTATTCCACCTATAGTGCTATGTCCATGGCTCACGCTCATGTATTGCGTGAAGATTGAAAAAGTTTGAGAACATCAAAAGTATGAAATAATTGCTTGGCTTGTCATCGGGGTTGTGCATGATTTAAATACTTTGTGTGGTGAAGATGGAGCATAGCCAGACTATATGATTTTGTAGAGATAGCTTTCTTTGGCCATGTTATTTTGAGAAGACATGATTGCTTGGTTAGTATGCTTGAAGTATTATTATTTCTATGTCAATATTAAACTTTTGTCTTGAATCGTATGGATCTGAATATTCTTGCCACAATAAAGAAGAATTACTTAGAGAAATATGTTAGGTGGCATTCCACATCAAAAATTCTGTTTTTATCATTTACCTACTCGAGGACAAGCAGGAATTAAGCTTGGGGATGTTGATACGTCCCCAATGTATCTATAATTTTTGATTGCTCCATGCTATTATATTATCTACCTTGGATGTTTTATATGCATTTATATGCTATTTTATATGATTTTTGGGACTAACCTATTAACCCAGAGCCCAGTGCCAGTTTCTGTTTTTACCTTGTTTTAGGGTTTTGAAGAAAAGGAAAATCAAACGAAGTCCAATTGACCTGAAACTTCACGGAACTTATTTTTGGATCAAAAGAAGCCCAAAAGAGTTGGAGTGCACGTCAGGGGATCTACGAGGAGGCCACGAGGCAGGGGGCGCCCCCACCCCCTCTGGTCGCGCCCTCCACCCTCATGGGCCCCTTGTGGCCCCCCTGATGTACCTCTTCTGCCTATATATCTCCATATACCCTAAAACTACCGGGGAGCACAATAGATCGGGAGTTACGCCGCCAGAAGCCTCCATAGCCACCAAAAGCCAATCTAGACCCGTTCCGGCACCCTGCCGGAGGGGGAATCCCTCTCCGGTGGCCATCTTCATCATCCCGGTGCTCTCCATGACGAGGAGGGAGTAGTTCTCCCTCGGGGCTGAGGGTATGTACAAGTAGATATGTGTTTGATCTCTCTCTCTCTCTCGTGTTCTTGAGGTGGTACGATCTTGATGTATCGTGAGCTTTGCTATTATAGCTGGATCTGATGATGTTTTCTTCCCCCTCTACTCTCTTGTAATGGATTGATCTTCCCCTTTGAAGTTATCTTATCGGATTGAGTCTTTAAAGATTTGAGAACACTTGATGTATGTCTTGTCGTGCGTATCTGTGGTGACAATGGGATATCACGTGATCAACTTGCGGGTTCTGCCCATGAACCTATGCATAGGGGTTGGCACACGTTTTCGTCGTGATTCTCCGGTAGAAACTTTGGGGCACTCTTTGAGGTTCTATGTGTTGGTTGAATAGATGAATCTGAGATTGTGTGATGCATATCGTATAATCATACCCACGGATACTTGAGGTGACATTGGAGTATCTAGGTGACATTAGGGTTTTGGTTGATTTGTGTCTTAAGGTGTTATTCTAGTACGAACTCTAGGGTTGTTTGTGACACTTATAGGAATAGCCCAACGGATTGATTGGAAAGAATAACTTTGAGGTGGTTTCGTACCCTGCCATAATCTCTTCGTTTGTTCTCCACTATTAGTGACTTTGGAGTGACTCTTTGTTGCATGTGAAGGGATAGTTATGTGATCCAATTATGTTATTATTGTTGAGAGGACTTGCGCTAGTGAAAGTATGAACCCTAGGCCTTGTTTCAACACATTGCAATACCGTTTACGCTCACTTTTATCATTCGTTACCTTGCTGTTTTTATATTTTCAGATTACAAAAACTATTATCTACTATCCATATACCACTTGTATCACCATCTCTTCGCCGAACTAGTGCACCTATACAATTTACCATTGTATTGGGTGTGTTGGGGACACAAGAGACTCTTTGTTATTTGGTTGCAGGGTTGCTTGAGAGAGACCATCTTCATCCTATGCCTCCTACGGATTGATAAACCTTAGGTCATCCACTTGAGGGAAATTTGCTACTGTCCTACAAACCTCTCCACTTGGAGGCCCAACAACGTCTACAAGAAGAAGGTTGTGTACTAGACATCATCTGGGAAGGAGTCCCGGGTCGTACCCCCCCCCCCCCCCCCCCCCCGCGCAGGATAGTGCCGTATAATGCGGCCAGGGGACGAGATGTTCTGGTGGGGAGAGGGGGAGTGAGACTAGTGAGCAGGCGGCTCCATGGTCTTCTTCCCCCTGACCTCTACGACCGAGTTCCGCTCGACCACGCCCTACCCTCCTTCACCGACGATAGGGGATGGGCGTGGGAGTCAGGATCTTTCTCCTCGGAGAGGACGGCAGAGGAGCTTATCGCTTTCGGTGGGATCGCGGATCCAGTGTCGACTGGCAGGCGTGTCAGCAACCGGATCCAGGGACAACCGGATGCGGATGACCTGTAGCTAGCGCGTGCTAAGACGGCCGCCATGCTTTGTCATGTCGAGGCTAGTACATGTGCGTCTTTTGATAAAAGTTGTTCAATTTTGCACTTCTCAGGGAATGAAATCGTAGATAAGGCAAACGACTTGGGAATTTCTTTGGGATCAAATGAAACCGAGGTCGTCAAAGCCATTAATGATCTTTTAGATTTGGAAGCGGAGAGGGCTTACGAAATCATTCGTAATCTTGCATCTATCAAACCCATGAATGAAAATGAAATGAACAATCTAGGAATGGTTGATCTCGCAAATATATGTAATAACCTTTTGCCTAGTCCATAGGAGGAGGATGGGGAGGATTCGGAAACTACAGACACGGTAGAGCCTCTTCTGATGGAGGATACAGTTTTTGTCGTCACCAATCCTACTTTCCCGCAGGGTGTTGAGGAGAAGCCCAAACGGCCCTGGAAGCGGAAAATTTATCCTACTTCGGCAGTACACAGAAGTGCCAGAGTTAAGTTTAAAAAAAATCATGATGACTTATGAAAGGACTCTTTTGGAATAGCAGAGGTCTAGCTGACTTGGATAAACAAAGATTTTTAGCAGAGACAACGATAGAACATCACTTAGATTTTATTGCACTATTGGAAACTGGACGAGATAATTTCACATCACAGTTTCTTCAAACTCTCTCCGGTGGTATTGATTTTGACTGGCACATCTTACCTCCTAGGGGAAGATCCGGCGGGATTTTACTAGGAGTACGGTGTGAGATGTTAGAGGTGCTTAATGTGGTTCAGGGATACTTTTCGGTTAAATTCAGGGTGCGATCGAAACTGGATGGGTTCCGATGGTCTCTAGTAGTTGTATATGGGGCAGCACAACCTGAATTTAAACCTGACTTTCTGGCTGATCTGGTGCGGATTTGTGGAGATGAAAATCTGCCAATACTAGTCGGGGGGATTTTAATATCATCAGGAGGAGAGATGAAAAGAATAATGACAACTTTGATGGACGATGGTCTATGATGTTTAACATGATTATTGAGAGTCTTAATTTGAGAGAAATTGAGCTCACCGGTAGACAGTTTACATGGGCCAACTCGTTACCTATTCCGACTGATGAAAAGCTGGATAGGGTACTTGCTAGTGTGGAGTGGGAACAAAAATACTCGTTGGTGTCGGTCCATGCGATGCAGAGAGCAACCTCGGATCACACATCACTTCTTTTATATTCGGGTGAGGCTACCCATGTGGCAAATAAAAATATCTTCTCCTTCGAGCAAAGCTGGTTTGAGCGAGAATGGAGATGATTGCACGAGAATGGGCTAAGCCGGTTAGTGGAAGGACACATGTTGAGAGATGGAAAAATAAAATTAGACATCTCCGACAGTTTCTGAGAGGCTGGGCCAGAAATGAAAGTGGGATTTATAAACAAGAAAAGGAGTGTCTTACTCAATTGATTGAGGCTCTAGACTTAAAGGTTGAAGCCACTCTTCTTTCTGTTAATGAGCAACGAACCAAGTCCGAGGCTGAGCAGGGTCTACGAGCTCTCTTGAGAGAAGAGGAGCTGAAGTGGGCATTGCGTGCGAAAACGCTTAAGGTTGTCCAAGGGGACGATAATACACAATTCTGTCATATGGTTGCAAATGGTAAACATAGGAAGAAGAAAATCATATAGGTTGAACAGGACGAGGGGACAATAGTGGGACATGAAAATCTAAAAGCATACATCTCTAACTATTATAAAAAAACGTTTTGGACCCCCGAATACAACTATGGTGTCACTTGATGAATCTGTGATTGATGATATACCTCAATTACAGGCAGCAGAGAATGATGTTCTCTCTGCACCGTTTACTAAAAAAGAGGTTCATCGGGCAATTTCCTAAATGAAGCCGAATAAAGCACCGGGACCAGATGGGTTTCCAGCTGAATTCTATAAGAAATGTTGGCATATTATTAAAGATGATCTTATGCCTATGTTTCACGATTTTTTTTCGACGGCCATTTGGAGTTGTTTCATCTTAACTTTGGTACGATAACGCTGCTACCTAAGAAAGATGAGGCAGTTCGGATCAAACAATTCCAGCCCATATGTCTGCTGAATGTGAGTTTCAAAATCTTCACAAAGGTTGGAACCAATAGATTGACACAAGTTGCTCATTCGGTGATCCAACCAAGCCAGACAACGTTCATGCCGGGATGACACATACTGGAAGGGGTGGTCGTTCTACATGAAACGCTTCATGAGATCCACTCGAAGAAACTGGATGGGGTTATTTTCAAAGTGGACTTGGAGAAGGCCTATGATAAAGTCAAGTGGCCTTTTCTTCAGCATGCAATGCGCATGAAGGGTTTTAGCGAAACTTGGCGGAACCAAGTGGATACCCAAGTCCAGAAAGGTAGTGTTGGCATCAAGGTGAACGATGACATCGGTCACTACTTCCAGACACATAAGAGGTTACGACAAGGGGATTCCATGTCTCCTCTTCTATTCAATATTGTGGCAAATATGTTGGCCGTCATTATTGGCAGGGCCAAGCAGCATGGCCATGTAGAGGGTCTAGTTCCTCATCTAGTCGATGGAGGGGTATCCATTCTACAGTATGCTGATGACACTATCCTATTCATGGAACATGACATGGCTAAGGCACGTAATATGAAAGTTATCTTGTGTCTCTTTGAACAATTGTCTGGCTTAAAAATTAATTTTCATAAGAGCGAGGTGTTCTGCTTTGGGAAGGCCAAAGATGATGAACACACTTACAGACAATTGTTCGGATGTGAATTAGGTACTTTACCATTCAGTTACTTGGGTATACCGATCCATCATCGTAAGCTATCCAATAAAGAATGGAAATGTATTGAAGAACGAATTGAAAAAAAATTAGCTGCTGGAAGGGCAAGCTTATGTCATATGGAGGTCAGCTAGTCCTGATTAACTCAGTACTGACTAGTATGCCGATGTTCCTACTCTCGTTCTTCAAAATCCCGAAAGGGGTTCAGAAGCGACTTGATTTCTTTAGATCTCGCTTCTTTTGGCAGTCTGATGAAGCCAAGAGGAAATACCGTCTCGCGTGATGGGATATCCTTTGCCGACCTAAAGACCAAGGGGGTCTCAGTATTGAGAACTTAGAAATTAAGAACAAATGCCTTATGAGCAAATGGTTATACATATTAGAGACAGAGCCGGAGGGCATGTGATCTCAAATCTTGTGCAATAAGTATTTGCACTCGAAAACACTAGCCCGGTTACCATGAGACCGACTGGCTCGCCGTTCTGGAAGGGACTTATGCGAACAAAGGACATATTCTTTCGTAGGGTCAAATTCTTGGTTGGCAATGGGATGTCAACAAGATTTTGGAAGGACACGTGGTTAGGTGAGACACCTCTGGCCGTCCAATATCCTACTCTCTATAATATTGTGCAACGTAAGGAGGATTACGTTGGCACCGTCCTTCAAACAATTCCCTTGAACATCCAGTTCAGACGTGTGTTAGTTGGCAAGAGATGGACCGCCTGGATGCACCTGGTTCGGACATTGATAGAAGTTCAACTCTCCGATAAGCCGGATTCAACACAATGGAAGTTACCTAAGAATGGGATGTTTACAGTGAAATCTTTCTATATGGATCTGATTAACTCTGGCCCCCTCTCAAGGTCGATGCACATTTGGAAGGTTAAGATTCCTTTGCGTATTAAAATCTTCATGTGGTTTGTCCACAAGCAAGTGATACTTACAAAGGACAACTTAATTAAGAGGCGATGGGTAGGCAGTCCGCAGTGTTGTTTTTGTGATCATGATGAAACAATACAACAATTATTTCTTGAATGCCCACTTGCCAAGTTACTTTGGAGAATGATTCATATAGCTTTCAATATTAATCCTCCAGTAGATATTGCGTCTTTGTTTGGGATGTTTGGGATGTGGTTAGCTGAGGTTGAACAGATTACTGCGGCTCGTATTTGGATTGGAATATGTGCGCTATTATGGGCTATATGGAACTGCAGGAATGATATGATTTTTAACAGACAACATACTTTAACTTTTTTGCAGGTCATTTTCAGAGCTACAGCTTGGATCCGTACGTGGTCCTTACTCACTCCTATGGACTTCAGGGAGCCTTTGGTTACTGGGTGCAACCAGTGAGAGATGGTAGCTCGGGTTATATTCAACCGGTTCGGATGGCGCTCGCATAACAGGATAGGAGTCTAGGGAGCTTATCTTTCTTATTACCCTGCCGGTTATCATTGTTCGCATGTATTTTTCCTTATTTCTTTTGCTCCGTTTGTGAGCTGTAAGACTTTTATGGCAATACTTTCTGGATGATTAATAAGATGGCCGCATGCATCATCATGATGCAGAGGCCGGGGGCATGCCTTCATTTCTAAAAAAAGGCACATCCTATCACTGTGAGCACCTTAAAAGACTACACCGGCACATCGATTTGAGATCGATGAAGTTGTCACAGAGCCTTCGTAGTCGACGGGAACATCGCCTTTCACTGAACGCACATCGCCGAAAGACCTACACCTTCTTTGGATTGAAGGATTTTCACAAGATTCTCACGGAATATCAATCTCCGGGACTGTTTCCTATGGAACGCATTTGGATCACAGGATTGGGCCATTAAAATTCCTCAGGATTGGATCGCCAAGGTGCTGATTCCAGAGGAATTTACACATGGGATTGCCTATGTCATGTAATCAAATCCTCCATTTTTCCTATTCCTTTGTTTTACAAATCCTGTGATTCAAAGAAACCCCTAGAATAAATCCAAAAAAATACGAGCATCAGTGTCCATTATCCTTTTAACCATTCAACCATAAATTGGTTTGCAACAAAATAATTGATATAGCCCGCACTTCACGTGATGGGCACGAGAGGATAGGGAGTAGGGAGCATGGCACGTTTCACACAACCTTGGCATGCATATGGGGTGGGCGGCTACGTGCGTGCACTGGCACGAAGGCGTAGGTACGTAGTCCAGTGCCCACACGGACCCACACCAGCGTGGACTGTTAACTATGCACGTGCACTCCACAAGTCGGAGTGGCCACTATCGTGCCAAAAGAAAGCTCGGCTGCTCACCAGTCTCAACGGATGGTGCCGCCGAGCATTGCATGGTCTGCACGGCGGCCATACACGTACCCGCCGAGCTTTGCTTAGCGGTCGTGGCCAGGCCATGGGTGCAGTGGGGTTTCCATTTCCCTTTCCCTTTCACGAGAGCTCCTATGCACCGCATCTTGCGACGAGTAGCCGCCCGACGTACACACAGAGGCAGCGAACTGGGCCGGCCCAGCTGCGAGAACGCACGTCGACTAATAATGCACTAGATCAGGTTTGAACACAGGACCGCACATACTACACGTGGACTAATAATTCTAACACGATTTTATTGGAGGAAGTAAATACATTTTGAAATGCAAATTATTCAAAAAAATCAAACATTTTTTATTTTGTGATTTTTTTTATAATGGAAATATTTTTCAAAATTGGGAATGAAGGTGGAAACACGAACATTTATTTTGTGATTTTTTTATAATGGAAATATTTATCAAAATAGAATTTACGACACAAAAATTGTTCGCTTTTCAATTTTTTGTTCAAAAATTTATAAAATGTTTCGGAATTTCAGAAAATGTTCCCAGTTTAAAATTTTGTGCAGATATTTAAAGAACGTTCATGTTTTGAAAATTTATTTGCAACCTCATAAAAATAAGGATTTTCTTCAATTGTTTCCTCATTCAAATTTTGTTCACAAATTAAAAAAATGATGTTTTGAAAATTTGTTCTCAAATTCATCAAGTGTTTGGGTAAGTTAAAAAAATGTTCGCATTTTCTTTTTTGTAAAGAAATTCAATAAATGTTCTGAAGTTTCGAAAAATGTTTCAGCTTTCCAAATTAATTCAGAAACTTAATAAATGTTCATGTTTTCAAATTTTGTTAGAAAATTCCAAAAATGTTCGCGGAATTTCATAAATTGTTCCAATTTTGAAAAACAATTGCAACTTCCAAAATATTCTCATTTTCAACTTTTGTTGCAGTTTTTCAGAAAATGTTTGCATTTCGAAAAACATTGTTTGTAATTTCAGAAAATGTAATTGTTTTCAGGAAATGTTCTTGTAATTTCAGATTTCTTCCATTTTTCAATAATTGTTTCCGTTTTCACAAAATATTCATGATTTCAATTTTTAAAATGTTCGTGTTTCAAAAAATATTGACTTTTTTCATAAAAGAAAGTTACATCTGAAATTTCAAAAAAGTTTAAATTTGTTGTGGCATATATTTCATATAACTCCGGGCTTCTATTTTAGACACATATTATGAGGAATTACAGTGGCGAGCATTCAAGTTCACTATCATGAGCTCCTTGGTTGGATCACCCATTGGGGCTTGTATTTGGGAATTTTTGCCTAAGTTTTGCCGCCGTTGTTTGTTTCTTAAAGGGCTGCGCTGCAATTCTAGCGCAAGAGCTATTCCGTTGCAGTGGCTAGCACAGCGGGCGCACCACTTCGAAGTTACAGGTTTGAATCCCAGCGCGACCACTCGTCTTTCTTCGTGTTTTATCACCTGGCGAATGCTAAATGGGCTGGCCCAGGCCAGCCGCCCCCTGTGCGAAATGTCAGCTGTTTGACGCAAGGAGTGTCACATAGGAGCTCTCGGTTCTTCCCCCTTTCACTGCGAGCGCCGAATAGTCCCCAAAAATAACTGGGGGCTAACGGCCCTTGTAATGTTTTTATTTTATTTTGGCCAGTATTTTATCTGGTATTTTCTTATTCGAGCTGGTTTGGTTTTTTAATCGTAAATTGTTTTTACGAATAAAAAAATGTTCATGATATAAAAATATAATATAATTTCATATTTTTTGGTGAAATTTAAAATATGTTCATGCCTTAAAAATATTCAGTATTTTTAAAGAAATATTCCTTCATTTTGAAAAAAAATATGAACTCAAAAATATTCATGAGTTTTAATTGTTTGTGAATTTTCTCCACTTGTTTAGAAAAAAGAATACCTTTCCTTTCACTACCAATCAGAGTGTTTCGTCTGACCTTCCATCTTTTCCTGGTCATCATTTCTTGAAAACCCCCTTAACCATCCCACCTTTTATTAGCTTTCCTAATAAACTTATGTTTCTTTGGTAAGCTCACAAGTGATTGCAAAAACAAATTCTAAAGTATATTAGATAGGTAAGTCACGGGCAGATTTTGATAAACATTTAATTACACGATCATATTAACATGGACATGTAAATCATGGGCTAACATATTAGAATACGTATACACATGGCAACACACCGAAACTCTAGTTAAATAAAAAAGAAAAGGCAAAAAATAAATGAAAAATGAAAAACAAAACCAGCAAAGAATGTGGAGGGGAAAAAACCCGCATTGGGAAACTAGATAGAGAAGCTACTATCGTTATGTCGATCTCTTGTACTTGGCCTGGCCCATGCACTTGATCACTAGACGATTCCTACGAGTCAGTCTCGATCTAATCATCGCTACAAACGAAGAACAATGAATAGGAGATTTGAGTGAGAGCGCTCGCCAGCGAACTACTATGTTCTGAGGTGTTTAGTTAGAATTTTCTTCCTTTCTAGGCTTATGAGCTTTCCGGTTTATTAGGTTCATCTCAAAAACCAAAAGTTTCCTATTTATAAGACTCCTTGCCTTGAAAATTGGCAAATATAGCCATGCATGAAATCCTGTCAAATTTTGGTTCTTACTGCGGGATCAACCAATGCATGAAGGAGTGAGAGGCTACGAACTTAACATTTATATGTTGTTTACTTAATCAGAACCTCCTTTGTTTACGTGATTTGTAAAATAAGACTATTAAACCAATAGATCAACTAAATATTTGACTTTTTACAGTGTTTTGGGTGTGTTATCTATCCGATGCTCACCGTACATTTCCCACTTCGACTATTTGCAAAACAATTGCCATCCCAATCCCTCCTCAATAAAACATGGTGAAGTCGGGTTATTATATTTGAATCGGTGCATAAGACTAGCCACAATGAAGAGTAACATACACTAATAACATACATATATCGCGACCCATTCGGGAAATTCCACCATAAACATTCTGGTAATGTTGTACTTGCTTTTACTGTCGACACGAGGTCACGATCGAATTTGATTCTAGTGGAGTACCAACCAAACCATCGTCCACTTTATTAGGCTAATCAGTCCATGGTTTAAGTGAGATGCCTTTAATTAACGGCTTAACCCCATGCATTATTGCTAGAGCTTGGATCGTTAGAAGCTTAGCATTGTCGGTAATAATTGGCAGCTTAGCGTCGTTACTTTCAGCTAATGGGTGTGCCAAGATGGACAGCTCGATCCACATTGTTTTCAGCCAACTGCCCCAGATGCCGAAACATTGCGATTCCGGGTGAAGGAGTAAGAAAATACTCCCTCCGTTCCTAAATGTAAGTCTTTGTAGAGATTCCATTATGAACCACATTTTGCTCTGTGTGTAGTCTATCTAGTGGAATCTCTATAAAGACTTATATTTAGGAACGAAGGAAGTATAACGAGAAAGTAGATGTGCTCGTGTATAGCGTGTACAATATGATGTACGTGCATGAAGAGCGCAGCCAGAAAATTCAAAAAAGAGCGCAGCCCAACCTCTTCTTCCTGAATCATGGTGTCGCGTGCTCTATCTATCGTCCTGGCCTTGCCACGTCACACGCAGTGTTCTTGACGGCAATGGCTGGGGAGAATAATTGATCCGGTTGCGAAAACTGTTTGTTAAGCAGCAGATTCAGAACAGTGGAGTGCTGAAGATTGAGTGGCACAACAAGCAGCCAAGGGTAGATGGACAGACAGATAGGCCTCGGACTCCGTACGTAACCTACAGTCCCCAAATGGCTGTCAGGTCAGGTCGATCATTGTCAGAAGCACAGCATCAGCAACCTGCTCCCTGATGCTATCGCTGTCCTCGTGCTTCTCAAGATTAAGGGCTATATACATTACTCCCTGAGCAACCAAGCTCAGAAATATCTTACCTGCTGTTGTCTCTCATTACAATTTACAAGCACCTACTCTCTCTTCAAGCGTCGGTCGATGTACGTACGTGCCGATGGGTGGCATTCGGTTAACACTCCGGCTTGGATATGAACAAAACAGTGCATTTTGCATTTCTTCTCGTCGTTTTTATACCGGCAACCCCCGGAAATTTGGATTCATGTGATCCGAAAAGGCAGCAGGAAGCTGCTGATGGATGGATAAAGGTGCACGCACGAGGCTGCCTACCAACCTGATTGACCACCGCGAGCTAAACTGCCTGCCATCAGCATCAGCACCACTAAACAAGGCTACCTCTGCGGACACTGCACAGCTTTAAACGCAAATCTCATGCGCCAAACCAGAGCACTACATACGGCTTAAGATAATATACTGTTGATCTCTAGCTAAATGATCAAATAATCGCGCGCGCATGGAACCCTCCACTCGCGTCGGGTGGTTGGTGTGATAGCATCTGCCCAACGGCAACCCACTGCATCACGCGACAGAGCTGGCTAATACATAATCCGCCAATGGAGCAAGCGGACTGGCACCGAGGGACGATCTACACGCACTAACGGAAAACTTGGACCTCGTGATTCCATCTCGATTCCCTTGCTCGGCCTCTTGCAACTCGCAGCTATTCAATGTACTGCGGCTATGTTGTGTTCTTGTTTGCGCCGAGAGGTTTGAGAAATATTCAGTTTGATCATCGACCACAACTAGTCGTCGGTTTCGATCTACACGCACTGGTTGGTTTGAGAAAGATGACACCGAAAGTTGGCAGGATACTGTTTGGTTTGAGGTTTATATCTGTATTGCAAAAGTTGTGTTTTCTTTGCCTCTCTACTTCAAGGCAGAGGCGGAGGACGAAAAAAAATTAAGGTGTGGCAAACTGTCAACTAGACAAAATTGATGCCCTCTAAAAAAAATTAATGCAAAAACATAATAGCCAATTCAAACTGCACTGCACAGAATCTTTTAATGATGTCTAGAGAAGACACATGCACTGGCGGGGATAGGCCGTGGGGTCGCGATGGAGTTAGGGATGGATGGACAGGCGGTGGCGTTTTCGGGCACAAATCGCCGGCGGCGGAGGCGGGCAGTCATCAGCGTAGCAGACTCAAATCGGCGGGTCGGCCACGGCTACGACGCTGCTGCCGGCGGTGGGGTCAGGGATGGGCCGACAGGCGACGGCGACGCATTTCATGGCAAAAATCACCGGCGGGCGGGCTGGCAGAGGTGCAATGAAGACGGTTGGGCGGTTGACACACTGCCGTTCCTTTTACATCTCCTAGAGGTGTAGATGCAAATTTGCACCGTGAGGTGTTGTGGTTTGCATCTTCGGGAGACGGAAATGTATTATTATTATTTTTTGCATCTACACTATCTGTTGGAGAGGTATTTTTAGCCTCAGAGATGCAAAAGATAGTTATTTTGCATACATCTACGCAGTGGCGGAGCTTGGGCTGATTTTGTGGAGGGGCAAGAAATATGACTTTAGGCTGATTTTAACTGGCATATGGGCTGAATACTAGGGGATATATGCTAGTTTTCTCATGGGCTGGGGGGGGGGGGGGGGGCAATGGCCCAGGTTGCTCTCCACTAAGCTCCGCCACTGCATCTACGTAGTGAGATGAGCATGTGCAGTGAAAGCGAGCTGGTTCGCGTACGTCTACGTAGTGAGATGGGCATGTGCTGGGCAACACATCAATTAAGCTGCCAGTTTGTGTGCTTTCGATCTACTTATGTGCTTTATCTAGCTTTGTTTGAATGAATCAATCTAGCATGGTCTAAAACTAACGAGCAGTATATGTTTACATTTTCATAAAGAAAAGTATATGTTTATATATATATATATATATATATATATATATATATATATATATATATATATATATATATATAAAGTTGGTGCCAAATCAAGGTGTGGCGGCTGCCACACCTTGCCCACTGGGCTCCTCCGCCAGTGCTTCAAGGGGTTGCTATTTCTGAACCGGCTGACTTGCACCCGAAGATACGTGGGAATTGTGGGTGCATAAATATGCACCGCCAAGTTCCACACTTCTCAATTCAAAAAAGAAAGTTCCACATTTCTGAAATACTAAACTACTAACACATGATTCTGTATGTGTATAACTGCCTTATTTCCTCTGGATAAAAAAAAGAATCAACAGTCACTCGATGATTCCTTTTCATATTTACTGAAAGTGTTGGGATACAAAACTGAGCTACAACTCATGGTAAACTGTTCAAGAAAGTTCAGAGTCCGCGCTGTTTTATAAATTTACCCACAGAAGGAAAAACTCAGGGCAAGCAATTCAAGATGGATTTTCTGTTATTATTAAAGTAGGAACGTGATTTTATTTTGCAAAAAATCGATATATTGGCGTTGCTGCATTTAGAAATTACTGTGGCCATCATATTCTGCATGACTGGCTGCTGATTGGTGCAGAGCAAGTGAAACACTTAAGTCAGCTAGCTTACCTGTTGCCTGAATACTATAACCTCTTCTCCGTTGGCTTAATGATCAAGATTTAGCCAGTGACGCTCATGTGTCCCCGCAGAACATCTTATCAAGTCGTTATGACGTTCTACGCTCCATCGCTTTTAGAAAAGCATGCATTCTGTTTATGTTAGCTGACACATATCTTTCCTTCCTTTTTCAGCTCTTCTTTTCCTCCTCTCCTGATGACAGTCACTAGCTACTACGCAGTATTGTTAGCAAGCCTCTTTTCAACGAACGTCACCTCCACAAAGCTAGGCAATTGGCTACCCTCAGCTCACTTAAATAGTGCTCCCTCAGTAAAGAAATATCAGAATGTTTAGATTACTAAAGTAGTGATCTAAATGCTTTTATATTTGTATACAGAGGGGGTACTCACCTATACAGGAAATGCTTTGCTTAAGCCAAGAGATACATCGGAAACCATATTTATACTGGCTTTAGAATTGCAGCCTGAAGATACTAAAACCAGCTTGGTTGGGCCACTTAGATCCTTAACTTTATTTTGTTTGTCAGTTCATCATGCTTTCTTAATTATACAACCAAAGCTGCACAAAAGTACCAGGTCGTACAACCAGCTCTGCTGTAATACACTCCTCTGCAACTTACAGGACTTCTGTACATTGAACTGTTCCATTCCAAATTAAAAGGTTCCTAATAATCCGCATTTGCGGTGCCTAGTAGGATTACAAGTGGAGCAATTGCATCAATCAATCAATAGGTGAATTTATACAGTAGGATCAACGGACCAAATCAATCAATCAGTAGGTGAATATATACATCGAATCAGGTTAATTGGCTAAAGATTTGGTCCACACAACACGATGCAGTACAGCACCAGCATTTGGACCAAATCAATCCATTGCAAGTAAACAAACAAAAGAGAATAATTCCCCTAAAAGCCGATCCCTAGTTGAAGCCAGTTCATGCAGAGCCCTAATTGGGCCACTTTTTATTCGTGGTTTTCTTTCAGGCCATGCCAAAGCTAAGATAGATGCCCCCATTAGTTGTCAAAAGGGAGGAGAAGGAAAGTTCAGTAGTTATGTGTTGCTGTTGTGTACACTCCTTTAAAGATTCATGGCCCTTTTTGTACTAGTGGGAAATGAACAAAGCATTGTTCATACTAGGGTATCAAAATTTTCCTTTCTCACTGACATACTGGTTTCGACAGGTTCAGGAAGAAAAAACCATTTAATTTCGTTTACAATACCCATTTGACTTTCCATTAAAAATACATCATTTGACTTGTTTTGTCGACTTGAGTAGAGGTGAAGCTCGAGATCAAAGTCAAAGTCAGTGGATTGTTGGATGCACGATGTATTTTTTCCAACGAAAAACGTGAATATTTTCTTTCAATTCAAAACAACAGCTGGTTGCTGGCTCGGATGGTTTCAGGGCTGGCAACTACTGTGGGGTGGAGAAATGAAGCGGCTCAGGTACAATGTACGTAGATCAACCTACTCACAAAGTATTGTATGTATATATCTGTTCAAAAAAACCAATCTGTCACCACCAAATAAAAAAAACTTCGTACTAGTTTTCAGAAGTATCAAACATGGCATTAATTTCCTCATCTCTTCCGGCGGATGGCACAGCAATACCTTAAAGAATTTTCGCAACAAAAAAAGTAAGACGTACACCTTAAAGAAAACCCTGCGTTCTGCTGACTGATGAAGCGTGTGCTGTGATACAAGCATTGATCTACAGTAGTATATACTTGTGCGTGCGTGGACGGCATTTGGGCCTTCGTTCTCTAAAGGAAGTCAAAAGGAGTGCACCGACTGTTCTGAATTCCATGCATGTAGCTCGACGTGGGCACCTCAACGGCCAGCTACCTAGGTCTGGAATTCATGGCCCTTACTAGTACTCTCACACTTTTTATGCAGAGGTCGGGGAAACTCTTTTTTTCGAAAAAAAAACTAGTACTCTTTTTTTTCTTTTTCATTTTTGCGATGACCTTACTACTCTACTCTCCCACTAGGGCATAAAACAAAATGTATCTGTGCTATACTACTTATTTTTTTCATGAAGCCAGCAAGAGGTCAAGGGATCTAATCTAGCTAGTCTTGGAGTATACATCACGATTTTTTTTCTAACGTGAAATTAGTTTCAGGAATCTTACGGAGCGAACGTCCCTGGGATTTTTTTCCTGAGGGAACATTTCCCACTGCTGTTTCGGTTGAATATGAATTCAAGTCTTGGTAGAACACGCTAGCTAAAACCGATTCTAAGGAAAACAAATCTTAGCACATATACTATGTTGCAACCTTTTTACGCTCGAGTCGATCTAAATTTTGTCAACCAGGAATGGAAACACAGCCGAGTAACTACACATGCACATGCACGTATGGAAAGAACACCTGGCTTGTAGACTCGGCTGCATGCTTTTAACAAAGGCTCGTTTGATGGCTAATATGTGAACGCCTCTTTTCAGTGCCACCCACATGAATGCAGCATATATAGACGGTCCTCTATTCCTTTCCGGGTCCTGCAGGAGCGCCGTCGAGACTCAGAAAAGATTCACAACTCTTGAAAGATGAAAGGCAAGGAAAAAGGACGACGGACGTGATGCCTGGCCGAGCTCTGGTGTAATCTCCTGTGCGCAAACGTAACTTAACGTACGTTCGATCTGCGTATTGATCAGCTCACGTGCAAGAGCGCAACGGTGTCTACGAACGTCGGGGACGGACTTCGCCGGCCGGCGCTACTGCAAGTCTGGATCTGGATGGATACATGGTGTGGGGCTCGATTCAACAGTGGTAACGCCATGGGAACGAACGGGGCGGCGACGACGACGTGATGCTGGTATCACCCGGGCCGGGCTGCGTGTAAACAGTTGGCTGAGGCGGGAGTGGGGGGCGCATTTGTGCGTGCCCGTCGTGCCCCTGTCGGCGCCGGGCCGTCGCCTGTCGCTACACGTGGCGAAGAGGAGCGCCATCAGCCTGCTGCTTGCCTTCACATCTTTCTTTTCGAGCATCGACGACAAAAGCGCCGAGGTGAGGTGAAAAATGGGACGTGTGGGTGTGTGCCGTTTACGACAGGTGTAACTAGAGTGGAACCATCCGCTGTTAAAAACATGGTGGAACCCAGCTCGTTCCTCGTAGGCTCGCACGCATGCGCTTTTGTAGCGTCGCCGACCTGACCTGAGCGCGCTGGTCTGTCACTCAGAGTCAGAGGTGCCTCGGACCGGTGATGTGCGTTGTGGCCGGCTTTTACCTGTTGGGACTGTACAAGGGGGACATAGACCGAGGCGGTGCACTAGGCGCGTGAGATCACAGGCTCGCCAAAGTTTAAAAAAACTGAAAAAGAATATCAAGGTACTCCTAATCTGAATGGGTAGCCATGCCACAAAATCCTGGTCTAACCTTGATCCATGGCCTGTGAGGGAAAAAAAAGACAATAAAAAAAGATAAAATTCTAGTCCAAACTTGATCCATGGATATATAGCCCTAAATTGGCAATGATATTAATTTGGCGTCGTAGTTTTTCATAGTTTCTCCTACAAACTTGGTTAAGGCCTCCTTTGCTTCACATTTATTCTAAAAAGAAGAAAAGAAAAAAAAAGTATAAATTGGGAAGGAATACATGTGTAAAACAGAGGATTGAAGAAACTGGAAATTTTATGGACTTCGGTGTTTGGTTCACAGGAGTAGAAAAACATACGAATCCTGATAAACAGAGTAAACTCAAAGTCAAACCACATGAAAAGACATATTTAGCATGTTATTATGTCACTAAGGGGTCGAGTCTCGTTTTTCATGCATAGTAGTTGAAAAGATGACCAAATAGTTGTAAAACTCCCGGGTTTTCCACTGAAATTGAAATCAAATAACTTTTTTCTCTATTTTTTCTTTGCTATATTCCTTTGAACCAAAGGCTTAAATATTGTCATCATAGAAAAGTTTTTTGTATTTCTTCCATTTTTTTCTTTGAACCAAAGAAGGTCTAAACTTTATACCGTTTAACTTCAGATAAAATTTATAAGCCTTCTTTTCACAGACAAGGGAAGTACCTCACTTACACAACCATCCTTCTATGGAGTCTCAACTGTTAGCACCTAGTGTTAGGAAATAGGCAGTTTTTGTTTAAGATTAATACAGACGAGCATTGTCATAAGAATACTGGCATGGCAACTCACGTATGACAGACTAAGAATGTCTAGCACATAAGTATATGGACCAATGACACATGTAAAGAAAAGAGGACCAGGACATACAAGGGAACCAGAAACTCCGGTGCAGCGGCATGTTTGGCCATGGTGGTGAAGACAAGGTGGCCATCCGCGATAGAGGAAGCAGTCGAAGCAGGCGGATGGACATTGAGGATGTAGGGGCTGTTTGGTTTTAGGACTAGCATTGCCACACTTTGTCACACATTTTTGCCAAACTTGACTAAGGTTAGTTCATCAAAATGAGAGCCACAAGTTGGCAAGCCTAAGAGAATCTTGCCACACTTTTTGTGTGTATGTCATGTGGGGTCCAAATGTGGTTTGCCTAAGATGTGGCTTGAACCAAACACTCATCTAAGTTGGTCAAATTTGCCTAACCTTAGGTGTGGTAATCTTTGGCAAAGTTAGTCACAAACCAAACAGCCCCGTAGTCGAACTTGAACAAAGGGAGGCGGTGGGTTTAGTCGATTTGGTGCAATTTGTGGGTGGGTCGGATTGTTTGGTCTAGCGTGACGGACGCCCGGGCCTCCACCTATCCACCTTAAATTTGAGATGGGTATGACGCGTGCCTGTCAGCCCGGACATTTAGAACTGGTATGAAAAGCCCGTCCAGATTAGTTTTTTACCCGTCCGTCCAAACATTTGAGGATGGTTTGAGGAGACTAGATGCTCTAAGATTTTTAAAACTAAGGTAGATACTACAAGATTTCTAACACCTGGCCTACCCTACTCGATCGCCTTCCGCGTCTATAGGTCCTGCGGCACAAATAATTTCAGCAACGCCCGAGCACACATCTCGAGGGACGGATGACGGTCGACATGCATACTAGGACAAATCACCCCCTCCCTTTGTTCCGTTCCATTTCGCGCTCCGGCACTGCCGACCACGGCCACTTCCTTCTCTTTTCTCCACCATCACTCCACTCGTACGTAGACTCGGGTGCGCATGCATTCACTCATGCACTGTCAATTAGGAACGGGATACGACGAATGCGGTCGAGCATCTTTTATCTTGACGTCTTGAACGTAATGTAGTGCATGCTGGTGTAGGTTGTAGCTCAGGGGCTGCGTTTTGCCCCAACCTATATATAAAGTCTACCGGCGGATCAGTGATCGCTTCAGTGCCCACTTCTTTGTGGACTACGATGTTCTAGCCTTCTAATGGACACAATGTTCCCCCGAAAAAACAGGAAATATCAGTATTTCTTGCTCGACAGAGAAAAATGTACTCCCTTCGTTTCTAAATATATGTCTTTTTAGAGATTTTAATACGGACAACATACGGATGTAAATAGACACAGTGTAAATTCACTCATTTTGCTCTGTATGTTGTCTATGTTGAAACCTCTAAACGGACTTACATTTAGTAACGGATGGAGTATACAATATGGTTGGTTTATGATCTTAGACGGCTAGATCAAATCGGTCCATATTGGAACTTTGAGTAAGGGTCGTCCGACGTGAATTCACACAGATACGAGAAACAAGCTTGACTCTCCTTTATGTTCATTGAGTTAATTCAGACCCACCAGAAATGCAAGAAAATTATTACGAATATGAAGTGGATGTCATGTTCAGTGAAATCCTACCGGAAATCAACACACATGACACAAACAGTGCAGTATTTGGGGGAATGCTTCACCATTGGTGGAGTACAAAGAAGTTGCAGGACCTCTTTGATTTGCTGTAAGCTTTACTGAAAGATTTGGTTCGTGTCAAAGTTGACGTTGGAAAATAGAATTTAATTTTCATGAGGTCGGACTATTTCCCAGAAATTCATGCAAATTAAGTAGTATGTATTTTTAAAACACAAATTAAGTATGTGAACATACAAGTGTAGTTGCAATATTTCACTATTGTCTGAAATGCACGCACATCGGACTATGGGCTTACATGCAAATTAAGTTCATTTTAGAGTAACTTGGATCTCTATATGACCATATATTACTAAAATTATATGTCTACATTCGTGGGTTTTCTCTGCAGAAGTATACTGTCGGTGGTCGTATATGAGAGGTGTAACTATAGTGCAAGTATGATGTATTTTCCTAGGAAGATTGTCATGGTTTTCAATCATGCAAATTACTTCCTCCAACCCGTAATATAAAAGCATTTTTGCCACTAGGAAGTACTCCCTCCGTTCGGAATTACTTGTCTCGGATATGGATGTATCTAAAACTAAAATACGTCTAGATACATCCATTTCTGCGATAAGTAATTCCATTTCTGCAGAAGTAGACAAGAACTATAGCAAAAAATTGTAGGAATCAAAAACAGAATCCTTCCAAATTCCAAAGGAACCTTCATTTTTCTCCCACATGCCTAGCTGGACCTGTCTCTCACAAAGCTAGTACGTACTAGTGTGGACCTGTCTTTTTCCGAACGAGAAGGGTGGTGTCGCCGGTGTGAAAACGATCGAACCGTGGAAGTTCCCGTACATGTCAAAGCAACAGCATTTTTACGGTGTCAACTGTGCACCGACTCAACCGTGCGGGGCCAGCGCGCCATCTCGTCCACGCACTCGACACCACGTACACACGCATGCATACATAGGTGCTCAGGTGTCAACCGGCAATGGAGATCGATCGGGACGACGAGACGGATGCATGGGGCCGAGCACCAGCGTCTTCTACCTTCTGAGCCTGACACTTCTTATCGTGGTGCAGGGGGTGAAAGTCAGTGAGGTTATACTAGTCGTCGTTAGGGAAACCAAACAAGTGTACCGACTTGAATGAATTCCCACGTATTCCATGCACGGGCTTGACTCGTTTTCCATTCCTTGTCTCCATGCCACCCTCTGCAAGGACGACATGGCTACGTGTCACACGTCGCAATTACGCCGCCAGTACCGCGTACATGTGTACGTCTCCTTGCTCGAACCAGGGACGTACCCTGGCCGGTGTGGACCAGCCGTCGAAAAATACAGGGGTTTTCCATGCATCCCACGATGGCAAGAGGTCCGGTGTCAAACGTCAACCATGCTCCCTGCATGTCTGGTCTCGGCACTGCCTAACTCTTCAAGTGGTACCCCTCTCCTCAGGGCTGTTTGATTTTAATAAGTTACCCGACTTATAAGTCAGATGACTTAAAACTAGTGACTTATAAGTCGCGCCTGTTTGGTTGTCATCTGATTTATAAGTCACCTGACACATCTTTTCACACCAATCAACATCATGCAGGTGATGGGACCCACGCAAAAGGGGGTGACTTATAAGTTTTAAGTTGGGATAGAGCAACTTATGACTTATAAGTTAGGGTGACTTATAAGTCAGGTCTGTTTGACAAAATAAGTCATTTTTTTTACTTTTCGACTTATAAATTGATGACTTATTTAAAACTAAACAGGCCCTCAGTCCTCATCCCCTCTCCACCCCCTTTTGACTCCACACACGCCATTGCCAGCCACAGATAAAGCCAAACTCCCACATGCACGACGCTACTCCTAGTCCCAGGCGTGTTGCTATCAGTCTATCACTATGCAAGCTCCATTGACATTGTATACCGCACCAGAGATCACTACCACGCATGCAGTGCAGTACCAAAATATCTGCTCCAAAGATAAGTACCAAGCTGACGACGGATTAAGGGCATCACGAGAAAATGTACAATTATTTACGTCGAATTTTGCATGGCATGCCATTGGCCGCATGACATGATAGCGCACATGTCATTGGCCGCACTGTTCCCGCATCTATAATACTTAAATAGTTTATTCCTACTATATAATTTCTCTTGACATGCACACTATCCACATCAACAATGACCCACGTCAGCCAAGTTCACCTCATGCATCCGCTCAATGGGCCATGTCAGCAATTTTTCCTTAAACCATTTAGTTTAATATGGGATGGTGTATCAGTCGTTTAACTGGAGACTTTCAGCATGGTTCGCCGCACGCCTGTAACCCTTCCCCTTCGTCCGCTTCCCTTCGCCTCCCTCTTCAGCTTCCTTCTTTCTATTTTATAATTATTGTAATTGGTAACCGAAGAGCACCACAAGGCAACACCACTATTTCTCATATGCCATCGTGGGCACTAATGCCCTGATCATCTTCCCCGCTGATGCTCTCAATTTTCCCATCCGCCATGCCTTTTGAGAGAAGAACGTGAACCACCATCTCCCACCACAAATGCATATTGAACGGACAGTTGCCTTTCCAGAGGCCATTAGACTTCGCCATGAAGGCAATTGAGCCGCCGAAGAACTAGATGGGATCGATCTTCTAGATGTCTGCTCACCATAGTTAGCCTCCTCAATTTTTCCTAAGCCTAATCGAGCTTATTTCTTTATTTTGTTAGGTTTCGCTCCTGCTGCAAAGGTGCCAGACGTTCTTCTGGAGGTTATTAGTTTATTGGCTGTTACAAAGTTGGATTATTCCTTGCTACATGGGACTCTTGCTGGTCGCATTGGTAGACAAGCTCCCATATCTGATTATTATTTTACAGTGAGTTTATGTTAGTTTCCATACTTATTCGGAGAGCATAGGATTCCGATTGATTGTATGTGTTACAGTCCAAAACTACAACAGTCCTGTGCTAGATGTGAGTTTATTTACAAATTTGGTCAGATTCCAACTGCCTTGCTACAAGTGTGCTCGACGATTTTCTGCTGGCGGCACGGATGTTCATCTAGGACGATTTGGTGTTTCTTGATAGCAGTATTTTTGCTGCTCCCGTTAATTGACATGTACCTGACAAAATATCCTACAGGGTGCCTCAAACGTGGCTGCTGGCTTCGGCCTGTTGGGTCCTCCGGTCAGGTATGTTTCTGGCTTTGTTTAGCTTTAAATATTAATTGACTGAGATCAGGATGTTACTTACCATATAAACATACAAGAGGTGATCGGCTCAGTTCTCTTATTTCTCCCTACAGGAAAGACCCAAAGAGCATCAATGGTTTACGCAACAACAACAACAAAAATGGCTTTACTCATGCTTCCAGTTGCCTGGGCACTTGGTGAGACATTATTGTCTCGGGTAACCTTTATTCAGATTGCTACTACCGTCATAGTATCGATCCTACAGAGTTAAATCGCCCTGAAAGTCAATGGTGTTGTCTTTCGGTCAGAGTCAACATAGCAAGACTTTCCGTACTTCCTAATCATCCACGTATTCAGCAAACTGTTCAGCGCAAGGCAGTTTCAACAGTGTCCATCTTTACCTCATTTGGTTGATACTTCAGATCTCAACTCCTGATGCATGACTCTTTAATTTCAAGTCTTAGAGATCATAATAATAATTTTACTTATTTAGCTGAATACAAGGTGCATACCAACTATATGAGAAAAACAAATGGAAAATGGTAATAAGAAAGCTGTTTTATGGAACGGGCCGATAACCTATTAGTAAGCCCATTAACGGTCAGCAGTTTCATGTTACCAGATTTGTTTTTTGAAATTATATGAAAATGTACATTTTCTTCTTCTTTTCTATTTGTAGGCTACATTTCTTCATTCTTTTTAGGTTGCTCTCTACCAGCAATTGATTCTTAAAAACTGTTCCGCAGCAACGCGCGGGGCATCATCTAGTGACATGAAAACATCAATAACGCACCGCACATGCCATTGGCCGCCCCGCAGGATTTATCGATGAGCCCGAAAAGGAAAAAATGCTCCCATTCGATCCGTGATGGATGTTTTCTGCAGCCGTACGGCCACATGCATTTTTCAAAATTCTGAGCTTGAACAATTCGTACGTACCAGTACTAGTTCCATTTCGACTAGTTCCATTTCGAGGGGAACAAAAGACGAGGTGCTACCGTGCTATCGAACCGCTCTTTTATCGGCTTCTGCCTTTCCCCGGGCCGGCGGACGGACGCGCTTTGTTGAGTGATGATCCGAAAGCATCTCGTTTCACATTGCATCTCTGCTCTGCCAGCGAATCGCTTTGCTGGCGACCACTTTGACACTCGGTATCATAGAGACCCCCATGAATTCAGACTTTCAGAGGTTGTATTTTAAACACCATACGCTCTTGTCTTGGGTGCATGACGGGTTCAATGCCTCGTATTCTCTCGGCCCTGCATGCAAACAAATGCCCGCGAATCATTGATCGAGCTGGGCACCATCCATCCACTGTGGGCTGCGGCAGGGTTAAGCTCCAATCTTATTATATGACCGATGCGCAGCTTTCCGGTGCAAAGCCGCGTGTGATTTTGTCCGTGGACGATAGTTCCATGCCCAATATATTGAACATCTGCCTAACCTACCCAGTAGGAAATTCCACGGCTAGCTTAATAATCGGCAGGTGAATCCCCACAGATTTCACCATCACTTTCGCCAAACTCTCGAGAGATCGAGAGGCACCGTGGTGACTCGGCAACCAGCGACAGAAGCGAAAGCGAACCTGCTGAACCGCGGGGGGAAACACGGCCGAGCACACACCTGGCCGCGCCACCTGCGCGCGGAGCTGCCGTCGTCCACGTCGTGTTTAGCCTAGCCGGAGACGGGAGGAAAAGAGGAGGTGGAATTAAGGGCGCACTGCCCCATGAAAGCTGCCCTGCTCGAGCTCGGGGAAAAGGAGGGAGGGGCTTCACCTCAGTTCGTTATCGCCACCGGACTCAACAGCGACGGGTGGTTACGCCGGTGCCATCAGCTTATTAGCCCTCCGACACTATGCACCGGCCGAGATGGACAAGACCGGAGACCTGGAGAGGCAGGCAATAGTAAATCTTTCCAAGGGCAGATGACAAGCGTTATTACCGGATTCATGCATGAACACAGCTGCGCACGTTGCGATGCTTGTGGATCGTTCATTTGTTGGTTGTTTGGTAGGTCGTGTCACTTCTTCCCTTCATTGACCTCTTATCTTTGCTTGTAGTATCATGCATGTGACAATACGTACGAAGCATGGATGTGTAGCATCTTACGAGTTTTGTTGCCCCTGCTGCCCCGCTTTTTTCTTTTCCGTCACTTTGGATGTTTCTTCCTGGACCCGTTGTAGGTGCATCCTTGTCACATGATTTTGCAAAAAAGTTGCGCATTTAAGAGTTTTCTAGAGACGCTTGGCTCTGCTACGCAATACTAGTATGTCTACGTAGGTCAGTAATAGACGTCAGTACGAGAAGACGTATGCTTCCTAACTCAGGAATAACTAACAAATAGCATGAATAAATTGCCCAACCACGGCACATAACACACATTGTCATGTCCCAAGCTAAAACATAAAGTATGGAGGTCAGTATAGACGGCAGACGGAGAGCACGTATACTTGACAACTAAGGATCACTATCATGTCGCAAGCTAAAATAATAGCACCAAAAACAACCAAACACCATGGTCCACTCCCTTCTCTTTGCTAGCTGTTCGTGTTTGACGACATGACCAATCCGTCCGTGGCAAACAAAAAACTGAAATGTCAACACGAGGAAAATGGAGAAGCACTAGCAGAAGCTACAGAATTATATATGCCCTGACCCGGCCCGGTCCACCCAGTGCCTAACAAAATGTAGTAAAGAAATACTCCCTCCGTTTTTATTTAGTTCGCATATTAGTTTTGGTCAAAGTCAAGCTTTACAAACTTTGACCAAGTTTACATACAAAAAATATTAAGATATAAAATAACAAATCAAAAATATTAGATTTATTATTAAATGTACTTTCACATCGTATGAATTTATTATGATAAATGTCTATATTGTTTTCTATAAACTTGGTCAAATTTTACGAAGTTTGACTTCAGTCAATTCTAATATGCAGAGTAAATAAAAACGGAGGGAGTACATCATTACACAAGAAAAACTGTACTAAAACTGCCAGCAGCCGGCCGTGAGATCAAACAAAGTAATCAAAAGAATCGACGGCCACGTTTTTAAATTTGGGATGAAATCATGGCACGTCGCACCGACGCACACTGCGGCAGGTCAAAGCGTGTACGCACTGTTTAGCTACGCAGAAGTGAGCATGATACCAAATTAATACGTGGATTAGCTATGACTGCTAGTATTACTATAAGTATTAGCTGAACTAATTGTTCAACGACGACATCAGCAGCAGCAGCAGGAGAAGGGGAGGCAAGAGAAGTGCGCGTGAGAAAAAGTTGAGAAAAGGAAGGTTCGTGCGGCAGGTTTGGTGACTGCGAACCATCGGAATCCGGGGCGTACGCGTCCCTACCCACCCACGGCGCCAACTACCAAACTGCATCATACCATGCATCATACTGTTACAAGAATACATACTCAAAGTATCAAACAACGTCTGTCCAGGAACAATATCTACATCGGCCGCGATCGCAACGGGGCGTGGGATCGAGGAGGAGGCGTCGGAGTCGTCGCGGCCGGAGCGCCGTCGCCATCCGGGCGCCGGCCCATCGGTCGGTCGATCGGTGGAGCAACCATGCATGCATGTGGGGCTGGGGCTGGCTGGGCTCGGTGAGTGAAGAAGGTGCATGCCTTGTGTTTTCAAATCGCTTTGCGCCGCGCGCGCGCACGGGCACCGCGGGGGCAAGACAACGAGCGCGCGTCCCGGGCGCTCGCACGCACGTCCGAACCATGCGTACGTATGGACCCAAATACTACGCTACGCGGGCCTTGGATGTGATCATTTTCTTTAACACCAGACGGCAGGCGCTCATACATTCTCACGTACGCTCATCTTTATGCACGCCCGCACGCACATCATATCTTATGAGCATCTTCAAGAGACTAAGTCGGCACTTACGTATAATTCCACGTCATGGAGGATCACCCCGTTTGATTCCAACAGGTTGAGCTGTTTCCTTTGTTTGAAAATGGAATATAGCATTTACCTTCGATCGAAAAATAAACATTTACAGAATTTCATTAGTTAATAAGAATGTTGGGCCAATGCAAAAAAAGAGGGATTAAAGTGACATAAAGCGTGGCCATGCAAGCAATTTTTGAAACTTCAATTGTTATATATTTTCACTTGCACAATACTTAGCTAGTCAGCTTAGAAAATACTACTGCGTACCGAAAGATAAGAAGTGTACAGAGAGGTAATACTTTTTTTAAGAGTAACCATGGCATTCATTGAACAATAACTGAGTTTTGAGAATATCATTGCAAGATCTAGGGTCACAACATTGTCAAAGAGGCTTTTAGAGCCAAGAACAGGCCTGTGCTAGCCTAATCCATTGCATGGAGCCGGTGAGCGGCTCCATTGTCTACGAGCGACCATTCCCGCTCTATGAACACCAATTCGCCATGGCTACCGGAGTCGCCACAACATGCAACCAAATTCAGTACCAGCAGAAAAATTAAATTCATTTCCGCGTGAGAACGTCTAGCACATGCCTCCACCAATTCTTTGTTGACGCCATGGAGAACATCGACGTGGTGCGGAAGAACTAGAGGCAAAATTATTCTACATGTCGCCCTCACCGTCCCGATGCCACCAAACGAAACAAGCACACTAACTAAAACAACACAGAAGAGAACACATGGAGCTCCCATGCACTCCCCGTTGGAACAACAGATGGAGGGGGTGAAAGCCGTTGCTTTGCCAGCGTTCACCAGAGGGAAAACCGACACTTCCGAATCACCTATCCTCTAAAGCGGTTGTGAACGAAGTTGTTCCTGAATACCTTCGACGGTGCTGCGTGCGCATGTTTTCCTCACTACATTTTAGTTGAATTTTATGGCGTTCATATTGAAATTTGAATCTTACTACCTCAACTTGAAAATTAAAATGTGTTTCTTATTTCATTATGAGATTTGATCAAGATTTACATTGTTAGTTGAATTTTATGGCGTTCATATCGAAATTGGAGTTGTACTCCCTCAACTTAAAAATTCTAATTTGTGTTTTTTATAAGATTTGATCAAGATTTACTTTGTTAATTGATTTATGTGATACAGAGTCACGAACGCAAGAAAACACTTTAAAATGGGTCTAGCGACACAAAATCTCATGCGACATTTCTCCCTCGGAAAAAAGTTTCGTGTCACATAAACACCTATTAACACAATATTTTCTTGATCAAAATCTTAACTTAACGGAACAAAGTGTGCCCTGCTTAAAACCGTTTTCAAACGAAGGGAGTCTATCGGGTCGACCTCGTAGGCTGATCCGCTCCGATCCGATCCAATCCGAAGGAGCAAAAGGAAGAACAAAAGTGGTTTTGAATCGTCAGTCCAAGAGTCATCCCCATTCAAAAAAAAGGGTGGCAAACCCTCCTTCCCAAATTAGCCTAGCTGACGGCGGGATCCCTACGGCACTACAGTAGGAGTATTCTACAGAACGAGTGCCTGCCTAGATAGTAGGCATATACGACCTAGATTTCCCCCCAACACCATGCTCATGGCCAAGTTGCTGCACCTGCACCAGCCGTTTGACGATAATTGCCACGGGAACAACGCATTCTTGTTCGTTCGGTCAATCACTCACTCATGAGCCAGTGCTAGACTGCTAGTAGTATCGTACCCTGGTTCCCCCTGCCTTCCTCTTCCACCAAATTTCACCAAATCCCGCGCAACCAGTCCACCCCTACGACATGGGCAGGGCAGCGGCTAGGCTATTCCCCTCCCCTCCCCCACATTATTTCCTCCTCTTTTTTTGAGAATTCCCCACATTATTTCGTCTCCCCCTTTGCTGGCCTCCTATATTCCCATGGCCACGATGATGGGCCCGCACCGCAAAGTCACCTAACCCAGCCGGGCCGGCCCCACCCATTCAACACGGTATGCTGCTGCTCTCGACGGAGCTCCGCGCACCACCTCTCCGTCCCTCCACTCCCCCTACATATACGCGAGTCCCCCGCAGCGTCGACAGCCCACCACACCCTGCTACCCTCCCCTCCCCCGTCTCCATTTCACCAGCTGCTCCGTCCAGCTTCGTCCAACGACCGCTGCAACCACCGGGCCGCGAAGCTCCACCTGTCCGCCGCGCGCGTGCATATATCGAAGGGCGGGCGATCGTCGGCCGCCGCGGGAGCTAGCGGAGCGAGTCCGTCGGTTGGTCCTTACGGTCGAAGGTTCCTCGAGGACCAGCGTATACTGCTGTTGGAGAGAGAGAGGGAGAGAGATACTGAGATAGCGAGGATAATGAGGAGGAGCAGCGGCGCCGCGGCGTGGGCTCTTGGCGTGGCCGTGGCCTTCTTCCTGGCGGCGGAGGCGGCCGGCGCGGCGCCCGTGCCGCACGACTACGAGCAGGCGCTGCGGAAGAGCCTGCTCTACTTCGAGGCGCAGCGGTCGGGGCGGCTGCCGCACGGCCAGCGCGTCGCCTGGCGCGACCACTCCGGCCTCACCGACGGCCTCGAGCAAGGAGTACGTCGCCGTCCCATTGTTTCGTCTCTCTCCTCTTCTTCTTCTTCTTTGCCGGCTGGCCGGCGGGGGATGCCCGATCATCACATATATCGTTCGGTCGATCAGCGCGCTGACTTTGGATGGATCTTGTCTGCCGTGTTTGGTTCCATTAGGTGGATTTGGTGGGCGGATACTACGATGCCGGCGACCACGTCAAGTTCGGGCTGCCCATGGCGTTCACGGTGACCATGCTGTCGTGGAGCCTGCTGGAGTACGGCGGCGACGTGGCGGCCGCCGGCGAGCTCGCGCACGCCCTCGAGTCCATCAAGTGGGGCACCGACTACTTCATCAAGGCGCACACCAAGCCCGACGAGCTCTGGGCCGAGGTAATTCATTTTACAATCTCTTCCCGATTTACCCGCATCCATCGTAATCACCGCCTTTCGCTGGCTAATCATCCAATCAACAACTTCGAACAAACATGCATGCACGCACCATTGGCCGTGGGCTGGCAGATGGAGAAAACTAAAGCAAAGAACTCGCTTATTTTAACTTATTTTTTTGAAAAAAAAGCTGGGGGGAGAGGAACATTTGTTTGGTGGGGGCTAGAGGACAAACCAGGCCATGGGTGCGGTTCAGTCGAGGAACGCGCAAATCTCACACCTGCGTCTGCATGATTGTCTCCTCGCCTCACATGGATTAGCTAGCTAGGAGCTTGACGAATCACGCATATGCATGCCTGTCCGCCTGCCTGCTTCCATGGCTTCGACGAATGTGAGTGAAATGATTGACTGATCGTGCTTTGCTTTGCTTTGCAGGTTGGCGACGGCGACACCGACCACTACTGCTGGCAGCGGCCGGAGGACATGACCACGTCCCGCCAGGCCTACAAGGTCGACCGCGAGCGCCCCGGCTCCGACGTCGCCGGCGAGACCGCCGCCGCCCTGGCCGCCGCCTCCATGGCCTTCCGCGAGACCAACCCGCACTACGCCCGCCTCCTCCTCCACCACGCCCAGCAGGTTCGTAACAATCACCATCACTAGTACTACTGTGCACGTAGTAACTAGGAATTAGACTAGTCCAGGGATTAGTAGTGGTAAATTCTTTGGCGTGTGTGGAATGTCTCGGGTACGTGTAGCGGAGCTGCCGGGCTGTAGATTCTGAGGACCGGCCAGGAAGCACGAGTCAAAGAGGCCAGAGGATTTTTCTCCCCTGGTTCACATTGGAACCGTGTTCTTCTCCTCGCTGCACGCGCCGCACGTGCCTACTTGTCAACATGACGTCATCACCAGTTCACTAGCAAAATCTTCATCTTATATACACAAACAACAAAAAAACTACCGCGTGAAGGTTCTGTCGGTCCAAGGAGGCCGACAGGTGGGCCCGCGAAAGAGCTCGGCATCATGCGGCACACTGTCAGCGCCGTACTACGTGGCCGCGTGATGCGACAGGCTACTTAACGTAACCACCACATTTCCGTTCACGTTGGCGCCTGCAGAAGCCCACGCGATCACAACGATGCGATGCAAATCATGATGATTATTATTGCGGCCGGCCGATAGATTAAGGGGAATATTAGTTGGTTGTTTAGCTTTTTTAATGGAGTAGTACTGACCCATTTCTCTTTTCTTCTGGTGGTACAGCTGTTCGAGTTCGCTGACAAGTACAGAGGCAAGTACGACAGCAGCATCGCCGAGGTGAAGAGCTACTACGCCTCCGTCAGCGGCTACCACGACGAGCTGCTCTGGGCGGCGCTCTGGCTGCACCGCGCCACGGGGAGGGCCGGCTACCTCGACTACGTGGTGGACAACGCGCACGAGTTCGGCGGCACCGGATGGGCCATCACCGAGTTCAGCTGGGACGTCAAGTACGCCGGCGTCCAGATCCTCGCCACCCGGCTGCTGCTGAGGGGGGAGCACGAGGAGCGCCACCGCGCCACGCTCGAGGGGTACCGCGCCAAGGCGGAGCACTACGTGTGCGCGTGCATGGGCAGGAACGCCGCCGCCGAGGACAACGTCGAGCGCAGCCCCGGCGGGATGCTCTACGTGCGCCAGTGGAACAACATGCAGTACGTCACCAGCGCCGCGTACCTCCTCTCCGTCTACTCGGGCTACCTCACCGAGGCCGGCGCCGGCGAGGGCGCGGCCGTGACGTGCGCGGGCGGCGAGGCATCGGCCGACGCCGGCGAGGTGTTCGCGCACGCCAGGGCGCAGGTGGACTACGTGCTGGGGAGCAACCCGCGCGGGATCAGCTACCTGGTGGGGTACGGCGCCAAGTTCCCGGCGAGGGTGCACCACCGCGCGGCGTCCATCGTGCCGTACAAGGACAGGAAGGAGTTCATCGGGTGCGCGCAGGGTTTCGACGACTGGTTCGGCCGCAAGAGCGCCAACCCCAACGTCGTCGTCGGCGCCATCGTCGGCGGGCCCGACCGCCACGACAGGTTCAGGGACGACAGGGTCAACTACATGCAGACGGAGGCGTGCACCTACAACACCGCCCCCATGGTCGGCATGTTCGCCATGCTCAACAGGGTGGCGCGGGAGCAGGGCCCCTCGCCGGCGGCGCGACGGCCGGAGAGCAGTAGAAGCACTGCGGCGGCGGAGTGAAGTGTAAATTATACTATACCGTAGGCAGTAGTAATACGCGCAGGGGGAACTGTACAATTTCGCCCCTCCTATTCTTTTGTTCATTCTTTTCTGGTAGAAGATGCGAAGGCTCTTCTTCGCTGGGATTATTTGTATGCGGGGAAAAAATTGGTGGACGCGTTTGACAAGCAAATGCGAATTCCCTCCCCGTAAATATAAGAGGGGGAAATATATATATATGTGAAATTAGTTTATTGGCCGGATTTCGAATATATGAAAATGTTTTTCAAATCCAATGAATGATTGCTGATATTCTGGGGAAAAGAACATCGCCGTCTTTCTAATCATGCATCACAGCGAGCTCGTGCAATGATTAAGCATCTGGTAAGGAACATTAAACAAATTCAACGCGGCAAGAAAAGCATGCAAGCTAATGTTTTGTGGAGTAGAGTACGACGCTGCGAGATTGAAAAAGATCTTCAGAGAGCCTAGCTTTTACATGGTGACAGCCCCGTTCCTCTCTTTATTAATTCCATCAATCGTTACCCTAAAAAAAATCCATTCAATCGTTTGCTTTTTCAGTTTAGAATAAATAGGCGTTTGCTTTTCAAAGGGAAACTCGTCGTGCACAACATGCATTGTCAATATACATGTACTTTTTTTAATAAATAGATGCACATACTTACACGGAAAAAAAGTTTAGGGCAGCACTTGGCACCGGTCAACCGGCGCCAATCCAGGCCTGTCACCTCTGAGCCGTCAGATGTGAGTCCTGCGCCTTGTGGGCTGTCAAAGCAAAAGGCGACATCAGGTGTAGCAAAACCATCGTCGTCACCGTCGCCGCCTTCACCGGTTGTAGCTCGTCGTGTGTGCTGTCCTTGCAAACCGCCCCGCCGGTTGCAGGCTGCAGCAATTACCGTCGCCAGTCACAACAAAGGCCATGATGTTTGAAACAAAAAATGTCATCGCCGGTGATAGGATCCCACCCTACGGTCACAAAATTGTCATTGCCGGCCATAGCATGCACCAACGACAGTTGCAGCAAAAAACGTCACTGTCGGTTGTAGCTTGTTGTGCATGTCTTCCCAGCATCCCTCTCTACCGGTCGCAGCAATTGTCGTCACTGGTCGCAACCAAGCAGACAACGGTTGCCGCAAAAAACGTCATCGCAGTGGTAGCTTCGCGTGCATGTCGTCCCAGCATCCCGACCTAACGGTATCAACAATTGTCGTCGCCGGTCATAGCAAGTGCCAATGACGGCTGCAACAAGAAAGTCATCGCCGGTTATAGCTCGCCATGTGTTATCAGTCATCCTGCCCTGCCAGTCACAACAACTGCCGCCGACAGTTGCAGCAAAAATCAGTCGTCGCCTGTTGTAGCTCGACATGACGCCTGCTGGTTGCCACACTGACGCATGCCGGTTCCAGTATTTGTCGCGCTAGGGTTCCAAATATTGCCGCCGAGCACAACTCCATGGAGCACCAGTTGTAGCACCACAGTTCGCGCTCTCGCGTGGGCAAGGCCATGAATCGATGATGACGCGGCGACGGATGAAGCCTCGCGTCTCTTGGAAAGAGATAGGACGAGGATATTGGTGTGCTCTGCAAGCGAGAAGGCCGGCACCCCCGCGCGTGCGCAGGAGCTTTGTAGAGGAGGGATATTCGGGGGGGGGGGGGGGGCTGTGATTTTGTTGGGTTGTGCGCGGTGGGATGGAGAGAAAAAAAACAAAGGAGAATGAGAACAACACTGAATGATGATAAGGTAGAAAGGCTTCTCGCGCCAGAGCAAATCGCTCCGCGATTGAAAGTCTCGCATGAGCCCTGTTGAAATATGAGATGGGCCTAGAGCCCATATGACAATTTCAGATTTGATCTCTAAGGGCCCATGTAGGTGGCATGACAAGGTGGTGGGAAGTTTAGTCCCACCCCAGAAGTGGAAGGAGAGTTGGAGTGGTTTATAAGGGATCCTCTCCCTCATGCTATTGGAGCTTGAGAAGAGATGAGGTCCTCGCGCACTCCCTCCTCCTCCGCTCGCCGCGCCGCGCCGCGCCGCGGGATTGAGCCGAGCCGAGCTCACTCCTATGCGCTTCTTTTTGCCGGTCAGGAACGGAGAGTTTTTGACAGGTAGGGCCACGATCTGAGACGTTGGATCGTGGGCTACCGACTTGGACGTGGGTTCAGCCTACGTCTCTCCACGCGTGGCCGCACATATATACGTGGGACGCTGCCAACCCTAGCCGCCACGAAACAGAACGCATCTCCGCCTCCACGCCCACGTCGTTCCTCTGCTGCTGCTGCTGTCGACGACTCCGTCCCGTTCACCGCGTACCACGGTTGACGGGAGAGCAGGCCTCCGAAACCCCGCTTCTCCGAATCCTGTACGGGAGAGGGGCGATTAGGTTTTTGGGTAGCGATTACGCGACTGCTCGCTTCTGTTCATCTACGTCCGCATCACCTTCGTCATCACCATTCTGAAACATCAGAGGCGTGAATTCTCTGTGGAGGATGTCATAGGCCATCTGAGTGTTGAGCAGAATTCAAGGGCAAAGGACTCGTACGGAAAAGGGGTATAAGGAACTTTTGTGGCCAATATGGTGCATCAAAAGAACTCCAATTCCCACAAGTCCAAGGGAAAGAACGGTGTCCAATAGAGTGCCGACTTTAAGAAGAAGAGTAAGAAGACCTTCAAGAAGAATAAGAAGGATGAGCTGCTTTACTTGTGGTTCACTTGAACATTGGGCCAACAAGTGCCCAAACAAGTAGAAGAAGCAAGGGCAGGACTTCAAGTCTGTCAATATGATTGTGAGCAACAATGAGAGTGGTGCATCTGGGTACGGTAATTTATTTGCTGTATTTTCAGTTTGGCCGTCCACCGATTGGTGGGTCGACACAGGTGCAGGTGTTCATGTGTGTGCTGACATTTCATTGTTTTCTTCTTACCAGGCCACAGGTCACGGGTCCGTACTGCTGGGGAATGGCGCGAGTGCTTCTGTTCTTGGTGTTGGCACGATCGATCTGAAGTTTACTTCGGGAAGGATCGTGCAGCTGAAGAACGTGCAGCATGTCCCCGCCATCAAGAAGAACCTCGTTAGTGGCTCCCTTCTATGTAGAGAAGGGTTTAATTTGGTATTCGAGTCTAATAAATTAGTTGTTACGAAATATGGACTATTTGTTGAAAAGGGTTATGAATGCGGAGGCATGTTCCGCCTTTCTCTTGCAGATCTATGTAATAAAGTCGTGAACAATATTCATTTGAGTGTTAATAAATCTGAAGTCTGGCATTCATGTCTTTGTCACATTAGTTTCGGTGTTATGAAGTGGCTAGCAAAATCGAATTTAATCCCGAGTTTCACTTTAGCAACCTCGCAAGCCTCACAAGGCAACAGAGGAGAGACACATGGCGCCACTGGAACTCATACATTCTGATCTTTGTGAGATGAATGGTGTGTTGACTAAAAATGGAAAGAAATTTTTCATGACTTTGATAGATGATTCCACTAGATATTGCTATGTGTATCTGTTAAATACTAAAGATGAGGCTCTACACTACTTCAAAATCTATAAGGCAGAAGTTGAGAATCAACTTGAAAAGAAAATTAAACGAGTCCGGTCAGATCGTGGTGGAGAGTACTTCTCGAAAGAGTTTGATGCCTTTTGTGCGGAACATGGCATTATTCACGAGAGGACGCCTCCCTACTCACCCGAGTCAAACGGGGTTGCCGAGCGGAAAACCCGTACTCTAACTGATTTGGTTAACGCCATGTTAGATACGTCGGGTTTATCCAAAGCATGATGGGGGGAGGCTATAATGACATCCTGGCATGTCCTAAATAAAGTTCCGACAAAGGATAACGAGATCACTCCTTACGAGAAGTGGACCAAGAGAAGGACAACACTCTCGTACTTACGTACCTGGGGATGCTTGGCGAAAGTTAATGTGCCGATCCCCAACAAGCGTAAGCTTAGACCAAAGACTGTGGACTGTGTTAATTTGGGCTACACTATGAATAGTGTTGGCTATAGATTTCTAGTAGTGAAATCTGAGGTACATGACATGAAGGTCAGTACAATTATGGAGTCTAAAGATGCTACATTCTTTGATGACATTTTCCTCATGAGAGATGTACAAAGCATTTCTAGACAGGAATCTGAGGAGACTCCTGAACCTGCCATTCCGAAGGAATATTATAACCAAACACATGATGAAAATCCTGAGGAGGATAATGAGGAATCCCTTGGTAGGGGCAAGAGACAAAGGACTGTAAAGACCTTTGGTGATGATTTCTTCATATACCTCGTGGAGGATAATCCCACTTCTATTTCAGAAGCGTATGCATCTCCAGAAGCTGACTATTGAAAGGATGCGGTCCGTAGCGAGATGGATTCCATCATGGCTAATGGGACTTGGGAGCTTACTGAATGTCCTTATGGTTGCAAACCATTGGGATGCAAGTGGGTGTTCAAGAAGAAGCTTAGGCCCGACGGTACGATAGAAAAGTACAAGGCTAGGCTTGTGGCCAAGGGCTACGCCCAGAAAGAAGAAGAAGATTTCTTCGACACCCATTCACCAGTGTCCAGACTGACCACCATTCGAGTATTACTCTCGTTGGCGGTCTCACATGGTCTTCTCATTCATCAGATGGATGTTAAGACGGCTTTCCTGAACGGAGAGCTAAAGGAGGAAATCTATATGCAACAGCCTGATGGCTTTGTGATGGATGGTCAGGAAGGAAAGGTGTGTAAGTTGGTGAAATCTTTGTATGGCCTGAGACAAGCGCCTAAGCAATGGCATGACAAGTTTAATGAAACATTGACATTTGTTGGCTTTGTTGTTAATGAGGCCGACAAATGTGTATACTATCGCTATGGTGGGGGCGAAGGAGTTATACTATATTTGTATGTTGATGACATACTGATATTTGGGACTAATCTCAAGTTGATCGAGGAAGTTAAGTCTTTCCTATCTCAGAACTTTGAGATGAAGGACCTTGGAGTGGCTGATGTTATCTTGAACATCAAGCTATTGAGAGATGATGAAGGTGGGATTACACTTCTGCAATCCCATTATGTTGAGAAGGTGTTGAGTCGTTTTGGATATTCGGACTGCAAACCATCTCAAACACCATATGATCCTAGTGTGCTGATTCGAAAGTCTAAAGGCATAGCTATAGATTAATTGAGATACTCTCAGATTGTTGTTGGTTCACTCCAGTATCTAGCGAGCGCAACGAGGCCTGACATCGCATTTGCTATTAGCAAACTGAGCCAGTTTGTTTCCAAACCGGGTGATGTACATTGGCATGCTCTTGAGAGAGTTATGCGCTATCTGAAAGGTACTATGAACTATGGACTTCACTATACCGGATACCCGTCGGTACTTGAAGGGTATAGTGATGCGAATTGGATCTCTGATGCTGATGAGATGAAGGCCACAACTGGGTATATGTTTACTCTTGGAGGTGGTGCTGTTTCCTGAAAGTTTTGCAAGCAAACGATCCTAACAAGATCGACAATGGAAGCAGAATTAATAGCATTAGACACATCGGGTGGCGAAGCAGAATGGCTTCGAGATCTGTTGATGGACTTGCCAGTGGTTGAGAAGCCGGTTCCGGCCGTACTTGAACTGTGACAATCAAACAGTTATTGTCAAGGTGAAGAGTTCAAAGGACAACATGAAGTCCAACAAACACGTAAGAATGAGATTGAAAGCTGTCAGAAAATTGAGGAACTCCGGAGTGATAGCATTGGATTATATTCAAACGGCTAAGAATCTGGCAGATCCCTTTACTAAAGGGCTATCACGTGTTGTGATAGATAGCGCATCAAGGGAGATGGGTATGAGACCCACATGAGTTGCCTTGGTAGTAACCCAACCTATGTGATCGGAGATCCCGTGAAGTAGGACCTGGGAAAACAAACCAGTGGTGAACTGAGGAGAGTAAATTTAATTACCCACTCCGTTGGAGATGCAATACCCTCGGAAACTGTATGGAAGGATGACTACTGTCTTAATGTGCTCCAAGGCTTATATGCATAAGCAAGATGCTATCCTACAGAGCGATTTTTGGAGGAACACATCTATATGAGCCCGACTGCTAGTCACAGTCTATGAGATTGGGGTGATCTCTAGCAAGCTCATGAACATGCCAGGAGTGTGACTAATATGCTCCACCCGAGGGTCGGCCTTCGGCAGCCTCGTATCAGTGAGATTTGTGGTGAAACTTCTTGACGCCAAACTGACAATTCAAGGCATAGTCCATTGTTCAGTTGTGAAGGAGTGCAACTACTTGGTCTAGGTGGAGCTCAACCTTAATCGATCTTCACTGAGATGGTGGTATATCAAAACAGCGTTTGGAACAAAGGACAAAGTGGGCCCCTGAGATCTGATGGGGGATTGTTGAAATATGAGATGGGCCTAGAGCCCATATGACAATTTCAGATTTGATCTCTAAGAGCCCATGTAGGTGGCATGACAAGGTGGTGGGAAGTTTAGTCCCACCCCGGAAGTGGAAGGAGAGTTGGAGTGGTTTATAAGGGATCTTCTCCCTCATGCTATTGGAGCTTGAGAAGAGATGATGCCCTCGCGCACTCCTCCTCCTCCGCTCGCCTCGTCATGACGCGCCGCGGGTTGCGGGATTGAGCCGAGCCGAGATCACTCCTATGCGCTTCTTTTTGCCGGTCAGGAATGGAGAGTCTTTAACAGGTAGGGCCACGATCTGAGACGTTGGATCATGGGCTACCGACTTGGACGTGGGTTCAGCCCACGTCTCTCCACGCGCGGCCGCACATATATATGTGGGACGCTGCCAACCCTAGCCGCCACGAAACAGAACGCATCTCCGCCTCCACGCCCACGTCGTTCCTCTGCTGCTGCTGCCGCCGGCGACTCCGTCCCATTCACCGGATACACGGTTGACGGGAGAGCAGGCCTCCGAAACCCCGCTTCTCTGGATCCTATACGGGAGAGGGGCGATTAGGTTTTTGGGTAGCGATTACGCGACTACTCGCTTCTGTTCATCTACGTCCGCATCACCTTCGTCATCAACATGTCAACCGACGCCGACCGTGCCGCCGCTGAGAAAGCCGAGGCCGACAAGAAGGCCGCCGAGGATGCCGCGGCTGCTGCCACCGCCACCACCGCCGCGTGGCCGATTGGAGGGTATACATCGTTTATCCTTCTCGTGTTTCTTTCTGTTGTAGCAGTACTAGCGATATGCGTAGATGTTTCTACTATATGTGTAGTACATGCTCTGTTAGATCGTAATCAGTGTGTTATCAATATTGTCCATGTCATGCTCATAATTATTCATGGATTAATTTAATCGAAAAACTGCCTATTTTCTTATCAAGCCCGGCGTGAACCGAGATCGGTTGGCCCGGGGGGAACATTTACCAAAAGTTTAACCTCGCACTCTAAATTAGAGATCTCCTTAAAAGTATTTGCCAAAAGTTTATTGCCTTTTCAAATCCAAACTATTCCCTCCATTTTATATCCTGTGCCGCGCAACCGCTTCGTTAGCGCGCCGAGGCGAAGGTGCATAGCCACTTCACGTCTGACGCAAATATGGCGCGACGTTCCCCCATGCAAGGCAACGGGCGCGGCAGGCTGCGACAGCCATCACAACAGACGTCGGCGAGGCGGAGTCGCACTATCCGATGCCGCAACGAGTGACTGGCACCCCTTGGCATCGTAACCGCTTTGTTTTTTTAGAAAAGGAGGATGACCCCCGGCCTCTGCATCTGGGAGATGCATGCGGCCACTTTATTGATTATTCTCATTGACATTACAAAGTATTACAACAATATGCCTGAATCCGCCATTCTGGCAACATATGCCACTACTCCTATCCATATGATGAAGGGATGCTAGCTGAGCCAAATACCCAGACCACTCACCTAAACCTACCATCAAAAGCCGGAAGCCCTAGCCGAGCCACATACCGGGTCTGGGGCACAAATCGGTCTGACGCACTCACATGTGTCGTCGCCGCCATCTTCCACAGGTCCGTCTTCAGAGCAGATATTGAGGCTTCTACCTTGTTAGGCCACTCTGCCATCGACGCCACCATGACGCCAGACAGCCACCTCCTCCTGTGCGAGTTCATCTACACGCGTCGGGCGCCAAGTCTCCGCTGCGCCACGCCGCCGAGATCCGCCGTCTTCGATGCGGAGAAGGAAACACCGCTCCACCTCTGGGCGCATCGCCGGCCACCTGCCGCGATGTCGTGCAAGTCCAGCTCTGGGAAAGCACACAGGGAATCACGATCTTCAAGACGACGCCCTCAGGAGGGGAAGCAATGTCATGCCATCGTCTGGTCCTGCACCGCAGGTCCTGAGCTTTCACCTGAAGAAAGTGACCCGAGAGCAGAGGAGGTCGGAGAACTCCACAACGGCCCCCAGGAGGAGAGCGACATCCGCAGACACCGCGCCGTCGGCTTTCGCCCGGAGCAACCCTACCTCTGCACCCTCACGCTGCCGGACGAGGATGGGGGAACCCCAGCGCCGCCATCATGCGAACCCATTGGCCCAAGCACCTCATGCGCGGCGGCGGCGCCATCACCACGCACAACCACCAACCTCACCGCCGGCCGAAGCCAACGGGCTAGATCGACCGAGCCCGCCATGGCCAGATCTGAAACCTCGGGACGCCGTCGCATCAAGGCAGCCACGAGCAGCCGGCAGCCCATCACCAGCGAGAGGTCGAGGACGCCGCGCCGAGAAGCCGCCACGCCTTCTGGAGACGCCGAGAACGAGACTCCCACAACCACGGGCTCATGCCGGCGACCTAGGCCGCCGAGCGAGCGGAGATCCCCGCCGCCACCGTCCTCCGGCGCGGGCTTCGCCCGGCGGACTCATCCGGCGGCGGCGGGAGGGGGGGCGTGATGTAGAGGGGGGCGGCGGCGGCGTTCCTAGGGTTCCCCCGAGCCGCCCTGGGGACGACGCGGGGGTCGGGCTTCCAGTTGCTCTTGTGGAGCTCTCTTTCAGATATGCCATCGTAACCGCTTCGTGGTGGATGTGTCGGCCTCCGACCATGACTTGTCCATCGTTGATCTCACGTCCACCGACGATGTGTAGACTCTGGGCTCTAACGATGAAGAGTATGGCATGGGAGACGTCGGTACCTTGAGACCAGTGACCCGGTGCGTGTCCCATGTCCTATTCTACCTCGCCGGCGATCGCACCTCCACTCCGAGGGGAATAGCCGGCTGTCGGACATGGACACGTCCAGAACAATAAGGACAATTGCTGGCAAAAATTTGGAGTAGTTTTACATTGCATATAATCTTATGGATTTGATGATTTTCACTTGTGAAAATGAATTTTTGTATGCTGGTCATTGTCCGTCCACGGACGCGCAGATGCATCCACGGGTATTTAGGTGTCGGATTTCGCTGCTTGTGGTTGTAGATGCTCTAACTCAATTAAATGACACGGTTACTTCTAGAAAAGGGGTATTTCCAAGTACGACCAGCTAAACGGTGTGCAAGTAAAAAGGTAGTAGCCATTAAAATTTCCTTGCATCGTCATGGTCTACGTATAATTTGATCACCTGGATTTTTACTACATTAGCTCAACATTCTTCTAATTAATGAGATTAGGCGAATATTTTGTTCCCGTTACAGGCAAAGGAACGCCCCGACCCGTTGGAATCAAACGGGATCATCGTCCACGATTCTGGGCTGCACATAATAAGTTCATTTAAGTCAAGATCATCATCATAGAACCAAAACGCACCGTTTTCACAGTCCCGCGTGGAATTACGGTGCATGCACACGCTCTTCACGGGCGGGCGTGCCGCGCATGCACGGAAACGCGCGTGCCGCCGGGCTTTCGTTGTCCCTCCCCGCGTTGCCCGTGCGCGCGCATGGCGAAAGCATTTTAAAACAACATCAAGCACCTTCACTCACCGAGCCCAGCCAGCCCCACATGCGGACAGGGATCAGGTGACATGCATCTTTGCATGTCACCGTATGCATTGCGGCCCGAATTCTAATTTAAACATTGCGAAAAATTCTGAAAAAATCATGCATGTTTACAGCACATATTAAGATAATCCCTAAAAATTTCAAATCAAAATTCGAAACATACATCGAGAAGCAAAAAAGAGAAACTCATATGTGAATAGTATACAGAGAATCATTCACAACTATTCATGATAGATTTCTTTTTTTTGCTTCTCGATGTATGTTTCGATTTTTGATCTGAAATTTTTAGAGGTTATCTTAATGTGTGTTGTGAACGTGCATGGTTTTCTTCAGATTTTTTCATAATGTTTAAATTTAAATTCGGACCGCAAGGCACACGATGACATGCAACCTGATCTTTGTCCCCCACATGCATGCATGGTTGCTTGACCGACGTATCGATGGGCCGGCGCCCGGATGGGGACGGCGCTCCGGCCGCGACGACTCCGACGCCTCTTCCTCGATCGACCGTGTAGACATCGTTCCCGGCGTTGTTTGGTTTTGTATAGTCGTAACAGTATGATATGCAGTTTGGTAGTAGTTGCCGTAGATGGGTAGGGACGCGTACCAAACCTGCCGCATAACATGAACCTTCCTTTTCTCAAGCGCACTTCCCTCCTCATGCTGCTGTTCGGTCGCTGAACAATTAGTTAAGCAAAAGGAGGCTAATACAAGGCATATGTATGAGCTTACAAAGGAGCTACGTAATACTAGCAATAGTCATAGTTAATCCTCTATTAATTTGGTATCATACTCACTCCTGCATTTTTTTCCAAAAAAAGAGTTTACGCCAGCCTCTGCATCAGAAAAATGTATACGGCTCATATTATTAAAAAGATAATCCAGTAACAAAGTCTCCAAAGGTCGTAGTGCAAAAATAAACAAAAGCTCAAAAGAGCTAAGACCCAAAGCCACAACCGGCTGGCAAATACAATAGGAGCACTACATGCCTATCCTATTACATGACCGCCATCCAAACCGGTTGAAAATATTCCGAGCTACCATCTCTCATCGGGTAGACGCGGTAACCAAACGCTCTCTGGCCTTCGTCGGAGTGAGTAGCGACCACATACGGATGAACGCCGTGGCCCTGAAGATAACCTGCAAAAAGTGAATGTTTGTTGATCTGTTAAAAACTAAATCATTTCTGCAGTTCCATACTGCCTAAAATAAAGCACAAACGCCAACACGAATGTGTCTTGCAGTATCAGAATCAACCCCATCAAGCCATGTTCCAAATAACATGTTGATAGAGGTGGGCTGATTAATATTAAACGCAATATGAATCGACCACCATAGAATCTTAGCCAACGGACAATCGAGAAAGAGATGTTTGATATTTTCGTTATGATCGCAAAAGCTACACCTAGACGAGCCCACCCAGTTGCGTTTTGCAAGGTTATCCTTAGTCAAAATGACTTGTTTATGCACAAACCACATAAACACTTTGATTCGCAAGGGTACCTTAACTTTCCAAACGTGTATCGAGGAAGGGATGACGCTAGAGTTAATGACATCCAGATACATTGATTTGACCGAGAACACACCGTTCTTAGTAAGTTTCCAATGCAGCTGATCTGGCTGCTGGGACAGCCGGACTTCCATTAAACGTCTAACAAGATGGAGCCAGACCTCCCAACGATTTCCAACTAGCGTCTGCCGAAAATTAATATTGAGGGGAGTGGATTGTAAAACAGTTGCAACGTAGGCTTCTCTACGTCGGACAATGTTGTACAAAGTAGGATATTGAAGTGCAAGGGGGGTCTCCCCAAGCCACGTATCCTCCCAAAACCTCGTAGTGGCACCATTCCCGACAATAAATTTTGTCTTGTTGAAAAAGAGTTGTTTGACTCTCATCAAACCCTTCCAAAAAGGTGAGTCGGAAGGAATGACATTCACCTGGGCCAAAGTTTTAGCATAAAGATACTTATTACGCAAAATCTGTGCCCAAGTAGCCTCCGTCTCAGACGAAAGTTTAAATAGCCACTTGCTAAGGAGACATATGTTTTTGACTTCCAGATTTTCAATACCTAGACCTCCTTGGTCCTTCGGCCTACAGATTATATCCCACTTAGCAAGCCTCTACTTTCGTTTAAGCTCATCACTCTGTCAAAAGAATCGAGATCGGTAGAAATCTAACCTTTTCCTGACACCCACCGGAACCAGGAAAAAAGATAAGAGAAACATATGCATACTGGTAAGGACCGAATTAATCAGAATCAATCGTCCTCCGTATGACATGAGCTTCCCTTTCCAACAGCTCAGTTTCTTTTCAAAACGATCCTCGATGCATTTTCACTCAATGTTGGTCAGCTTACGATGATGAATGGGTATACCTAAGTACGTAAATGGTAATGAGCCCACTTCACATCCGAACAATTGTTTATACGTCTCCTGGTCATCATTTGCTCTTTCGAAGCAAAACAATTCGCTCTTGTGGAAGTTGATTTTGAGCCCAGGCAATTGTTCAAATAAGCATAACAGCAGCTTCATGTTTCTTACTTTCGCCAAGTCGTGCTCCATAAAGATGATAGTATCATCAGCATACTGAAAAATGGAAATCCCGCCGTCAACTAGATGTGGAACCAGGCCACCTACCTGCCCTGCATCCTTGGCCCGACCTATTAAAATAGTCAGCATATCAGCCACTATGTTAAACAGGATCGGTGACATCGGGTCTCCTTGCCTTAGCCCCTTGTGTGTTTGGAAATAGTGTCCTGTGTCGTCATTCACCTTAATCCCGACACTCCCTTTTTGCGTAAAGGAATCAATCTGGTTTCTCCAGGCCGGATCAAAGCCTTTCATACGCAAAGCTTGTTGAAGGAAAGGCCATTTAACTTTATCATATGCTTTTTCAAAATCCACTTTAAAAACTACGCCATCAAGTTTTTTTGAGTGGATCTCATGGAGCGTTTCATGCAAGACAACAAGCCCTTCAAGGATGTTTCTATCAGGCATGAAAGCAGTCTGGGACGGATGAACTACAGAGTGCGCAATCTGCGTAAGTCTGTTCGTCCCGACCTTGGTGAAGATTTTGAAACTCACATTAAGCAGACATATAGGCATGAACTGCTCAATGCGAACAGCCTCTGTCTTCTTAGGAAGAAGAGTTATCGTCCCAAAATTCAGCTTAAACAACTGAAGCTGTCCCTCAAAAAACTCCTGAAACATGGGCATCAAATCTCCCTTGATAAAATGCCAGCACTTTTTGTAGTACTCCGCCGGAAATCCATCCGGTCCTGGAGCCTTATTATTCTCCATTTGTGCAATGGCCTCAAACACCTCTTTCTCCGAGAAAGGAGCAGTCAGGAGCTCATTCTCGGCAGTCTCAAGTTGAGGAACATCCTCAACCCTAGACTCATCTAACGACACAAAATTCTCTTCCGGGGGACCAAACAACTGCTTATAATAATTGGTAATGTAAACTTTCAGATTGTCTTGACCAACTATCGTCCCTTCGTCTTGTTCTAGTTGGAAAATTATCTTTTTACGATGCTTCCCATTAGCAATCATATGAAAGAATTGAGTATTATCCTCGCCTTGTACTATTTTGCGAACCTTAGCTCGCAACGCCCACTTCAATTCCTCCTCATGAAGAAGCTTTTTAAGTCGCATCTCCGCCTCTATCTTTGTTTCCAACTCACTGGAATCCAAGATAGAAGTTTCTGCTTTAAGTTCAAGGTTTTGAATAAGTAGAAGAAGTATCTCCTTCTCCGCCTTATAAATTCCATGCGTGTGCTTAGCCCAACCACGAAGGAACCTTCGAAGATGATGAATCTTGCATTGCCATCGCTCGATAGGCGTCCTTCCTCCTGAGTCTTTAGCCCACTCCCGAGCTAACAACTCGAGGAACCCTTCTCTTTCAAACCAGGCAAGTTCAAACGAGAAAATGTTCTTGTTGCCCATAAAAGTTTGAACTCCGGAGTCGACTAGTAACGGTGTATGATCCGAGACACCTCGTGTCAATGCCTGCACAGTTACCAAAGGAAACTTCTGTTCCCATTCGACACTTGATAGAACACGGTCAAGTTTCTCAAATGTCGAAACCGGTAACGAATTAGCCCAAGTGAATTTCCTACCCGAGAGCTCTATCTCTCTGAGATCCAAGCTTTCGATAAAAGTGTTGAACATAAACGACCATCGGCCGTCAAAATTGTTATTATTCTTTTCCTCTTTTCTCCGGATAATGTTAAAATCCCCCCACTAAGAAAGGGAGCTATTCGTTACCACAAATACGAACCAGATCCGCCAAAAAGTCTGGCTTGAGCTCTGGTTGCGCAGCTCCGTATACCGCCACCAATGTCCAATCAAACCCATCTGCCTTAGTTCTAACTCGAAACTTGACAGCAAACTATCCCAGAACTACACTCCGAACTTCCAACGTTTCACACTTGACCCCAAGTAAAACCCCACCGGATCTTCCTTGAGGGGGAGGCAATGCCAGTCAAAATCAACCCCCTCGGACAAAGTGGCAAGAAATTGAGAAGTGAAATTGCTTCTTCCAGTCTCAGACAAAGCAATAAAATCTAAATGATGTTCAAGAGAAGCATCCGCTAGAAACCTTCTTTTAGCCAAGTCTCTAAGACCTCTGCTATTCCAGAAAATGCCTCTCATAATTCATCATGAATTTTTTTGGCAGTACGGATCCTAGCACTCCTACGCGCTGCCGTGACTGGATAGACCTTTCGTTTCCACGTCCGTTTTGGCTTTATGTGACCATCAGCCTGATCACCGCACTCATTCTCTGCTTCTAGCACCAAGGGCTCATCTACATGAAGAGACGTCTCAGGATTGGTATCCTCCTCCGTCTCAGGTAATGCAGGGTCAAGATCGGCACACAAGCCAGGTCTTAGCCACCGGGGCAGGAGAACAAAGCGGCAACGTTGCCCGCGGCCTGTCCACGGTCGACCCGCCAACAGCAGGGTCCGGGAAAACCCTCGCGCGGTGCTCCGGGAGGAAGCCGGTGAGATGGCCTCGTCACCCGGCCCTCCCACCGCAACGGGGCCCGGTGGGCCGGCGGCCTCCTGCACGGCCACACCCCTGCCCGCGCGCGGTGACGTGGAGATGAACACCGCGCCCGCTGTGGGTGTCGCCGGCGTCAGCATCCCAGGGGACCGGGCCTCCTACCCGACACCTCGATCCATGGCCACAAGCGCAGCGCCATCCACGGTAGCTAAACACCTCAATCCATACTCACTCCTGCATAGCTAAACACCACACGCTTTGACCTGCCGCGGTGTGCGTCGGTGCGACGTGTCATGATTTCATCCGAATTTTAAAAACACGTGGCCGTCGATTCTTTTGATAACTTTGTTGATCTCACGGCCGGCTGTTGGCACTTGATATTTCTTTAGTGCATTTTGTTAGGCACTGAGTGGACCAGGCCGGGTCAGGGGGCATATATTCTGACATTCCGTAGCTGCTCCAGTTTGCTCGTGTTGACATTTCGTATTATTTTTAGTTTATTGTTAGGACAGACGGTTCGTCATCGCGTCAAATAAGAACAGCTAGCACAGAGAGAAGGAAGTGGACCGTGGTGTTCGGTTGTTTCTAGTCGTATTCTTTTAGCTTGCGACATGACAGTGTGTTAGGAGATTAATTCATGTTATTTGTTAGTTGATCCCGAGCGGTCAAGTATACTTACTGACCTACATACAATGTATTTGCTTGCGACTTGTTGTTTCTACTATTCTTTTAGGTTGCGAGTCTTGCAACATGACGGTGTGTTATGTGCTGTTTTTTTAAAGGAAGAATACCCCGGCCTCTGTATCTTTAGATGCACACAATCATATTGTTAAAAATTTATGTTATATGTTGTGATTGGGCAGTTTATTCATACTGCCTGTTAGTTAAACCTGAGTTATCCGGCATATGTTTTCTCTATCTGCCGTCTATTGTGAACTACGTAGTAGGAGTACATTGCGTAGCAAGGCCAAGCGTCTCTACAAAACCCTTAAATGGGCTACTTTTATGCAAAATCATGTAGTAACAAGGATGCACCTAAAACGAGTCCAGGAAGAAACATCCAAAGTGACGGAAAAGGAAAAGGCGGGGCAGCAGGGGCAACAAAACTCGTAACATACCGTGATACTACATCCGTACTCGTATGGTGACATGCATGATACAAGGAAGCAAACAAGGTCAATGAAGGGAAGAAGTGACACGACCTACCGAACAACCAACAAATGAACGATCCACAAGGATCGCAACGTGCGTAGTTGTGTTCATGCATGAATCCGGTAATAACGCTTGTCATCCGACCTTGGAAAGATCTACTATTGCCTGGCTCTCCCGGTCTCCGGTCTTGTCCATATCGGCTGGTGCATAGTGTCGGAGGGAAGGCTAAGCTGATCGCACCGGCGTAACCACCGGTCGCCGTCGAGTCCGGTGGCGATAACGAACTGAGGTGAAGCCCCGCCCTCCTTTTCCACCACGAGCAGGGCAGCTTTCGCGGGGCACAGCGCCCTTAACTCCTCCTCCTCCTCTTTCCTCCGCGTCTCCGGCTAGCCTAAACACGGCGTGGACGACGGCCGACGGGAGCTCCCCTCGCGGTTCAGTTGATTAATTAAGCGGCCTTCGCTTTCGCTTCCGTCGCGGGTTGCCGAGTCACCACGGTGCCCTTCGATCTCTCGAGAGTTTGGCGAAAGTGATGGTGAAATCTGTGGGGATTCACCTGCCGATTATTAAGCTAGCCCTAGAATTTCCTACTTGGTAGACGGTTAGGCAGATGTTCAATACAGCGTTGGATTATTTTTGGCTCTTGTGGCCGGCGTGGAATTATCGTCCACGGATAGAATCACACTGTTCTCTTCATCTGTCATCTGTCATACTATAAGATTGACCTTTGCTCGGTCACTCTGGATGGTGCTCAGCTAGGTCAATAATTCGCGGGCATTTGTTTGCATCATGCAGGGAAGGGAGAATACGAGGCATGTGATCGATCGTTTGGCCATGGCAAGATGTCATGGGGTTTTTAACCTGCAATCTAGGAAGCGCCTTTGCACGCACATTCTCTCTCTCAGTTCATGGGAGTCTCTATGATACGGGTGTCAAAGTGATTGCCAACTAAGCGCTTCGTCGGCAGAGCAGAGCAGAGATGCAATTTGAAACGAGATGCTTTGGGATCATCACTCGCCAAAGCGCGTCCGTCCGGCCGGGGAAATGCACAAAGCCGATAAAAGAGTGGTTCGCCAGCACCTCGTTCTTTGTTCCCCTCGAATTGTTTAGTAGGTTCAGAATTTTGGAAAATGCATATGGCCGTACGGCTGCGAAAAACATCCATCACGGACCGAATGGGAGCATTTTCCTTTTTCGGGCTGATCGATAAATCCTGCGGGATGGCCGATGGCATGTGCAGTGCGTTATTGATGTTTTCATGTCATGCGGGAACAGTGCGCTATCAAGTTGACCCACTGGTTGCCGCTACCATACGAAATTCGACGTGGATAATACATTTTCTCGTGATGCCCTTCGGCTTAATCCGTTGCCAGTTTGGTGTTTTGAACCCTTATTATTTTCAAAAAATGTATTTGGCACACCTGTGACAGATTGCAAAAACGCCACACCACCTGGATGCCGTCGATTTTGAATCCAACGTGTGTTACTCGTTCCAGCGAGCCGTTTCCTCTTTTCTCTCGCTGTTGTGTGGGCCACCGCTGCACGTCCGCTCGCTCGCTCGAACCGTCTCCCTCCCCCCCTCCCTTGATTCATTTGGTAACCGCGCGCTGCTTCGCTCTGTGTTTCTCGGTCGCTCCGCCCCCGCTCTCTCTCCGTCGACGGCGAGCGGTGGCGCTTTCTCCGGCCGATTCTCGGCGGCAGTTTTCTGTTCCACCGGTGAGTATCGCTCAATCCCCCTCGCATCTGCCCCACTAGTTCGTGCTCTGTTTCTCGACGCCGTTAGTGGCAGGATGTTCGTCAGATTGGTCGCAGGTTAGAACAGACGAGGAATGCGCCCAATACGTTCAATTCGTGGTGCATTTGCTATTTGTTAGCCTCTGTTTCGCATGCACATCGTTTTAGTGCTTAATTTGCCGTTTTCAATCTCGTGGGTAGTTGCCGTAAGTTTTTGAACTGACCCCCCCCCCCCCCCGCTACACGGCTCGATTCTGATTTCTAGGATTTTCTCTAGATGCATAACCATTATGTCTCCGTTCATGATTCGACGACGTTATCCTATGATGATTTCTGCCGTTATTTTGGTCGCCGGTAGGGTTTGGTTTGGGGATTTTACAACGACTCTCCTCACTCTGTATCTATGTTGGGCTCAGTTTTATCATGCTCTTATGGTTGCAGTGAAGGAATTGAATTACCACCTATATAATTAGGTTGCTGGTGATAATCCCATACCGTTTGTGTGTTTTATATGCAGTTCATCTCGTTTTGTGTTTAGGTTGTCATGATGGATTGTTTGTTCTAGCACTATCAGTGGTGTCTCTTTTCATGATGCATTTTTGTGTTTCTAACTGATGGATGTGCCATCATTTTAACTTACCTGAACTTTAATTGTGAATATTACCATCAGTGGTGTGAGTAATTTATCAGGAGTCCCCTCTAAATTTTATCATGTCACTGATTTTTTAATACTTAGTGATGTGATGTCCAATATATGTGTTTGTGTGTAAGTTGTTGCCATCCCTATTTTGTGTAAGTTATCTTGCCTGATACATACATTTTATCGGTGTATCGTAAGCAAAAAAAATCAGGTATTCAATATCTAGTAGAAGCAGACATGTCCTTTTTTATTTTCGTCCTTCTCAGTTGTGGATGAGTTATCTTGTTGTATGTTCACAAGTTACCAATGTATCATAAGAATAGGTGTGTGACTATTAATTCAACAGCTATGCATCCTTTATGCTCACTTTTTCTCTTTGTTGTTCTTGTGTGTCAGGTCAAGATGCCAAGGAAGCGCAAATTAGATGATGACTTTGAGGAGGTGAACCCCTTAAAGAAGCATAAGCCTCCCGCAGATCGGAATAGGGCTTCTCCTAGTGCTCTTGTGACTGCCTGTAAGGATATGTCAGATGAGAGAATGGCCGCGATCGATGACATGGATTTCACTAGTCTGCGGAATATCAAGTGTGATAATCTGTTCAATAGGCTTTCTCAATGGCTTGCTGGTCTATACGACCCTGATTCCCATGAGGTTGTTGTACCCGGTCGCGGAAGGTTACCGGTCAGTGAAGAGTCTGTGCATCGTATAATGGGTGTGCCCCGAGGTGATATTGCGGTGGATTTCAAGGTTCCTACAGATGCAGAGTTTGAGCTTGCGGGAGATCTTTTTGGTGATCTTGGACATGCTTCTAAAACTGTGGATGTATTAAACCTTATCCTGAGCACTAACCGTCATGACGACAATTTCAAGCGCTTGTGGCTTGTGCTTGCTGCCAGCACCGTGATGGCGCCGACGACTTCGAACAAGATCAGCACCAGATGGTATCCTGTGTTGGTAAGAACATCTGGCTATCTTTCTAGTTCATGCTTTTTATCGCTTTTCTTTTCTGATTTTCTACCTGGTAATTTTTTGCTTCTTAGTCTGATGATTATGCACATATGCACTTTGATAACTTTTCCTGATTTTTGGAGTGTGGTAACTTCTGTCCCTTTGATTTTCCTGTGATCTGAAGTGTGGTATTTATGTAGTAATGCACCTGATAACTTTATATGAAGGTGTAGTAATTATATAGTAATGCACCAGATAACTTTTTATGAAGGTGTAGTAATTACATAGTGATGCACGTGATAACTTTTTTCTGATGGTGTGGTAATTATGTAGTAATGCGCCTGATAACTTTTTCTGAAAGTATGGTAATTATTTAGTAATGCACCTGATAATTTATTTATGCCTTGCAATATGGTAATTTTGACTTACTTCTCAATAATGTGGTAATTGTGTGCTTATATACTTGGTGATTCAATGCTTTAACAGTGTTATAAGTATCTACTTATGTCCCCTGCTAACTTGTGTGCATACATTCCTCTAGGTTTCATGTGTTTTTTTTTGCAGCAAAATATTGGCAATGTAAAAAACCTCAACTGGTGCAAATTTATTGCGGATCAGCTTCACAAAGCCCTTTCAAAAGGAAAGCCTACGACGGGTTGCCTCCTATTCTACAATGTTAGTCCCCCTATTCTTTTTTTGTTCCCATGATATTTCGATTGTACGTCTTATTCCGCCAAACAGCTAGATTGTAACGACCTTTTCTGTTTTTCCAGCTTCTGTATATAGATGCTATTGACTTAACTGGCCTTGATATCATATTGCCTAATGGTCCTTTTGCAATTAATGTGTGGACGAATGAGTTGGCATCGAAAGTTCTCCGGATGGATGTCCAGAGGGACAAGCTTTCTTATGGGAAATTACCGATGATTTCCCATTCGTCATTTTTCTTACCTTCTATGTATTGCCATCTTTTTTATCAAGATCTTAATTTGTTTTTTATCATATTTTTTTCAGCTTAAGCCCCAATATGGTCAAGACTATTGCTTGTTTGGTGGTTTACAAGGTCTAGATAAATTCATGCGTGTTCATGCACCGCAAAACTGTTCTGAACAGGTATTTTTAATCTTTTTAGTGCGTTTGGCTATTTTTGTTTTCCTTTTCCTGGTAAATATTGTTATAAAGACCTGGTAACTTGTTCTGTTTTTAGGATGGTAACTTTTTTTATTTTTTAGATTCTCACTTTGGAATAACTTCATTTTAACTTATCTTTGTGTGGTATTTTTAGTTGTTTTTGCATGGTACTTAATGTCTCTCACAACCTGATTATTTATTTTTTTCATTCGTGATTTTCTATCAAAAACTTGCTAAAACTTCTGCTATTGTGGGTCGCTTTTCGTCTGGCATGGTTGGCCTCCTGGGTGGTCTTGTTAATGAGTTCATGTCCTTAGATGATGAAGACAGCTCATGGATGTCCCGTGTGTTAGAGAACCAACTAAAGGGTTTATCTTCTGCTGCTGGGAAGACTGCCGGGAAGACTGCAAGCACCCGTCCTGCATCCCGCTCGCGTGAAGTAAAAGATACCGGCAAGAAAGCTGTCGAAGTTTCAGATTCTGATCATGAGGATAGTGATGGTGTCGGTGATGGTCACTCTGACGAAGATCTAGATTTTCACGTTCATTACCATGGTTCTTCAGGTGGGCCGAACGCCCATGAGGCTTCAGGTAGTGGGGGTAGTGCTGGACCGAATGCCCATGATGCTTCAGGTAGTGGCGCAGCGAATGCAGATGTGGGTGCAACCATGTTTGATACTGCCAATGTGTCGGTAAGGTCAGCCAGAATTGATGCAACTGCTACTGCAGGAACCGATCAGCCTCTCGAGTCTCAGATTATGCTTACTGCACGTTCCGGGAATGTATCTAGTGATGGATTGCATAACCAGCCAGATATGACGGATACTCAAAACGAGGCTGTTGTTGATGCTTCTGTGAAGAGGTGCGGTTCTTCTCTATTCCGTAACTTGGAAAAGCAATATTCCAGGCGTCGCAAGAAATTACGCCTACCTTCTCCGCCCATGGCCACTGGTACAACTGTTTCTGACCTGCCGTCGTTGGATGATACACATCGTTCTATCAAGGCAATATTCATCAATGAGCTTGGCATTGTAGGCCCTGATAAGGGCACTAACTCAGTAATTGCCAATCCCACGCGGAAGAAGCAACATCCTCGCAAGTGAGTTTCTTATCATCTGCTAGTTGATTTCTTTTTATTTTCATTTGTTATATTGCATTTCTTAGCTGGTAACTTCTGTCAATATAAGCTGGTAACTAATGTTATATTTTAGTTGTTGTGTGCAAATATAATCTGATAACTAATGTTAATATAAGCTGGTAACTAATGTTTTTTATAAGCTGGTGATGTCCATGTTTATTTTTCTTTGTGTACATACTTACTTGTTGTTACTCTTTTGTGTTATCACTTTTCCTAGCACCTAGCTTCTGATAATTAGAAGTAAATATGTCTGGATAGTTTCTATTCCTTATCAAGCTTGTGTTTTTTTCTAGAAAGGATAGTAATTATATCATGGTAAGGCTGATAACTTTCAGTAGCTATTTTCACGATAATAACTTCAGTTTTTTATTTGAACAATATGTAGTTTAACTTTGTTTGCATGATAATTTTAGTAGTTATATGCTGGTAAGCATGTGTTATTTGTCTACGGTAACATTTTTCTCACGTGCACTATATCCTTTTTCAAATAATAACTTGTCAGGTGTTCGAATGCTCCATCTATTAGTGTTGCCGACCTTTAGCAAACGCGATCTAGCAGTGTGGGTGTCACGTCTGAGGAGATACCTATTAATCCTGCGCGTTCTTCGGCAGATGTTGACTCATCTGACACGTCACGCAGGTGATTATGAATGTTATTTTTCCTTGCTATATGATATCTAAATGATTTTCTCTATTTGTTTATTTTTCATTTGTAAATTAGGTGAATATATACCGGTAATTTAACTCGTTTATCGTGGCATCATAATCTGTACGGGAATGACTGATAGTTTTTATAGTCAAAGCTCTTACAATATTTACTATTTTTTTAGCATGATAAATTTTTTGGTAACTTTGTTATCTTCATAGTTACCATCTTCATTAATGATTCGTGACGATGTTGATTTTTTGCATTATGTGGATAACCAATATGGCCCTAAGCTGTCAAATAATTTGAATACAAGCTGGTAACTAAAGTTATTTTTTAGTTGTTAACTTCTGTCAATATAAGCTGGTAACTAATGTTATTTTTAGCTGTTGTATGCAAATATAATATGATAACTAATGTTAATATAAGCTGGTAATTACTGTTTTTATAAGCTGTTGATGTTCATGTTTATTTTTCTTTGTGTGCAGCAAGAAGACCAAGATTACTGTGAGGAAGGTTAAGAAGTCTTCTACAGTTGCAGTTGCAACTAGGTCTTCTCCTCGTTTTGCTCTCAAGGACGAGAAAGATGATTTTAAAGACTCCCCCGTGGTGAGTTCTCCAATAGCTGTTGTGCAAGATAATGCCCCTATGAGGAATTCACCAGATGCTGGTTTTGGAGCTGTGGATGAGCTCGCGGCAGCAGCCACTATTACTCAAGTGGTAGAAGAAATTGCCAATGTTGTTATTGGCACTGAAGCTGAAACTTCTGCTGATCAACCTAAAGGAATTGCTCCTCCAATGAGCGCTGTTGTAGCTGAAACTTCTGCTGATCAACCTCAAGGAATTGCTCCTTCAATGAGCGTTGCCGTAGCTGAAACTTCTGCTCATCAAGTTCAAGGAATTGCTTCTCCAATGATCGTTGTTGTAGCTGAAGATGACCAAGCTCCTGTCAAAATACCATGTGTTGTTCAAGCTCAAGTTGAATCTTCCCAATCCAATGTGCCAGAACCAGTTGAAACTGAAGATGCAGTGTTTGTTGAAGCTCAACCTGGGGATGACCAAGTCGCCGCCCAAGAATTCAGCATCATTGCAGATGTAGAAGATGTTGTTGCTGATAGGGCCTACTGGGATTTCACCCCACCATCTTACTCTCTTGGCCTAGATTTTGGCCCCACACCGCCTGGACCAGATATTATTATGACGATCGCAGTTCCAGCTGCAGTACAAACACCGTCCCCAGCGGTTGTTTCGACAACTCAAGCACCAGCAGTGGCCCCAACGGTTAGCAATGCTCCCCAAGACCGAGCAGCAGCACCCCCAATTGATCATATGGCGGCAGCACCACGAGATTTAAAGAATGCAGAAGATAATTCTATTGACTCCAATCCATTTTCAGGATCTGAGCCTGCTGACCTTGGTAAGTGAAGGCATATGCGTGTCTTCGCTTTATCACAAAAGAGTGATGGGATGGATGTCTGCTTTTCGAAGACCTTTTTTATGCTTTTAGTTTGATCCATGTGTGTATATTCATGCTCTTTTTATCCTATGTATGGACAACCTCCCCCCCCTCTCACATGTAATGACTTATACTTTTGCGTGTGTACTATGTAATGAACTATGTGTTTTCGTTTCACATTTGTGCTCTTTTTACTTTTTATGTTGCCTGGTGTGTGGATGTATTATACGTGATTATTATTGTTCATTTTTCCTGGTAACTTTTACTAACATCCGACTGATAATTATTTGCTAACTAGTTAATTAAATGGTAACATTTGTGATCATACCCTGATAACTTCTGCTATCACCATGCTGATAACTTCAAACTTTTGTGTGGTAACTTATGCTATCACCATGCTAACATATGACTGATAATTGTATCGCTCTACTTTTAACTGATAAATACATTACGCTACATGAAAGATATTTGTACCTTGTTTTCCAGCTTACCATTTTTATTGTATGGGAACTTTCACCATGATAACTTTTTGCGAATTTTGTGCTAGTATTTTTTGTTCTAAGTAGATACCTACATGTTCTCATTTTTTTGCTAACTAGTTACTAAGATGGTAACTTTTGTGATCATACCCTGATAACTTCTGCTATCACCATGCTGATAACTCCAACCATTTTTGTTTCCTTTATTGATGTTGTAAATACACCCCTCCCCTTCCTTTCCCTGCATGCACAGACAAACCATTCTAATACATTTTATGCTGCCCCTTTAACTATCCTGACCCCCCCTCATTTTCTTCCCTTTTTCTCTCTACAGTAATTCTATCATCATTCTGTACTATCTATCACTTTATTCTTTAGCTGTTTTTCCACATATTTGACATTCCTTTTGTCAGTTCACAAACTGACCTGATCGCAACTTTTTGAAGAGCGTCGATTTCGAGTTTATGATGCGGATGTTGAAGACGACGATGTAATTATGTGGGTTGAAGAAGTCGAACATGCCACTGTTAGACCAAAAGCAAATTACGGTTCTGTAAAAGGTACTGATAGGAAGATTTTATTTAACAAACTCTTTCCTACTGCCAACCTTGATAACATCATTATCTCCATGTTGATAATTTACTGTTCTAAACTCTGATGACTTCTCTTCTTTTTGTTTTCCCATAATATTTCTTTCCACCATTCCCAACTCCGATAACTCCCCTCACTTTTCTTCTAGACCACCCCACCAGCCCTGAATTTGCTAGACCCGTTATTTAACCTCCCTATGGTAATCATTCAGCCAGTGTGACTCCTAAATCTTACATTCAGAAAGTTAGGGTAAGCCGCCCATCGCAGTTCCTTCTGCCTCCATATTGTGGCCTCACATCATCTACACTCGAAGAGGTTATTTACGCAGAAGTTATCAAGCACACCACTGAATCAGTTGACTCCAAGATAAAACAGTAATGACATTTACTGTTTTCCTTTTCTCTAGTATTTTAACCCCTCACTGGGAAAACATTTGCTTATATACTATTTTTTTTCTTTGTTTGCTTTTCAGTATTAGGGTTATTGACATCGATGGGCGGTGGGTCACATTGGAGGAGCTCGCTAATAGTGTGATAGAAGGTGGTCAAGTTTCGAATAATATTGTAGAGCTCCACATCCGAACTCTTTCTGATTCTGTACCCCCAGGGAAGATTATTTTTCCATGATTGCTGTCAGTATATCTTCTCATACATGATATGACGAGAAAGTTCCTAATCAAACATTTTCGTCGTGATGCAAACTACATACTTAGTCACCAAAATCTGGTATAATTTTTTTACGTAAACTACATGCTTTTCTTCTTTTAAATCGTACAACCTGTTTTTTAGTTGGTCTAACAGGCAATTTTATGAGGCTCTTATTTTGGTTTTGTCAGACATCGTACCATTAAAGAATTTTAGCTGGTACCTAGTTATGTTACTTTTCTGTGGTAACTTTCATCTATGCCTACTTGTAACATATGTTGTCAGTGTCCTGATAACTTTGCCTTTTTAACTGTAAATGCATTGATAACTTCTTGTGTTCACATTTTTCCTTTCTGTGGGAACTTTCATGTATGTCTACTGGTAACATATGTTGTCAGTGTCCTGATAACTTTGCCTTTTTAACTGTAAATGCATTGATAACTTCTTGTGTTCATGTGTTCACATTTTTTTAACAGCTACTGTTTCCAACACTGCAAAAGTTGGGACCTCTACCAAAGGACGGGCATTGGTATGTCTTGTGCCTTAATCTCAAGGCAAAACGATTTGAAGTTCTTGATTCTCTTCATCCACAAGATAGCCCTTCGCTCATCACACATGCGACGAACCTTATGAATGGCATTAAAAAAGCCTGGTTGATTGCGTACAAGGACTCGAGTAAGCGGATCCAAGACTATAATCTTGTGTACATCGATGTGTTCAAACAGGACAATGGGTTAGTTTTTTTGGCTAATACTCCATCATTTTTTTCAACTAAATACCCGGTAACTTAGTAGTGTAGCATTTTAAAAGTTTGTTCAGCTTTTTGCTTATCTTATTTTGCTTTTTAACACATTTTTATTTTTTTCCTTACAGCACTGATTGCGGTTTCTTCGCATTCAAGATCTTGGAGTTTTGGGATGGTAAAAATATCCCGACAATAACTAAAGAGTAGATCCCGGCGCTGAGGAAGATATTGAAAAGCATGTGGCTGGACCATCCTCTTAACAAATGCACGCAATGGCGCTATCACTTGTTCAATAAGGAGTAATTGATGTGAGAAATTTGCACCAATATAAGTTTTATGTTTAAGAACGATGATAGTTTTATACATTTTTTTCTGGGCTGATTACTATCTTTTTTTATACATTTTTGCTGATAATTATGATAGTCAATGCTGATAACATACTATAACAGGTGCTGATAACTTTCTTTTTCATTGTGTCATAACATTTTGCTCACAAACAAAGAACGATAACTAATCTCATTCTCATTTCTGAAAATCCACATTACATTCTGGACGATAACTTACATGTTTCAGTGCTGATAACTTTTCATTACATGGTGTCTCGACACCGTTTTACACAATAAAATGGGTAAAATTAATAAGTAAAATCTCTAACTTGCATTTCAATGCCCATCTAACTTGCATTTCTCAGTGCGGGATGGGTGAGGTACATTTGCGTTTATCATGTTCTACCGACCCGCAAACTCTACACTTCCTCTCTTTTTTTGGCTTTGCAATGTCAAATGGGTGCTGGAATCTTTTCTCTCTTGGACGCCCTTTCGTAGTAGACTTTGGTGGGTCTAGTATCACTCTTGTGTTTGATGATTGGGATCCCTCGGCATGTGAGCCCTGGAACTGGAAAATATTGCCAGACACATGCTACTGGGACACCTTCAGTGGCACTAGTCCCTGGTGGTGAAGAAAACATTTGTGCTTCTTTTCCCTCATCTTTTTCCTTTCTTGCTTTCTTTAGCTGCCTCTTTTTTAGTGCATCCATGTCGTCTTTGAAAGCATTAACATGTTTCCTTGCCAATGCCATCCCTTCATCAGTAGTGCAAGCGTCTTTTGCTTGTTCCTTGAAATCATTCAGAATAGATGTATATCTCATGATATTTTTTCCTTCCTCTGTCATACCCTTCTTAACTGTTGGCTGTTGGTAATCAGGCTGAACAAGATCCTCTTCTGGATCCCATGTCCACCTATCCAGGATATACCTCCTTGGTATCTCGTAGACTCCAATCTGTTCCATTACTCGCAGTATGTGTGCGCATAATAGCCTATCGCGATCAAACTTGCAGCAAGTGCATGAGTATACCCCTTCATCCTTGTTCGCCTGCACATGGTAGTCCCTATCCCCATACTTTGGTAGTATGCCTCGGAGCGACCACATCCTGAAGGTTCCATCTTGCAAAGTGTCGCATCCGTAAGTAGTCTTTAGCTTCATCTCTACCTGGAACTTGGAGAACAGATTTTGTGTGTATATCCCTCGCATCTGTAACTCGATTGGGTTCAACGAATACATGTCTGCCTCTTTGTAAATTGTGTCCACTTGCTCTTTCGCCACAGCCACCATTACTTTCTCCTGGATTGCAGTGTATTGAGTTGCGAATTCAATCTATGAGTTGTTGGGGTTCACGTACTTCTTGAGCACAACATTGAATCCCTCGCTCCTTGCAGTTGTCTGCAAGAATGGAAAGAAATGCTTCATGTAGTACACTGGGACCCAACATTTCCTATTTTCCCACAACCATTGAAAATGTTCATTGTCGATCTTGCCATGTTCATCCATCATTGCCCACCATTTGTTTTCAAACTCTTCCTCTGTGATACACAAAATATTAGACAATTACAACATCATACACAATCATTGGTAATTAAAGTACAAGTATGCTGGTAACTTTTCTTAGTTGTTAGATGGTAACTTTATTGAACAGTTTTTCCAGATCTGGTAACTTTCCTAAACCACAAGTTGGTATCAACATATGTGACTGCCCCCTGGTAATATAGCCAACTACATCATGGTAACTTGTGTAGACCCACGCATGGTAACTTGTGCATCACATATATTTATATGGCTTCTCAAGTTTGCTGCATGGTAATTAAAATAGGTCAACAGATTAGGTACGTACCAGTCAAGCTGTTGTCGACACAGTCTTTGAACGCTCTGTTTAGTGGTTTATCATCAGCCATAAGTTTTCCAAGTTTCTTCTACGCCTTCTTCATTATATGCCAGCGGTAATTTCTGTGTATTATGTTCAAGAAGACCTCGTCGATTGCACTCCTCATTGCAAAGTCTTGGTCTGTGATGATGTTTTTAGGGGCAACACCATCCATTGCATGGAGGAATGTGTTAAACAGCCAGACAAAGTTTTTCTTTAGTTCGTTTCGAACGAAGCCACACCCAAACTGGATGGATTGACCATGGTTATTAATTCCAATGAATGGTGCACACGACATCTTGTACATGTTTGTCATGTATGTCGTGTCAAATAACAAACAGTCATTATACTTTGCATATGCCCTGCGTGATGCGCCATCTATCCAGAACAAGTTCTCAACCCTGTCCTCATCATCAAGTTTGATTCTCCAGTAGAAATATGAATCTTTGGCCCTCATCTCTTGGAAGTATGCAATTGTGCTCCTAACGTCCTTGTGGCGGTGCTCTAAGCGGAACTTAGCTCGTTGATTAGCAATGTCTTGTGTCATGTAGGGTATGTCTTTAGCGTTCCCGTAGAACCATGACATCAGCTACATCTGCCTCGCAGTCTCAACGTTGCATCCGTGCAGAACCCTCAAGAAGTTCTGCTCCTCCTTCGGAATGTATCGATGTGATGATAAATTTTTTGTTAGGGAAGGCTTTTTGATCAGGGGGTGATTGTGGGTGTCCTCGAAACGGTCAACAGTCCACCATGCATCATCGTGGGATAGGTACATGTGTGCTTCACATTCAGTCCTAACAACTTTTTTTCCTCTTCTTGACAATGCTGTCTGGGTTTTCCACATCTTGCAGCTCATCCCTGTCCTTGCGTCGTTTGCCATATTTTGTACAAACTAGTAGCACCCTGTTTATAGTTCCATCAACCCTCTCTTTCTTGAATTGCTGCCTAATTGCAAAGCCAGTTCTGCGCGCGTAGGTGCTGTAGTGGTCACGTGCGCTCTCCACGATGTCAAATTTTGTCCCTTGCAAAGGTGGCTTAGGTGTGGAATATGCCTCCATGTTGCTTCCATATCAGCATCGATCCCAGCAGATTCTGGAGTTGCTGGTTCACTTATTGTCTGCTCTCCAAGGCTCCCAGCTCCTGTGCTTGCATTTGTTCCAGCACTATGTGCACTTGTTCCACCACTGGGCAAGCTGTTGTTTGCGCTGATTGCCTGAGCACCTGCATTTTGGCCTGATAGATTAGTGGAATATTACATGATAAATAACAGTTTTCCATCATGGTAGTTTTCCGAAGATTCAGTGAATGTATCTTTCTTTTTCATGCCTAAACAACCCTGGTAATTTGCATACTCTGAACCTGGTATTATGAGTGCACCAATGCTGGTAATTTACAAACCAACTTCAACAGTAAAGCATTCTTTTCTGCCTAAAAACCCTGGTAATTTGCATCCTATGGACATGGTAATATGTGTGCACCAATGCTGGTAAGTTTCAAACTCACTTCAATAGTAAACTCTTCTTTATGCCTAAAAAACCCTGATAATTTGCATTTTCTGGACCTGGTAATATGTGTGCACCAATGCTGGTAAGTTTCAAACCCACTTCAATAGTAAACTATTCTTTATGCCTAAAAAACCCTGGTAATTTGCATTTTCTGGACCTGGTAATATGTGTGCACTAATGCTGGTAAGTTTCAAACCCACTTCAATAGTAAAGTATAAGACTGGGTTTTTCATTCCATGATGATATGTAAACAGTAATGTTGGTAATTTTACCTGTCCCCATGATGTTTGGGTATGCTGAATTGCTGATTGGTGTGCGCGCTGCATTGCCTTCTTCATGCATTCGCGCCAGGATGTCATTATAGCCTCCCCCCACCATGCTTTGGATAAACCCGACGTATCTAACATGGCGTTAACCAAATCAGTTAGAGTACGGTTTTTCCGCTCGGCAACCCCGTTTGACTGGGGTGAGTAGGGAGGCGTCCTCTCGTGAATAATGCCGTGTTCCGCACAAAAGACATCAAACTCTTTCGAGAAGTACTCTCCACCACGATCTGACCGGACTCGGTTAATTTTCTTTTCAAGTTGATTCTCAACTTCTGCCTTATAGATTTTGAAGTAGTGTAGAGCCTCATCTTTAGTATTTAACAGATACACATAGCAATATCTAGTGGAATCTTCTATCAAAGTCATGAAATATTTCTTTCCACCTTTAGTCAACACACCATTCATCTCACAAACATCAGAATGTATGAGTTCCAGTGGCGCCATGTGTCTCTCCTCTGCTGCCTTGTGAGGCTTGCGAGGTTGCTAAAGTGAAACTCAGGATTAAATTCGATTTTGCTAGCCACGTCATAACACCGAAATTAATGTGACAAAGACATGAATGCCAGACTTCAGATTCATTAACACTCAAATGAATATTGTTCACAACTTTATTACATAGATCTGCAAGAGAAAGGCGGAACATGCCTCCGCATTCATAACCCTTTCCAACAAATAGTCCATATTTCGTAACAACTAATTTATTAGACTCGAATACCAAATTAAACCCTTCTCTACATAGAAGGGAGCCACTAACGAGGTTCTTCTTGATGGCGGGGACATGCTGCACGTTCTTCAACTACACGATCCTTCCCGAAGTAAACTTCAGATCGACCGTGCCAACACCAAGAACAGAAGCACTCGCGCCATTCCCCATCAGTACGGACCCGTGACCTGTGGCCTGGTAAGAAGAAAACAATGAAATGTCAGCACACACATGAACACCTGCACCTGTGTCGACCCACCAATCGGTGGACGGCCAAACTAAAAATACAACAAATAAATTACCGTACCCATATGAACCACTCTCATTGTTGCTCACAATCATATTGACAGACTTGGAGTCCCGCCGTTGCTTCTTGTACTTGTTTGGGCACTTGTTGGCCCAATGTTCAAGTGAACCACAAGTAAAGCAGCCCTCATCCTTCTTATTCTTCTTGAAGGTATTCTTACTCTTCTTCTTAAAGTCGGCACTCTATTGGACACCGTTCTTTCCCTTGGACTTGTGGGAATTGGAGTTCTTTTGATGCACCATATTGGCCACAAAAGTTCCTTATACCCCTTTTCCGTACGAGTCCTTTGCCCTTGAATTCTGCTCAACACTCAGATGGCCTATGACATCCTCCATAGAGAATTCACGCCTCTGATGTTTCAGAGTGGTGGCAAAGTTCCTCCAGGAATTGGGAAGCTTAGCGATTATGCAGCCCGCGACAAACTTGCCCGGTAACTCGCACTTAAGAAGCTCAACCTCCTTAACAATGCATATTATCTCATGAGCCTACTCAAATACAGGACGGTTTTCAACCATCTTCTAATCGTGGAACTGCTCTATAATATACATCTCGCTCCCTGCATCGGCAGCCCCGAACTTAGATTCGAGCGCCTCCCACAAGTCCTTGGCAGACCGCACATGCAAATATGCGTCAACCAGCTTATCTCCAATCACGCTCAGAACTGTCCCGAGGAACACGATAGTGGCCTCCTTGAACGCCTTCTCCTATTCAGGAGCGATCGTTCCTGTGGGAGTCACACCGGCGACCCAGAACACGTTCATGGCCGTGAGCCATAAGGTGGTTTTAGTCTGCCAACGCTTAAAGTACGTCCCCGTAAACGGGGACGGTTTCAGTGCAGCAGCAAAACCAGAATTCGAAAAACTCCTACACATATTAGGTTTTTGGAGTGATAAGAAAATAGGCAGTTTTTCGATTAAATTAATCCATGAATAAATCATGAGCATGACATGGACAACATTGATAACACACTGATTATGATCTAACAGAGCATGTAATATGCATATAGTAGAAACATCTATGCATATCGCTAGTACTGCTACAACAGAAAGAAACACGAGAAGGATAAACGATGTATACCCTCCAATCGACCACGCGGCGGTGGTGGCGGTGGCAGCAGCCGCGGCATCCTCGGCGGCCTTCTTGTCGGCCTCGGCCTTCTCAGCGGCGGCACGGTCGGCGTCGGTCGACATGGTGATGACGAAGGTGATGCGGACGTAGATGAACAGCAGCGAGCAGTCGCGTAATCGCTACCCAAAAACCTAATCGCCCCTCTCCCGTACAGGAACCAGAGAAGCGGGGTTTTGGAGGCCTACTCTCCCGTCAACCGTGGTACGCGGTGAACGGGACGGAGTCGCCGACGGCAGCAGCAGCAGAGGAACGACGTGGGCATGGAGGCGGAGATGCGTTCTGTTTCGTGGCGGCTAGGGTTGGTAGCGTCCCACGTATATATGTGCGGCCACGCGTGGATAGACGTAGGCTGAACCCACGTCCAAGTCGGTAGCCCACGATCCGACGTCTCAGATCATGGCCCTACCTGTCAAAGACTCTCCGTTCCTGACCGGCAAAAAGAAGCGCATAGGAGTGAGCTCGGCTCAGCTCAATCCCGCGGCGCGGCGCGGCGCGGCGAGCGGAGGAGGAGGAGTGCGCGAGGACCTCATCTCTTCTCAAGCTCCAATAGCATAAGGGAGAGGATCCCTTATAAACCACTCCAACTCTCCTTCCACTTCCGGGGTGGGACTAAACTTTCCACCACCTTGTCATGCCACCTACATGGGCCCTTAGAGATCAAATTTGAAATTGTCATATGGGCTCTAGGCCCATCTCATATTTCAACAGGGCTCATGCGAGACTTTCAATCGCGGAGCGATTTGCTCTGGCGCGAGAAGCCTTTCTACCTTATCATCATTCAGTGTCGTTCTCATTCTCCTTTGTTTTTTCTCTCCATCCCACCGCGCACAACCCAACAAAATCACCCCCCCCCCCGAATATCCCTCCTCTACAGAGCTCCTGCGCACGCGCGGGGGTGCCGGCCTTCTCGCTTGCAGAGCACACCAATATCCTCGTCCTATCTCTTTCCAAGAGATGCGAGGCTTCATCCATCGCCGCGTCATCGTCGATTCATGGCCTTGCCCACGCGAGAGCGCGAACTGTGGTGCTACAATTGGTGCTCCATGGAGTTGTGCTTGGCGGCAATATTTGGAACCCTAGCGCGACAAATACTGGAACCGGCATGCGTCAGTGTGGCAACCAGCAGGCGTCACGTCGAGCTACAACAGGCGACGACTAATTTTTGCTGCAACTGTCGGCAGCAGTTGTTGTGATTGGCAGGGCAGGATGATTGATAACACATGGCGAGCTACAACCGGCGATGACTTTCTTGTTGCAGCCGTCATTGGCACTTGCTATGACCGGCGACGACAATTGTTGATACCGTTAGGTCGGGATGCTGGGACGACATGCACGCGGAGCTACCACCGCGATGACGTTTTTTTGCGGCAACCGTCGTCTGCTTGGTTGTGACCAGTGACAACAATTGCTGCGACCGGTAGAGAGGGATGCTGGGAAGACATGCACAACAAGCTACAACCGACAGCGACGTTTTTTGCTGCAACTGTCGTTGGTGCATGCTATGGCCGGCAATGACAATTTTGTGACCATAGGGTGGGATCCTATCACCGGCGATGACATTTTTTGTTTCAAACATCATGGCCTTTGTTGTGACCGGCGACGGTAATTGCCGCAGCCTGCAACCGGCGGGGCGGTTTGCAAGGACAGCACACACGACGAGCTACAATCGGTGACGGTGGCGACGGTGGCGACGATGGTTTTGCTACACCTGATGTCGCCTTTTGCTTTGACAGCCCACAGGGCGCAGGACTCACATCTGACGGCTCAGAGGTGACAGGCCTGGATCTGGTGCCGGTTGACCGGTGCCAAGTGCTGCCCTAAACTTTTTTTCCCTGTAAGTATCTGCATATATTTATTAAAAAAAGTACATGTATATTGACAATGCATGTTGTGCAGGACGAGTTTCCCTTTGAAAAGCAAACGCCTATTTATTCTAAACTGAAAAAGCAAACGATTGAATGGATTTTTTTTAGGGTAACGATTGAATGGAATTAATAAAGAGAGGAACGGGGCTGTCACCATGTAAAAGCTAGGCTCTCTGAAGATCTTTTTCAATCTCGCAGCGTCGTACTCTACTCCACAAAACATTAGCTTGCATGCTTTTCTTGCCGCGTTGAATTTGTTTAATGTTCCTTACCAGATGCTTAATCATTGCACGAGCTCGCTGTGATGCATGATTAGAAAGACGGCGATGTTCTTTTCCCCAGAATATCAGCAATCATTCATTGGATTTGAAAAACATTTTCATATATTCGAAATCCGGCCAATAAACTAATTTCACATATATATATATATTTCCCCCTCGTATATTTACGGGGAGGGAATTCGCATTTGCTTGTCAAACGCGTCCACCAATTTTTCCCCCGCATACAAATTATCCCAGCGAAGAAGAGCCTTCGCATCTTCTACCAGAAAAGAATGAACAAAAGAATAGGAGGGGCAAAATTGTACAGTCCCCCCTGCGCGTATTACTACTGCCTACGGTATAGTATAATTTACACTTCACTCCGCCGCCGCAGTGCTTCTACTGCTCTCCGGCCGTCGCGCCGCCGGCGAGGAGCCCTGCTCTTAGTTGATTGGTAACTCACCGCAATAGGCAAAATTATAAGAAAAGTCTGCTTATTCTGTTTTTCTAGTGGTGAAAGGATGGTAATTTTTGCATAAATTGGGAAGGGGTCTGGTGGGGGTGGGGTAAGTCTTTGTATTAAGCAGAATTTTTTGGAGATTTTTGAATGAGTCTTTGATTCTTACCAGGGTGAGGTGATGTTGCCTGGTGATTTCTTCGCCGTATCCCTGGTAATTTCCACCGCTCCCCTGATGATCTGCTCTTGTTTGATCCAGATCTGGAGGAGGGGTAGGTCTTTGGTGTTGATTTTGAGCAGCTGTGTAGGGGGGAGGGGCGGGTGGCTGGTGGGGAGGGTGAGAGAGAGTATACTTGCGTGGAAGGTAAGGGGGGTGGGGGAAAGTTGCGATCTGGAAAGTGCGTCGTGGGGGATAGCATTTTCTGTTGGGCCTTGTACAGCGATCGGCCTGGTTAGCTGGCAGGGTGGTCGGCCTGGTTAGCTGGTAGGGTGTTTGGCCTGGTTAGCTGGCGGGTGATCGACAGATAAGGTAAATTTTTTATCGGGCACACTGTTGTCAAATATCGCTGTCCTATTATTTTTGAAGCAGATATTTTTGTCACTGCATGCAATGCATGACAGTGATCTACGGTGCTTGGCGACTGACTTATAGCAGAGCACCTAGGAGACGCGTCGTGCATGTGGGAGTTTGGTCTTATCTGTGCCTGGCATGTGAGTAGTCAAAAGGGAGAGGAGAGGGGATGAGGACTGAGGAGTGTGGAGAGGTGTACCACTTGAAGAGTTAGGCAGTACTGAGACCAGACATGGTTTGACACAGGACCTCTTGCCACCGTGGGATGCATGGGTTTAAACCTTGTGTTTTTTCCACGGCCGGTCCACACGGGCCAGGGTACGTGTCTGGTTCGAGCAAGGAGACGTCCCCATGTACGCCGTACTGGCGGCCTAACTGCGACGCGTGACACGTCGCCATACCGTCCTTGCTGAAGGTGGCGTGGAGAAAAGGAAAGGAAAACGAGTCAAGCCCGTGCATGGAATACGTGGGAATTCATTCAAGTCGGTACACTTGTTTGGTTTCCCTAACGACGACTAGTATAACCTCATTGGCACTGCCCCCTGCAGCACGATAAAAAGTGTCAGGCTCAGAAGTTAAAAGACGCTGGTGCTGGGCCCCATGCATTCGTCTCAGTCGTCCCGATCTCCATTGCCGGTTGACACCTGAGCACCTATGGATGTATAGCGCCTCAGCAGTGAGGGCTATGCAACATATGCATGCGTGTGTACGTGGTGTCGAGTGCGTGGACGAGATGGCGCGCTGGCACCTCACGGTTGAGTCGGTGCACAGTTGACACCGTAAAAATGCTGTTGCTTTGACATGTACGGGAACTTCCACTGTTCAGTTGTTTTCACACCGGCGACACCACCCTTCTCGTTCGGAAAAAGACAGGTCCACACTACTAGCTTTGTGAGAGATGTAACGCGTACCCAGCTAGGCATGTGGGGAGAAAAATGAAGGTTCCTTTGGAATTTACAAGGATTCTTTTTTCTTTTCATACAATTTTTTGCTGGAGATCTTGTCTAATTTGCATGACTAAAAACCATAACAATCTTCCTAGGACCACGGATAACAATACATTATAGCAGTACTAGTTACACCTCTCATATTCGATCCCCGATAGTATACCTCCGCAGACAAAACCCCAACAGTATACATACTAATTCGGGGCGAAGAGAATATTTAATTATTTTGAATACGATCATATACGGATCTAAGATAGTCTAAAACAAACTTAATTTGCAACTAAGCCCATAGTCTGATGTGCGTGCATTTTAGACAATATGGAAAAATGGCAACTACACTTGTATGTTCAGATACTTAATTTGTGTTAGAGAAAACATATACCGCTCAATTTGCATGCATTTCTGGGAAAAGGTCCAACCTCATGAAAATTAAATTGTTTCTTCCAACGTCAACTTTGACACGAACCAAATCTTTCAGTAAAGCTTACACAAATCAAAGAGGTCCTGCAACTTCCTTGTATAGCCGTGCCCCCACTACTCCACCAGTGGTGGAGCATCCAAATACTGCACGGTTTGTGTCAATGTGTGTTGATTTCTGGTAGGATTTCGCTGAACATGACATTCACTTTGTATTCAGAATAATTTTCTTGCATTTCAAGTGGGTCCGAATTAACTCAATGAACATAAAAGAGAGTCAAGTTTGTGTCAATGCACATCGGACGGCCCTGGCTCAAAGTTCCAATATGGACAGATTTAATCTAGCCGTTTAAGATCATAAAACCAACCATATTTCCTGCTTCTTGTGGGGGACGTTGTGTCCAGTAGAAGGCTAGAACAAGGTAGTCCACAAAGCACAAACAAGTGGGAAGCGATCACTGATCCACCAGTAGACTTTATATATAGGTTGGGGGCAAAACGCAGCCTCTAAGCTACACAACCTACACCAGCATGCATCACATTACGTTCAAGACGTCAAGTTGAAAGATGCTCGACCGCATTCGTCGTATCCCGTTCCAAATTGACAGTTGACACTCCGACTGCATGGGTGACTCTATGCGCACCTGAGTCTACGTGCGAGTGGAGTGATGGTGGACAAAAGAGAAGGAAGTGGCCGTGGTCGGCAGTGTCGGAGCGCGAAATGCAACCGAACAAAGAGTCGGTCGGGGGTGATTTGTCTTGTGCATGTCGACCGTCATCCGTTCCTCGAGATGTGTGCTCGGGCGCTGCTGAACTTATTCGTGCTGCAGCACCTATAGACGCCAAAGGCGAGTAGGATAGGCCAGGTGTTAGACTAGCCACAAGAGAGAGTAAGACTGCTTACGGTGGGGAGTAACATAGAGTAGTAACTTGCCGCTGTTACTAGTCTATATTACTACCACCATAGTGGATAGTAATATGTGAGTGGTATTATGAAAGAGTTTATTTATTAGGCTATAGACTCATGATGCCTTGAAATGTGTGATGTTATAGTAACTATCTAAGGGCATCTTCAATAGATTGTATGTTAGTTTTGTTGGTAAAATGTCCATGTCATCAACCAACAAGTTATCATACAACTACTTCAATAGGTTGTATCTAAGACATCCAATAGATGATAAGGAAATAAATGCGATTGCTCGGACGCGGAGTTTCTGCACCCGAGCTCAAGTGAGCTCGGGTGAACAGTAAAATCAAAACTAAATCAAAAAAAATTAAAAAAATCCAATTTTTTTGGGAGAAACATTGACAAAAGTTCTAAGTGCTTGCAAAAATTCGTCATAAAATCACATTTCTAGAAGGCGTGGCAAAAAAAAAACAAAATCAGTACTCTGAAAAAGCTACTTTCAAAAGCATTTTGGAGCACTGAATTTGTTTTTTTTGCCACGCTTTACAGGAATGTGATTTCATGATGAATTTTTGCAAACACTTAGAACTTTTGTCAATGTTTCTTCCAAATTTTTTTTGGAATTTTTTGAATTTTTTTATTTTACTGTTCACCGAGCTCAAATGAGCTCGGGAACAGAAAGGCACTTTCGTGATTGCTCTCTATTTCACCTTGGAGCTTGTGCAAAGGTTGTTGGTTATTCTACATACAACTTTGCTCTCTCTCCATATTTATTACACGCCACATCATCACTATGTCCTAGATGGCAAATTTACCAACACCTATCTTACAGCTGTTGGAGATGCCCTAAGTTACCACAAACCTCTCTCCCCTCATTAATTAGCTGACACATAAGCAATCTTGTATTGAAATGTGTGATGTTACTAGTTAAGTTACTCCCATTGTGACGGTTAGGTCTCGTTTCTGGCGACCGGGAGGCGTTCGCATCTGGGCTACGTTTCCCTTGTCCCTGCCGGCGGCGGCCGCCCCACCCCTCCCCCCCGCGCGTCCATTCCCTTCTCGGCGTGTGCCCCCTCGCTCCACCACACACCACAAGCCGGGCGCGCGGGGTTGTTCATCACCGGGAAGCTCTTGTTCTCCGGTGGTCGATCTGTTCGTTTTTCCGATTTCTGACACAAGGTGTGGCTATGGATCGAGTGGAAGGATTGTTGAAGGGTCTGAAGCTCTCGGAGTCGGAGAGGAAGGGGAGGAAGATCAACTGGAGTGGAGGAGGAAAGGTGGGGGATGGGGAACCGCAGGCGATTGCAAAGTTATTCTCGGATAAGCCAGCCATGGCGGATGCGTTGGCAGGGGCGCTGGCTAAAGCCTGGTGTCCCATGAAAGGCCTAGACTGCAAGGACCTGGGAGATAATGTCTTCTTGTTCACTTTCCATCAGCAGTCAGGAAAGCGGAAAGCACTTGAAGATGGCCCGTGGAAGTTTGGGAAATCAGTTCTCGTGGTGGAGGACTTTGTGCCAACTAAAACTGTTAAGGATTATGAGTTTAGATGGATTCCGATATGGGTGAGGGTATTTGACCTTCCCCTGAGCATGATGTGTAGGGATGCGGGGGAGGCAATCGGTAATTTCATGGGAAAGTTCGTGGACACTGACGTGGGTGTGAATGGAATGGCGGTGGGGAAGTACCTCCAAGTGAAGACAAGAATCGATATCTCCGAACCGCTTATGAGGGGTTTTATGCGGGATGAGGGTGAGGAGGAAGCTGCAGAAAGGGAAAAGAGGATGGGAAGGGAGAAGAAAGAGGAAGAGCTGTGGTGCCGCTTCGAATATGAGTTTTTACCAGACTTTTGTTACACGTGTGGCATGTTGGATCACATCGACAAAGACTGCAACATCAAGTTGGGGAGGGGCGAAAGTCAACAGTATGGATCATGGCTGAAAGCTTACATTCCAAGGAGAGGCGAAGAAGGCAATAGAGGTAGTTGGGGGGCGGGAACTCGGCTGGGAAGTATAGGGAGGAACAACTACAATTCTCATTCGCACAGCCTGGGTTCAAACAGGACTAAGTCTGGCAGTGATAGTGACAGTTGGCGCAAATCAGATCACAGTAATCCTCCACGAATAACGAGTAAAAACAGTGCGGATGAAGAGGTTACAAGTCCCCTGAAAGATGGAAGAGAGGGTGGGAGAAATACTCAGAACCCAATAGCTGAGGTGGTAAAGAGAAGCTTAACCTTCGTAGAGGAAGATAAGAAGGATGGGAAGGACACAAACATGATGGATCAGAACACATCGGAGATTAGTAGGAGTAATGTAAAGGAAAAGGGGGTACTAGCTGGTGTAGATGAGGCTCGCAGCAGTGTGAAGGACGGGGTTGGTTTGGCCAAAATGGGAAATAAGGGCGAGGGAGGTGGAGACAGAAGGGGTGGGAGATTCATGAGGAAAGAGAGGGGGGCTGGGCAGGGGAACCAGGAGAAGCTAGATGTCCAGGTGGGAGGAAAAACAGGACTAATGCCGATGGATGTTGATGGCAAGGAAGGGAAGAGAACAAAGAAAGCCAAGGTGAATGAGGAGAACAAAAACACCGGTGAGGTGAACGCGGGGCTGTCGGAACAGCCCTGCATAAACCAATGAAACTAGTGGCATGGAACTGTCGCGTGCTTGGGAACCCGATGGCAGTTCGTAGCCTCCTGGAGCTTCAGGGGGCTAAAGAGCCTGGCATTCTCTTCTTATCAGAAACAAGACTGGTAGAAAGGGAGTTGGACAGTCTAAGGTGGTGATTGGGTATGCCAAACATGGTGTTAAAGGACGCGGTTGGCCGAAGCGATGGTCTCGCACTGCTCTGGAAGAGAGGAGTGGATGTTCAACTGAGGTGGAAGGATAAGTACTACATCGACGCAGAAGTTAGGGAAGAAGACGACACGAGGTGCAGACTGACTGGCATGTACGGTGAGTCGAGATGGGGGGAGAAGGAGAACACTTGGCAGGCTATGAGAACCTTGCGTGCTCAGTCCGATCTGCCATGGATCTGCCTTGGGGATTTTAATGAGATCCTGTTCGCAAATGAGAAGGAAGGGGGGCCGGCTCGGGCCCAAGGGTGCATGGATGCGTTTCGGAGTGCGTTGGAGGCTTGTGGTTTGGAAGACTTGGGTTTTGTTGGGGACCCGCACACGTGGAGAAACAACTGGCACTCGGTGGATGGATACACTAGGGAAAGACTTGATCGTGCGGTGGCTAACATGGAGTGGAGGTGTCTTTTCCCATTGCATAAGATCATAAATTGGGACCCGCGACACTCGGACCACAGACCACTTATTGCGGAGCTCAATGGAAGAACATGTATGCCACAGGAAAGGGCGGGGCCAAATCTGTTCCGTTTTGAGGCACGCTGGTTGCAAGAAGAGGAGTGTGCACATGTGGTGGAGAAGGCATGGAATGATGCTTTCGCGGATGGAGAGGTCTCAGTGATGGAGGGCATCAGGCGGGTGGGAGGGGAGCTGTCTAGGTGGGACAGGGAAGTGTTGGGGGAGCTGCGGGGTTGGATTAGGAAAGCAAGGAGAGAGCTGGAGAAGTGTAGGTGAAGCACTCTGAGTCAAGAACAAGTGAACAAGGAGCATTTGCTGCGATATAAGTTGGGTAGGCTGGAAGACCAACATAACATGTACTGGAGGCAGCGACTACATGCACATTGGCTAAAGTATGGTGATCGCAATACGAAAAAATTTCATGCCCAGGCTTCAGAGCGGAAGAGGAAGAATATCATAAGAAAGTTAAGAAAGGAGGATGGGAGTGTAGTGGAGGGAGAAGAGGAGATATGGCTTTTTGTCACTAACCACTACAAAAGTTTGATCACTTCTCATGCAGGTTTAATCAACGATGAACTCCTCTCTTGTGTCCATGCTTCGGTCACCCGAGAAATGAATGACAGGCTGACACGGCCATACGAGGCGGAGGAAGTGAGGAAAGCTCTTGAGGCCATTGGTGACCTTAAAGCTCCAGGGTCGGACGGAATGCCGGCTGTGTTCTATAAAAGGTTCTGGGAGTTGGTGGGACAGCAGGCACAAGCTGAAGTGCTTGCTGTCCTAAATGGGGGCGCTATGCCTGAGACATGGAATGATACCATCATTGTGTTGATTTCAAAGAATAAAAACCCTGAAAGTGTGACAGAGTTCAGACCCATAAGCCTCTGCAGCATGCTGTACAAGTTGATTTCGAAGGCAGTGGTAAACAGATTGAAGGAAATACTTCCAAAGATCATATCACCAACACAATCAGCGTTTGTCCCAGGGAGGATGATCACGGATAACGTGTTGTTGGCATATGAGATAAATCATTTAATGCACAAGAAGAAGGGTGGCCGTGATGGATTGGTTGCTATCAAACTGGATATGAGTAAGGCCTATGATTGAGTTGAGTGGAAATTCCTCGAATGCATTATGCGCAAGATGGGTTTCACTGAACAATGGATTGGTACCATAATTAAATGCGTCTCAAGTGTAAGGTATAGGGTGAAAGTAAATAGAAACCTCACTGAAACTATTGTGACCGAAAGAGGACTGCGCCAGGGGGATCCCCTCTCGCCGTACCTATTCCTATTGTGTGCAGAGGGATTCTCGGCGCTCTTGCACTGAGCTGAGATTGAGGGATCGATTCAAGGAGTCCAGATTTGCCAAGGTGCCCCTAAGATCAACCATCTGTTCTTCGCAGACGACTCGCTGATTGTGATGAAGGCAAATGCTCAAGGGGCTCACAGGTTGCAGGATATTCTTGCACTTTATGAGGCCCAGTCTGGCCAAATGATTAATAAGAACAAGTCAGTCGTCACTTTCAGTAAGGGTACCAGCAATGCCAGAAGAGCAGAAGTGTTGCAGATTCTTGGAATTGCGCATGAGTCTGTAGGAAAGCGATATCTCGGTCTGCCAGTGCACGTCGGAGCAGCAAGAAGCAAGGAGTTTGAATACATTAAACAAAGCATTTGGCAAAGGATGCAGGGATGGGTGGAAAAACTGTTGGCTTTGCCGGGCAAGGAGACGTTGGTGAAAGCAGTGGCACAAGCAATCCCGGCATATGCCATGTCCTGCTTCGATCTAACTAAGAAATTGTGTGAAGAGATTGGCACTCTGATTAATCGGTATTGGTGGAGCCAGCAGGACAAGTGGGATCGATGGCATTGGATAGGGTGGGAGAAACTCACTAAGTCAAAGAAATATGGGGGATTGGGCTTTCGGGACCTGCACATTTTCAATTTGGCCATGCTTGCTAGACAGGGGTGGCGAATACTGCAGGAACCGGATACTTTGTGTGTGAGGGTGTTAAAAGCAAGGTATTTTTCAAACTTCTCTGTCCTAGAAGCAGAAGCGATTGGTGATATGTCGTACACCTGGAGGAGTATCTTGAAAGGGGTGGAGCTGCTGAAAGAAGGAATTGTTTGGAGGATTGGGACAGGAGAACATGTGCGTATCTGGGAAGACCCGTGGATACCAAACGGAACGACGAGAAGGCCACGCACTGCTAGAGGCAGCGTGCTCATCGACAAAGTCAGTGACCTGTTTGATCCGTATACGGAGAACTGGGGTGAAGAACTGGTGAAAGATTTGTTCTGCGAAGAGGACGTGAAGGAGATACTAGCGATACCAGTCAGGAGTGGCATGGATGATCAACCGGCTTGGCATCTGGATCCAAGGGGAGTGTTCTCAGTGAAATCCGCCTACCATTTGGGAACCAGCATTAGGGACGCAAGCAAGAATAGAGATGCTAGCTCGTCGACGGCCACGCCAAGCTACTCGAAGAAATGGAATAGGTTCTGGACTCTTGATTTGCCGCCCAAAGTGAGAATGTTTCTGTGGCGTCTGGCACATAACTCTTTGCCGCTACGGATGAATGTCAAGCGAAAGAAGGTGGAGCTAGATACTAGATGCCCGATATGTATGAGGCTGGATGAGGATGGTGGCCATTTATTTCTCAAGTGCAAGCTAGTGAAGCATCTCTGGAGAGAATTGCACCTGGAGGATGTTAGTCTGGAGTTGCTGAAGTGTGCTGATCCAGTAGCCATGTTTGATTTCCTGTGGTCGCTAACACGGGTTCGCCGTGATCTGGTCCTGATTCTTCTATGGGAGTGGTGGAATATACGGAATAAAGCAAACCATGGCGGCAAGATGAAGTCCACCGAAGGAGTGGCCTATAACATCCGCAGAATACTTGATGATTTTCAGAATGGATCTTTGCAGACTAAAAAGCATGACACAATGCATACAACAGCAGGGTGTAGTAAACCAAAGGAAGGTTTTGTCAAAATTAACTTTGACGCAGCCTTCCATGGGGAGCAATGAGGGGGTGCCTGGGGCTGTGTTATGAGATCGGATCAAGGGGGCGTCATTGCTGCATGTGCAGGGAGGATGGATCATCTCACGTCGGCTTTACAAGCTGAAGCTACTGCCTGTAATAGGGCCATCGAAGCGGCGAGCGAAATGGGAATCAATCAGGCTATTTTTGAATCAGACTCGTTGACGCTGGTGAATGCCATAAACTCTGGCGAGAGGGATCTGTCTTCAATTGGCGTCCTAATCCGTGAAGCTCGTAGCCTTTGTTACGTATCTTTTGATGCTTTTGAATTTACCTTCTGTAAGCGTTCTTGTAATTCTGTAGCCCACAGCCTTGCTGCTTTTGGCTATCGGGCAGGTGTGGTGTGCTCCTGGTGGAAGGACCAAGCACCAGAATTTGTATGCGACTTGGTTGCCAGCGATTCAGCTATGCACGGTTAAGTTAATGGAATGTGTATTCCAGTTCAAAAAAAAGTTACTCCCATTGTGGCTAGTCTAACATACACTAGTAACATACACATTTCCCTAGACTATGTTACTACCTTCATAGTGGGTAGTAACTTAAGTGTGGTAACATACAAAGATTCATTTATTATGTTATAGACTCATATTGCATTGGGACATGTGATGTTACAGTAACTAGCTAAGTTACTACAACTAGCTCTCTCCTCATTAACTCATTGCCACGTAAGGAAATTTGCTGAGTTGGATCCGATGTTACTGCTGAAGTTACTCCCACTGTGGCTAATCTTAGAAATCTTGTACTCCCTCTGTCGGTGTCAAAACCGGTGGATCTCGGGTAGGGGGTCCCGAACTGTGTGTCTAGGCCGGATGGTAACAGGAGGCAAGGGACACAAAGTTTTACCAAGGTTCGGGCCCTCTTGATGGAGGTAAAACCCTACGTCCTGCTTGATTAATATTGATGATATGGGTGTTACAAGAGTAGATCTACCACGAGATCAGAGAGGCTAAACCCTAGAAGCTAGCCTATGGTATGATTGTATGTTGTGATTGTTGTCCTACGGACTAAAACCCTTCGGTTTATATAGACACCGGAGAGGGTTAGGGTTACACAAGGTCGGTTACAAAGGAGGAGATATCCATATACGTATTGCCTAGCTTGCCTTCCACGCCAAGTAGAGTCCCATCCGGACACGAGACGAAGTCTTCAATCTTGTATCTTCATAGTCTAACAGTCCGGCCAATGAAAATAGTCCGGCTGTCCGGAGACCCCCTAATCTAGGACTCCCACAGTAGCCCCTGAACCAGGCTTCAATGACGACGAGTCCGGCGCGCAGTATTGTCTTCGGCATTGCAAGGCGGGTTCCTTCTCCGAATACATGACAGAAGAAGTCGAATACGAGGATAGTGTCCAACCCTGCAAAATAAATTCCACATTCCACCGCAGAGAGAATAACATTTTCGCAGATCTAATTTGCTAGCTTGTTTTGGCAGCATGACGTTACATCATGGCCCGGTGATTATTCGAACCGTTTCCTTTAACCGGCTCCACACATAACGCGAGGCGGTTTCGTGACACGTCTTGCCTAAGCGGAGATCGTGTTCCCCCAATTACGGGATTCTCATTAATGCGGTCACGGGTAACCCAACCGTGTCTAGGACTCCTAGATTATAGGCAAGTCCTAAACGGCTACGAAGAGGACGCTTGATATTCACCCTCTTTATAAAGGGATGAGGTTTTTTCTTTTTCTCTCTCGTGCTCAATCGAACCCTTCCTCCGCCTCGAGTTCTAACACCCAAAGCCCAGGTTAGGTGCTCCGGATCTTCAATCATGTCCGGATCCAGCCTTCAAGGCCGATGGATGCCCTCCTCCGTGACGGAAGAGGACATTAAGAAGTTGAGGGAGGCCAGATACCTGACCGTCGAGGTTTCGCAACGGCTGCCTGCTCGAGGGCAGGTCGTCCCTACTCCCGAAGCCAACGAGAACGTTGTGTTCGTCTCCCACTTCCTCCGAGGTCTAGGCCTCACTCTGGATCCTTTCGTCAGGGGCTTGATGTTCTATTACGGGCTAGATTTCCACGATCTAACTCCGGACTCCTTTCTCCACATCATGAAATTTATTGTCATGTGTGAGGCCTTCCTCCGTGTGACCCCTCACTTCGGCCTGTGGCTCAAGACCTTTGAAGTACAACCGAAGATGATCGAGGGGCAACATGCAGCGTGCGGAGGTGCATCAATAGGCAAGATGGCAGGAGCTCCATGGCAGAAAGGTTCCTTTCCAGAGGTGTCCGAATTATGGCAACGGGAGTGGTTTTACGTCACGGCTCCCAGAAGTGCCAAGTGGGAGGCTGCCCCCGCTTTCCGCCCCCCCACCACAACTGATGTCATGGATTAGCAGGGGTCTGAGCTGGGGTCCAGCCAAGGACGTGCCTATACTGCAAAGCCGCATCCGAGATCTCTTCGAGGGAGATTTTAATTTGGTTGCAGTAATACAAGTTATGCTGGTTCGTCAAGTCCAGCCTTGCAAATGCCGTCCTCTGCGCTTGTGGGAGTTCAACCCAGAGGGACCACGTGCCATTCAAAGTTTACTTGGACTGACGCACGAGGAGATGTACAAGTCATTCTTCGGACCTCAAGTGGAATGTCCGGATATCACCGAGGACGTGGGCCTGAGCAGTAACCGCACCGCCGAACAAGTAAGAAATCCTCTAGCCGAACACGCTATCTTTTATTCGAAGTTATTTCTGAGAGTTCGCTTTTTGATCAGGACTGGCTAACAAAGGCGAAGATGATTCGGTGTTTGGCCCCCTCCCTGAGGGTTTGGAAAATCCGGTATTGGAGAAGATGCTCGAGGTCGCACCTTGCCCGGAGCCCTTGAAGGAAGATACCGAGGGAGATAATACGGGCGGACGCGGGCCCCCATCGCTATCCGCTCCAACCGAGGGAACGAGCGTCTCCACGAAGGAGGACGATCGGGGGAGGAAAAGGACTGCTTCCGAGGATCCGGAAGCCGAAGCCTCCAAACGGGAGAAGAGGTCTCCCACTGAGGGTCCTGCCTTGGGGGGTGCTTTTGCCGCACAGAGTCCGCGGGGGGATCAGCCCTCCAACGAGTCGTAAGTGATCCAAAATATTTTAATAGTAAGGGTATGCTATCTTTTTCCTGTGAGAAAATAACCACCGCATATATCTTGCAGTTCGGGCCTCAGCCCCTCTCAAATGAGCTCGTCTTCGAGGGATCTTCTTCCAGAGATGATGGAGAGCGAAACGCCTTCCCCGGACTCCTCCGCTCCAGAAGCGGGCAACCCCGAAGTGTCGTCACGGAAGGCCTCTCCGGATCCGGTGAGGCCAGAAGATAATCCCGTAGACCCCCGAAGTCCCCAGTGGCCGGCTCCCGAAGAGAGCATACGAAAGAGTCCGGCACCATCTGGTGTGCGGTCGGACGTTCTGAGGGAGTTGGTGGGGCGAGCGGCCATCTCAGAAGAGCACCGTACACTGATGGGTACGGTGATGGAGAGAATCTCGTCCGCTGAAAGCGGATTACATGAAGCCTTTATGAGTCTATTGACAGGCTTTGAGGTATGTGAGATAATATGTGATAGTACTGCACATGTTAGGTGTGCCCTGTGTAGATAGTAGCCCCTGAGACTCTGGTTGTCGTCGAGAACGGCGGCGAATAGAGGATCATATTCCCAGGCAATAACCAAACTGCCTCTATGTGTAGGTGGTGGAAGCTCCGGTGGCTAACCGGACTAGTGAGTTTGCCCAATTAAAGCGGCAACTGGATGCGGCAGACGCCGACATTGAGCTTGTTAACAAGAGGCTTGACGAGGCACATGGTAAGTGTTATTATCTGGTGAACGCCACATAGTAAGAGCAGCATAATACCAGTATCTTTAATATGTTGTGACTGCGGATGGAGCTGCCACCGTGGAAGCCTTGCGGGCGGAACTTGCCCGAGCCAAGGAACAAGCGAGGATTAGTAATGCGGCTACTTTGAAGGCAGCCGAAGAGTTGAAAGCCGAGAAGGCCGCACATTGCGAGAGCCAGGAGAAGATGGCCAAGATGGCTGTAGAATTAAAAGACACTGCCGACCGTTGCCGGTTCCTTGAGAAAGAAAACCGAGCAAAGGCAACGGACCTTGAGAAGGCCGTGGCGGCGGACAAAGACACCCGTTCTGCTATGAGAGCGAAGAAGGAGGAGCTGCGGGAAGCCGGGGATATTGCGGCTGGGAAACCCTTCATGTCACGGAGGAAGTTCGGAGATCCACGATATGCCCCTCTGGATCGGTTGTGGAGTTCGGCAGATGCTAGCCGAATGGGCCGAATTGAATAGGTTGTCCGGACTCGCCATGAGGTCTGTTGTGGATCAGCTATGGCCGGAAAGGCCAAAGCCAAACAGCTATTTCAGCTTAGTGCAGCAGTTCCTTGATGCGGTGCCGCGCATTAATGTGATGAAGAGGTTAGCGTGCATAGAAGGCTCGCGGATGGCCCTTGCCCGTGTTAAAGCATACTGGGCGGAGATGGACGCTACCACTGTTGCGGCGCAGGGATTGGCCATAGGTCAGGTGGCTGCCGAGCACTATTTCGAGGAGGTTCTCGAGGGTGCTCGTTTGATAGAGGCCGAGTGCTTGAAAAATATTATGTTTGAGTGATATGTATTCTCATTGTAAGCACAATGCTTTTATGAATTTTTTATAAGGTTATTTTTATACTTTTCCCCGAGAGTAGTATGATGCCTCCTGTGCGGCCGTTTATGTATACCTGTGTATAACCTGAAAGATTGCAGCCGTCGGCTTCAACCCCCACGCATAAAATGCGGGGGTGCTCGCAAAAAACGCGTGTTCACACTTAACCCAACGTCTTGGTCCTATTAAGGAGGTGATAGCGTAGCGAGCGAGGCAACCGGACTATAATGCTTTAACACTTTCACTTAGCCATAGGAGTTTGACAGTGGGGCTACTAGATAGCCCCTGGTGGCTCCGCACTCTCCCGATCGCGGGGTGCATACATGCCTGGCCGAAAAACGGCCCTTCGTTAAGGCGGAGGAATTCTAACATTCCGATAGGTCACCGAGTGGTTGACCAGTCTCACGCTATATCATGACAGTCAGTTTTCGGCTTTCTCTACTGAGGTGCTCGTCTGGATGAACCAGGGCACAATCGCAGTAGTTCTCCTAGTGCTACCTTAGCCGGTAAAGCGGAACATAAGGCACCAAAACACAGGAGCCGGGAAAACCCAACATTTGACCAAAGACAATGATTCGGAGCTGATGCATATAAGGCCAAACTCGCGACGCCGAACACTCCCTAAGGCATTCGGTCTTTATGGTATAAACCGGGCCTAAATAGTGCCCTTCGTAAGAAGCCCCTTGTGTCCAGGTACGTGCATTATTCTGACGTGGCCACATGCCAAGACGCCAACATCCTTCTCAACTGTACTGAGAATTCAGTGGATATGTATCAACAAGAGACGGTAAAAAAGGTTTACGCAGGGTCTTAATCTAAAAAGAATCCTTGGAGCGGGTCCCTGCTGCACGTCTGCGCCTGTGTCTCTGTTGTGCCGTATCCTGGACGGGTGTAGCACGATGATTATCTGTAAAAGAGAGGAGCTTAGGTGAAAAAGTTGTCGTGCAAAAAGATAGTTGTTTAAAGAAATCATGTATAATTCAAGGTAAGTAAGAATTGCCACTTGTCTGCGCACGTTGAGCCCCTTGTATTTGTAATAGGGGTGTGATCATTGATTTGGCATAAATTGCATATAGTTGCCCCGGACTCGTCTAACCGTGTCCGAGGTCGTGACGACCTGCTAAATGCTTTAGTTGGTGAGGCCGTTTTTAGTGTGGGGCTGCCAGGGCAGCCGCACGCTCTTCGGTGCACAGAGATCGCTTAATACTTCCGTTCACTGTAATGATGCCATGTGGACCGGGCATCTTGAGTGTGAGGGAAGCGTAGTGTGGTATTGCGTTAAAGCGAGCGAAAGCTTCGCGTCCGAGTAATGCTTGATAGCCACTTTGGAACGGAGCGATGTGGAAGGTTAAATGTTCGCTACGGAAGTTATCGGGGAAGCCGAATATAACTTTTAGTAGCAGGGAGCCCGTGCAATGAGCCCCTGGGCTTGGCGTTACTCCTTTAAAGGTAATATTTCTATGGAAAATTTTTGTTGGGTCTATCCCCATTTCGCGGATTGTATCCTGGTATATCAGGTTTAGACTGCTGCCACCGTCCATCAGGACTCGTGTGAAGTGATATCTGTCAATTATTGGGTCTAATACCAGGGCAGCCCATCCTGCATGCCGGATACTTGCTGAGTAATCATGATGGTCGAAAGTGATCGGTTGAGACGACCAGTGGCAGGACTCCGCGGTGATAGGCCTTCGGGCGTATTTTTCTGGGAGTGCCGTTTTGTTTCTTCAATTGATCACGTGTAACACGTTTACTATTTTGACTTCTGGTGGAAATTTCTTTTTTTCCCCAGTGTCTTCCTTGAGAGGCTCATCCTCATCTTCGCTTGGTGTATCCTCCCCCTTGTGTATGGCGTTGAGCTTGCCGGACTGCTTGAAGACCCAACATTCTCTGTGGGTATGATTGGCTGGTTTGCCAGGGGTGCTATGGACTTGACATATTTGGTCCAGAATTTTGTTTAGGTTGACAGTTCGTCTCTGGCGCCTTTAGGGGGCGGCTTTTGCTGACCTGGCCGAGAGCTTTTGAATCCGGCGTTTACTGCCGTGCTCTTCGTGCTGTCTCTTTTATTCCGGCGTTTGTTATTGCTGTTGCGCCGTGATTTCCCGTTTCCATCTCTAACTTCAGATGTACTGGGGTCGCTGGAGCTGCATCGGGCTAGCCAGCTGTCTTCACCCGCGCAAAAGCGGGTCATGAGGCTTGTTAATGCTGCCATTGTTCTCGGTTTTTCTTGGCCGAGGTGTTGGGCAAGCCATTCATCACGGACGCTGTGCTTAAAAGCTGCCAAGGCTTCGGCGTCCGGGCAGTCGACAATTTGGTTCTTTTTAGTGAGAAACCTGTTCCAAAGCTTTTGGGCTGACTCTCCGGGCTGTTGAGTTATATGACTCAAATCATCCGCGTCCGGAGGTCGGACATAAGTCCCTTGAAAGTTTGCCCGAAAAGCGTCCTCGAGCTTTGCCCGGCTTCCAATGGAGTTTTCGTGGGAGGCCTTTAAGCCAATGACGAGCTGGCCCTTTGAGTTTGAGTGGTAAGTACTTGATGGCGTGGAGATCATCTCCTCGAGCCATATGGATGTGGAGGATATAGTCCTCGATCCAGACCCCAGGGTCTGTTGTTCCGTCGTATGACTCTATGTTTGCAGGTTTGAATCCCTTTGGAAATTCACGATCCAGCACCTCATCGGTGAAACATAGGGGGTGTGCGGCACCCCTGTATCTGGGTGTACCGCGTTGTTCGGATGTTTGTTGTGTTATATCGTATGCTAGGGCGCGCTTGCGTGGTCCATAGATGGATCTGGTTGTGCTGTCCTTTTGGTGCAAGCCCTCGCGTGAATCGCGTATTGTCTTGTGGGTGGCATTGTTTGCCGCTCTATGTTGGCCGTGAGGTCGTCTATCCGGCTAGGTGGCTGTTTTGATTTTTGGTTGTGAGGGGTCTGAGGCCTCCTCATCGAATTCAGGTAGCAACTTCCGCTTTGGGTAGCTCTTGGTGGGGCAATTGTCGCCGTACTTCGCTGCTGTGTTGAGTACTTTACTCCATCTGATTTGGAGTGTGTCCTGCGCAGCCTTGAGCCTTTGCTTCTGCTTTTTCAGACTCCTTGCGGTGGCAACAAGCCTTTGACGGGCATTCTGCTGCTCCGGGTGCCTGTCCGGCGTTGTGTCGTCCGGACTATTATCTTTGACAGAATTGGTTTGTTCGGTTTGATTCTCCGTATTGCCGTCGTCCGGCAGTGGTTCGCCCTGCTCCAACGCTGGGTCTGTGTTATCGTTATTTCTAGCGAGGCGTGATTTGGGGCGGCGCTTGCGCCGCCGCTTTGACTGCTTCTCGAGGGAATAAGCCTTCGGTGCGTCCTTCCGTTCCTCGTCGTCGTCTTCTTTTGGTGTGTCCACCATGTATACGTCATATGATGAAGTGGACGTCCAGCACCCTGTGGGCGGTGGTTCCTCTTCGCCTCCCGCATCGTTGTCCATACCGTCGATGTCTTCGGAGTCGAAGTCGAGCATGTTGGTTGAGTCATCGACAGTGGCTATTAAGTGGGTGGTGGGTGGGCGTTGAATTTCTTCGTCGTCCACATCCCAATCCTATTGGCCATAATACAGCTAGGGCTCTCCTGACAAAGAGAGAGACCTTAGTGAATTCAGGATGTCGCCAAAGGGCGGGTGCTGAAAGATATCCGCGGCGGTGAATTCCATGATCGGCGCCCAATCGGATTCGATTGGCAGGGGCGCGGATGGTTTGGGGTCCGGAAGAGAGTCCGGCACCTTGGAGTCACGGGCTGCGCAGAGGATTATGCTGGTGTTTGGCTCGATCGCCGTCGAGACTGCAGCCCCTGAGGCGGTGTCTAGCCACCCGTCCTCGATTGGCGCAGCTGGCTCCGAGCTAAGGGCCGAAGCTGATGCGGGCGCGGCTTCTGGGGTACTGTTCGGCGGTAGAGCTAGGTCATACCCATCGCGACAGTGGGGCGCGCCCGGCTGCGGCTCGAATCCGTCGAAGATCAAGTCCCCACGGATGTTGGCCGTGTAATTCAAACTTTCAAATCTGACCCGATGGCCGGGGGCGTAGCTTTCAATCTGCTCCAGATGGCCAAGCGAATTAGCCCGCAGTGCAAAGCCGCCGAATACGAAGATCTGTCCGGGGAGAAAAGTCTCACACTGGACCGCATCGCTATCGATGATAGTAGGAGCCATCAAGCCTAACGGCGACGACACAGAGGAACTCTCAATGAAAGCACCAATGTCGGTGTCAAAACCGGCGGATCTCGGGTAGGGGGTCCCGAACTGTGCATCTAGGCCGGATGGTAACAGGAGGCAAGGGACACGAAGTTTTACCCAGGTTCGGGCCCTCTTGATGGAGGTAAAACCCTACGTCCTGCTTGATTAATATTGATGATATGGGTGTTACAAGAGTAGATCTACCACGAGATCAGAGAGGCTAAACCCTAGAAGCTAGCCTATGGTATGATTGTATGTTGTGATTGTTGTCCTACGGACTAAAACCCTTCGGTTTATATAGACACCGGAGAGGGTTAGGGTTACACAAGGTCGGTTACAAAGGAGGAGATATCCATATACGTATTGCCTAGCTTGCCTTCCACGCCAAGTAGAGTCCCATCCGGACACGAGACAAAGTCTTCAATCTTGTATCTTCATAGTCTAATAGTCCGGCCAATGGAGATAGTACGGCTGTCCGGAGACCCCCTAATCCAGGATTCCCACACCCTCCCTTTTTATTTAGTCTACATATTGGACTTGACTCAAGTCAAACTTTGCAAAATTTAACCAAATTTAAAGAAAATAATATAAACATTTATCATAACAAATCTATATGATGTGAAAGTGCATTCAATAATGAATCTAATGCTATGGATTTGTTATTGTATATGTTAATATTTTTTATTTATGAACATTGGCAAATTTTACGAAGCTTCACTTGACCAAAGCTAATACGCGGAGTAAACAAAAATAAAGGGAATTTTAAAATCTTACTCCCCCAAACAACCTAGACGGACGACCCGCCGGTTGGTAGTAAAAGACTCATAGCTCCTCATAACGGCTCTAAACGCTCAGACTGGTTGGCACCCCTAATATCCAGCCCAAACTTGAGGCGGATATGGGGAGGCTCGGGCGCGACCAGGCGCGTCCGCCACATCAGACTAGACAATCCGACCATACCACAAATTGCACCAAATCCATCAAATCCACCATCCCCATCCCGCCTCTCTCCACCAATAATCGCGTTCGAGCCCTCACCGCCAGCCCCCATCTACAGCCCTAGATGTCATCCAGTCCATCCCCCTCCTCCGCCACAAAGGCTGCATCGATGTAGTCCGTGGGTTTCCCATCCTTGGCTTCATCGTGCAAGCTGGAGAACATCGCCTAGGTGTTGGAAAACATAGTAGAAAACAAAAAAAATTGCCCTACAAACACCCAGAAACAATATGAAGATGCATATAGGGTTTGGATCAACGATCATTACCGATGGATGAAAGTACCTTGAGTGAGCATTCAAAGAAGTGCCTTGTGGGGATGAAAAAGGAGATCAATGAACGTAGGCACTGCAAGGCAAGGATGGCTGCGGAGCAGGAGGCAAGGCTGGCAGCGAAGGAGGAGGCAAGGTTGGCCACAGAGTAGATGGCATGTATGGCATCTGACAAGTGATCTAGCGAGCGAGTGATCCGTCATGCTTAGACTTCAATTTCATTTTGGAATGTTCAGATTATTGAAGTATGATTTATTTTGCTTTGTCGCATTTGGTGAACTGTTGATTTGTGATGAATTTGTGCTCTATGATCGACGTGCATGCATTGCATGGATTTGAGGGTTCATGTTTGAGGTGTGTAGCTGTCCGGTAGGCCGAACAAGGGGCATCCGGCGCTGTCCGCGAACGCCCACGTGGGCGTTTAGGGGGGCGGATTTGCCAACAATTCCGATTGTAGATGCTCTTAAAGGTCTCGTTTCTTCAGAGTGCTTAAAGATCTGTTTAGTTGCATGACAAATATATAGGTTTAGTATCATACTCTAGTTAGGTGAAAGGAAAACCAATATCAAAGATGAATTGGTCTACTACTCATAGCATGAGAAAGTAAAGGTATACCACATGCGCTCATTTACTTAGTCGGTTCACCGCTGCGTGTTTGGCGAATGGTGCAGGAATGGTTCGGGCTTGGAGCGAGATCGAGATAAATCAATGGACGGTGGAGCACAACACAAAGAGTTGGTGGGCCAACACGTCAAAGCCCAATACTGCAAACATGAAGACCATGGCTACCCTCACTATACCTGTTTGTTGGGTTATTCAGAACGAGAGAAATGCGAGTGCATTTAGGAAGAAGTCCATGCCTCCATTCTACATCTTTAAAATTATCAAGGACGAGGCCTAACTTTGGGTCATATAGGGAGTCCTGGATTAGGGGGTCCTCGGACAGCCGGACTATGTACTGTGGCCGGACTATTGGACTATAAAGATACAAGATTGAAGACTTCGTCCCGTGTCCGGGTGGGACACTCCTTTGCGTGGAAGGCAATCTTGGCAATTCGGATATGTAGATCTCCTCCCTTGTAACCAACTCTGTGTAACCCTAGCCCCCTCCGGTGTCTATATAAACTGGAGGGTTTAGTCCGTAGGCCAACAACAATAATAATCATAGGCTAGCTTCTAGGGTTTAGCCTCTACGATCTCGTGGTAGATCAACTCTTGTAATACTCATATCATCAAAACAGGCTTCCACATATAATATCAGAAATGCTACAGAGCTCCCACTCACTTTCTTGTAAATACAGGCTTCTCCGAAAGTCTGTATAAAACCAAATGCTTTGATCACACTATCAAAACGTTTATTCCAACTCCGAGAGGCTTGCACCAGTCCATAAATGGATCGCTGGAGCTTGCACACTTTGTTAGCTCCCTTTGGATCGACAAAACCTTCCGGTTGCATCATATACAACTCTTCTTCCAGAAATCCATTCAGGAATGCAGTTTTGACATCCATCTGCCAAATTTCTTAATCATAAAATGCGGCAATCGCTAACATGATTCGGACGGACTTAAGCATCGCTACGGGTGAGAAGGTCTCATCGTAGTCAATCCCTTGAACTTGCCGAAAACCTTTTGCGACAAGTCGAGCTTTGTAGACAGTAACATTACCATCAGCGTCAGTCTTCTTCTTAAAGATCCATTTATTCTCAATTTCTTGCCGATCATCGGGCAAGTCAACCAAAGTCCATACTTTGTTCTCATACATGGATCCCATCTCAGATTTCATGGCTTCAAGCCACTTTGTGGAATCTGGGCTCACCATTGCTTCTTCATAGTTCGTAGGTTCATCATGATCTAGTAGCATGACTTCCAGAACAGGACTACCATACCATTCTGGTGCGGATCTTACTCTGGTTGATCTACGAGGTTCAGTAGTATCTTGATCTGAAGTTTCATGATCATTATCATTGGCTTCCTCACTAACTGGTGTAGGTGTCACTGAAACAGTTTTCTGTGATGAACTACTTTCCAGTAAGGGAGCAGGTACAGTTACCTCGTCAAGTTCTACTTTCCTCCCACTCACTTCTTTCGAGAGAAACTCCTTCTCTAGAAAGGATCCATTCTTAGCAACGAATGTCTTGCCTTCGGATCTGTGATAGAAGGTGTACCCAACAGTTTCCTTTGGGTATCCTATGAAGACACATTTCACCGATTTGGGTTCGAGCTTATCAGGTTGAAGCTTTTTCACATAAGCATCGCAGCCCCAAACTTTAAGAAACGACAACTTTGGTTTCTTGCCAAACCACAGTTCATAAGGCGTCGTCTCAACGGATTTTGATGGTGCCCTATTTAACGTGAATGCAGCCGTCTCTAGAGCATAACCCCAAAACGATAGCGGTAAATCAGTAAGAGACATCATAGATCGCACCATATCTAGTAAAGTACGATTACGACGTTCGGACACACCATTACACTGTGGTGTTCCGGGTGGCGTGAGTTGTGAAACTATTCCACAGTTTTTCAAATGTACACCAAACTCGTAACTCAAATATTCTCCTCCACGATCAGATCGTAGAAACTTTATTTTCTTGTTACGATGATTTTCAACTTCACTCTGAAATTCTTTGAACTTTTCAAATGTTTCAGACTTATGTTTCATTAAGTAGATATAACCATATCTGCTTAAATCATCTGTGAAGGTGAGAAAATAACGATATCCGCCACGAGCCTCAATATTCATCGGACCACATACATCGGTATGTATGATTTCCAACAAATCTGTTGCTCTCTCCATAGTACCGAAGAACGGTGTTTTAGTCATCTTGCCCATGAGGCACGGTTCGCAAGTACCAAGTGATTCATAATCAAGTGGTTCCAAAAGTCCATCAGTATGGAGTTTCTTCATGCGCTTTACACCGATATGACCTAAACGACAGTGCCACAAATAAGTTGCACTTTCATTATCAACTCTGCATCTTTTGGCTTCAACATTATGAATATGTGTATTACTAGTATCGAGATTCAATAAAAATAGACCACTCTTCAAGGGTGCATGACCATAAAAGATATTACTCATATAAATAGAACAACCATTATTCTCTGATTTAAATGAATAACCGTCTCGCATTAAACAAGATCCAGATATAATGTTCATGCTCAACGCTCGCACCAAATAACAATTATTTAGGTCTAATATTAATACCGAAGGTAGATGTAGAGGTAGCGTGCCGACCGCGATCACATCGACTTTGGAACCGTTTCCCACGCGCATCGTCACCTCGTCCTTTGCCAGTGCCCGCTTATTCCGTAGTCCCTGTTTCGAGTTGCAAATATTAGCAACAGAACCAGTATCAAATACCCAGGTGCTACTGCGAGCTCTAGTAAGGTACACATCAATAACATGTATATCACATATACCTTTGTTCACCTTGCCATCCTTCTTATCCGCCAAATACTTGGGGCAGTTCCGCTTCCAGTGACCAGTCTGCTTGCAGTAGAAGCACTCAGTTTCAGGCTTAGGTCCAGACTTGGGTTTCTTCTCCTGAGCAGCAACTTGCTTGCTGTTCTTCTTGAAGTTCCCCTTCTTCTTCCCTTTGCCCTTTTTCTTGAAACTAGTGGTTTTGTTAACCATCAACACTTGATGCTCCTTTTTGATTTCTACCTCCGCAGCTTTCAGCATTGCGAAGAGCTCGGGAATAGTCTTGTTCATCCCTTGCATATTATAGTTCATCACGAAGCTCTTGTAGCTTGGTGGCAGTGATTGGAGAATTCTGTCAATGACGCAATCATCCGGAAGATTAACTCCCAATTGAATCAAGTGATTATTATACCCAGACATTTTGAGTATATGCTCACTGACAGAACTGTTCTCCTCCATCTTGCAGCTATAGAACTTATTGGAGACTTCATATCTCTCAATCCGGGCATTTGCTTGAAATATTAACTTCAACTCCTGGAACATCTCATATGCTCCATGACGTTCAAAACGTCGTTGAAGTCCCGATTCTAAGCCGTAAAGCATGGCACACTGAACTATCGAGTAGTCATCAGCTTTGCTCTGCCAGATGTTCATAACATCTGGTGTTGCTCCAGCAGCAGGCCTGGCACCCAGCGGTGCTTCCAGGACGTAATTCTTCTGAGCAGCAATGAGGATAATCCTCAAGTTACGGACCCAGTCCGTGTAATTGCTACCATCATCTTTCAACTTTGCTTTCTCAAGGAACGCATTAAAATTCAACGGAACAACAGCACGAGCCATCTATCTACAATCAACATAAACAAGCAAGATACTACCAGGGACTAAGTTCATGATAAATTTAAGTTCAATTAATCATATTACTAAAGAACTCCCACTTAGATAGACATCCCTCTAATCTTCTAAGTGATTACGTGATCCAAATCAACTAAACCATAACCGATCATCACGTGAGATGGAGTAGTTTTCAATGGTGAACATCGTTTATGTTGATCATATCTACTATATGATTCACGCTCGACCTTTCGGTCTCCGTGTTCCGAGGCCATATCTGCATATGCTAGGCTCGTCAAGTTTAACCTGAGTATTCTGCTTGTGCAAAAACTGGCTTGCACCCATTGTAGATGGACGTAGAGCTTATCACACCCGATCATCACGTGGTGTCTGGGCACGACGAACTTTGGCAACGGTGCATACTCAGGGAGAACACTTCTTGATAATTTAGTGAGAGATCATCTTATAATGCTACCGTCAATCAAAGCAAGATAAGATGCATAAAAAGATAAACATCACATGCAATCAATTTAAGTGATATGATATGAACATCATCATCTTGTGCTTGTGATCTCCATCTCCGAAGCACCGTCATGATCACCATCGTCACCGGCGCGCCACCTTGATCTCCATCGTAGCATCGTTGTCGTCTCGCCAATCTTATGCTTCCACGACTATCACTACCGTTTAGTAATAAAGTAAAGCATTACATCGCGATTGCATTGCATACAATAAAGCAACAACCATATGGCTCCTGCCAGTTGCCGATAACTCGGTTACAAACATGATCATCTCATACAATAAAATTCAGCATCATGCCTTGACCATATCACATCACAACATGCCCTGCAAAACCAAGTTAGACGTCCTCTACTTTGTTGTTGCAAGTTTTACGTGGCTGCTACGGGCTTAAGTAAGAACCAATCTCACCTACGCATCAAAACCACAACGATAGTTTGTCAAATAGACTCCGTTTTAACCTTCGCAAGGACCGGGCGTAGCCATACTTGGTTCAACTAAAGTTGGAGAGACAGTCGCCCGCAAGCCACCTGTGTGCAAAGCACGTCGGGGGAACCGGTCTCGCGTAAGCGTACGCGTAAGGTTGGTCCGGGTCGTCTCGTCCAACAATGCCGCCGAACCAAAGTATGACATGCTGGTAGGCAGTATGACTTATATCGCCCACAACTCACTTGTGTTCTACTCGTGCATATAACATCAACATAAATAACCTGGCTCGGATGCCACTGTTGGGTTTCATAGTAATTTCAAAAAATTTCCTACGCACACGCAAGATCATGTGATGCATAGCAACAAGAGGGGAGAGTGTTGTCTACGTACCCAACGCAGACCGACTGCGGAAGCGCTGACACGACGTAGAGGAAGTAGTCGTACGTCTTCACGATCCAACCGATCAAGCACCGAAACTACGGCACCTCCGAGTTCGAGCACACGTTCATCTCGATGACGATCCGTGGACTCCGATCCAGCAAAGTGTCGGGGAATAGTTCCGTCAGCACGACGGCGTGGTGACGATCTTGATGAACTACAGCAGCAGGGCTTCGCCTAAACTCCGCTACAGTATTATCGAGGAATATGGTGGCAGGGGGCACCGCACACGGCTAAGGAATAGATCACGTGGATCAACTTGTGTGTCTAGAGGTGCCCCTGCCTCCGTATATAAAGGAGCCAAGGGGGAGAGGTGCGCCGGCCAGGAGGAGGGCGCAGGAGGAGTCCTACTCCTACCGGGAGTAGGACTCCCCCCCAATCCTATTCCAACTAGGATTCCCAAGGGGGAAAGAGGGAGAGGGGTGGCCGGCCACCTCTCCTAGTCCTAATAGGACTAGGGGAGGGGGGAGGCGCGCAGCCCTTATGGGCAGCCCTTTCACCTTTCCACTAAGGCCCACTAAGGCCCATATGATTCCCGGGGGGTTCCGGTAACCTCCCGGTACTCCGGTAAAATCCCGATTTCACCCGGAACACTTCCGATATCCAAACATAGGCTTCCAATATATCAATCTTTATGTCTCGACCATTTCGAGACTCCTCGTCATGTCCGTGATCACATCCGGGACTCCGAACAACCTTCGGTTCATCAAAATGCATAAACTCATAATATAACTGTCATCGTAACCTTAAGCGTGCGGACCCTACGGGTTCGAGAACAATGTAGACATGACCGAGACACGTCTCCGGTCAATAACCAATAGCGGGACCTGGATGCCCATATTGGCTCCTACATATTCTACGAAGATCTTTATCGGTCAGACCGCATAACAACATACGTTGTTCCCTTTGTCATCGGTATGTTACTTGCCCGAGATTCGATCGTTGGTATCCAATACCTAGTTCAATCTCATTTACCGGCAAGTCTCTTTACTCGTTCCGTAATACATCATCTCACAACTAACATATTAGTTGTAATGCTTGCAAGGCTTATGTGATGTGTATTACCGAGAGGGCCCAGAGATACCTCTCCGACAATCGGAGTGACAAATCCTAATCTCAAAATACGCCAACCCAACATCTACCTTTGGAGACACCTGTAATGCTCCTTTATAATCACCCAGTTACGTTGTGACGTTTGGTAGCACCCAAAGTGTTCCTCCGGCAAACGGGAGTTGCATAATCTCATAGTCATAGGAACATGTATAAGTCATGAAGAAAGCAATAGCAACATACTAAACGATCGGGTGCTAAGCTAATGGAATGGGTCATGTCAATCAGATCATTCAACTAATGATGTGACCTCGTTAATCAAATAACAACTCATTGTTCATGGTCAGGAAACATAACCATCTTTGATTAACGAGCTAGTCAAGTAGAGGCATCCTAGTGACACTTTGTTTGTCTATGTATTCACACATGTATTATGTTTCCGGTTAATACAATTCTAGCATGAATAATAAACATTTATCATGATTATAAGGAAATAAATAATAACTTTATTATTGCCTCTAGGGCATATTTCCTTCAGCCCGAACCTGGGTAAACATTGTGTCCCCCGCCTCCTGTTACCATCAGCCTTAGACGCACAGTTCGGGACCCCCTACCCAAGATCCGCCGGTTTTGACACCGACATTGGTGCTTTCATTGAGAGTTCCACCGTGCCGTCATGATAAGGCCTGATGGCTCGTTTGGTTGTCAAGGATAACATTACCTCTGGGGGAGCCCTGGCTGTAGGCCAAACTCTCTGACTTGGCGGCTTCGTCATGACCGCCCGTTCGGCCGTCGCGCCGACGATGACTTCTCGGGTCATCAAAAATAGCCTCCACGTCGACTCGGGATTCGCCGAGCAGATGGATCCAATGGATCTCTCTTCCTTGAACGAGCTCTTGGATCGCATCGCCGCCTTGGGAGTCGCTACGGACTATGATAGGATTGGGCTTAAACCCTACCAAAGGGAGATTAACTCTTCGCTGGTCACCCATCAGATAGCGGTGGTGGAGGAGCGATGCAGCGATTCTTCCTCTATTTTGAGGACAAACTATGTACGGATTCCCAAGCTCTTCGAGCCGGATACCCGTCTATGGGAGGACATGGCCCAAGTTTCGAACCTAGAATCGGACAGCGGGCCAGAACTATGGGGCAACGTCCCGGAGCCCGAACTGCTAAGCTCAGAAACTCCTCTGCCCCTGGGTCTCAGATCGGGTCAGGGTTTGGACCAAAATCTACCCACCCAGCCTCACATAAGTGATCTTTTCCAGATTAGACAAGAGCCCCAAGACACAGTACATCACTATTGGGCCAGATTCCTCCTTGCAATGAGCAAGGTCAAGGACTGTCGCGAGGAAGACGCAATTTCATTCTTTTGCAAAAATTGCACGGACAAGGGAATCCTCAATGCCATAAGTCGCCGTGACATAGTACACTTCGCTGACTTGGCGGCCATAGTACAGAAGTACTGTGCGATGGAAAGCACCTGGAAAACCCGAACAAAATTCTGGGATCCTCCGGCTCTCACTAAACCCTACGTCCGAACTAAAAGGGTGTACTCTCATAAGTCACCCGATCCAATTATAAAGAAACCAAAGCCCACTACAGGGTGAAGAACCGTATTGGAGGGATGGCTCAATGGGCCATGCAAAATTTACAGTACATCGGATATCATGCCAACACATAACCTTAGAGCATGTTGGATACTCCGGTAGGTGGCCAAGAGCGGCGAAGACCTCCTCATCAACAATACCACATAGCACCATCCCGTGAAAATAACAATACATCACTGATAGTCTTCGAGACTTTCACCTCAAATAATAGGCGCAAGCGAGCACTTCGCAGCCTCACCGAAGTATGCCACGTTGCAACAATAAATCCATGGAACGACACGGATATAACCTTCAACGCCAGTGACGAACCTCAATTTCGAACAGCCCGAGCACCAGCCGCTTTGGTCCTTAGTCCAATTGTGGACGACTTCTGGCTTACTAAAGTGCTCATGGACGGTGGCAGTGGATTAAACCTCATCTATGAGGAGACTCTTAGAAAAATGGAAATAGACAAGAGCCGCATTGAGCAAAGCAGCACGACCTTCAGAGGAATAATCCCTAGTCGGGAGGCATGATGTGCGGGAAAAATCACACTAGATGTGGTATTCGGCACGCCGGAGAATTATAGGTCCGAAGAAATTATATTCCAAGTGGCCCCTTTAGTAGCAGATACCATGCTCTTTTAGGGCGGGAGGCATTCATGATCTTACAAGCTATACCCCATTACGGGTACATGAAGCTCAAGATGCCCGTGCCAAATTGAATCATCACTCTAGCTAGTGATCCGGACATAGCACTCCGCGCCAAAAATAAAACCGCCGTACTGGCCCTCAAGGCGTTATCCGAAGCCCTCGCGGTCGAAGAATTAACTGCACTGCACTCTACAGTGGACAGGGACGACGTGATACTCGACAAAAGACCCAAATCCACCTTTTTTAAACCAGCGGACGAAACAGTCAAATTTCAGGTCCACCCAACAGACCCTACAAAAACAGCATCCATCGGGGCACAACTGAACCCCACAACAGACGCCGCACTACGGGAGTTCTTGCGCGAGAATTGTGACATCTTCGCCTGGCATCCTTCAGACATGCCAGGAATCCCACGCAGGCTGGTCGAGCATAGCCTAAACATTCTAAAGGGATTCAAGCCGGTCAAGTAGACTCTTCGGCGTTTCTCAGAGCCTAAGCGACAAGCAATGGGAGAAGAGCTAGCCAAGTTACTCGAGGCCGGATTCATTAGACAAATAAAACACCTGGACTGGCTAGCAAACCTGGTGATGGTACCAAAGAAGGACAAATCCTGGCACCTATGTGTCGATTTCAAGGACCTTAACAAGGCTTGCCCAAGGATCCCTTCCCCCTCCCCCGCATCGATCAAATTATCGACGCTACCGCAGGACACGACTTATTGTGTTTCCTCGACGCATACTCCGGATACCATCAAATCAAGATGGCGGAGTCCGATCAGGCTGCAACGACATTCATCACCCCATACGCCCCTTCTGTTTTAACACCATGCCTTTCGGGCTCAAAAATGCCGGTGTAACCTATCAGCGCATGATTCAGGCATGCCTGGAAGCACAAATTGGCAAAACAGTGGAGGCATACGTAGATGATGTGGTCATTAAAACCAGACACGTCGAATCCTTAATAGACGACTTGAGGCTTCGTTCGACAATCTCCAAACATATGACATCAAGCTCAATCCGAAAAAATGCGTTTTCGGCGTGCCCGTCGGAAAGCTCTTGGGCTTCATCGTTTCCAATAGAGGAATTGAAGCAAATTCGGCTAAAATCCGAGCTCTGTCATAGTTGGCTACACCAACAGACCTCAAGCAAATCCAGAAATTAACCGGATGCGTGGCTGCCTTAAGCCGCTTTATCTCCCGACTGGGAGAAAAGGCATTACCTCTTTATCGCCTTCTTCGGCGCACCGAACACTTCGAGTGGAAGGATGCGGCCACGACCGGATTGGAAGAAATAAAAGCCCTCTTGGCCAACAACCCAATCTTGGCCGCGCCAAATATCGGCGAACCAATGCTGTTATATATAGCGGCAACACACCAGGTTGTTAGCGCAGTGCTCCTCGTCGAACGAGAGGCGGATGGACATAAATTCCCGCTTCAAAAGTCGGTATACTACGTATCCATTGTCCTCACTCCATGCAAACCATGGTACCCACATTATCAAAAGATAGCATACACGGTCTTCATGGCATCCCAAAAACTACGACACTACTTTTAAGAGTGTTCAATTACGGTGGCCTCTAAAGTACCACCCAACGACATAATAAATAACCGCGATGCCACGGGCCGGATTGCTAAATGGGCTATGGAGATCCTCCCGTTCGACATAACATACAAACCCCGACGAGCCATTAAGTCGCAAGTACTGGCTGATTTCGTCGCCGAATGGACAGAAGCCGAACTCCCTAAAGAGTACGGCGCGTACTCCAATTGGATCATGCACTTCGACGACTCTAAGATGCTGGCTGGTCTGGGGGCAGGCGTCGTCCTGATATCCCCAACTGGAGATACAGTCCAATACGTACTCCAAATATTATACACAGACTCCAACAATGCAGCAGAATATGAGGCCCTGTTGCATGGTCTCCGGATGGCAGTCTCCATGGGCATTCAACGCCTAGAGGTGCGTGGGGATTCAAACCTCGCAATATCTCAAATAAATGGAGACTTTGACGCCAAGGACCCAAAAATGGCGGCTTACTGCAATGTCGTCCTCAAAATGTCAGCTCGGTTCGAGGGGCTCGAATTCCACCATGTGGTCCGAGAAAACAATCAAGCGTCGGATATCCTCGCCCGCATCGGCACTAAGCGTGACCCTGTCCCACCTAATATCTTCTTGGAAAGGCTGTTTAAGCCATCCGTGGTGTGGGAAGGGGGACCGGCAACAACAATCCGGATCCGGCCACAACACCAGATCCCGAGCACTCTAACGTAATCGGAGGCTCCGCCACCGAAATAACACCTTCGGCCCACGTGATTATGGTTGTCATCGCCCCGAGGGACAGAACCCTTCTTGGCTTACCTAAATAGGCAAGAACTCCCTGAGGACCCAAACGAGGCATGCTGCATTGTGCGGCGGTCTAAAGCCTACGAGGTCCACGAGGGAGAGCTTTATAAGAAAAGCGCTACCAGAGTACTTCAACGGTGTATCTCCGAAGAGAAAGGACGACAACTTTTGGCAGAAATTCATGCTGGACTCGGCAGCCATCACGCCGCAGCTCGGGCCCTTGCAAGCAAGGCCTTCTGTATAGGTTTCTACTGGCCGACAGCCCGAGCAGACGCACATGACCTCGTCCAACATTGCGTCGGTTGCTAGCTTTTTGCAAACCAAAGCCATATGCCACCTACCGCTCTCCAAACAATCCCCATTACTTGGCCCTTTGCGGTCTGGGGGCTTGATATGGTCGGACCCCTTAAAGGAGGAAGCCATAAGAAAAAGTACCTATTGGTCATGGTGGATAAATTCACCAAATGGATAGAAGCCAAACCAATTGAAACGGCCGAGTCCGAACTAGTGATAGACTTCATATCCGGGGTTGTACACCATTATGGTGTCCCCCACAGCATCATCACCGATAACGGCTCGAACTTTACAGCTGACGAGGTAAAAACGTGGTGCGGCAACATGGGCATTAAGCTCGATTATGCCTCCGTATATCACCCCCAAACAAACGGTCAAGTCGAACGAGCAAATGGTCTTATTATGAGCGGCATCAAACCCAGATTAGTGCGATCCTTGAAGGAATCAGATACACACTGGGTTGAGGAACTCTACTCCAAACTATGGGGGCTGCGGACCACGCCAAATTGCACTACCGGATACACACCGTTTTTTATGGTCTACGGCGCAGAGGCGCTATTGCCCTGCGACATCATTCATGACTCACCTCGAGTGCACATGTATGAAGAGAAAGAAGCCGAGGTTGATCGGCAGGACAATTTAGACACCCTGGAGGAGGAGCATGACGTAGCAAAAGCCCGCTCCACATTCTATCAGCAACAGGCTCGACGGTATCAAAGCAGAGAAGTGCGGGCCAAAACTTATAACATTGGTGAACTCGTTCTATGCTTACCAGGGAAGAAAAAGGACAACCTCAAGCCCAAATGGGAAGGTCCCTTCGTCATTAACAAAGTTCTAACCGGTGGAGCGTACCGTCTGTGGGATGCATCGGACAATCGACTCGAGCCAAACCCTTGGAACGCGGCCAGACTACGAAGGTTCTATGCCTAGTGCCGGACTCTGTGTTCGTCTCCTTACCTCCGCACTTATATATATATATATATCTGTTGTTTGTCTTTCTTTCTTTCTTTGTTACCTTTTTCTACACGACCTTAAAAGGTTAAAATGTGTCTTGACTACACAATCTTGACGCGCCAGGCGTGCTCATTATACCTGGGGGCTTCTTATATAGAAGCTTAATATAATTATGCTCCGGGCTCTATGTCCCCTGCACATGTGTTACTTTTCCACATGTACCTTTTCTTCACCATTATATGCATCGATATGACTTAAGTTTTGGCCAAACTGGGTTGCTTGGCTCTTGTGTTTATGCCCTATGTTCCCGTTAATTCGGCTAGGGCATAAGGGGAGCACCTCTGCTATTTTTACTGCCGGGTCAGCCGGATGTGTACCTCAGACTGGGTGAAGCCTAAAGCTAGCGTTCTTAAGGAAATATTCGATCGGTGAACAAAAGATGACTTTTACTTATTGCAATACATGCCCCCAGATGCTTATATCATGCGTCTCTTTTCGCAGTTCGGACATACACATTAATGCATGCGTACCCAGGGAAAGGAACCCTTAACGGAACTATTCTCCCTGGAAGATGTTTCTTACTATCCATGTAATATAACATAGCTAGTTGGGTACTTGTCTGTTCAAGAACTTATGACCCTTACGCCCGGTTTCCACTCGTACCCCGGTTTTTACATAACTGAGCGGGTATTCGGTTACACTCCGGACTGTCGAGTCCGGAGGTCGAAGCGAAAAGGTCCGCCACGACAAATGATTTACAATCCGGTTAGGAACAATATATGTCACTTGAAGTACACAGTCACTTAGACTGACTAAATTCTTCTTATATACCATCCAACAGGCTGTCTAGCCTACAATCCCGTTGGGAATACTTTGCGGCTAATTTTACCTGGTCATACACCAGACTAACGGGGATCTCTTTCCCATCAGACCCCACAGGTCCGACCTCGGCCATGTGGTTCGAGTCAGCCTTGGTATATCGAGTATTTACCATGGCCCAGGCTTCCCTTACACCTTGTCGGCAGGCAGATATCTTCCATAATTGGAAGCGCTGATGCGCTCCCTTGAGCATCTCTACGAGCTCCACCATGCCTCCTGGCAGGGAGGCGGATGGCCACAAGGCCTGAGCAATGCCCTGCATCACCTGCCGAACTTGTTCGTGCAGTTGTGAGAGCTCTGGAAGAAGATCGCCCGCAGACCCGGGCATCTCCTCTCCGGGACGACCCATCAGCATACCTATAGATATAACTCTGTTAGCCGATTTCTTTGCCGAACTCTATAAAAGTTCGTTCAAGCACTTACTAAAAATGCCGCGTCAAAGCTCCTTATTCTCCTTTACGGAGTCAGCTAGCTGGGCCCGAACATCTTTCAGTTCAACACCCAGCCGGGTATTGGCATCTTGGAGATCGTTTTTCTCCTGCCTAACCCGCGTAAGCACATGCTCGCCAGCCTCTAGCTGTCGTTGAGCATGTTGCTCATCCCCTCGCACGACATTCAGATTCACTCCGGGGTCATCTGCAGAATCTATTGTTAGATTTGCATGCATGCCGAATACTAACTGGTACATGACATTTCATTCTTTTCGATCAGAACAAGTGTTACTGGATGGGGCATTCTTGGCCTCCTTCATTTCGGCAACTACGACAGATAGCTGGGCTTTGCACTCCTCCAGCTCTTGAGACAACTGGGTATTCTTCTCCGTAAGAACCTACACATATAATGGTCCTTAAATCAGTTGTGCCAACTGTTTCAAGTCTCAGGGGCTACTGATATACATAATTATCAGATTTTCTTACCCGAATATCCTTTACATACTGGTCCGTGGCTCTGGCAAGACCATTTTTAGCGGCTCGGATGTACGGCCTGGCGACGCCTGTGATTCATGGCACTCTCCACTTTCGAAGGTGTAGCGGACAGCCTATCTGCATCCTCTGTAGGAGGAACATCCGGTGTTGTCCCCACATTAGCATCTGCCCCTAAGACCGGCTCATGAGTCCGGCTGATGGAGGCGTGGCCAGCAGGCTCTCCGGACACGGTCCGGCGAGCATTTTTTCTGCTAGGAACCATGGACGTTATTATATTTTAAAGACGACAACCACGAAGCAGGGTTCTTTTTGATACCTCTGCGACGGCATCTCAGTCTTGACCGCCTTCCTTTTAAGCCTACCCGGCTTCGGTGCCCCTTGTTGGTGAGTCACCGCGGGTTCGGCATGGCGTCCCGGGGGCCTTCCCTGTAAGACACCATATGCGTGCGGTGGGTGAAGTGCAAAAAAGGGATCCTTCTCAGAAGTTGGGACTCCGGTTTTACTTACATGCGATGCAGGGAGCAGTCCAGGATAATCGGCTATGATGGCCACCAAGGCATCGTCGCAGCTTAATTGATAAAACGTCCTGTCGGTAAGCTCCACAGATATGTCCGGATCTTCTTCGAGTCCGGGGTCGAGGGCCCAGTCAGGGTCCTCTGGCTGGGGAGATGGGCTGTGGACCTCCCTCACGGCTTTTCGCAGTTCCTGCTATGAAATAGCAAGGTAAATATTTATGACGAAGAATGCGGGAAGGTCTAGAGTAAAAAGTAGCAGCTCACCCAGTTTGGGGGGTTGTACATGGAGAATCCATCCCATGGCTTAATGCGGATGAACTCCTCTTCCTCTCCTTTGTATAAATCGGACAATGTTTTTGCTAGAGCAGCGGCGGAGTCTGGACCTTTACGGCCGTAGCGGGTGGCATCGTCTTCTCCATTGAAATGCCACATGGGTTTTCCCCGATACTGAAGTGGCTGCACCCCCCCGCATTATACATGTTGACATAACCTCGATTATTGTCAGTCTTGATTTGGCCAGCGTTTTTATCCTGCCCATCAGGAAAAGGACCTCTCTGTTATCTTCCTCCTGGGGGCTCTGAGGGCGCCAGCTGCGGCGTTTCTTCAAAGGGGCGTTATTAAACTCAGGAAGGCCCATCCGAATAGGGTCTGGAAGGGGGACGTCCTTGATGTCTACTACACAACCTTCTTCTTGTAAACGTTGTTGGGCCTCCAAGTGCAGAGGTTTGTAGGACAGTAGCAAATTTCCCTCAAGTGGATGACCTAAGGTTTATCAATCCGTAGGAGGCGTAGGATGAAGATGGTCTCTCTCAAGCAACCCTGCAACCAAATAACAAAGAGTCTCTTGTGTCCCCAACACACCCAATACAATGGTAAATTGTATAGGTGCACTAGTTCGGCGAAGAGATGGTGATACAAGTGCAATATGGATAGTAGATAATAGTTTTTGTAATCTGAAATAATAAAAACAGCAAGGTAGCAAGTGATAAAAGTGAGCGTAAACGGTATTGCAATGATGGTAAATAAGGCCTAGGGTTCATACTTTCGCTAGTGTAAGTTCCCTCAACAATACTAACATAATTGGATCATAAAACTATCCCTCAACATGCAACAAAGAGTCACTCCAAAGTCACTAATAGCGGAGAACGAACGAAGAGATTATGGTAGGGTACGAAACCACCTCAAAGTTATTCTTTCCAATCAATCCGTTGGGCTATTCCTATAAGTGCACAAACAGCCCTAGAGTTCGTACTAGAATAACACCTTAAGACACAAATCAACCAAAACCCTAATGTCACCTAGATACTCCATTGTCACCTCAAGTATCCATGGGCATGATTATACGATATGCATCACACAATCTCAATTCATCTATTCAACCAACACATAGCACCTCAAAGAGTGCCCCAAAGTTTCTACCGGAGAATCATGACGAAAACGTGTGCCAACCCCTATGCATAGGTTCATGGGCGGAACCCGCAAGTTGGTCACCAAAACATACATCAAGTGGCATGTGGTATCCCATTGTCACCACAGATATCCACGGCAAGACATACATCAAGTGTTCTCAAATCTTTAAAGACTCAATCCGATAAGATAACTCCAAAGGGGAAACTCAATTCATTACAAGAGAGTAGAGGAGGGAAGAAACATCATAGGATCCAAATATAATAGCAAAGCTCGCGATACATCAAGATCGTATCATCTCAAGAACACGAGAGAGAGAGAGAGAGAGATCAAACACATAGCTACTGGTACATACCCTCAGCCCCGAGGGAGAACTACTCCCTCCTCGTCATGGAGAGCACCGGGATGATGAAGATGGCCACCAGAGAAGGATTGCCCCCTCCGGCAGGGTGCCGGAACGGGTCTAGATTGGTTTTCGGTGGCTACAGAGGTTTCTGGAGGCGGAACTCCCGATCTATCGTGTGTTTTGGAAGTTTTAGGTCACGTAGGTATATATGGGTGCAGGAGGTACATCAGGGGAGCCATGAGGGCCCCACGAGACAGGGGGGCGCGCCCTAGGGGGGGGGGCGCCCCCACCCTCGTGAGCACCTCGTTCCTTCCTTGACACGAAGTCCAAGTCCATCAGGTGTGTTTCCTTCCAAAAATAACTTCTCCAGTTGATTTCGTTCCGTTTCGACTCCGTCTGATATTCCTTTTCTTCAAAACACTGAAATAGGCATAGAACAGCAAATCTGGGCTGGGCCTCCGGTTAATAGGTTAGTCCCAAAAATAATATAAAAGTGGATAATAAAGCCCAATATTGCCCAAAACAGTAGATAATATAGCATGGAGCAATCAAAAATTATAGATACGTTGGAGATGTATCAGTCCTCCATATAAAACCACTCCGAAGGCCAGTCTTCGGATGTCTTCTTCGGAGTACCGGACATGTATCCGGTCCCGGCGATGCGCTATATTTCGGCTCCGCCCACTTGATATATTGACCCCTCCTGTGTACGGGGTACGAGGCAGAATAACCTCTTCCATAGTTCGAAATGAGCTTTGCAGCCCAGAAACAGCTCACAAAAGGCGACATAGCCAGCGATGTGTAATATGGAGGCGGGAGTAAAGTTATGCAGCTGGAGGCTGTAGAACTCTAGGAGCCCGCAGAGGAATGGATGGATTGGAAATCCGAGTCCCCTCAATAAATAAGGGACAAGGTATACCCGCTCCCCCGTGGATGGGTTGGGAAAGCTCTCCGCTTGCTCCTCACCATCATAAGTGGCTAGTCCGGCTCGGACGGGGACTATATACATAGGAGGGAGAAACCCCTAGGTCTGTAACTCTACTAATTGGCTGTGGGGGACGGAACACTTCTCCCAATTGCCTGGCTTAGTGCTACGGGAGCGAGAGGAGGAGCCGCGATGGCCGGCCATGATGGGATGGACTTTTCCGGGCGCGCTCCGATGGATACTCGCTGTGCGAGGATGGTGTGATCTGGATCTGAGGATCCCGAACTCTTTAAATAGACGATTTACTAACATGGTTAGGGTGGCAAATGGAAAAATGCCCTGACTTCTCGCATTCGCTCGACACGTGGGAGATAACCATTATTAGGCGCGGAAGCCGAGGAGTGCAACATTCATGGGAAGCCGGACACTACTCATTACGACAGGGACTCAAGATTTGGAGAAGAACCCGCCTTGCAATGTCGAAGACAATCTGCGCGCCGGACTCATCGTCGTTGAAGCCTGCTTCAGGGGCTACCGAGGGAGTCCTGGATTAGGGGGTCCTCGGACAGCCGGACTATATACTGTGGTCGGATTGTTGGACTATAAAGATACAAGATTGAAGACTTCGTCCCGTGTCCGGCTGGGACACTCCTTTGCGTGGAAGGCAAGCTTGGCAATTCGGATATGTAGATCTCCTCCCTTGTAACCAACTCTGTGTAACCCTAGCCCCCTCCGGTGTCTATATAAACTGGAGGGTTTAGTCCGTAGGCCAACAACAATCTTAATCATAGGCTAGCTTCTAGGGTTTAGCCTCTACGATCTCGTGGTATATCAACTCTTGTAATACTCATATCATCAAGATCAATCAAGGAGGAAGTAGGGTATTACCTCCATCGAGAGGGCCCGAACCTGGGTAAACATTGTGTCCCCCGCCTCCTGTTACCATCAGCCTTAGACGCACAGTTCGGGATCCCCTACCCGAGATCCGCCGGTTTTGACCCCGACAGTCACCGCTGGAGCTATGCATCTGAGCATCTTATGCCGCGAGAACAATTCTACTGTGTTTGTTTCCTTCACGGGCTACGTTGTCAAGCCACCTACTTGTACTATGAACTCTCTCTCTCTCTCTCCCTCTCTCTCTCACAGACACACAATTAATGAATGAGGCAAACCTTTTGCCTTGGTTTCACAAAAAAACTTCACGCCATGTCACGTGCACATGTCGTGTGAAATCGAGTTTGAGTTCGGGCTAATGTTATGTGCCTTGCTAGATGAACTAAATTTTTGCGTGGGAGTGCTTCACCTAGTTTTGGGTGTACGTATCAATGCTCAAGCTCATTGTTGACACATCTTCTACCCTTAGAGTTCTTCTACCACATGTCAGTTACATCTGTTAGAATGGATCAAAGAGGAGATTGGTGGAATCGACAGATGTTGCATTGAGCCTCACGGGTGAGTATATATAGGATTACAGACTTGGACGGTAAAAGTCTCTCCTAACCCCCCCGGTCGTAGCAATAGCGTTGCGAACAACAGGAGCGTCGCAGATGGTCAAACTGGAGAGAATAACAGTCGACGAGCTGACACCCCCCCGCAGTCGCAACGGGAGCGTCGTGGACGACCTTTCTTTTTTAGCCATACAATGTAATGACTATGGAAATGACTTAGAGCATTTGTCCAAATACCGAATATTCAATCAACATGAGTTCAATCAACATTATCAAATACCACGGAAATACATAAATAACATCAAAACATCAAGTTTCATCTACCAAATTTAACTGACTTAGAGCATTGGTTCAAATGTCGAATATTCAAATGACAAGTGTTCTACACCGGGAAATAACTCCTGAACATTTGCAAATGACATCTACCCGCAAAGGAGCCCCTAATAAGCCGGAAAGTAGGCCCTAATCGCCTTAATACGTTCGCTTTGTTCTGCACGCTTTCGATTAGGCTTCAGTTCATACTCGGCTGAAAGTGCAACTAATCCCTGGGTGGTTTTGGTAATTCTTAACAACATATAGCTCATTGAACTAATATTCTTTCAATATAATCATTTTAGAAAGTTCAATGATTATTTCGCATGGACTAGAGATGTGGACCCCTCAAAATGCTAAGGACACATATTGGCGAAAGCTCAAGACTCTACATTTTCATTTTAGTGATCCAAGATCACAATGAGTCCATAGTAAAAGGCAATACTATTAAAATGGGATGAGGTGTTGCTTAATGGCTTGCTTGCTCAAAATGCTTAGTGATATGCTCCAAAAGCCCTCAACCACTTTCTCATTTACACATATGTCCTAAACCTGAAGTCAAACTCGGCCCCATCAGTTTGATCTATCCGGCGCCACCGAGTTCATCTGACATAACCATAGCCAGAAACCCTAATCGGTTTAGTCTTACCGATAGGGATCTCGGTCTCACCGAGATGGGATTGAAAACTCTCTGTTTTCCTTTGTAACGTTTTGGTCTAACCGAGATGAGCGATCGGTCCCACCGAGTTGGCAATGCAAACTCTTTCTTTCCTTTTTGTAACATTTCAGTCTCACCGAAATGAGCGATCGGTCACACCGAGTTTGCCTAGCCAAGTCTCTGTTTGCTTATTACTGAAATCGGTCTCACCGTGTTCATGTGATCGGTCTCACCGAGATGAGGTTTCGCCCTAACCCTAGCGCATCGGTCTCACCGAGTTGGTATTGTCGGTCCCACCGAAAAGTCTAAAGTTCATATTTTGAACCAAGTCAGTCTCACCGAGTTTCACTATTCAGTCCCACCAAGTTTGGTAAACTTTGTGTAATGGTTAGATTTTGTGTGGAGGCTATATATACCCCTTCACCCCCTCTCCATTAGAGAGAGAGCCATCAGAACGTGCCTACACTTCCAACATTCATTTTCTAAGAGAGAACCACCTACTCATATGTTGAGACCAAGACATTCCAATCCAACGACAAGAATCTTGATCTCTAGCCTTCCCCAAGTTGCTTTCCACTCAAATTATCTTTCCACCATATCCAAATCTGTGAGAGAGAGTTGAGTGTTTGGGAGACTATCATTTGAAGCACAAGAGCAAGGAGTTCATCATCAACACACCATCTATTACATTTTGGAGAGTGGTGTCTCCTAGATTGTTTAGGTGTGTCACTTGGGAGCCTCCGTCAACACTGTGGAGTTGAACCTAGGAGTTTGTAAGGGCAATGAGATCGCCTACTTCGTGAAGATCTACCCAAGTGAGGCAAAGTCCTTCGTGGCCGATGGCTATGGTGGGATAGACAAGGTTGCTTCTTCGTGGACCCTTCATGGGTGGAGCCCTCCGTGGACTCAGGCAACCGTTACCCTTCGTGGGTTGAAGTCTCCATCAACGTGAATGTGCGATAGCACCACCTATCGGAACCACACCAAAAATCTCCGTGTCTACATTGCGTTTGCTCCCTCCAAACTCCTCCCCTTTACCTTCATATGCAATGATTTACATTCCGCTGCTATACTCTTAGAATTGCATGTGTAGGTTGATTGCTTGACCTGTGTTAAGTTGCTAAAATCTGCCAAGATATAAAATTGGGAAAAGACTAGATTTTTATTTGGTCAAGTAGTCTAATCACCCCCCTTTAGACATACTTCCGATCCTACATCGGCAGAACACACCCAATGGATCATCGAACCCTTTGTCTCACGGAACCATGCCCATCGAGCACGTTAGTTTGGATTCTCCGACACTCCTTGTTTGATTGCCCATCCAATGATCTGCCCGGGCTTTGCCATGTCCACCTCCTCGAATTCATCAATGCTTACGGAGAACCCTATCCCCATTGCCAAAGTCCATCTACACTCATCTTCCTTCTCCTGCAACTCTTTAACTATCTTCCATTTTTCTCTCTTGAGCTCTTCAGGGAACTCACAAAACAAATACTTGTTGAAATCACTCATAGCCGCATTTGTCTCTTCACAATTCTTAATCCAATTTTGAAGCTCCCTCAGCATCCTACGACGTCGTTCTCCTTCACACTTCTCATATGCTATCTGCACCGTCAGGGTCCTGTTTTCCATGCTACATGAAATGGAACAAACCAAAACTTAAATCAAACTATACAAGACAAACACAAAGCATAACTTATTTAGAATGACCTAATACGCAAAGTTCTCACTGGTTCAAATGACATAGGTTACATAAATGATAAGGGTACATGCCATTATAGTCCAAATGACACTACAACATCTTGTGTTTCAACCCCCTCTATTCGTCCATCGACACAACATCTTTGTCGTACGGCCCCGGGTTGCGACAAATGACATCATTTCTTTCATGGACCCAAGCCCAACGAGAGGCCCGACTAGGTATCGCCGACGATGGTTGCCTAACTAGCCAGTCAATGATCTGGCCAGGGTTTTTTAAGTCCATCTCATGCACTTCATCCCTTGTTCCGCACAATGCAATTTGCCTTGCAAGAGCACATCTATGAAATTTCTCTTCCTTCTTGAGATTGCTTATGTTTTTCTCTTTAGGTTGGCATAACTTAACTTTGTCATCGTCACACTTGGACACATAATACTTTGAAAATTCTCTACAAGCCGCATTCAACGCATCGACGGCTTCAACCCACGGGTTCATCTTTTCCTCAATGACTGCACATTCACGCTTCGCCGCCACCTCCGCAGAAGTCTCAACAAAGATGATCGATCCTATCCTACAAGTCGAGGAATTACTATAACGGTCATCCAAGGCAAAAATTGTAACCGTCTCTTGACAAAAACTATAACCCTAAGACTAGATCGAGCTACAATTCGAGAGGTAACTATAACCCTAGTACCCAAAAAATGCTAGTCACACAATACATTGTCAAAGCACAAACATTACCTTAAATGCATCATATACATTGATTTCACCACAACAAAACCATGAACTAGGGTTTCCAACAAAATGAGCTAAATGCATGATTTCAACCAACCAAATGAAGGGGGGGGGGGGGGGGGGGAGGTACCTTGGGTGATGCAAATGCTCCGGATCCACCGGACAAATCTCAAGCAATGGAGGGGGATCTAGTGGGTGCTTTGGTGGGGGAGAAGAGGAGAGAGTGCTTTAGCTCGAAAGAGGGAGAATGGGAATGGGGTGAATGAGTGGGTGAGGGAGCACAACCTCCACCCCTCACAACCTTATCTAGGACCCTACCGCTAGGATCCCCGGTGGTGGGATGTTAGAGCCTACCGCCGGCGTCTAGGGCGGTAGGTCCTTTTGCCATGCTAGTGGCCGTTAACGGCCAGACGCCGTCAAGGGCACCTACCACCAGCTGGTGTGGCGGTAGACTGTGTAACGCTATCGTCAGGGTCGGCGGCGGTAACAAAAGGGTCAAATCTCAACAAAAAAAAAAATCTGGACATGGGTTAGAATTCAGATCCCGCTAAACTACGTGAAAAGAATCAAAACATGAAATTTGGCCCCGCCTCGGTCTATGCCCCCGTACAGTCCCAACAGGTAAAAGCCGGTCACAACGCACATCACCGGTCTGAGGCACCTTTGACTCTGAGTGACAGACCAGCGCGTTCAGGTCGGCGACGCTACAAAAGCGCATTCAAGCCTACGAGGAACGAGCTGGGTTCCACCATTTTTAACAGCAGATGGTTCTTCCACTCCAGTTACACCAATTGCACCCACGCCTCTCTTTTTTCACCTCACCTAGCAACTAGCTCAGTGCATTTGTCGTCGAAGCACTCGTGGATGCTCGAAAAGAAAGACGTGAAGGCAGGCAGCTAGCTGGCCGTGATGGCGCTCTCGTCTCCTCCTCTTCGCCACGTGTAACGGCAGCCGGCGGCCGAGGCGATGGCCCGGTGCCGACAACGGCACGACGGGCACGCGCCCCCCACCCCCGGCTGAGTCAACTGTTTACACGCAGCCCGGTTGATGTCAGCATCGCGTCGTCGTCGCCGCCGCCCCGTTCGTTCCCATGACACTACTGTTGAGCCGGACTGCCGAGCCCAAAGCCGGCAAAGTCGTTGTACCCTCTCCGTCCCCGACGTTCGTAGACACCGTTGCGCTCTTGCACGTGAGCTGATCAAGACGCAGATCGAACGTAAAGTTGCGTTGGCGCACAGAGTTTACACCAGGCGTGGTCCGTCGTCCTTTTTCCTTGCCTTTCAAGAGTTGTGAATCTTTTATGGGTCTCGACGGCGCTCCTGCGGCTGCAGGACCGGGAAGGGAATAGGGGACCGTCTATATGTGCTTCATTCTTGTGGGAGGCACTGAAAAGAGGCGTTCACATATTAGCCATCAAACGAGCCTTTGACAAAGCATGCAGCCGAGTCTACTAGCCTGGTGTTCTTTCCATACATGCATATATGAAAAGAGGCGTTCCTCGGCCACGAAGGACTTCCTCTAATTTCAAACGCTGGTGGTTTTAGGGCGTGTGCAATGTTGAAGCTAATTTCATATTGGAAACATTTCGTGATGTATTTTCCAAGACTAGACTATAGAATATAGATCCCCTGACTTCTTGCTGGCTTCATGAAAAAATTGGTATAGTAAGAAAACATTTTGTATGTCCTAGTGTGAGAGCAGAGTAGCAAGGGCCATGAATTCCAGACCTAGCTAGCTGGCCGTTGAGGTGCCCACGTCGAGCTACATGCTTGGAATTCAGAACAGTCGGTGCACTCCTTTTGACTTCCTTTAAAGAACCTAGGCCCAAATGCCGTCCACGCACGCACAAGTATATACTGTAGATCAATGCTTGTATCACAGCACACGCTTCATCAGTCAGCAGAACGCAGGGGTTTTCTTTAAGGTATTACCTTTTTCTTTGCGAATTCTTTAAGGTATTGCTGCACCATCCGCCAGAAGAGATACAGAAATTAATGCCATGTTTGATACATCTGTAAACTAGTACGAAGTTTTTTTATTTGCAGGTGACATATTAGTTTTTTTAACAGATATATATACATACAATATCCCCCGCAAAAAAAGGTATATACATACAATACTTTGTTAGTAAGTTAATCTACGCACATTGTACCTGAGCCGCTTCATTTCTCCATGCTACAGTAGTTGCCAGCACTGAAACCATCTGAGCCAGCAACCAGCTGCTGTTTTGAATTGAAAGAAAATATTCACGTTTTTTGTTGGGAAAATACGTCGTGCATACAGCAATACACTGACTTTAACTATTGATCTCGGCGTTTCTACTCAAGCCGACAAAACAAAGTCAAATGTTTTTTTTTGCGGGTGTTGTAAGCAAAATTAAATCAAATGGGTGTTGTAAGCGAAATTAAATGGTTTTTTCTTCCTGAAGACATGCTCTGTGATTTGGTACACGAACCTGTCGAGAGCAGTACGTCAACGCGAACCGAACAGGAGGAAGATTTTGATGCCCTAGTATGAACAAGGCTTTGTCTCCTCTTCATTTCCCACTACAGAAAAGGTCATGAATCTTTAAAGGAGTGTACACAACAAGAGCACATAATTACTGAACTTTTCTTCTCCTCGCTTTTGGCAATGAATGGGGGCATCTATCTTAGCTTTGGCATGGCCTGAAAGAAAAACACGAATAAAAAGTGGTGCAATTAGGGCTCTGCATGAACTGGCTTTTAGGGGAATTATTCTCTTTTGCTTGTTTACTTGCAATGGGTTGGGTCCTCCTGTCTTCCATATAGACAAGGAGAAATGCTGGTGCTGTACTGCATTGTGTCGTGTGGACCAAATCTTTAGCCAATTAACCCGATTTCGATTCGATGTACATATTCACCTACTGACTGATTGGTTGATTGATTTGGTCCACTGATCCTGCATGCCCAAGGCAATGGCTCCACTTGTAATCCTACTAGGCACCGTGAATGTGGATTATTAGGAACCTTTTAATTAGGAATGGAACAGTCCAGTGTGAAGAAGTCCTGTAAGTCGCAGAGGAGTGTATTGCAGTAGAGCTGGTTGTATGACCTGGTACTTTTGTGCAGCTTTGGTTGATTAATTAAGAACTAAGTATGACGAACTGACAAAGAAAATAAAATTAAGGATCTTCAGGACGCAATTCCAAAGCCAGTATAATTTGGTTTCCGACGTATCTCTTGGCCTAAGCAAAGTATTTCTTGTATCAGGTGAGTCATACATGTTTAAGTGAGCCGAGGAGGGTAGCCAATTGCGTAGCTGTGTGGAGGTGACGTCCGCTTGAAAAGAGGCTTGGAAACAATAGTGGAGAGTAGCTAGTGACTGTCATCAGGAGGGGAGGAAAAGAAGAGCTGAAAAAGGAAGGAAAGAAAGATATGTGTCATCTAACATAAACGGAATGCATGCTTTTCTAAAAGCGATGGAGCGTACAACGTCATAACGACTTGATAAGATGTTGTGAGGGGCCATATGAGCATCACTGGCTAAATCTTGATCATTAAGCTAACGCAGAAGAGCTTATAATATTCAAGGAACAGGTTGTATATATGGCTATCTTTTCTTACTTAATTGTTTCACTTGCTCTACCAATCTTGTGAATGCAGCGAACGCAAATGTTTCTATTTTAATCAAATAAAAAGATCAATCTTGAATTGCTTGGTCTGAGTTTTCCATGTGTGGGAAAATTTATAAAACCATGCAGACTCCGAACTTTCTAAAACAGTTTACCATAAATTGTAGGTTTTGAACTCGCCGGCGAAGAGAGAGGTGATCAGAAAGATAGCAGAAGAGCATAGGCTAGCCATCCTCTGCTTGCAAGAAACCAAGCTTGAAGCCCGGACGCCCCAGTTGGCCCGCGATGTAGGTGGTAGTAGGCTAGATGGCTGCACAGTGCTGCCAGCGAATGGCACCAGAGGGGGCCTCGCCATTTTTTGGGACAAGGAGGTGCTGCTGGTTGACTCCCACGCGCTAGGGCAGTTCTCCATCACCGTTTCCGTCCGCGACATTGCCTCCTCGACCACGTTCTGGCTCACAAACGTCTACGGCCCAACCGACGACAACCTAAAGGATGTGTTTCTAGCCGAGATAGCCGCCGCAGCCCCGCCGCTAGGCCAGCCTTGGCTTCTGATGGGCGACTTCAACATCATATATCAGGCCAGCGACAAGAGCAACCTTAATATAAATAGAAGGATCATGGGTAGATTTAGGAGAGCCATCGACTTTGCGGGTCTGCGCGAGATAAAGTGCAAAAATAGAAAGTTCACGTGGAGTAACGAGCGGGAGCTTCCAACTTTCTATAGCATAGACAAAATCTTCTGCAACAACGACTGGGAATCACTCTTCCCCTCCTTCATGCTGATGGCGGCTTCAACTTCCTGCTCCGGCCACTGTCCGTTGCTGCTAGCTAGTGCCGCTGCCCCGCCGAGACGTGCCCGCTTCCGCTTCGAGAGCTTCTGGATGCGCTTTCCGCATTTTCAAGAAACTGTCCGCCGAGCCTGGGAGAGGCCAGTTGACCACACCTGCCCAATTGTCAGAATCAAGGTAAAACTGTGGAGAACAGCGAAGGATCTGTTGATATGGAGTAAGCAGCTGTTCGGGGGGGGGGGGGGCGAAGATCGAACTTCAGATTGCCAATGAGGCCATTCTGCAGCTAGATTTAGCCCAGGAGCAGCGCCCCCTGTCCCTCGCCGAATTTCAGCTACGCAGACAGCTGAAACTCCGGGTCTTGGGGCTGGCGGCGATCGAGCGGGCAAGGAGGAGGCAGGCATCACGCGTGCTCTGGCTGAAGGCTGGCGACGCCAGCACGCGGTTCTTCCATGCAAAGATCTGCTCTCGGAGAAGGCGCAATTTCATCCATTCACTCACCACGGTCAGCCGCACTGCCACTGCTCACGAGGACAAGGCCAACATCATTCACGATCACTTCAGCTCCCTACTTGGATCCAGTCTCCAGCGCGGCTGCACATTTAACTAGGAAGAACTGCACCTGCCCTCTGTGGATTCCCGAGGTCTCGATGCTCCTTTCACAGAGGCGGAAGTGTGGGCGGCGATCTGTGCTTCCTCGACGGAAAAGGCGCCGGGGCCGGATGGCTTCTCAGGCGGCTTCTTCAAGGCGTGCTGGCAAGCAATCAAGCCCGACATTATGGCCGTGTTCAGTCACTTTCACTCCATGGCAGCAACAAATTTCGAGGAGATCAACGGCGCTCTAATCGCCCTATTGCCAAAGAAGGATGGGGCATTTCAGGCCCATAAGCCTCATTCACTCGATCGCCAAGCTGATCGCAAAGGTTCTATCCATCAAATTGGCCAGTGTCATTGCACCAATCATATCTCCGGCCCAGAGTGCGTTACAAAGATCGAAGTGCATCCATGACAGCTTTCTGTTCGTGCAAAATTCGGTCCGCTCTCTGCATAGAAAAGGGAGGAGGGCTCTGTTGTTCAAGTTAGACTTCGCAAAAGCGTTTGATTCCATCTCATGGGAGTACTTATTGGAGCTATTGGGAAGGCTGGGGTTTAGCAATCGCTGGCGGGAATGGATTGCAGTCCTGCTTTCTTCATCAACGTCTGAATGCATGCTCATTGGGGTCTCGGGGAAACGCATCAAGCATCGAAGAGGGCTACGTCAAGGAGACCCCCTGCCCCCTGCTGTTCATTTTAGCGATCGACCAGCTGCATCGCATCCTCCAGGCCGCCACGGAAAATGGCCTGTGTGACGCCCGGATAATTAAGCTACAATAACTTTCTACTAATGATGCCACGTCACCTCGGTTACTGTTGCTAACCTCTCGTTAGTTCAAAACAGGTTCAAAAGTCAAATTCAAAACATGTCAAACAACAATTTTTTTTCAAACATTAAAACAAAAATGTTCGGAATATGACTTAGTTAAGTTTACAAAATTAGGTAAAACTTGTGTGTTTTTAAAAAAAACTAAAGTGTTAGGTAAATGAGGAGAAAACATAAAAGAAAATAAAGAAAAAGGAAAGTATAAAAATCAGAAAAACAAACTAACAAAAATAAAACAAGGGCCACCCCCCCACTGGGCCACGACCCAGCTAACCGGCCAGCCCACTAACCAGCCGGCCCAACCGCGCTCTCAACTTTCCCCCTGGGCGCCCGAAACCCTAGTCCCACTCGCTCACTCCCCCCTCCCGCACGACGGCCACTCCCCTCACTCCTCTCCTCCCCACTCGCCTGTTCTGGATCGGCGGGAGGGACCCCGATCCTGTGCCGTCCCGCGACCTCGACGACGGCGCCCGTCGCTGGCGCCGCCTGGCTGCTGTCGCCTCCCCCTCTCCCCTCGTTTGCGCCCCCCAATTGGATCGGGGGATCGAACCACCATCGTGGCATGCCTCGTCGACGGCCACCTCGCCGGACCCCCCCCTCGAGCTACGTCGCCATCACCATGACGTCGCCTTGCCGGAACGCGCCATCGCCGGACCGCTCCGCCGTCGCCCCCTCGACCTCTTCCTCGCCGGCTCCACCAACCCTCACCGCTCGTTTCCCAGATCGGGACGCGTCGCTCCCGACCGCGTCACCCATCGCCCAAGGACCTCGCCGCCGGAGCCCCTCACCGCTTCGCTGGATAGTCGTCCCCGTCGTCCCCCTCGACCCCCACTGCCAGTCCCCTACGCCTCGCGGTGAGGCCCCGACCTCTGCTTCCCTTCCCCCTCTCCTTGCCATTGCCGAAACGGCCCACGTCTACGCTCGCACCGAGCGTGCGCTCACCGCCAGACCGCGCACGCGTACACCCCCTGGAGCCCCTCGATGCTCCCTGGCCGCGCCAGCCCGCGCTGGAGCACGGGCGCCTTCACGCGCCCCGTGCTCGTTTCCGCCTCGGGGCCGCGATCTCCTCCCTCATGCCGCGCCTGTGTCGTGTTCCCGCTCGTGCCGCCGCACTCTAGTCGCGCCGAATGCACCGCCGCTCGGGGCCCTGCCGTGCTCCGGCGGCCGTCGCTCGCAACCGCGCCATAACGGGCTTGCCCTGTTCGGGCTAGCGCATGCACGCTCCAGCGCCCGTTAACCCAGCGCCCGCAACTTTCCCCCTCCGCTCCGTCTGTCCAAAAACGAAAAACACTGGGAATCCTTTCCCGGATGTTTTCTCCCTTTGCCGGTATCACCTAGTATTGCATTAGGTCACCTCTAGCACTGCGTATTGTCTTGTTATGCTTTGTTATACTTTGATTTCTCTTTTATTTATTGTATTCCCCCTCCGTTACTTCTTTCCGGTAGACCCCGAGACTGCCGGCGACCCCCAGTTCGACTACGGTGTTGACGACCCCTCTCTCTTGCCAGAGCAACCAGGCAAGCCCCCCCTTTGATCACCAGATATCGCCTACTCTTCTCTCTACTTCTTGCATTAGAGTAGTGTAGCATGTTACTGCTTCACGTTAATCCTATCCTGATGCATAGCCTGTCCTTACTACTACTGTTGTTACCTTTACCTGCTATCCTACTACTTAGTATAGGATGCTAGTGTTCCATCAGTGGCCCTACACTCTTGTCTGTTTGCCATGCTATACTACTGGGCCGTGATCACTTCGGGAGGTGATCACGGGCATATACTATATACTTTACACTATTGCATTACCGGTGATACTGTTTGGAGATGGGGGCTGAAGGGGCAGGTGTCTCCATCCAGGTAGTGGTGGGCCTGGGTTTCCGACGGCCCCCGACTGTTACTTTATGGCGGAGCGACAGGGCAGGTTGAGACCACCTAGGAGAGAGGTGGGCCTGGCCCTGGTCGGCGTTCGCGGATACATAACACGCTTAACGAGATCTTAGTATTTGATCTGAGTCTGGCTACTGGCCTATACGCACTAACCATCTACGCGGGGACAGTTATGGGCACTCGACGTCGTGGTATCAGCCGAAGCCTTCGTGACGTCAGCGACTGAGCGGCGCGCACCGGATTGGACTGGAACGCCTGCTAGGCTACGTCTGCTTCCGGCCGCATTCGCAACGTGCAGGTGTGCAACAGGCGATGGGCCCAGACCCCTGCGCCATAGGGTTTAGACCGGCGTGCTAACCCCTCTGATGTGCCTAGGTAGGGCTGCGACGTGTTGATCTTCCGAGGCCGGGCATGACCCAGGAAAGTGTGCCCGGCCAAATGGGATCGAGCGTGTTGGTTTATGTGGTGCACCCCTGCAGGGAAGTTAATCTATTCGAATAGCCGTGATCTTCGGTAACAGGACGACTTGGAGTTGTACCTTGACCTTATGACAACTAGAACTGGATACTTAATAAAACACACCCTTCCAAGTGCCAGATACAACCGGTGATCGCTCTCTCACAGGGCGACGAGGGGAGGATCATCGGTTAGGATTATGCTACACGATGCTACTTGGTGAACTTACCATCTACTCTCTTCTTCTGCTGCAAGATGGAGGTTATCAGAAGCGTAGTCTTCGACAGGACTAGCTATCCCCCTCTTATTCCAGCATTCTGCAGTTCAGTCCACATATGATACCCTTATTCCATTTGATACCAATGCATACATATGTAGTGTAGCTCCTTGCTTGCGAGTACTTTGGATGAGTACTCACGGTTGCTTTGCTCCCCCTTTCCCCCCTTCCTATACCCGATTCCTGCGACCAGACGATGGAGTCCAGGAGCCAGATGCCACTGTCGATGACGATTACTACTACTCGGGAGGTGCCTACTACTATGTGCAGTCCGCTGACGATGACCAGGAGTAGTTTAGGAGGATCGCAGGCAGGAGGCCTGCGCCTCTTTCGATCTGTATCCCAGTTTGTGCTAGCCTTCTTAAGGCAAACTTGTTTAACTTATGTCTGTACTCAGATATTGTTGCTTCCGCTGACTCGTCTATGATCGAGCTCTTGTATTCGAGGCTTCGAGGCCCCTGGCTTGTAATATGATGCTTGTATGACTTATTTTATTTGTAGAGTTGTGTTGTGATATCTTCCTGTGAGTCCCCGATCTTGATCGTACACGTTTGCGTGTATGATTAGTGTACGGTCAAATCGGGGGCGTCACAGCCTGCTTGCACCCCTCCCCGGCAAGCTCAGCAACACTCGGGTTAGCCTTTATGCCGATGACGCAGTGATCTTCGCCAACCCTGACAAAGGGGAGGTTGAGGCGCTCATGAAGATTCTGAATCTCTTTGGGGAGGCCACAGGGCTAACGATCAACCAGGAGAAGTCTACGGTTTCAGCGATCCGATGCTCTGATCTGAACCTAGCAGAGATCCTTCAGAGTTTTGGTGGCAAGCAGGTGGCCTTCCCCCTAACATATCTAGGGCTGCCAATCACCTTGGGACGGTTAAGGATGGTGCAGCTTCAATTCGTCCTGGATAGAATCAGAACCCGCCTCGGAGGATGGAAGGGCAAGCTCCTGACGTTGGCCGGCCGGCGCGTTCTGGTCGAGTGTGTTCTGTCGGCCATGCCCACCTTCGCAATCACCGTTCTGTGAGCCCCAAAGAAGTTCTTCGCCGAGGTGGACAAGATCCGTCGCAAATTCCTGTGGGCACATGAGAAGGAGATCACCGGCGGCACTTGCAAGGTGAACTAGCATCGCGTGTGCTCTCCGACCGACTCCGGGGGCCTGGGTCTCCACAACCTTGAAAAGTTCAGCAGAGCGCTCCGCCTATGCTGGCTCTGGCTCGCCTGGACAAGCCTGGAGCGTCCATGGGTGGGCACGGATCCCTCTTGCGACGACACAGACCGACAGCTCTTCGAGGATTGCACCAAGGTCTCGGTGCACGACGAGAAGCGGGCAATTTTGTGACGCTCAAATTGGCTGCCTGGGGGGCCGCTACACAGGCGCTTTCCCACGCTATATCAGCATGTAAGGAGGAAGAATCGGTCGGTGGCCGAGCCCCTGTCCGGCGACCAGTGGATTGCCGATCTTTAGCACGGCAACCGCGCTGACCTGGTGGTAGACTTCGTCGGCCTTTGGCGCGCCCTTGGATCGGCCGGCTTCGCACTGGTGCAAGGGGTCCCGGACGACATCAGATGGACGACGTCCAACTCCGGCGTGTACACCACGTCCTCGGCTTACCTGGCTCAATGCGACACCTCAAGAAGGCGGGGCTTCACCAATCTCTTCTGGAAGACGTGGGCGCCGACAAAAACAAAGATGTATTCCTGGCTCCTGCACCAGGATCGGCTATGGTGCAACGACAGGTTGCAACGACGAGGATGGCCCAACAACTATTTATGCGGCCTGTGTGCAAGACACCTGGAGTCCTCCCAACATTTGTTCTGGGAATGTACCGTCTCCAGAGCGGTGTGGCAAGCTGCGGCTGCATAGCACGACTGCAACACACTCCATCCGGGCACCCGGCAACCAAACACAAACACCACTGCCTTGGTGAGAGAGATCATCGCAAAAACCCCGAGCGAGGCGCGGAGGGGGATTAAGTCGATGATCGTGCTGATCACTTGGGAGATCTGGCAGGAGCGAAATGAGGCAGTTTTCAGAGTCAAGTGCCCTTCGGCTACATCCATCCTTGCTGTTGTTCGACGCGCTCTGGATCAATGGAGAGTGGCGGGAGCAAAGCATCTCATGAGCCCCTTCGGGGACAGTCGGGAAATTATAGCCTAAGGATTTTTTTTCTTTGGCCCTCTGCTGGCTAGCACAGCAAGGCCGCTTTACCTTTCTTTTTCTTGTGCTCTACTCTAGACACCCACCTGATCGCTTGATCATCATGTTTCCCGCCTTCTCCCTCCTAAATCAATGAAAAGCCAGCAATGCTGGATCTTTCAAAAAAAATAAAAAAATTGTAGGTTGGATTTTTGTCCCAACACTTGCAGTAAATATGAAAAGGAATCATTGACTGGACTGATGATTCTTTTTTTTATCCAAAGGAAATAAGGTGGTTACACGCTTTTTAGAATTATGTGTTATTTTAGTATTTCAGAAATGTGGAACCGGGCAGTGCATATTTCTACATCTACAATTCCTACATATCTTTGTGTCAATTCAGAAATAGCAACCCCTTAAAGTAGGGAGGCAAAGAAAACACAAGTTTTGCAACACAGATATAAACCTGAAACCAAACAGTATCCTGCCCTTGTACATTCTCTATCTGTAATGGAGCACATGCCATTCGTCCTAAAAAAAGCAGTATCCTGTCAACTTTCTCTCTCATCTTACAACTAGGAGAAACTGCAAAAAAAAATCGCTCAAACCATTTGTTCCAAGTTCTGACTTGACCTATCACTAGAAGCAAGAACAGACACATAGTCGTGCATTGGATAGTTTCGAGTTGCAACATGCCGACAAGAGGATCGAGATAGAAGCGCGAGGCTCAAGTTTTGGGTCAGTGCGTGCGCATCAGTTCGTGTAAATTGTCCCTCGCTCCATTGGCGGAGTACTAGCTAGGTAGCTCTGTCGCGTGAGGAGCAAGATGATTAGGCGGGCAGAGGAGCCGTTGAGCCCATGCTATCACACCAACCATCCGACGCGACTGGAGATCAACAGTATATTATCTAGAGATCATGCGCGATTATTAATTGTTTAGCTAGAGATCAACAGTATATTATCTTAGAGGCCAATGTAGTGCTGGTTTGGCGCATGAGATTTGCGTTGAAAGCTGTGCAGTATCCGCAGAGGCAGCGTTGTTTAGTGCCGCTGATGGTCAATCAGGTTGGTAGGCAGGCTCGCGCACCTTTATCCATCAGCAGCTTCCTGCAGCCTTTTCGGATCACATGAATCCAAATTTCCGGGGGTTGCCGGTACAAAAACGACGAGAAGAAATGCAAAATGCACTGTTTTGTTCATATCCAAGCCAGGATTGGAATGGAACGCCATCGATCCGTACATACGTCTACCGACGCATTGAAGAGGGAGTAGGAGGTTTCAGCAGGTAAGATATTTCTGAGCTTGGTTGGTCAGGGCGTAATGTATAGCCCTTAATCTTGAGAAGCACGGGGACAGCGGTAGCATCAGGGAGGGAGCAGTTCGCCGATCCTGTGCTTCTGACAGTGATCGACCTGATAGGTGACAGTCATTTGGGGACTGTAGGTTGTTGGCTTATCTGTCTGTCTATCTACCCTTGGCTGCTTGCTGTGCCACTCAATCTTCAGCACCCCACTGTACACAATCTGTTGCTCAAGCAGTAGTTTTCGTAACCAGATCAATAATGTAACGTGGCAAGGCCAGGGCCAGGGCGATATATAGAGCACGAGACAAAAGCCCGCGCACCAAGATTCAGGAACGAGAGGTTGGGCTGCGCACTTCATGCATATACACGAGCGCATCTACTTTCTTGTTACATTTTCTTCTTCACTTTTCGTGTCACTTGGAATCACAATCTTTCGACATCTCGGGTAGTTAGGCTGAAAATAATGTGGACCGAGCTGTCCATCTTGGCACACACCCATTACCTGAAAGTAACGATGCTAAGCTGCCAATTATTACCGAGGATGCTAAGCTACTAACTAATCAAGCATCTCTGGCAATAATGCATGGGGTTAGGGAAAGGCATCTCATGTAAACCGTGGACTGATTAGTGTAAAGTGGGTGATCATAGGGAGGGTGGTTTGGATGGCAGGTTCGTGACCTCGTGTCGACAGTAAAACCAAGCACGTACGACTTTACCAGAATGTTTATGGTGGAATTTCCTCAATGGGTCGCAACTGACGTTCGTGGGCTCTCTTTTTATCGAATCAACGCTCTTTTTAAACCTCGAATTGAAGGGTCCGAGATCTTAAAAATGATTGCTAGTACTATATATCTTTCTAGTACTGTGATTTAGTCAATGAGGCATCCACTAAAACGTCAACAGATCCGATACGTTAGGGCATCTCCTCACCCATAAATTTTCTTGTGCACTTGTCCACAGACGGACCAATCCACGGACACGGATGCGGGAGTCGTCCATTCAATGCTACCGCATATGTCCGGTGGGCGGCAGCGTCCTTGACGCCATGACCTTTCTGAAGGCGTCGCCTTGAGGGCTGAGTGGTGGTGGGCACTGTATGGGTCCTTGACGGTTGCTGGTGATGGGCACTGCTTTGGGGGAAACCCTAGGATCTACTCATCCAGATCGGACGATGGCGGTACTGCGGTGCCGTTTCTCTTCTGGGAGCATCATTTGTGGAGCAGCGTTGGAAGACAGAGGCAAGAGGTGGAGCGGCTTCGTCTTGCACGGAGCTTCGGTGGAGCTGTCAAGTTATGCCTGGCCGACAGGTGCTACACTGAGTCATGCCTGGTTGGCAGATGCTACACACGACAAATCTTCTAGAGTCTTCGCGTCTAAACGGATGAGCGCAGGGCGGTGGCGCCGTTGGGTGCCATGGTGGCGTTGATGGATGTCCGGACTGACAAGGATGATGCGAATCTCTCTCCTGAAGATGGGTCAGTGGTCCGATGAAGATGGCGTTTTCGAAAACGTGTGCATGTGGTGTGGGCTTTAGGTCTGCTAGACCGGATGTTAGTCCCGATACGTTATGTGGATGGATCGACGGCGACTCCGGTTTTAGATATGAAGAGTGGGAGCACTCCTCATTATGGAATTTGTAGGTGTGAGTGGTGACTTCAGGTGATTTGATGTATGTTCTTGGCAGACATTTGTGGAATAATTAATGAAAATGGCTGCATGCATCCATTGATGCAGAGGCCGAGGGTTTAACCTCCTTTTTAAAAAAAACCCGCATATGTCCGGTTACTTTTCAAAAGAATTTTAACGAAAATAAACAAATTTTATGCATCTTTGAACGAACCAGACGATATTCATTCATATTTGGGTGCTTTTTACAAAATCCGGATGCTTTTCATCTAAACCGAAGCAAATTCATTATATTTAGACATATTTCAACTAGGTCAGACTCCAAAGCTAGACAAAAATGACCGCTGGCGCCCCTATCCCATCTTCGGCCGGCCATAAGCCCTGAAAAATGAAGCCCCGCCTCCTCCGCAGCCATGAGCCTCCGAAACTGTAGCTGTCCGCCTCCTCCGCAGCCATGAGCCCCGTGCAGTGAAGCTGCTCACCTCCACGTCGCCTTCAAGCAGCTAATCAGCTGACGATGTTGAGACCACCAAGCTTGGCTTCAACGGGAGCGGAGGAGCATGGCCTTCATGGGATACAAGCGCCGACGACCTCTCATGCACTACTCTTCTTCGTTGCTGGCGATTACTGTCTTTGGTGATCCGAAAATGGAGCAAAAAGGATTCTCGCTTTTTCCCCAGAGGTGACTTGAGTTATCAAACCCACGGGAGGACGGTGCCCTTTAACTTAGGTCTCAAACAAACTTTTGCTAAAGAATTAATTTCAACTTTTGATTGGATTGTAAATCAAACTTGACACTGCAAACGCTTAATAAAAATATGCATGGGTATGAGGTCTTAATGCTTACAATCATATATTCGTGAAAGGACCAAATATGATTTTAATTTGTGCGCTGGAAGTCACCCATTGAGATGTTCTTGTTAAGAACCGAGTGGTGAATGTGGTCAAATTACATCTTGAACGGCACACATCCTGCATGAAGAGTCAGTCGTCGAACCGAAGGCTCTATCCGTCTCACGAGATTGCCTCGATAATTAAGATTGCAATATTCAGACAAAAGCATTGGGTGTTTATGAGTACACATCTTGAATCCCCGGAGATAGGATTCGTGTTACCGTACTAAACATTTCTATCACTTGTATTCAGAATAACACTTCACGGTCTCCCTGCTCTTAGCCTCTCCATGGCTCGTTCTCTAAGATCCTAGGTACTTGCAGGGATGAAGAACGTGAAATAGACAAAAAAACAACTATTGCCCGTGGTATTGTATTTGTGAAATTTCCTTTTCTAGAATAATGATATAGCTTCATTGTTTTCAATGGCGCTTGAGCAGGTCACCAAAAAAAGTGGAACCCTAGGATCAATGAACACATAGGCCACATAAACAACTCTCCAACTACAGTCTACCAATCCGTTGATCCATCCTCCTTCGCTCGACCACCAAGAATTAAAAGATCATAGGAGGAAAAAATATGAGCCATGGGAACCAATAGCAGCACTGAGTTATGATGGGCACACTCTGAAAGGGGAGTTGAGAGCCTTTTACTAATCATGCATGACTCCATCACCACAATTGGGATGCCATCACTACTGCAGGATGCTGCTAACGCGACACTACAATAATATACCCTTTGACGAAACTGTGTGTGATGCATTAATTGCAATTTGAAAGGACATGCGGTGCCCCCATGTGTGGTTTTGGTAACTAATGTCATTCTCTATGGACTAATGGTTGCATTGAGTTATATTTGAAGGATTTGTTCATAGGCATTTCTTGAAGTCCTTATGTTGGGTTCAATGAGTTTATGAGTTGACCAAGGTGCTATTAAGGAATTATCCAAATATTGGTCATGTGAGTGTTGAGCTTATTGCAAGTATGTCTTGAAGAAGAAGAGTGTGTGATCATTCATGTCTACCTTCAAGACATCATCAAAATGAAGAGAGTGATGTACCTAGGGATCAAGTGATCCCATGGTATGGTAAGCATTGTCCATTACGCTTTGTGTACTGACCCATGATATTCGTGAGAGTTCTTTGTGGGGTTAGGTTGCAGTGTGCAAGTTCAAGTGGAGCATCACGAAGAGATCATCCTTGAAGCTTGCCGTTCATTGTGGTGTCAATGGACTTGAGAAGATGTGCCAAAGAGCGGCTCACCCATAGTAGAGTATGGGGGAGCAAACATCTAGTCTTCATGAGCCAACACAATCAAGAAAGGTGGTCCAACTTGACGGAGTCAAGATCGTCATCATCTAGCTCAAGTGCACTATATGCAAGGCAAAGGTTTGGCCTTGATAGGTTCTCTATTTTACCGGTCTCATGGTGGTAGTTTGGAGACCAGGTTATAGGGTTGATTGCCGTACTATCAAGGAGGGATCTCAAGTGAGTAGCTTGATCGTATCGTTCGTAGAGAGCTCAAACCATTGCATGCTTGCATCATATTTATTGGTTCTTTTTTGGTTTTATCCTAGTGAGATTTGGAGCTTATGGTCATCTTCTTGACAAGCTTGAGTTTATCGAAAACGGAGTTCACATGCTTCTTCTATTGCGTTTTCGGTGTTGGAGGTTTTGCCGGTCTTATTCGAGGAAGGGTTCTCACCATTTTCTTATGGGCCTTTTCTAATTTGCCTCTTATTGTTATTTCTATCAGGATTGTGTTAGCCCTTGTTGCTAGCTTTCCAACAAACTTGGTTTCGTTGAATTCGGAGTCCGTTTGCAAAAGTTGTGTCAGTTTTGGTGTCCTTAAAAAAGCTGCAGCGGTATTACCGCTCGTGGGAGCAGTACTACCGCTTGGAGGGGATGTAATTTTTTACTACTTCTCTTGGGAGCGGTACTACCGCGGCTACTTCCGTGGCTACTTCCGCTCCAGACCAAAAACTCATCTCAAGTCCAGCGGTGGTAGACACGAATGTATTTTTTTAGTACCACTCGCAAGCAGTAGTACCGCTACCCTTTGAGGTAGTACCGCTACCCCTAGCGGTAGTACCGTGAGGACGAGCGGTAGTACTGCTCTGTGCGGGCTGTGAGCATAACGGTTGGATTTTCCCCCACCTATAAAAGGAGGTCTTCTTCCCCAATGAACTTTATCTTTGAGCTCGTTTTCTTTGCCCATTGTTGACCTTCTTCAAGCCTGCTATCTCTCAATCCCTCCATGGATTCTTGCTAGGTTTGGGGGGAAAGGAGAGAGGAGATCTAGATCTACATTTCCACCAATCACTTTCTCTTCTATGTGAGGGGAACCCCTTGGATCTAGATCTTGGAGTTCTTGGTGTTCTCCTTCTTGTTCTTCCTCTCATTTCCTCCTAACATTTGTTGCTTTGGTGCGATTTGGGAGAGAAGGACTTCGGCACTCCGTGTGCCCTTGCCATTGCATTTGGTACATAGGTTTGAGTTCTCTACGGTGACACGTGGAAGTTACAAGTTGAGAAGCTTATTACTCTTAGGTGCTTGGTATCCTTGAGCTTGTTCCTCTTGGGTGCTTGGGCGCCCTAGATGGTTGGTGGTGTTCGGAGCTCAATCATTGTTGTGTAAAGCTCTAGGCAAGCGTCGGGGCCTCCAATTAGGTTGTGGAGATCGCCCTGAGCAATTTTACGGGTTCCGATGACCGCCCCCGAGGGTTGCCAAAGTGTATGGGTTCGGTGACCGCTCCCCAAGGGTTGCCATTTGTACGGGTTCGGTGACCGCCTTCAAGGGTCCCTTAGTGGAATCACGACATCTTGCATTGTGCGAGGGCGTGAGGAGATTACGGTGGCCCCAGTGGCTTCTTGGGGAGCATTGTGCCTCCACACCGCTCCAATGGAGATTAGCATCCGCAATGGTGTGAACTTCGGGATACATCGTCATCTCCGCATGCCTCGGTTATCTCTTACCCGAGCCCTTTACTTATGCACTTTACTTTGTGATAGCCATATTGTTTCTTGTCATATATCTTGCTATCACTTTGTTGTTTATCTTGCTTAGCATAAGTTGTTGGTGCACATAGGTGAGCCTAGTTGTTTTACGTTTTGTGCTTGACAAATTAACCGCTATGTTTATTCCGCATTTGTTCAAGCCTAAACCGTAATTATTTTAAAGCGCCTATTCACCCCCCTCTAGGCGACATCCTTGATCTTTCACAAATGATGTTGTAAAAAACTGTCAAAAAAGATGAAAAATATTTGTGATGAATGATACATCAAACAAATTTCAAATTTTAGTTGCGTGTGCGATGAGGGGCATACGGTTGATCCATACGAACTATTTGCGATGAGGCAGAACCACAGAAACGGGCAGCCAGATCAAGGTGTGTGCGATATATGGCATACAGTTCGCTCTAATGAACCGTTTGCGATGATCGAGTTGAACACAAACTATTCGGCGTAACAAGATGTGTGTGATACCCGACAAACAGGTCGATAATCAGAATTGTGTGCGGTTATTATAGACAGCCCATACGGTCTTTTTGGTGAATTGTGTACTCGTTAGGGCACACAGTTCAACAAACCAACCTGTGGGCGATAATGTAGAAGATCTCTATCGAATACGTATTACTAACCGTCTGCGATGAGATTGACAGGATAAACAGAGATAATAAACTAATATAAGTGAACGGAAATAGAGATATATACAGTCTACTTAATTTAGTTCTTCTTCTTGTTGTTGTTGTTGGATGGCCCTACGACATTGTCTTGGCGAGGACGCTTCTTGCCGCTGACCGTTGGCTTTTTATCGCCGCCGCTGTTGTCATAGTTGTTGCTATCGTCGTTGTCCTTCTTGTTCGACCATTCCTCCTCATCATCATCGTCGTCCTCTTCTTCGTCCTTCGACGGCTCCTCGTCCGTCTGGTTATCATCTGACGACTCCAGAGGCGGTATCCCTTCCATGATCCGGATATAATCGAGGTCTGGGCTCGATGTCAAACTCATGGGAGATGCATGGGATGATTCCGATGTTGACCTATCATCGGGTGCCAGACTGTTGGGCGAACTTTCGTCCTCACTGTCGCTCGACATGATGCGGTCGTATAAAAACCATGAGAAAGCGAGATTGCAGAGCGTGTGTAAGTGTGTAGCGCGGCCTGTCGAGGACGGTGAAGATGGTGGACACTTAAGCAGTGTATGCAGAGAAGAGGAAATGCCAATTGAAGTGGGGGTTGACGTATTATCTAACCGCTGTTATAACCAACCGCAATTATTTCTACCCAGTCGCTCCAAATTCCCGGGGTTGCGCAAGACTCCTATTGGCTGATTTCTTTTTTCAGGACAAAAACCAGGAACGAGTTTTGGGATTATGCACCGGTACCAGTACGAATGAAGTAGGACATTTGACAAGCAATACATTGAGCTCTTCTTATTGATGAAGCCATTAATAATCAAACTACAAAGAAAAAGAAAAAAAGACAAAGGAAAATATCTGCACAAATCTTCACATAACATCAATGGCATAGGACCTAGATGTGCATTACTTAGAGCACATCTAGATGTGCTTTAGCAATACTCTCAAACAAAACCCCTAATCATCATTACAAACAGCGCATAGAACATGGCTAATGTGACAACCATAACTACACATGCTAGTTCCTTATTGTCTCTTGCTTTCATCTGTTTCCTATGATTGATTCTTTCTTGCTTCATCATACTGATTGTACATTCTGGATCAGCCAGTTTCTTCTTCAGCTTTATGTTATCTTCTGCAAGCTTGGTGATAACACTCTGAGCCCTGCCATGCCATTCGTGCGGTGGTGCACAAGCCTCATATCCCTTCCAATGTTAAATAGTATTCAGGATGAGCGGTGGCATTAACTCAAGTAAAATGATGAACTTCGCACTAACATCCAAGAGGCAACTGAGAAACCGCCTGCCAATGTCGAATCCCTCCGTGCATACATGCCGAGCGGCAGTGTGCCCGTGCACACAACTCGGCTTTTGGTACTTCTCGGTGGCACAAAACTCGGAGCCAAACTCGTGTTGCGGGAGTCTGAAGTCATGCTATGGATCCGGCGGTAGATCGCTTTCCTGGTGGTGGGGGGGGGGTCATTCAGGACAGATTCAACAAGGAGGTACTTTGGACATGCTAAAAAAGATCGTGATAGATTGGAACATGACAGGACGATTCGGATCCGTAGTACACCTGCCTTCTGATGACCTTAGGAAAGTGCTCGGCGGCCACCACCATCGTGGCGGCGATACGAGCAGGAGCAGCTGCACCGAAACCATCAGTACCACTCGTCCACATTCCCCTAATGTCAGCGCCACGTGAGGGAATTTGGAAGCTATCTATGGATTTGGGGGAAATGGGAAAGCTATGGGGATAAGCTAACGGTCGGGAACTACTTATGGCACTATATGTTGTATACGTCACACTGTTTATACATGTCGTTTGTGTTAGCTATTACAACTTCACACACGATTTTCGCACCAAGCCGTGTGAGAAGACAACGTAGGTGAGACACGGTTGCCATTACATAATCGTATGTGATGTACTACCCCGTACATATAATTGAGTTACAGAGATACCATGTAAACAACCGCTCTGCGGATATCCATCAAAAAATAAAACAGCCGCTCTGGATATAGAGATGGCGGCGGCGGCCTAGCCAGCGGTTACCGGAAAAGAGCTCAATCCTCAGTCGGTGGGCATTGGCGGTGTCATAGAAGGTCAATCCTCGGTCTACGGTGGGAGATAGGAGGAGCTCAACCATCGAGGTCGCTTTCGGCGTGATTCGAGCACATCCATCGCGGTCGATGGCGGGATAGTGGAGGTCGAACTTCAGGTGGCAGCCGCACTAAGCTTTGCTCCTCGACCCTGCTGTCTCGACGTGCTGCTAATTAATTAAGGTATTCTTTTCGTGAGTGACTTAATTAAGGTGTTCAATTCCTAAGGGTAGTGTTGTACTAGTACTCTGCGTGTAAATTGACTGACCATTAATTTTTGTCATTCACGTCTGGATAACAATATGGAGCACCCTCGGTAATTATGAAAATAAAACCTTGTGATTTATGCATGCATCTTTGGGCAGCAGTTAATCCGTGTATTAATGTTATTGTTTTGCTTTTAATTACCATTCGCGTGGTGCAGATGGAACAATCTCAATGGATGAAGAATCGGAGAACCGCAGATTTTATCAGTGGCGTGACAGAGTTCATGAATTTGGCTGAAAGTACAAAGAGGAGAACTGGTGATGCAGATTACATCCTGTGTTCATGTACTGATTGTGCCAATACAGAGTCATGTGAAGTTGCAGATGTCCAGTGGCACTTAGTCTCTCGGGGATTCATGGATGGATATACACGTTGGACCAGACATGGTGAAGAGCAGCTCATGGATGAATATACCCAGGCCGTGAGATGCCAAACCCTGATTAGGGTCACATGGATGTTGAATCCAACATCGGGGCAGAGGCGTCAAGCTACAAATGGAACACCGGAAAGCCGAAACTCCCACTGGAAAACAAAGATGTCGACGCAGATGACGACGATCTTGATATGCCAGATTTTGCTACTATGATCGCACATTTCAAGGGCCAAAAAGGATATGATTGGGTACAAGGATCTGCCAACCATTGATGCGGACTCCAAGAAAGAATTGTATCTAGGTTGCAAAAAGAAATATTCCAAGTTGAGTGCCACCCTGACGCTACTCAAATTTAAAGCAGCAAACGGTCTATCAAACAAGGGTTTCACAGAGATGTTAGGTCTTTTCAAAGAAATTCTTCCGAAATATAATGTGCTCCCCAGAAGCACGAATGCAGCGAAGAAAATTGTTTGCCCATTAGAACTTGAAGTACAAAAGATAGACACTTGTGTGAATGATTGTATATTGTACCGTGGTGAGTACAAAGATTTGCGTGCATGTCCCACATGCAAGCATGCACGATACAAGCGCAGGAGAGCGAAGGACAAGTACAAATCGGACGACGAGATCAATACAGGAATCCCGTTGAAGGTTGTTTGGTACTTGCCTTTAATTTCAAGGTTGAGGCGTTTTTTTGCAAACCTAGAGAGGCAAAGAGGTTGCAGTGGCATCATGATGAGCGAACTGCAGATAAGTATATGAGGCACCCGAAAGATGGGGCTTAGTGGGAATTAATTGACAACAAGTTTAAAGACTTTGCCAAGGATCCTAGAATTATAAGGCTTGGGGAGTGTACTGACGGGATGAATCCTTTTGGCGATATGAGCACTAATCTCAGCACATGGTCGGTGCTTCTGTGCATATATAACCTAGCTCCTTGGTTGTGCATGAAGAAAAAATACATTATGATGTCAATGATTATCCAAGGCCCGAAGCAACCTGGAAATGACATCGACATTTACTTTTAGCTATTGGTAGAAGAACTGCGGACAGTGTGGATAGATGCGCCTGCTGTAAAATGTCATGATGCTTACCGAAAGGAGATTTTTTGATCTACATGCGATGCTCGTGCACAACATTCAAGATATACCAGCATTAGGCAACACATCGGGGCAGAAAACAAAGGGAGATGTAGGGTGTGTCACATGCATGGATAGGACAGCTAGCAGATTTCTTCCCAACTCACGCAAAACTGTGTATTTGCATCATCGTAGGTTCTTACGGAGAAATCACCCATACCGAAAGATGAAAGTTGAATTTGATGGTATGGTAGAGGTAGATGTGGGCCCAAGACTCTATGATGGGGAGGTGGTCCACAACATGGCTAAACAAATTAATGTTGTGCTTGGCAAGAAGCACGCTTTGACGGTGAAACAAACACCCAAGGGTCAAGTGTTTAAGAAAAAATCGGTGTTCTGAAAATTACCTTACTGGGAGATTCTATGTGTACGTCACTGCATCGATGTCATGCACATAGAGAAGAACGTATGTGAAAGCATCCTTGGTACTCTGCTCAAGATTAAAGGTAAAAGAAAGGATGGTGACAGTTCACGGCTCGATATGCTTGTTGATCAATCAAAATGCATGAGTGAAGCAGAAGATGATGACAAAATTCATCAAAGCTCACCAGAGTTAGAATTTCAGTACAAAAGAAGCAACACAGTTCTTCACCTATTTGTTGTCAGTTAAGACACCCTCTTCCTACTCCGCAAACATCAGAAGTCTCGTGGATGTGAGCTCAGGTAAAATTAAGTTGGGACACATGAAGTCACATGGTTGCCATGTAATGTTGACACAAATCCTCCCGGTGGCCATCAGGAATCTGATGGACAAAGATATAAGAAACACACTCATTGATCTTTGTGATTTCTTCAACCAACTATGGCAGAAAGTTGTAGATCCTGAAGAGTTGGATCATATGCAAGATGATATTGCAAGAATATTGTACAACCTAGAGATGTTTACTCCACCGTCATTCTTTGATGTCATGGTCCATCTCACTGTGCACCTTGTCGACGAGATAAAGTATTGTCGTCGTGGAATTGTCACGGTAGATGTGAGGCCAACGCATCTATGCGGTAGCTTGAAGGGGTTGATCGGAATCGAGAGACGCTACACGCAAGACAAAGATTTAGACAGCTTCGGGCCCCGGGAAACATCATCCGGTAACAACCCTACATGCTGTTTGTGGCAAGGTCTCATTATCATCATGAGGGAGTCGCCATCTCTCCGGCTCTCCTAGTTGTGTCTAGACTTAATGATTATTCAACTTGTCCCTCTTGGGGTGCCCTGCCCCTCCTTATATAAGCTGAAGAGGCGGGTTACATGTAGAGTCCAACTCGGACTTAAGACTTTAACTATTCTAACTTCTCTTCTCGGGCTTCTCCTCATGGACTTCTCACCATGGGCTTCTTAATGTCTTGGGCTTCTTAACTATCTGGCTTAACTGCCATGCTTAACTGTCTTTCTTAAACATTCCGCCGGCTTATAGTAAATAATCTGTCGGCTTACAATCTGTCAGCTTAACATCTGGCTTAAACAATCTGCCGGCTTACAGTAAATAATCTGCCGGCTTACAATCTGCCACCTTAACATCTGGCTTAAACAATCTGCCGGCTTACAGTAAATAATCTGCCGGCTTACAATCTGCTAGCTTACCAATGAAATACCAAGTCCCAGCCGGGTCATATCTCTGGCCGGGTCATACCGCGGGGTATATCCCCGACATTAGCCCACAGTTTAATTTGGATTTATCCATGTTAAACTGATCCTGTAAACAAAATGCAAGAACAATTTTAACAGTTTATGCTCCGGGTTAAATATCTTTGTAAGCGAGCATCTGATCATCCTTAACTCCTTGTTATTTCCTTTTTTGAAAATCCGGGTCAATAAGTCAACTTCATAATCAATTTGCTGACGTTGGTTTCTCATAGAGAAACACTGTAAAGAATACTTCATTTGACTCAGCTCCCAATGCTTAAAAATATTGGTCTTGAAATACTCATGTGACCTTCAACCGGCTTAAAGATGAAAAAACTTGCCGAGTTATAAATAGATGATGCCGAGTCATAATTGTTGCCAATGCCGGATCAAAACTAAGAATTTTGAAGATTTCTCTCCCTGATATCCATATTACCTGTAGCCCCCAAGTCTTAAGCAGAACAAAGTGATGACTTAAGACTTGCTTCAACATAAATATTACCACTTTGAAGAAATCCATGTTGTTCATCTTAATCACTAGTTAGAACTGAGTATTCCACATATGTAGCCCCCAATGACGGGTTGTCATGCTTGCAGCAACCTGGGACTTTGTAATTGCCTTATACTCATAAAAACTTCAACCAATGTAGGCCCCAAGGGCCGGGTCATTATGCAATAATGAGCAGGGACTTTGTACATATGATCATGTAGATTTGAGCAGCAACGTGTAGCCCCAAGGGTTGGCTCAGTAAGATAATATTGAGCTAGGACTTTGTATATACTTCTTTGAAAAGAACATCTTATGATGCAACCCCCATCATGGGGCTTGAACCCACGTCCACAATGGTTAAGAGCTTTGTGCTTTACCAACCGAGTAGTGGACCCTTCAATATAATGGATTAAAACTTGTGTACCTTGAATTGTTGACAGAAGCAATTGGTAGCCCCCAAGGGCCGGCTCATTACAATGTGATGAGTCGGGTCTTCAATAAAATGAGCAAAAAATGACTTTGCATTAGCCCCCAAGTGCCATGGTGCATGCTGGTAGTGACACGGGACTTGTATATTTGATGTAATCATGACTTGAATAATGTAGCCCCCAAGTGCCGGGTTGTAAGCCTGCACCGACTTGGGACTATTCCTTCCATTGTAGAATACATCATATCCATTGATAAAATAATAGCCATTGCGCTAAAGCGACTTTGAAAACCTCAATCATAATACTGATTATTGATAACCATAATAAAAATCCAGCCATGTTGGCTATTAAAGATTTGAATAATATAACCCGGTTTGAAAACCGGTTCCTGTGATATTTGATCACACTGTTGGTTTACCAAGCCAATGTAGTAAGGGTGATAACCCAAAATTTGAGCACTGGTAATTATCAGAGATTGCCGGCTTATAAACAAAGCCGGGCCGGGTTAATAAACACCGGATATTATCTTTATCTCATACTGGCGACTTATAGTCGAAAGCTAGGCCGGATTAATAAACACCGGTGATTTATAATCATAAAGCTTTATAAGCCTTATCAAATAAACCTCAAAAAGAAAGAAACTGTCAAATAAAAAACCAACGTGAAACGAGGCTTTTCATGGGCTGCCAGGCCAAAAAATGAGGCTTTTCATGGGCTGCCAGGCCACTGAGTTAAACCGTTTTACAAACCTTATAAGATGGACCTCACATAACCAATCATCGTTTTAACTTTGACAAGTTCAGGGTCTGCATAAGATTGACTTTTCAAACGTTCGGCGGGTCATTCCAGGATTACCTGGGCGGAGTGGCTTACTTAAAAAGGCAGGATAACCCGGGGTTTTAGGTGAATACACCTAGCTTCCAAGCATGGCTTTTAAGCCTATTACAAGGGTTGTAAAAACTCTTTGTTCTTTAGAAAAAAAGAGCCCCCAAGCAATATTTTGATCTGTGCTCAATGGGCACCTATGTTTGAGTTGTGCTTTTGCAACAGACTCTCTTTGGTCCCTTTTAACCTTGGCAGCAAGGCCCCAAGTTTTCTTGTAAGAATGGCATATAAACCGAATTAAAGGGTAATCATAGCTTCGCTTTAATGAGCAGGAAGCCCCCATGTGATCAATAATATGATAAGCCAATAAAGCGGGGTACCCATGTTTGAACCGCGCATCGTGGCAATAGGTCTCTTCGGCAACCTTTAACTTTTTGCAAGAGATAAATTCTTCTTGAACCGGATATTGAGAGCTTCAGAGCTTTGTGGGAGACAAATTTTCCCTTGAGCCGGATTTTGAACCGGATTTGAGAGCTTCAAAGCTTTGTGGTAGATAAATTTCCCTTGAACCGGTTTTAGAGTCGGATATTAAGAGCTTCAGTGCTTTGTGGGAGAGATATGTCTCTTGAGCTGGATTTTAAACCAGAATTTTCATTTTGAGCCGACAATTTTCTGTCGGCCTTTAAATTTTCACCAATATGGCGGTAGCCTCCGGAACCGGGTTATCTTTCCCTCCATCGTCCTGGGGTTCTTGAATTTGCTGAAAGTGGTAAGATTTGCTGAGTCATGTCATCGTAGCCCCCGAGTCTTAAGACTACTCGAAGAATTGGCTTGAGACTCTCCATTCTTGACCATAGCATAAAAGGTGTATTATTGGCGTTGATAACGCGATGTGAATCAACAGAAGGTTGAGGTGACTGCAACGGGTTATAAATGATCCTATATGAGCTGTGTCAGCAACTCGGCCAATGGTTCATCCCAATCGGCTGTTTTGAAGTTAACCAAACTGTAGTGGCGGCGACTTGTGCGCCTATCCATTAAGTCATCCAATATAGGCTGAGAATATGGTATGATTTGCTCCATTATTATTTGAATAGACCGGACTGAGGGGCGACAACTTGCACACGTTTGTTGGTAACTTGTGCAATCGGGTATAACCTTGATGTATTGATGGAAATCAGTCTGCAAGGGTGGCGACTTAAGCGCTTCTTGGCGGTGAATAATTGTCCTGATGCATTTGAATCACAGATGATCTTGTTGTCTCTACCGTGACATGGAACCATTGTCCTGTGTATAAAAATATTAAAGGGAGAATAATTGTTCTCGAAGTAATTTAACATGCATTGATAATATAAATAAAGTGGATAGCACCTGGCATTTCCCTGGGACCTCGAACCAGTCATATATGTTGGTAGTGAGATGCAGAGGCTGCAGCAGCTCAGAATAGACCCACTGAGTCTTTTTCCAGCACCTGGCTGCTTGACGTCTCGTCCAATCCAATTTGCTCTTATCTCTTTCTTTTCTCTGACACGTGAGCACACGGGAGTAAAGGCCTGGGCGGCTCACGGCCATATCTAGCTCGTGGAACGGTGGAAGTGACACGAATGCGAGCAGGCCATGGCAGTGGAGGCGACTTGATGGAGGCGCAGACATGCCACAACAGGGCGGTGATACGTCCATTTTGCATCATGCTTGTATATCGATATTTATTGCATTATGGGCTGTTATTACACATTATGTCACAATGATTATGCCTATTCTCTCTTATGTTACAAGGTTTACATGAAGAGGGGGAATGCCGGCAGCAGGAATTCTGGGCTGGAAAAGGAGCAAATGTTAGAGACCTATTCTGCACATCTCCAAAAGTCCTGAAACTTCACGGGAGCATGTTTCCGAATATATAAAAAATAGTGGGCGAAAGAAGTACCAGAGGGGGGCCACCCACCGTCCACGAGGGTGGGGGGCGCGCCCCCCAGCCTCGTGGGCCCCCTGGTGGCCCTCCGATGCCCATCTTTGGCTATATGGAGTCTTTCGTTGAGGAAAAAATCATAAGCAAGCTTACGGGACGAAACTCCGCCGCCACGAGGCGGAATCTTGGCGGAACCAATCTAGGGCTCCGGCGGAGCTGTTCTGCCAGGGAAACTTCCCTCCGGGAGGGGGAAATCATCACCATCGTCATCACCAATGATCCTCTCACCGGGAGGGGGTCAATCTCCATCAACATCTTCACCAGCACCATCTCATCTCAAACCCTAGTTCATCTCTTGTATCCAATCTTTGTATCCAAACCTCAGATTGGTACCTGTGGGTTGCTAGTAGTGTTGATTACTCCTTGTAGTTGATGCTAGTTGGTTTACTTGGTGGAAGATCATATGTTCAGATCCATTATGCACATTATTACCCCTCTGATTATGAACATGAGTATGATTTGTGAGTAGTTATGTTTGTACCTGAGGACATGGGAGAAGTCTTGCTATTAGTAGTCATGTGAATTTGGTATTCGTTCGATATTTTGATGAGATGTATGTTGTCATCCCTCTAGTGGTCTCATGTGAACGTCGGCTACATGACACTTCACCATTGTTTGGGCCTAGAGAGAGGCATTGGGAAGTAATAAGCAGATGATGGGTTGCTAGAGTGACAGAAGCTTAAACCCTAGTTTATGCGTTGCTTCGTAAGGGGCTAATTTGGACCCATTTGTTTCATGCTATGGTTAGGTTTACCTTAATACTTCTGTTGTAGTTGCGGATGCTTGCAATAGGGGTTAATCATAAGTGCGATGCTTGTCCAAGTAAGGGCAGTACCCAAGCACCGGTCCACCGACATATCAAATTATCAAAGTACTGAACGCGAATCATATGAATGTGATGAAAACTAGCTTGACGATAATTCCCATGTGTCCTCGGGAGCGCTTTCCTTTATATAAGAGTTTGTCCAGGCTTTTCCTTTGCTACAAAAAGGATTGGGCCATCTTTCTGCACCTTATTTACTTGCCTTACTTGTTACTCGTTACAAATTACCTTATCTCAAAACTATATGTTACCGATAATTTCAGTGCTTGCAGAGAATACCTTGCTGAAAACTGCCTATCATTTCCTTCTGCTCCTTGTTGGGTTCGACACTCTTATCGAAAAGGCTACGATAGATCCCCTACACTTGTGGGTCATCAAGACTATTTTCTGGCGCCATTGCCGGGGAGTGAAGCGCCTTTGGTTGGTGGAATTTGGTAAGGAAAAATTTATATAGTGTTCTGAAATTTAATGTCACTTGTTACTATGGAACATAAACCTTTGAGGGGCTTTCTCGGGGTATCTTCAACCCGACCAGTAGAGCAAAGAGTTGCTCCTCAACCTACTGAACCTACTAAAAATGTTTACTTTGAAATTCCTTCGGGTATGATAGAGAAACTGCTAGCTAATCCTTTCACAGGTGATGGAACATTACATCACGATTTGCACATAATCTATGTGGATGAAGTTTGTGGATTATTTAAGCTTGTAGGTATGCCCGAGGATGTTATCAAGAAGAAGGTCTTCCCTTTATCTTTGAAGGGAGATGCATTGACATGGTTGAGGCTATGTGATGATATTGGATCATGGAACTACCAACGATTGAAATTGGAATTTCATCAGAAGTTTTATCCTATGCATCTTGTTCATCGTGATCGTAATTATATATATATATATATAATTTTTGGCCTCACGAAGGAGAAAGCATCGCTCAAGCTTGGGGGAGGCTTAAGTCAATGTTATATTCATGCCCCAATCATGAGCTCTCAAAAGAAATGATTATTCAAAAAATTTACGCTCGGCTTTCTCTCAGTAATCGCTCCATGCTCGATACTTCTTGTACTGGATCTTTTATGATGAAGACTATTGAATTCAGATGGGATTTATTGGAAAGAATTAAACGCAACTCTGAAGATTGGGACCCCGATGAAGGTAAGGAGTGAGGTATAACACCTAAGTTTGATTGTTTTAAATCTTTTATGGATACCGATGCTTTCCGTGAATTTAGCACTAAATATGGACTTGACTCTGAGATAGTAGCTTCTTTCTGTGAATCCTTTGCTACTCATGTTGATATCCCTAAGGAGAAGTGGTTTAAATATAATCCTCCCATTGAAGTAAAAGTAGTTGCACCTGTTAAAGTTGAAGAAAAGACTATCACTTATAATGATCTTGTTGTTCCTACTGCTTATATTGAGAAACCACCTTTCCCTATTAGAATAAAGAATCATGCTAAAGCTTCAACTGTGGTCAACAAAAGTAATATTAAGACACCCAAACCCCCTGAGCAAATTAAAGTTGAACCTAGTGTTGCTATGGTTAAATATCTCTTGGCCGATAATATTGATGGGCATGTTATTTACTTCTGCAATGAATCTGCTAGAATTGCTAGACCAGATACTAAAAATAAACATAGTCCTGTTGTAGGCATGCCTGTTATTTCTGTTAAAATAGGAGATCATTGCTATCATGGCTTATATGATATGGGTGCTAGTGCAAGTGCAATACCTCATTCCTTATACAAAGAAATTATGTATGATATTACACATGCTGAGATAGAAGAGATAGATGTTACAATTAAGCTTGCCAATGGAGATACTATTTCACCAGTTGGGATTGTTAGAGATGTTGAAGTCTTGTGTGGGAAAGTTAAATATCCTGCTGATTTTCTTGTTCTTGGTTCCCCACAAGATGACTTTTTTCCCATTATATTTGGTAGACCCTTCTTGAATACTGTTAATGCTAAGATAGACTGCAATAAGGATATTGTTTCTGTTGGTTTAGGGGATATGTCTCATGAGTTTAATTTTGCTAAATTTCGTAGACAACCCCATGATAAAGAATTGCCTAGTAAAGATGAAATTATTGGTCTTGCTTCTATTGCCATGCCTCCTACTGATCCTTTAGAACAATATTTGCTAGACCATGAAAATGATATGTTTATGAATGAAAGAAGGGAAATAGATGAAGTATTCTTTAAACAGGGACCTATTTTGAAACACAACTTGCCTGTTGAAATCCTAGGGGATCCTCCTCCACCTAAGGGTGATCCCATGTTTGAGCTTAAACCTTTACCTGATACTCTCAAATATGCTTATCTTGATGAGAAAGAGATATATCCTATTATTATTAGTGCTAACCTTTCAGAGCATGAAGAAAAGAAATTATTGAAAACTCTAAAGAAGCACCGTGCTGCTATTGGATATACTCTTGATGATCTTAAGGGCATTAGTCCCACTCTCTGCGAGCACAAAATAAAATTGGAGAAGGATGCTAAACCGGTTGTTGATCACTAACGACGGTTAAATCCTAAGATGAAAGAAGTAGTAAGAAAAGAAATACTAAAGCTTCTTGAGGCAGGTATACTTTATCCCGTTGCTGATAGTCAGTGGGTAAGTCCTGTCCATTGTGTCCCTAAGAAGGGAGGTACTACTGTTGTTCCTAATGATAAAGATGAATTGATCCCATAAAGAATTGTTACAGGTTATAGAATGGTAATTGATTTCCGCAAATTAAATAAAGCTACTAAAAAGGATCATTACCCTTTACCTTTTATTGATCAAATGCTAGAAAGATTATCCAAGCATACACATTTTTGTTTTCTAGATGGTTATTCTGGTTTCTCTCAAATACCCGTGTCAAAAGGGGATCAAGAAAAGACAACTTTTACTTGCCCTTTCAGTAGCTTTGCTTATAGACGTATGCCTTTTGGTTTATGTAATGCACCTGCTACCTTTCAAAGATGTATAACTGCTATATTCTCTGACTTTTGTGAAAAGATTGTTGAGGTATTCATGGATGATTTCTCTGTTTATGGGTCTTCTTGTGATGATTGCTTAAGCAACCTTGATCGATTTTTGCAGAGATGTGAAGAAACTAATCTTGTTTTCAATTGGGAGATGTGCCACTTTATGGTTAATGAAGGTATTGTCTTGGGGCATAAAATTTCTGAAAGAGGTATTGAAGTTGATAAAGCTAAAGTTGATGCTATTGAAAAGATGCTGTGTCCTAAGGACATTAAAGGTATAACAAGTTTCCTTGGTCATGCCGGTTTTTATAGGAGGTTCATTAAGGACTTCTCTAAAATCCCTCGGCCTCTGACTAATCTCTTACAAAAAGATGCCCCTTTTGTCTTTGATGATGACTGTGTAGAAGCATTTGAAATACTTAAGAAAGCTTTGGTTTCTGCACCTATTGTTCAACCACCTGATTGGAATCTACCATTTGAAATTATGTGTGATGCTAGTGACTATGCTGTAGGGGCTGTTCTAGGACAAAGAGTTGATAAGAAACTAAATGTTATTCAATATGCTAGTAAAACTTTAGACAGTGCCCAAAGAAATTATGCTACTACTGAAGAAGAATTTTTAGCAGTTGTATTTGCTTGTGATAAGTTCAGACCTTATATTGTTGATTCTAAAGTAAAAGTTCACACTGATCACGCTGCTATTAAATATCTTATGGAAAAGAAAGATGCTAAACCTAGACTTATTAGATGGGTTCTCTTGCTACAAGAATTTGATTTGCATATTATTGATAGAAAGGGAGCTGAGAACCCAGTTGCAGAAAACTTGTCTAGGTTAGAAAATGTTCTTGATGACCCACTACCTATTTATGATAGCTTTCCTGATGAACAATTAGCTGTCATAAATGCTTCTCGTACTGCTCCATGGTATGCTAATTATGCTAATTACATTGTTGCTAAATTCATACCACCTAGTTTCACATACTAGCAAAAGAAAAAGTTCTTCTATGATTTAAGACATTACTTCTGGGATGACACACATCTTTATAAAGAAGGAGTAGATGGTGTCAGGGATATACCCCGTGGTGTAACCCGCCGGATGTATGACTCGGCTGGTGTATGTCGACTCACTGGTGACCCGCCCGGAGCTTGGCGACTCAAGAGTGACCCGCCCGGTCTTGGTGATTCATTAGTAACCCGGTGGGCAGGTCAGACGGACGACAAGGCCCAAGGCCCAGAAGGCCGACTCACATTTATGGTGGGCTGGCTTAAGAGGAAAGCATAAGGAATATTCCCTTACAAAGGAAGCAAGACTAGGACTCCACTTGTAATAGAGTAATCCTAATCCTACTAGGACTAGTCATGTAACACCCCCCTTCAACATATATAAGGAGGGGCAGGGCACCCCAAGGGGGAGAAGAAAAATAATGGCTAAGGCTAGACAGAACTAGGAGAGCCGGTTTACGGCGACTCTCTCATGAGCATAATGAGATCTAGCCACAAACAACATGTAGGGCTATTACCAGATGATGTTTCCCGGGGCCTGAAGCTGTCTAAATCCTTATCTTGTGTTGCATCTCTCGATTCCGCTCAACCCCTCTCAAGCTAATACAAAGATGCGTTGGCCTCACGACTAAGTCCTCACACTAGGACATCCGCCGTGACAATTCCACGATAGTTGGCGCCCACCGTGGGGCTCGTGCACGGTGGTGTTGAGTTCTTGGAGGGATCTTTCCCAAGGTTTTGAGGAGCTCATGATCATTCAGATGAAGAAAGATTTAGTATGGAAGGATTCACATCAACTACAAGTTCGTCCGTCAAGATCAAAAGAAGTTTTCAGCGGTGGCATATACAAAATTCGGATACAAAAGAAATTAGGGTTATGATCTATTCATAGCCACGAGTTGCGAGTACAACTCATCGAGATCGAGACGAAGACAAGCGTACTGCGACAATCAACCGAATCTGTCAGCAATTTCCACTATAGGTTTGGTGATCGAATCCGATTGTTACTACATCCACAAGCCGCGATCCAATCGGCTGAGCTGTTGCCATTCCACGAAGAGAAGTCCCAAGCTACAAGCCCCGATGGAATCAATTGTAGTAGCTCCTACTGCTACTTTAGGCATGGAGGACAGGTCAAACAAAGAATGACTTGGACGAATTCGCATTGAGCTGCTGCCTCTACGCCACGCCTGGCTACCAGACCACGACCGCCTCCACCTCGCTTTGAGTCGCCGCCGCTGCAGGCGTGAGTAAGCTTCCCGCTGCTATTCCCTAGCATGATGATGGGAGACTGCAAATCAATTGGCAAGTGCTTCTGTACGACCAGGCACATATTAATCAAACAAATAATACTGGTCATATCAAGCAAAAGACTAGGATGGTATATACTATTTCTCAATGGCCAGAGCTACGTTCGTTGGGCTTGCAAGATTTAGATGGAAGAAAAGTCAAAGTAGGAAAAAGGGTCACTACCCGGAAGGGAACACGGACGTGAGACAATGGATCCAGCCATGACCCGGAAGCGGACGTCTCTGATATGTCTCCGTCGTATCTACTTTTCCAAACACTTTTGCCATTGTTTTGGACTCTAACTTGCATGATTTGAATGGAACTAACCCGGATTGACGATGTTTTCAGCAGAATTACCATGGTGTTATTTATGTGCAGAAACAAACGTTCTCTGAATGACCTGAAACTTCACGGAGCCATTTTTCAGAAAATAAGAAAAATACCTGCAAAATATGAAGGCCAAGGGGCCCACCACCTCTCCACGAGGGTGGGGGCGCGCATGCCCCCCTAGGGCACGCCCCCCTACCTTGTGGGCCCCCTGTTGCCTCTCCGACTCCAACTCCAACTCCATATATTGAGTTTCGGGGAGAAAAAAATAAGAGAGAAGAAATCATCGTGTTTTACGATACGGAGCCGCCGCCATGCCCTAAAACCTCTCGGGAGGGCTGATCTTGAGTCCGTTCGGGGCTCCGGAGAGGGGAATCCGTCGCCATCGTCATCATCAACCATCCTCCATCACCAATTTCATGATGCTCACCGCCGTGCGTGAGTAATTCCATCGTAGGCTTGCTGGACGGTGATGGGTTGGATGGGATCTATCATGCAATCGAGTTAGTTTTGTGATCCCTAGTGTCCACTATGTTCTGAGATTGATGTTGCTATGACTTTGCTACACTTAATGCTTGTCACTAGCATAATAGGTGACTATAGACTTGCAAGATAGGATCAAGAACACTCATATATTGATGAAAACATAATAGGTTCAGATCTGAAATCATGGCACTCGGACCTGTTATGATCCGTTAACCCCGAAGTGACAATAATCGGGATACTTACCGGTGATGACCGTAGTTTGAGGAGTTTTTCCTACCTTGCTAATCTTGCCTTACACATTATGACATCTTTTAGTAGCACATCACCGCAGGCTCAAGTATTTTTCAGAGCTTAGCAAGGCAAGATTATGGGAAGGAAAAACTCGAAGCGGCCTTATCAAAAGTATTTAGTGGTGATATGATAGGCTGAGGAAAGTTCAAGAGCCGAGGAGAAACAATAAGTGCAGAATAGACAGAGAAAGAAAAGAAGGAACCCATTGTAGAAGAAACAACTGACCAAAGAATTTGATCAGTGAGCAGTACTAGGTCCAAATAAGTTAAAAGTGTCCCACGTGAAGCACCAAGAACTGTTCAGCTCCATAGTTATTTGATGGCATTCAAAGCCTCCACCTTCGTTATGGTCTCATGAGTGCCGCCTTATCTCTAATGGAGAGGGTGGCTAAAATACCATTGAAGTTACCAAAGGTTATTCACAGATGCGAATCTTTCATTGTCTAAATAAATCAGGTGATGTCCATCCAAATTTGTTTTATTAACACTGATTGTTTTCATCAAAGAACAATTACTTGGTCTATGATATTTTTTCACAGGACCATTATTCCTTACAAAAAGGTGTCGCAAAAAGGGAGTCGGCAAATATTATTTTTGCACTAGTGCTCATCCTGCGCAAGTTGCCACCCCCGCTACATCAACACACGTGACTGACTTATTTTCCGTGTCCATGGCCAACTTTCCTGTGTCCGTGCCGTTTCCAATGCCGCGGCCGACTCTCTCGTCCACACTGGCTTACAACGCCGCTGCCGACTCTCCCCATCCGCACCGGCTTACAACACCGCGGCCGACTTGGCCGTGATTAATTTCAGCGTCACCGTGGTGATCATCAACTCCGCGGTGGATAATTTCTAGCTTAACATATCAGGTGAAATCCATCCAATATATTTTTACATTATATATTGATTTCTTTAAAAGAGCAATTACGCTGGCTTGCAAGTTCTCCAATGCAGGACAAGTTATATCACTAAGTTGTTGAAGGACTCATACTGTTTGTACCACGGTCAAATATGGAGAATCTCAAGACAACTCCTCGAGTCGTCTTAAGACTCGGGGCGTACAATGGCATGACTCGGCAAAATTGGCCAATATCAATAATCAAGAACTCCGGGTCATTGGAGGAAAAATAACCCGGCCCCGGAGACTACTGCTATATTGATAAGAATTTAAAGTTCGTCAGAAAATTTTCGGTTCAAAATGAAGAATGCTGGTTTAAAATCCGGCTCAAGGTAAGCCTGTCTCCTACAAAACTTCGAAGCTCTCAATATCTGGTTTGAAATTCTGATTTAAAATGAATTCATCTCTCGCAAGTTCGAGTCCTCAAAAAAAATTACAGGGACCAAAGAGAGTTTGTTGCACAACACAACTCAAACATAGGCACCCGGCGAGCACAACTCAGAAATATATCACTTGGGGGCTTCCTGCTCATTGAGTGAAGCTATGTGTCGGTGTCCAAACCGGCGGATCTCAGGTAGGGGGTCCCGAGTTGTGCGTCTAGGCCGGATGGTAACAGGAGGCAGGGAACACGATGTTTTACCGAGGTTCGGGCCCTCTTGATGGAGGTAAAACCCTACGTCCTGCTTGATTAATATTGATGATATGGGTAGTACAAGAGTAGATCTACCACGAGATCAGAGAGGCTAAACCCTAGAAACTAGCCTATGGTATGATTGTATGTTATGGTTATTGTCCTACGGACTAAAACCCTTTGGTTTATATAGACACCAGAGAGGGTTAGGGTTACACAAGGTCGGTTACAAAGGAGGAGATATCCATATCCGTATTGCCTAGCTTGCCTTCCACGCCAAGTAGAGTCCCATCCGGACACGAGACGAAGTCTTCAATCTTGTATCTTCATAGTCTAACAGTCCGGCCAATGGAGATAGTCCGGCTGTTCGGAGACCCCCTAATCCAGGACTCCCTCAGTAGCCCCTGAACCAGGTTTCAATGACGATGAGTCCGGGCACAGTATTGTCTTCGGCATTGCAAGGCGGGTTCCTTCTCCGAATACATCACAGAAGAATTTGAATACGAGGATAGTGTCCGACCCTGCAAAATAAATTCCACATTCCACCGTAGAGAGAATAATATTTTTGCAGATCTAATTTGCTGGCTTGTCTTGGCAGCATGACGTTACGTCATGGCCCGGTGATTATTCGAACCGTTTCTTTTAACCAGCCCCGCACATAACGCGAGGCCGTTTTTCGACACGTCTTGTCAAAGCAGAGATCGTGTCCCCTTATTACGGGATTCTCATCAATACGGGCGTGGGTAACCCAACCGTGTCTAGGACTCCTAGATTATAGGCAAGTCCTAAACGGCTACGAAGAGGACGCTTGATATTCACCCTCTTTATAAAGGGACAAGGTTTTCACTTTTTCCCTCTCGTGCTCAATCGAACCCTTCCTTCGCCTCGAGTTCTAACACCCAAAGCATAGGTTAGGTTCTTCGGATCTTCAATCATGTCCGGATCCAGCCTTCAAGGCCAATGGATGCCCTCCTCTGTTACGGAAGAGGACATTAAGAAGTTGAGGGAGGCCAGATACCTGACCGCCGAGGTTTCGCATCGGTTGCCTGCTCGAGGGCAGATCGTCCCTACTCCCGAACCCAACGAGAACGTCGTGTTCGTCTCCCACTTCCTTCGAGGTCTAGGACTCACTCTGGATCCCTTTGTCCGGGGTTTGATGTTCTATTACGGGCTAGATTTTCATGATCTAGCTCCGGACTCCTTTCTCCACATCTCGACATTTATCGTCGTGTGTGAGGCCTTCCTCCGCATTACCCCTCACTTCGGCTTGTGGCTCAAGACCTTTGAAGTGAAGCCGAAGGTGATCGAGGGGCAACATGCAGCGTGCGGAGGTGCATTAATAGGCAAGATGGCAGGAGCTCCATGGCCGAATGGTTCCTTTCCAGAGGTGTCCGAATTATGGCAGCGAGAGTGGTTTTATGTCACAGCTCCCAGAAGTGCCATGTGGGCGGCTGCCCCCGCTTTCCGCTCAGGCCCCCCACCACAACTGATGTCATGGATTAGCAGAGGTCTGAGCTGGGGTCCAGCCAAGGACGTGCCTATACTGCAAAGCCGCATCCGAGATCTCTTCGAGGGAGATTTTAATTTGGTTGCGGTAATACAAGTTATGCTGGTTCGTCAAGTCCAGCCTTGCAAATGCCGTCCCCTTCGCTTGTGGGAGTTCAACCCAGAAAGACCGCGTGCCATTCAAAGTTTCCTCGGCCTGACGCATGAGGAGATGTACAAATTATTCTTCTTTCCTCAAATAGAGTGTCCGGATACTACCGAGGACGTGGGCCTGAGCAGTAACCGCACCGCCGAACAAGTAAGAAATCCTCTAGCCGAACACACTGTCTTTTATTCATCACGAAGTTATTCTTGAGAGTTCGTTCTTTGACCAGGACTGGCTAACAAAGGCGAAGATGATTTGGTGTTTGGCCCCCTCCTTGAAGGTTTGGAAAATCCGGTCTTGGAAAAAGATGCTCGAGCGCGCACCTTGCCCGGAACCTTCGAAGGAAGATACAGGGGGATAATACGGGCGGACGCGGGCCCCCATCGCTGCCAGTTCCAACCAAGGGAATGAGCGCCTCCATGAAGGAGGGTGACCGGGGGAGGAAAAGGACTGCTTCCGATGATCCGGAAGCCGAGGCCTCCAAACGGGAGAAGAAGTCTCCCACAGAGGGTCCTGCCTCGGGGGGTGCTTTTGCCGCACAAAGTCCGCGGGGGGATCAGCCCTCCAACAAGTCGTAAGTGATCCAAAATACTTTAATAGTAAAGGTATGCTATCTTTTTTCTGAGAAAATAACCACCGCATATATCTTGCAGTTCGGGCCTTAGCCCCTACCAGCTGAGCTCGCCTTCGGGGGATCATCTTCCAGTGATGATGGAGAGCGAAACGCCTCCCCCGGACTCCTCCGCTCAAGAAGCGGGCGACCCCGAAGTGTCGTCACGGAGGGCCTGTCCGGATCCGGTGAGGCCACAAGATAATCCCATAGACCCCCGAAGTCCCCAGCGCCCGGCTCCCGAAGAGAGCGGACAAAAGAGTCCAGCACCGTCTGGTAAGCGGTCGGACGTTCTAAGGGAGTTGGTGGGGCGAGCGGCCGTCTCAGAAGAACACCGTACATTGATGGGTACGGTGATGGAGAGAATTTCGTCCGCCGAACGCGGATTACATGAAGCCTTTATGAGTCTACTAACAGGCTTTGAGGTACATGAGATATACGTGATAGTACTGCACATGTTAGGTGTGCCCTGTGTAGGTAGTAGCCCTTGAGACTCTGTTTGTCATCGAGAACGGCGGCGAACAAAGGATCATAGTCCCAGGCAATAACCAGACTGCCTTTATGTGCAGGCAGTGGAAGCTCCGGTGGCTAGCTGGACTAGTGAGTTTTCCAAATTAAACCGGAAACTGGATGCGGCAGACGCCGACATCGAGCTTGTTAACAAGAGGCTTGACGAGGCACAGGGTAAGTGTTATTATCTGGTGAACGCCACATAGTAAGAGCAGCGTGATGCGAGTATCTTTAATATGTTGTGACTGCAGATGGAGCTACCACCGTGGAAACCTTGCGGGCAGAACTTGCCCGAGCCAAGGAACAAGCGAGGATTAGCAATGCGGCTGCTTTGAAGGCGGACGAAGAGTTGAAAGCCGAGAAGGCCACGCATTGCGAGAGCCAAGATAAAATGGCCAAGATGGCCATAGAATTAAAAGACACTGCCGACCATTGCCAGGTCCTTGAAAAAGAAAACCAGGCGAAGGCAACGGACCATGAGAAGGTCACGATGGCGGACAAAGACACCCGCTCTGCTATGAGAGCAAAGAAGGAGGAGCTACGGGAAGCCGGGGATATTGCGGCTGGGAAGCCCTTCATGCTGCGGAGGAAGTTCGGAGATCCATGGTATGCCCCTCTGGATCGGCTGTGGAGTTCGGCAGATGCGTATATGGACTTGGCGGCGAGCGCTGCTGATGCGGCCAAGTACTTCCAGGGTCAAACAGATCATGAAGTGGACAAGCTGTTCTGGTCGCAATTCAACGTTCTAGAGCGTTCGCTTTCATTGACTGACTAGCCAGCTAAATGGGCCGAACTAAATAGGTTGTCCGGACTCGCCATGAGGTCTGTTGTGGATCAGTTATGGCCGGAAGAGCCAAGCCGAACAACTATTTTAGCTTAGTGCAGCAGGTCCTTGGTGCGGTGCCGCTCATTGATGCGATGAAGAGGTCGGCGTGCATAGGAGGCTCACGGATGTCCCTTGCCCGTGTTAAAGCATACTGGGAAGAGATGGATGCTACCGTTGTTGCGGCGCAGGGTTCGGCCATAGGCCGAGTGGCTGCCGAGCACTATTTCGAGGATGTTCTCGAGGGTGCTCGTTTGATAGAGGCCCAGTGCTCGAAGCGCATATAATGCGAAGGTGCTCGCAAAAAATGTTGTTCACACTTTACCCAACGTCTTGGTCCTATTAAGGAGGTGATAGCACAATGAACGAGGCAACCGAACTATAATGCTTTAACACTTTCACTTAGCCATATGAGTTTGACAGTGGGGCTACTAGATAGCCCCTGGTGGCTCCGCACTCTCCGATCTCGGGGTGCATACATGCCTGGCCGGGAAACGACCCTTCGTTAAGGCGGAGGAATTCGAACATCCCTATAGGTCATCGAGTGGTTGACCAGTCTCACGCTATATCATGACAGTCAGTTTTCGGCTTTCTCTACTGAGGTGCTCATCCGGATGAACTAGGGCACAATCGCAATAGTTCTCCTGGTGCTGCCTTAGCCGGTAAAGCGGAACGTAAGGCACCAAAACACAGGAGCCGGGCAAACCCAACATTTGACCAAAGACAATGATTCGGAGCTGATGCATATAAGGCCAAACTCGCGACGCCGAACACTCCCTAAGGTATTCGGTCTTTATGGTATACACCGGGCCTAAATAGTGCCCTTTGTAAGAAGCCCCTTGTGTCCAGGTACGTGCATTATTCTGACGTGGCCACATGCCAAGATGTTAGCATCCTTCTCAATTGTGCTGAGAATTTGGTGGATGTGTATCAACAAGAGACAGTAAAAAAGGTTTACGCAAGGTCTTAATCTAAAAAGAATCCTTGGAGCGGGTCCCTGCTGCACGTCTACGCCTGTGTCTCCGTTGTGCCGTATCCTGGACGGGTGTAGCACGATGATCATTTGTCTGCGTGCATTGAGCCCCTTGTGTTTGTAATAGGGGCGTGACCATCGATTCGATATGAATTACATATAGCTGCGCTGGACTCGTCTAACCGTGTCCGAGGTCTTGACGACCTGATAAATGCTTTAGTTGGTTAGGCCGTTTTTAGTGTGCGGCTGCCAAGGCAGTCGCACTCTCTTCAGCGCGCAAAGATCGCTTAATACTTCCGTTCACTGTAATGATGCCACGTGAGCCGGGCATCTTGAGTGTGAGGGAAGCGTAGTGCGGTATTGCATTAAAGTGAACGAAAGCTTCGCGTCCGAGTAGTGCTTGATGGCCACTTTGGAACGGAGTGATGTGGAAGGTTAAATGTTCGCTACGGAAGTTATCAAGGAAGCCGAATATAACCTTTAGTAGCAGGGAGCCCGTGCAATGAGCCCCTGGGCCTGGCGTTACTCCTTTAAAGGTAGTATTGCTTTGACAAATTTTTGTTGGGTCTATCCCCATTTCGCAGATTGTGTTTTGGTATATCAGGTTTAGACTGCTGCCACCGTCCATCAGGACTCGTGTGAAGTGGTACCCGTCAATTATTGGGTCTAATACCAGGGCAGCCCATCCTGCATGCCGGATACTTGCTGAGTAATCATGATGGTTGAAAGTGATCGGTTGAGACGACCAGTGGCAGGACTCCGCGATGATAGGCCCTTGGGCATAATTTTCTGGGAGTGCCATTTTGTTTCTCCCCTTGATCACGTGTAACACGTTTACTGTTTTGACTTCTGGTGGAAATTTCTTTTGTTCCCCAGTGTCTTGCTTGAGAGGCTCATCCTCATCTTCGCTTGGTGTATCTTCCCCCTTGTGTACGGCGTTGAGCTTGCCGGACTGCTTGAAGACCCAACATTCTCTATGGGTATGATTAGTGGGTTTACCGGGGGTGCTATGGATCTGACATATTTTGTCCAGAATTTTGTTTAAGCTGGACAGTTCGTCTCTGGCGCCTTTAGAGGGCGGCTTTTGCTGACCTGGCCGAGAGCTTTTGAATCCGGCGTTTACTGCCGTGCTCTTTGTGCTGTCTTCTTTATTCCGGCGTTTGTTATTGCTGTTGCGCCGTGATTTCCCGTTTCCATCTCTAACTTCAGATGTACTGGGGTCGCTGGTGCTGCATCTGGCTAGCCAGCTGTCCTCACCCGCGCAAAAGCAAGTCACGAGGCTTGTTAATGCTGCCATTGTTCTCGGCTTTCTTGGCCGAGGTGTCTGGCAAGACATTCGTCACGGACGCTATGCTTAAAAGCTGCCAAGGCTTTGGCATCCGGACAGTCGACAATTTGGTTCTTTTTAGTAAGAAACATGTTCCAAAGTTTTCGGGCTGACTCTCCGGGTTGTTGAGTTATATGACTCAAATCGTCCGCATCCGGAGGTCAGACATAAGTCCCTTGAAAATTTGCCCGAAAAGCATCTTCGAGCTCTTCCTAGCTTCCAATGGAGTTTTCGGGGAGGCTTTTAAGCCAGTGCCGAGCTGGCCCTTTGAGTTTGAGGGGTAAATACTTTATGGCGTGGAGATCATCTCCCCGAGCCATATGGATATGGAGGATATAGTCCTCAATCCAGATCCCAGGGTCTGTTGTTCCGTCGTATGCCTCTATGTTTACAGGTTTGAATCCCTCTGGATATTTATGGTCCAACACCTCATCGGTGAAACATAGGGGGTGTGCGGCACCCCTGTATCTGGGTGTACCGCGTTGTTCGGATGTTTGTTGTGTTGCATCGTATGCTGGAGCATGCTTGCGTGGTCCATAGATGGATCTGGTTTCGCCGTCCTTTTAATGTGAGCCCTCGTGTAGACCGCGTATTGGCTTATGTGCGGCGTTGCTTGCCGCTTTATGTTGGCCGTGAGGTCGTCTATCCAGCCAGATGGCTGTTTTAATTTTTGGTTGTGGGGGGTCTACGGCCTCCTTATCGAATTCAGGTAGCAACTTCCGCTTTGGTAGCTCTTGGTGGGGCGATTGCCGCCGTACTTCACTGATGTGTTGAGTACTTTACTCCATCTGATTTGGAGTGTGTCCTGCGCAGCCTTGAGCCTTTGCTTCTGCTTTTTTAGACTCCTCGCGGTGGCAACAAGCCTTTGACGGGCATTCTGCTGCTCCAGGTGTTTGTCCGGTGTTATGTCGTCCGGACTATTATCGTTGACATAATTGGTTTGTTCGGTTTGATTCTCCGTGTTGTCGTGGTCCGGCAATGCCTCGCCCTGCTCTAGCGTTGGGTCTGTATGATCATTATTTCTACCGAGGCGGGATTTGGGGCGGCGCTTACGCTGCCGCTTTGACTGCTTCTCGAGGGGACAAGCCTTCGGTGAGTCCTTCTGTTCCTCCTCGTCGTCTTTTGGTGTGTCCACCATGTATACATCATATGATGGGGTGGCTTTCCAGTGCCCTATAGGCGCTGGTTCATGTTCGTCTCCTGCATCGTCGTCCAGACCGTCGATGTTTTCGGAGTCGAAGTCGAGCCTGTCGGTTAAATCATCGACAGTGCCTACCAAGTGGGTGGTGGGTGGGCGTCGAATTTCTTCGTCGTCCGCATCCCAATCCTGCTGGCCATAATCCGGCCAGGGCTCTCCTGACAAAGAAAGAGACCTTAGTGAATTCAGAATGTCGCCAAGGGGCGAGTGCTGAAAGATATCTGTGACGGTGAATTCCATGATTGGCGCCCAATCGGATTCGATTGGCAAGGGCGCGGATGGTTCGGAGTCCGGAAAAGAGTCCGGCTCCTTGGAGTCATGGGCTACGCAGAGGTTTAGCCTGGTGTTCGGCTCGATCGCCGTTGAGACTGTAGCCCCTGAGGCGGTGTCTAACCACCCGTCCTCAACTGGCGCAGTTGGCTCCGAGCTGAGGGTCGGAGTTGATGCGGGCGCAGCCTCTGTGGTACTGTTCGGCGGTAGAGCTAGGTCATACCCATCGCGACAGTGCGGCGCGCCCGGCTGCGGCTCGAATCCGTCGAAGATCAAGTCTCCGCGGATGTCGGCCATGTAATTCAAACTTCCAAATCTGACCTGATGGCCAAGGGCGTAGCTTTCAATCTGCTCCAGATGGCCAAGCGAATTAGCCCGCAGTGCAAAGCCGCTGAATACAAAGATCTGTCCGGGAAGAAAAGTCTCACCCTGGACCGCATCGCTATCGATGATAGTAGGAGCCATCAAGCCTAACGGTGACGACACAAAGGAACTCTCAATGAAAGCACCAATGTCGGTGTCAAAACCAGCGGATCTCGGGTAGGGGGTCCCGAACTGTGCGTCTAGGCCGGATGGTAACATGAGGTAGGGAACACGATGTTTTACCCAGGTTCGGGCCCTCTTGATGGAGGTAAAACTCTACGTCCTGCTTGATTAATATTGATGATATGGGTAGTACAAGAGTAGATCTACCACGAGATCAGAGAGGCTAAACCCTAGAAGCTAGCCTATGGTATGATTGTATGTTATGGTTGTTGTCCTACGGACTAAAACCCTTCAGTTTATATAGACACCGGAGAGGGTTAGGGTTACACAAGGTCGGTTACAAAGGAGGAGATATCCATATCTGTATTGCCTGCTTGCCTTCCACGCCAAGTAGAGTCCCATCCGGACACGAGACGAAGTCTTCAATCTTGTATCTTCATAGTCTAACAGTCCGGCCAATGGAGATAGTCTGGCTGTCTGGAGACCCCCTAATACAGGACTCCCTCACTATGGTTACCCTTTGATCCAGGTTATATGCCATGCTTACAAAAAACGTTTGGGGGCTTGCTACCCAGGTTAACAGGGACCAAAGAGAGTCTGTTGCAAAAGCACAACTCAAACATAGGCGCCCATTCAGCACAACTAAAAAATATTGCTTGGGGGCTCCTTGTTCTAAAGAACAAGGAGTTTTTATGACCCTTGTAATAGGCTTAAAAGCCAGGCTTGGAAGCTAGGTGTATTCGCCTAAAAACCTGGGTCATCCTGCCTATAGGTCAGCTGCTTCTCCATCAGGTAATCCTGATTGACCCACCGAACTCTTAACAGTCATATATGAACTCATTAAGGTTAAAACGCTGGATTGTCATGTGAGGGCACAGCTGACAGATAGCGAGGATGAACCCAGGCTACTAAGCCGCCTTCATTGAAACTTGGTTAAACCTGCCTGTTTGCTTGATGCTACTCCGACCTCGTGTACTCTCAATAAGTCATATCTGAACTTATCCAGGTTAAAACATCGATTAGGTCATGTGAGAGACGGCTTACAGAAAGCGAGGATACTCAAGTGGCTATCATGCTAGTTTCATTGAAGTATTCTGTTATCATACACATATATCATCATATATTGCATCATACATTGCATCATCTTACATCATCATATATTGCATCATACATTGCAACATCATTGCATGCATCATTGCATGCATCATATATGCATGGATATACTGGTTTATATTGCAGGAACCGGTTTTCAAACCGGGTTATATTATTCAAATCTTTAATAGCCAATATGACTAGATTTTTATTATGGTAATCAGTAACCAGTATTATGATTAAGGTTTTCAATGTCGCTTCAGCGCAATGGCTATTATTTATCAATGGATATGATTTATTCTACAATGAAAGGAATAGTCCCGAGCCGCTGCATGCTTACGACCTGGCACTTGGGGGCTACATTATTCAAGTTGAGATTACATCAAATAGGCAAGTCCCATGTCACTGCCAGGATGCACCATGGCACTTGGGGGCTAATGCAAAGTCATTTTTTCTCACCTTATTGAAGACCCGACTCATCACATCATAATGAGCCAGCCCTTGGGGGCTACCAATTGCTCCTGTCAACAATTCAAGGTACACACGTCTTCAACCATTATATTGAAGGGCCCACTGCTCAGTTGGTAAAGCACAAAGCTCTTAACCTTGTGGATGTGGGTTCAAGCCCCATGATGGGGGTTACATCATATGATGTTCTTTTCAAAGAAGTATATATAAAGTCCCAGCTCAGTATTATCTTACTGAGCCGGCCCTTGGGGGCTACACGTTATTGTTCAACTCTACATGATCATATCTACAAAGTCCCTACTCATTATTGCATAATGACCCGACCCTTGGAGGCTACACGTCCCTGCTTGAGTATACATGATCATATTTATAAAGTCCCTGCTCATTATTGCATAATGACCCAGCCTTTGGAGGCTACACTGGTTAAAGTTTTATGAGTATAAGACGATTACAAGTCCCAGATTGCTGCAAGCATGACAACCCGGTAATTGGGGGCTACATGTGTGGAATATTCAGTTTTGACTAGTGATTGAGATGAACAACCTCGATTTCTTCAAGATTGCAACATTTATATTGAAGCAAGTCTTAAGCTGTTACTACACTCCCTTCTTAAGACTTGGGGGGCTACAGGTGATATGAATATAATGGAGGAATATCTTCAAATTCTTGGTTTTGAGTAAAACAGGGAGATCAAATGTGTGACCCGGCGTTGGCAACAATCATGACCCGGAATTATCACTTTTTATAACCCGATGATTTTGGAAATCATGACTCGACAAGTTCTACATTTTCAAGACGGCTGGATATCAATTGAATATTTCAAAAACCAATATTTTTGTCAAGTCAGAGCATTGAAGGCTGATTCAAATGGATTCTTTATTTACAATATTTCTTCTACAAGCAAATTGATTATGAAGCTGGCCTAATGACCCGGATTTTCTAGGAGGAAATAACAAGGACTTAAGGATGATTAGGTGCCGACTTACAAGAATATTTAACCTGGAGCACAACCTGTCAAATTTGTTCTTGAATTTATGTTGCAAATCAGTTTAACATGGATAAATCCAAATTAAACTGGGGGCTAATGTCGGGGATATACCCCGCGGTGTAACCCGCCGGATGTATGATCTGGCTGGAGTATGGCGACTCAAGAGTGACCTGCCCGATCTTGGCGATTCATTAGTAAGCCGGTTGGCAGGTCAGACAGACGACAAGGCCCAAGGCCCAGAAGGCCGACTCACATTTATGGTGGGCCGGCTTAAGAGGAAAGCGTAAGGAATATTCCCTTACAAAGGAAGCAAGACTAGGGCTCCACTTGTAATAGAGTAATCCTAATCCTATTAGGACTAGTCATGTAACCCGCCCCTTCAACATATATAAGGAGGGGCAGGGCACCCCAAGGGGGAGAAGAAAAATAATGGCTAAGGCTAGACACAACTAGGAGAGCCGGTTTACGACGACTCTCTCATGAGCATAATGAGATCTAGCCACAGACAACATGTAGGGCTATTACCGGATGATGTTTCCCGGGGCCCGAAGCTGTCTAAATCCTTATCTTGTGTTGCGTCTCTCGATTCCGCTCAACCCCTCTCAAGCTACTACAAAGATGCGTTGGCCTCATGACTAAGTCCTCACACTAGGACATCTGCCATGAGAACTCCACGACAGATGGTGTTATTAGACGTTGTGTACCTAAGCATGAACAGGAATAGATCCTACGCGTGTCACTCCAAGGCTTATGGAGGACACCACGCTGGAGATAGAACTGCACACAAGGTATTGCAATCTGGTTTTTATTGGCCTACTCTCTTCAAGGATGCCCGTAAGTTTGTTTTGTCTTGTGATGAATGTCAGAGAATTGGTAATATTAGTAGATGTCTAGAAATGCCTAGGAATTATTCACTTGTTATTGAACCATTTGATGTTTGGGGCTTTGATTATATGGGACCTTTTCCTTCCTCTAATGGGTATACACATATTTTATTTGCTGTTGATTACATTACTAAGCGGGTAGAAGCTATTCCAACTAGTAGTGCTGATCATAACACCTCTATTAAGATGCTTAAATAAGTTATTTTCCGAGTTTGGAGTCCCTAGATATTTAATGACTGATGGTGGTTCATATTTCATTCATGGTGCTTTTCGTAAAATGCTTGCTAAGTATGATGTTAATCATAGAATTGCATCTCCATATCATCCACAGTCTAGTGGGCAAGTAGAACTTAGCAATAGAGAGCTTAAATTAATTTTGCAGAAGACTATCAATAGATCTAGGAATAATTGGTCCAAGAAACTTGATGATGCATTATGGGCCTACAGAACTGCATACAAAAATCATATGGGTATGTCTCCATATAAAATGGTTTATGGTAAAGCATGTCACTTACCTCTTGAATTAGAACATAAGGCATATTGGGCTATTAAAGAGCTCAACTATGACTTTAAACTCACCGTGAGAAGAGGCTTTTTGACATTAGCTCACTTGATGAATGGAGAACCCAGGCTTATGAGAATGCTAAACTGTTTAAAGAGAAAGTTAAAATATGGCATGACAAAAGGATACAAAAACGTGAGTTTAATGTAAGTGATTATGTATTATTATACAACTCTCGTTTAAGATTTTTTTTGCAGGTAAACTCCTCTCTAAATTGGAAGTGTCGGTGTCAAAACCAGCGGATCTCAGTTGGGGGTCCCGAACTATGCGTCTAGGCCGGATGGTAACAGGAGGCAGGGAACACGATGTTTTACCCAGGTTCGGGCCCTCTTGATGGAGGTAAAACCCTACGTCCTGCTTGATTAATATTGATGATATGGGTAGTACAAGAGTAGATCTACCACGAGATCAGAGAGGCTAAACCCTAGAAGCTAGCCTATGGTATGATTGTATGTTATGGTTGTTGTCCTACGGACTAAAACCCTTCGGTTTATATAGACACCGGAGAGGGTTAGGGTTACACAAGGTCGATTACAAAGGAGGAGATACCCATATCCGTATTGCCTAGCTTGCCTTCCACGCCAAGTAGAGTCCCATCCTGACACGAGACGAAGTCTTCAATGTTGTATCTTCATAGTCCAACAGTCCGGCCAAAGAATATAATCCGGCTGTCCAGAGACCCCTAATCCAGGACTCCCTCAGTAGCCCCCGAACCAGGCTTCAATGACGACGAGTCCAGCGCGCAGATTGTCTTCGGCATTGCAAGGCGGGTTCCTCTCCAAATTCCGTGTACCTGTTGAAATAGTGTTCGGCCTCTTGTGAATGTTGCACTCCTTGGCTTCCACGCCCAATAATGGCCACTTTCCATGTGTCGAGCGAATATGAAGAGCCAGGGTGTTTTTGCGTTTACCCCCTAGCTGTGTGAATGAGCTGCCTATTAAAAAGACGAGGATTCAGATCCAAATCACACCATCCTCCCTTGGCGAGCCTTCATCGGAGCGCATTCGACAGAGGTCCATTCCATCATGGCCGGTCGACGCAGCTCCTCCTCTCGCTCCCCTAGCCCCAAGCCTGGAGATTGGGAGAGATGTTCCGTCCCACACAGCAAATTAGTGATGCTTCGGACCAAGGGATTTCTTCCCCCAGCGTACATGGTTCCGGTTCGAGCCGGGCTCGCCACCTATAATGGCGGAGAGCCTTCCCAATCCCTCCAAGGGAGAGCGGGTATGCCTTGTCCCTTATTTGGTAAGAGGGCTCGGATTTCCAATTCATCCGTTTCTCCAGGGGCTCCTGGAGTTCTACGGCCTCCAGCTGCACAACCTTACGCCTGCTCCATGTTGCATATCGCGGGATTCGTAGCCCTTTGCGAGTTGTTTTTGGGCTGTGAGGCTCATTTCGCTCAGTGGAAGAAGCTGTTCTGCCTTGTGCCTCGTTCTCAAAAGGGGTCGATATATCAAGTGGGCGGAGCCGAAGTGTGGCGTATTGCTGGGACCGAATACCTGTCGGGAACCCCAAAGAAGACGTCCGAAGACTGGCCTTCAGAATGGTTTTATATAGAAGACGTCCCCCTCCCGGATCCTATTCGAATCGGCCTTCCTGAGTTTGACAACGCCCCTTTAAAGAAGCGCCGGAGCTGGCGTCCATGGAGCTCCCTGGAGGAAGATGACAGGGACGTTCTTTACCTGATGAGCCGGATAAGCTTTTTAGCTTGACCCGGATTGACCATGATCGAGGTCATGGCCACATGTATTATGCGGGGGGTGCAGCCGCTTCAATATAGAGGCCACCCCATGTGGGATTTCAACGGGGAGGATGACGCCACCCGCCACGGCCGTAAAGGGCCGGGATCGGTTGCTGATCTAATAAAGATCTTATCCACTTTGTACAAGGGAGAAGAGGAGGAATTCCTTTGTGTCAACCCACAGGGTGGATTTTCTATGTACAATCCTCCGAGCTGGGTAAGCAGAGACTTTTTCTCGCCCATCTGTTTCGTATTCCCGTAGTGAAGTATTCAGTCTAGCAATTTCAACGCAGGAGCTGCGCCAGGCTGTAAGGGAGATAAACAACCCCCCTCCACAACCCGAGGACCCTGGACGGTCCCTTGACCCGGCCTCCCAGGAGAATCCGGACATATCTGTGGAGCTGATCGATGGGGAATTTTACCAATTGATTAATGACAACGCTTTGGTGGCCATTACGGCTGATTACCCTGGGCTAATTCCAGCCTCACAGGTGACTGAGACCGAAGTCCGAGTACTTCGAAAAGGGATCCGTCCTTGCGTGTTTTTTATTGCCGTATAACAGCCATGTTTTGCAAGGGAGGTCCTCGAGGCGGAAGGCCGAGCCTGCGGCAAATAGCCAACAAGGGGCCGCGAGGCCAGGAAGGCTGAAAAGACCCGCAGTTTGGATTGAGACACCGGCGCAGCGGTACGGCGCGCCGTCTTTATTGCAAGACATTATTCTCGGAGGCATATTAACGGCCATGCCTTCTTTTCAGGAAAAAGAGCGCTCGCCGGACTATACCCGGAGAGGCTACTAATCACGCCTCCACCAGCCAGGCTCCAAGGCCGGATTCGGAGGCGGGAACGAATACGAGGCGTGCGCCGGGCGCTCCTCCGACAGAGGATGCGGATAAACTGTCCGCCACCAATTCCGAGGTGGAAAGTGCCATGAACCACAGGCGTCGCCGGACTGTTCTTCGTGACGCTTGTTTCTCCCAAGAGGCATTGGATGCCTTCAACTCGGGAGATGCGTACCTCCGTGCCGCTCAAAATGGTCTAGCCAGAGCCATGGAGCAGTATGTAAAAGACATAAGGGTGAGAAAATTTGGTGATTATATATATATCAGTAGCCCCTGAGACTTGAAACAATTAGAATAACTGATTTAAGGATCATTTGTTATGCAGGTTCTTACCAAAAAGAATACTGAACTGTCCCAGGAGCAGGAAGAGTGTAGAGCCCAACTTCAGGCCGCACTGGCCGCAGTGGGGGAGCCCAAAGAGACCCCCTCTGGTAATATATCCTTCGAATGATAAGTGTCATATAGGATGCGGCGTATATGCAGATCTGACGATAAAATTGCAGATGACACTGGAGTAAATCCGGATAAGCAACAGCTCCTACGCCAGCTGAAGGCCGGTGAGAGCGTGCTTACGAGGGTGAGGTAGGAGAAGAATGATCTCCTAGATGCCAACACCAAGCTGGGCGTGGAACTAAAAGATGTTCGTGCCTAACTGTCGGACTCTGTTAAGGAGAATCGGCGGCTTCGACACAACATATTTAGTAAGTGCTTGAACGAACTTTGAAAAAGAGTTCAGCGAGGAAGCTGGCTGACAGAGTTATGTCTGTAGGTATGCTAACAGGTCGTCCTGCCGAGGAAATGCCCGGTGCAACGGGTGACCTTCTTCCCGAGCTCTCACAGCTGCACGAACGAGTTTGGCAGGTGATGCAAGGTGTCGCCCAGGCCTTGTGGCCATCCGTCTCCATACCCGAAGGCCTTGGAGAGCTTGCAGAAAAGTTGAAGGGAGCGCGGCGGCGCTTCTGATTATGGAAGATATCGGCCTGCCGTCAGGGCGCCAGGGAAGCCTGGGCAATGGTGAAGACACGGTACACGAAGGCTGCCCAAACCACATGGCCGAAGTCGGACCTGTGGGGCCCGATGGGAAGGAGATCCCTGTGAGCTTAGTGTACGGCCAAGTAGAATTGGCCGCAAAGTATTCCCAACACGACTGTAGACTAGATAGCCTATTGGATGGTATTGAAGAGGAATTCAACCAGTCAAATTGACTATGTAATTTAAAGTGACATGTATAATGCCTTCCAGCCAGATTGTAGATCGTTTGTCGTGGCGGACCTTTTCGCTTCAACCTCGGGATCCGGCGGTCCGGAGTGTATCCGAATACCCTCTCGGTTATGTAAGAATCGGGGCATGCATGGAGACCAGGCGTAGGGGTCATTAGTGCTTTATCAGACAAGTGTCCAACTAGTTATGTTATTACATGGGTAGTAAGAAACATCTTCCAGGGAGAATAGTTCCGTTAAGGGTTCCTTTCCCTGGGTAAGCATGCCCTAAAGTGCATGTCCGGACTGCGATAAGAAGCGCAGAAAAAGCATCTGGGGGCAGATATGGATAATAAATAAAAGTCATATTTTGTTCATCGACCGAATATTCCCTTAAGAACGCTAGCTATCGGCTTCACCCAGTCTGAGGTACACATCCGGCTGACCCGGCGGTAACAATCGCAGAGGTGCTCCCCTTTTGCCCTAGCCGAATTAACAGGAACGTAGGGCATAAATAGAAGAGCCAGGCAACCCAGCTTGGCCAAAACGTAAGTCATATCGATGCATATAATGGTGAAAAAAGGTACATGCGGAAGTATAACACATGTGTTGGGCGTGAGGCCCAGGTAAATAATTTAAGCTTCTGTGAAAGAAGCCCCCAGGTATGGAGTGTGCGGCTAGCGCATCTATAATGTACAAGTGAGGCACAAGGTGACCCTTGAAGGCCTAGAGAAATAATGAGAAAAGGAAAGAAAGGGAAACAAAACAGATGATGCATATGCAGAAAATGGACAAAGGGAGGGGACTAACATAGAGTCCGGTGCTAGGTGTAGAATCTTCGAAGCCTGGCTGCGTTCCATGGGTTCGGCTCGAGTCGACTAGTCGATGCATCCCGCAGTCGGTACACTACACCGGTCAGAACTTGGTCGATAATGAAGGGACCTTCCCATTTGGGCTCGAGCTTGTTCTTTTTCTTATCCGGCAGTCGTAGAACTAGTTCGCCAACGTTATAAGTTTTGGCCCGTACTTCTCTGCTTTGGTATCTGTGAGCGTGTTGCTGGTAAAATGCGGAACGGGCTTTGGCTACGTCGCGCTCTTCCTCCAAGGTGTCCAGACTGTCCTACCGATCGAGCTTGGCTTCTCTTTCTTCGTACATGCGCACTCGAGGTGAGTCATGAATTATGTCATAGGGCAAGACTACCTCTGCGTCGTACACCATAAAAATGGTGTATATTCGGTACTACGATTCGGCGTGGTCCGCAGCCCCCAGAGTACGGAGTCGAGCTCTTCTACCCAGTGCGTGTCATACTCCGTTAAGGAACACACTAATCTGGGTTTAATGCCGCTCATTATAAGACCGTTTGCTCGTAGACTGAAGCATAATCAAGCTTGATGCCCATTTTGCTGCACCAGAGTTTTACCTTGTCGGCGTGAAGTTCGTGTCGTTATTAGTGATGATGCTGTGGGGGACGCCGTAACGGTGTACAACCCCGGATATGAAATCTATCACCGGTCCAGATTCGGCTGTTTTAACCGGTTTAGCCTCTATCCATTTGGTGAATTTATCCACCATGACCAATAAGTATTTTTTTCTTGTGGGTTCCCCCTTTAAGGGGTCCAACCATGTCAAGCCCCCAGACCACGAAGGGCCATGTAATGGGGATTGTTTGGAGGGCGGTGGGTGGCATGTGGCTTTGATTTGCAAAGAGCTGGCAACCGGCGCAACGCTGGACCAAGTCCCGTGCATCTGCCCGGGCCGTTGGCCAATAGAATCCTGTACGGAAGGCCTTGCTTACAAGAGCCCGGGCTGCAGCGTGATGACCGCCGAGTCCGGCGTGAATTTCTGCCAAAAAGTTCCGCCATTCCTCTTCAGAGATGCATCTTTGAAGGACTCCGGTAGTGCTTTTCTTGTACAATTCTCCCTCATGGACCCTGTAGGCCTTGGATCGCCGCACTATGCAGCGTGCCTGATATTGGTCTTCCGGAAGTTCCTGTCTAGTTAGGTAGGCCATGAATGGTTCTGTCCACGGGGCAATAGTGGCCATTATTTCGTGGGCTGAATGTGTTATTTCAATGGCGGAGCCTCCGATTGTGTCAGAGAGTTCGGTATCGGGTATTTTGGCCGGGTCCGGACTGTTGTTACCGGTGACCCTTTCCCATGCTATGGATGGCTTGAAGAGCCTTTCCAGAAATATGTTGGGAGGGACCGCGTCGCCTTTTGCGCCGATGCGGGCGAGTATATCCGCCGCCTGATTGTTTTCCCGAGCCACATGGTGAAATTCGAGCCCCTCGAACCGAGATGACATTTTTAGGACGACATTGCGATAAGCTGCCATTTTCGGATCCTTGGCACCGAAGTCTCCATTTATTTGGGATATCGCGAGGTTCGAATCCCCGCGCACCTCTAGGCGTTGAATGCCCATGGATACTGCCATCCGGAGACCATGTAGAAGGGCCTCATATTCGGTTGCGTTGTTGGAGTCCATATACATTATCTGTAGTACGTATTGAAATGTATCTCCTGTTGGGGACGTCAAAACGACGCCAGCCCCCAGACCAGCCAACATTTTGGAGCCGTCGAAGTGCATGATCCAGTTTGAATATGTGCCATACTCCTTAGGGAGTTCGGCTTCCGTCCACTCGGTGACGAAGTCAGCCAAAACTTGCGACTTAATAGCTCGCCGTGGCTTGTAAGTTATGTCGAACGGGAGGAGCTCAATGGCCCATTTGGCAATCCGGCCCATCGCGTCACGGTTGTTTATAATATCGTTGAGTGGTACTTCCGAGGCTACCGTTAGCGAACACTCTTGAAAGTAGTGTCGCAGCTTCCGGAATGCCATAAATACCGCGTACGCTATCTTTTGATAAAGCGGGTAACGTGAGTTGCATGGAGTAAGGACAATGGACACATAGTAAACCGGTTTTTGAAGGGGGAATTTGTGTCCGTCCGTTTCTCATTCGACGACGAGCACTGCGCTTACTACTTGATGAGTTGCCGCAATGTATAATAGCATTGGTTCGCCAATGTTTGGCGCGGCCAGGACTAGGTTTGTTGCCAATATGGCTTTTATTTCGTTGAGTCCAGCCGTGGCGGCATCCGTCCACTCGAAGTGTTCAGTGCGCCGGAGGAGGCGATAAAGGGGTAATGCCTTTTCTCCCAAGCGGGAGATAAAGCGGCTTAGAGCCGCCACGCATCCGGTCAATTTTTGTATTTGTTTGAGGTCCTTTGGGATGTCCAATTGTGATATCGCTCGGATCTTGGCTGGATTTGCTTCAATTCCTCTACCGGATACAGTCAAGCCCAAGAGCTTTCCGATTGGTATGCCGAAAACGCATTTTTCTGGGTTGAACTTGATGTCGTATGTTCGAAGGTTATCGAATGTGAGCCTCAAGTCGTCTACTAGAGATTCGACATGCTTGGTTTTGACGACCACGTCATCTACGCATGCCTCCACTGTTTTGCCGGTCTGGTTTGCCAGACATGTCTGAATCATGCGCTGATATGTTGCGCTGGTGTTTCTGAGCCCGAAGGGCATTGTGTTGAAGCAGAATGGGCCGTACGGTGTGATGAATGCCGTTGCGGCTTGGTCTGGCTCTACCACTTCAATTTGATGGTAGCCGGAGTATGCGTCGAGGAAACACAATGAATTGTGTCCTGCGGTAGCGTCGATGATTTGATCGATGCGGGGGAGGGGGAAGGGATCCTTTGGGCAGGCCTTGTTAAGGTCCTTAAAATCGACGCACAAGCGCCAGGATTTGTCCTTCTTTGGTACCATCACCAGGTTCGCTAGCCAGTCCGGATGTTTTATGTCTCTGATGAATCCGGTCTCCAATAGCTTGGCTAGTTCCTCTCCCATGGCTTGTCTCTTAGGTTCGGAGAAACGCCGAAGAGCCTACTTGACTGGCTTGAATCCTTTTAGGATATTTAGGCTATGCTTGGCCAGCCTGCGTGGGATTCTTGGCATGTCTGAAGGGTGCCAGGCAAAACTGTCCCAGTTCTCGCGTAGGAACTCTCGCAGTGTGGCGTCGACATCAGGGTTTAATTGTGCCCCGATGGAAGCTGTTTTTGTAGGGTCCGTTGGATGGACTTGGAATTTGACTATTTCGCCCGCCAGTTTAAAGGAGGTGGACTTGGATCTTTTATCGAGTATCACGTCGTCCCTGTTCACCATGGAGCGCAGCGCAGTGAGTTCCTCGGCCGCTAGGCCTTCGGATAGTGCCTCGAGGGCCAGTGCGGCTGTCTTATTTTCGGTGCGGCGTGCTATGTCCGGATAACTAGCAAGAGTGATGATTCCGTTGGGCCCGGGCATTTTGAGCTTCATGTACCCGTAATGGGGTATGGCTTGGAAGATTGTAAATGCCTCCTGCCCTAATAGAGCGTGGTATCCGCTGCTGAACGGGGCCGCTTGGAATGTAATTTCTTCGGACCTGTAATTATCCGCGTGCCGAATACCACATCTAGTGTGATTTTCCCAGCACAGCATGCTTCCCGACTGGGGGTGATTCCTCTAAAGGTTGTGCTACTTTGCTCAATGCGGCTCTAGTCTATTTCCATCTTTTGAAGAGTTTCCTCATAGATGAGCTTTAATCCACTGCCGCCGTCCATGAGTACCTTGGTGAGTCGAAAGCCGTCCATGATTGGACTGAGGACCAGTGCGGCTGGTGCTCGGGCTGTTCGGAATTTAGGTTCGTCACTGGCATTGAAGGTAATAGCCGTGTCACTCCAAGGATTTATTTCTGCTACGTGGCAGATTTTGGCCATGCTGCGGAGTGTTCGCTTGCGTCTATTATTTGACGCGAAGGTCTCAAAGACCGTTAACACCGTATTGTTGTCCACGGGATGGTGCTCTGTGGTATTTGGGAGGAGTAGATCCTCACCACTTTTGGCCACCTGCCAGAGTATCCAATATGCTCTAAGGCTGTGCGTTGGTATTGCATCCACTGTACTGTGAATTTTGCAGGGTCCGTTGAGCCAACCCTCCAGTACGGTTCCTTGCCTCGTAGAGGGCTTTTGCTTTTTGGTAGTTAACCCAGGTGTATTGTGATAATGCACCCTTTTATTTCAGACTGGGTTTGTATTCAGGGCCGGATTATCCCAAAATTTTATTTCGGTTTTCCAGGCGCTTTCCATCGCACAGTACTTTCGTACTATGGACACCAAGTCGGCAAAGCGTGTAATTTCGCGGCGACTTATGGCGTTGAGGATTCCCTTGTCTGTGCAATTATTGCAGAAGAATGAAATTGCGTCTTCCTCGCGGTAGTCCTTTATCCTGTTCATGACCAGGAGGAATCTGGCCCAGTAATGGTGTACTGTTTCTTCGAGCTCTTGCCTAATTTGGGATAGATCGCTTGTGTTTGGGTGGGTGGGTGGAATTGAACCCGAATCCTCACCCAATCGGAGACTCCGGGGTCAAGGAGTTTCCGAACTCGGAAGTTTGGATTCTTGGATGTTCTCCAATAAATCTAGCCCGCTGCCTGACTCTAGGTTCAGGTCTTGAGTGATGTCCTCCCCTCCGCGGGTATCCGGCTTGGAGGGATCGGGAATCCGGACATAGCTAGTCCTTAGGATAGATGAAGGGTTGCCGCATTGTTCCTCCACCACTGCAACGTGATGGGTGACTTGGGGAGAGTTGATCTCTCTCAGATCGGATTTAGGCCAAATCTGATCGTAGTCTGTAGCGACTCCCAGGGCGGCGATGTTATCCAAGAGCTTGTTCAGGGAAGAGAGCTCCATTGGATCTAACTGCTCGGCGAGTTCCGAGTTGACGTGAAGATTGCTTTCGATGATCCGAGAAGTCATCGTCGGCGCAGCGGCCGAACAGGCGGTCATAAGAAAACCACCTAGACGGAGAGTTTGGCCGATAGCCAAAGCTCCCTCAGCAACAGTGCCGTCTTTAAAGACGGGATGAGGCATCCTTCCTGGTGGCGACGGCACAGCGGAGCTCTCAATGAAAGCACCAATGTCGGTGTCAAAACCAGTGGATCTCGGGTAGGGGGTCCCGAGTTGTGCGTCTAGGCCGGATGGTAACAGGAGGCAGGGGACACGATGTTTTACCCAGGTTCGGGCCCTCTTGATGGAGGTAAAACCCTACGTCCTGCTTGATTAATATTGATGATATGGGTAGTACAAGAGTAGATCTACCACGAGATCAGAGAGGCTAAACCCTAGAAGCTAGCCTATGGTATGATTGCATGTTATGGTTGTTGTCCTACGGACTAAAACCCTTCGGTTTATATAGACACCGGAGAGGGTTAGGGTTACACAAGGTCGGTTAGAAAGGAGGAGATACCCATATCCGTATTGCCTAGCTTGCCTTCCACGCCAAGTAGAGTCCCATCCGGACACGAGACGAAGTCTTCAATCTTGTATCTTCATAGTCCAACAGTCCGGCCAAAGAATATAATCCGACTGTCCGGAGACCCCTAATCCAGGACTCCCTCGGGAAGGTCCTTACAACATCGAGGAGGTCTACTAGTCCGGTGCCATAAAAATCAACAACTTCGAAGGCACAAATCCGAGGGTGGTGAACGGTCAAAGAATCAAACTTTATATCTCAGGTAATCCTATAAATGTTGAAACTAATGTTATGGAGACCTTAACCCCAAGGAATACATAAGGGACACTTTCCAAAACATTTCAGACTCCGAAAAGGAATAGGTACGTGGTACGGTAAGTAAACTGACTCCAAAACAGTTCTAATGACAATTTTTCTCTGTTTTGGAATATTTAAGAAAATAGGAATATAAGAAGCAGACCGGAAAGGACACGAGGCTTCCACGAGGGTGGAGGGCGCACCCTACCCCCTTGGGCATGACCCCTGCCTCGTGGGCACCTCGTGTGCTCTCCGGACTCCGTTTTCTTGCACGATACTTCTTTTGGTCGGTAAAAATTCATTATATAATCTCCCGAAGGTTTTGACCACCGTATCACGTAAATATCCTCTGTCTTGGTTTCGAGCTATTTTTCTGACAGATCTAGATCACCATGGCGTCTTCAAGTGCCCCCAAGGACAAGTTCTTCGAGAAGGTCATCAACCCCTACCTTGCGGAGGTGCTGCAACACCCTCAAACCATTGGGATGCATGAGGGGTTGCTGCATATCCGCGATGTTGAGGGACCAAGGAGGACCGGAAGCATGGAGACAAGGCTCGAGGCATTGGAGCAACAAGTTTTCAAGTGCCAGGAGATGGTGGAACGTGGACTCGACTCCAATGATATAATGATCATGGAGTTCACCAACAACCACAAGCTGGATGACAAGAACATTGGGGAGGCCATCTTCAAGCTTCATGAGAAAATCAAGCGCCTCCAAGCCCAGATCTAAGACCTACAAAACCAAAACTGTGAGTATGAGTATAGATTCAAGAGGATGAGTTTGGCTGCAGAATTGAGGATTCCGGAGACTCGATCATCCTTCTATGATGGTGAGCCTATGCCTTGGAAGATGGACAACAAGCCTACATCATCAACAACTCCTTCATCACCACCCCCGGAGAAGGAGACATAAACGCATGTGTATGGGCACTCCCCTTGGGAACTACCAAGCTTGGGGGAGTGCCCCGGTATCGTATCACCATCACTTTTATCTTTACCTTTTTCGTAGTTCGATCCTTTTGGTAATATCTTGATCTAGTAGAATAAAGTTTTAGTATGATCTAGTTGTGAGTTTTGCTTTATGATCCTTCTATGTAATCGAGTTCATGAGGTATATATAATAAATATTAGTGTTGAGTCAAGGGCTTGATTATTTTGCTATGATCTTGAGGTAATAAAATAAAAGAAAAGAAATAAAAGAAATAAAGAGATCATATTGATCTTATGGGGAGTAGTGACTTCACATATAAAGAGTATGATGAATAAAAGTTGTTGAGAGTTGACAAACATAGTTTTGGTAATCGTTGCAATTAATAGGAAGTAATAAAGAAAGAGAGGTTTTCACATATAAATATACTATCTTGGACATCTTTTTATAATTGTGAGCACTCATTAAAGTATGAAATGCTAAAGAGTTGACGTCGAGCAAGGAAGACAATGTAATGGGTTATGCTTTCTTACATCTGAGATAAATTATATTGTCATGGATCATCCAACATGTTGAGCTTGCCTTTCCCTCTCTCGCTATCCAATTAATTTGCACCAAGTAGAGATACTACTTGTGCTTCCAAATATCCCTAAAACCAGTCTTTCCATGAGAGTCCACCATATCTACCTATGGATTGAGTAAGATCCATCAAGTAAGTTGTCATCGTTGCAAGCAATAAGAATTGCTCTCTAAATATGTATGACTTATCAGTGTGGAGAAAATAAGCTTTATACGATCTTGTGATGTGGAAGAAATAAAAACGACGGACTGCATAATAAAGGTCCATATGACAAGTGGCAATATAAAGTGGCGTTCTTTTGCATTAAGATTTCATGCATCCAACCATAAAAGCGCATGACAACCTCTGCTTCCCTCTGCGAAGGGCCTATCTTTTATTCTTGTCTTATACTTCATGCAAAGAGTCATGGTGATCTTCACCTTACTTTTTACATTTTATCCTTTGGCAAGCACAATGTGTTGGAAAGATCCTGATATATATGGCTGATTGGATGTAGGTTTTCATGAACTATTATTGTTGACATTACCCTTGAGGTAAAATGTTGGGAGGCAAAACTATAAGCCCCTGTCTTTCTCCGTGTCCGATTAAAACTTCATAACCATAAATATCATCTGAGTGTTTGCAATTGTGAAAGACTAAAAGATGGTTGAGTATGTGGACTTGCTGAGAAGCTCTTATATTGACACTTTCCTATGTTGTGATAAATTGCAATTGCTTCAGTGACTGAGATTATAGTTTGTTAGTTTTCAATGAAGTTTCTGATTCAAACTTACGTGTGTGAATGAATTGTTACTTTAGCATAAGAGATCATATGATAAATTGCAATTGCAATTGCTTCAATGACTGAGAATTTTCATTTTGAGCCAACAATTTTCTGACAGCCTTTAAATTTTCACCAATATGGCGGTAGCCTCCGGAACTGGGTTATCTTTCCCTCCATTGTCATGGGGTTCTTGAATTTGCTGAAAGTGGTAAGATTTGCTAAGTCATGTCATCGTAGCCCCCGAGTCTTAAGATTACTCAAAGAATTGGCTTGAGACTCTCCATTCTTGACCATAGCATAAGAGGTGTATTATTGGCGTTGATAACGCGATGTGAATCCACAGAAGGTTGAGGTGACTGCAGCGGGTTATAAATGATCCTATATGAGCTGTGTCAGCAACTCGGGCAATGGTTCATCCCAACTGGCTGTTTTGAAGTTAACCAAACTGTAGTGGCGGCGACTTGTGCGCCTATACATTAAGTCATCCGATATAGGCTGAGAATATGGTATGGTTTGCTCCATAATTATTGGAATAGACCGGACTGAGGGGCGACAACTTGCACATCTTTGTTGGTAACTTTTGCAATCGGGTATAACTTTGATGTATTGATGGAACTCAGTTTGCAAGGGTGGCGACTTAAGCGCTTCTTGGCAGTGAATAATTGTCCTGATGCAATTGAATGGGAAATGATCTTGTTGTGTCTACCATGAACATGGAACCATTGTCCTGTGTATAAAAATATTAAAGGGAGAATAATTGTTCTCAAAGGAATTTAACATGCATTATTAATATAAATAAAGTGGATAGCACCTGGCATTTCCCTGGGACCTCGAACCAGTCATATATGTTGGTGGTGAGATGCAGAGGCTGCAGCGGCTCAGAATAGACGCACCAAGTGTTTTTTTCAGCACCTGACCGCTTGACTTCTCGTCCAATCCAATCTGCTCTTATCTCTTTCTTTCCTCTGACAAGTGAGCGCACGGGAGTAAAGGCCTTGGCGGCTCACGGCCATAGCTAGCTCGTGGAACGGTGGAAGTGACACGAATCCGAGCAGGCCATGGCGATGGAGGCGACTTGACAGAAGCGCAGGCATGCGACAACAAGGCGGTGATACGTCCATTTTGCATCATGCTTTTATATCAATATTTATTGCATTATGGGCCGTTATTACACATTATGTCATAATGCTTATGCCTATTCTCTCTTATGTTACAAGGTTTACATGAAGAGGGGGAATGCCGGCAGCTGGAATTCTGGGCTGGAAAAGGAGCAAATGTTAGAGACCTATTCTGCACATCTCCAAAAGTCCTAAAACTTCACGGGAGCATGTTTCAGAATATATAAAAAATATTGGGTGAAAGAAGTACCAGAGGGGGGCCACCCACCGTCCACGAGGGTGGGGGCGCGCCCCCTGCCTCGTGGGCCCCCTGTTGGCCCTCCGATGCCCATCTTTGGCTATATGGAGTCTTTCGTCGAGGAAAAAATCATAACAAGCTTTCGGGACGGAACTCCGCCGCCATGTGGCGGAACCAATCTAGGGCTCCGGCGGAGCTGTTCTGCCGGGGAACTTCCCTCCGGGAGGGGGAAATCATCACCAACGATCCTCTCATCAGGAGGGGGTCAATCTCCATCAATATCTTCACCAGCACCATCTCATCTCAAACCCTAGTTCATCTCTTGTATCCAATCTTTGTATCCAAACCTCAGATTGGTACCTGTGGGTTGCTAGTAGTGTTGATTACTCCTTGTAGTTGATGCTAGTTGGTTTACTTGGTGGAAGATCATATGTTCAGATCCATTATGCACATTATTACCCCTCTGATTTTGAACATGAATATGCTTTGTGAGTAGTTACGTTTGTTCCTAAGGACATGGGAGAAGTCTTGCTATAAGTAGTCATGTGAATTTGGTATTCGTTCGATATTTTGATGAGATGTATGTTGTCATCCCTCTAGTGGTCTCATGTGAACGTGGACTAAATGACACTTCATCAATGTTTGGGCCTAGAGGTAGGCATTGGGAAGTAATAAGTAGATGATGGGTTCCTAGAGTGACAGAAGCTTAAACCCTAGTTTATGTGTTGCTTCGTAAGGGACTGATTTGGACCCATTTGTTTCATGCTATGGTTAGGTTTACCTTAATACTTCTGTTGTAGTTGCGGATGCTTGCAATAGGGGTTAATCATAAGGGCGATGCTTGTCCAAGTAAGGCCAGTACCCAAGCACCGGTCCACCCACATATCAAATTATCAAAGTACCGAACGTGAATCATATGAATGTGATGGAAACTAGCTTGACGATAATTCCCATGTGTCCTCGGGAGCTCTTTCCTTTATATAAGAGTTTGTCCAGGCTTGTCATTTGCTAAAAAAAGGATTGGGCCATCTCGCTGCACCTTATTTACTTGCATTACTTGTTACTCATTACAAATTACCTTATCACAAAACTATCTGTTACCGATAATTTCAGTGCTTGCAGAGAATACCTTGCTGAAAACTGGCTATCATTTCCTTCTGCTCCTCATTGGGTTTGACACTCTTACCTATCGAAAAGGCTATGATAGATCCCCTACACTTGTGGGTCATCAGGCGGATGCACCGCTGCGTGAAAGGCTAGCGGGCAACTGACGCGGGGCGGCTCAGGGGTGGAAGAGGCGGAACCGAGGCCGCTCGGTGGCAGGTCATCCAGGGCCGATGCGGCTCAACGACGAAAAGGCTGCAGCAACGGCTCAGAGCGAGGCCGAGCCGTGGTGGATCGAAGCGGCGCGAGATGCGGGGCGCCGAGCGCGTTGGAATGGAACGGCGGCTCAGTGCCAGTTCAGAACAGAGACGGCGACCCGAAGCTGCGGCGCGCGGCAACTCAAAGCAACGGTGGTGAAGGTGAAGTAATGGCGGCCGGCGGCCGGCTCATGGCGCGGCTTTGGACTAGTCACCGATGGCGGCAGGTGGCGACTTGACGATGGTGGCTCGACCATGGCCCGGGACCGAGGTGACGGAGGCCGGAGTAGCTCGAGCGCGACAGGCCACAACGCAAGAGGCGGAGGTGGAAATTGAGCCCGTGATTTCCCATCGTTGACTCCTCCTGGGACCCGGATCTGGACCACACCCAACTACTTGTCTTTTCTTTCAACCGGTCTTTTCTGATCTCTCTTTCAACCAGCAGCAGGACTGAGGCAACACAGCAGGCACGACAGTAGTCAGTGGCGGGCCGTGGCCGCATCCGGCGCGGGCGACGAGGCGGAGGTAAGCTGCTCAACCGGGCCGGTCCAACACGGCCACAACAAAGACATGGTGGGATGGAGGCGAAAGCCATGTGGCGTAAGTGCTAGCTCAATTCCACATCAGCAGGGGCAGCTCGGCGCAAAAACAGGCGACCGACGCGGTGGCGGCTTGGTGCAAATGTCGCGCGATTGAAATGGAGCTTGGACGGCAGTGACTTGGCATGTATCCGTGATGGCAGCTCTTAGCAGAATCCCCACATTCTCGACACGGTGAGTCAAGTGCAACACGGCGGGTCAAACAGGAGGTGGCTCAGATGCAAGATGGCGGCGATTTGCAAGGCACAAGGCCGGTTCGGTTTTATCACTGCTGCAGTAGAATTAATCAGCGGCTGATTTGTTCCTGGCCATGGCAGAGGTGACTCGCCAGCGACGGCGCCTTGCGGAAACCGCGGCAGAAGCGGCGCGAGGCCGTAGCGGGTTACCGTAGGCCACAGAGGCGAGTGACGGTAAGCCGGCGGAGACAAAGCGAGGCCATGGCGGCTCAGCGATGGCGCAACTGAAGAAGATAGGCGGGTGCTGGAGGACGACCACGTCCGGCTGCGGCAGCGAGATGTCCATGCAACGGCGGGTCAATCATCAATGGCTGATGTGGTTACGACTGGCTGGCTCATGACTGTGGTGATCCTGGTGACTCATGTTGGCGACTCACGGCAACGAAGACAACGACTGCGAGGTGGCATCGAGGCCGACTTGGAAACAAGGCAGGACCGTTCACGACCCTGATCCAGACCCGTGGACATCTTCTCATCGAAGGAGCCGGCGCTGGCGACTCAAACGACGGCAGCTCTGCTGTGGGCGACTCGGATTCGGGCGTGAACCGGGGCGGCGACTCAGGGTCGAACAAGAGGCGGGTCAGAAGCAAGATATCGGCGACTTGAAGCGGTGTAGAGAATGACCGTGTCGACGCAAAAACACGGCGGCTGAAGGCTAGCAGCAGAGGCGGCAAACCAGCCAACGGCGGCTCACCGCGAGGATCAATACACGGGATCCGGCCGTTGACTACAGTGGCCGGCTTCAAGGCCATGACGGCTTGTGTGGAGCAAGGCGGGTTGAAACTGTGGCTGATGGCGGAGTCCAACAGAGGCGTTTTGAGGCCTCGATGATGGTAGGCGTCCGTTGTGAGTTCTTGTTGGTGAGGATCGCAGTTTAAGCAAGCGCAAGGGTGCACGGGTGTTTCAACAACAGCATGAGGCAGAAACCGGGGCATCTCGCGGCAGCAGCAAGCGGGCGGCCCAGGGCGCGGGAGGTCGAGCGCGGGGACGGCTCAGAGAAAGTAGAGGCAGGCGGGCACAACTAGCCAACGCGGTAGGGGAGGCCCCATCGCTGCTATTCAGGGCACAGCTCGGCGGCCGACGGGTCAACGGGGCGGTCAATCAGAGGAGTCCAAGCCCGGGAGAATCTGCTTCCGGGTCAAAGGCCGCCAGTATCCTTGGAGGCTCGAAGGCAGAGGCGTGACCAGCGAGTCCGAGTCCGGCTCAAGTAGGAATCTCATACATTGCTTTAGGATTTCCCTTGCCATGGTAGTTTTGTAAAGAGGAAATTTAAGTCGCTCACAGCGACGGCGGCGGCTCGATTTGTAATCCATCGTGTAACCCTAATACCTCTTAAAATTTTAGATATCACAGATTGTAAACTTGGACTGGCGATCTTCAAGCTGACGTAGATCCGTTCAAACCGGATATTCTTCCTCCGGAAAATTGCGAGCTTCTCGATCCCTCGAAGATATCCCTCCAAGAACTCGACACCACCGTGCGCGGGCCCCACGGTGGGTGCCAACTGTCATGGAATTTTCACGGTAGATGTCCTACTGTGAGGACTTAGTCGTGAGGCCAATGCATCTATGCGGTAGCTTGAAGGGGTTAATCGGAATCGAGAGATGCAACACGCAAGACAAAGATTTAGACAGCTTCGGGCCCCGGGAAACATCATCCAGTAACAACCCTACATGTTGTTTGTGGCTAGGTCTCATTATCATCATGAGGGAGTCGCCATCTGTCCAGCTCTCCTAGTTGTGTCTAGACTTAATGATTATTCAACTTGTCCCTCTTGGGGTGCCCTGCCCCTCCTAATATAAGCTGAAGGGGCGGGTTACATGTAGAGTCCAACTCGGACTTAAGACTTTAAATATTCTAACTTCTTTTCTCGGGCTTCTCCCCATGGAATTCTCACTATGAGGTTCTTAACGTCTTGGGCTTCTTAACTGTCTGGCTTAACCTCCATGCTTAACTGTCTGGCTTAAACATTCTGCCGGCTTACAGTAAATAATCTGCCAGCTTACAATCTGCCAGCTTACCAATGAAATACCAAGTCCCAGCCGGGTCATACCGCGGGGTATATCCCTGACAATTGTGGTCCTGTGTTTGTTCGCAACATGTATCCCTTCGAGCGGTTCATGGGAATACCGAAGTGCTTTTGTCAGAACTAAAACCACCCAGAGGCAAGCATCCTACAAGGTTATACCGCGGAGGAGGTGGTTGTGTTTTGCACCGAATACATGAAACAAATACGTATAGGTTTGCCCCTCTCTCGCCACGAGGGAAGGCTGAAAGGTAAGCCCGTCTTTACTAGCACGCAAATGGCTGCACTCGGACAATTGGCAGAGAAAACTCATTTAATAGTACTACTTAACAGCCCAGTTCTCAGCGCTTATGCCGAAGAACACTTGGTGGAGATACGCCAAAGCTTCTTACCAATGGTGCCTTCATCAGATGTGGAGATGAAGGAGCACACTAAGAACTACGCCGAATGGCTGAAGAATCATTTCGCACAAGGATCCATCGATGACATTGCTACGTGGTTGGCAGAAAAGCCATCACCTACGGTGTTGACATACCAAGCATATGACATAAATGGATACATGTTCTACACTGAGGAACGTGATGAGAAGACCTCATATCAGAACAACTCTGTTCGAATAGAATGCATGACTATAGATGAAGCTGATAAAAGGGTATACTATGAAACCATCAAAGAGATTTGGGAGCTTAACTATGGGAAAGTTAATGTGGGATTATTCAGGTGCGCATGGATCCCTCTTAGTCATGTCAAGGTTGATGATTATAGGAAGACGTGTGTTAACAGGACAACGATGGCATATCATGCGGACCCGTTCATTCTTGCCAGCGATGCTAGCCAGATTTTCTATGCGGAACACCCCTTGCATAAGAACTGACATGTAGTGATGCATGGGAAGAGGAGGGTACTAGGTGTCGAGGATGTTGCCGATGAGGACGAGTACGATGAATTTTCTGAGTTGCCAGCCAAGGGATCACGCACCCATGTAACAGAGAAGTGTAAAATCATAATAAAACCCAAGTTCATTCGGGGTAAACGTAATGTTCCCAGTTCCCCCATGTACATGGGAATTAAGCCATAAGACTAGTCTTTATGCCTACCCTGCAACTTAATTCTTTCAATTTAGAACTGTCGCGTGTACTGAATTTGTGATTTATGCCCGGTTTTCTGTTGACCTTAATATGCTCACGGCTCAGGCAATGAATATGAACTGTTTGTTGTAGTTATTATTATTATTATTATTATTATTATTATTATATCATAGAGGTAGCACACTCAAATTGATCTCACTACAGTATGTGTGAACAAAAATATGCAATCTTGTTTTCAAATAGCACACGGTTCGTTCATGAAAGCCGTGTGCCGACTAAACCCCGCGCGCGATCTGAGTCGTGCTTTCTGATTGGCCAGAATCCAAACCCCACGGATCATACGTCTGCACCGTTGGATGCTCCCAGATCGAACAATGATCCTCGTCCCTTTCGACAGCAAATGCAGTTGTGGTTGTCATTTTATTTTATGCCCAAAATGCACGTTAAACTCAAAAATGTCTTAAATATAGCTAACAGTGCCTGAAATGCGCCAGAAAATCAAACTCATGGTATAATGGTGATTGTGTACCGTGGAAATTTTTATGAGGCCAAACGATGAAGTCACCGACCATTGGAGTTTGAATTTACAGGTCTCCTTTTGGAAACCACGATCCTTCATGTGAGATGCTCTGGTTTGGAAGGAGCGATCATCAAAACTTGTGCCAAACTTTACCAAATTTTTCCACAGGGTCGTGAGAGCACGCCATGGGCACACATCGATTTTGATGATGTCCAAACTCTATCCGAATTTCCTGTAATTAAAATACCAATTAGGCCTAGGCTAGTGGCCGCACCTCACGGCCGAAATGTTTGAAACTTCTCCCCACTTCTCGGACAAACGGATGAAAACTCACAAAGCGACACACAAATGATTTTTACACCTTCTTTGCTAAGGGTGGCCATAGTGAGGGTATCATAGACGGTATCATGCACTCGGGAATAGCAAATATGATGATGTGGCAAGGAATTCAAGAAGGGAGAGTGGGTTAGAGTAACATAGGTAAGAACTGTAACATAATAAATGCTATACTACTTTATGTCATGCATGGCCATTAATACGGTCATCTATTATACTACTCTATATATGATACTATGCACTATAAAGGTACGTAGTATTATACACTAGTAACATATGCATGATACTACTATATGATACTCCCCACTATAATTAAGGCTGGCCATAGTGGTGGTATCATAGCCGGTATCATGCACTCGGAAATAGCAAGTATGCTGATGTGGCAAAGAATTAAAGAAGATAGAGAGGGTTAGAGTAACATATAGGTAGATATTGTATTATGTTAAATGCGATGCTAATTTGTGCCATGCATGACAATAAATATGATCATCTATGATACTACTCTATTATACTATACACTATAATTAAAGGTAGTATCATACACTAGAATCACATATATGCATGATACTAGTATATGATACTCTCCACTATGAGTAGCCTAAGTATAGATAACTAAAACACCCACATGTAGTTGTAATAGGGTTTTGACTTTATATGCACTAAATGCAAGGTAAGTGTAAAAAATGACTTAAACATTGCAGACGAGACCTGAAATAGGCCAGAAAATCAAACCAAGGGTATATCCATGATTGTCTACCATGATTTTTTTAGGCGAAACGATGTAGTAACTGATGATTTGGAGTCCGAAGTGCCGCATCTCCTTTTGGAAACTATGATCATTCTTGTCAGATGCTCCGGTATGGAAGGTGCGAGCACCAAAACTTGTGCCAAACTTTACCAAAAAAAATTCCATCTGATCGCGAGAGCACGCCACAGTGACACAATAATTTTCGTTATTTTCCAGAGTCTGTATGCATTTCCCAAAATTAAAATACCAACAAGGCCTACGCCTCTGACCGCACCCTGAGGCCGAACTGTTTGAATTTTTTTCCCGTTTCTCGAACAATGAATGAAAACTCGCAAAGCGACACACAAATGATCTTGCTAACACCCATATATATATGTGTGTGTGTGTGCAAAAATGACTCAAATATAGCAAAGGAGATCTATTTTTGCATATTGAAAGTTTGAGATTGCTAGCCAGGCCTGCCGCCTGGTAAAATGCACCAGAAAATCGAACCATACTGTACAATCGTGATTTCTTACCATGAAATTTTTTTGGAGGCGAAACGATGAACTCATGTTTTCATTCAAACGAAAATATGTTGTCAGTTAATGTAAATGTTTTCAAATAGCATATGGTTCTATCACTAAAGCCGTGTGCCCACTAAACCATGGCCGATGCCCTCCTGCCACGCGCTGATCTATGTCGTGCATTCTGATTAGCCAGAACCCAAACCCCACGGATCATATGTCTGCACCGTTGGATTCTCCTTGATCGAACGATGATCCTTATCCCTTTCAACAACACATGCAGTTCCAGTTGTGATTTTATTTATATCCACAAATTGCAACTTTAAATTTAAAAAATGTCTTAAATGTAGCAAACGACACCTGAAATGCGTTAGAAAATCAAACCTGTGGTATAATGATGATTGCGTACCGTGGAAATTTTTATGAGGCCAAACAATGAAGTCACCAGCTACTAGAGTTTGAATTGACACGTCTTCTTTTGGAAATCATGGTCCTTCATGTGAGATGCTCCGGTTTAGAAGGAGCGATCATCCAAATTTTTGCCAAACTTTACCAAAAAAATCCCCGGGGTCGTGAGAGCACGCCACGGGCACACACCGATTTTGATGATGTCTGGACTCCATTTGAATTCCCTGTAATTAAAATACCAACTAGGCCTACGCCGGTAGCCGCACCTTGCGGCCGAAATGTTTGAAACTTCTCCCCGTTTCTCGGACAATGAATGAAAACTCGCAAAACGGTACACAAATGATTTGTACACCTTCTTTGCTAACTAACACCCAGATGTAGTTGTAGAACGATTTTGAATTTATATACACTAAATGCAAGGTAAGTGGAAAAAATGACTTAAATATAGCAGACGAGACCTGAAATGGGCCAGAAAATCAAACCTAGCTAGGGTATATACGTGATAGTTTACCGTGAAAAAAATTCGAGCCGGAACGATGTAGTCACTAACGATTGAAGTCCGAAGTGCCGCGTCTCCTTTTGGAAACTATGATCCTTCTTGTGAGATGCTCCGATTTGGAAGGTGTGAGCATCAAAACTTGTGCCGTCATTACCAAAAAAATTCCATGGGATCCTGAGAGCACGCCACGGTGACACACTGATTTTCGTTATTTCCGGACTCTATATGCATTTCCTATAATTAGAATACCAACACGGCTTACGCCTCTGGCCGCACCCTACAGCTAAACTGTTTGAATTTTTCCCGTTTCTCGAAAAATGAATGAAAACTCCCAAAGCGACACACAAATGATCTTGTTAGCTAGCACGCACGTATTACGACTATAGCAAACGGTACCTCGAATGTAGGAGAATATTGATCCATAGTGTACAATGGTGATTTCTTACCCTGGAAAACAATTTGGAGGAAAAACGATGAACTCTTGTTTTCGTTCAAATGAAAATATGTTGTTAGTTCATGTAAATGTTTTCAAATAGCACACGGTTCACTCACGAAAGCCATGTGCCTACCAAACCGTGGCTGATGCCCCTCCTTGCTGCGCGCGCGATCTGAGTCGTGCATTCTGATTGGCCAGTACCCAAACCCCACGGATTGTACGTCTGCACCGTTGGATGCTCCCAGATCGAACGACAATCCTCATCCCTTTCGACAACAAATGCAGTCCGGCTAGGATTTGATTTATATGCCAAAAAGCACGGTAAATGCCAATAAATGTCTTAGATATAGCACACGTGACCTGAAATGCACCAGCAAATCAAACCCGTGGTATAATGGTGATTGCTTAACATGGGAAAAATTTAAAGCTGAAACGATGAACTCACGTCTTCATTTCAAACGAAATTATTCTCTTTGTGCACACGAGCACTTAGGGCCAACCGTTTGCATAGGCCTTTTCGCGCGACAACCGGGGATATTTTTTCACCCTTTTCACCTTGGCCGCCAACACCCCCTCATCGTCCACCCTCTTTTCACTCAACTAGTCCACCCAATCTCCATCGCCAGCTCCCCCCTCCCCCAGATCCACAGCAGAACCATCTCCGGCGCCTGTGTGCTCACCCCAGCCGTGTGCCCGCTGAGGGAGTCCTGGATTAGGGGGTCTCCGGACAGCCGGACTATATCCTTTGGCCGGACTGTTAGACTATGAAGATACAAGATTGAAGACTTCGTCTCGTGTCCGGATGGGACTCTACTTGGCGTGGAAGGCAAGCTAGGCAATATGGATATGGATATCTCCTCCTTTGTAACCGACCCTGTGTAACCCTAACCCTCTCCGGTGTCTATATAAACTGAAGGGTTTTAGTCCGTAGGACAACAACCACAACATACAATCATACCATAGGCTAGCTTCTAGGGTTTAGCCTCCTCGATCTCATGGTAGATCTACTCTTGTACTACCCATATCATCAATATTAATCAAGCAGGACGTAGGGTTTTACCTCCATCAAGAGGGCCCAAACCTGGGTAAAACATCGTGTCCCCGGCCTCCTGTTACCATCCGGCCTAGACGCACAGTTTGGGACCCCCTACCCGAGATCCGCCGGTTTTGACACCGACGTTGGTGCTTTCATTGAGAGTTCCTCTGTGTCATCGCCGTTAGGCTTGATGGCTCCTATTATCATCGATAGCGATGCGGTCCAGGGTGAGACTTTTCTCCCCGAACAGATCTTTGTATTCGGCGGCTTTGCACCGTGGGCTAATTCGCTTGGCCATCTGGAGCAGATTGAAAGCTACGCCCCTGGCCATCAGGTCAGATTTGGAAGTTTGAACTACACGAAACGTCCGTGGAGACTTGATCTTCGACGGATTCGAGACACAGCCGGGCGCGCCGCACTGTCTCGATGGGTATGGCCTAGCTCTGCCGCCGAATAGTACCCCAGAGGCCGCGGCCGCATCAGCTCCGACCCTTAGCTCGGAGCCAACTGCGCCAATCGAGGACGGGTGGTTAGACATCGCCTCAGGGGCTGCAGTCTCAATGGCGATCGAGCCGAACACCAGCCTAACCCTCTGCGGAGCCCGGGACTCCAAGGTGCTGGACTCTTTTCCGGACTCCGAACCGCCCGTGCCCCTGCCAATCGAATCCGATTGGGCGCCGATCATGGAGTTCACCGCCGCGGATATCTTTCAGCACTCGCCCTTCGGCGACATTCTGAATTCACTAAGGTCTCTCTCTCTCTCTCTCTTTGTCAGGAGAGCCCTGGCTGGACTATGGCCAACAAGATTGGGATGCGGACGACGAAGAAATTCGACTCCCACCCACCACCACTTCGTAGCCACTATCGATGATTTAACCGACATGCTCGATTTCGACTCCGAAGACATCGACGGTATGGACAACGATGTAGGAGATGAACATGAACTAGCACCTATAGGGCACTAGAAAGCCACCTCGCCATATGACATATACATGGTGGATACACCCAAAGAAGGCAATGGCGACGAGATAGTGGAGGATGACCCCTCCAAGAAGCAACCCAAGCGCCGACGTCTACGGCTCCGCTCTAAGTCCCGCCAAAACAAAAGTGGTGATACTGGCACAGGAGATAATAACACTCCGAATAGTGCCGAAGACAACAACAATCCCCTCCAGCATGATTTAAAGCAGGAGGATGGAGGAGCCAGCTCTCCTGAGAGAGCGGCAGACGGAGAGGAGGAGAATGACAATTACATGCCCCCCTCCAAAGACGAGGCAAGCCTCAGCGAGGATGAATTCGCCATACCAGAGGATCCCGTCGAACAAGAGCGCTTCAAGCGCCGGCTTATGGCCACGGCAAATAGCCTGAAGGAAAAGCAGCAGCAGCTTCAAGCTGATCAAGATCTGCTAGCTGACAGATGGACTGAAGTCCTCGCGGCCGAGGAATATAAACTCGAGCGCCCCTCCAAGAATTACCCAAAGTGCAGGTTACTACACCGACTGGAGGAAGAAGCGTATGGTACGGCTGATCGACCACCTCGTGGCCGCGATAGAGAGGCATTCCAGCCAAAAGCTCAGCCTCCACCCCGACGCCATTCAAATAAAAAGGCATGGGGAGATACGCCAGACCTGTGAGACATGTTGGAGGACAAAGCAAAGCATACAAGATCGATATACGGATCACGAGGGCGCACTACTCTGCGAGACGGTAAAGGTCACGCCGGATACCGTAAAAGCAAATCCGGCCAGACCGAACACAGCGGGCAAGACCCATTCGAGCTGCGTCACGACATAGCCCAATACAGAGGCGTCGCACACCCCTTATGCTTCACAGACGAAGTAATGGAACATCAATTCCCAGAAGGTTTCAAACCCGTAAATATTGAATCATACGACGGCACAACAGATCCCACAGTATGGATCAAGGATTTCCTCCTTCACATCCACATGGCCCGTGGTGATGACTTACACGCCATCAAATACCTCCCACTAAAGCTCAAAGGACCAGCACGACATTGGCTTAACAGCTTGCCAGCGGACTCCATTAGCTGTTGGGAAGATCTGGAAGACGCATTCCTCGACAACTTTCAGGGCACCTATGTGCGACCACCAGATGTCGATGACTTGAGCCACATAATTCAGCAACCAGAAGAGTTGGCCAGGCAATTCTGGGCTCGGTTCCTTACAAAGAAAAATCAGATCGTCGACTGTACGGATGCAGAGGCCTTAGCACCTTTTAAACATAACATCCGAGACGAGTGGCTAGCCTGGCACCTTGGTCAGGAAAAGCCGAAATCTATGGCAGCCCTCACGACGCTCATGGCCCGCTTTTGTGCGGGAGAAGACAGCTGGCTGGCTCGCAGTAATAACATATCAAAGAACCATGGTACCCCAGATACCAAGGACGGCAATAGCAGGTCATGTCGCAACAAACATAAGCGCTGTATTAATAGTGAAAATACTGAGGATACGGTAGTCAATGCCGGATTCAAAGGCTCTAAACCCGGTCAGCGGAAAAAGCCATTCAACAAAGTACGCCGGGTCCGTCCAGCTTGGACCGTATACTCGATCGCTTGTGTCAAATACACGGCACCCCAGACAAGCCAGCCAATCACACCAACAGGGATTGTTGGGTGTTCAAGCAGGCCGGCAAGTTAATCCCGAAAACAAGGACAAGGGGCCGCGTAGCGGTGACGAGGAGGAGCCCCGGAAGCCGCACACTGGAGGACAGAAGAGGTCTCCCCCGCAAGTGCGGATGGTGAACATGATATACGCAACCCACATCCCCAAGAGGGAGCGGAAGCGTGCGCTCAGGGACGTCTATGCGTTGGAGCCAGTCGCCCCAAAGTTCAACCCTTGGTCCTCCTGTCCGATCACCTTCGATCGCAGGGACCACCCCACTAGCATCCGTCATGGCAGATTTGCCGCACTGGTCCTAGACCCAATCATTGACGGATTCCACCTCACTCGAGTCCTTATGGATGACGTCAGCATCCTGGACCTGCTTTATCAGGACACAGTGCGCAAAATGGGTATAGACCCCTCAAGGATCAAACCCACAAAAACGACCTTTAAAGGCGTCATTCCATGTGTGGAGGCCCATTGCACAGGCTCAATTACACTGGAAGTGGTCTTCGGATCCCTGGATAATTTCCGAAGCGAAGAGTTAATCTTCGATATAGTCCCGTTCCGCAGTGGTTATCACGCGCTGCTCGGGCGAACTGCATTTGCTAGATTCAATGCGGTACCGCATTACGCATACCTCAAGCTCAAGATGCCAGGACCTCGTGGAGTTATTACAGTCAATGGAAACACAGAGCGTCTCTCCGAACAGAGGAGCACACTGCAGCCCTCGCAGCAGAAGTGCAAAGTAGCCTCTCACGGCAATCAACCAGTTCGGCGCTTCAAAGCCCGGACACCTTCAAGCGTGCTCGGAGTAATCGGCTAATAGACCACCTGGCGCAATCTGAGCTCGCGTAGCAATACGGCGGCCACCCCAATCCCAGCCCAGCGGTGGAACTCGTGCCGCGCGTACATAATTACGCATTAAAAATACCATGGGCATAGATAGGGAGGGGGGCCACAACTGCGGCATGCCCCAAGACGCGGCTTAAACCGCACTAGGGGCTTCCCGCTTGGTTATTTTTCTTTTTTTTCAGGACCTTAATCTCTGGAAATACTGTCCGGCAGCACTATTGCTGAACACATGATGCAGCAACCAAGGAGGCAGACAACTACGTCATGCCACGGAATTCCCAGGTGGATTACAGTAACGAGCGAAATATTCGATTTAATATCATTCCTCAGCTTGCCCATGGAAGGGACATAGTCCTACTCTTTGCTTATCGCGTTATCTGTATCACTCTGCCTTAACGCAATTTTGAATAAACAATGCATGACATTACGATTATTATTGCATTCTTGTTGTATAAATATATATATATATATTTGTGCTCATCAGTGACGCCTTGCAACCGTACACTTTGGTACGGCCAATACACCAGGGGCTTACGTACCCCACAATGCGGTGTGAAAAGTCCGAACACATTCACAAGTGCGGCACCCCGAACTTATAGCATTATATGCATCAGCTCTGAATCATGTCTTTGGTCAAATGTTGGGTTTGCCCGGCTCCTATGTTTTGGTACCTTACGTTCTGCTCTATCGGCTAAGGTAGCACTAGGAGAACTACTGCGATTGTGCCCCGGTTCTGCTGGGTTCAGCACCTCAGTAGAGAAAGCTAAAACTAACTGTCATGATAAGGCGAGAGACTGGTCGCTGTTCAGCGAGGTTTTCAAGTCCCTAAAGACTTATGCCGCTTAGAGCTAGGGGTCGGCCCTGTCCGGCTTAAAGGCGTGTATCGCGCCCCGAATTCGGCCTTCCGAATACCAAGGGCTTCGCCGAAATTTAAAATTATAGAATTCTATGGCTAAGTGAGAGTGATAAAGCATTATTAGTCCGGTTGCCTTGTTCGTTGTGCTGAGCACCTCCCTCGAAGGACCCAAACATGGGGACAAGAGTGCTCAGGATTATCCCGAACACCCCAGCACTCGTGGCATGGGGGCAGAAGCCGAGGACTAGCCATCTCTCAGATTGGATAAACAGCCAAACAGAAGGTAATATTTTAAATTCAAACAAGCGTTGCAAAGCGCATATGAAACAAGTTTTCATAAATACAGGATAAAACGAGCAAGTCTCACTCAAATATTACATCTTTTAAACACTCGTCCGCGATGAGATGGGCACCCGGCAGAACACCCTCGTAGTACATCTCTGGGTGGCGGTGCTCCTTGCCCTCCGGCGGACCCTCCTTGATCAGCTTCACGGTGTCTAGCTTGACCCACTACAATTTCACACGGCCGAAAGCCCAACGTGCACCAATGCAGAAAGATCGCTTGACGACCTCCAGCCGCAGGCAGGCATCCACAAGCCGCCTCACCAAGCCGAAGAAGCTGTTCGGAAGGGCGTCGCCAGGCCACAGCCGGACTATAAAGCTCTTCATGGCCCGATCGGCCGCCTTATGTAGCTCGACCATCTGCTTCAGCTGGTCGCTCATTGCCACCGGGTGTTCGTCCTCAGCATACTGAGACCAGAACAGCTTCTCCATTGAGCTTCCATCCTCGGCCTGGTAAAATTGTGCGGCATCGGACACGCTGCGGGGCAAATCTGCGAATGCTCCTGGAGAGCTCCGGATTCGGGTAAGTAATCGGTAATTTACTTTTACATGCTTGCTTTGCATATAGAAAGCCTTACCCGCCGCTATCTTCTTCATCGCGTCGATCTCTTGGAGGGCCTTTTGGGCTTCGGCCTTGGCACTTTTTGCACTCTCGAGGGCCGTGGCAGCTCAGACTCCTGCGTCTTTGAGTCAACCTCCAACACCTCGTGCTTCGCCATGATAGCCTGGAGCTCTTGCTGCACCTCGCCCACCCGAGCCTCGTGCTTCTCTCGCTCGGTGCGCTCCTTGGCCGCTTTATCTTCGGCCTTGGTTAGCGCTTGCTTCAGGGTCGCCACCTCGGTCGTGGCCCCTGGCAAATATTCGATGATCCTGTCATTTTGCAATCATGTCTTCTTTTATATATACATATCTATAGACAGGGTATTACTTACCCTTGTTCTCCTCGAGCTGCCTCTTGGCAAGGCTGAGCTCTTTCCGGGACCCGTCGAGGGCCTGCTTCAGTACGGCAACCTCCGCAGTCAGTGCGGCGGACGCCAGCAGTGAAGCCTGCATATGCATATTGACACACTTATATTAGACTCCTGCGATATTATTTGATCCTCTGTTCGGCTTTTCTTTGTGAACACCGAACAAAGCATCAGGGGCTACTGTCTATGCGGTAATATTTCTACTACATTTTAAAACACTTACCTCGAAGCCTGTTAGAAGGCTGGCACAGGCTTCAGTCAATCCGCTCTTGGCGGACTGAACCTTCTGGATCACCGCACTCATGATAGTGCGGTGCTCCTCGTCGATGGAAGCGTTGTGAAGCGCTTCCAGCAGATTATCTGGTGCCTCTGGATGGACAGAGGTCACCGGCACAGGCGTCTTGCCCCTCTTAGAAGGAGGCCGCCTGCCCGAGCCTGGAACCGCTGGAGGTTCCGGCGTGGTGTTTGGCTAAGAGCCGAACTCTGAGCTCTCAGGGGCCCCGTCCCCTCGGCTCCCGGAGTCCGGAAGGTCGCCTTGAGGAGCCTCCGGGACTGTCTCCCCTCGATCCGGTGCCTCTTGAGAGAACACCTCGGCGTCGTCGGCAGGATGAGGGGAGGTGGCGGTCAGGACTGGATCGTTGCCCATGTCCGACGAGCCCAGGGAGCCGTCTGATGATACCTCGATATTGGCTCGTGGAGGCCTGCATAATTATGTTCAGCATAAGAGAAAGCAGTGCGACAAAGGAATCCTATGAGTTACTCTGGTATCCAAATACTTACGATCTCCCTGGGGGCTTGGCCCTGGGCAACCACTCGTCTTCGCCTTCGTCGGCGGTGGTGGAACTGTCCGGAAGGAGAGTCCTTCCCTTCTTGGACCCTTTGCCCCCCCAGTTGGGGTGGCTTTCCTTTTCCTGTCTCCCCTAGTCGGTGGGGGAGCACCTTCTTCTTCTTCTTCCTCGTCTTCGGGGGAAGAGTGCGCCGCAGAGTCATCGGACGGTGAGTCCGACGACGTCTGGCGTCGGGAAATCTTCCGGGTTCCCTTGGCCTTCTTGGTCTTCTACGGTGCCAGAGTCAACATCTTCGCCAGAACAGTGTCTGCGGGGCCTTCGGGCAAAGGAGTCGGACAGTCGATCTGTCCGGCCATCTTCTGCCAGTCCTGTCAAAGGTACGGGAGTTTAGATCCCACATAGAGTTAATCTATAAAAAATAAGTATCCTGTGAAAGGTAAAGCAGCTTACCGCACTGGCTTGGCACTTCCCGCTGAATCCGCGATCCTCGGTAATAGGAGGGGGGGCTCGGCACTTTTGAACAGCACCCTCCAGGCATCTTCATGTGTCGAAGAGCCTGTTCAAAGTTCAGTGTTGCGCCGGGTCGAACTCCCACAAGTTGAACTCCTGTTGTTGGCACGGGAGGATCCAGCGGATGAGCATAACTTGGACTATGTTGACGAGCTTGAGCTTCTTGTTCACCATGTTTTGAATACATGTTTGGAGTCCGGTCAGCTCTCTTAAACTACCCCAGGATAGGCCCTTCTCTTTACAGGAAGTGAGCCGTGTGGGGATGCCCGATCGGAACTCGGGGGCCGCTGCCCATGCAGGGTCGCGCGGCTCGGTGATGTAGAACCACCCCGATTGCGACCCCTTTATGGTTTCCACAAAGGAGCCCTCGAGCCATGTTACGTTGGGCATCTTGCCCACCATGGCGCCTCCGCACTCCGCCTGGCGCCCGCCCACAACCTTCGGCTTGACATTGAAGGTCTTCAACCATAAGCCGAAGTGGGGCTTGATGCGGAGGAAGGCCTCGCACACGACGATAAACGCCGAGATGTTGAGGATGAAGTTCGAGGCCAGATCGTGGAAATCCAGGCCATAATAGAACATGAGCCCCTGGACGAATGGATGGAGAGGGAATCCCAGTCCGCGGAGGAAATGGGTGAGGAAAACTACCCTCTCATGGGGCTTGGGGGTGGGGATGAGCTGCCCCTCATCTGGGAGCCGGTGCGCGATGTCTTCAGGTAGGTATCCGGCTCTCCTCAGTTTCTTGATGTCTCCCTCCCTGACGGAGGAGATCATCCACCTGCCTCCCGCTCCGGACATGGTTGGAGAAGGTTGAGGTGGGAAGTGCGGACTTGGGCGCTAGAGCTCGAGTGTGCGAAAACGGATGAGCAAGGGAGGAAGAAGGCGTGGATAGAAAGGTGAATCCTTATCCCTTTCTATGGGCGGACGAAACTAAGCGTCCCCACTTGCCTGATAAAACTCGCTTATCCCCCAAGCATCGTAATTGATGGCACGGTTGGGTTACCCATGCCCGTATTGATGAGAATCCCGTAATAAGGGGACGCAATCTCTGCTTTGACAAGACGTGTCGAAAAACTGCCTCGCGTTATGTGCGGGGCTGGTTGAAGGAAACGGGCTGAATAATCACCGGGCCATGACATAACGTCATGCTACCAAAACAAGGCAGCAAACTAGATCTGCAAAAATATTATTCTCTCTACGGTGGAATGTGGAACTTATTTTGCAGGGTCGGACACTATCCTAGTATTCAAATTCTTCTGTGATGTATTCAGAGAAGGAACCCGCCTTGCAATGTTGAAGACAATACTGCGCGCCGGACTCATCGTCATTGAAGCTTGGTTCAGGGGCTACTGAGGGAGTCCTGGATTAGGGGGTCTCCGGACAACCGGAATATATCCTTTGGCCGGACTATTAGACTATGAAGATACAAGATTGAAGACTTCGTCTCGTGTCCGGATGGGACTCTACTTGGCGTGGAAGGCAAGCTAGGCAATACGGATATGGATATCTCCTCCTTTGTAACCGACCCTGTGTAACCCTAACCCTCTTCGGTGTCTATATAAACCGAAGGGGTTTTAGTCCGTAGGACAACAACCACAACATACAATCATACCATAGGCTAGCTTCTAGGGTTTAGCCTCCTCGATCTCGTGGTAGATCTACTCTTGTACTACCCATATCATCAATATTAATCAAGCAGGACGTAGGGTTATACCTCCATCAAGAGGGCCCGAACCTGGGTAAAACATCGTGTCCCCGGCCTCCTGTTACCATCCGGCCTAGACGCACAGTTCGGGACCCCCTACCCGAGATCCGCCGGTTTTGACACCGACACCCGCTCTTCGGCGTCAAGTCTACCTCTGCTATCATTCCCAACACGCAGCTGCCCACGCCTCGCCTTCTTCGTTTGCTCGCCAGCCACCCTCGAGCATATCGATCCTGTAACCCTCGCCTCTCCTGTGGTCCGGCCGGGTTTGCATTAAGAAACCTGTTAGTTACTGCCCTCCATCACGGTGAGGCATATTTCCTCGCAATCCCTTAATATGTCTCCAACGTATCTATAATTTATGAAGTATTCATGCTATTTTATTATCTGTTTTGGATGTTTATGGGCTTTACTAAACACTTTTATATTATTTTTGGGACTAACCTATTAACCGGAGGCCCAGCCCAAATTGATGTTTTCTTGCCTATTTCAGTGTTTCGAAGAAAAGGAATATCAAACGGAGTCCAAACGGAATGAAACCTTTGGGAGAGTTATTTTTGGAATGGAAGCAATCCAGGAGACTTGGAGTAGATGTTAGGGAATCTTAGAGGAAGCCACGAGGCAGGGAGGCGTGCCCTACCCCCTGGGCGCGCCCCCACCCTCGTGGGCCCCTCGTGGCTCCCCTGACCGACTTATTGTTGGGGAACGTTGCAGAAAACAAAATTTTTCCTACGGTTTCACCAAGATCCATCTAGGAGTTCATCTAGCAACGAGTGATCGGATTGCATCTACATACCTTTGTAGATCACGCGCAGAAGCGTTCAAAGAACGGGGATGAGAAAGGCGTACTCGACGTGATCCAAATCACCGGAGATCCTAGCGCCGAATGGACGGCACCTCCGCATTCAATACACGTACGGTCGGCGTAACGTCTCCTTCTTCTTGATCCAGCAAGGGGGAAGGAGAGGTTGAGGAAGATGGCTCCAACAGCAGCACGACGGCGTGGTGGTGGTGGAGCTGCAGTACTCCGGCAGGGCTTCGCCAAGCACTATGGAGGAGGAGGATGTGTTGGAGAGGGAGAGGGAGGCACCAAAGGCGTGGGTTGAAAGGCCCTCCTTCCCCCACTATATATAGGAAGCCTAGGGGGGGCGCCGGCCCTAGGAGATGCAATCTCCTAGGGGGGTGGCGGCCAAGGGAGGAATCCCTCCTCCCCAAGGCACCTAGGAGGTGCCTTCCCCCTTCGGGACTCTTCCTTTCCTTATCTCTTGGCGCATGGGCCTCTTGGGGCTAGTGCCCTTGGCCCATATGGGACAAGGCGCACCCCCTACAGCCCATGTGGCCCCCGGGGCAGGTGGCCCCACCCGGTGGACCCCCGGGACCCTTCCGGTGGTCCTGGTACAATACCGGTGACCCTGAAACTTGTCCCGACGACCGAAATAGCACTTCCTATATATAATTCTTTACCTATGGACCATTCCGGAACTCCTCGTGACGTCCGAGATCTCATCCGGGACTCCGAGCTACATTCGGGTTACTGCATATACATATCCCTACAACCCTAGCATCACCGAACCTTAAGTGTGTAGAACCTACGGGTTCGGGAGACACGTAGACATGACCGAGACGACTCTCCGGCCAATAACCAACTACGGGATCTGGATACCCATGTTGGCTCCCACATGCTCCTCGATGATCTCATCGGATGAACCACGAAGTCGAGGATTCAAGCAACCCCGTATACAATTCCCTTTGTCAATCGGTATGCTACTTGCCCGAGATTCGATCATCGGTATCCCAATACCTCGTTCAATCTCGTTACCGGCAAGTCACTTTACTCGTACCGTAATGCATGATCCCGTGACCAGACACTTGGTCACTTTGAGCTCATAATGATGATGCATTACCGAGTGGGCCCAGTGATACCTCTCCGTCATACGGAGTGACAAATCCCAGTCTTGATCCGTGTCAACCCAACAGACACTTTCGGAGATACCCGTAGTATACCTTTATAGTCACCCAGTTACGTTGTGACGTTTGGTACACCCAAAGCACTCCTACGGTATCCGGGAGTTACACGATCTCATGGTCTAAGGAAAGGATACTTGACATTGGAAAACTCTAGCAAACGAACTATACGATCTTGTGCTATGTTTAGGATTGGGTCTTTTCCATCACATCATTCTCCTAATGATGTGATCTCGTTATCAATGACATCCAATGTCCATAGTCAGGAAACCATGACTATCTGTTGATCAACGAGCTAGTCAGCTAGAGGCTTACCAGGGACATGTTGGTGTCTATTATTCACACATGTATTACGATTTCCGGATAACACAATTATAGCATGAACAAAGAAAATTATCATGAACAAGGAAATATAATAATAATCCTTTTATTATTGCCTCTAGGGCATATTTCCAACACTTATTTCGCTTATATATGTCCATATACCCTAAAAACATCAGAGAGGAGAATAGATCGGGAGTTCTGCCGCCACAAGCCTCTGTGGCAACCAAAAACCAATTGGGTTTTGGTTGATATGTGTCTTAAGGTGTTATTCTAGTACGAACTCTTGAATAGATCGATCCGAAAGAATAACTTTGAGGTGGTTTCGTACCCTAAAATAATCTCTTCGTTTGTTCTCTGCTATTAGTGACTTTGGAGTGACTCTTTGTTGCATGTTGAGGGATAGTTATATGATCCAATTATGTTAGTATTGTTGAGAGAACTTGCACTAGTGAAAGTGTGAACCCTAGGCCTTGTTTCCTAGCATTGCAATACCATTTACGCTCACTTTTATTACTTGTTAGCTTCCTGTTTTTATAGTTTCAGATTACAAAAACCTACATCTACCATCCATATTGCACTTGTATCACCATCTCTTCGCCGAACTAGTGCACCTATACAATTTACCATTGTATCGGGTGAGTTGGGGACACAAGAGACTCTTTGTTATTTGGTTGCAGGGTTGTTTGAGAGAGACCATCTTCAACCTACACCTCCCACGTATTGATAAACCTTAGGTCATCCACTTGAGGGAAATTTGCTACTGTCCTAAAAACCTCTGCACTTGGAGGCCCAACAACGTCTACAAGAAGAAGGTTGCGTAGTAGACATCAAGCTCTTTTCTGGCGCCGTTGCCGGGGAGGTGAGTGTGTGAAGGTATATCTTTAGATCTTGCAATCGAATCTTTTAGTTTCTTGTTTTATCACTAGTTTAGTTTATAAAAGAAAATTGCAAAAAAATGGAATTGAGTTTGCCTCATATGCTTCATCTTTTTAATATTTTTCGTGAGAATGATGGAAAGGAAAATTGTGCTCAAGTGCTATAAGAAGTCTATAAAATGTTTGGCACTAAATCTTTTAATGATGAGCATGATTGCAAGGTTGTTAGTATGAACTCCTTGAATATCCATAGTACTAATGATGATTGCACTAGTCATGATGAAAATGTCTCTTGTAAGCATGTCAATTTTTGTGGAGTGCATAGAGTTTGCAAGTACACACCAAATAGGGAAGATAGATTTTGCAAGAGGCATATTTGGAAACTAAGTGGTTGCAAGAAAGGCTAGATGTTTGTGCTGAAAATTTAAACTTTCTTAGCCGTACTTGTGAGCTTTGCAATGAACGTGGTCATTTAAGTCTCCAATGCAAATTGTTTCATGATCGTATCGTGTCCAAGAATTGTGATGACTTGATTTCCCTTGCATATCTTAATGAACTTAGTTTGCTTTTGGGTTATGAAGAAATGAAATGTATAAGTAAGGATCTTCCAGAATTTGTCCTTGATAAAGTTCTTGATTTTGATCTAGAAGAAATTTTTATGTATTGTGCGGTGAATTGCATTGAAAATCCTTATATTGCCAATTACATAAATACAAGAAAACAAATAGAAGATGAAGAGAATACTAACAAAAGGGAAGAGACTTCCCAATATCCTCCTATTATGTCTTATGATGAATCAGGTAATGAGGAGGAGCCTTCTATTCAACCAATCTCATTAATAAGGTGCTCGAAAAAGAGGGTTAAACCCACACATGATGTGAAGAAGAAAAAGAAAAGAAGGAGAAGCAAAGGTAATAAGGTAATCCTCCCAAATGATGTTGCTCCTATTACTCATTGTGACGATGATAATTGTTATATTATTGGTGTTGTCCATAGTATTAATGATGAGAGTGATTATGCTTATGATATGAAAAGGCCCAAGCTTGGGGATGCTATTTTTGATGAGAATGACATGTTTGAGAATGTATTTGCTGCAATTAATGTTTGTCCCAAGCTTGGGGATGCTATGATTAATGAAGATGATATTTTTAGTCTCCCAAGTTTTGATATGCAAATTTATTATGATGATAGAATGCCTCCTATTATGACGGTTATATTGATGAAAGTGGGTTTGGAAGAGTGTCAACTTTAGGAAGTAATGATCCCACTATTTTGGAGGGTGTTGAATATGATTGTGACAATTATAAAAGTGGATTTGGAGAGGTCATGACTTTATTTAGTAATGATTCCACTATCTTGGAAGAGGTTTCAATCGATTATGATGAGAACAAAGTTGCTACTTATGATAATTATTGTGATCATAAGTATGCTATAAAAAGTAGTGATGATTATAATTATAAAAAAATTCATGATTATGATTACCCTTTTTCCGAACATTACTCTTTTAATGTGGAAACAATTTATAGTATTCGAGTCTCTTATGATACTCCCACTATTCCGAACGAGAAGAATTTTGCTTATGTGGAGAGTAATAAAATTTCTATGTTTGTAGATCATGAAAATAATGCTCTTTGTGATAGTTATATTATTGAATTCATTGATGATGCTACTGAAAATTATTATGAGTGAGGAACATATGCTTGTAGGAATTGCAATAATATCAAGTTTCCTCTCTATGTGCTTAAAGTTTTAAAGTTATGCTTGTTTTGCCTTCCTATGCTAGTTGATTATTGTTCCCATAAATTGTTTGCTCATAAAATACCTATGCATAGGAAGTGGGTTAGACTTAAATGTGCTAGTCATATTCTTCATGATGCTCTCTTTATGTTTCAATTCTTATCTTTTATGTGAGCATCATTGAAATCATCATGCCTAGCTAGGGGCGTTAAACGTTAGCGCTTGTTGGGAGGAAACCCAATTTTATTTTTGTTCCTTGCTCCTGTTTAGTAATAAATAATTAATCTAGCCTCTGTTATGGTTGTGTTTTTTGTGTTTAATTAGTGTTTTTGCCAAGTAGAACCTTTGGGAAGACTTGGGGAAAGTCTTTGTGATCTTGCTGTAAAAACAGAAACTTTAGCGCTCACGAGATTTGCTGCCATTTTTTAATGGAGAGTGATATTTAGTTAATTATTTTTGAATATGATTAATAGATAAATTCCTCACGTCCAGCAATTTATTTTAGAATTTTTAGGGTTCCAGAAGTATTCGAAACCTACAGATTACTAGACTGTTCTGTTTTTGACAGATTCTGTTTTTCGTGTGTTGTTTGCTTATTTTGATGAATCTATGAGTAGTATCGGAGGGTATGAATCATAGAGAAGTTGGGATAAAGTAGATATTACACCAATATGATTTGAGAATGAGTTCACAACCGTACCAAAAGTGGTGATTTATTTTCATATACTAACGGAGCTTACGAGTTTTCTGTTAAGTTTTGTGTTGTGAAGTTTTCAAGTTTTGGGTAAAGATTCGATGGACTATGGAATACGGAGTGGCAAGAGCCTAAACTTGGGGATGACCAAGGCACCCCAAGGTAATATTCAAGGACAACCAAGAGCCTAAGCTTGGGGATGCCCCGGATGGCATCCCCTCTTTCGTCTTCGTTCATCGGTAACTTTACTTGGAGCTATATTTTTATTCACCACATGATATGTGTTTTGCTTGGAGCATCAATTTATTTTGTTAGGATTTGCTTTCTGTTGTTTAGGAAAATGTTTTTAATCTTTTATTTCAATAAAAGTGGCATTGATAGCCTTTACTATGCCTATTTTACAAGTCTACATGTTGCTGTTTGAAAACAGAAATTTTACCATTGTTGCAAAATTTTCCTAGAAAAGTCAGAGTGTGATAAAATGTTGAAACCTTTTGAATAATAAGATCTGATAAATTTACTACAGTGTGAATTTTCTTTCGTAATTTTTGGAGCTAGGGAAGTATGGATCTTGCTGCATTCTTTACAGACTGTCCTGTTTAGGCAGATTGCTATTATGTTTGCATTGTTTGCATATGTTTGCTTGTTTAATGATTCTATTTGAGGATAGGACTATTAAATATGCAGAGGCATTTAGTATGAAATTATGAATAATAATTTTAGTGATTTGCTACAGTAGAGTATGATAAGGTTTTTGCATTGGTTTATACTAACTTATCTCACGAGTCCTCGTTGAGTTTTGTGTGGATGAAGCTTTTGAGATTTAGGCAGGCCGTGATATGAGAGGAATTAAGGAGACACAAAAGCTCAAGCTCGGGGATGCCCAAGGCATCCCAAGATAATATTTCAAGAAGTCTCAAGCATCTAAGCTTGGGGATGCCCGGTTGGCATCCCACCTTTCTTCTTCGACAACTATCGGTTAGTATCGGTTGATCCTAAGTTTTTGTTTCTTCACATGATGAGCGCTATCCTTGAATTGTCGTTTTATTTTGTTTTGCTTGTTGTGTGAATAATATCTCAAGATCTGAAATCCTTAAATGGGAGAGTCTTCACATAGTTAAACAATTATTTAACTACTCATTGATCTTCACTTATATCTTTTTGGAGTAGTTTGTCATTTACTCGTGTGCTTCACTTATATCCTATGAGTAAATAGTTGAATGATTTGAATATCATAAATCTAAAATTTATATATGTTTCATATACTTATTCCATAGGGAGTAATGACTTCACATATAAGAAGTAGAGGCGGTAAATTTATTGAAGGTTAGCAAACATTGTATTGGCCACTTGAACAATTCATGAAAGAATATTGAAGGAAGAGAGATTTCACATATAAATATACTATATTGGACATCTTTTGTAATTGTGAGCACTCATTAAAATATGACATGTTAAAAGGTTGATGTTGGACAAGGAAGATAACGTAATGGGTTATGTTTTCTTATATCTGAAATAAAGTATATTGTCATGGATCATCCAACATGTTGAGCTTGCCTTTCCCCCTCATGCTAGCCAAATTCTTTGCACCAAGTAGAGATACTACTTGTTCTTCCAAACATCCCTTAAACCAGTATTGCCATGAGAGTCCACAATACCTACTTATGGATTGAGTAAGATCCTTCAAGTAAGTTGTCATAGGTGCATGCAATAAAAATTTCTCTCTAAATATGTATGATCTATTAGTGTGGAGAAAATAATCTTTATACGATCTTGTGATGTGGAAGTAATAAAAGCGATGGACTGCATAATAAAGGTCCCTATCACAAGTGGCAATATAAAGTGACGTTCTTTCGCATTAAGATTTTGTGCATCCAACTATAAAAGCGCATGACAACCTCTGCTTCCCTCTGCGAAGGGCCTATCTTTTATTCTTGTCTTATACCCTATGCAAGAGTCGTGGTGATCTTCACCTTTCCTTTTTACATTTTATCCTTTGGCAAGCACATTGTGTTGGAAAGATCCTGATATTGGATGTAAGGCATCATGAACTATTATTGTTGACATTACCCTTGAGGTAAAAGGTTGGGAGGCGAATCTATAAGCCCCTATCTTTCTCTATGTATGATTAAAACTTTGAACCCATAAATATCGCGTGAGTGTTAGCAATTGTGAAAGACTAAATGAGAGTTGAGTATGTGAAGTTTGCTGAATCAAAGCTCTGACATAGAGTCTTCCTGAAAATAAGATGAATTGTAATTGTTTGATGACTAATAACACGGTTTGTTAGTTCTCAAGAAAGTTTATGATCCATACTTTAACATGTGAATAGTTTGTTACTTGATCATGAGAAGCTTTATGATATGAGCCATTGTTATGACATATAATGATGCTAGAAAAGGTGATTGAAATTATAATTGATCAAACTTGTGCACCTGCTAGCAATCACACTTCATAAATTATTTCTTTTATCATTTACCTGCTTCATAAATTAAGCTTGGGGATGCTGATACGTCTCCAACATATCTATAATTTATGAAGTATTCATGCTATTTTATTTTCTGTTTTGGATGTTTATGGGCTTTACTAAACACTTTTATATTATTTTTGGGACTAACTTATTAACCGGAGGCCCAGCCCAAATTGATGTTTTCTTGCCTATTTCAGTGTTTCTAAGGAAAGGAATATCAAACGGAGTCCAAACGGAATGAAACCTTCGGAGAGTTATTTTTGGAACGGAAGCAATCCAGGAGACTTGGAGTAGACGTTAGGGAAGCTTAGAGGAAGCCACAAGGCAGGGAGGCGTGCCCTACCCCCTGGGCGCGCCCCCACCCTCGTGGGCCCCTTGTGGCCCCCTGACCGACTTATTTCGCCTATATATGTCCATATACCCTAAAAGCATCAGAGAGGAGAATAGATCGGGAGTTCTGCCGCCGCAAGCCTCTGTGGCCACCAAAAACCAATCAGGACCCTGTTCCGGCACCTTGCCGGAGGTGGAATCCCTCACCGGTGGCCATATTCATCATACCGGCGCTCTCCATGACGAGGAGGGAGTAGTTCACCCTCGGGGCTGAGGGTATGTACCAGTAGCTATGTGTTTGATCTCTCTCTCTCTCTTGTGTTCTTGAGATGGTACGATCTTGATGTATCGCGAGATTTGATATTATAGTTGGATCTTATGATGTTTCTCCCCCTCTAATCTCTTGTAATGGATTGAGTTTTCCCGTTGAAGTGGTCTTATCGGGTTGAGTCTTTAAGGATTTGAGAACACTTGATGTATGTCTTGCATGTGCTTATCTGTGGTGACATTGGGATGTTCACGTGATCCACTTGATGTATGTTTTGGTGATCAACTTGCAAGTTCCACTCGTGAACTTATGCATAGGGGTTGGCACACATTTTCGTCTTGACTCTCTGGTAGAAACTTTGGGGCACTCTTTGAAGTACTTTGTGTTGGCTGAATAGATGAATCTGAGATTGTTTGATGCATATCGTATAATCATACCCACGGATACTTGAGGTGACATTGGAGTATCTAGGTGACATTAGGGTTTGGGTTGATATGCGTCTTAAGGTGTTATTCTAGTACGAACTCTTGAATAGATCGATCCGAAAGAATAACTTTGAGGTGGTTTCGTACCCTACAATAATCTCTTCGTTTGTTCTCCGCCATTAGTGACTCTTTGTTGCATGTTGAGGGATAGTTATATGATCCAATTATGTTATTATTGTTGAGAGAACTTGCACTAGTGAAAGTGTGAACCCTAGGCCTTGTTTCCTAGCATTGCAATACCGTTTACGCTCACTTTTATTACTTGTTACCTTGCTGTTTTTATAATTTCAGATTACAAAAACCTATATCTATCATCCATATTGCACTTGTATCACCATCTCTTCGCCGAACTAGTGCACCTATACAATTTATCATTGTATTGGGTGTGTTGGGGACACAAGAGACTCTTTGTTATTTGGTTGCAGTGTTGTTTGAGAGAGACCATCTTCAACCTACGCCTCCCACGGATTGATAAACCTTAGGTCATCCACTTGAGGGAAATTTGCTATTGTCCTACAAACCTCTGCACTTGGAGGCCCAACAACGTCTACAAGAAGAAGGTTGCGTAGTACACATCATCCCTCTTCCTATTTCATTCCGTATGTTCCCAAATTGGCTATAAAATAACAGAGAGCATATATATGTTCATTATCTACCTTCCTAAATAGTACATATAAGTTGTATTTGCTCCGATAAGTTACTGCCGAATTACAGATCGTGGGCACCTGAATCACACAAACTTAACAAATAAGTCGTATATTTTCTAAATTACTACATGACATGTTTAGACAGCTTGATACCAAGTTGTTAGTTTTATGCTTATCCTCCTTCCCTGAGTTTCGCATGTGTTCTCTGTAGATGCCGAGTAGCAGCGACAACACTCATGCTTCAGGTGATGTATCTTCATCTGATTCCGACAACCCTAGGTCTTTAGCAGATGGTGAGGGATCAAGTAATCTTGAATGGGATAGAGCTGCAGCAATTACCCTTCCAGTCAGGACACAGAGGAACGCTCCAAGGAAGCCCACACACCAGCCTAAAGGTGTATATGAAGTAACGGATATTGATTTAAAGTCTTGGGCTCCAACAAAACCAGATAAAGCACGAAGTTCAGGAGTGTGTGCGGATTTGTTGGCAGGGCAAGGCTCAACATTAATCTGCCAGGGTTTCGGAAGGCTGACACAGAAACACGGGAAAGGATAGTCTGGGAGATCATGGATCACTTCAATGTTCCAGAGTAGTGGAAAATGCAGGTGGAACATGCTGCACTGAAGAAGGCTAGGGATGCTTGGAGAAACTAGAAGCACGAGTTGTACAAGAAGTACTTGAGTGAAGGAAGGACCCAATCCCCGCATACCCCCAAATTACAAATGCAGTCTGGGAAGAATTCAAAAGGGTCAGGGCAACTACAGAGTTTGCTGAGAAGAGTGCCAAGCAATCGGAACTTCACAAGAGGAACACACACACCCCCACCGTATGGGTGTGGCAGGATACTACGACATGAAACCGGTACGGGACTAGGAGGACATAGAAGCGGTAGTGGCAGATGGGAAACCGGCCTTTAGTGAAATTAGGGGTGAACACGCTAGAGACTACTTGCGGGAACATGCAAGGAGGCGTAATGATGAAACTTATTACTTTGAAAAATCACTTCATGAAGAACTATATCGTGTGATGTTAAAGGCTTCCAAGATCCCTGGAAGGTTCTACGGGAACTCAAGGCAATGTGACATTATGTCCGATGCTCTAGAAACAAGAGAGCCCCCCGGCCGTGCAAGGGGTATAGGTTTTAATGTCCCGCACAAGAGGGATTTCACACTCAGCAAAGAAGAGAGGCTCGACATGAAAAAAGCGAGGAGTGAAATGAATCAAAATGAATTGTATGAAAGGTTGAGGAAGGACATGTATCCGGCTATTCGAGAGGATATTAAGGAGTCAATGATGATGCAGAAGACTCTAACACTGACAGATAGCCAGCAGATGGGAGGGGAGGTGGGCATGGAGGTGCTTATTGCGCGACAACACCGCACAAGAGTAGCTATGTATCAGCTGAACCCAACGAGACTGAGACTGCAACTACTCATGATGATGCTATATTTGATCTATCTGGAATGAAAGACAGACTAAAGGGCGTGCTTACACATTATGAAGGTACATTAAAATGTGCAACAGCCTGGGTTTTCCCACCCTTCTTGTAAGAGGGCCTCTTGTAGGACAATGTGCCATTGAAACCGGGCTGGGTGAAGTGCTACGTGACTAAAGTAAAGCCTGGATTCAATGAATTTGCCCTGAAGATTGTCCTAGGAAACTTTGATGAGCAAAGGACCTTGGGAGAAACACTGTTACATCACATCCAGTGGCCATGAAAGGAAATAGAGTTCATCGATGAGATCCCTGAAGCCCTGCCAAGAGCAACCAATGTCGCCCCTCAACTGGTGATGCTCTCCTTGCCACAACAGCTCTTGCGTGCTTCCCCCAAAGAACCTAATACTCGTAATCCGACGGTTGATGCATCAACCTGTGATCAGCCGGCCCAACTTTGTGCCATACATGCCATGTCGTCGTCTACCCAGAGCAGCTAGTGGCAAGGCCCACAACTGCTGAAGACGCACCACCAGTTCAGATGCCGGCCGCTGAAGCAGCGGGGGGAGACCCAGCTGCAGCACATGCTCAATAGACCAACCTGGTGGAACGGACTGCTAAGCAATCTAATGCTTCGGAACCGCCTGCTAAGTAGTTTGTATGTACAAAACCAAATGCTCATCAGTGCGTCGGTCCGCAGCCGCGTGATGAGCATACCAATGCATCAGCACTTCCTGCTCAGCAAACCAATGCGTTGGCACGGCCTCCTCAGCACACTAATAAGTTGGCACCACCTGCGCAGAAACCCGACATAGCTTCAACACATGGTCAGCGGTCCAATGCCTCTGCTCCTACAGCCCAGCAGTCCGTCACAGCAGCACCGCCAGCTCAGCGGTCCGGCATAGCTAAATCGTATGCTAAGCAGTCCGTCGAAGCTTCACCATCTTCTCGACAATCTACATTTCAACCAACCAGACGTTCTACCATAAATGCTACAAGTACCAAGAAGGAAGCGGTCAAAAAGGCTGCACCCCCGAGGAAGCGCGCCGGGAGAGTGAAGAGGAAAGAGAACGATTGCCTCTTACTTAAAGCACTCATCACCCATAATCAAATTAGCATCAAGTTGTTTGAATTGGAGAGTAATATTATTTCTGGCGGCATGAATGATGCAGATATAGATTTGGTGCTTGCTAAAAATAAAGCAGATGTACTTGAAGCACGGAATTACGTCCATGCCCAGCCATTTCTTGTTGGCGAATACTTTGATGAGTGAAGCTCCAGTTGCCATGAGTTACATGAATATTGCATGGATCAAATGTCAGCATGTCATCATGGTCTGCTAGTCCACTACAACTGAAAGGACCACGATGTCGCCTAGAGGGGGTGAATAGGCGTTTTAAAAACTTCTACGGATTTGGCATAATCCTAATGCAGTAATAAACTAAGAGGATACTTTTGAAGCACAAATCCTAAATACACTAGGCTCAACTAAATGCACCAACAACTTATTATAAATAAGATGAGCACAACAAGGATACTAACAAGAACAAGTAAGTTACACAAACTTACTTGAGCAATATCACAAGATATGGAAGTGTATGACACACGTTAGCAATTCATACTAATGACAAGATATATTATTATATTTCCATGTTCATGATAATTGTCTATTGTTCATGCTATAATTGTGTTATCCGGAAATCATAATACATGTGTGAATACATAGACGACAACATGTCCCTAGTGAGCCTCTAGTTGACTAGCTCATTGATCAATAGATGGTTACGGTTTCCTAACCATGGACATAGGATGCATTGATAACGGGATCACATCATTAGGATAATGATGTGATGGACAAGACAAAATCCTGAGCATAGCACAAGATCGTGTAGTTCGTCTGCTAAAGCTTTTCTAATGTCGAGTATCCTTTCCTTAGACCATGAGATTGTGCAACTCCCGGATACCGTAAGGGTACTTTGGGTGTGCCAAATGTTACAACGTAACTGGGTGGCTATAAAGGTGCACTACGGGTATCTCCGTAAGTGTCTGTTGGGTTGGCACGAATCGAGACTCGGATTTGTCACTCCGTATGACGGAGAGGTATCTCTGGGCCCACTCGGTAGGACATCATCATAATGAGCTCAATGTGATCAAGGAGTTGTTCACGAGATGATGTGTTCCGGGAATGAGTAAAGAGACTTGCCGTTACGAGATTGAACAAGGTATCGGTATACCGACGATCGAATCTCAGGCAAGTACCGTACCGATAGACAAAGGGAATTGTATACGGGATTGATTGAATCCTCGACATCGTGGTTCATCCGATGAGATTATCGTGGAGCATGTGGGAGCCAACATGGGTATCCAGATCCCGCTGTTGGTTATTGATCGGAGAGTTGTCTCGGTCATGTATACGTGTCTCCCGAACCAGTAGGGTCTACACACTTAAGGTTCCATGACGCTAGGGTTATAGGGAAAGTCTGTACGTGGTTACCGAATGTTGTTCGGAGTCCCGGATGAGATCCCGGACGTAACGAGGAGTTCCGAAATGGTCCGGAGACAAAGAATTATATATGGGAAGTCCTTATTCGGTCGCCGGAAGTGTTCAGGGGTTTATCGGTATTGTACCGGGACCACCGAAAGGGTTCCGGGGGTCCACCGGGAGGGTCCGCCTGCCCTGGAGGGCCCTATGGGCTGAATATGTAGGGGGAACCAGCCCCTAGGTGGGCTAGGCGCCAAACCCACTAGGGCCCATGCGCCTAGGGTTTGGGGAACCCTAAAGCCCCCCCCCCCTTGGCTTGGGGGGCAAGTCTTTCCCCCTTGGCCGCCGCCCCCCTCTAGATCCATCTGGAGGGGCCGGCCCCCCTCTCCCTTGCCCCTATAAATAGAGGGGAGGTGGGAGGGCAGTCGGACCACATCCAAGGCGCAACCCTCCCCCTCCCCAACACCTCCTCCTCCTCCTGCGATGCTTGGCGAAGCCCTGCCGGAGTACCACGCTTCTCCAACACCACCACACCGTCGTGCTGCTGCTGGATGGAGTCTTCCCCCACCTCTCCCTCTATCCTTGCTGGATCAAGGCATGGGAGATGCCATCGGGCTGCACGTGTGTTGAACGCGGAGGCGCCGTTGTTCGGTGCTCTGATCGGAATCAATCGCGATCTGAATCGCCACGAGTATGACTCCCTCATCCGCGTTCTTGTAACGCTTCCGTGTCGCGATCTACAAGGTTATGTAGATGCACTCCTCTCTCTCTCTCATTGCTAAATGACTCAATAGATTGATCTTGGTGATGCGTAGAAAATTTTAAATTTCTACTATGATCCCCAACCGTGGTATCAGAGCTAGGTCTATGCGTAGTTTCTATGCACAAGTAGAACACAAGTTGTTGTGGGCGTCGATTTTGTCAATTTACTTGCCGTTACTAGTCTTGTCTTGATTCGGCGGCATCGTGGGATGAAGCGGCCCGGACCGACCTTACACGTACGCTTACGTGAGACAGGTTCCACCAACTGACATGCACTAGTTGCATAAGGTGGCTAGCGGGTGTCTGTCTCTCCTACTTTAGTCGGATTGGATTCGATGAAAAGGGTCCTTGTGAAGGGTAAATAGAAATTGGCATATCACGTTGTGGTTTTGGCGTAGGTAAGAAACATTCTTGCTAAGAAACCTATAGCAGCCACGTAAAAATTTGCAACAACAATTAGAGGACGTCTAACTTGTTTTTGCAGCATATGTCGTGTGATGTGATATGGCCAAAAGGACGTGATGAATGATATATGTGATGTATGAGATTGATCATGTTCTTGTAATAGGAATCACGACTTGCATGTCGATGAGTATGACAACCGGCAGGAGCCATAGGAGTTGTCTTAATTTATTTATGACCTGCGTGTCAACATAAACGTCTTGTAATTACTTTACTTTATTGCTAAACCGTTAGCCATAGTAGTAGAAGTAATAGTTGACGAGACAACTTCATGAAGACACGATGACAAGTATCATGATGATGGAGATCATGGTGTCAAGTCGGTGGCGATGATGATCATGGCGCCCCGAAGATGGAGATCAAAAGGAGCAAAATGATATTGGCCATATCATGTCACTATTTGATTGCATGTGATGTTTATCATGTTTGTACATCTTATTTGCTTAGAATGACGGTAGCATAAATAAGATGATCCCTCATTAAAATATCAAGAATTGTGTTCCCCCTAACTGTGCACCGTTGGTAAGGTCCATTGTTCCGAAGCACCACATGATGATCGGGTGTGATAGGTTCTAACGTTCGCATACAACGGGTGTAAGCCAGATTTACACACGCAATACACTTAGGTTGACTTGACGAGCCTAGCATGTACAAACATGGCCTCGGAACACGGAAGACCGAAAGGTCGAACATGAGTCGTATGGAAGATACGATCAACATGAAGATTTGCACTGATGATGACTAGTCCGTCTCACGTGATGATTGGACACGGCCTAGTTGACTCGGATCATGTATCGCTTAGATGACTAGAGGGATGTCTATCTGAGTGGGAGTTCATTAAATAATTTGATTAGATGAACTTAATTATCATGAACATAGTCTAAAATCTTTGCAATATGTCTTGTAGATCAAATGGCCCACGCTAATGTTGCCCTCAACTTCAACGCGTTCCTAGAGAAAACCAAGCTGAAAGACGATGGCAGCAACTACACGGACTGGGTCCGTAACCTGAGGATTATCCTCATAGCTGCCAAGAAAGCATATGTCCTTGATGCACCGCTAGGTGAAGCACCTGTTTTCCCAGCAGATCAAGACGTTATGAACGCTTGGCAGACGCGTAGTGATGATTACTCCCTGGTTCAGTGTGGCATGCTTTACAGCTTAGAACCGGGGCTCCAAAAGTGTTTTGAGCAACACGGAGCATATGAGATGTTCCAAGAGCTGAAAATGGTTTTCCAAGCTCATGCCCGGGTCGAGAGATATGAAGTCTTCGATAAGTTCTACAGTTGTAAGATGGAGGAGAATAGTTCCGTCAGCGAGCACATACTCAAAATGTGTGGGTTGCACAACCGCTTGTCTCAGCTGGGAGTTAATCTCCCGGATGATGCAGTCGTTGACAGAATCCTTCAGTCGCTCCCACCTAGCTACAAGAGCTTTGTGATGAACTTCAATATGCAGGGGATAGAAAAGACCATTCCTGAGGTATATTCAATGCTGAAATCAGCGGAGGTGGAAATCAAAAAGGAACATCAAGTGTTGATGGTGAATAAAAACACTAAGTTCAAGAAAGGCAAGGGTAAAAAGAACTTCAAGAAGGACGCAAGGGAGTTGCCGCGCCCGGTAAGCAAGCTGCCGGGAAGAAGCCAAAGAATAGACCCAAGCCTGAGACTAAGTGCTTTTATTGCAAGGGAAATGGTTAATGGAAGCGGAACTACCCCAAGTACTTAGAAGATAAGAAGGCCGGCAATGTCAAAGGTATATGTGATATACATGTTATTGATGTGTACCTAACCAGCGCTCGTAGTAGCTCCTGGGCATTTGATACCGGTGCGGTTGCTCATATTTGTAACTCAAAACTGGAGCTGTGGAATAAGCGAAGACTGGCGAAGGACGAAGTGACGATGCGTGTTGGGAATGGTTGAAGGTCGATGTGATCGCCGTCGGCACGCTGCCTCTACATTTACCTACGGGATTAGTTTTAAACCTCAATAATTGTTATTTAGTACCAGCTTTGAGCATGAACATTGTATCTGGATCTCGTTTAATGCGAGATGGCTACTCATTTAAATATGAGAATAATGGTTGTTCTATTTATATGAGAGACATGTTTTATGGTCATGCCCCGCTGGTCAATGGTTTGTTCTTATTTAATCTTGAACGTGATGTTACGCATATTCATAGTGTGAATGCCAAAACATGTAAGGTTGATAATGATAGTCCCACATACTTGTGGCACTGCCGCCTTGGTCACATTGGTGTCAAACGCATGAAGAAACTCCATGTAGATGGACTTTTGGAGTCTCTTGATTATGAATCATTTGACATGTGCGAACCATGCCTCATGGGCAAAATGGCCAAGACTCCGTTCTCCGAAACAATGGAGCGAGCAACGAACTTATTGGAAATCATACATTCTGATGTGTGCGGTCCAATGAGCGTTGAGGCTCGCGATGGCAATCGTTATGTTCTCACACAAGTCTGAGACCTTTGAAAAGTTCAAAGAATTTCAGAGTGAGGTTGAGAATCAACTTGACAGGAAAATCAAGTTCTTATGATCAGATCGTGGGGGAGAATATTTGAGTCACGAATTTGGCACACACTTAAGGAAATGTGGAATTGTTTCACAACTCATGCCGCCTAGAACACCTCGGCGTAATGGTGTGTCCGAACGTCGTAATCGCACTCTATTGGATATGGTGCGATCTATGATGTCTCTTACCGATCTACCGCTATCATTTTGGGGTTATGCTATAGAGACTGCCGCATTCACTTTAAATAGGGCTCCATCGAAATCTGCTGAGATGACACCGTATGAATTGTGGTATGGTAAGAAACCTAAGCTGTCGTTTCTGAAAGTTTGGGGATGCGATGCTTATGTCAAGAAACTTCAACCTGAAAAGCTCGAACCCAAATAGGAAAAATGCGTCTTCATAGGATACCCTCAGGAAACTATTGGGTATACCTTCTACCTCAGATCCGAAGGCAAGGTCTTTGTTGCCAAGAATGGATACTTTCTAGAGAAAGAGTTTCTCTCGAAAGAAGTAAGTGGGAGGAAAGTAGAACTTGATGAAGTATTGCCTCTTGAACCGGAGAGTGGCGCAACTCAACAAAATGTTTCTATGGTGCCTGCACCGACTAGAGAGGAAGTTAATGATAATGATCATGAAACTTCAGATCAAGTTGCTACTGAACTTCATAGGTCCACAAGGACACGTTCCGCACCAGAGTGGTACGGCAACCCTGTCTTGGAAATCATGTTGTTAGACAATGGTGAATCTTCGAACTATGAAGAAGCGATGGCGGGCTCGGATTCCGACAAATGGCTGGAAGCCATGAAATCCGAGATAGGATCCATGGATGAAAACGAAGTATGTACTTTGACTGACTTGCCCGATGATCGGCGAGCCATAGAAAATAAATGGATCTTTAAGAAGAAGACAGACACGGATGGTAATGTGACCATCTATAAGGCTCGGCTTGTCACTAAGGGTTATCGACAAGTTCAAGGGGTTGACTACGATGAGACTTTCTCACCCGTAGCGAAGCTGAAGTCCGTCTGAATCATGTTAGCAATTGCCGCATTCAATGAATATGAGATATGGCAAATGGACGTCAAAACGGCATTCCTTAATGGTTTCCTTAAGGAACAATTGTATATGATGTAGCCAGAAGGTTTTGTCGATCCTAAGAATGCTGACAAGGTGTGCAAGCTCCAACGCTCAATCTATGGGCTGGTGCAAGCATCTCGGAGTTGGAACATTCGTTTTGATGAGATGATCAAAGCGTTTGGGTTTACGCAGATTTATGGAGAAGCCTGTGTTTACAAGAAAGTGAGTGGGAGCTCTGTAGCATTCTTCATATTATATGTGGATGACATATTATTGATGGGAAATGATATAGAACTCTTGGAAACCATAAAGGCCTACTTGAATAAGTGTTTTTCAATGAAGGACCTTGGAGAAGCTACTTACATATTAGGCATCAAGATCTATAGAGATAGATCGAGACGCCTCATTGGTCTTTCACAAAGCACGTACCTTGACAAGATATTGAAGAAGTTCAATATGGATCAGTCCAAGAAGGGGTTCTTGCATGTATTGCAAGGTGTGACATTGAGCACGGCTCAATGCCCGACCACGGCAGAAGATAGAGAAAAGATGAGTATCATCCCCTATGCCTCGGCCATAGGGTCTATTATGTATGCCATGCTGTGTACCAGACCTGATGTAAACCTTGCCGTAAGTTTCGTGGGAAGGTACCAAAGTAATCCCGGCATGGAACACTGGACAGCGGTCAAGAATATCATGAAGTACCTGAAAAGGACTAAGGATATGTTTCTCGTTTATGGAGGTGACGAAGAGCTCGTCGTAAAGGGTTACGTCGATGCTAGCTTCGACACAGATCTGGATGACTCCAAGTCACAAACCGGATACGTGTATATTTTGAATGGTGGGGCAGTCAGTAGGTGCAGTTGCAAGCAAAGCATCGTGGCGGGATCTACATGTGAAGCGGAGTACATGGCAGCCTCGGAGGGAGCACATGAAGCAATCTGGATGAATGAGTTCATTAGCGACCTAGGAGTTATTCCCAATGCGTCGGGCCCGATGACTCTCTTCTGTGACAACACTGGAGCTATTGCCCTTGCCAAGGAGCCCAGGTTTCACAAGAAGACCAGGCATATCAAGCGTCGCTTCAACTCCATTCGTGAAAATGTTCAAGATGGAGACATAGAGATTTATAAAGTGCATACGGACCTGAATGTCGCAGATCCGTTGACTAAACCTCTTCCACGTGCAAAGCATGATCAACACCAGAACTCTATCGGTGTTCGATTCATCACAATGTAACTAGGTTATTGACTCTAGTGCAAGTGAGAGACTGTTGTAAATATGCCCTAGAGGCAATAATAAAATGGTTATTATTATATTTCCTTGTTCATGATAATTGTCTATTGTTCATGCTATAATTGTGTTATCCGGAAATTGTAATACATGTGTGAATACATAGACCACAGCATGTCCCTTGTGAGCCTCTAGTTGACTAGCTCGTTGGTCAATAGATGGTTACGGTTTCCTAACCATGTACATAGGATGTCATTGATAACGGGATCACATCGTTAGGATAATGATGTGATGGACAAGACCCAATCCTGAGCATAGCACAATATCGTGTAGTTCGTCTGCTAAAGCTTTTCTAATGTCGAGTATCCTTTCCTTAGACCATGAGATTGTGCAACTCCCGGATACCGTAAGGGTACTTTGGGTGTGCCAAACGTTACAACATAACTGGGTGGCTATAAAGGTGCACTACGGGTATCTCCGAAAGTGTCTGTTGGGTTGGCACGAATCAAGATTGGGATTTGTCACTCCGTATGACGGAGAGGTATCTCTGGGCCCACTCGGTAGGACATCATCATAATGAGCTCAATGTGATCAAGGAGTTGTTCACGGGATGATGTGTTACGAGAACGAGTAAAGAGACTTGCCGTAACGAGAGTGAACAAGGTATCGGTATACCGACGATCGAATCTCGGGAAAGTATCGTACTGATAGACAAAGGGAATTGTATATGGGATTATTTGAATCCTCGACATCGTGGTTCATCCGATGAGATTATTGTGGATCATGTGGGAGCCAACATGGGTATCGAGATCCCGCTGTTGGTTATTGACCGGAGAGTTGTCTCGGTCATGTCTACGTGTCTCCCGAACCCGTAGGGTCTACACACTTAAGGTTCAATGACGCTAGGGTTATAGGGAAAGTTTGTACATGGTTACCGAATGTTGTTCGGAGTCCTGGATGAGATCCTGGACGTAGCGAGGAGTTCCGGAATGGTCCGAAGACAAATATTTATATATGGGAAGTCCTTATTCGGTCGCCGAAAGTGTTCCCATGTGGCTTCGTCCTCGGTATGGTGGCTCCACTGAACTTTGCAAAACTTAATGACCTTGCTGCGGGTGACTCGACTGGCAAACTCCAAAATCTTGACAGGCTTCTCCTCATAAGTCAAGTCATTGTCCAACTGAATCACCTCCAAGGGTACAGTATATCTTAGCCGTATGTCGGCCATCTCAGCATGGCACTTCTTCAACTCGGAAACGTGAAACTCATCGTGAACTCCTGACAGTCCTTCAGGTAACTCCAACTTGTAGGCAACTTCTCCCATCTATTCCAAAACACGATACGGTCCTACAAATCTTGGGGCTAACTTTCCCTTAACTCCAAAACTTTTCACTCCTCGCAAAGGTGATACTCGTAGGTACGCTCTGTCTCCAATTTCATAGGTTACCTCCTTGCGTTTCGAATCTGCATAACTCTTCTATCTGGACTGAGCTATCTTCAGTATATCTCGAATCAGTTTAACCTTCTCCTCAGACTCTTTGATCAAGTCTGGTCCAAACAACTGTCGGTCTCCAACTTCATCCCACATCAACGGTGTTCTGCACCTTCGGCCGTACAGGGCTTCAAATGGTGCCATCTTCAAACTGGCTTGGTAACTATTGTTGTATGAGAACTCTGCGTAAGGCAAATTGTCATCCCAACTAGACCCATAATCTAGCGCACAGGCTCTCAACATATCCTCCAGAATCTGGTTGACTCTCTCGGCCTGTCCATCCGTCTGCGGGTGAAAAGCTGTACTGAACTCCAATCTCGTTCCCAAATTCTGGTGCAGCTGATGCCAAAACTTTGAAGTAAACTGCGTTCCTCTATCCGATACGATGGTCCTCGGAATTCCATGCAGACATACGATCCTGGTCATATATATCTTGGCCAATTTTGCACTGGTATAAGTTGTTTTCACTGGGATAAAGTGTGCCACTTTGGTCAAATGGTCAACTACTACCCATATAGAATCATATCCTGATTTGGTCCTGGGCAATCCGGTGATAAAATCCATGCCAAGTTTATCCCACTTCCATTCAGGTATCGCATAGGCTATAACAATCCTGCTGGCTTTTGATGCTCTGCCTTCACTCTCTGACATACATCACATACGGCCACATACTCGGCGATATCCTTCTTCATCCCTGTCCACCAGAAATGTTCCTTCAAATCCAAATACATCTTGGTGTTTCCGGGGTGTATTGAGTATGGTGAGTCATGAGCCTCCTGAAGTATTAACTTCCTGATCTCAGTGTTATTGGGCACGTGAACACGGTCCTCATACCATAAGGTGTCGTGTTCATCCTCACGAAAACCTTTGGCCTTTCCTTCGCTCATTTTCTCCTTTATCTCGGCAATCTCTTTGTCATACTTCTGAGCTTCTCGAATCTTTCCTAACGATGTAGAGTGAACCTCCATTGTTGCAACAAAACCTCTAGGAACAATCTCCAAACATAGTTCCCGGAGATCCTCTGCTAACTCCTTCGGCAATCCCGTGCTCTCTAGGGTATTAGCATGCTCTTCCGGCTCAAAGCATCTGCTACGACATTGGCCTTTCCTGGATGATAGTGAAGCTTCATGTCATAATCCTTATAAGCTCCAACCATCTTCTCTACCTAAGGTTCAGTTCCTTCTGGGTGAAAATGTACTTCAAACACTTATGATCCGTGTACACATCACAATGATTTCCAATAAGGTAATCTCTCCAAGTCTTCAACACATGAACTACGGCTGCTAGCTCCAAATCATGTGTGGCATAATTTAACTCATGCGGTTTTAGTTGTCGTGAGGCATACGAAACAACTCTTCTGTCCTGCATAAGCACACTTCCAAGTCCAAAGTGAGAGGCGTCGCAATACACTTGGAAATCCTTACGTATATCTGGCAGTGTCAGCACTGGGGTTGTAGTCAAACGTTTCTTCAACTCCTGGAAACTTGCCTCGCAATCTTCCATCCATTTAAACTTGGTATCCTTATTCAATAACTCTGTCATGGGCTTCGCGATCTTGGAAAATTTCTCAATGAATCTCCGGTAGTATCCTGCGAGTCCAAGAAAACTGCGAATCTCGCTAACTGAAGTGGGTGCCAACCATTCCGTGACTGACTGAACCTTGGTGGGATCTACTTCTATACCTTCTCTTGATATAACATGCCCAAGGAATCCGACTTCCTTCAACCAAAAGTCGCATTTGCTGAACTTGGCATACAACTGATGTTCCCTGAGTTTCTCGAGAACTAAACGCAAATACTCCTTGTGTTCCTCTTCATTCTTCGAATATACCATTATATCATCAATGAACACCACCACAAACTTATCCAAATATTCCATGAATACTTTGTTCATCATGCTCATGAAATAGGCAGGGGCGTTAGTCAGTCCAAATGACATGACCGTGTATTCGTATAGCCCATACCGTGTGGTGAAGGTTGTCTTTGGTATATCCTTCTCTCATATCTTCAATTGATGATATCCTGATCGCAGATCGATCTTCGAAAACGCCTTAGCTCCTTGCAGCTGGTCAAACAGATCATTGATCATCGGCAATGGGTACTTGTTCTTAATCGTCACTTAATTCAAGGCTCGATAATCAACGACCATTCTTAGGGATTTATCCTTCTTCTCAACCAAAAGCACTGGGGCTCCCCATGGTGATGAACTCCGTCGAATGTAACCTTTCTCCAATAACTCCTTGATCTGTTTCTTAATCTCCTCCAGATCATTCACGGGCATCCTATAGGGTCTCTTGGATATTGGCCCTGTGCCTGGCAATAGCTCTATCAAAAACTCAATATCTCGGTCCGGTGGCATGCCTGGTAACTCCTCTGGGAAAACATCCGGGTAATCCTTTACTACAGGCACTTCTTCCTGAACAACTCCCGTGAGGGTATTTACTTGGCTACTTCTTGGCGCATGCCTAGATATATACTTGATCCTTTTTCCCTCTAGGGTGGTGAGACAAATTGACTTACTAACACAGTCAATGCTTCCTCCGTACTTTGACATCCAGTCCATTCCTAATATCACATCCAATCCTTGTGACTCCAAGATAATTAGATCGGACGGAAAAACATGGTTGCCAATGGTTAAGGGTATCTGGTCACACCATCGACTAGCCATATATTCTGCTCCGGGTGAACTTACTAACAGAGGGGTCCTAAGGGTTTGGGTCGGTAGTTTAAACTTATCCATGAATTCCCTTGATATGTATGAATGCGATGCACCAGTATCGAAAAGAACAAGAGCGGTAAATGACTTAACCAAAAACTTACCTATAACCGCGTCTGGCTGCTCTTCAACCTCCTCCACGTTAACGTGGTTCACTTGTCCTTTGTTGAATGGATTGGGCTTCTTCCCACCGCTCCCATTTCCGTTTCCATTCTTCCCTTCAAGGCACTCCGTGGCATAGTGTCCAGTCTTCCCGCACTTGAAACAAGTAACGCGGCTTAGGTCTCTCTTGGTGGGTGTGGCTGGATTGGGGCGGTTCTGATTGTTGCTTGCTCCATTCCCATTCCCATTCCTAGGGCCAGTATGATTATGGTTACTTCTTCCATTATGGGTGTGACCTCCATGGTTATGAACAAGTTCTCCCGAGTTCGGGGTTAGGCGAGGCTTCTACTGAGCTCCTGAGTTATACCTCCCTTGTCCATACTTCCTCTTACAGCTCTCAATCTGTTGTTGCTTCCCTTCAATCATAAGAGCCTTATCTACCAACTCTTGGTAGTTGGTGAATGTTGCCACCATCAACTGCATACTCATCTCATCATTCAGCCCTTCCATAAACTTCTCCTGCTTTGCGGCATCTGTGGCCACATCATCAGGGGCATAGCAAGATACCTTGCTAAACTCATCCGCGTACTGAGACACAGTACAGTTTCCTTGGCGTAGGTTGCGAAATTCATGCTTCTTCAAATTCATGGCTCCAGTTGAGACATGGGTTGTACGGAAGGCTTGCTGAAATTGGTCCCATGTCACTGTGGCTATAGGGTAGGTGACAGTGTAATTCTCCCACAATGATGCTGCTGGTCCATCCAACTGATGTGCGGCAAAAATGCACCTTCTCAGCATCAGTACATCCTGCAGTGGTTAACTCCCTTCCAATCCTGCAGAGCCAATCATCTGCTACTATAGGCTCGGTGCTACTGGAAAACACCGGCGGCTGCAACCTCAGAAAACGGGCTAAGTTGTCAACTGGTGGTGGTGGTGGTGGATTGTTGTTGTTGTTGTTGTTGTTGTTGCCTTGGTTCTGAACTAATAGCTGCATCAGGGTATTCTGTTGCTGGATCAACTGAGTAAGCTCCGGTGGGAAAGCAAATCTAGGGTCACGTCTCGGAGGCATCTGATGGGTTTAGAGGGGAGAGATTAGAATAGAATGAGGTCTAATGAGAAAGCACTACCCATATGCACATGAGACAAACACAATCATTTCACTCAATCAATCAAGCAAGGCATACAATTGATCTAGAACTATCACAAAAGTGCTCGGACTACTCTATTTACATGGTGGAATACTACTACTGATGTGTTGCTCTACTAAAAATATTCCTCGGTTGCAGACTCCATGATATCTGCTCCAGCTTCGTCTTCAAAGTCATCATCGCTAAGGTCGGAGTCGGTGTCGTCGATGATGATGTAGTCCTCTGGGCGAATCTCCTTGGGTTCTTCGTCTTCTTCTACTGGTGTGGGGTCTCCCATGAATATTCCGATCTTCTTAATCAGGTCGTCATTCTTCTCCACTAATACGACGATTTCCTCCTCATAATCTTCACGTGTAGCCTTGAGCTCCTCCTCTAGTTCCGCGATCCTAGTCATTGCCTTCTTCAAGTCCATCATGGCTGCGCACATTTGGTTCTCCTGGCGTCGAATGTGCTGGTTTAGTTCCTGGATGAAAGCTGCAATTGATCTATCTTTCCTAGTGCTGATCATCTCCCATTGCTCATCTCGGCGCCCACAGATCTGGTAGATAGTATCCTTAAGCTCCTTTTGGTAAACTTCTCCAATGCGTCCCATGGTGATGTGAGCTGCCATACTCTTTCCTAAACTCCAGGTTGGTGCATCGAAGGAAAACTCTATGGGTTTACTGGCTGGCGTGAAGGTTCTTCCTAGAACTTGAACTTGAATCATCCATCACTCCTCTTCTGGTAAAGTGGCGTTGTAGGTCTTAGTGAAGCTTGATATTCCTACGTTCAGGTACCTAGTGACTTCCTTCAAGTGTCGTCCAAAAGGGGCTTCTTCATCCGGCTGTGCAAATTTGTTCCTTGCGTCCACCATCCTAAAGAGTAGAAAATGGAGTGGAGTCAGAAATGAGGAGAGAATAGTGATCTATGGCTTTAGCTTAGTGGTCGTGTCCTACACTCAGCGTGTGCTCTGATACCATCTTGTAGCGACCCGACCTCAAACGGTCAAGTCTCTGTGCTTTAGTGTCATCCCTGGATCGGTAATGCTGACACACACAGTATTTGAGGATTTATAATAGAGTAGCAATCACACACTTATTACATCGAATATCTCCAAAGTGAACTTATTACAATAAATATGGCTTAAGGCCATCTAATGCGATAACATCGGAAGGCTTGGAAGATAAAGTGAGTCCATCAACTCCAACGGCATAGCTGAGCTGCACGGCAACGACCTAATGAATCTTACTGATCGTCTAGAAAGTCTGCAACATAATACATTGCAGCACGAAAACGGGTCAGCACATGGAATATGCTGGCAAAATAACACAGTAGAGCAAGAACAGAATAATGCTATCACTACATGCATATTTGGCTGGTGGAAAGCTCTATGGTTATAGTTTTTGCGAAAAGCCAATTTTTCCCTACAACAAAGGAATAGATTTTAATTTAACTATCATGGTAGTTGAAACATCATTGAGAAAGTTCCTCCAACTCAATCCCAATTAAAGTAATTAACAGCCCAACAATATTAATTTAGAGTGATGAGATACTTAAGATACTCCAAGTACTAGATACTCAAGATGTACATAACCGGGGACATGGCTAACCATGATTAGTTTGTACACTCTGCAGAGGTTTGCGCACTTTTCCCCACAAGACTCGATCGCCTCCGTTGGATTTCTCGCACTACATGGTGTTTGAGAAACGGATGACCGAGACACAGTCTTTCAGAAACATTAACTCTCTACTCCGGGCAGACCATACCAAACCTACAACCCACTACCTGCTGATCCACCTCTTCAAGAGCTTCACGTAACTTACTCAACTATGCTAGAGCCCATAATAGCTTGTGGCTGCACATGTAAGTTTCTAGCATGAATCATCTCAGTTCCCTTTGAGCCTGGGTGGCGGTCCATAGGAAGATCACACGGGTACTCCGGGATTTCCAGAAATACAGGCAACACTGGGTACTCCGGGTGCCTCAATCCACCCAGATGTGTATTTAAGTTGCCACCTTAAGTTAAACCATTAATTAACAATCTCACATCTATCATGGATTTCACTCACCCAAAACCACGTCTACAAGCATAGCATAGCATAGCAATATAAGCATCACGTAGAAGTAACTCCTAAGGGTTTGAATGTAATAGGGCAATAGATTCTACCTCATCAACTACTTCCCAACCCACATGTTAATAACATCCTAATCATGCAATGTTTGAGGATTGGAACTAATGCATAAAAACTGGGTGATAAAGGGGTATGATCAAAGTGTTACTTGCCTTGCTGACGATCCGCGTAACCTAGAGACTCCAAATAACACGCTTCGCACTCCGGGAATTCTATCGCAAACAAACAATAGCATACATAAGCAATCAAGCAAAGAAACACGGGTAAAAACTCAAATAAGAAGATCTAACCAGAAAGTTCAACTTAAGAACTCCGGTTTGCAAAAAGAATCAAATCAAACGGAGCAACGAAACTCAAACGGCGAAAGAAACAAGATCCGTTTACTAATCTGGACCTAGGTCCAATTTTATAGTAGCAAAAACTTGTTCAAGTTGGTTAAGCGGAAAGAGGGTCTCGAGATGAAGATCTAGGCGCTTGAATCGCCTGATTCCGACTAACGAGCGAAAAGATAAACTAGAACGAAAATCAGGTCAGAAATCGTGATCAGAAATAACCGCGGAAAAATCCGATAAAAGAAAACTGACGAATAGGCTAACGAACGAGCATTCGTTATCTGTAACTAACGAGCGAAAACCGTTCGTTAAAACGAACGTACGGATGAACGTCCGTTAAAAAGAAAAACTGGGAAAAACCGGTGAACCGAAAAAAAACTAGGGTTTTCTTTTTAAAAAAACCGGATCGTTTTTCTTTTTTAAAAACGGCGACTACCTCGTCGGTCCGGCGAGGCACGGCAGCGACGGCGAGGCGAGGCACGGCAGTGGGCGAGGCGGCGGCGCGGGCAAGCTACAGCGGCTTCGGCTGCGGGGCGAGGCGGGGCGGCGGTGGTGGGTGGTGGTGGCGGCGGGGGGGGAGTATATAAGGAGGGGGTGTGCCTTGGGGAGGGGGCAAAGGCGGCGGGGAGTCCGAGCCGGACTCCTTGAGTCGGGCGGCGGCGGCGTGGCCGGTCTCCTGGAAGGAGAAGGCGCACGGGAGGGGACGGGCCGGCGACTGGGCTTCGGCCCAGTTAGCCTACGCATTTTTTGTTTTAAATAATGATTCCGCCGGAACTAAAAAAATCCTAGAAAATAAAATAAAAATCTAAAAATGCCAAAACAAATTTTCACCGTCTAAATAAAATATTTAGAACAAGATGAACATTTTCTTGGCCCTAAAATGCAATTTTGAAAACGTGCAATTTTTCTAATGCAAACAAAATTGCAAATAAAATCCAAATAAAAACAAATATTGATTTTAATATTTTTCCTCCAATATTTCATTTATTTTGGGAGAAGTCATATTATCCCCTCTCATATATTTTATTATGAAATATTTTCGGAGAGAAAAAATAATTAAAACCAAAATCCTCATTTCAAAATTTGATAAAATCAAATTTGAAAATCGGGGAAATCCCCAACTCTCTCCGAGGGTCCTTGAGTTGCTTAGGATTTCGAGGATCGCGAGACGAAATGCAATAAAATATGATATGCAAGAATGATCTATGTATAACATTCCAAATTGAAAATTTGGGATGTTACATCTGCCTATAATACGGGTCACCATCTAGTGGAAAGCAGCAGTATGAACAGAGACTTTGAGCTCATCAGTCCACATAAGCCAAAGGCCACCTGAAGCACCTCTAGAACAACAAAAGTATTAGTAACATCAAACCTATTGACAAGATCACTTGAACGAACTTTGGAAGATTTAATTTCCGAAAAAAGTTACCTGCACCTTAGTAGATCGCATCAAATTGGGAAGGTAAAGCATGCGCTCACTACCGAGGCCCCATCCCATTCCTCGGCAGTTCCAGGCTATGGCTCTCATGGTGCCCGAGGCGCGTTAGGGCCATGCGCCGCTGCCCAAGGAACTGAGTGGTCCATGGAGACACCCTCTTGACCGCTGAGAGCCATATCGCCTGCTTCCTGAGTTCTCTAAATATCGATTGTATCCCCTTGGTGAGTGGAGCTAATGTTATCTTGATCTTCCACTGTGGCTTGACCTCTTGTGACATATGTGACGCCCCGAGACCGTTGCGCCAGGTGTCTTTCAGTTATTCGCTGTGTTGCCATGTCTTTCGCTTGCATGTTGCATCTTGTCATGTCATCATGTGCATTGCATCATCATGTTTCCAAACTTGCATCCGTCCGGGTTCCCCCAGTTCCGTCCGTTTTCCGTTCTGAGCCCAGACACACTTGCACGCGCCCGCGGCACGTCCGAAATAGTATTTTATAAGTGGCCGGAAAATGTTCTCGGAATGGGTTGAAAGTTGGCATGCGGTCTTATTATAGTGTAGGTAGGCCGCTTGCCAAGTTTCATCGCATTCGGTGTCCGTTTGACGCCCCAACGGATAACTATAGTGGCAGTATAGCCGGTCTTTTCGTCGGACGTTTTCGGTCTCCGGAAACCATGCCGGGCTGCATCTCTCCCCTCTTCTCTCAGACCAACTCGCTCTCCACAGTCCACACTTGACCTCGTTTGCCTACCCCTCTTTGCACAGTGCATCGGCCCCTCACGCGCGTCCGAAAGTTGTCCCGAACTCAACCCGGGCAGTCGTCACCGTTGGGTCCGGATCATCCTCAAACATCTACATTACATCACCGTTTTCTTATTTGGACTCCCTACCTTTTTTTTCTCGACCCTCAGATTTTGATCGGAGGGACTAGGTCGCCCCTAATCTCTAACCCACATGCTATATATGTATCAGTCCAACCCTAATTTCTAGGAGAGCTGTCCCATCCGCCGATTCCCTCCGCCGCCGCCGCTGTGATTCCTCGGGATCCCCTCATTTCCTTCCTGAACCAACCCAGCCTCCACCGTGCCTCGCCCCGATCCAAATGCACCAAAGCCACCGCGTCCCGCACCCACAGCCTCTTGCGCCCGAGGCCTCGCCTCTTCCCAACCTCGCCTGAGTTCAGGGAGCACGCGCCCCTCGTCACCGCGCCGCCCGGCGAGCCTGCCAGTCGGCGACCTCGACCTCAGGCCGGCCCCGTCACGCGACCTCTTCCTTCCCTTCCTCCTCTGGTTCTTCTTCCTCTCACTCACCCCGCATGTCTCTCTCTCTCTCTCGCAGGTGGAGTCCATGGCACCCCCGTCCGGGCCTCCACCACCGCTGCCGCCTCCGGCCCCCACTCATCGAGCCCCGGCCATCCCCATTCATCAGCCGCCTCGAGCCACCCTGCCGTCAGCCAAGTTCCCACTTCACGTCGCGACGCCCCTGGGCCCCTCTACTTCCCTGCTCCAGATCGAGTGTCAAGCGCCGCTACCTCCCCTGCCGACTGGAACCCCGCCGGATCTGGTGACCCTTGCCGCCGCCGTTGCCAAGAACCTCGCCAGAGAACCATGTCCCGCTACTGGAACCGCTCGTCTCCGTTGCCTGCCACCGCTCTGAACCTGCGCCTCCGCAGTCTCTGCATCTCGTGTGCGTGCAAGCGCACGCTTGTGCCCGCAAGAGGGCCGCATCGTGTTGACCGAGGCCCAGCAGCGTTCTACGTTCCCCAGGCCGGCCCTTCTTCCTCAATCGGGCCAAGGCCCATGGGTGAGGCAGCACCCAAGCCCCCCCTGCACTGTTTGGGCCAGCCAGTTTCGGCCCATGATAGTTTTTTCTAGATCTGCGATTTTAGCAATTATCCAAAGAGCGCCAGTTTTACAGTTTGGTCCCTAAACTTCATGCATTTAATAACTTCTCAACCGTGCATCGGTTTAAAGTAATTTATATATGAAAAATACTTAGATTTCTGTTTAGTTTCATAATATGCCACTTTCATCCATGTTTGAAATGCTTAAAATGATGTTTGATTAAATTTTCTCATATAGCATGCTAAAATGGTTTAATTCATAACTAAATAACCGTAGCTCCAAACCTAATAAACTTTATATATAAATGGGGTAGAAAAATGCCTAATTTAACATGGTGCACTCATCTTGCATGTTTAACAACTCAAAAATATGGTGTAGGGAAGAACAGTACCAAATCCATAATTTGCATATGAGGATTTTCCGGACTTGTTGTTTGTTGTTCCGGCCTCATTTAAACTTGCATAGTTAAGTAGTTTTGTTATGCTTCACCTCTTGCCATGTTAATCAACATTTAATATTGTTGGGTACTTAAACGATATTGAACTAAATAATTCATGTGGTGTTCCGTCAATATGCAACTCATTGCATATTGAGCTCCACTTAACTTGTAGTGTTGTTTGTGCACTTTGCTATGCCATGCTTCATTAAACCGGACATGCATCATACTTGGTTGTGCATCATGCCATGTTGATGTGATGGTTGTTTACTATGTTGTTTGCTTCTTTCCGGTGTGGCTTCTTCGGGTTAGTTCTGATAACGTCGCGTTTGTGAGGATCCGTTCGACTACGTCCGTTTCTCTTCTTCATGGACTCGTTCTTTTTCCTTGCGGGATCTCAGTCAAGATGACCATACCCTCAAAATCACTTCTATCTTTGCTTGCTAGTTGTTCGCTCTATCTCTATGCTGCGATACCTACCACTTGCTATATCATGCCTCCCATATTGCCATGTCCAACCTCTAACCCTCCTTGTCCTAGCAAACCATTGTTCGGCTATGTTACCGATTTGCTCAGCCCCTCTTATAGCGTTGTTAGTTGCAGGTGAAGATGAAGTTTGTTCCATGTTGGAACATGGATATCGTTTGGGATATCATTATTATTATATCTTGTTTACTTTAATGCATCTATACACTTGGTAAAGGGTGGAAGGCTCGGCCTTATGCCTGCTGTTTTGTTCCACTCTTGCCGCCCTAGTTTCTGTCATACCGGTGTTATGTTCCTTGAGTTTGCGTTCCTTACGCGGTTGGGTTATAATGGGAACCCCTTGACAGTTCTACTTGAATAAAACTCCTCCAGCAAGGCCCAACCTTGGTTTTACATTTGCACTAACAACCTATCACCTTCCCTTGGGTTCTGCAGACTCAAGGGTCATCTTTATTTTAACCCCCCCCCCCCCGAGCCAGTGCTTCTCTAAGTGTTGGTCCAACCTGAGCGATGTCCGGTGCCCCCTGGGCAACCAGGGTTTATGCCAACCCGACGTCTTGCTCATCCGGTGTGTCCTGAGAACGAGATATGTGCAGCTCCTATCGGGATTTGTCGGCACATTCGGGCGGCTTTGCTGGTCTTGTTTTACCATTGTCGAAATTTCTTGTAACCGGGATTCCGAGTCTGATCGGGTCTTCCTGGGAGAAGGAATATCCTTCGTTGACCGTGAGAGCTTGTGATGGGCTAAGTTGGGACACCCCTGCAGGGTTTTGAACTTTCGAAAGTCGTGCCCGCGGTTATGGGCAGACGGGGATGTATTAATATCTGGTTGTAGAGAACTTGACACTTAACTTAATTAAAATGCATCAACCATTAATGAAAGTGCGTTATATCGACTAGAGGGGGGGTGAATAGGCGATTTTTATGAAAGTCTTCAAAACATGGGAGTTATGAAGAGAAACAGCGAAGATATGCCTATTACTATGCAGCGGAAGTTAGATTACACTAGGCAAGCCATGGTCAAGTATTCAATAGAGTGAAAGCACAATGACAAATAGCTGCAGTGTAATAAGGATCAGGTAGGAAGAAGTTATGAAGCCAAACAGATCATACATTCACGTTGTGAAGACAAAAGATAGAGCAAGCATGCAATGGCTTCGCAATGAGTAACAGTAAGAAAAAGGAAGTGAAGATGAAACCAGTGACTCGTTGAAGACAATGATGTGTTGGACCAGTTCCAGTTGCTGTGACAACTATACGTCTGGTTGGAGCGGCTAGGTATTTAAACCTTAGGACACACAGTCCCGGACACCCAGTCCTGAACACGCAACTCAGGACACCAAGTCCTCACCATATTCTCCTTGAGCTAAGGTCACATAGTCCTCGCCCAATCACTCTGGTAAGTCTTCAAGGTAGACTCCCAAACCTTCATAGACTTCGTTCAATGGCAATCCACAACGTCTCTTGGATGCTCTGAACCCGACGCCTAACCGTCTGGAGGATTCACAGTCCTCAAGTGTAATAAGTCTTCAGATCACATAGACAAGAAGACTTAAGTGATGCCCAATGTTCTCTGGCTCTGGGTGGTTAGGGTTTTTTCCTCGCTAGGAATTTTCTCTCAAAGGCTTCGAGGTGGGTTGCTCTCAAACGACAAAAGCCATGCACTGAAATCTGAGCAGCCAACCGTTTATGGTTGTAGGGGGTGGGCTATTTATAGCCACTTGGCAACCCGACCTGATTTGTCCGAAATGACCCTGGGTCACTAAGGAACTGACACGTGTCTCAACGGTCAGATTTCAAACTCTCATGGCAACTTTACTTGGGCTACAAGCAAAGCTGACTTGTCCGGCTCTGGACAAGATTCGCTCTCATTGTCTTCACTTGAAGACATAGGTTTTTGTTTTAGGCATCACTTCAGTCATTCTGACTGGTTCTCCTGGACCCCACTTAACAGTACGGTGGTTCCTATGACAATACACAAAAGAAAAGGAACTATGAAAGATCTAAGTCTTCGAGCTCCATAGGCTTCATAACGTGTCTTCTCTTGTCATAGTCTTCAATGTGAATATCTTCATATACCACCTTTGACTTCAATGTCTTCATACATTTTTAGGGGTCATCTCTGGTAGTAAAACTGAATCAATGAGGGACTTCTACCTTTGTTATCCTGCAATTCTCACAAACACATTAGTCCCTCAACTAGGTTTGTCGTCAATACTCCAAAACCAACTAGGGGTGGCACTAGATGCACTTACAATCTCCCCCTTTTTGGTGATTGATGACAAACTAGTTGAAGTTTTCAACGGGGAATATAGTCTGTGAAATTGTAAAGGATAAGGAATTGTCTTCATAAGTTGCAAGGGCTCCCCCTGAAGATGTGCATATAAGTTAATTTGCTTTTGGAATGCAAATGCACATGGCAGGTTGTACTTGTGGAGATCCACTTCAGCTTATGATGACAATCCACTATGCATGTGAAAGTATATGAAGATAATGACATGCATAATGGAAAATGGACGTCTGCAGAATGAGATAAGTGCGGAATTTATCTTCGCACATGCGGAATTTATCTTCGCAAAACAGGGTGGCAAACAAGTAGCAGACGACCATCTGGTTTAAGTGTTACAACTCGTAAGAACCAAATGTAGCAAAAAAAACGAGAGTTGTAAGCACGAAGCAAAATATAACAAAACATAAAGCACCCGCCCATATGGACCCGCTTGAAGACTATCAACCCATATGCTTCTCCCCCTTTTGTCAGTAAGGACCAAAAAGGTTTGAAGACATAGAGTGTCTACTCGTTCCCAGGAGCAGCAGGGTCGTTGGAGGTGTTTGGCGGTGCAGAAGAGCTTGGAGGTGCTGAAGCAGGTGGCGGTGAGGTAGCATCGTCTTCTTCATCAATGATTCTGGGTAACGAAAGCATTCTTGGTGGCAAGATTTCGAAGACAATTAACATCCACCAAGAGGCTTTTCATATGACGCTTTAGCCAGTCATGATGCCTATCTTGTTTTTGATGAAGGGCCACAAGAAGCTCTCGGTCATTGAGAACACGAGCGCGCTTCTTGGGTCTTGAAGCAGTTGCACTATCAGTGGCTTCAGTTGAAGCAGGGTGTGGCGCACGTGTAGTGCCAGCCAAAGGATACACCCTCGAGATGGCTTCAACACCCTCATCGTTCTGAGTGAAGCTCTGGTGTTCTGCATTCTGAAGACTCAAAGGTTGCTTGGCAGGCTCAGGATATATATCTTCAGCAGAGGTATCCACATCTGGCAAGAAGATCCGATGGTTGCGGGCTGAGGGCTGATATGAGATCGCAGAGTGAAGCTTGATCAGTCTCATTACCCAAGGAGCATAGAACTTTAAACCAAACAGATCTGAGCCTGATGCAGCTAGTTGGCGTATGAAGAAGTCATGTGCGTTGAAGCATTTGCCATGAAGGATACAAAACAGCAGAGTCTTCATTGCACCCTCGATCTTGGCATTTGGAGAGTGCCCTTTGATAGGCCAGAGAGTCCGCCGGATAATGTGATAGATGGTTCTGGGCAGGTACTCAAAGTCTTCAACGAAGAACTCTGTTGGATAAGGAGCATCGTGGGGCAATGGCTTCATCATGGAGAGCATCTGACTCATATTCGGTTCAGGCCTCTGGAATATGCTCTCAAGAGCTTCAATGTGTAGTGGACAGCCTTCCTCGAAGAGTAGGCCGGTGAGCTCAATGATATCAAATGCATTGGCTTCGTGATGGACATTGCCGGTCATCCACTCCAAGGCCCAAGTCTTCGGATCTCTGTTGTATCCTTTGATGTGGAGGGTGGCATAGAATTGCAGCAGAAGCTCTTTGTTCCAGTGCTCTTCATCAGTTACAAACTGCAGTAGACCCACTTGCTTGAAGCAATCCAATGCTTCCTCTAAACAGGGCAGACCAGCAATGGATTCAACATCAAGGCGCTTATGCGGGAAGATGCGACCTTGGTTGTATAGGATGCATGAATAGTAGCTGCGCTGAGGATAGCTCCAGAACCTATCTGATGAAATCCTTTCCCTTGAATAGGGGTTCTTGGAGCTGTTGAAGAATGTATTATCTGCCTTGAAGCCATTGATGTTGAAGGAGCCAGGTGCTGATGCAGGACCTGGGAACCTTGGCAGTCTGGGGATTGGCTTTTGGACCTGAGGCCTGTGCTCAACATGGTAATCAAATTGAGGACCTGCAGCAGACTCAGGAACAGAAGTGTCTGGATCAGTAGCTTCGCTGTCTTCTGAAGCTTTTGGTAGGGAGGGCTCCACATTGGCTTCAGTGTTGGTTGTGGCAGCCTCAATATTTTCAGCCTCCGCTTGACTAGCTGGAGGGTCGGTCACAAGCACGTTCTCTTGAAGAACTGCTTCTTGGTGGAGCATAGGAGTGGGCTCTAGTGGTGCTTCTTCTGTGGCTGATGCAGCCGGAATGTCTTCAGCATAGACATGAGACCTTGGACCTTTGCGAAGCCTGCGGAATGCAGATGACGCCTGTGGGGTTGGAGTGGTCTGGGCCTCATTGTCTTCTTCCTCTTGAGGGCGATACGCCCATGACGCATCTTGTGCAATTGGCGTCAGAGGACGACCAATGCTGATGAGTTCGCTGTGTTCATACTGAGGAAGAGCTGCATCATCTTTTACATTGTCCTGATGACCAATGTCTTCAGCAGTGATGGGGTCGGCTGCTGGTATGTCTTCAGCTTCAGGAGCCTCTGTGGAAGCAGACTCATGAAATGTCAGTTGTCGTTCTGCGTCAGGATAGACGACAGAAAGGGGTTCAACCATCAAGGGCTCTGTGGGAGCATCCCGAGCTTTCTTGATCTTTCGCTTCTTCTGAGTGGGGGCAGAAGGAGAGGCTTCAGAGTGTTTTCGCTTCCTGGCTTCAGCCTCTGCAGTTCGCGTCTCCTTGAGCTCTGAAGCGGTTGACCGGCTCTTTGGCTTCGAGCCAGTCGTTGCAGTTGGGAAGACAATTGGAACTGCTTCTTGCCTTGGTGCCTCTGGTTCAGCCATAGCAGGCTTCTTCTTCTTCTTCGCGGCCATCTTGGGGTCGATGCCAGGACGCCCAAGTGCCTTGCGCTTCTCAGCCTCATTGTAGTCTTGCACACATCTTTCAGCCAGAGACTTCATCCGCTCATGTGAACCCTGAGCTTCTGCACGCTTCTTCAGAAAGTTTTCCTTAAGCTCATGCAACATGATCTTGAAGCTCTTCACTTCTTGCACGCTGAGCTTGGCCATATTCTTCTTGAACTGAGCCTTTTCATGATCAATTTTCTGCTTCAGTTCGACAATGTGCTGGGCAATTGCAAGTTCTAAAGCAATAGCGCCTTGGAAGGCGACGCTGAGGCCAACGGGCAGCTGCAGATCTTCGAAGCTGATGTTTGGTGTGGCAAACCATTCGTCGATGAAGTTGTGGATGATGGCGACATCAAAGAGAGGCAAATTGTTGAAGATTTCAGCTTCTTCTTTGCTCTTGATGAGCTGCTCTAGAGCGTCATCTCCAAGATCTTCATCACTTGACAGATCAATGGCTTCGCTGCGCAGAATGTCAGCAGCTATGAGCTCTTTGCCGGTGTGTGGCTGAGGCATCTTGGCCTTCTGGGGCTTGGAGACGCGGGATACGTCTTCAGACTGCACACTGTCTTCAGGAGGTGCAGTTGCCAATGGCTTCTCCCTTGAGATTTTTGATGAAGGGGCCGGCTTTGAAGCTTTTGGCTTCTTCGACTGCTTTGGCTTCGGTACAGCAGGAGCTTCATCAGACTCAGAGTCAGCTGGAGGGTCATTCACGGCAGTCCCTTGGACTAAGATGCGGGTGATGAGGCCCTCAAGGTTGGCATACGGACCGATGATATTGGGTTCTGCGTCGCGTGTGCCATCTGCCCTTGGTGCGGAGGGACCAGGGTTGAAGTCTAACCCCAACTTCTTCTTGTTCTGCTTCGCTGATTGTTGGGAAAACTGGAAGTTGCGCTTGAATAGATTGTCGTCACGACACCAGATTAGTGACGACGGATGTGCATCATTAGGCTGTGGCCCACGAACCATGCATGGATAGAAGCTTTGGGCAATAGCTTCATCTCTGGACCTGGGTACAAGGTTCTTGTATAAGATGTCTCCCCACGGTCTTTTGATGGCACTTTTCTCAGCATACTCTTGAGTTGTGAAGCGGTATTTGAACCATTGTTCTGCCCAATAGCGTCGAATCCATTGGATTCGGGTCTTGCGCTGCCCATAATTCTCTTCAGGATCTGTTTTATACATTTCTGCCAGGTCTTCAGGCAGATCTTTGGAAGTTCCTTCACGTCGCTGTCTGCCCCCCTTCCTTACTGTTGCTTCTGAAGCCATAAACTTTAACTTGAAAGGCTTCAAAACTTTCAAAGGCTTCAAAGGCTTTCTTTTGCTGGACCAACAGGAACTGGCTTCAGGAGAATTTATGTGATGTTGTAGGAATTCTGCAAATGAATGCAGACTATGAGAACCGAGGGATTCTCCCACGGACATGTACCTGTGACAGCATTAAGGTGCGAGGGAAGGGGAAGAGGTCATATGCATTCTTAGATGGTTTTGAAGATTAATCAGTTTAGAAGACATTGACCTCATCGTGCGAAGACATTCACTCATAGATAAGAAGTTGGTTCCAGATTTGTACGAACCCACAGATCAGTACAAGTGAGGAATCTAACTACTTCATGAAGCACAAGTGAATATACTAGGCATGTTATGAGATGCAGATTAAGAGATCTAACTTGTGTGAAGATAAACTTCTTATGGTAGAAAGTGACAGAACCATGAGATCGAAAGGGGCTGTAAAAAGAAGTTTTATTTACCACACTTGGAACTTCTAGACGAAGTGGGAGATGATGCCGAGCAGTTCAATCCTCCGTGCCCTAACTTGGCGACGGAAGACACCTACGGCGACGGCGGAGAGGACGATGTCCGCGATCGGCGTGAAGACGGCGTCGGAGAAGTTGCGGCAGCGAAGCGCTTCGTCGCCGGCGTCGTCGAGAGCTAGCGGTGGTGCCAGGGTTCGTGCGAGGGTGGAAGAAGGAGATAATGACCGCGGTAAGTGTGAATTTATAGGCACAGGGGCAGCACTGTGCTATTACACAGGTGCCCCTGGCGATTCGCATCTGAGGAACGCGTGGCCAGTTTGCGGAAGTTTGGGGTTTGTTCCACGTCCTACGCACGCCTGGATTGTCGGGCGGTCGTTCCTGCTTCTCCGAATTTTATGTGGAGGAATGAGCATTGAAAACGGACTTTATGGTTGTCTCTATATCTTCAGCTGACAAGGACGCAATGAAGACATTCGACAGTTTCAATAGAATGCATATGACTTGGAGAGATAGAGTTTGAGATAGAAAGCATAGAGAGGTTGGGGTCCGATCACATTCACTTAGTTCAAAAGATTCAACACGAAGATATAGCTATAAGTGAATGCTGTAGAGGACAGAACACTAGCATATATATATATATATATATATATATATATATATATATAGTCAACATAGTGAAGATAATCATGAAAATATGTTGAGTTCGAAGCCAAATCAAATGTGAAGACATTGCAAGGTAACGCCATGAGTGAAACACTTCAAAATGGAACGTTTGGTGGTGGCGTTACCCACCGTATAGGAAGTATTAGACCCAGACACGGCGCACAATTATCGTGGCGCTCCGAAGTCAAATTCCACATTAATGGATTCACACTTAGAATGTATGTCTTCATTGATTGAAGATATACTTTACTTTGTGTGTTGCACATCTGAGTCATCATATGCATAAGTGTTAGGATGTGTGCTTGATCACAGGACATTTGAGGATTCCAGGATATTTAGCTCACACCGTAACTTGCAAAACCTCTTCTCATCCAAGGGCTTGGTGAAGATATCTGCCAATTGCTCTTCAGTGCTGACGTGTATGATATCAATATCTTCCTTCACAACATGATCTCTGAGAAAGTGATGACGAATTTCAATGTGCTTTGTCTTCGAGTGCTGAACTGGGTTGTTGGCAATCTTGATGGCACTTTCGTTGTCGCGGTAAAGTGGCACTTGCTTCAGATGAATGCCATAGTCCTTGAGTGTTTGCTTCATCCACAGAAGCTGAGCGCAGCAAGATCCAGCAGCAATGTATTCAGATTCAGCAGTGGAGAGAGATACACAGTTCTGCTTCTTTGAAGACCAACATACAAGCGATCGTCCCAGAAAGTGACATGTGCCTGATGTAGACTTGCGATCAACTTTTTTACCAGCATAATCAGCATCCGAGAATCCAACCAAATCAAACTCTGAGCCCTTTGGATACCATAATCCTAGAGTTGGGGTGTGAGTCAAATATCGAAGAATTCGCTTCACAGCTAAGTGATGCGACTCCTTTGGTGCCGCTTGAAATCGAGCACACATGCAAACACTAAGCATAATATCTGGCCTAGATGCACATAAATAAAGCAAAGAACCAATCATGGAGCGGTATACCTTTTGATCAAACTCTTTACCATTGTCGTCAGGACCCAAATGATGTTTGGCTGGCATTGGTGTTATGAAGCCTTTGCAGTCTTGCATACCGAACTTCTTCAGGCAATCTTTGAGATACTTCTCTTGAGATATGAAGATGCCATTGCGTTGTTGTCGTATTTGAAGACCAAGGAAGAACTTCAGCTCCCCCATCATGGACATCTGATATTGCTCTTGCATCATATATCCAAACTCTTCACTATACTTCTGATTTGTGCAGCCGAAGATAATGTCATCCACATATATTTGGCACACAAACAGTTCACCATCATATGTCTTCGTGAAAAGAGTGGGATCTAGGCAACCAGGTATGAAGCCTTTGCTCTTCAGGAAATATTTGAGTATGTCATACCAGGCCCTAGGGGCTTGTTTGAGGCCATACAGTGCCTTGTTGAGCTTGTATACCATGTCAGGATGTTTTGGATTTTCAAAGCCAGGCGGTTGTGCAACATACACTTCTTCTTCAATCTTGCCATTGAGAAAGGCACTTTTCACATCCATTTGATATAGAAGTATGTTATGATGATTTGCATAGGCCAGCAGTATGCGTATGGCTTCAAGCCTAGCCACAGGAGCAAATGTTTCATCGAAGTCAATGCCCTCCACTTGAGTATATCCTTGAGCAACGAGACGAGCTTTGTTTCTGACAACTTGACCATGCTCATCTTGCTTGTTGCGGTATATCCATTTGGTGCCTATTATGTTGTGCTTCCGTGGATCAGGACGCTTAACCAGTTCCCATACATTATTCAGCTCAAACTGTTGAAGCTCTTCTTGCATAGCTTGAATCCATTCAGGTTCCATGAAGGCTTCTTCAACTTTCTTGGGTTCTGATATTGAGATGAATGCGAAGTGCCCACAGAAATTTGCTAGCTGAGTTGCCCTTGAACGAGTGAGTGGACCAGGTGCATTGATGCTATCAATTATTCTTTCAATCTGCACTTCATTGGCAACATGAGGATGTATAGGGCGAAGACTTTGCTCTTGCTGATCTGTGTTGTTGTTGGGAGGAATGTCTTCAGGCTGAGCATTGTCTTCATGTTGATCAGGTGCTGAGATGATAAGTTCTTCTTCAGGATGAGCTTCAGAAGGTATAATCTCTCCAGTTCCCATAAGCTTGATTGATTCACTAGCTGGAACTTCATCTAGCACATTTGGCAGTTGCTCTCTTTGTGAACCATTTGTCTCATTGAACCGCACATCCACTGTTTCAACCACTTTGTAATGAAAGAGATTGAAGACTCTGTAGGAGTGCGAATCCTTTCCATATCCAAGCATAAAACCCTCATGTGCTTTTGGTGCAAATTTTGAAGTGTGATGTGGGTCCTTGATCCAGCACCTTGCGCCAAATACTCTGAAGTAACTGATATTTGGCTTCTTGCTAGTTAGGAGTTCATAAGATGTCTTGTTCAGAAGCTTGTGAAGATAAACACGATTGATTGTATGGCATGCGGTGTCAATGGCTTCAGTCCAGAACTTTCTTGGAGTCTTGTATTCATCTAGCATCGTTCTGGCCATCTCAATGAGTGTTCTGTTCTTGCGTTCGACGACGCCATTCTGCTATGGCGTGTACGGAGCTGAGAATTCATGTGTGATGCCCAAGGTATCAAGATATGTATCAAGGCCAGTGTTCTTGAATTCAGTGCCATTGTCACTTCTGATGTGCTTTATCTTGGCGCCAAAATTGTTCATAGCTCGATTGGCGAAGCGTCTGAAGACATCCTGCACTTCAGTCTTGTAAAGGATTATGTGCACCCAAGTATATCTAGAGTAATCATCAACAATGACGAAGCCATAGAGGCAAGCAGTAGTAGTAAAAGTTGAGTAGTGAGTGGGACCGAAAATATCCATGTGGAGCAGTTCGAAGGGTTGAGTAGTAGTCATGATTGTCTTCGAGGGATGTTTTGCCCTCGTCATCTTCCCTGCTTCACAGGCACCACATAAGTGATCTTTCTTGAACTTGACGCCCTCGATGCCTATGACATGCTTCTTCTTCGCAAGGGTGTGGAGGTTCCTCATGCCAGCATGCCCAAGCCTCCGATGCCAAAGCCAGCATTCTGAAGCTTTTGCAAGAAGACATACTGCAAGTTGTGGCCCTGCTGAGAAATCTACCCCATACAGATCATCTTTTCGATACCCTTCAAACACTAGAGACTTGTCAGATTCCATTAGTACAAGACAACGATATTTTCCAAACATTACAATCATGTTCAAATCGCAGAGCATTGAGACAGACATTAAGTTGAAGCCAAGGGATTCAACAAGCATGACTTTATCCATGTGTTGATCCTTTGAGATTGCAACTCTACCTAGACCCAATACCTTACTTTTACCAGTGTCAGCAAATGTGATGTGGCTCTTGTCAGATGGACGTAAGGTTGAGTCCATAAGAAGGCTTCTTTTGCCAGTCATGTGATTTGTACGCCCACTGTCAATAATCCATTCTGAAGACTTTGAAGATGCTGGTGTCATACCCTACAGTGCAGTTAGGGGGATAGGCTTCACGAAGAGAATTGTGAAGCAAAAACATTTGACGAACCAGTGGGTTATGAAAACTTAGATCCAGATTAGGACTAATAGGGAGAGTAGCATGCGATTCAGGAACGAAGTACATAATGATGCCATTCGGGCATTTTATCTTGCGCCCTACAAGATTTTTAAGGTCCCCAGCAATAGCGTCAGAAGATTTTGGTTTTCTGCTGGAGACCTTTCCCTGCAAAAGAGAGTTAAGCCTTCTTAACCACCCACATCTTCAAGGGTGGCTTAGAAGCAATAAGTCTAAGTGCAGCATCTGAGAATTTTGGCTTTGAAGCCTTAGCAAACAGTCTTGCAGGTGGACAATAGTACTCATAAGAATAAGCAGAATAATTTTTGGTCATATGAACATGACGGTTTGATGAACCGCTCTCATATTCATATGCCTGAGTATGGTTTCCCTGCAAAACATTTGCGTTAGTGTGACTCAGGTGAGTCCTCTGTTTGTATGAAGCCTTTGGACCGTATGAAGCCTTTGGTCTGAGGTTTGTCTTCTTCAAGTGAGGTGTCATGAAGACATTCACAGGAAGATTTTCCAGACACTTTTTCGGAACCCAGATCTTCTTCATAGGCGGTCCATTCCTGCAGTTAGTACCAATGTACCTGGCAAACACTTCACCATTCTGATTCTTAAACAGTTTATAGTTTGCATCAAAGGATTCATCAATAATAATGGGGTTAGCACAAGTGAAGCCAGATAAATTGGATGGATCTGCTGAAGGTTCCTTTGCAGCAACCCATGTGGTTTTGGGGTACTGCTTAGGTTTCCAGTAAGAGCCATCTGCATTTATTTTCCTTACGAACCCAACACCCTCTTTCCTAGGGTTTCGGTTCAGAATCTGCTTCTTGAGGACATCACATAATGTCTAATGTCCTTTAAGACTTTTGTACATCCCTGTTTCAAGCAATGTCTTCAACCTAGCATTCTCATCAGCAATAGCAGTGGTATCCTCAGCAGAGGGGTTAGTTACCACATCAACAGTTGAAGATATTGCAACAGCAGTAGCAGTGGAACATTCAGCAACAGAAGTAGCATTATCACGCTCAATGCATTTAAGACATGGTGGTTCAAATCCTTCCTGAGCGGAACTGATCTGTTCGGCGCGAAGTGACTCGTTTTCCTTTTGAAGATCTTCATGAGCCGCTCTCAATTTCTCAAGTTCTTGCTTCCTTTGAAGATAATCATAGGAAAGCTTTTCATGAGTTGTTGAGAGAGTATCAAGACGATCTTCAAGTTCCTGATACTTAACGTGAAGATTTTTTATGTCTTCAATTAAGGATTCAGATCGAGTCATTTCAGCACCCAACAGATCATCGCTTCTGTCTAACAGTTTTTGAATATGTTCCATGGCCTTTTGTTGTTCAGTTGCAATTTTAGCAAGTGTTTTGTAACTGGGTTTTGAATCACAATCAGAGTCATCGTCACTGGATGTTTGATAGCGAGTAGTGCGTGTGTTTACCTTGGCACCGCGTGCCATGAAGCAGTAGGTAGGAGTGGAGTCGTTCTTATCATTTGCATCGGTGTCGGTGATGAAGTCATTGTCTTCAGTGTTGAAGATGGACTTGGCGATGTATGCTGTAGCCAGACAAGCAATGCCAGAATCAGACTCCTCCTCAGACTCCACCTCTGCCTCCTCAGAAGCGGACTCCTCCTCTGAATCCATTTCCTTGCCAACAAATGCACGTGCCTTGCCAGATGAGCTCTTCTTGTGTGATGAAGACTTTGAGGAAGACTTGGAAGAAGACTTTGAGTATTTCTTCTTCTTCTTGTCGTCAGAATCATATTCCTTGCTCTTCTTCTTCCTTCTGTTCTCATTGTCCCACTGTGGACACTCAGAGATGAAGTGTCCAGTTTTCTTGCACTTGTGACATGTTTTCTTCTTGTAGTCATGAGCAGAAACTTCATGATTCCTTGAGCTTGATCGTGAAGATTTTCTGAAGCCTTTCTTCTTGGTGAATTTTTGGAACTTCTTCACTAGCATTGCAAGTTCCCTTCCAATGTCTTCAGGATCATCAGAACTGCTGTCAGATTCTTCTTCGGATGAGGAAACAGCTTTTGCCTTCAAGGCACGAGTTCGCCCATAGTTTGGACCGTAGATATCTCTTTTCTCAGAAAGCTGAAACTCATGTGTGTTGAGCCTCTCAAGTATGTCAGACGGATCGAGTGTCTTGAAATCAGGACGTTCTTGAATCATCAGGGCTAGGATGTCAAACGAACTATCAAGTGATCTCAGCAGCGTCTTGACGATTTCATGTTTGGTGATCTCAGTGGCGCCGAGGGCTTGAAGCTCATTTGTGATGTCAGTGAGCCGGTCAAATGTGTGCTGGACATTCTCATTGTCATTTCGCTTGAAGCGGTTGAAGAGGTTGCGAAGAACACTGATTCTTTGATCTCTCTGGGTTGAGATGCCTTCATTGACCTTGGAGAGCCAGTCCCAGACCAGCTTGGATGTCTTCAAGGCACTCACATGGCCATACTATCCTTTGGTCAGATGACCACAGATGATATTCTTGGCAGTAGAGTCCAGTTGAGTGAACTTCTTGACATCAGCAGCAGTGACACCTTCTCCAGCCTTGGGAACGCCATTCTCGACGACATACCATAGGTCGACGTCAATGGCTTCAAGATGCATGCGCATCTTATTCTTCCAGTAGGGATATTCAGTTCCATCGAAGACGGGGCACGCAGCGGAGACTTTGATTATCCCTGCAGTCGACATAGCTAAAACTCCAGGTGGTTAAACCAAATCACACAGAACAAGGGAGCACCTTGCTCTGATACCAATTGAAAGTGCGTTATATCGACTAGAGGGGGGGTGAATAGGCGATTTTTATGAAAGTCTTCAAAACATGGGAGTTATGAAGACAAACAGCGAAGATATGCCTATTACTATGCAGCGGAAGTTAGATTACACTAGGCAAGCCATGGTCAAGTATTCAATAGAGTGAAAGCACAATGACAAATAGTTGCAGTGTAATAAGGATCAGGTAGGAAGAAGTTATGAAGCCAAATAGATCATACATTCACGTTGTGAAGACAAAAGATAGAGCAAGCATGCAATGGCTTCACAATGAGTAACAGTAAGAAAAAGGAAGTGAAGATGAAACCAGTGACTCGTTGAAGACAATGATGTGTTGGACCAGTTCCAGTTGCTGTGACAACTGTACGTCTGGTTGGAGCGGCTAGGTATTTAAACCTTAGGACACACAGTCCCGGACACCCAGTCCTGAACACGCAGCTCAGGACACCAAGTCCTCACCGTATTCTCCTTGAGCTAAGGTCACATAGTCCTCGCCCAATCACTCTGGTAAGTCTTCAAGGTAGACTCCCAAACCTTCACAGACTTCGTTCACTGGCAATCCACAATGTCTCTTGGATGCTCTGAATGCGACGCCTAACCGTCTGGAGGATTCACAGTCCTCAAGTGTAATAAGTCTTCAGATCACACAGACAAGCAGACTTAAGTGATGCCCAATGTTCTCTGGCTCTGGGTGGTTAGGGCTTTTTCCTCGCTAGGAATTTTCTCTCAAAGGCTTCGAGGTGGGTTGCTCTCAAACGACAAAAGTCGTGCACTGAAATCTGAGCAGCCAACCGTTTATGGTTGTAGGGGTGGGCTATTTATAGCCACTTGGCAACCCGACCTGATTTGTCTGAAATGACCCTGGGTCACTAAGGAACTGACACTTGTCTCAACAGTCAGATTTCAAACTCTCATGGCACCTTTACTTGGGCTACAAGCAAAGCTGACTTGTCCGGCTCTGGACAAGATTCGCTCTCATTGTCTTCACTTGAAGACATAGGTTTTTGTTTTAGGCATCACTTCGGTCATTCTGACTGGTTCTCCTGGACCCCACTTAACAGTACAGTGGTTCCTATGACAATACACAAAAGAAAAGGAACTACGAAAGATCTAAGTCTTCAAGCTCCATAGGCTTCATAACGTGTCTTCTCTTGTCGTAGTCTTCAATGTGAATATCTTCATATACCACCTTTGACTTCAATGTCTTCATACATTTTTAGGGGTCATCTCTGGTAGTAAAACCGAATCAATGAGGGACTTCTACCTGTGTTATCCTGCAATTCTCACAAACACATTAGTCCCTCAACTAGGTTTGTCTTCAATACTCCAAAACCAACTAGGGGTGGCACTAGATGCACTTACACCGCGGTTATGGGCAGACGGGGATTTATTAATATCTGGTTGTAGAGAACTTGACACTTAACTTAATTAAAATGAATCAACCATGTGTGTAGCCGTGATGGTCTCTTTCCGGCGGAGTCCGGGAAGTGAACACGGTTCTTGTGTTATGCTTGAACGTAAGTAGTTTCAGGATCACTTCTTGATCACTTCTAGTTCACGACCGTGCTTTGCTACTCTTCTCGCTCTCATTTGCGTAAGTTAGCCACCATATATGCTAGTGCTTGCTGTAGCTCCACCTCACTACTTTTTCCTACCCATAAGCTTAAATAGTCTTGATCTCGCGGGTGTGAGATTGTTGAGTCCTTGTGACTCAGAGGACTCACAGATACTTCCAAACAGTTGCAGGTGCCGATGATACTAGTGCAGGTGACGCAACCTAGCTTAGATGGGAGCTCGATGAAGATCTTGTTCGTTGTGTTATTTCATTTCCAGTTGATCAGTAGTGGAGCCCAGTCGGGGCGATCGGGGACCTAGCATTTGGGATTGTCTTTCTTTATTTTTGTTCCGTAGTCGGACCTTGATTGTATTCTGGATGATGTAATGCTATATTTATGTATTGTGTGAAGTGGCGATTGTAAGCCAACTCTTTATCCCTTTCTTATTCAGTACATGGGATGTGTAAATATTACCCCTCTTGCGACATGCCTAGTATGCGGTTATGCCTCTAAGTCGTGCTCCGACACATGGGAGATATAGCTGCATCGTGGGTGTTACAAGTTGGTAATCAGAGCCTTCCCCGACTTAGGAGCCCACTGCTTGATCGAATCGCTGACGTTATTGAGTCTAGAACAAAATGTTTTGAGTCTTATAGGATTATATATATTGGAGAGTAGGATTCTTTTTACTCCTCAGTCCCTTCGTCGCTCTGGTGAGGCCTCCTGACGTAGAGTTTTGACCCTTCTCTCCTCAAATTTCACTAAAAAAATTAGGATCACGTGGGTATCTTGGAATCGTTCCAATGGTTTTGTAACGAGAACATTGTTCTTGGTGCCTCCTGACATTTAGGGGTTGTGGCAGTGTCCCGGGGAGTTGAGCTCCGTGGTGTTGTCTCCACAATTTTATCGTTGCAGTTCTAGAATACCTGAGTTTCACCGACATCGAAAATCTCTTTTATGCAGTTGTTGGTGAGATAACCTCGACGCCACCCAGTACTGGGGTGGGAGTTCGGGAGTATTGCCATAACTCGTATAACGTATGCTTTTCGAAGGTTGGGGTAAATGATTTCTGAAGGTTTCTTGGTTAGTGTTGAAGGATGGATACAGCTGGATGTAGGATTTGTTACTTTCGGGTGAGATATTATGCTTCCCCTGTATCCCCAACACCTGATTGCATAACCAGAAAGTTTCGAGAGTTTATAAGTGGGAATTCAAGTATATCGTAGGATATCTTTCCAACAGACACATGATACGATATGGGATCTATCATATGTTTGTTCCCGTCTTATTCTGCAAGCCAAACATTATTTTGTTTTGAGTTGTGGTATTCGAGTTGCTTCGAAGTCAAATGTTGATTCCATACCTTTCCTAAGCGGTGTTCTCATATTTCTATGTGAGTACTAATCCTTCATGATAATCGAGATTGTTTTGTCAATCCTTTTCAACCGGTGCTTTCATCTTCAAGTTATTCCATCCACTTCATCCGCAAGATCACCTCAAGTCTTCTCAACATTGTTTGTTTCATCCGCCCCAAGTTGTCTTTGTTTTCCCGCCCTCCCACCCTTTTTCTATGAGGACTCGGATTTCTTAATCAAGTATCCATTTTATTCATGTGAAGTCTCTTCATTCTTTTCTGTCAGTGTTCTTATCCGGTGATTCTCATGAAGATGATAAAGGAAGCTTCAAGTTTATCATTCTTTGTTCTTTTATCTTCCCCGGTGTTTTCAATGCAATCTTTCAATGGTGATCACATCCTTTTCCTCATTTCAAATGTTTTTTCTCATGTCATTGCACCTCTTAATCTTTCACCTCTCGCTATTCTATTATTCCGGAGTGCTCAAGATATCTCGAAGATTTGTGTTTCCACTCTGTTTTCGTTCAAGCTCTTTCGAGGATGTTATCTCATTCAAGCTATTTAAATCAACCAGTGCAATCTCCTTCTCAAGTAAATCGTTCAACGTTGTTTCTCTTGAGTGGGCCCTAACCCACAGGGTTTTTCCCCCAGGATCTTACCTGACTCTTCTAATTTTCTCGGACTTACTATCAAATTCATTTTCCAAGTTTGACGTAAGAATGAGTTATCATCAGTCAAATGCCTTCTCCAAGATCTTTCACATTCTTTTCATCATTGGTTCAACCTTTCTAATTTCCATTCCGGAGAGCCTCAACAACTCAAAGTGGTGTTTCTCGTCGTCATTCTCGAATTTTGAAGACCGAAGAAGAGTTCCTCTTAAATTCTTACCCGTTCTTCCAAAGATTCATGGTTCTAGCTTGATGCCATCCTCTCAAAATTGTTTTCGATTGTGAGAATTCTTTTCACCCATCCAGAGCAATTCAGGAGTCTTTTCAGTTTGATTCCCTGGAGCCCATCATCTCAGAAGTATTCATTCCAGCTTTCAGTTCTCATTCTCAAATTCTACCGGCCGGTGCATCATTCAAATTTCCTCTAATCAGTTCATGATCTCTTCGTTCTCAGGTAACAAATCCCCTCAAGTATCTTCATTCTTCTCTAATTCTTAGCAGTGATTCATCCCTTTACTTCGTTCTTTTTCAATTTTTACGGTGGTTCATTCAAGAGTTCTCTTCCATTGTTATTGTATCATTCCATTCTTTCTTTCTTTCCAATCCTACCGGTGGTTCATTGAAGACCTTCTCAAGTTTGCGATATATCTCTCTTAATGTTTTCTACGAGAATAAGTGGTATGCCAAATCCGTTGCTTGTCATCAAATTTAATTGGTGAAGGATATGCATAACTTAATTCTTATTCTTGTTTTATCCAAGTGATTAATTCCGTATTCCGGAGGTTCATCAAAAATTCTCGGTTTCAATTGTTCACCTTTTCTTTACCGGAGTTCTTTCAGCTTTCCTTCTGTTTGATCATTCTTTTATTACCGGAGTTCTTCTACATGATGGTTCATCAAGGATTTAATTCCTTATCGAAGTGTTCATCGAGATTCTTTTCAAAGGAGCTCAAGTATTCTTCATCTTGCATTCCAAAGTACAATTCGTTCTACCTTATCTTTTGAGGGGGTGTTATGCCATTCTTAACAATTTCTGAGTGTTTCATGATTCACAAGTTCAGGAATGAGATATTTAAACCCATCAACCTCTTCATTGGAGTTATCTTGGGTTATATTTCACCTAAAGCTTTCCCTAAGGATTATAGCAATTTATGGTGCTTATAAATGATCCAAGTTTTTTTCTCCTATCCTCTCGGCAGAAGGAGTTGTCATCTCCTTGTTGACCTCAATCCAATCTATTGTTTTCGTTAGTGGCAGAATTTCACCTCAAATTTTGAGATGTTTTCCATAAGCCCACTACAAGCTTATTCTTTTCGTTGTTGATTTCCCAACAACCCCGTGCAATCCTTCCTTGCAAGGATGCTTTCCAAGTTCTTTTGTGGCAGAAGTTGCCATTTTCCTCTCCGTTCTTTTGGTCCGACGATCTACCTTTTATTCCTTCATTCCGAAGACATAGTTTTGTTGCTATATTCACCCATCATCTCGTTTTGTCAAAGATCATGTTCTTTTCGTGCTTATCCATTCAACTGGAGTGTCGTGCTCTCTTTTCAAGTTCTTCCCATTCTGTTAAGTTTTGCCTCCCTTCCCAACCGGAGTGTTGTCTGAGATCTTCTTACCCATTGTGCCTTTCTTTCAGTAGTTCCGGAGGCAGTGTGTTGTTGATTTCATCAAGTATCCTCTCATCTGGGAAAGTTTATGTTCAATTCCTTCCATTTACAGACGGAGTGCTACCCAAATTACACCATTCTTTTTCCTTCTCTATCTTGTTTTAACCGGAGTGGTTTCAATATCTATTTTGGCAATTAACATCAAGGTTTTTCGCAAGGTTCCTTGTTCCTCTTTACTAACGGAGTGTTTTCAACTTCATTCATCTCCGTTGTATTCTTTTCTCGAATTGGTTCAACCTCTCAAGGTTCTTTGGTTTCACTCTTTTGTCAAAGAATCAACTTGGTTTTACCTCTTCATCTTTCGTTTTCTCTCCGGTGCCATCCTAGATCTCGGGGCAAGATCCTCTTGTAGTGGTGGAGTGTTGTGATGCCCTGAGACCATTGTGTCAGGTGTCTTCCAGTTATTCGCTGTGTTGCCATGTCTTTCGCTTGCATGTTGCATCTTGTCATGTCATCATGTGCATTGCATCATCGTGTTTTCAAAACTTGCATCCGTCTGGGTTCCCCCAATTCTGTCTGTTTTCCGTTCTGAGCCCAGACACACTTGCACGCGCCCGCGGCACGTCCGAAATAGTATTTTATAAGTGGCAGGAAAATGTTCTCGGAATGGGTTGAAAGTTGGCATGCGGTCTTATTATAGTGTAGGTAGGCCACCTGCCAAGTTTCATCGCATTCGGAGTCCGTTTGACGCCCCAACGGATAACTATAGCGGCAGTATAGCCGGTCTTTTCGTCGGACGTTTTCAGTCTCCGGAAACCGTGTCGGGCTGCATCTCTCCCCTCTTCTCTTAGACCGACCCACTCTCCACAGTCCACACTTGACCTCGTTTGCCTACCCCTCTTTGCAGAGTGCATCGTCCCCTCGCGCGTGTCCGAAAGTTGTCCCGAACCCGACCCGGGCAGTCGTCACCGTTGGGTCCGAATCATCCCCAAACATCTACATTACATCACCGTTTTCTTATTTGGACTCCCTACCTATTTTTTTCTCGACCCTCAGATTTCGATCGGAGGGACTAGGTCGCCCCTAATCTCTAACCCACATGCTATATATGTATCAGTCCAACCCTAATTTCTAGGAGAGCTGTCCCATCAGTTGATTCCTCCGTCGCCGCCGCTGTGATTCCTCGGGATCCCCTCATTTCCTTCCCGAACCAACCCAGCCTCCACCGTGCCTCGCCCCGATCCAAATGCACCAAAGCCACCGCGTCCCGCACCCACAGCCTCATGCGCCCGAGGCCTCGCCTCTTCCTGACCTTGCCTGAGTTCAGGGAGCACGCGCCCCTCGTCACTGCGCCGCCCGACGAGTCTGCCAGCCGGCGACCTCGACCTTAGGCCGGCCCCGTCGCGCGACCTCTTCCTTCCCTTCCTCCTATGGTTCTTCTTCCTCTCACTCACCCCGCCTCTCTCTCTCTCCCTCTCTCTCTCACGGGTGGAGTCCATGGAGCCCCCGTCCGGGCCTCCACCACCGCGGTCGCCTCCGGCCCCCACTCATCGAGCCCTGGCCATCCCCGTTCATCAGCCGCCTCGAGCCACCCCGCTGTTAGCCAAGTTCCCGCTTCGCGTCGCGACGCCCCTAGGCCCCTCTGCTTCCCTGCTCCAGATCGAGTGTCAAGCGCCGCTGCCTCCCCTGCCGACTGGAACCCCGCTGGATCCGGTGACCCTTGCTGCCGCCGTCGCCAAGAACCTCGCTGGAGAACCATGTCCAGCTCCTGGAACCGCTCGTCTCCGTCGCCTGCCACCGCTCTGAACCTGCGCCTTCGCAGTCTCTGCATCTTGTGTGCGTGCGAGCGCACGCCTGTGCCCGCGCGAGGGCCGCATCGCGTTGACCGAGGCCCAGCAGTGTTCTTCGTTCCCCAGGCCGGCCCTTCTTCCTCAATTAGGCCAAGGCCCATGGGTGAGGCAGCACCCAAGCCCCCCTGCACTGTTTGGGCCAGCCAGTTTTGGCCCGTGATGGTTTTTTTCAGATCTGCGATTTTAGCAATTATCCATCGAGCCCCAGTTTTACAATTTGGTCCCTAAACTTCATGCATTTAATAACTTCTCAACCGTGCATCGGTTTAAAATGATTTATATATGAAAAATGCTTAGATTTTTGTCTAGTTTCATAATATGCCACTTTCATCCATGTTTGAAATGCTTAAAATGATGTTTGATTAAATTTGCTCATATAGCATGCTAAAATGGTTTAATTCATAACTAAATAACCGTAGCTCCAAACCTAATAAACTTTATATGTAAATGGGGTAGAAAACTGCCTAGTTTAACATGGTGCACTCATCTTACATGTTTAACAACTCTAAAATATGGTGTAGGGCAGAACAGTACCAAATCCATAATTTGCATATGAGGATTTTCCGGACTTGTTGTTTGTTGTTCCAGCCTCATTTAAACTTGCATAGTTAAGTAGTTTTATTATGCTTCACCTCTTGCCATGTTAATCAATATTTAATATTGTTGGGTACTTAAACGAGATTGAACTAAATAAGTCATGTGGTGTTCCGTCAATATGCAACTCATTGCATATTGAGCTCCACTTAACTTGTAGTGTTGTTTGTGCACTTTGCCATGCCATGCTTCATTAAACCGGACATGCATCATACTTGGTTGTGCATCATGCCATGTTGATGTGATGGTTGTTTACTATGTTGTTTGCTTCTTTCCGGTGTGGCTTCTTCGGGTTAGTTCCGATAACATCGCGTTTGTGAGGATACGTTCGACTACGTCCGTTTGTCTTCTTCATTGACTCGTTCTTTTTCCATGCGGGATCTCAGGCAAGATGACCATACCCTCGAAATCACTTCTATCTTTGCTTGCTATTTGTTCGCTCTATCGCTATGCTGCGATACCTACCACTTGCTATATCATGCCTCCCATATTGCCATGTCCAGCCTCTAACCCTCCTTCTCCTAGCAAACCATTGTTTGGCTATGTTACCGCTTTACTCAGCCCCTCTTATAGCGTTGTTAGTTGCAGGTGAAGATGAAGTTTGTTCCATGTTGGAACATGGATATCGTTTGGGATATCATTATTATTATATCTTGTTTACTTTAATGCATCTATACACTTGGTAAAGGGTGGAAGGCTTGGCCTTATGCCTGGTGTTTTGTTCCACTCTTGCCGCGCTAGTTTCCGTCATACTGGTGTTATGTTCCTTGATTTTGTGTTCCTTACGCGGTTGGGTTATAGTGCGAACCCCTTGACAGTTCGCCTTGAACAAAACTCCTCCAGCAAGGCCCAACCTTGGTTTTACATTTGCACTAACAACCTATCACCTTCCCTTGGGTTCTGCAGACTCAAGGGTCATCTTTATTTGAACCCCCCCTCCCCCCGGGCCAGTGCTTCTCTAAGTGTTGGTCCAACCTGAGTGATGTCCGGCGCCCCCTGGGCAACCAGGGTTTATGCCAACCCGATGTCTTGCTCATCCGGTGTGCCCTGAGAACGAGATATGTGCAGCTCCTATTGTGATTTGTCGACACATTCGGGGGCTTTGCTGGTCTTGTTTTACCATTGTCGAAATGTCTTGTAACCGAGATTCCGAGTCTGATAGGGTCTTCCTGGGAGAAGGAATATCCTTCGTTGACCGTGAGAGCTTGTGATGGGCTAAGTTGGGACACCCCAGCAGGGTTTTGAACTTTCGAAAGCCGTGCCGGCGGTTATGGGCAGATGGGAATTTGTTAATATCCGGTTGTAGAGAACTTGACACTTAACTTAATTAAAATGCATCAACCGCGTGTGTAGCCGTGATGGTCTCTTTCTGGCGGAGTCCGGGAAGTGAACACGGTTCTTTTGTTATGCTTGAACGTAAATAGTTTCAGGATCACTTCTTGATCACTTCTAGTTCACGACCGTGCTTTGCTAATCTTCTCTCTCTCATTTGCGTAAGTTAGCCACCATATATGCTAGTGACTGCTGCAGCTCCACCTCACTACTTTTTCCTACCCATAAGCTTAAATAGTCTTGATCTCGCGGGTGTGAGATTGTTGAGTCCTCGTGACTCACAGTTACTTCCAAACAGTTGCAGGTGCCGATGATACCAGTGCAAGTGACACAACCCAGCTCAGATGGGAGCTCGATGAAGATATTGTTCGTTGTGTTGTTTCGTTTCTAGTTGATCAGTAGTGGAGCCCAGTCGGGGCGATCGGGGATCTAGCATTTGGGGTTGTCTTTCTTTATTTTGGTTCCGTAGTCGGACCTTGATTGTATTTTGGATTATGTAATGCTATATTTATGTATTGTGTGAAGTGCCAATTGTAAGCCAACTCTTTATCCCTTTCTTATTCAGTACATGGGATGTGTAAAGATTACCCCTCTTGCGACATGCCTACTATGCGGTTATGCCTCTAAGTCCTGCTCCGACACGTGGGAGATATAGCCGCATCGTGGGTGTTACAACATATGTGCGAGCACTATCATCCAATCCCAATTAGTTGAGGCGGTCAATTCTAGGAGGAGAGACAGGCCCCTGATAGGAGCTATTTTCATCTTCACTAAGTGAATTCGAAGGCGTCCTGATTGGCCATGGATCATAGCTTGCTCCTGCCTCATTGCCCTGTCCTATAAGCAGTCTGCCCTGATCTGGAGAGGCTCCAAATCCATATTTGCCAAAGTTTTGTTGCTGCCTCCGCACAAAACACGGCTGCTACCCACCGGATTGGAGCCACCATCACGGTGCCAAGTGTTAGCACCATAGGTACGGTGAGGAAACTGGTAGAGAAGGGGACGCATATCGCCAGATCCCCTATTTGGAGGAATCTCACATTTGCTAATTCTAGATCGACTGCGACGCCCCTGGACTGGTACACTTGTGGCGGTCGAACGTGGTCGGACTCCGGAAGAAGTACCACCGGCGTGGAGAGTAGCAGCAGTTCCAGATGTGCACTGGGGGGAGGCACCCAGACCACCAATGGCAGTTGCGGGTCGGAGAGGGACAACCCCGACGGGCAGAGCTCCGAGTAGGCCCGATCCAGGGCGAGGGTCCAATCTGAATTCAGATTTAGCATGGGCTGAATCTGCAGCAGCCTCACTTCTCACCTGTCGAATCACATCGCCCCCTGCATCAGCTTCATCCACAGGTAACTCGAGCCTCTTCGGCGGTGGCAAAGGAAGATTAGGCAGCGCAGCTAGGGGGTGTTTAGGACTGAATATTGGGGGGATAACTGGAGTCGGCCGTAAAACTACTCGTTAAGCAAAAGGAGGCCAACAAAAGGTATAGTTAAGCTAAAAAATCTGTATAATAGCAGTTGTGGCTAAAAAATCACGAATGCTAAATTGCTAATCACTAAACATTACACGTTATGACCTGCCGCGCTGTGCGTCGGTACGACATGGCCGTGGATTCTTTTGATTACTTTGCTGATCTATGAAGAAAAAGGGTTCCCCATGCTTTAGATTATAAAGCAACCAACATCCACAACCAAGCCATCGATACAAACGCACACCACAAGCGCAGACCACACACACCCAAGGCGAGATACAAGAATGTCGGGCATTGACACACGACCTCCACGACTACCACGCACCCACAGGATGACCGATCGACCGGGAAGAAGTGTGACGGACCACGCCGGACCGAGGGCTCCAAGACGATGCCTCCAAGAAGGGTACGACCACGGAATGTCGCCATCGTCCGATCCGAAGATAAAGCTTTCACCTGGAGCGAGATGGAAGGAGAGGGAGCACCACGACGGAGCCTGCAGGGAGGAACACGACGTCCGCGGACGCCATCACCGCCGGCCAGTGCATGGTTACGGACTGGGCAAGTGATGTACTCCGGTGCTTAACCCTTCTGTCACCTCCCCGGCCCGACAACCACCCGCAGCTATGCCGCCCGAGCGGCCATAGCTGCCCGCCCGCATCCGAGTTGCGCAGTCCACCCACGAGCACTGCGTCTCTCGCCGCCAGGACCACCGCCCTGCCACCAGACCACTGCGAGAGCTCCCAAAGGACACGACTTTGGCCAAATCCACGCCCCCAACTGCCTCCTGGGATCGCCGACCACTGCCTCAAGACGAGCCGTGACCAGACGCCGGCCGGGGGAAGGGGGAGGTGGGGGAACGGCCAATGGCCAACGACGAACCCATCCCCGAACAGCCCCCCCCCCCCGAAACCACCTGTTTCACCCCCGAAGCCAGGTCCGAACCCACAGGAGAGCAGCTACCGTCACCCGATGGCGAGGAAGAAGGAAGAGATGGCAAATCTGCCGCCGCCACAGCCATGGGAGGCCACCAGGGAGCTCTTCCCGCGCCGAGCTCCGCCGTCCAACCGCAAGGACCTGACTGGACGGGGGCGCCCACCACCGCCGCTGCCGCCCCCCCCCCCCCCACCACCACCAGAGAGCCCGCGACCCGGTCGCACAAGACCCGCAGCGCCAGGGTAGGCTCTACGGTGCTGCTGGGAGACAACCGTCATCGAAACCCACCCACCGGCCTGCACTGCCGCCATGCCGCCCATCACGCAGCCGCCACGCCACTGTCGTTGGCCCCCGCCGCTGCGCCGCCGCGCCCGGCATCTAGCACCACGTCCCGGCCCGTGAGATCCGGCCCGCGCCGAGATCCCCGCGCAAGGAGAAGAGGAAGGCCCCGCCGCCGCCAGCGATGACCGGGCTTCGCCCGCTTGCACCCCTTGGCGTCGGCGGGGGAGGGGGAAAGGAGGAGGGGAGGAGGGGCAGCGGCGGTAGGTTATCCCCCAGACGCTCGCGGGAAGAGGAGGGGGAGTGCTCAACGATTGGTCCTTAATTTTTTGACGGCAATTATCGGTCCTTAGAGCATCTCCAGCCGCGTCCCCAACAGGCCCTCCCCAGGCGATTTTGCCGCGTCGGTTCCAAAAAAATTGGCCCCGTTGCGCCCCCAATAGTCCGTTTTTTGCCGTCCTGGGCCGGAACTGACGCCGGCGGACCAGGGCCGAACCCGGCGCGCTGGGGGCGCCCGGACGCTCGGGCGAACGGTTTTGGCGCGAAAGAGCCGCGGGCCAGCCGCGTCAGCGAGACGACGCCTCGTTTTGCCCAGCACGCCTCGGTTTCCCGCGGGGAATCAATAGCAAGGCTGCCGCCGGTCAGCCTTCCATTGATTCTTCACGGGCCGGCGCGTCACAGGTGGCGCGGCGACGCCTCCCCTCCCGCCATGCGTACACACGGCGCGGGCTATAAAGACCTGCCCCGCTCCCCCTCACCGCTGGCCACACCAGCCCGAGCCCAAACCAGCTGCCGTCGAGCTCTGCTCTCCCCCAGTACGCCGCCGAGCTCTACCCACTCCCGTCCGCGCTGCCGAGCTCTACCCCCACCCCCCCACCCGGTCCACCCCTTCCCTCCTTCCCTCTCCAACGACGGTCGAGTGCTTCCCCGGCGACGCCGTGACGGCCAACGGCTTCGGCCGCCGCTCGCTCCAGTCGTTGGAGGCGTGGCTTCTGTTCGAGGCCAACATTGTGGTGTCGTCGGACATGCGCGCCGGGCCAACGGGGTGGAGGCTCAGCAACGGCGGCGTCCTTATTCCCCTGGTGCCCGACTTCGACGCGCGCCCTGACTTCTTCGCCGCCGAGGTCGACCGCGTGCGATTGGCCCTGACTGAGGAGCAGCACGCCCTCCCCCAGTATGTCGTCGACAACCACGCGGCGCGGACGGAGTATTTCCAGCGACGGCAGGCGCGGCGGCTGGCGTCCACGAACGGGGCGCCGGTGATGGGGGCGTCAAGAACAGCGACGGTCGCCGCCTCTGGTGGGGCGCCCCCGGCCGCACACTACACGGGGTGCTGGAGTACCTTGAGGGCGGCAACAACCCGCCGCTGGCATACCCTGTCGCCCCCCCCCCCCTCCCCGCCCCGCCGGAGCGCCGGGCCGTGGGTGCCGAGGAGGTTCGGCTCTTCCTCCTTTCCCCTCCTCCCACTCCTCCCCGCCGGTGCTCTTCGGCGTCAAGCCCGAGCCCGCCACGGAGACGCCGCTCGGTCGGTGCACCCGCAGCGCCGGCACCATCATTAACGAGGGCGGCTGCCGCGCCCCCTCCTCGGCACCTCCGCACTTCGTCAAACCGAAGAGGGAGCCGGGGCTCGCCGCCGTCAAGAAGGAGCCGGGGCTCCTCGGGCTCGCTGGCAACGTCAAGGAGGAGGAGCTCGACGACGAGGTGGCCCTGAAGTAGGCGCCCGACGACTGGGCGCAGACGGAGCTGCAGCGCCAGATCACCGCTTTCGAGCGCTTTGAAGCCCGGCGCCGCGGCCGGGACGAGGGAGGCGTCGTCGTCCTCGACGACAGCAACGACGATGACGACGCGCCGCCGCCACCATCGGTCCGCCTTGGAGACACCGGGCAGGGGTCCAGCAGGGGCGGCCACACCGTCCAGAAGGAGAAGGCCGCCGACGACGAGGACGGCGGCCACGTCGGCGACTTCGCGGCCCTCAGCGACTTCTTCGCCCTGTAGATGTATTTTTTTAAATAATTTATGTAAACGCCGAACATGTTTAATATAAATGTCAAGTTAGCCGAATTTATGCCGAATTTGACCGAATTTTGCCGAATTCATATGTTTTTAAATAAAAAAATGCGCGTCTGGGGCGACCCTGGGGCGAGCGGCTGGGAACCCGCTCGCCCCCACGCGTCAATCTACCGCCGGCTCGTCCCCAGGGGGCTCTTGTACTACATTTTTTCTTGAGTAATGCTATTTCTTTAGTACATTTTGTTAAGCGTTGAGTGGACCGGGCCGGGTCAGGGCATATATAATTGTGTGTGTAGCTGCTGCTAGCGCATCTCCATTTTTCTCGTGTTGACATTTCAGTTTTTTTGTTTACCACGGACGGCTTGGTCATGTCGTCAAACACGAACTGACGAACAGCTAGCAAAGAGAAGGGAGTGGACCATCATGGTGTTCGGTTGTTTTTGGTACTATTATTTTAACTTACGACAAGATAGTGATCCCTAGTTGTCAAGTATACGTGCTCTCGGTCTGCCGTCTATACTGACCTACATACTTTATGTATTAGCTTGGGACATGACAGTGTTATGTGCTGTGGTTGGGCAAGGCAATTTATTCATGCTATTTGTTAGTTATTCCTGAGTTATTAAGCATAAGTTTTCTCGAACTGGCGTCTATCCTGGCCTACGTTATGCAGAGGCCGCATGTAATGCTTAAACCTTTTAAGTAATAAATTGTTTTTTTCAAAAAAACATACGTTTTCTCGAACTGGCGTCTATACTGGCCTACGTAGACTTACCAGTATTGCGTAGCAGGGCCAAGTGTCCCTAGAAAACTCTTAAATGAGCAACTTTTATGCAAAATCATGTAACAAGGATGCACCTAAAACGAGTCCGAGAAGAAACATCCAAAATGACGGAAAAGAAAAAGGCGGGGCAGCAGGGGGGCAACAAAACTCGTAACATACTACATCCATACGTACGTATGGTCACATGCATGATACTACAAGCAGGCTAAGAGGCCAATGAAGAGAAGAAGTGACACGACCTACCAAACAACCAAGAAATGAACGACCCACAAGCATCACAACCGACGTGGGCAGAAGTTCATGCATGAATCGGCTAATAACGCTTTGTCATCTGCCCTTGGAAAGATCTACTATTGCCTGCCTCTCCCGGTCTCCGGTCTTGCCCATCTCGGCCGCTGCATATATAGTGCCGGAGCACCAGCTGATGGCACCGGTGTAACCACCCGTCGCTGTCAAGTCCGGTGGCGATAACGAACTGAGGTGAAGCCCCTCCCTCCTTTTCCCCGAGCACGAACAGGGCACCTTTCGCGGGGCACAGCGCTCTTGACTCCACCTCATATTCCTCCCCGTCTCCGGCTAGCCTAAACCCGACGTGGACGACGGGAGCTCCGTGGGCAGCTGGGGCGCGGCCAGGTGTGTGCTCGCTCGGCCGTGTCCCCCCTCGCGGTTCCGCAGGTTCGCTTTCGCCTCTGTCGCTGGTTGCCGAGTCACCACGGCGCCTTTCGATCTCTCGAGGGTTTGGCGAAAGTGATGGTGAAATCTGAGGCTAGCCGTGGAATTTCCTACTGGGTAGGCGATTAGGCAGATGTCCGATGCGGCGCTGAATTATTATTCTGGGCTCGGTTATGTCTCTTGTAGGCGTGGAACTATCGTCCATGGATAAAATCACACGCGGCTTTGCAGTTTGCACAGCCGAAGAGCGGTCAAATTATAAGATTGAATCTTAGCTCGGTCACAGCGGATGGTGATCACTGCTCAGCTCTATCAATAATTCGCGAGCATTTGTTTGCATGCAGGGAAGGGAGAATACGAGGCATGGAATCGATCGATTGGCGATGACAAGACCGTATGGGTGTTTTAAATTGCAATCTAGCTAGGAAGCCTTTGCTGCACGCACATTCTGTCTCAATTCATGGGAGTCTCATTGTCAAAAAAAATAATCATGGGAGTCTCTATGATACCGAGTGTCAAAGTGGTCGCCAACTAAGCGCTTCGCTCTCTGGCAGAGCAGAGCAGACATGCAATGTGAAACGAGATGCTTTGGGATCATCACTCACCAAAGCGCGTCCGCCCGGCCGGGGAAAGGCAGACGATAAAAGAGTGGTTTGCCACCACCTCGCCCTTTGTTCCCCTCGAAATGAAACTACTACACTATACGCACGAACTGCTCAAGTTCAGAAATTTTAAAATGCGCCTGGCCGTACGGCTGCAAAAAAAACGCCGAATAAAACACAACCGACCGAGAGAGGGTGGCATTTTCTTCTTGATGTTCGAAAACCCCTGCAGGGTGGCAAGTGGCAGGGTGGACTGGCTCGGGTATGCATGTGCAGTGCATTATTAAACTGATTGATCCACCGGTTATCACTAGCATACAAATCCAAACGTACGTTTATTTTCATTTTCGGCTGGATGCATGATGCGCTTAATTCGTTGTCAATTTGGTATTTTGAACCTTTCTTAAACTAGATATTTTGATCGCTGCTGCATGCATGGAGCTGCATGATCCTGACCTCCGGTGCGGTGCACAATGTCAATGGAGCCTGATGATGATACTACTGGTAGCAGTACTAGTGTCGTGCATGTGAGAATTTGGCTTTCTCTCTGTGTGGCATGTGAAGGGTCAAAATTGAGAGGAGAGGGGGTGAGGACTGATGGACGGGGGTACCACTTTCAAGTTAGGCAGTGCCGAGACCAGACATGCAGGGAGCATGGTCTTCCCAACGTGGGATGCATGGGAAACCCCTGTATTTTTTTCCACGGCCGGTCCACACGGGCCAGCGTACGTGTCTGGTTCTAGCAAGGAGACATGTACACATGTATCACTGTTAGAGTTGTGTCGAATATTATTGTACAAGGTAGGTTATAGTTGAACTTGGTTAGGCCTCTCATATATATCGGGGGTAGACACACGATGTAACTTATGCCAACATAATAGCACGGGCACGCGGGGGAGCCGGCGGCGTGTGCCGGCGCCCAGGCGGTCAGGGTGCGGTATTGTAGCGGCGTCATGGGGAGGAGCGCCCGTAGTCATGCCCCGGGGATGTAGCCATACCGGTGAACCTCGTTAACAAATCTCGGTGTCGTACTCGTGTGATTGTTTGGTCCTCGGTAGATCGACGGAGCGCCTCAGATTTATTCTAACAAGTGGTATCATGAGCAAGGTGTAAGCAGTGCAGAGCAGGCGATCGAGCGGTCCAAGACACAGGGCGGGAGAAGGCAGAGTTAAACAGCGGAGTAATGGGCCATGTAATGTGGTATGTGTGAGTTGGGCCGTGGGCCTTGTAACAGATCGCCATATATAAGCGAGCAAGGGCATTGGGCAAAGACAAGTTTGAAATGAGAATATTCTGATTTCCATTCTATCTTATCTCTTTCTCGTACCCATCGCTCGTCTCTGAGCTCTGCTCCTCACCTCCCCCTTCTATTCATCGCCGTCGACTCCGGCCGCCCCTAGGGCGTGATAGTTGGTATCAGAGCCATCGCTCCGGCGGGTCCAAGGCTACGTCTCGCCGCGCCGCCGCGCCAAATTTTTTTTCCCTGAGTCGTACCCGGCAAATCCGAGGCGACGGTGGCGGATCACCTTCAGGTTCGATCTGCGTAATTCCTGACCTGAGGTGGGTTGATTTGGGGGAAACCGGCGACCACGACGACATTCAAGCCCAACCCTCAGTCGCGCTTTCTGGCGGACGAAATGGAAGCGTTCCAGGAGAGGATGCTGAAGGAGTTCGCGGCGCTCCGGGCCGCACAGAGCAAATTGGATGCGGTTGACAGAATCCGCGCTCAGCTGGAAGCTCTCGACGCCAAGCTGTCGGAGCAAAACCGTGCGACTGGACCAGGTACAAGTCAAAGTCGATCTGTCATGCGATACATTGGGGCAGGTGCAGCAGAACCAGACGCATACCGCCCAGATGCACAAGCAGCAGGATACCGCGGAAGCGGCGTCGCCAACTGCGTCAGAGGTCTCCGACGGCATTTTGGGGGCAGGGCCGAAGCTACCGGGGCGCCCACCACCTCGTCCGATTCAAATACCTGACACCACGCCTGGACTTCAGCAACCGGGGACTCCAATCTGTGACGAGGGCACGAACAAGAGACAATGGATGCCAAAAATGGATTTCCCTCGATTCGATGGTACTGAGGTTCGGATCTGGTTGGACAAGTGTGAGGCGTTTTTCAGATTGTATCACATTCCAGACAGTTTTAAGGTTACTTCTGCATCTCTGTATCTGTCAGACAACGCAGCACATTGGTACCAGGCCTTCAAGCAGACTGGGGCAGTCCACACTTGGGAACAATTTTGTGCTGCAGTGTTGTTGGAGTTTGATGTGGATGTATACCGACTCAAGATGAAAGAACTGATGATGCTGATGTTGGAAATATGCCCTAGAGGCAATAATAAAAGCATTATTATTATATTTCCTTGTTCATGATAATTGTCTTTATTCATGCTATAATTGTGTTATCCGGAAATCGTAATACATGTGTGAATAATAGACACCAACATGTCCCTGGTAAGCCTCTAGTTGACTAGCTCGTTGATCAACAGATAGTCATGGTTTCCTGACTATGGACATTGGATGTCATTGATAACGAGATCACATCATTAGGAGAATGATGTGATGGACAAGACCCAATCCTAAACATAGCACAAGATCGTATAGTTCGTTTGCTAGAGTTTTCCAATGTCAAGTATCCTTTCCTTAGACCATGAGATCGTGTAACTCCCGGATACCGTAGGAGTGCTTTGGGTGTACCAAACGTCACAACGTAACTGGGTGACTATAAAGGTATACTACGGGTATCTCCGAAAGTGTCTGTTGGGTTGACACGGATCAAGACTGGGATTTGTCACTCCGTATGACGGAGAGGTATCACTGGGCCCACTCGGTAATGCATCATCATTATGAGCTCAAAGTGACCAAGTGTCTGGTCACGGGATCATGCATTACGGTACGAGTAAAGTGACTTGCCGGTAACGAGATTGAACGAGGTATTGGGATACCGACGATCGAATCTCGGGCAAGTAGCATACTGATTGACAAAGGGAATTGTATACGGGGTTGCTTGAATCCTCGACATCGTGGTTCATCCGATGAGATCATCGAGGAGCATGTGAGAGCCAACATGGGTATCCAGATCCCGCTGTTGGTTATTGGCCGGAGAGTCGTCTCGGTCATGTCTACGTGTCTCCCGAACCTGTAGGGTCTACACACTTAAGGTTCGGTGACGCTAGGGTTGTAGGGATATGTATATGCAGTAACCCGAATGTTGTTCGGAGTCCCGGATGAGATCCCGGACGTCATGAGGAGTTCCGGAATGGTCCGGAGGTAAAGAATTATATATAGGAAGTGCTATTTCGGTCGTCGGGACAACTTTCGGGGTCACCGGTATTGTACCGGGACCACCGGAAGGGTCCCGGGGGTCCACCGGGTGGGGCCACCTGCCGCGGGAGGCCACATGGGCTGTAGGGGGTGCGCCTTGGCCCATATGGGCCAAGGGCACCAGCCCCAAGAGGCCCATGCGCCAAGAGATAAGGAAAGGAAGAGTCCCGAAGGGGGAAGGCACCTCCTAGGTGCCTTGGGGAGGAGGGATTCCTCCCTTGGTCGCCGCCCCCCCTAGGAGATTGCATCTCCTAGGGCCGGCGCCCCCCCCCCTAGGCTCCCTATATATAGTGGGGGAAGGAGGGCCTCTCAACCCACGCCTTTGGTGCCTCCCTCTCCCTCTCCAACACCTCCTCCTCCTCCATAGAGCTTGGCGAAGCCCTGCCGGAGTACTGCAGCTCCATCACCACCACGCCGTCGTGCTGCTGCTGGAGCCATCTTCCTCAACCTCTCCTTCCCCCTTGCTAGATCAAGAAGAAGGAGACGTCACGCTGATCGTACGTGTGTTGAACGCGGAGGTGCCGTCCGTTCGGCGCTAGGATCTCCGGTGATTTGGATCACGTCGAGTACGCCTTCCTCATCCCCGTTCTTTGAACACTTCCGCGCGTGATCTACAAAGGTATGTAGATGAAATCCGATCACTTGTTGCTAGATGAACTCATAGATGGATCTTGGTGAAACCGTAGGAAATTTTTTTTGTTTTCTGCAACGTTCCCCAACAGTGGCATCATGAGCTAGGTCTATGCGTAGTTCTCTTTGCACGAGTAGAACACAATTTGTTGTGGTCGTAGATGTTGTCAACTTTCTTGCCGCTGCTAGTCTTATCTTGCTTCAACGGTATTGTGGGATGAAGCGGCCCGGACCAACCTTACACGTACGCTTACGTGAGACCGGTTCCACCGACTGACATGCACTAGTTGCATAAGGTGGCTGGCGGGTGTCTGTCTCTCCCACTTTAGTTGGAGCGGATTCGATGAAAAGGGTCCTTATGAAGGGTAAATAGAAGTTGACAAATCACGTTGTGGCTTTCATGTAGGTAAGAAAACGTTCTTGCTAGAACCCTACTTCAGCCACGTAAAACTTGCAACAACAATTAGAGGACGTCTAACTTGTTTTTGCAGCAAGTGCTTTGTGATATGATATGGCCAAAGTTGTGATGAATGATGAATGATATATATGTGATGTATGAGATGTTCATGCTATTGTAGTAGGAATCACGACTTGCATGTCGATGAGTATGACAACCGGCAGGAGCCATAGGAGTTGTCTTTATTTTTTGTATGACCTGCGTGTCATTGAGAAACGCCATGTAGGTTACTTTACTTTATTGCTAAACGCGTTAGCCGTAGTAGTAGAAGTAATAGTTGGCGAGCAACTTCATGGAGACACGATGATGGAGATCATGGTGTCATGCCGGTGACAAGATGATCATGGAGCCCCAAGATGGAGATCAAAGGAGCTATGTGATATTGGCCATATCATGTCACTATTATTATTTGATTGCATGTGATGTTTATCATGTTTTGTGCATCTTGTTTACTTAGAACGACAGTAGTAAATAAGATGATCCCTCATAATAATTTCAAGAAAGTGTTCCCCCTAACTGTGCACCGTTGCGACAGTTCGTTGTTTCGAAGCACCACGTGATGATCGGGTGTTAGATTCCAACGTTCACATACAACGGGTGTAAGACATATTTACACATGCAAACACTTAGGTTGACTTGACGAGCCTAGCATGTACAGACATGGCCTCGGAACACAGAAGACCGAAAGGTCGAGCATGAGTCGTATAGAAGATACGATCAACATGAAGATGTTCACCGATGTTGACTAGTCCGTCTCACGTGATGATCGGACACGGCCTAGTTAACTCGGATCATGTTATACTTAGATTACAGGAGGGATGTCTATCTAAGTGGGAGTTCATTGAATAATTTGATTAGATGAACTTAATTATCATGAACTTAGTCTAAAAAATTTACAATATGTCTTGTAGATCAAATGGCCAACGTAGTCCTCAACTTCAACGCGTTCCTAGAGAAAACCAAGCTGAAAGACGATGGTAGCAACTACACGGACTGGGTCCGAAACCTGAGGATCATCCTCATAGCTGCCAAGAAAGATTATGTCCTACAAGCACCGCTGGGTGACGCACCTGTTCTCCCTACAGAACAAGACGTTATGAACGCTTGGCAGGCACGTACCGATGACTACTCCCTCGTTCAGTGCGGCATGCTTTACAGCTTAGAGCCGGGGCTCCAAAAGCGTTTGAGAGACACGGAGCATATGAGATGTTCGAAGAGCTGAAAATGGTTTTCCAAGCTCATGCCCGGGTCGAGAGATATGAAGTCCCCGACAAGTTCTTCAGCTGTAAGGTGGAGGAAAACAGTTCTGTCAGTGAGCACATACTCACTATGTCTGGATTGCATAACCGCTTGACTCAGCTGGGAGTTAATCTCCCGGATGACGCGGTCATTGACAGAATCCTTCAGTCGCTTCCACCCAGCTACAAGAGCTTTGTGATGAACTTCAATATGCAGGGGATGAAAAAGACCATTCCTGAAGTATTTGCAATGCTGAAATCAGCAGAGTTAGAAGTCAAAAAGGAACAACAAGTGTTGATGGTGAATAAAACCACTAAGTTCAAGAAAGGCAAGGGTAAGAAAACCTTCAAGAAGTACGGCAAGGGAGTTGCCGCGCCCGGCAAGCAAGCTGCCGGGAAGAAGCCAAAGAATGGACCCAAGCCCGAGACTGAGTGCTTTTATTGCAAGGAAACTGGTCACTGGAAGCGGAACTGCCCCAAATACTTAGCGGACAAGAAGGCCGGCAAAACGGAAGGTATATGTGATATACATGTAATTGATGTGTACCTTACCAGTACTCGTAGTAGCTCCTGGGTATTTGATACCGGTGCAGTTGCTCACATTTGTAACTCAAAGCAGGAGCTGCGGAATAAGCGGAGACTGGCAAAGGACGAGGTGACGATGCGCGTCGGGAATGGTTCCAAGGTCAATGTGATCGCCGTCGGCACGCTACCTCTACATTTACCTTCGGGATTAGTTTTAAACCTTAATAATTGTTATTTAGTGCCAGCTTTGAGAATGAACATTGTATCAGGATCTCGTTTAATTCGAGATGGCTACTCATTTAAATCGGAGAATAATGGTTGTTCTATTTATATGAGAGATATGTTTTATGGTCATGCTCCGATGGTGAATGGTTTATTCTTAATGAATCAAGAGCGTAATGCTACACATGTTCATAGTGTGAGTACCAAAAGATGTAAGATTGATAGTGATAGTCCCACATACTTGTGGCACTGCCGCCTTGGTCACATAGGTGTCAAACGCATGAAGAAGCTCCATGCTGATGGACTTTTAGAGTCTCTTGATTACGAATCATTTGACACGTGCGAACCATGCCTCATGGGTAAAATGACCAAGACTCCGTTCTCAGGAACAATGGAGCGAGCAACCAACTTATTGGAAATCATACATACTGATGTGTGCGGTCCAATGAGTGTTGAGGTCGCGGTGGCTATCGTTATGTTCTCATCCTCACTGATGACTTGAGTAGATATGGGTATGTCTACTTAATGAAACACAAGTCTGAGACCTTTGAAAAGTTCAAGGAATTTCAGAGTGAGGTTGAGAATCAACGTGACAGGAAAATCAAGTTCCTGCGATCAGATCGTGGAGGAGAATACTTGAGTCACGAGTTTGGCAAACACTTAAGAAAATGTGGAATAATTTCACAACTCACGCCGCCTGGAACACCTCAGCGTAATGGTGTGTCCGCACATCGTAATCGCACTCTATTGGATATGGTGCGATCTATGATGTCTCTTACCGATTTACCGCTATCTTTTTGGGGCTATGCTTTAGAGACTGCCGCATTCACTTTAAATAGGGCTCCGTCGAAATCCGTTGAGACGACACCGTATGAATTATGGTTTGGGAAGAAACCTAAGCTGTCGTTTCTAAAAGTTTGGGGATGCGATGCTTATTTCAAGAAACTTCAACTTGAAAAGCTCGAACCCAAGTCGGAAAAATGCGTCTTCATAGGATACCCTAAAGAAACTATTGGGTATACCTTCTACCTCAGATCCGAAGGCAAGATCTTTGTTGCCAAGATTGGATCCTTTCTAGAGAAAGAGTTTCTCTCGAAAGAAGTAAGTGGGAGGAAAGTAGAACTTGATGAAGTATTACCTCTTGAACCGGAAAATGGCGCAACTCAAGAAAATGTTCCTGAGGTGCCTGCACCGACTAGAGAGGAAGTTAATGATGATGATCAAGATACTTCTGATCAAGCTCCTACTAAAATTCGTAGGTCCACAAGGACACGTTCCGCACTAGAATGGTACGGCAACCCTGTCTTGGAAATCATGTTGTTAGACAACGGTGAACCTTCAAACTATGAAGAAGCGATGGCGGGCCCGGATTCCGACAAATGGCTAGAAGCCATGAAATCCGAGATAGGATCCATGTATGAAAACGAAGTATGGACTTTGACTGACTTGCCTGTTGAGCGGCGAGCCATAGAAAATAAATGGATCTTTAAGAAGAAGACAGACGCGGATGGTAATGTGACCATCTATAAAGCTCGGATTGTCGCTAAGGGTTATCGACAAGTTCAAGGGGTTGACTATGATGAGACTTTCTCACCGGTAGCGAAACTAAAGTCCGTCCGAATCATGTTAGCAATTGCCGCGTTCTACGATTATGAGATATGGCAAATGGACGTCAAAACAGCATTCCTTAATGGTTTCCTTAAGAAAGAATTGTATATGATGCAGCCGTAAGGTTTTGTCGATCCTAAGAATGCTGACAAGGTGTGCAAGCTCCAACGCTCGATTTATGGGCTGGTGCAAGCATCTCGGAGTTGGAACATTCGCTTTGATGAGATGATCAAAGCGTTTGGGTTTACACAGACTTATGGAGAAGTCTGCATTTACAAGAAAGTGAGTGGGAGCTCTGTAGCATTTCTCATATTATATGTAGATGACATACTTTTGATGGGAAATGATATAGAACTCTTGGACAGCATTAAGGCCTACTTGAATAAGAGTTTTTCAATGAAGGACCTTGGAGAAGCTGCTTATATATTAGGCATCAAGATCTACAGAGATAGATCAAGACGCCTCATAGGTCTTTCACAAAGCACATACCTTGATAAGATATTGAAGAAGTTCAATATGGATCAGTCTAAGAACGGGTTCTTGCCTGTGTTACAAGGTGTGAAATTGAGCTCAGCTCAATGTCCGACCACGGCAGAAGATATAGAAGAGATGAGTGTCATCCCCTATGCCTCAGCCATAGGTTCTATTATGTATGCCATGCTGTGTACCAGACCTGATGTAAACCTTGCCGTAAGTTTGGTAGGAAGGTACCAAAGTAATCCCGGCAAGGAACACTGGACAGCGGTCAAGAATATCATGAAGTACCTGAAAAGGACTAAGGAAATGTTTCTCGTTTATGGAGGTGACGAAGAGCTCGTCGTAAAAGGTTACGTCGATGCTAGCTTCGACACAGATCTGGATGACTCTAAGTCACAAACCGGATACGTGTATATTTTGAATGGTGGGGCAGTAAGCTGGTGCAGTTGCAAGCAGAGCATCGTGGCGGGATCTACATGTGAAGCGGAGTACATGGCAGCCTCGGAGGCAGCGCATGAAGCAATTTGGGTGAAGGAGTTCATCACCAACCTAGGAGTCATACCCAATGCGTCGGGGCCGATCAAGCTCTTCTGTGACAACACTGGAGCTATTGCACTTGCCAAGGAGCCCAGGTTTCATAAGAAGACCAGGCACATCAAGCGTCGCTTCAACTCCATTCGTGAAAATGTTCAAGATGGAGACATAGATATTTGTAAAGTACATATGGACCTGAATGTAGCAGATCCGTTGACTAAACCTCTCCCTAGAGCAAAACATGATCAACACCAGAATTCCATGGGTGTTCGATTCATCACAATGTAACTAGATTATTGACTCTAGTGCAAGTGGGAGACTGTTGGAAATATGCCCTAGAGGCAATAATAAAAGCATTATTATTATATTTCCTTGTTCATGATAATTGTCTTTATTCATGCTATAATTGTGTTATCCGGAAATCGTAATACATGTGTGAATAATAGACACAAACATGTCCCTGGTAAGCCTCTAGTTGACTAGCTCGTTGATCAACAGATAGTCATGGTTTCCTGACTATGGACATTGGATGTCATTGATAACGAGATCACATCATTAGGAGAATGATGTGATGGACAAGACCCAATCCTAAACATAGCACAAGATCGTATAGTTCGTTTGCTAGAGTTTTCCAATGTCAAGTATCCTTTCCTTAGACCATGAGATCGTGTAACTCCCGGATACCGTAGGAGTGCTTTGGGTGTACCAAACGTCACAACGTAACTGGGTGACTATAAAGGTATACTACGGGTATCTCCGAAAGTGTCTGTTGGGTTGACACGGATCAAGACTGGGATTTGTCACTCCGTATGACGGAGAGGTATCACTGGGCCCACTCGGTAATGCATCATCATTATGAGCTCAAAGTGACCAAGTGTCTGGTCACGGGATCATGCATTATGGTACGAGTAAAGTGACTTGCCGGTAACGAGATTGAACGAGGTATTGGGATACCGACGATCGAATCTCGGGCAAGTAGCATACCGATTGACAAAGGGAATTGTATACGGGGTTGCTTGAATCCTCGACATCATGGTTCATCTGATGAGATCATCGAGGAGCATGTGGGAGCCAACATGGGTATCCAGATCCAGCTGTTGGTTATTGGCCGGAGAGTCGTCTTGGTCATGTCTACGTGTCTCCCGAACCCGTAGGGTCTACACACTTAAGGTTCGGTGACGCTAGGGTTGTAGGGATATGTATATGCAGTAACCCGAATGTTGTTCGGAGTCCCGGATGAGATCCCGGACGTCACGAGGAGTTCCGGAATGGTCCGGAGGTAAAGAATTATATATAGGAAGTGCTATTTCGGTCATCGGGACAAGTTTCGGGGTCACCGGTATTGTACCGGGACCATCGGAAGGGTCTCGGGGGTCCACCGGGTGGGGCCACCTGCCCCGGGGGGCCACATGGGCTGTAGGGGGTGTGCCTTGGCCCATATGGGCCAAGGGCACCAGCCCCAAGAGGCCCATGCGCCAAGAGATAAGGAAAGGAAGAGTCCCGAAGGGGGAAGGCACCTCCTAGGTGCCTTGGGGAGGAGGGATTCCTCCCTTGGCCGCTGCCCCCCCTAGGAGATTGCATCTCCTAGGGCCGGCGCCCCCCCTAGGCTCCCTATATATAGTGGGGGAAGGAGGGCCTCTCAACCCACGCCTTTGGTGCCTCCCTCTCCCTCTCCAACACCTCCTCCTCCTCCATAGAGCTTGGCGAAGCCCTGCCGGAGTACTGCAGCTCCATCACCACCACGCCGTCGTGCTGCTGCTGGAGCCATCTTCCTCAACCTCTCCTTCCCCCTTGCTAGATCAAGAAGAAGGAGACGTCACGCTGACCGTACATGTGTTGAACGCGGAGGTGCCGTCTGTTCGGCGCTAGGATCTCCGGTGATTTGGATCACGTCGAGTACGCCTTCCTCATCCCCGTTCTTTGAACGCTTTCGCGCGTGATCTACAAAGGTATGTAGATGCAATCCGATCACTCGTTGCTAGATGAACTCATAGATGGATCTTGGTGAAACCATAGGAAATTTTTTTGTTTTCTGCAACGTTCCCCAACAGCTGAAGCAGTTGGGCACTGTGGATGAGTACAAGCAGCAGTTTCTCCAATTGGTTTATACAGTCAGGCTTTATGAACCAACACTCAGTGAGACGTTCCTAGTGACAAGGTTTATTATGGGCCTGAAGGATGAGTTGCGCTCTGCTGTTGAGTTTCAAATTCCCTACTCGGTGCAAGTTGCAGCTCAATATGCTGCTGTACAAGAGGGTTTATTGCTACAACAGAAAAACAACAAACCAAGTTTCCCCAAGACTACCTACAGTAAGACAGAAAACAGGACAGGGTTTGCAACAGGAGAGTTGTGGAAAGCAAAGCAGCTGAAGGAATATAGGTGTGCCAATGGACTATGTTACAAGTGTGGGGACAAGTTTATGCCAGGGCATGTGTGTCATCAACCAGTGGCAGAGAAAGCTCAGTTGAAAGCTGCTGAAGTTGTAGATCCACATGAGATAATCTCAGACGCAGTGTTGGATGCACTAGTTACAGGAGAAACTGAAGAATGTGCAACTGTGTCTGCTACAGCTCTGTCTGGAGCTGCCCACCCAAGGACAATTCAACTAAGATCTCTGGTGGGAAATAAAGTGGTATTGATTCTAGTAGACTCAGGCAGCACACACACACCTTTGTAGATCAGTCTTTATTGAATAAAATTAATGCCACTACAGAAAAACTGGAGAGACCAATGCCTGTGAAAGTAGCAAATGGTCACATAATAAATTGTGTGGAAAAAGTACCTCAACTAACATGGTGGATTCATGGACACAGCTTTTGCAGCTCCATGCAAGTGTTACCACTGGGAGGCCATGATATCATATTGGGAATGGATTGGTTGGAGCAATGGGGGGTAATGAAGTGCCATTGGGCTGAGAAATGGATTCAGTTTCAGTACCAGGGTCAGGAAGTTAAGTTTCAAGGTGTGTTGCCAGTAAAACAAGATCACATTGAGGAAGTTTCTGCAGATCAACTAGCCAAGTGGGAAAAAGGGAATGAAGTGTGGGCAACTGCTCTGCTCAATAGAATTGTAATGGCACCTGTATTGGAAACACCTCCAGCTGTGCAACAGGTGCTAGATAGGAACAATGAAGTGTTCAAGGATCCAAAATCTTTACCTCCCCACAGAGCTTTTGACCACTCTATTAATTTACTGCCTGATACAGTGCCTGTTAATTGTAGACCGTATAGGTACTCACCCTTACAAAAAGATGAAATAGAGAAACAGGTCAAGGAGATGTTGGATGCTGGTTTGATCACACTTAGTATGAGCCCTTTTGCTGCTCCTGTGTTATTGGTCAAAAAGAAAGATGGGACATGGAGGTTCTGTGTGGACTATCGAAAGCTCAGTGCAGTAACTGTCAAGAACAAATTTCCTATGCCAGTTATTGATGAAATACTGGATGAGTTAGGAGGAAGGAAATGGTTTTCTAAATTGGATCTTAAGGCTGGTTACCATCAGAAAGAATGAAATAAGAGGATGAGTTCAAAACAACTTTCAAGACACATCATGGACAATTTCAATTCAGAGTAATGCCTTTTGGTTTAGCTACTGCACCAGGCACCTTTCAGTGTGTGATGAATTTCCTGTTTGCAGGGCCAAATAGGAAGTTTGTGCTGGTATTCATGGATGATATCTTAATATTTAGTTTCACATTGGAAGAACACCTGGAACACCTACAGTCTATATTTGATATACTCAAGGAAAATCAGTTGTGTGTCAAGGAGTCTAAATGTGTGTTTGCTCAGAAATCTCTGGAATATTTAGGGCATATCATTTTGGATCAAGGGGTAGCAACAGACCCTGCAAAAACTGAGGCAATGGTGCAGTGGCCTGTGCCAGCAAATGTTGCTGAATTAAGAGGGTTTTTAGGCCTGAAAGGGTATTACAGGAAATTTGTGAGAAATTATGGGCTGTTAGCAAGACCTCTAACTGCTCTGCTCAAGAAACAGTCATTTGTATGGACTGATGCAGCTCAGCAAGCTTTCCAAGTGCTCAAACAAGCTATGGTCAACACACCAGTATTAGCTCTGCCTGATTTTAATAAAACCTTCACTGTGGAAACAGATGCTTGCAGCACAGGAGTTGGGGCAGTGCTATCACAAGAAAATCATCCAGTGGCCTTCTACAGTAAAGCACTGGGAGTCAACAATCAGAAAAAGTCCATCTATGAAAAGGAATTCCTGGCAATTATGATGGCAATTGACAGGTGGAGGTCTTACTTATCTAGAGCCCCTTTTGTGATCAAAACTGACCACCAGAGTCTGTGCCACTTGGGAGATCAAAACTTGACTTCAGATTTGCAAAGAAAAGCAATGACCAAGTTGGTAGGTTTGCAATTTACTATCCAATACAAGAAAGGGGTGGAAAACTCAGCAGCTGATGCTTTGTCTAGAGTTGCACATCTGTTTCAAGTACAAAATGTGTCCACCAGTAAACCAGTGTGGGTGCAAGAAATATTGAATTCCTACTCAGTGGATCCTGTAGCTTCTGAAATGCTACAAAAGTTGGCAGTAGACCCAAAAGCTTGCCCTAGATTTCAGCTGCAAGAGGGCTCAATTAAACTGGATCACAAGATTTGGGTGGGAGATAATACAGGTCTCCAAACCAAATTGATACAAGCATTTCACTCCAGTTCTGTAGGGGGACACTCTGGCATTCTGTCAACATATCATAGAGTAAAGCAACTGTTCAGTTGGCAAGGAATGAAGGGGGCTGTGGAGAACTTTGTTAAACAATGTGCAACTTGTCAACAAGCAAAACATGAATTATGCAAGAAACCTGGCTTGCTGCAGCCTCTACCTGTACCTGACAGTCCATGGCAAGAAATCAGCATGGATTTCATTGAAGGATTGCCCAAATCAGAAGGGTACAGTGCCATATTAGTGGTGGTGGATCGTTTACTAAAGTGAGCCATTTTCTCCCTTTAAAGCATCCATTCACAGCTGCCTCTGTGGCCAAGGTCTTCCTGAACAACATCGTCAAATTACTTGGGTTGCCGTTGGCTATCGTATCTGACAGGGACAAGATATTCACTAGCTCGTTTTGGAGGGAGCTGTTTCGTGTATGGGGGACTGAGTTATAGATGAGGACAGCTTATCATCCACAAATGGATGGGCAAACGGAGTGCGTGAACCAATGTTTGGAGATGTATCTTCGCTGTGCAGTGCATGATTCTCCAAAGAAATGGGTTGCGTGGCTGCCACAAGCAGAGTTTTGGTACAACACTGCATATCACTCCTCTTTGGGTTGTACTCCATATCAAGCGCTCTACGGCCATGCCCCCAATATGGGCCAGTTATGGGGACAAACTACATCCCAAAACCCAGATGTTCAAACATGGTTGACCACTCACACTGAGCACAACGCAGCTCTGAAGGAACATCTGACAAGAGCTCAATGCAAGTACAAACAATTTGCAGATAGAAAGAGGTCTGACAGGGAGTTTGCTGTTGGCGAAATGGTCTACTTGAGGCTACAACCTTATGCTCAGTCTACGGTGGTAAATCGTCCATGTCACAAGTTGGCTCTCAAGTACTTTGGCCCCTATAAAATTTTGGACAAAGTGGGAAATGCAGCTTATCGCCTGGAGTTACCAAGAGAGAGTCAAGTGCACCCGGTCTTCCATGTTTCCCAGTTGAAGGGACATGTTCCAGATCACACCCCGGTGTTCACCTCATTACCAGTACCAGTGGATCTATCCATGCCGGAGGTGGTGCCAGAGGAAGTTCTAGATCGGCGACTGGTCAAGAAGAAGAACGCAACACATCTGCAGATTTTGGTGAAATGGGCAACGCTTCCGGCTTCATCAGCGACCTGGGAGGATTACGACTTGCTCAAGTCAAGGTATCCGAGCGCGCCAGCTTGGGGACAAGCTGGTTCTTCAGGGGGAGGTACTGTAAGCAGTGCAGAGCAGGCGATCGAGCGGTCCAAGACACAGGGCGGGAGAAGGCAGAGTTAAACAGCGGAGTAATGAGCCATGTAAGGTGGTGTGTGTGAGTTGGGCCGTGGGCCTTGTAACAGATCGCCATATATAAGCGAGCAAGGGCATTGGGCAAAGACAAGTTTGAAATGAGAATATTCTGATTTCCATTCTATCTTATCTCTTTCTCCTACCCACCGCTCGTCTCTGAGCTCTGCTCCTCTCCTCCCCCTTCTGTTCATCGCCGTCGACTCCGGCCGCCCCTAGGGCGTGACACAAGGTTCGAAGAGGCTATGGATCGTCGTATCTAGAGGAAGCGATGAAGACCGGCGGATGGTCATGGTGAACGTGCGGGTTCGCATGATTTCAGAAGGAACCTCGGCAACGTTCGGAGATCGTCAGGTGAGAAGCAGTCAGAAGGAGCAGCAGCCGATCTAGCGTACAGCGACGGCGGGATCGCGAAGTTCTCGACGAGATTGGGAATTCGGGATGACGTGCAGCGACTTCACCAGATCGGATCGATCCAGTCTGGGCGAACGGCAGTGGTGGCCGCGTATTGCGGCGCGTGCGCATGCGCGTGGGCAGGCGTACAGCCAACGCGTGGAATACACGCGTACGTGCGTGCTAGCGCTGGGTGGCCAGCGGCCCAGGTGACTGGCGAGGAGGCTGAAGTCCAGGCGGGCAGCAAAGCCCAAAGCACAAAAGCCCAGGCGTGGGTGTGTCGTGCGTGGAGCGGGCCGCTGCTAGTGGCGCGGCAGGTAGCGATCACGGCTGTTCTTGGCACATGCAGAAAAGGCCGCGAGAGATTTGTTAAAGGAAAAAATATCTTCGCGGGCAGCGCAGGCTCAATCAGGGGATCAACTTTTCTGTTCTTTTTGGCAAATACAGATTGCAGGCATTGTGTCAGGTACAAGACGCCGTGGCAAGAGGCCTGGGAGCCGGTGCATGAGGTTGCCAAATTGAGGCATCGGGAGTATTTTTTGGACAAAGAAGTATGCATGGCGTGAGTTTTGAGCAAAACGTGACCTTTATGTTGTTTGCAATGCGTACATGAAGAAGCTGCTTGGGTCCAAATAATTTCTCAGATGAAAGTGCGGTGTGATGTCGAGTTGATCAAGATGGAGCGCGTGGCGAGGATGACGTCGTGCGTATAAGGCCCAGAGGGGTCTGGAGCGCGTCGTGGTAGGAACATGCATACACAGGGCGTCAAGGCAATGCACGAGATTTGCGGGGCAGACACGACGCAGGGTGGAGCATGGTTGCAGTCGGATAATTTCGGATGGGTCGGATTGGGTTGTCTGATGGACTGACGTGGATGTTGGTCAAAGCAGAAGACGGAGGTGATTTCAGCGACGACGACATATAAGCGTGATGCTGATGGTGGCTGACTTCTGGAGCGTGGAAACACGTGGTGCAGGCCTGAGGGCTTGTGCGGCTTCAACAGACTATGGTGCGGGGTTGATTCAAGATGGTGCACACATGAGAGCTTGAAGTCGACAGGGCGCAGAGTAGCGTGGCCAGCTACATAGAGTCATGTTGAAGGTGGAGCTGGAGTCTGATGGACGACTACACTCTGTGCTGATGGAGAGACTACGGCGTAAATGCATGGAGAGTCGAAGCCTATTTCAGTGGGATAGAGAGAGACACGTGGATCGGACTGGGCCCAATGGTCTGATGGAGGCGTGATACTCGGCATCGGTCGGTGATGATCGGTGGTTCTCTGCAGTAGGGGTTTGAGGCAGTGTGGGCTAGCTACCCGGGAGACTCGACCAGGACAGCAGAGGCTCGACGCGGTGATAGCGGCGAGGCGTGCGGTAAGCACGGGACACAGCGATAGGCCAAGGCACTAGCGGTCAGACGTGTGGTCAGACAAATTGTGCAGGGGGTGCTGAAGCGGTGTTGACGAGTACTGGATTCAAGTTGGTGACTGGGTCTATCGGTGCCGGAAGATGGACAGGAGTTGACCATGGCGAATCTGAGAAAGTGGCGGGAAGTCTAAAATTGTCAAAAGCTAAGAGAGTACATGGTCGTATATTTTATGGTGTTCAGTGCACATGGCGAAGTGCGGATGACAAGGCAGAAGGAGGCGCAGTGCTATAGCGGCGGGACATGTCAGAGACTATCCGGAAGAAGGATGAGACAACTGTGAATTTGACTCAGGGTGACATAGGGCGACGGTGAAATTCTTTCAAGTTTCAGACATGCGGTCAAGAAAGAGCGGTGATGTTGAGTTCAGGTAACTCTTATATGTGGCATCTAATTTGTGAGTTGTTCATTTTCACGCAGACAGTGTTCGGTGTGTGATGACGTTGAACGGATTCTCCGGAAATTGGGAGCACAAAGTAGAGTAATGAGGAACTTAATTTTTGCTCGAGTATTGACTGTGAAGAAGACGAGAAGGGACTACAGTTGCAGGTGGAGTCACATGGAGTCTGGGAATAGCAACGGTGCTCATGGTGTATCTCAAGTCCAATGTACATGGAAGTTCGATGTGAATGAATCCAAGGTGGTAGAGAATATTCGCCAAGATGGAATTTGTTAGAGTTGTGTCGAATATTATTGTAAAAGGTAGGTTACAGTTGGACTTGGTTTTGGACTGTGTGTAGACAGGGTAGGAGTTGTGTCATAATAGGATACTTGTACCCTAGGCCTCTCATATATATCGGAGGTAAACACACGATGTAACCTATGCCAACATAATAGCACGGGCACGCGGAGAGCCGGCGGCGTGTGCCGGCGCCCGGGTGGCCGGGATGCGGTATTGTAGCGGCGTTGTGGGAAAGAGCGCCTGTAATCATGCCCCGGAGATGTAGCCATACCGATAAACCTCGTTAACAAATCTCGATGTCGTACTCGTGTGATTGTTTAGTCCTCGGTAGATCGACGGAGCGCCTCAGATTTATTCTAACAACCACGATGTACTGGCGGCGTAATTGCGACGTGCGTACCGTCCTTGCAGAATGCGGCATGGAGAAGAGGAAAGGAAAATGAGTCAAGTCCGTGCCTGAAATACGTCTGAACTCGTTCAAGTCGGTACACTTGTTTGGTTTCCCCAACCTCATCGGCAGTGTTTCACCCCCCTGCAGCACGATAAAAAGTAGGGTGTCAGGCTCAGAAGCTAGAAGCTGGCGGTGCTCGGCCCCATGCATTCGTCTCGTCGTCGTGATCTCCATTGCCGGTTTACACCTAAGCACCTATGTAGCACGTGAGCAGCGAGGCTATGCAATATGCATGTGTGTGTACGTGTAGGGGTGAATGCGTGGCCAAGATAGAGTAGCAGGCACCGCAGGGTCACCCTGGCACCCTGCCAGGGTGGAGTCGGTGTACACTTGACACCGTAGAGCTTGGGAAGTCTTATATAGTATATGTGTGTTCCAAGGTCAATTGTTTCACTCACACCAGCGACACCACCGTCAGCGTGTCTCGTTCAGAAAAAAGGGACAAGTCCACACTGTCTGTCCTGTCCACTAGTGTGTAGTGCGAGATGTCACGAGTAGCCAGCCATGCCTTCCTTGCCGGATGTTAGAACAAGCAATGCTTGGTACAAATATCGCGCCGTAGAAATCAACTTTGGGTCATTTTTGAGTCTTGCTATGCGTACAACTCTTGCTTGTCCGATTTCATACGACATAGCAGATCAAGCCGTTCAACTCCTAATTCAAACGGCAGCACACCACTAGATTAAGCATCGTATTTGTCGGACAGAGTAAAATCATATGCACAGTAGTTCCGGGCATTTTTTTTTTCCATCGGGCAACAAATTATATGATATTTTCCTGCTTCTTCAGGGCAACATTGTATCCAGTAGAAGGCTCGAACGACGTACACAGACAATTAAGCACTAAAGCTATCATTGGTCCACCAGTAGCCTTCCCTTCATAAGTCGGGCAAATGCTACCCTAAGCTACAGCCCAACACACCAGCATGCATCACAATACATTCAAGACGTCAAGTTTTAGGATATGTCTAGGGCACATCTAGATATGCTCTAATTATTGCGCATCTAAATGAGTGAATTATGCATAAAGAGAAAACGAAGAAAGAAAATATTGTTAGGATCATAGCAGAAATTTAAAACTTTTTACGCATCACCAAAATCAATCTATGGAGTAATCTAGCCACGAGGGGAAGGGAGTGCATCTACATACCCTTGTAGATTGCTAAGCGGAAGCGTTACAAGAACGCGGATGAAGAAGTCGTACTTGTGGCGATTCAGATCGCGGTTGATTCCGATCTAAGCGCCGAACAACGGCGCCTCCGCGTTCAACACACGTGCAGCCCGGTGACGTCTCCTACGCCTTGATCCAGCAAGGGGAGAAGGAGAGGTTGGGGAAGACTCCGTCCAGCAGCAGCACGATGGCGTGGTGTCGGTGGTGGAGCGCGGGACTCCAACAGGGCTTCGCCAAGCACTACGAGAGACGGGGATGGAGAGAGGTAGGGTTGCGCCAAGAGAGAGATCAAATCGTGTGTTGGGCAGCCCCCATACCTCAAGTATATATAGGGGGAGGGGAGGGGGCTGCGCCCCCTCTAGGGTTCCCACCCCAAGTGGTGCGGCAGCCCCAGATCCCATCTAGGGTGGCGGCCACAAGGGGGAGAAGGGGAGGCGCACCTGGGGTGGGCCTTAGGGCCCATCTGTCCTAGGGTTTGCCCCCTTCCCCTCTTGGAGGCGCCTTGGGCCTTGGTGGGAGGCGCCCCAGCCCATCTAGGGGCTGGTCCCTTCCCACTATTGGCCCATGTAGGCCTCCGGGGCTGGTGGCCCCACCTGGTGGACCCTCGGACCCCTCCGGTGGTCCCGGTACACTACCGGTGATGCCCCGAACATTTCCGGTGGCCAAAACCATACTTTCTATATATCAATCTTTACCTCCGGACCATTTCGAAACTCCTCGTGACGTCCGGGATCTCATCCGGGACTCCGAACAACATTCAGTAACCGCGTACATACTTTCCCTATAACCCTAGCGTCATCGAACCTTAAGTGTGTAGACCCTACGGGTTCGGGAGTTATGCAGACATGGCCGAGACAACTCTACGGTCAATAACCAACAGCGGAATCTGGATACCCATGTTGGTTCCCACATACTCCACGATGATCTCATTGGATGAACCACGATGTCAAGGATTCAATCAATCCCGTATACAATTCCCTTTGTCTATCGGTACGATACTTGCCCAAGATTCGATCGTCGGTATCCCGATACCTTGTTCAATATCGTTACCGGCAAGTCTCTTTACTCGTTCCGTAACACATCATCCCGTGATCAACTCCTTGGTCACATTGTGCACATTATGATGATGTCCTACCGAGTGGGCCCAGAGATACCTCTCCGTTACACGGAGTGACAAATCCCAGTCTCGATTCGTGCCAGCCCAACACACTTTCGGAGATACCCGTAGTGCACCTTTATAGCCACCCAATTACGTTGTGATGTTTGGCACACCCAAAGCACTCCTACGGTATCCGGGAGTTGTACAATCTCATGGTCTAAAGAAATGATGCTTGACATTAGAAAAGCTTTAGCATACAAACTACACGATCTTATGCTAGGCTTAGGATTGGGTCTTGTCCATCACATCATTCTCCTAATGATGTGATCCCATTATCAACGACATCCAATGTCCATGGTCAGGAAACCGTAACCACTTATTAATCAACGAGCTAGTCAACTAGAGGCTTACTAGGGACATGGTGTTGTCTATGTATCCACACATGTATCTGAGTTTCCTATTAATACAAGTCTAGCATGGATAATAAACAATTATCATGAATAATGAAATATAATAATAACTAATTTATTATTGCCTCTAGGGCATATTTCCAACAGTCTCCCACTTGCACTAGAGTCAATAATCTAGTTCACATCGCCATGTGATTAACACTCACAGGTCACATCGCCATGTGACCAACATACAAAGAGTTTACTAGACTCAATAATCTAGTTCACATCACTATGTGATTAACACTCAATGAGTTCTGGGTTTCATCATGTTATGCTTGTGAGAGAGGTTGTAGTCAACGGGTCTGCCATATTCAGATCCCTATGTATTTCGCAAAACTTTATGTCATATCGTAGATGCTGCTACCACGTTCCACTTGGAGCTATTCCAAATTGTTGCTCCATTATACGTATCCGATATCTCTACTCAGAGCTATCCGGATAGGTGTCAAGCTTGCATCGACGTAACTCTTTACGTCGAACTCTTTATCACCACCATAACCGAGAAACATTTCCTTATTCCTCTAAGGATAATTTTGACCGCTATCTGGTGATCCACTCCTAGATCACCTTTGTACCCTCTTGCCAGACATGTGGCAAGGCACACATCTGGTGCGGTACTCAGCATGGCATACCGTATAGAGCCTATGACAAAAGCATAGGGGACGACCTTCGTCCTTCCTCTTTCTTCTGCCGTGGTCAATCTTAGAGTCTTACTCAACTTCACACCTTACAACTCAGGTAAGAACCCCTTCTTTGACTGGTCTATTTTGAAGTCCTTCAAAAACATGTCAAGGTGTGCGTTCTTTGAAAGTATCATCAGGCGTCTTGATCTATCTCTATAAATCTTGATGCCCAATTTGTAAGCAGCTTTATCCAGGTCTTCCTTTGAAAATCACTCTTCAAACAACCGTTTATGCTTTCCAGAAATTCTACATTATTTCGGATCAACAATATGTCATCCACATATACTTATCAGAAATGTTGTAGTGCTCCCACTCACTTTCTTGTAAATACAAGTTTCTAGCAAACATTGTATAAACCTAAAAGCTTTGATCACTCTATCAAAGCATATATTCCGACTCCGAGATGCTCGCTCTAGTCCATAGAAGGATCGCTGGAGCCAGCATTCCTTTTAGCATCCTTAGGATCGACAAAACTTTGATTGTATCACATACAACTCTTTCTTACGAAAACTGGTAAGAAAACTTGTTTTTGACATCCATCTATCAGATTTCATAATCGAAAAATACAGCTAATGCTAACATGATTTCGACAGACTTAAGCATCGCTACGGGTGAGAAATTCTCATCGTAGTCAACTCCTTAAACTTGTGAAAAGACTCTTTCCCACAAGTCGAGATTCATAGACGGTAACATTACCGCCCACGTCCGTCTTCTTCTTAAAGATCCATTTATCTCAATGGCTCGCCGATCATCGGGCAAGTCCACCAAAGTCCATACTTTGTTCTGATACATGGATCCTATCTCGGATTTCATGGCTTCTAACCATTTGTCGGAATACGGGCCCACCATCGCTTCTCCATAGCTTGTAGGTTCATTGTTGTCTAACAACATGATATCTAAGACAGGATTACCGTACCACTCAGGAGTAGTACATATCCTTGTCGACCTACGAGGTTTGTTGCGTTGTTAGCAACTTGATCTGAAGCTTTATGATCACTATCATTATCTTCCTCTTCAGCCGGCATAGGCGCCACAGAAACATCTTTCTGTGTTGCATCACTCTCTGGTTGAAGTAAAGGTTCGACAACCTCATCAAGTTCTATCTTCCTCCCACTCAGTTCTTTCAAGAGAAACTCCTTCTCGAGAAAGGACCCGTTCTTAGCGACAAATAATTTGCCCTCGGATCTGAGATAGAAGGTATACCCAACTGTCACCTTTGGGTATCCTATGAAGATGTGTTTGTCCGCTTTTGGGTTCGAGCTTCTCCGGTTGAAGCCTTAAGCATCGCAGCCCCAAACATTAAGAAACGACAATTTTTGGTTTCTTGCCAAACCATATTCATACGACGTCGTCTCAACGGACTTAGATGGTGTCCTATCTAAAGTGAATGCAGCTGTCTCTAACGCATATCCTCAAAATGAAAACGGTAGATCGGTAAGAGACATCATAGATCGCACCATATCTCATAGGGTTCGATTACGACGTCCGAACACACCATTACCCTGTGATGTTCGAGGTGGCTTCAACTGTGAAACAATTTCACAATGTCTTAAGTGATTGCCAAACTCATAACTCAGAAATTCTCATCGATCAGATCGTAGGAATTTGATCTTCTTGTTATGATGGTTCTTAACTTCACTCTGAAATCGCTTGAACTTTTCAAACGTTTCAGACTTGTGCTTGATTAAGTAAATATACCTATATCTACCCAAATCGTCAGTGGAGATGAGAAAATAACGATATCCACCGCACACTTCAATTCTCATTGGATCACACGCATCAGCATGTATGATTTCCAACAAGTCACTTGCCCGTTTCATTGTACCTGAAAACGGGGTCTTAGTCATCTTGCCCATGAGGCATGGCTCTCATGTGTCAAGCGATTCAAAATCAAGTGACTCCAAACATCCATCGACATGGAGTTTCTTCATGCATCTTACGCCAATATGACCTAAGCGGCAGTGCCACAAGAAAGTGATACTCTCATTATTAACTCTACATCTTTTGGCGTGAACATGTGTATTACCACGACCGAGATTCAATGAACCATTCACATAGGGTGCATGACCATGAAAGGTATTATTCATGTAAACAGAATAACCATTATTCTCTAACTTAAATGAATAACCGTATTGCAATGAACATGATCTAATCATATTCATGCTCAACGTAGACACCTGATAACATTTATCTAGGTTCAATACTAATCCCAAAGGCAGATGGAGCGTGCGATGGTGATCTCATCAACTTTGGAAACACTTCCAACACACATCGTCACCTCGCCCTTAGCCAGTCTTCGTTTAGTCCGTAGCTTTTGCTTCAATTCACCAATAATAGCAACTGAACCGGTATCCAATACCCAGGTGCTACCAGGAGTACTAGTGAGGTACACATTAATAACACGTATATACTTTGTTGAAGTTGCTAGCCTTCTTATCTACCATGCATTTGGGGTAATTCCGCTACTAGTGACTGTTCCCCTTACAATAGAAGCACTTAGTCTCGGGTTTGGGTTCAACCTTGGGTTCCTTCACTGGAGCGGCAACTCGTTTGTCATCCATGAAGTTTCCCTTCTAGCCCTTGCCCTTCTTGAAACCAGTGGTCTTGTTAAACCATCAACACTTGATGTTCTTTCTTGATTTCTACCTTTTTGCGGTCTTAAGCACCGCGAACAGCTCCGGGATCATCTCCATCCCTTGCATGTCATAGTTCATCAAGAAGATCTAGTGGCTTAGTGATAGTGACTAGAGAACTCTATCAATCACTATCTTATTTGGAAGTTTAACTCACACTTGATTTAAGTGATTGTAGCACCCAGACATTCTGAGCACATGCTCACTAGCTGAGCTATTCTCCTCCATCTTGTTGGCAAAAGAACTTGTCAGAGGTCTCATACCTCTCAACACGGACATGAGCCTGAAATCTCAATTTCAGTTCTTGGAACATCTCATATGTCTTATGGCGTTCAAAACGTCACTGGAATCCCGATTCTAAGCCGTAAAGTATGGTGCACTAAACTATCAAGTAGTCATCAGGACGTGTCTGTCAGGTGTTCACAACATCCACAGATGACGTTGTAGGGGTTTGCACATCGAGCGGTGCATCAAAAACGTAAGCCTTCTGTGTAGCAGTGAGGACACTCCTTGGACTACGGACCTAGTCCGCATCATTGCTTACAATATCTTTCAACTTAATCTTTCTCTAGGCACGTATTGAAACAGGGAGCTACAACGTGAGCTATTTATCTACAACATATTTGCAAAGACAATTTAGACTATGGTCATGATAATACAGTTCATCTAATCAAATTATTTAATGAACTCCCACTCAGATAGACATCCATCTAGTCATCTAAGTGAAATATGATCCGAGTCAACAAGGCCGTGTCCGATCATCATGTGAGACGGACTAGTCAACATCGGTGAACATCTTCATGTTGATTGTATCTTCTATACGACTCATGCTCGACCTTTCGGTCTTCCGTGTTCCGAGGCCATGTCTGTACATGCTAGGCTCGTCAAGTCAACCTAAGTGTATTGCGTGTGTAAATTTGGCTTACACCCGTTGTATTCGAATGTTAGAATCTATCACACACGATTATCATGTGGTGCTTCGAAACAACGAACCTTCGCAACGGTGCACAGTTAGGGGGAACACTTTCTTGAAATTATTGCGAGGGATCATCTTATTTAAGCTACCGTCATTCTAAGCAAATAAGATGTAAAATATGATAAACATTACATGCAATCAAATAGTGACATGATATGGCCAATATCATTTTGCTCCTTTTGATCTCCATCTTCGGGCTCCATGATCATCGTTGTCACCGGCATGACACCATGATCTCCATCATCGTGTCTTCTTGAAGTTGTCTCGTCATCTATTACTTCTACTACTATGGCTAACGCTTTAGCAATAAAGTAAAGTAATTACATGATGTTTATGTTGACACGCAGGTCATAAATAAATTAAGACAACTCCTATGGCTCCTGCCAGTTGTCATAATCACCGACATGCAAGTCGTGATTCCTATTACAAGAATATGATCAATCTCATACATCACATATATCATTCATCACATCCTTTTGGCCATATCACATCACAAGGCATATGCTGCAAAAACAAGTTAGACGTCCTCTAATTGTTGTTGCAAGTTTTTACGTGGCTACTATAGGTTTCTAGCAAGAACGTTTCTTACCTACGCCAAAACCACAACGTGATATGCCAATTTCTATTTACCCTTCATAAGGACCCTTTTCATCGAGTCCGATCCGACTAAAGTGGGAGAGACAGACACCCGCTAGCCACCTTATGCAACTAGTGCATGTCAGTCGGTGGAACTAGTCTCACGTAAAAGTACGTGTAAGGTCGGTCCGGGCTGCTTCATCTCACGATGCCGCCGAATCAAGATAAGACTAGTAACGGCAAGTAAATTGACAAAATCGACGCCCACAACAACTTGTGTTCTACTCGTGCATAGAAACTACGTATAAACCTGGCTCATGATGCCACTGTTGGGGATCGTAGCAGAAATTTAAATTTTTCTACGCATCACCAAGATCAATCTATGGAGTAATCTAGCAACGACGGGAAGGGGAGTGCATCTATATACCCTTGTAGATCGCTAAGCGGAAGCGTTACAAGAACGCGGATGAAGGAGTCATACTCGTAGCGATTCAGATCGCAGTTGATTCCGATCTAAGCGCCGAACAACGGCGCCTCCGCGTTCAACGCACGTGCAGCCCGATGACGTCTCCTACGCCTTGATCTAGCAAGGGGAGAAGGAGAGGTTCGAGAAGACTCCATCTAGCAACAGCACGACGGCGTGGTGGTGGTGGAGCGCGGGACTCCAGCAGGGCTTCGCCAAGCACTATGAGAGACGAGGAGGGAGAGAGGTAGGGCTGCGTCAAGAGAGAGATCAAATCGTGTGTTGGGCAGCCCCCATACCTCAAGTATATATAGGGGGAGGGGAGGGGGCTGCGCCCCCTCTAGGGTTCCCACCCTAAGGGGTGCGGCAGCCCCAGATCGCATCTAGGGTGGCGGCCACAAGAGGGAGAAGGGGAGGCGCACCTGGGGTGGGCCTTAGGGCCCATCTGCCCTAGGGTTTGCCCCCTTCCCCTCTTGGAGGCGCCTTGGGCCTTGGTGGGAGGCGCCCCAGCCCACCTAGGGGCTGGTCCCTTCCCACTATTGGCCCATGTAGGCCTCCGGGGCTGGTGGCCCCACCTGGTGGACCCCCGGACCCCTCCGGTGGTCCCGGTACACTACCGGTGATGCCCGGAACACTTCCGATGGCCAAAACCATACTTTTTATATATCAATCTTTACCTCCAGACCATTCCGGAACTCCTCGTGACATCTGGTATCTCATCCGGGACTCCAAACAACATTCCGTAACCGCGTACATACTTTCCCTATAACCCTAGCGTCATCGAACCTTAAGTGTGTAGACCCTACGGGTTCGGGAGTCATGCAGACATGGCCGAGATAACTCTCCGGTCAATAACCAACAGCGGGATCTGGATACCCATGTTGATTCCCACATGCTCCATGATGATCTCATTGGATAAACCACGATGTCAAGGATTCAATCAATCCCGTATACAATTCCCTTTGTCTATCGGTACGATACTTGCCCGAGATTCGATCGTCGGTATCCCGATACCTTGTTCAATCTCGTTACCGGCAAGTCTCTTTACTCGTTCCGTAACACATCATCCCGTGATCAACTCCTTGGTCACATTGTGCACATTATGATGATGTCCTACCGAGTGGACCCAGAGATACCTCTCCGTTACACGGAGTGACAAATCCCAGTCTCGATTTGTGCCAACCCAACAGACACTTTAGGAGATACCCATAGTGCACCTTTATAGCCACCCAGTTACGTTGTGACGTTTGGCACACCCAAAGCACTCCTACGGTATCCGGGAGTTGCACAATCTCATGGTCTAAGGAAATGATACTTGACATTAAAAAAGCTTTAGCATACGAACTACACGATCTTGTGCTAGGCTTAGGATTGGGTCTTGTCAATCACATCATTCTCCTAATGATGTGATCCCGTTCTCAACGACATCCAATGTCCATGGTCAGGAAACCGTAACCACTTATTGATCAACGAGCTAGTCAACTAGAGGCTTACTAGGGACATGGTGTTGTCTATGTATCCACACATGTATCTGAGTTTCCTATCAATACAATTCTAACATGGATAATAAACGATTATCATGAACAATGAAATATAATAATAACTAATTTATTATTGCCTCTAAGGCATATTTCCAACAAATATCCACACGAATCTCAACGTAAGATCAATGGCATAAGACTTAGATGTGCAATACTTATGGCACATTTAGATGTGCTTTAGCAAAACTGCAAGTTTTAAGATGCTCGACAGCATTCGTCCTTTCCCGTCCCTAGTTGACACTCGGACGCATGGGTGCACGTATGAGTGGAGTGATGGTGGACAAAAGAGAAGGAAGTGACCTTGGTCGGCAGTATACCTGGCCATGGGCAGCCCCGCCCGGTCGGCCCGACCTTGTCCATGGGTCGGGCTCAGGCCTAAGTTTTGAGCCCAAAGCCCAGCCCGGGCCGGGTCCGGACCCGTCAACTTCGTCATTTAAGGAAGAGGCCCGGCCCGAGGCCCGACGAGCTTTTAATGTGATGGGTCGGGCTCGGCCCGATTTTTAGGCCCGACGGCCGGGCCGGGCCCAAGCCCGTCAACTTCGTCATTTAAGGAAGAGGCCCGACCCGAGGCCCGACGGGCTTTTAATGTGATGGGCCGGGCTTGGCCTGATTTTTAGGCCCGACGGCTGGGCCGGGCCCAGGCCTGGGTTTTTGCGTCGGGTTTTGGTTGCCCCGGCCCGAGGAATGGCCAGGTATAGTCGGCGGTGCTGGAGCACCAAATGGAACCGAACAAAAGGGTTCGGGGTGATTTGCCCTGTGCATGTCGACCGGCATCCGTTCCTCGAGCTGTGTGCTCGGGCGCTGCTGAGATTTTCGGTGCTGCAGTACGTACGTAAATGCTTTATTGATGGAGTTTTAGGGTCACTAACTTGACGTCCTTTTGAAATCTATAGGATCAGAAACCCACATAATTGTTGATGGAAAGATGATTGATAGCAATAGGAAGAACAAAGGTATCGTACAAAGAATTCTGGCTGGTTCTAAATTTTCCTCCAGAATATTACCGCCGACGGATTATTTGTAAGAAAACAAATCAATGGATTTCAATCGTACAACAGCATTGTAGGTACAGTCCCCAACAGGTAAAAGCCGGCCACAACGCACGTCACCAGTCGAGTCCGAGGCACTAGAAAAGCGCATTCGAATCTACGAGGAGGAACAAGCTCGTCGTAAATGGCGCACTCCCCGCAGAGTCTCGCTCTCGCTTTTTTACCTCACATGATCACATCACATCGGTGGCCTCTTTCGTTTCTTTTGTGGTGGTAGCGCCCGTCCATGCTCGAGAAGAAAGACGTAAGGCAGGCCTGATGGCGCTCATATCTCCTCACTCTTCGCCACGTGTAGCGACAGCCGGCGGCCGAGGCGATGGCCCGGTGCCGACAAGGGCACGACGGGCACGCACATATGCGCCCCCGCGGCCGGGCCTGTTTAACTGTTTACACGCAGCCGGGCCCGGTGATCGTCGTGGTCGCCGTCGCCGTCCCCGCCCCGTTCGTTCCCATGACATTACTGTTGAATCGGACTGCCGAGCCCCACACCGTATCCGCGCCGGCAAAGCCGTTGTACGTGGCCACCCTCGGTCTCTCACGGCTGCGCTCATGAGAATGCAGATCGAGCAGAGGACGCCGAATCCGATGGAGGACGGACACGTTTACGTACAGGAGTTGGGTTCTAACCACTGGCCACTGGTACCATCGGTAGACCGTGTGGATCGGTCCATGCATGCGTGGTCTGTGAAGAGGCATCACGTCCGTCCTTTTTTTTCCTTGCCCGTGAGGACACGAAAGGAACACTTTCCACAGTTGTGAATCTTTTCTAGGTCTCGGCGGCGTTCCTGCAGGACCGGGAAAGGATGAGGGGACCGTGTGTATATGCTGCATTCCTTTGGGTGGCACCGAAAAGGGGCGTCCACATATTAGCCATCGAACGAGCATGAAACCGATCGAATCTAGTACTAGCTAGGCATTCTTTCCATACCTGCATATGTACCAGTTCCTCGGCCAGGAAGTACTGTACGTCTCTAGTCTATTCCCAAACGTTGGTGGCTTTGGGGCGTCTACCTTGCGACAAGGGAGCATGTACAACGTTGCTCAAAGTCAAAACTAGGTGCTAACAAATTTCAGACCCGAGTACAAAAGTTATAGCCAGCGGTGGAGCCAGGATTTAGGCATAGGGGGGCGAGATGAAGGTGAGGCCAAAAAATATTTTGTGACTTGTGACTACCAAAAGTTTTATACCAAGTGCCGTTAGTGTTTCACATTGCCCATATTATGCATACAAAAAAAATGCAGCTGGAGCATCTCTTAGCTATAGCTAGTAATGGTGAACAATTCCATATATAATGTGTAACCAAAATACTCAAAAAAAAATTTGAAAAGAGGGTTTACCCCAGTCTCTGCATCAGAAAGATGCATACGGCTCATATTATTAAAAAGGAAATTCAGCAATAAAGTCTCCAAGTATCGAAGTGCGAAAATAAACAAAAGCTCATAAGAGCTAAAGCCCAAAGCCACAATCGGCTGGCAAATAAAATAGGAGCACTACATGCCTATCCTATTACATGATCGCCATCCAAACCGGTTGAAAATATCCCGAGCTACCATCTCCCATCGGGTAGACGCAGTAACCAAACGCTCTATGGCGTCCGTCGGAGTGAGTAGCGACCACATACGGATGAACGCCGTGGCCCTGAAGATAACCTGCAAGAAGTGAATGTTTGTTGATCTGTTAAAAACTAAATCATTTCTGCAGTTCCATACTGCCCAAAATAAAGCACAAACGCCAACACGAATGTGTCTCGCAGTATCGGAATCAACCCCATCAAGCCATGTTCCAAATAACATGTTGATAGAGGTGGGCTGATTAATATTAAACGCAATATGAATCGACCGCCACAGAATCTTAGCCAACGGACAATCAAGAAAGAGGTGTTTGATGTTTTCGTTATGATCGCAAAAACTACACCGAGAAGAACCCACCCAGTTGCGTTTTGCCAGGTTATCCTTAGTCAAAATGACTTGTTTATGCACAAACCACATAAACACTTTGATTCGTAAGGATACCTTTACTTTCCAAACATGTATCGAGGAAGGGATAACGCTAGAGTTAATGACATCCAGATACATGGATTTGACCGAGAATACACCGTTCTTAGTAAGTTTCCAATACAGCTGATCTGACTGCTAGGACAGCTGGACTACCATTAAACGTCTTACAAGATGGAGCCAGGCCTCCCAACGATTTGCAACTAGCGTCCTCCGAAAACTAATATTGAGGGGAGTGGATTGTAAAACAGTTGCAACGTAGGTTTCTCTACGTGGAACAATGTTGTACAAAGTAGGATATTGAAGTGCAAGGGGGGTCTCCCCAAGCCACGTATCCTCCCAGAACCTCGTAGTAGCTCCATTCCCGACAATAAATTTTGTCTTGTTGAAAAAGAGTTGTTTAACTCTCATCAAACCCTTTCAAAAAGGTGAGTCGGAAGGCCTCACATTCACCTGGGCCAAGGTTTTAGCATAAAGATACTTATTACGCAGAATTTGTGCCCAAATAGCCTCCGTCTCAGACGAAAGTTTAAATAGCCACTTGCTAAGGAGACATATGTTTTTGACTTCCAGATTTTCAATACCTAGACCCCCTTGGTCCTTCGGCCTACAGATTATATCCCACTTAGCAAGCCTATACTTTCGTTCAAGCTCATCACTCTGCCAAAAGAATCGAGATCGGTAGAAGTCTAACCTTTTCCTGACACCCACCGGAACCTGGAAAAAGGATAGGAGAAACATAGGCATACTGGTAAGGACCAAATTAATCCGAATCAATCGTCCTCCGTATGACATGAGCTTCCCTTTCCAACAGCTCAGTTTCTTTTCAAAACGATCCTCGATGCATTTCCACTCTATGTTAGTCAGCTTACGATGATGAATGGGTATACCTAAGTACGTAAACGGTAATGAGCCCAATTCACAACCGAACAATTGTTTATACGCCTCCTGGTCATCATTAGCTCTTCTGAAGCAAAACAATTCGCTCTTGTGGGAGTTAATTTTGAGCCCGGACAATTGTTCAAATAAGCATAACAGCAGCTTCATGTTTCTTGCTTTCGCCAAGTCATGCTCCATAAAGATGATAGTATCATCAGCATACTGAAGAATGGAAATCCCTCCGTCAACTAGATGTGGAACCAGGCCACCTACCTGCCCTGCATCTTTTGCCCGTCCTATTAAAACAGTCAGCATATCAGCCACTATGTTGAACAGGATCGTGACATCGGGTCTCCTTGCCTTAGCCCCTTGTGTGTCTGGAAATAGTGTCCTATGTCGTCATTCACTTTAATCCCTACACTCCCTTTTTGTGTAAAGGAATCAATCTGGTTTCTCCAGGCCGGATCAAAACCTTTCATACGCAAAGCTTGTTGAAGGAAAGGCCATTTAACTTTATCATATGCTTTTTCAAAATCCACTTTAAAAACTACGCCATCAAGCTTTTTTGAGTGGATCTCATGGAGCGTCTCATGCAAGACAACAACCCCTTCAAGGATATTTCTATCAGGCATGAAAGCAGTCTGGGACGGATGAACTACAGAGTGCACAATCTGCGTAAGTCTGTTCGTCCCGACCTTGGTGAATATTTTGAAACTCACATTAAGCAGACATATAGGCCTGAGCTGCTCAATGCGAACAGCCTCTGTCTTCTTAGGAAGAAGAGTTATCGTTCCAAAATTCAGCTTAAACAACTGAAGTTGTCCCTCAAAAAACTCCTGAAACACGGGCATCAAATCTCCCTTAATAAACTGCCAGCACTTTTTATAGAACTTCGCCGGAAACCCATCCAGTCCTGGAGCCTTATTATTCTCCATTTGTGCAATGGCCTCAAACACCTCTTTCTCTGTAGCGACCAGACCTCAAACGGTCTAATCTCTATGCTCAGGTGTCATCTCTGGATCAGTAATGCTGACACCACACAGAACTTGAAAGATTTATAACAGAGTAGCAATCACACACTTATTACATCGAGTGTCTCAAAAGAGAACTTACTACAATAAATATGGCTTAAGGCCATCTAATAACGATAACAGCGGAAGGCTTGGAAGATAAGTGAGTCCATCAACTCCAACGGCATCACTGAGTATAGGACCACGACCTAAAAACTCCTTAATCATCGTCTGAAAAGTCTGCAACATTAACGTTGCAGCCCGAAACGGGTCAGCACATGGAATATGCTGACAAAATAACACACAGAGAGTAATGGAGTGAAATAGGCTATTCTATATGCATATTTGGCTGGTGGAAAGCTCTATGGTTACAGTTTTTGCGTAAAGCCAATTTTCCCCTACTGCAAAGGAATAAATTTTATTTAACTATCATGGTAGTTGTTAAACATTGAGAATGGTTGACAGCATTCTCAATCCCAATTAAGCATCATCATTAAACAAAACCCAACAAAATTAATTTTGAGAGTAACATGTTGAGATTCACATGATAATCCAGGTACTAGATAATCAAGATGTCCATAACCGGGGCCACGGCTAATCATGATTAGTTTATACACTCTGCAGAGGTTTGCGCACTTTTCCCCACAAGACTCGATCGCCTCCGTTTGGTTTCTCGCACTACATGGTGTTTGAGAAGACGGATGATTGAGACACAGTCTTTCAGAAGCACTAGCACCTTACGATCGGGTAGACCGTTACACCTACTTTCCCCTACATCTACTAGTCTACCACTGTAAGAGTTCGCACAACTTAATCAACTATGCTAGAGCCCATAATAGCTTGTGGCTGCACACGGAAGTTTCTAAGATGAATAATCCCATGATTCCTTTAAGCATGGGTGGCGATCCATAAAGAAAACAGGCAATCGCTGGAATACACAGGTGCCTCAATCCACCCAGATGTATGTTTAAGTTGCCACCTTAAATAAATCATTAACTAACAATCTCACATCTGTCATGGATACACTCACCCAATCCACGTCTACTAGCATAGCATGGCATAATAAGCAAACGTAGAAGTAACTCCCAAGGGTTTGATAATAACAGGTAATAGGTTCTACCTCATCTACTTCCCAAACCAACAATTTAATTAGATCCTAATCATGCAATGTGTGAGGATTGATCTAATGCAATAAAACTGGGTAGAGGGAAAACATGATCAAAGTGTTACTTGCCTTGTTGATGATCCGGGAAACCTAGCGATTCGAAGTAGCAAGCGGCGCACTTCGGGTACTCTATCGCAAACAAACAAGCATACAACAAGTACTCAACTAATGCACAGCTAAAACTCACATAAGAGATCCAACTAGAAAGTTCAACTTAAGAACTCCGGTTGGCAAAAAGAATCAAATCGAACGAAGCAACGAAAGACAAACGACAAAAGAAACAGGCTTCATTTACTATTCTGTATTTAGGGCAATTTTTAAAGTCGCAAAAACTTGTTTGAGTTGGTTAAACGGAAAGAGGGTTTCAAGACGAAACTCCAGGCGCTTGAATTGCCTGATTCCGATAAACGAGCGAAAGGTTAGACTAAAACAAAAATCGGATCAGGAATCGCGGTATGAAAAATCGCGGATTTAATCCGAGAAAAAGAAAAACGACGAATGTTCGTTCGTTTAACGAACTGACGAACGCTCGCTAAATAAATAAACCGGAAAAACTGATCTATTTAAAAAAAACTAAAACTAAAAAAACGATGAAACCGACCTGATCTATTTAAAAAAACTAAAACTAAAAAAACGATGAAACCGACCTGATCTATTTAAAAAAACTAAAACTAAAAAAACGATGAAACCGTCGGAAAACCGAACGGTTTTTTTTCGAGAAAAACCGGAGGCGAAAAAAAACTACCTCCGGCGACTCCGGCGAACGGCGGCGGCGGTCCGGCGACGACGACGGGCGGCGGCACGGCGCGGCAATGGCGGCGGGCGGCGGCGGCAGCTAGGGTTAGGGTTAGGGCGGGGGCGCGGATGGGCTTTGGCCGGGGCCTCGGGGCGCTAATAAGAGGCCCGGCCGGTTAGGGCCCAAGGTCGGTTCGGACTTTTTTTAAATAATTACGCTTGGAAAGAAAACAAAAGAAATACTAAACGAACTCTAAAAATCCCGAAATAAATTTTCCCCGACTTCTAAAATCAGGCCTCACAGGATGAACATTTATTTGGGGCCTAAATGTAATTTTGAAAAACACGCATTTTTTTCTAAATTCGAATAAAATAGCAAATAAAACCAAATAAAATCTTATTTGATTTTTTTTAAATCCTCAATATTTCTTTATTTTGGGATAGTCATTTTATTCCCTCTCTCATAATTTTTATGATAGAAATAATTAAAGATAAAATAAATAAAATCAAATGATCGGATTTTCAAAATTTGAGACAAACTCAAATATGAAAATAACGAAATCCCCAACTCTCTCCGAGGGTCCTTGAGTTGCTTGAAATTTCTAGGATCAACCAAAATGCAATAAATATGATATGTAATGATGATCTAGTGTATAACATTCCAAATTGAAAATTTGGGATGTTACAAACCTACCCCCCTAAGATGAATCTCGCCCTCGAGATTCGTGTTGGCTAGAAAATAGGTGAGGGTGGTCCTTCAACAAATCTTTCTCTCGTTCCCAGGTGGCTTCATCCTCCGTGTGGTGGCTCCACTAAACCTTGCAAAACTTGATAACCTTGCTGCGGGTGACTCGGCTGGCATACTCTAGAATCTTAACTGGTTTCTCCTCATAGGTCAAATCACTGTCCAACTGAATAGCTTCCAGCGGTACCGTATCTCTCAGCGGTATGTCAGCCATCTCTGTGTGGCACTTCTTCAACTGGGATACATGAAACACGTCGTGAACTCCTGACAATCCTTCGGGCAATTCCAACTTATAGGCAACTTCTCTCATACGCTCCAAAACTTTGTATGGGCCTACAAAACGTGGCGCTAACTTTCCCTTAACTCCAAAGCGCTTAACTCCTCAAAGTGGTGATACTCGAATATAAACTCGGTCTCCAACTTCGTAAACTGTCTCCTTGCGTTTAGAATCTGCATAACTCTTCTTCCTGGATTGAGCTACCTTGAGCCTATCGCGAATCAATTTCACTTTCTGTTCAGACTCCTTTATCAGATCCGGTCCAAACAACTGGCGGTCTCCAACTTCATCCCAAGACAATGGGGTCCTACACCTCCTTCCGTACAAGGCTTCGAAAGGGGCCATCTTCAAACTGGATTGATAGTTGTTGTTGTAAGAGAACTCTGCATACGGCAAATTCTCATCCCAACAAGATCCGTAATCTAGCGCACAAACTCTTAGCATATCCTCCAAAATCTGATTGACTCTCTCAGTCTGTCCATCTGTCTGCGGGTGGAAAGCTGTGCTAAACTCCAGTCTAGTACCCAAAGTTTCATGCAACTGATTCCAGAACTTTGAGGTAAATTGGGTTCCTCTATCTGATACTATGCTCCTTGAAACTCCATGCAGACAAACGATTCTAGTCATGTATATCTTTTGCCAACTTTGCACTGGTATAGGTAGTCTTCACTGGAATGAAATGAGCTACCTTTGTCAAACGATCGACTACAACCCATATCGAGTCATAGCCTGAACGTGTTCTGGGCAATCCTGTAATAAAATCCATGCCTAGCTTATCCCACTTCCATTCGGGTATCGGCAATGGCTGTAGCAATCCAGCTGGCTTCTGATGCTCTGCCTTTACTCTCTGACATACATCACAAACTGCTACATATTCCGCAATATCCTTCTTCATTCCGGTCCACCAGAAAATATCCTTCAAATCCAAATATATCTTGGTGTTTCCTGGGTGAATCGAATACAGTGAATCATGGGCCTCTTGTAAAATTAACTTCCTGATCTCCGAATCATTTGGTACATAGACATGGTCTTCAAACCATAAGGTATCGTGCTCATCCTCACGAAATCCCTTACCTTTTCCTTTGCTCATTTTCTCCTTAATAGAAGCAATCTCCTTGTCAGTCTTTTGAGCTTCTCTGATCTTATCCATCAATGTAGACTGAATCTCCAATGCTGCTACATATCCTCTTGGAACTATTTCCAAACATAGCTCTCGAAGATTTTCGGCTAACTCCCTTGGTAAATCTCCCGTCATTAGGGTGTTGACATGGCTCTTGCGGCTCAACGCGTCAGCTACTACGTTAGCCTTTCCGGGGTGATAATGCAATTTCATATCATAATCCTTGATGAGCTCCAACCATCTCCTTTGTCTGAGGTTCAACTCCTTCTGTGTGAAAATATACTTCAAACTCTTGTGATCCGTGTACACCTCGCAATGGTTTCCAATCAAAAAATGTCTCCAAGTCTTCAATGCATGCACTACGGCTGCTAACTCCAAATCATGCGTGGCATAATTCAACTCATGAGGCTTAAGCTGCCGTGGGGCATATGAAACAACTCTTCCTTCCTGCATAAAAACTGCTCCAAGTCCTCGATGTGAAGCGTCACAATACACCTCATAATCCTTGGTCTGATCCAGTAAAATCAACACTGGTGAGGTAACCAAACGTTTCTTCAACTCCTGAAAACTAGCCTCACATTCCTCAGTCCATATGAACTTGGTATCCTTCTTCAACAACTCCGTCATAGGCTTCGCAATCTTTGAGAAATTCTCAATAAACCTCCGGCAGTATCCTGCGAGTCCAAGAAAACTCCAGATCTCTCCAACTGTTGTTGGCTCTTCCCACTTGGTTACGGTATCAACTTTACTGGGATCTACTGCTATACCTTCTCCGGATATAACGTGTCCGAGAAATCCAACTTCTTTCAACCAAAACTCACATTTGCTAAACTTGGCATATAATTGATGTTCTTTGAGCTTTCCAAGAACCAAACGCAAATGCTCCTTATGCTTCTCTTCATTCTTCGAGTAAACCAGGATATCATCAATGAACACTACGACGAACTTATCCAAGAACTCCATAAACACTTTGTTCATCATGTTCATAAAATATGCAGGTGCGTTAGTCAGACCAAATGACATAACGGTATACTCGTACAGCCCATACCTGGTGGTAAAAGCCGTCTTAGGTATATCCTGTTCTCGAATCTTCAACTGGTGGTATCCTGATCGCAGATCGATCTTGGAAAATACCTTAGCTCCTTGCAATCGATCAAACAGATCATTGATCATCGGTAGTGGGTACTTGTTCTTAATGGTTACTTCATTTAAACCTCGATAGTCAACAACCATCCTTAACGATCCATCCTTCTTTTCCACTAGAAGTACTGGCGATCCCCAAGGCGATGAATTGGGCGAATGTATCCTTTATCCAGTAACTCCTTAATTTGCTTCTTAATCTCCACCAAATCCTTTGCAGGCATTCTATATGGTCTCTTTGATATTGGCCCTGTGCCTGGCAAAAGCTCAATCAAAAACTCAATATCTCTATCCGGTGGCATGCCTGGCAATTCTTCTGGAAATACATCGGGGAAATCCTTCACTACTGGTACTTCCTCCTGCACAACTCCTGTTAAACAATTTACTTGAGTCCTCTTCGACACATGCCGGGATACATACTTGATCCTTCTCCCTTCTGGGGTGGTAAGCAAGATCGACTTACTGGCGCAATCGGTCTTTCCTCCATACATCGACAACCAATCCATACCCAGATTTACATCCAAACCTTCTGATTCCAATATTATCAAATCTGAGGGGAACACATGCCTACCCATACTTAATGGCACTTGAAAACATCCTTGGCTAGCCATATACTCCGCTCCTGGTGAGCTTACTAACATAGGAGTTCTAAGAACTTTGGTGGGCAGGTTATACTTATCCACAAATCCCCTTGATATGTATGAATGCGATGCACCAGTATCAAAAAGAACAAGTGCAGTAAATGACACAACCAAAAACTTACCGATTACTGCATCCGGCTGCTCTTCAACCTCCTCCACGTTAACGTGGTTCACCTGTCCCCTGTTGAAAGGGTTCGGCTTCTTCCCAGAGCTTCCATTGCCATTACCATTCCGTGATTCAGGACATTCATTGGCATAATGTCCGGTCTTCTGGCACTTAAAATAAGTGACTTGGATCAGGTCTCTCTTGGCTGGGGTCGATGGGTTGGTGCGGTTCTGGCCGTTGCTTCCTCCATTCCCATTACCATTCTTACTGCCATTGTGATTGTGCGAGCTATCTCCTCCATGGGTATGCTGAAAATGTCCTCCTGGTCTAGGGGTAAAACGTGGCTTCTGCTGAGCTCCTGAAGTGTGCTTCCCTTGTCCATACTTCCTCTTGCGATTCTCAATCTGCTGTTGCTTCCCTTCAATCATGAGAGCACGATCTACCAACTCCTGGTAGTTGTTGAAGGTGGCTACCATCAATTGCATGCGCAACTCATCATTCAGTCCTTCCAGAAACTTCTCCTGCTTAGCTGCATCCGTAGCAACGTCATCTAGGGCATAACGTGCTAATTTACTAAAGTCCTCCACATACTGGCCAACTGTCCGTCCTCCTTGGCGCAGGTTGCGAAACTCTCGCTTCTTCATGGCCATAGCTCCTGCTGAAACATGGGCAGTTCAAAAGGCCTGCTGAAATTGGTCCCACGTGACAGCGTTGATAGGGGAAGTGGCTGTAAAATTCTCCCACCATGATGCTGCGGGTCCTTCAAGCTGATGTGCGGCAAACTTCACCTTTTCTGCATTCGTGCATCTTGCCGTGGTCAACTCTCTAGCTGTCTTGCGGAGCCAATCATCTGCTACTATCGACTCGGTGCTACTGGAAAACACCGGCGGATTCAGCCTAAGAAAACGGGCTAAGTGATCAACAGGTGGTGGTGGTGAGTTGTTGTTGCTGTTCCCCTGATTTGGATTCTGGACTAACAACTGCATCAATGTGTTCTGCTGCTGGATCAACTGAGTGAGCTCTGGTGGAAAGGTAAATCCGGGGTCACGTCTCGGAGGCATCTAAGGTTTCAGAAAAGATGAGATTTAAGAATAGAGAGGGGTCTAAAGAGAAAACACTACCCATATGCACATGAGGCAAAAGCAAACAATTCACTTCATTCAATCAATCAAACAAGGGCATACAAACGATCTAACTATTGCAAAAGTGATCAGACTACTATATTTACATGGTGGACTACTACTACTAATGAGGTGGTCTACTAGAAATATTCTTCGGTTGCAGACTCTATTATATCTGCTCCAGCTTCATCAACATAGTCATCATCACTATCGTCTGGATCCGAGTCGGTGTCGTCGATGATGATGTAATCTTCCGGACGAATCTCCTTGGGTTCTTCGTCTTCTTCTACTGGCGTAGGGCCTCCCATGAATATTCCGATCTTCTTGATCAGATCATCATTCTTCTCCACTAATACTTCAATTTCCTCTTCGTAATCTTCACGTGTAGCCTTGAGTTCTTCCTCCAGTTCCTTGATCCTAGTCCTCGCCTTCTTCAGATCTATCATGTCGGCGCATATCTGGTTCTCCTGACGTCGAATGTGCTGGTTTAACTCTTGGATAAAAGCCGCAACTGATCTATCCTTCCTGGTGCTGATCATCTCCCAGTGCTCATCTCTGCGCCCACAAATCTGGTAGATAGTATCCTTGAGATCATTGCGGTAGACTTCTCCAATGCGTTCCATGGCGATGTGAACTGCCATGCTCTTTCCTAGACTCCAAGTTGGTGCATCAAAAGAAAACTCCATGGGCTCGGTGACTGGCATGAACGTCCTTCCTGGAACTTGAACTTGAATCATCCAGCGCTCTTCTTCAGGTAAAGTGGCGTTGTAGGTTCCGGTGAAGCTTGGTACTCCTATGTTCAGGTATCTAGTGACTTCCTTCAAGTGACGCCCAAAGGGTGTATCTTCATCAGGTTGCGTGAACTTGTTCCTTGCATCCGCCATCCTAAAAGAGTAGAAAAGATGAGAAGTCAGAAAGAGAAGAGAGTGAGTAGTGATCTAGGTCTTTAGCTTGGTGGTCGTGTCCTACAGTCAGCGTGTGCTCTGATACCATCTTGTAGCGACCAGACCTCAAACGGTCTAATCTCTGTGCTCAGGTGTCATCCCTAGATCAGTAATGCTGACACCACACAGAACTTGAAGGATTTATAACAGAGTAGCAATCACACTCTTATTACATCGAGTGTCTCAAAAGAGAACTTACTACAATAAATATTGCTTAAGGCCATCTAATAACGATAACAGCGGAAGGCTTGGAAGATAAGTGAGTCCATCAACTCCAACGGCATCACTGAGTATAGGACCACGACCTAAAAACTCCTTAATCGTCGTCTGAAAAGTCTGCAACATTAACGTTGTAGCCCGAAACGGGTCAGCACATGGAATATGCTGGCAAAATAACACATAGAGAGTAATGGAGTGAAATAGGCTATTCTATATGCATATTTGGCTGGTGGAAAGCTCTATGGTTACAGTTTTTACGTAAAGCCATTTTTCCCTACTGCAAAGGAATAAATTTTATTTAACTATCATGGTAGTTGTTAAACATTGAGAATGGTTGACAGCATTCTCAATCCCAATTAAGCATCATCATTAAACAAAACCCAACAAAATTAATTTTGAGAGTAACATGTTGAGATTCACATGATAATCCAGGTACTAGATAATCAAGATGTCCATAACCGGGGACACGGCTAATCATGATTAGTTTATACACTCTGTAGAGGTTTGCGCACTTTTCCCCACAAGACTCGATCGCCTCCGTTTGGTTTCTCGCACTACATGGTGTTTGAGAAGACGGATGACCGAGACATAGTTTTCAGAAGCACTAGCACCTTACGATCGGGTAGACCGTTACACCTACTTTCCCCTATATCTGCTAGTCTACCACTATAAGAGTTCGCACAACTTAATCAACTATGCTAGAGCCCATAATAGCTTGTGGCTGCACACGGAAGTTTCTAGCATGAATAATCTCATGATCCCTTTGAGCCTGGGTGGCAGTCCATAAAGAAAACAGGCAATCGCTGGAATACCCAGGTGCCTCAATCCACCCAGATGTGTGTTTAAGTTGCCACCTTAAATAAACCATTAATTAACAATCTCACATCTGTCATGGATACACTCACCCAATCCACGTCTACTAGCATAGCATGGCATAATAAGCAAACGTAGAAGTAACTCCCAAGGGTTTGATAATAACAGGTAATAGGTTCTACCTCATCTACTTCCCAAACCCATAATTTAATTAGATCATAATCATGCAACGTGTGAGGATTGATATAATGCAATAAAACTGGGTAGAGGGAAAACATGATCAAAGTGTTACTTGCCTTGCTGATGATCCGGGAAACCTAGCGATTCGACGTAGCAAGCGGCGCACTCCGGGTACTCTATCGCAAACAAACAAGCATACAATAAGTACTCAACTAATGCACAGGTAAAACTCACATAAGAGATCTAACCAGAAAGTTCAACTTAAGAACTCCGGTTGGCAAAAAGAATCAAATCAAACGAAGCAATGAAAGACAAACGGCAAAAGAAACAGGCTTCGTTTACTATTGTAGCGACCCGACCTCAAATGGTCAAGCCTTTGTGTATCCGTGCCATCCCTGGATCGGTATGCTGGCACACATAGTACATCAATGTATATCAAAGTGCAATAACATGTATAAATAACGTAAAACTGATATATATACCTCATAAGTCTCAGCGGAAACAAACATAAGGGTGTGGAGTCCATCAACGCCAATGGCAAGTTGAGTGTAGACCGTAACCCTACAACATAACTCTTACTCATCGTAGAAAATTCCTGCAACATAAGACGTTGCAGCCCTGTAAGTCAGTACATTGAATGTACTGGCAAGTCACATCATAAGAATAATGAACCTATTGTACATGCAATTTGGCTGGTGGAAAGCACTAAGTTTAGTTTTTGCATAAAGCTAGTTTTTCCCTAGAATAAAAGATATTATTCTACCACTACAGTATAGCATAGGATGAGTTGGTAAACCCAACTTAATCCATTCCCAAAGTTTCATTTAAAACCCAACTATTTAATTAAGAGTGATGAGATCTCCCAGCATTTCCACTACTAGATGCTCAAGTTGTCCGTAACCGAGGACATGGCTAATCGATTAGGGTTTAACACTCTGCAGAGGTCTGCGCACTTTTCCCCACAAGACTCGATCGCCTCCCTTGAAGTTCTCGCACTGCCTGGCGTTTGAGAACAGGATGACCAAGACATAGTTTTTTAAAAGTATTCCCCCTTAACCCACAGATAGGCCGGTACACCTACTCATTCTACATCTGCTAGCCCATCCCGGAAGAGGTCATACTATCTACTCAACTAAGCCAGAGCCCATATTGGCTTGTGGCTGCACACGTAAGCTTCTAGACATGAGAATACGATTGATCTCTTTGAGCCTGGGCGGCCGACCACTAGTGGTGCACCACCATGGATTAACCATGCATGATCCCACTGTACTTCGCCACCAATCAAACCAAAGACCGCCCAGGTAGTTCATTTACAAGTCTTGGTCCTGGTTACTACTTTGTCACTCATGTCTCACCATGTTTGCTTCCCAAACCACATCTACATTTAGCGAGGCAAAAATAAACTTACACGACGGTGACAAGGATGTATAGATCAGACCTACGTCAAATGAACTACTAGGTAACGGCATAGCCATCTGGCAACAATAAATCCTACCATGCAATCCTACCACAAAAGGACTAAGTGCATAATATAAAACATAGGTAATTGAAAAAAAATGGTCAAATGTGAACTTGCCTGGTAATAGTTGATGAAGATTATATCACTCTCAGAAATTTACTTAATAGAGCTATTCGTCACTCTCCGATGAAAATCTATAAGGTCAAACATTGCATTCACATAAGCAATCATTTCAGAGAACCAAATAACATGCAACATGAAAAGACTCGGAAAACCCAATGATCACACAACACACTTAACTATCAAAAGAAAATACTAAGTGCAAAACAACATAGGGCATGGGTGCCAAAAAGAAATTGTGAAGTGGACCACAGTGCATACTAGGCATACGAGTAAAACTACTATGGACAGATCCTAATGTGTGAAAAAAAATATCGTGAGATAGGTCCAAGTGATAGGGTTTGGCTACAGTGACACGGTGCAAAAAGAATCACGTCAATCGGAGCTACGGTTTAGGAGATATGGCCAGTTGAAGTTTGAATTCAAATCTGAATAAAGTTCAAATTTGAATTTGGAAAAAGTTTACAAACATGATGCTGCTAGATAGATCTAATCATGACGAAGAATTTGCCGCTGGTTTCATCGAATTTGGAGTTACGGTTAAAAAGATACGACTATCTGAAGTTTAGGGGCTAAACTGAGAACTTGGGGACTAATCTATAATTAAAACTACAGCAACTAGGTCCCTGGCCACGTGGCGGCTCGTGGCTGTCCAAGCAGCGTTCACTGCGGTGGCTATATGGCGAATGGCCACTAAATAGGAAAAACAGCTACCGCGGTTAAATAAAAAGAAAACCGGAGGCCGGTTTAACTAAAATCGCGGTTAACCGAACTAAAACAAAACACACAACAAAAAAACCTAATCTAAACGAACGAAGCGGGCGGCTCGGCTTACAGCGGCGAGGACGGCGAACAGGGGCAGCGGCGCTAGCGTCGGGCGTCGGGCGGCGGACGGGGCGGCGGCTCCGGCGGTCCTTGGCAGCGGGGAAGGAGGCGAACGGGACCGGCATGGTGTGGGTGACCAGATGGCGGTGACGGCGGGCGTCGGCGTGCACCGGACGGGGCGGAGGGAGGCGACGGAGCTCCGGTGAGCTGCGTGAACTCCGGCGGCTCGGGGTCGTCGGTTTGGCTGCTCCGGCGCGACCTAGGGGAAACCAATATGTCAAAACGATGCACACAGGCTTGGGGATTAGGTGACGAAGAAAAGAGCGGCTCGGGTGCACCACCGGTGACGTAATCGTCGGTGGAGGGTTTCGGCTCCGGCGAGATCCAACTGACGAAGGCGGTGGCTGTGAGGAGCGAGGGGCGATGCGAAGTGGCAGAATGGAGAGAGGGGGCTCCGAGGCTTATATAGGCGCAGAGATGGGTGCTTGGGGCTGCGGGATAAGCCTTATCCGAGCGCAAGGCGGGCGACTGTTGCGGGCAATGAGCTCGTGTTCTATCCCGAGCAGGATGAACGGGAGGTTGGGGACGATGGGCGCGGGGCCCACAGGTCAGCGGGACAGAGAGGGAGACGAGAAGCGGGCGAGCGAGGGCGAAGCCTTCGGGCGCTGGGAGTTGAGGCGCTGGCCGGCCTGGGACGGCCTGGCCGGTCGGGCTGGGCCAGCTGGCCAGTAGGCCAGTGGGCCGCGCGGCTGGGTGGCTGCTGGGCCGGCTGGCCAGCGTGTGTTTTTTTTTGTTTTTTTACGGAAAGAAAAAAACTTCAATAGGAAAATAAGTAAACATTTTACATAGGCATATTATATACCAAAATGTTCAGAAAAATAGCAGCAATAAGATGAACTATTTTTCAAGTTCAACTAAATTCCATAAAAATTCATAAAAGTCAAACAGTGCTACTGTTGCATTTAAAACCAATAAAAATCATTTTTAAAATAGCAAAATGATTTCAAATTTATTTTCTCCTAATTTTCCATTGAAGGGAATCATTTTACCCTTATTTCCATTTATTTATTTTTAGGAGAAAAATATTTTGAAAAGAAACTCAAATAACTCCCAATTGGATTTGAATTTGGAATTTCAAACAACTTCAAATGGAAAATGAGTTTCAAATAACTTCAAAGTGACTTCCAATTAATTTCTTTGAAACTTCCAACTCTCTTTCTTCAAATATGAAGAAGTCATTTTATCTTCCCTCATGAACTCATTGAGTTGCTTAAAGTTTCTAAATTTGAATTATTTCAACTGAAATTCAATTCATTTTCAAACCCCTTTTCATTTCTTTAAATGGAAGAAGTCATATCATCTTCACTCTAGGGTTTTGTAATGAAATGAATTTGAATTCAGGAAGATCAAAATGCAAGATGAAAGTTTTGGGAAAGTCCTTTTATTCCCTCTCATTCAACTTTGAAAATGTTTCAATTTCCACTCAGTTTCACACAATCATTCACACAAAAATCAAATAAACAATCACATTATTTATTTAATATAACATTCCAAAATTTAGAATTTTGGGATGTTACAAACTACCACCCTTAAAATGAATCTCGTCCTCGAGATTCGGAGAGGCTAGAAAGAAGGTTAGGTTTGGCGGGTCTCCTTGAAAATCCATTCATCAACACATGGTATGGGGTGCTACCACCCTTAGAATCATGGTTACGGTTCCGACAAAACTCATGTACTCCATCCTTGGTGTTAACGGTGTCGGTCTTCTCATATTCTCCGAGATAACTCCTTCACTTTTGCTCTTCTGGTAAGGCATGGCCTTTTCCTCAAAATCTGGAGTCCTTGCATCAAATAAGATCCTTCCGGGTCTGGGTCTTATTTGCTGTCAGGCCGTTGCCAGTGCTAAACAATTATCGAAAATCTCATGGTGGTCAACAATTACTGGTTCCTCCTGCAGGAATTGGGTCTGGGATGAACCTCACCGCATAACCTACGTTTGGCAACAGGTGCCTGTACTTCCATCATCCTGCCATTCTAAGGCTTTTGGCTTGTCGTGTCGACACTCTTCTAGGGTTTCAAGTCTCTCTGATTTTCCCATCAACATATGATAGCTCATGATAGAAGTCTTCGGTATGGGGGCCAATCCATCCCGTACTTGAATCATTACCACATACGCAGATAGTGAATCACGTATTCTAACACTTGGGCATCCTCACAAGCATTGCAGAACTTCTCTTCTCCACAAACTGGGTTCGGGTAAATCCATTTGTTCTGCAAGCCAAACAAAACCTCTATCGTTTCTTCACAACTCTTGGGTTTACGTAACCTCCTATGGAACGTCTGCTGATGAACTCACAGCTTCTCCCAGAATTCTTTTCTTCAACAAGATTGTGCTTGTTTCCTTATCAAATCCTGGGTCTTGTGGGTTATGGCCCACTTCAACACTTGTATATCTTTAACTCATCCTTGGAGTTACTATTGTTCCATATTCCAACATTACATCTCATTTAAATCCAATAGTACTTCATTACTTCATACTCTTGGGGTAACCATCATAACTAAAACCAAACTCCAACTCATTTGTCCAAACTCCACTCTATGGAATACATTTCCTTTTCCATTGGTCAAGTGTTCACACAGACAAGTATCGCCAAAAATGCACTGGTTCATCCATAATTCATATTCTCTTCATATCAAATCCTTTATTACATCCTTAACCACTACTCAAAACTCAAATTTCAAAAGTACTCTATTACAAAAGTTGCCACCCACATAGTTTGGTATGGTCAAGCATTACTTCCATCTTTATTCATTTGTCCTACTTGAAGATGTTTTAGTCCCACCGGAATTGTGCGATGTGATCCTTGAAATCATCGACCTTTTGCTTCATCATGGTGGCCATGAGCTTCATCTCCATCATTTCTACATGCACCTCCCTCAAGTATTCCTGAGTGTGACGGAGTCTTGCTTCTAGTATTTCTCCAATCTGACGTATGGCTTCCATAGCAGCTTCACGAACAGAATCAAAGAATGTTGCTCGTGGTACTCGAGAAATGAAAAGGTATTGTCCCATAAACTTTGGGCAAACTCCCTTCACGCGGTGGAGGTGTACCTCCACGTACCAAAGTTCAACTCCCTTCTCCATGAAAGGATAACCCTTGTACACTGCATCTCCTTCGAGATGAATATGCTTCATCATGTCCTTGAGGATCTTTGGGTAATCCTGATCACTAGTCAGGGTCATGATCATTTTCGATCCCTTGAGAAAAGACTCGTAAAGGGTTGTCATCTGCAGGTAAAGATAGAAGGGGTACTCAGGATACTGTATGTATCTCCTTGGGTGAAATGTGGTTATTTTTGGGGAAAGGTTTGGGTCAGCTTGCCCATGGGCTCAAGGTTTTAGTCTGGGTGAGATAGCGAGAGAGGTACTCACAATCAACAAACAACTCATGACACCTCATATGAGATTCCAACCACATCAACTTTTATTGCTTCACGAACCATTACAATTCCCATTTCACAACTCAACTCAACATCCCCAACGAAAATAAAAGTGCATCCCATATTTATTACATGCTTTATTCCAATATCAAGATCTCAACTACTCTGCTCAAGCTCTCCTCGGGTCTGAACATTCTCTGGCAAAATGTCCTACTCCCTTGCAGCATAAACAAATGACTTCAGACAAATCCAGGGGCTTCCTGGTGGTTATCTTGGCTCCTTGGGTTCTTGGCTTCCTTGCTGGGCATTTGCTAGCGTAATGACCTAAATCCTTGCACCTGTAACAAGTGATTTGACTCAGGTCCTTTTCTGCAGAAATCAGGTTGTTCTGGGGATACATGCTCTTTCTCTTCCCGGACTTCTTCGTTCCGATCAATTCTTCTATCTCATGTGGATCAAACTCCACTTCTTCTATCGGGAAGTCTCCCAGATACTCTTGGTTTTCCTTCATGCAATATTGTGAAAAATGTCCTTCTTCTCCACATGAATAGCAAGCATTGGAGTAAAATCGGTTTAGGCTTTCTCCATCAGGATCGTCAACATCTTCTTTCATCACCGGTTTTCTTAAACTTTCCCTGAGGGCTTCTTTCCCTGCTTCCATCTGCTGCTTGGTAATTTCGTGTACCTTGGGATAAATATGACACTGGGCAGGGTAGTGCGTAGTTCCTTCACACAAGAAACAAGTAACCTGCCTAGTTGGGCATTCTTCAGCTCGGTGATTTGCTTCACAATGAGGGCATCCATCCTTGTGTTCTTCATGGGTATGTCCTATATCTCCACATATCTTGCACACAAGGTTCCTTCATCGGTTTGTTACTGTGCTTCCGGATAAGACGGGATCCCAACAAAGTCTTCTTCAATTCCTCCCAGGTTTTTGCTCCATTACATCCTTGTATGGCTTGATGCATTTTCCACCAGGTTGCAGCACTTTTTGTGAAGTACTGAAGAGTGTATTGAACCTCATTCTTCCTTGCAACCAAATTGCTCCTGAAGTGATTCTCCATGTTTTGAATCCATAGCTCTGCCTCTAACTGAGTGATCGGTCAAAATAATACAAGTCCATCTTCAGTCATCATCTATTGGGTCCAAGGGTTTTGGGATGAGATACGAGAGAGGGATAGAGAGATACACACAATACACACAATATAGTTTTGAAAATAAGTTTTATTTATGGCTATCAGGAAAAACATCAAACAATGACAGCTCACAAACATCGCACCTAACGTGAGTATACAACAGGGGTTTGGTCCTCTACAGTTCATATAAACCTTGGAATATGTCAGTGTCTTCAAATTCTTCAATTCTTCAGAGGATTCGACAGTTCTAGCTTCAGTTCTTCTAGTGTATGGTGAAGTCTGATATCTTGTCGTTCTCGGAGTGGCTTCAGTTCATCCTCCGTGTGGTCCAAAGGGAACGGGGTATTGTCTAACTATTTGAGGTAAAAGGAAAGATTTGATAAAGCTCAGAAAAGAAGAGAGGTAAAGGACATTTTTGAAAAATAAAGTTTAAGAGAAATCCTTTGCTAAGGGCTTTCCAGTTTCTAGGGTCACGCCCTACAGTCAACATGTGCTCTGATACCATCTCTGTAGGGACCCGACCTCAAATCATCAAGTCTCTGTGTATCCGTGCCATCCCTGGATCGGTATGCTGGCACACACAGTACATCAATGTATATCAAAGTGCAATCACATGTATAAATAACGTAAAACTGATATATACCTCATAAGTCTCAGCGGAAACAAACATAAGGGTGTGGAGTCCATCAATGCCAACGGCAAGTTGAGTGTAGACCGTAACCCTACAATGTAACTCTTACTCATCATAGAAAATTCCTGCAACATAAGATGTTGCAGCCCTGTAGGTCAGTACATTGAATGTAATGGCAAGTCACATCATAAGAATAATGAACCTATTGTACATGCAATTTGGCTCGTGGAAAGCTCTAAGTTTAGTTTTTGCATAAAGCTAGTTTTTCCCTAAAATAAAAGATATTATTCTACCATTACAGTATAGCATAGGATGAGTTGGTAAACCCAACTTAATCCATTCCCAAAGTTTCATTTAAAACCCAACTGTTTAATTAAGAGTGATGAGATCTCCCAGCATTTCCACTACTAAATGCTCAAGTTGTCCGTAACCGGGGACACGGCTAATCGATTAGGGTTTAACACTCTGCAGAGGTCTGCGCACTTTTCCCCACAAGACTCGATCACCTCCCTTGAAGTTCTCGCACTGCCTGGCGTTTTAGAACAGGATGACCGAGACATAGTTTTTCAAAAGTATTCCCCCTTAACCCACGGATAGGCCGGTACACCTACTCATTCTACATCTGCTAGCCCATCCCGGAAGAGGTCATACTATCTACTCAACTAAGCCAGAGCCCATATTGGCTTGTGGCTCCACACGTAAGCTTCTAGACATGAGAATACGATTGATCTCTTTGAGCCTGGGCGGCCGACCACTAGTGGTGCACCACCATGGACTAACCATGCATGTTCCCACTGTACTTCGCCACCAATCAAACCAAAGACCGCCCAGGTAGTTCATTTACAAGTCTTGGTCCTGATTACTACTTTGTCACTCATGTCTCACCATGTTTGCTTCCCAAACCATGTCTACATTTAGCGAGGCAAAAATAAACTTGCACGACAGTGACAAGGATGTATAGATCAGACCTACGTCAAATGAACTAGTAGGTAACGGCATAGCCATCTGGCAACAATAAATCCTACCATGCAATCCTACCACAAAAGGACTAAGTGCATAATATAAAACATAGGTAATTGAAAAAATGGTCAAATGTGAACTTGCCTGGTAATAGTTGATGAAGATTATATCACTCTCAGAAATTTACTTAATAGAGCTATTCGTCACTCTTCGATGAAAATCTATAAGGTCAAACATTGCATTCACATAAGCAATCATTTCGGAGAACCAAATAACATGCAACATGAAAAGACTCGGAAAACCCAATGATCACACAACACACTTAACTATCAAAAGAAAATACTAAGTGCAAAACAACATAGGGCATGGGTGCCAAAAAGAAATTGTGACGTGGACCATAGTGCATACTAGGCATACGAATAAAACTACTATGGACAGATCCTAATGTGTGAAAAAAATATCGTGAGATAGGTCCAAGTGATAGGGTTTGGCTACGGTGACACGGTGCAAAAAGAATCACGTCAATCGGAGCTACGGTTTAGGAGATATGGCCAGTTGAAGTTTGAATTCAAATCTGAATAAAGTTCAAATTTGAATTTGGAAAAAGTTTACAAACATGTTGCTGCTAGATAGATCTAATCATGACGAAGAATTTGCCGCTGGTTTCATCGAATTTGGAGTTACGGTTAAAAAGATACGGCTATCCGAAGTTTAGGGGCTAAACTAAAAACTTAGGGACTAATCTGTAATTAAAACTACAGCAACTAGGTCCCTGGCCACGTGGCGGCTCGTGGCTGGCCAAGCAGCGTTCGCTGCGGTGGCTATATGGTGAATGGCCACTAAATAGGAAAAACAGCTACCGCGGTTAAATAAAAAGAAAACCGAAGGCCAGTTTAACTAAAACCGCGGTTAACCGAACTAAAACAAAACACACAAAAAAAAAACCTAATCTAAACGAACGAAGCGGGCGGCTCGTCTTACAGCGGCGAGGACGGCGAACAGGGGCAGTGGCGCTAGCGTCGGGCGTCGGGCGGCGGACGGGGCGGTGGCTCCGGCGGTCCTTGGCAGCGGGGAAGGAGGCGAACGGGACCGGCGTGGTGTGGGCGACCAGATGGCGGTGACGGCGGGCGTCGGCGTGCACCGGACGGGGCGGAGGGAGGCGACGGAGCTCCGGTGAGCTGTGTGAACTCCGGCGGCTCAGGATCGTCGGTTTGGCTGCTCCGGCGCGACCTAGGGGAAACCAATATGTCAAAACGATGCACACAGGCTTGGGGATTAGGTGACGAAGAAAAGAGCGGCTCGGGTGCACCACCGGTGACGTAATCGTCGGCGGAGGGTTTCGGCTCCGGCGAGATCCAACTGACGAAGGCGGTGGCTGTAAGGAGCGAGGGACTATGCGAAGTGGCAGAATGGAGAGAGGGGGCTCCGAGGCTTATATAGGCGCAGAGATGGGTGCTTGGGGCTGCGGGATAAGCCTTATCCGAGCGCAAGGCAGGCAACTGTTGCGGGCAGTGAGCTCGTGTTCTATCCCGAGTGGGATGAACGGGAGGTTGGGGACGATGGGCGCAGGGCCCACGGGTCAGCGGGACAGAGAGGGAGACGAGAAGCGGGCGAGCGAGGGCGAAGCCTTCGGGCGCTGGGAGTTGAGGCGCTGGCCGGCCTGGGACGGCCTGGCCGGTCGGGCTGGGGCAGCTGGGCAGTAGGCCAGTGGGCCGCGCGGCTGGGTGGCTGCTGGGCCGGCTGGCCAGCGCGTGCGTGCGTGTTTTTTTTGTTTTTTTTATGGAAAGAAAAAAAACTTCAATGGGAAAATAAGTAAACATTTTACATAGGCATATTATATACCAAAATGTTCAGAAAAAAAGCAGCAATAAGATGAACTATTTTTCAAGTTCAACTAAATTCCATAAAAATTCATAAAAGTCAAACAGTGCTACTGTTGCATTTAAAACCAATAAAAATCATTTTTAAAATAGCAAAATGATTTCAAATTTATTTTCTCCTAATTTTCCATTGAAGGGAATCATTTTACCATTATTTCCATTTATTTATTTTTAGGAGAAAAATATTTTGAAAAGAAACTCAAATAACTCCCAATTGGGTTTGAATTTGGAATTTCAAACAACTTCAAATGGAAAATGAGTTTCAAATAACTTCAGAGTGACTTCCAATTAATTTCTTTGAAACTCCCAACTCTCTTTCTTCAAATATGAAGAAGTCATTTTATCTTCCCTCATGAACTCATTGAGTTGCTTAAAGTTTCTAAATTTGAAATATTTCAACTGAAATTCAAATCATTTTCAAACCCCTTTTCATTTCTTTAAATGGAAGAAGTCATATCATCTTCACTCTAGGGTTTTGTGATGAAATGAATTTGAATTCAGGAAGTTCAAACTGCAAGATGAAAGTTTTGGGAAAGTCCTTTTATTCCCTCTCATTCAATTTTCAAAAAGTTTCAATTTCCACTCAGTTTCACACAATCAATCACACAAAAATCAAATAAAAAATCACAATTATTTATTTAATATAACATTCCAAAATTTAGAATTTTGGGATATTACAACTATTCTGGATCTAGGGCAATTTTTACAGTGGCAAAAACTTGTTTGAGTTGGTTAAACAGAAAGAGGGTTTCGAGACGAAACTCCAGGCGCTTGAATCGCCTGATTCCGATAAACGAGCGAAATGTTAGACTAAAACGAAAATCGGATCAGGAATCGCGATCTGAAAAATCACGGATTTAATCCGAGAAAAAGAAAAACGACGAACGTTCGTTAAAACGAATGAACGGACGAACGCTCGCTAAATAAATAAACCGAAAAAACCGATCTATTTAAAAAACCGAAACTGAAAAAAACGACGATACCGTCGGAAAACCGAACAGTTTTTTTTCCGGGAAAAACCGGAGGCGAAAAAAAACTACCTCCGGCGACTGCGGCAAACGGCGGCGGCGGTCCGGCGACGACGGCGGGCGGCAGCGAGGGCGGCGCGGCGCTGCAGCGGCGGCGCGGGCGGCGCGGCAGCGGCGGCGGCGGCTAGGGTTAGGGTTAGGGCGGGGGCGCGGCTGGGCTTTGGCCGGGGCCTCGGGGCGCTTATAAGAGGCCCGGCCAGGAGGAGTCCTGGCCGGTTACGGCCCAAGGTCGGTTCGGATTTTTTTTTAATAATTACGCTCGGAAAAAAACAAAAGAAATACTAAACGGACTCCAAAAATCCCGAAATAAATTTTCCCCGGCTTCTAAAATCAAGCCACACAGGATGAACATTTATTTGGGGCCTAAATGCAATTTTGAAAAATGCACATTTTTCCTAAATTCAAATAAAATAGCAAATAAAACCAAATAAAATCTTATTTGATTTTTTTATTAAATCCTCAATATTTCTTTATTTTGGGAAAGTCATTTTATTCCCTCTCTCATAATTTGTATAATAGAAATAATTGAAGATAAAATAAATAAAATCAAATGATCCTATTTTCAAAATTTGAGACAAACTCAAATATGAAAATAACGAAATCCCCAACTCTCTCCGAGGGTCCTTGAGTTGCGTGAAATTTCTAGGATCAACCAAAATGCAATAAATATGATATGCAATGATGATCTAGTGTATAACATTCCAAATTGAAAATTTGGGATGTTACATTCTCTGTGAAAGGAGCAGTCAAGATCTCATTCTCGTCAGTCTCAAGTTGAGGAACATCGTCAACCCTAGACTCATCTAACGACACAAAATTCTCTTCCGGGGGACCAAACAACTGCTTATAATAATTGGTTATGTAGACTTTCAGATTGTCTTGACCAACTATCGTCCCTTCGTCTTGTTCTAGTTGGAAAATTCTCTTTTTACGATGCTTCCCATTAGCAATCATATGAAAGAATTGAGTATTATCCTCGCCTTGTACTATTTTGCGAACCTTAGCTCGCAACGCCCACTTCAATTCCTCCTTGCCAAGAAGCTTTTTAAGTCGCATCTCCGCCTCTATCTTCGTTTCCAACTCACTAGAATCCAAGATAGAAGTTTCTGCTTTAACTTCAAGGTTTTGAATAAGTAGAAGAAGTCTCTCCTTCTCCGCCTTATAAATACCATGCGTGTGCTTAGCCCATCCACGAAGGAACCTTCGGAGATGACGAATCTTGCATTGCCATCGCTCGATAGGCGTCCTTCCTCCTGAGTCTTTAGCCCACTCCCGAGCTAACAACTCGAGGAACCCTTCTCTTTCAAACCAGGCAAGCTCAAACGAGAAAATGTTCTTGTTGCCCACAAATGTTTGAACGCCCGAGTCGACTAGTAACGGTGTGTGATCAGAGACACCTTGTGTCAATGCCACACTAGCTAGAACACGGTCAAGTTTCTCAAACGTCGGTACCGGTAACGAATTAGCCCAAGTGAATTTCCTACCCGAGAGCTCTATCTCTCTGAGATCCAAGCTTTCGATAATAGTGTTGAACATAAACGACCATCTGCCGTCAAAATTGTCATTATTCTTTTCCTCTTTTCTTTGGATAATGTTGAAACCCCCTCCCCCCCCCCCCCCCCGCCCCCACTAAGAGAGGGAGCTGCTTGTTACCGCAAATGCGAACCAGATCCGCCAAAAAATCTGGCTTGAGCTCTGGTTGCGCAGCTCCGTAAACCGCCACCAAAGCCCAATCAAACCCATCTGCCTTAGTTCTAGCTCGAAACTTGACAGCAAACTCTCCCAAAACTACACTCCGAACTTCCAAAGTTTCGCGCTTAACCCCAAGTAAAACCCCACCGGATCTTCCTCGAGGGGGGAGGCAATGCCGGTCAAAATCTACCCCCCCAGACAAAGTGGTAAGAAATTGTGAAGTGAAGTTGCTTCTTCCAGTCTCAGACAAAGCAATAAAATCCAAATGATGTTCAAGAGAAGCATCCGCTAGAAACCTTCTTTTAGCCAAGTCTCTAAGACCTCTGCTATTCCAGAAAATGCCTCTCATAGTTCATCATGAAAATTTTTGGAGGTACGGATCCTAGCACTCCTACGCGCTGCCGAGACTGGATAAACCTTCCGTTTCCAAGTCCGTTTTGGCTTAATGTGACCATCAGCCTGGTCACAACACTCATTCTCTGCTTCAATCACCAAGGACTCATCTACATGAAGAGACGTCTCAGGATTGGTACACCCCTCGTCCTCCTCCGTCTCAGGTAACGCAGGGTCAAGATCGGCACACAAGCCATCAAGAACCCTAACCCCAAGCGCATCGATCTCCGAGTCGTTCATAGGTTTAACGGCAGCAATGTGACGAATCATATCTACCGCTCGTTCAGCTTCCAAATCAAGAATGTCGTTAACCGACCTAGATATCTCAATATCATTATTACCAAGTGAAACTCCTATTTGATTTGCATTATGAATAATTTCATCATCGGTAAAATGCAAAATGGAATTCGACTTATTAACAGACATACCAGTGGAGATCTTGATGTCACGCAACTTGGCAGCCCTCATGGCACACCTCAGCTGCATGTCATCAACATTAGGCTGCTCCTGCAGCCTCCCGCTGATCCGCCTCCCCTGGGAGATAGGATCTGGGATACCGCCAAAGGCGATGACCTCCTCGCGTGAAGCTCTGCTAGGGGAAAGGCCTCCTGCCCGTCCTCCAACAGCGGCACCCCGGGCCGAAGCCACCGGGGCAGCAGAAGAAAACGGCGACGACTCCCGCGGCCTGTCCACGGGCGACCCGCCGACAGCAGGGACCAGGGAAACCATCGCGCGATGCTCCGGAGAGGAAGCCGGTGAGACGGCCGCACCACCCGACCCACCCACCGCAACGGGGCGCGGTGTGACGGCGGCCTCCTGCACGGCCACTCCTCCGCACGCGTGCGGTGACGTGGAGAGGAACGCCGAGCCCGCCGTGGGCGCCATCGGCGTCAGCACCTCAGAGGACCGGGCCTCCTACCCGTCACCTCTAGCCATAGCCACAAACGCAGCTCCATCCACGGTGGTCATAGGAGAGGTAGGAGATGTGGGAAGGGCCACCTGCCCCTCGGTATCTCCCAACTCAAGTACCGCCGACGCACAAATGGGAACCACAGGATCCACGGAACCCGGACAGACATCCCGAAGCCGAGGCGGAGAAGAGAACGGTCCCAAGGACCCAAGCTGCAAGGTGGACGTCGGAGCCGCACCAGATGACCGAACAGGAGCAATGTCACTAGAATCCGATGAAGCCGCCGGCTCCTTGGCCTTATCATCATCACCCTTAGCCGAATCATCCTGGTTCCCCGGGGCACCTGCTCCCTCAGACGTGTCCATAGGATTATCATCCTCAAAATCATCGAACAAATTAGGATCCTCATACTGAACGTCTAGCTGATACAGAACACCTTCATAAGTCCAAGGCACCACGTTCGGTAAGAACTCAATATTAGCAACACTGACAAGTAAACGCGCCACCCCGTTAGCCCGAGTGAAGGGCATATCCACCTGCTCAGTCTTGCCAATCAAAGACCCCAAGCTCCACATCACCAAAAAGCTGTCCAGGGGATCAGATAGCGCCCCGGAGAAACGAACCCAAATCTGCCGCAACGGCGTGCCTTGCGGCTCCTTCTTTTTCCACTCATCAAACTGCAACACAAAACTAGTGCCTGTGACCCTGCTCATACCGAACTTGAGGATTCTCATTTGATCCTCCTTAGATGGGAAATCAACTTTGTAGGATATATCATTTAGCTTGAGCAACGACCACTGAAAATTACCCGGAGCGAGTTCCCGCAGCTGCTGAATAATTTGCGCCTCGGTCAACGGTCCATGAACTACCTTCACCACCCCGGGGAAAGAGGTCTCTACCGCTGGTGCCAAGGGTGCCACACTGGGAGACTCGAAGAACATCAACTCCGAGCAGCAGACCCCGTAAATCTGAACAGTAGGCTTAGGCCCAAGCATAAGAGGACACTCGGCAGCGGTATGTTTAGGTTTCCGGCACAGGTCACATAATTCCGCAGTGCAATCAGCCATAAAGTGTCCCGTGTCACCACAGCGGAAACAAGTGAGCTTCTTCTTCTTCGCCGCCCACTTGGACACCTTGTCAGCCTCTGATTTATCCGTACCTTGCTCAGAAGCAGAATCACCAGTCTGCATGGGCTCCAGCAACGTGACTTCGGCCAGGGCCTGAACCGTCTCCACCGCCACCTGCGGTAAAACCGATCCCCCGTCGGGCACCACCTCAGTCTCAACCGTAGTCTTCGGATGCCTAGGCGGATAGTTCCGCCTGTTCTCGCCCCGACCTCCGCGGAAATGGCCCCGAAAAGAGTGGTTATTAGGGCCGACCGCCCCCTCCACAAAGTTATCGGGCGGCCCCTGAAAACCCTGGTTGACATTGCCGTTGTCCGTCCAAACATATCCACGGCCATTGCCGGAAGACGAAGAACCCCGATGCAGCCCAGCACCGTAAGCGTCATACCCATCATCGCCCCACTGACCACGCGGAGGATTCCGATCATCTCCCGCTGACGCACCCGCCCCACGGCCGATCGAGCCTTGGCCAGGGCCACCGCGGCCGCCCGCCATTTGCCGCGGCCATGGCCTTTGGTTCGGCTGCGGCTCGGCCCTAGGCGGCGGCGGATCAGCCCTAGGCTGCTGAGGCGGCGGAGGCAAGGCCCTAGCTGGCGGCGGTGGAGGCGCCCCCCCGAGGCGGCGGTGGAACCGCCCGGGGCGGAGGTGCCACACGCGCAGGGCCCGGCGCAGCAGCACCCGCAGCCGGAGTGGCCGAGCCGCCCGCGGCTCCGGTCTGGTTCCTCACCACCGGCGGCACCCGCGGCGGAGGCGGTTTGGGCGGAATGGCCAGCAGAAGCGAAACAGGTGGCGGGCACCGGTCGGCTCCGGCAAAACGCAAGGAAGAACGACGCGAGGAGGCGGATGGGAAACCAACTCTCCCGCGGCGCCGAACCCTAGTAGAAACAGGCGGTGGGGGAGAGGGAGAACGTGCATGTAGGGGCGACCGAACCGAGGCCTCCTCATGCACGTCGCCCGCACCCGCTGCGTCGCTTGCCTGGCCAGCCCCCTGGGCCTCTAGCCCAGTACTGACCAAGCCTACGTCGCAGGCACCCACAGGTAGCCCAACTGAGCCCAATAGATCATTCAAACGCTCAGATCTGGTCGGCCGAATGTCACACAGCCCGGCCACCGCCGGCGATCGCTGTGACACCAAAGAACCATCTTTCTTCTTTCGCCGAGTCACTCTTGTCCAGCACTTGGGACGGAAAAAATCGGACAACGTGATGGCCGACGGCCCGTCCTTTGGCAACGGTCCCCTCCATGGTTTCACCTTCGACTTCTGCGAAGGAACCGGAGTACCCAGCGAACGCGATTTCTTAGTACTCACCGTAGATTTAGACCCCGAGGTAGATGTAGCCACGCCAAATGTAGATGGTAACCGAACCGTCGCTTCCGGCAGATCATCATCGTCTTCATCTTCATCAGCTAGAATCCAAAAACGTCCCCCAACTCGCTACGTAGGCTTGGGTTCCTCGGCGTCCTTCGTAAGATCCACTACCTCAATTTGCTCCTCACATTCTATGGGTGCCTGCACACACACTCAAGAACCTCGATATGGAAAGAACCTCGATATGGAAAACATCGATAATAAAACTCTTACCAATCGCGATATCTTCGCCAACGTTGAGATGTCGTCCGGCCAATATGTCTCCGTCTTCGTCACGGATCGTCATCCAACGGGACGGATGCGAGTAGATCAGGCCATTGATCCATCGCCCCGCCTTTCTATCATCCTGAAAACGCACGTACCATTTCGAATGATTCAAGAACTCCCAATCCCGATCTGCCGTCGAGGGATCCGGGCTGGACGACGTGGAAGGAAGAAGATCGGGCGCCGCCACCAACGCCGGACGCCACTCATCGGGTAAGAGCGGATCCGGCGAAAGTCGCAGAGGCGACGGTGGCGGAAGATCTGCTCCGCAGGACGTGACAACCGGGTGGAGCGGCGGTGAGGATCTCCCCTTCCCGTTGGCCCCCAACCCTGCCCCGTCCGCCGTTGAGATCGGCGGTGGTGGCTCCCGCAGAATTAGTGGCGTCGGGGACGCGCGGCCGCCACTCGTGGAGTCGCCCGTTGTATTCAGTTTAAGATGTAAGAATGCGAAAAATCATCGTGTGACTAAACGGTTGTATTCAGTGCGTCTAAATTGGCTGGGTCAACACTTAAATTGTACCCGATGTGATAGCTAGCAATGCGTACACATCCTTCAACAAACATGATCAATTAGTATTGTATTAGAAAAAATGATCTAGATTTCCGGAAAACATACCGAGAGAATTAAATCCACCCCATCTCGTCCCCTCCACCGCTAGGTCGATCCGTCGATGCAGATCGACTGGTGGTAGTCAGGAGGCGCGCAACAACCATCCCTGATCACCAACGCTCGACAAAACGCCAGGGGGTCCGAGCTTCTGAACGATTATGTGTGCCTAGGACATGAAGCTGCAATGACGGGCCACGACAACCAATTAACTGGAATACAAACATGATTTGATCAAGGGATAGTTGCTAGCTCATAACATCTTCTCCAATCGCCTGTCATGAACGGATCGGCGGCAGCGCTTGACCAAACCCTATCATGGTCGTGGGCAGCGGCGGCGGCGACAACAGATCGAATGCGTGGAACAGAAAAGCAAGGGTTGTATGCATCAATACGTGTGTTGTGGATGGTTATCCATCCATTGACTAACAGCTGACGCCCTGGACTACCATTGCCATTTGGACTATACTGCTTTGGGCTTTGGGCTAGCCAGCAATGTTGAATGCATGAAACGAAGGCCTGTGCATTTGCTAATGGACGGTAGCTAAGCAAAGAGATTACATAGAAGATTAGTACTCGTCCACCCTACAGATCCATGGGGGTGGCCGGCCCATAGGGGGGGTTATAGAAGATTTTATTTTTCCAGGATCAGTTCTAGCACAAGCACCCGGTTCTAACTTTTATTTGATAAATGATGCTTTTATTAACTCAAAGTGTAGCATCAAGCAGGATGAGCAACACTCGGCTTCTGATCAAAAGATGTGCATACCCAAAACACAAACTATCTCACAAAGAGAAAAATAAAATCCCGACATATCGGCAACAGTAAAGCCCTAAGTGACGGACACTATGCCTACGTTGAGGGAGCTGGTGGTCCAATCCGGAGATTATGTCGTCATCCATGTTAGGCAAAAACCTCTCTGGCCACCCTCTTCAACCGCGTACACACTGCGTTGAACAATGGCCGCTACTCCGTTCAGACAACGTACGGATCCAGTGTGTACAACAAAAAATAACCTGCATGGGGGTAGAATTTTCTCGTTAAAAACAAAATCATTTCTTTATAGGCAGAGCGATCGTAATAAGACAGACGCTCCTACCCTTATTAGCATACTAAACCTATTTAGAATTCCATCCAAGCAGAGACCATAAATATTGGTAACATTTGTGGACAGACACAAATTGAACATTATTGGGATAACCGACCATGTAGAATGCGCAAATTTACACCGGGTTCTAAATAGCGTGCTCTATGAAGACTTGAATTCATATCCAACCAAACTAGCAAATGAGATGTTTAGAAAGCAACATGTAACAAGGAGGAGTTACCAAAACCAATGGTATCCGCTTTAAACATCAAAAACTTGTGGAGAACTCACATTTCTCCAAGAGTAGAGCTCGACTCACGCCTCTGGGGCTCCGCCTCAGCCGAACAACTTTGTTAAAACCCAGGACCTTGTATAAGCAGCGGTTGAGCTAGAATTCATCGACGTAGACCAGAAGACACCAGCCGCCACGATCTGGGTAGCAAATCGCCGCCCCGAAGAAAAAAACACTCTAGAGAAACACAAATTTCACACGCTCCTTGACGAGGCTGAGGTTGGCCAAGCTCCATCAGTTGGAATTGGAGCCGGAGGACTAAGACGCACAATCACATTGTCCACTCCTCATGACAATGAGGCAGAGACAAACTTATAGTAGAAAACGCTAGACCCAAAGAACGAATATAAGGACATATCATCTTTCACACACCTCCTGACGATACGAAGAAGTGTCACCGTAACGAGTGGCGGAAAGGCCTTATTCCACGCAGGAGACACCATCTTCTCACCACTATTGAACAGGGACAAACACTAAATTTATACCTAACCCTACCGCCACCGTACTGAAGCCCTAGGGTCTCTGCCCCCTCTGTCATCAGAGTGACAGACAGAGGAAGAAGGGGCCCGTGGTCTCGCCGGGGAGTAGGGTAGATCAGCCGCCGTCGCCCCTGTCGCCGAGGTCAGTTAGCATGAGCGAAAAGAACCCACTACCCACTAGTTACGTACCGGTCCCATGTGATATATATGTAAACTAGTTTCACGTTAGAAATTTTTGTGATATATCCTCCAGGACTAGATCCCCTTGACCACTGCTGCTCTGATGGACAATTGGTACAGTATGGAAACATTTTGTTTTAGAGTATGTCATAGTGTGAGAGTGGTGTAGTAAGAACGGACCATGAATCCCAGACCTAGCTAGCTGGCCATTAAGGTGCCCACGTCGAGCTACATGCATGGAATTCAGAACAGTCGGTGCACTCCTTTTGACTTCCTTTAAAGAGTAGGCCAAATGCCATCCACGCACGCACAAGCATAGATCAATGTTTGTCACAACACACACTTCGCCAGTCGGCAGAACGCAGGCGTTTTTTTTTTGAGGTATTACATTTTTTTCGTGAAAATTCTTTAAGGTATTGCTGTGCCGTCCGCCGGAGGAGATAAAGAAATTAATGCCATTCTTGGCACTTCCATAAACTAGTAGTACTATGTTTTTATATTTAGTGATAACAAATTATTTTTTCACAGATCATGAAATATAATACTTTGTAAACAAGTTAATCTGCACGTACATTGAACCTGAGCCGCTTCATTTCTCAATCCTAGTTGCCAGCTCTGAAGCAATCCGAGCCAGCAATCAGCAGTTACTGAAATGAAGAAAAAAAATGCACGTCTTTTCGTCGGAAAAATGCATTGTGCATACAGCCATACACTGATTTTGACTTTGATCTCGTGCTTCATCTCTACTCAACTTCTACAAAATAAGTCAAATGGTGTTCTGTTGCAGGAAAGTCAAATGGTGCTGCAAACGAAATTAAATGTTTTTTTCCCTTCTGAAGACATGCTCTGCGATTTGGTACATGAACCTGTCAAAACCGGTATCTGCGAGAACTGGACCGGAGGAAGATTTTGATCCCGAGCTTTGTTTCTATTCAAGCCGACAAAATAAATCAAATGGTGTTTTTGTTTTTGAAGGAAGTCAGATGGTGTTGTAAACCAAATTAAATGGTTTTTCCTTCCCTGAAGACCTGCTCTCTGATTTGGTACACGAACCTGTTGAAACCAGTATATCTGTATGAACATTGCTTTGTCTCCTATTCATTTCCCACTACAAAAAGGGCCATGAATCTTTAAAGGAGTGTACACAACAGCAGCACATAATTACTGAACTTTCCTTCTCCCCCCTTTTGACAACTAATGGAGGCATCTATATCTTAGCTTTGGCATGGCCTGAAAGGAAAACAGCAATAAAAAGTGGTTTGACTTCGGTCAAAGCGTGGTGGCGCGCCAATGCTTCTGGGACCTCACGACCACGAAGGGCGCTGACTTCCATCATGCTACTGACTTCTTGGGAAATTTGGAAAGAGCGAAATGCACGTGTGTTCCGTAACAACGCAATTTCAGTGGGTGTGCTTGTTGCTCGAATCAAAGAGGAAGCCTTATGGTGGTGCCGTGCTGGGGCAAAATATTTGTGTAATGTAATGCCGCGAGAGTGAGGATTGTAACTCGGCCGCTGGCCTCGACTCTAAAACCTTCTTCTTATTCAATGAAAATGGCAAGTCTTTTGCCTTGTTTCAAAAAAATAAAAAATAAAAAGTGGTTCAATTAGGGCTCTGCATGAACTGGCTTCAACTAGGGATCAGCTTTCAGGGGAATAATTCTCTTTTGCTTGTTTACTTGCAATGGATTGGGCCCTCCTGTCCTCCATATACACAAGGAGAAATATGCTGGTGCTGTACTGCATTGTGTTGTGTGGACCAAATCTTTAGCCAATTAACCCGATTCTCTGATTCGATGTACATATTCACCTACTGACTGATTGATTGATTGATTTGGTCTACTGATCTTACATGCTCCAGGTAATTCCTCCACTTGTAATCCTACTAGGCACCGCGAATGCGGATTATTAGGAACCTTTTAATTTGGAATGGAACAGTTCAATGTACAGAAGTCCTGTAAGTTGCAGAGGAGTGTATTACAGTAGAGCTGGTTGTACGACCTGGTACTTTTGTGCAGCTTTGGTTGTTTAATTAAGAACAAAGTATGATGAACTGACAAAGAAAATAAAATGAAGGATCTTCAGGCCGCAATTCCAAAGCCAGTATAATTTGGTTTCCGATGTATCTCTTGGCCGAATGAAAATATTTCCTGTATCAGGTGAGTAATAATATTGAAGTGAGCTGAGGGTAGCCGATTGTGAAGCTTTGTGGAGGTGACGTCCGCTTGAAAAGAGGCTTGCAAACAATAGTGGGGAGGAAAAGAAGAGCCGAAAAAGGAAGGAAAGAAAGATATGTGTCATCTAACATAAACGGAATGCATGCTTTTCTAAAAGCGATGGAGCGATGAACGTCATAACGACTTTGATAAGATGTTTAGAGGGGCCATATGAGCATCACTGGCTAAATCTTGATCATTAAGCTAACGGAGAAGAGGCTATAATATTCAGGCAACAGGTAAGCTAGCTGACTTAACTGTTTTACTTGCTCTGCAACAATCAGCAGTCAGCCATGCAAAACATGATGCCCGCAGTAATTTGTAAATGCATCAACGCAAGTATTTCTATTTTTGCAAAAATAAGATAATGTTTCTATTTTAATAATAACAGAGAATTCATCTTGAATTGCTTGGTCTGAGTTTTTCCTGAACTTTCTAAAACAGTTTACCATAAATTCTAGCTGGGTTTTGTGTCCCGACACCCTCAGTAAATGTGAAGGGATCACGGAGTTGATTGTTGATTCTTTATCCAACCGAAATAAGGCAGTTAAATATTTGCAGAATCATGTGTTATTTAAGTATTTCAGAAATGTGGAACTAGGCAGTGCATATTTATGCTTACAACAAACCTTCTGTTCCAAGTTCTGACTTGACCTATCACTAGAAACAAGAACATCAGAATGTCGTACGTACATTGGACGCATGCTTAGGCGTTTGGAAATTAGAATATCGGAACAGTTTCGAGAGTTACAACAAACATGCCGACAAGTTTTCCGTTAGTGCGTACATGCGTATGGTTGGTGTAGATTGTCCCTCGATCGCTGCCAGTCCGCTTGCTCCACTGGCGGACTACTTGCTAGCTAGCTCTGTCGCGTGAGGAGCAAGGTGATTAGGCAAGCAGAGGAAGGCCAGTGCGCTGCCGTTGAGCCGATGCTATCACACCAACCATCCGATGCAAGTGGAGGGTTCCATGCGCGCGCGATTATTTGATCGTTTAGCTATTGATCACAGTATATTATTGTAGTAGATTACCAGTGTAGTGCTTGTTTGGCGCATGACATTTGCGTTTAAAGTTGTGCAGTATCCGCCGAGGTGGCGTTGTTTAGTGCTGTTGATGGCGATTGGCAGGAGTTAGCTCGCGTTGATCCATCAGGTTGGTAGGCAGGCTCGTGCACCTTCATCCATCAGCAGCTTCCTGCAGCCTTTTCGGATCACAGGAATCCAAATTTTTAGGGGTTGCCGGTAGAACACGACGAGAAGAAATGAAAAATGCAACTGTTTTGTTCATATCCAGCCGGAGTGTAATGGAATGCCATCCATCGGCACGTACGTACATCAACCGACGCTTGAAGAGAGAGTAGGGGTTTTCAATGGGAAGAAATGCATCAGCAGTTAAGATATTTCTGAGCTTGGTTGGTCAGCGCGTAATGCATAGCTTAATCTTAACAAGCACGAGGACAGCGCTAGCATCAGGGAAGGAGCAGGTTGTTGATGTCGTGCTTCTGACAATGATCGACCTCGACCTGACAGCCATTTGGGGACTGTAGGTTACGTACGGGGAGGCTTATCTGTCTGTCTATCTACCCTTGGCTGCTTGCTGTGCCACTGAGACTTCAGCACTCAACTGTTCTGAATCTGCTTCTTAACAAACAGTTTTCCCGGACCGGATCAATTATTCTCCTCAGCCATTGCCGTCGAGAGCGCGATAGAGCACGAGACAAAAGCCCACACACATGGACACCATGATTCAGGAAGGAGGAGGTTGGGCTGCGCGCTTCATGCACATACACACCATACACGAGCACGTCTACCTTCTCGTTATATTTTCTTACTCGGTGTCACTCGGAATCGCGATCTTTCGGCATCCTGGGCAGTTGGCTGAAAACAATGTGTACGGAGCTGTCGATCTTGTGGCACTGACGCCCATTAGCTGAAAGTACGAGGAGGAAGGCAGGATGCTAATTATCACCGAAGATGCTAACCTGCTGCTAACTAACCATGCTCTGGCAATTCCCGGGAAAAAAAAGCTCTGGCAATAGTGCATTGGGGCTAAGGGCATCTCCAACGGCGATCCGCAAATTTTCTCCCGCATCCGTCCGCAGACACAGATGCGGGAGACCGCCATACAACGTTGCCCGCATACATTGCAAACACTATCTGAACAACCGGACGAAATTTGTGCAAACACAACCGGATTTTCATACAAACCGGGTGAAGTTCATGCACACACTGCGTATTTTCAATAGATTTCATATAAACCTGACAGAATTCATTGCATTTCGGACATAGGTATAATACCTAAACTAAAAGATCGCCCGTGCCTATACCCCATCTCCGGCCATGAGACCCTTGGCTGCTTGCTGTGCCACTGAAACTTCAGCACTATCTGCTGCCTAACAAACAGTTTTCGCAACCGGATCAATTATTTTCCTCGGCCATTGCCGTCGACTGGGTGTGACGTGGCAAGGCCAGGACGATAGATAGAGCACGAGTCAAAAGCCCACACACCATGATTCAGGAAGGAGAGGTTGGGCCTGGGCTCTTCATGCACCTACACCGTACACGCTATACATGAGCACATCTACTTTCTCGTTATATTTTCTTACTCCTTCACCCGGAATCGCGTTCTTCCGGCATCTCGGGCAGTTGGCTGAAAACAATGTGGACCGAGCTGTCCATCTTGGCACACACCCATTAGCTGAAAGTACAGCATTACGGTTACGGACGAAACTAAGCTGCTAAACTAACCAAGCAGCTCTGGCAATAATGCATGCATGGGGGTTAAGGAAAGGCATCCCACCTAAACCGTGGACTGATTAGCGTAAAGTGGGTGATCATAGGGAGGATGCATGGTTTGGTTGGCAGGATCGTGACCTCGTGTCGACAATAAAAGCAAGCACGTATGACTTTACCAGAATGTGTATGGTGGAATTTCCTCAAAGGATCGCAAGTGACGTTCGTGGGCTCTCTCCTTATCGAATCCGCGCTGGGGAAAGGTGATCGCGTGCACAAATTGCTCTTTTTTATCCTCCAATTGGATGTCCCGAGGTCTTAGAAATGATTGCTGCTAGTGGCTCTCTCTAGTACGCTTTAGTCGCTGAGGCATCCACTCAACAAAATGTCGACAGAGCCGATACGTCAAACCTCCTCACTTCACGTACATACACATAGTGAAATCTAGGGAAAATGACACAAAGAGGGGAACTCGTGTACGCTTGATGAGCTCAAAATATTGGAGGAAGAGAGGTTGAGAGTGAGCAAAGAACCAAGCGGAAGGTCGAGGAGTGCCAAATCATGTTCATGGATGCGAACGAAATGATGTATGAAATGGCAAAATGATAGTGGCAACTCACTCTCATGGAGAGATCTTGGCAATCCCTTGGTTTTATAGTGGTGGGCGAGTGGTAGTGATTACAATGGGAGTGCGTGATGTATGTTTAATATGGTGCCTTCTGGCTTCTGGTGAGTATGTGATATGTGGTGGCTGTTCATGAACTATATTAAATGCGGTGGCTTTTGGATTCCCTACGTTGGAATGGTATGTGGATTGAATTTAAAAAAAATACTTTTTGTGTTGAATTGTTTAAATTGTTATAGAAACATTTGAATTATCGTTGAAAGGTTCAATTTATTTATAATGGCGGAAAAATTCAAACCATGTGTGCAAGTTCATAAATAAATATAAAAGGTATATGGTGTTCAGTTTAGCGGAAGAACTATGTGCAAGAGCTTTAAACCCTCAAATTTTAGAGATTCAAGTCAAAATGTGATTAAGAGAGGTAGGTTTCAGGAAAAGAGGCAGAGAAATAGAGATGCTCTTAGCTCGCGGGCGGGTGCCGAGGCCGGGAACCCCACTCTGCCCTCGGTGTGGTATGGGCGCCGAGAGGCCCTATTCAACGCTCAGTGCCTGGAATTGCTGGCAAACAAACATGGCACATGCTCTCTCTCTCTCTCTCTCTGTGTGTGTGTGTGTGTTTCACTATCTCGTTTTTTTGTTACTCAATGTTTTCATTCGGTTTTCTTTTGGTTTTCCATAGAACATGAACATTTCTTGAAAAAAGGGAACACTTATTTAAGTAACATAAACATTTCATAAACTAACACTTTAAATTACATGAACATTCTTTAAGAAAATACATAAACATAAAAAAAATTAACATGTATTGCAAAAATGTTTCCTATGTTGAAAATGTTTTTTTAAATACGTTAGCTGAAAAATATTTACAAATGATAAAATGATATCAAGTTTTTAAACATTTTTCAATTCACAATTTTAAATGATAATCATGTGTTCGGAATATTTTAAAAATGTTATCAAACTTTATTATATTTTAAAGAAAGGTAAAAATAAAACCATAAAACAAAACAAAAGATAATTGATGGTAATAACTTGAAGGAAATTTTCCAGTGTGGACCGAAAAGAAAGCAATCTAAATAGGCAGAGCACAGCGCAACGACAGCTGTGCATTAGGTAACTCTTGGGGGTTCAAATAGGAGGGAAAGCCACTGGCGAGTGACGCCTACAATCGAACGTGCGATGCCATTGCCGCATGGCAAACCCTAGTTGACGCCACATGCGTCATCTAGTTGGCGCGACGCCCGAAAGAAGCGATGTGGGCCTGCCAGTTTCATGGTTCACAACAGGCGCTCTGTTTCGTTTGCTATATGAATTTTAAGTTTGCTAACCACATGTCCCATGCGGTACTCTGTTTCGTTTGCTTTTTTTTTGTTTGAAGAAATGCCATTTTTCAAATGTTCTTCTATGGTTTTTGATTCGGTTTATTGCTTAGGTTTTTCCTTTTCTATTTTTCTCTTCTCTTTTTCCAGGTCTGGTTTTTCTTATGTCTTCCTTCCTTTATTATTCTTTATATATTTTTTGTACTGTAAAAAAGTTTCTAATATGAGTGAATATTTTTTAAACATACACTGGACATTTTTTAATATACATTGAACATGTTTTCGTGATGAAATAAAAAGGTTAGGTTATAAAACATAACAGGTTTGTAAGGACTAAAGTGTAAAGGGGAAAGCAAAAACTGGGAAAACGACGCGGTCGCCTCTCCTTGCAGCACGTGTCGAGCGCGGACCCCCCCCCCCCCCCTCCCCCTCCCCCCAAAAAGTCACGTAGGGAAGCATCGCGTAGTGACCTCCGCAAGGGTACCCCTTAACTAATGATTTCATTGTTCTTTTGAACCATTTGTTGTTCAAAGATAGAGTGAATTCACATTTTACCTCATGAATGCGATGACACTTTCTAAATTTTTACCAAGTGTAGTCGAAATTTCTCCAAGCTACTTATTTAAGCAACTTTGTTCTCCCCTAAAATTTGCCCTCGGTTTTATCTCGTTAACAATTATATCATTGTTTTGTCAAATGCGTCTCACTATCGGGGTTGATCAGTGGCGCGGGATACTGTATCCGGGTGTGTCTAGAGCACATCTAGATGTGCTCTAATTATTGCACATCTAAGTGAGTGAATTAAGTATAAAGAGAAAAAAAAGAAAATATTCACACGAATCTCAATGTAAAATCAATGACATATGACTTAGATGTGCAATACTTATGGCACATCTAGATGTGCTTTAGCAAAACTGTACCCCTTAACTAGTGATTTCATTGTTCTCTTGAACCATTTGTTGTTCAAAGATAGAGCAAAATTCACATTTTACCTCCTGAATGCGATGACACTTTCTACATTTTTACCAAGTGTAGTCAAAATTTCTCCAAACTAATTTGAGCAACTTTGCTCTCCCCTTAAAAAAAGCAAATTTGCCTAGGTTTTACTTCCTCCGTCCGAAAATACTTGTCATCATAATGGATAGAAAGAGACGTATGTACTATCTTGTTAACAATCAAATCATTGTTTTGTCAAATGCATCTCACTGTCTGGGCTGAACAGAGGTAATTCCTCAGGGTGCCTGAATAATCCTGCTTAGCAGCAGTAGCACACTTCGTTCTCGATAATAAGAAACAGAAAAACAGCATCACGCTTCCTCCTGTCGCCAGAAGCACGCCTCTGACTCTGAACCCATGTGAGCTTCTACATCAATGTTGCCTGATAGCTTGCTTGAATCAATAGCCACATGCTAAATTTACGTTGTCGCCAGAGTCATCTATATTTACAGGGCTGAACTATAAAAATAGGCTGATTAAAATTGGTACAAATATTATGTCAATTTGTAAGAAAAGACGTACACCAGCAGGTTGACGCGTGGAAAACCCAAAATAAGCACTTCTATAGAAAGGTGCAGCATCAGGCGTCAAAATGCAAGATGGATCATGAACCAATAGAGAGAATTGATTCAACTATATATTTCTATAAACAACTCAGGGTCGCCTGCGCATGCATACGCACCGTCGATGAGACCCTCGACCAAGGCGCTCACTCTAATTGTCCAATCTCAAACTCGCTCCACCAATCTCACCACCCAATTATCAGAAACAGGGTGTGTGCCTAGCAAGAATACATAATAATAAATCATGGATACTAATCAGGCATGATTTAGTATCTCGGTGGCGCTGGCGGCATCCGGTTTGGTGTGCGTCTGCTGCTCGAGTTGGGATCCCCATTTTCAGAGCGTCTGCGACTGTCAGCGCTTCTCGATCTTGATTCGATGTTTGGGGCAGGGCCATTTGCTGCAGAATCGAAGGCTGACCTCCAGTCCTCACCAGGGCGGCCAGGTGTCCTGGGGCTCTCTGTAAAAGATTTCCATTTCAAGTTGTTATAAATACAACAATATGCATATCAGGTGGAACCTCCTCAACCTAAACTGCCTAAGATACCCTAAATCTTACAGACCGGTCAAAGAAAATTAGTACTGCCTCTTGAAAAAGTAGGACATGATTTTACAGTTCAAGTTTGAAGTTTGACAGTAAAGATTACACGTGTTTCTCAATACAAATCCAATGCACGTGTTTCTCATTACAAATCCAATGCTACATATCATAGCAGACGCATTACTGGATTATGTGTGGTCAAACTACACCCCACATTTCCTGAATGAGGTAGGCAAACATCCAAGTAAAAGCCAACTTGGTGATATTATTCAGACAAAAGGGGGAAAATCAGCTTACCAGTTTCAGGACTGTCATTTGAGTAAGAAGAAGCAGCAGCTCGATTGTCATGGATACTAAGTTGACGTGTGAGCTTTGACAGCAGAGATGATTGCTTTTGGTACTTTTCCCTTCTACGTTTAGCATTGTGGTCTTCTTGGAGAAGTTCTTCAATTTTTGCATTGCTTTGCCCGCTGGCAATGAGAAACATGTGAAGGTATGAAATGCAGAGATACGTGAAATTTTAAAGAAAACTTAAACATTGGATCTCCATCTATCATGCAAGCAGACTATGATAAATATGGAATAATGCATCATCAAACTGTTTCACAAAAAAAAATCCGAGAATCAAAAATTGGATGCCTGTAGCCCTCTACGGACAGGTTCCTTAGTCATAAATCATCCTTTTCATACTAGTACCAAAGAAGAGATAAAAGCTATCCGGATTTCCTTTCCCATATGATGGCTAGCATATAGAATTAGGTACTGTATAAGAGTTAGCATGCATTCCAAAGCAGCTTGTATTCACCTTTTTCAATCGAATAGAACTATACTCAAACATGAAATAATAGAAGAAAGTTTAAAGACAGGCACATACAGTATGCTAATCTCCAGAAGAAATTAAAACTGTATTTCTGGACAGAGCATTCACCTTATAGAACTATATAGCTGGTTCAACATATCCTCCTTTGCTTTCTCCACTTGGCAGAGCACAATAGCCTGATAAGCAAACAAATAAACTTTGATGAAGACTCACCCCAGATCATTAGGTCAAGTGAACTAAATAAAGCTATATAGAACACAAACCTTCGGGACATTTGCTGCTAGACTATTTAAAACAGCCTCAACATAACCGCGAACTTCTTGAGACATCCACCTAAGTTCTTCTTCAGGATCAGCTGGTCTCCGTATCATTGCATCCTTTCAAATGTAACAGGGATCAGATGTGACTTGCAAACAAGAGAAGATTCTATGTCGACACGTCAAAAGAAAATCAACTGTGCATAAGCTAGAACTTACTGTGGAGCTATCTGTCTGGCTTTGCTTCAGCGGTCCACCCTCAGTATTTGCAGCCTTGAAAGAACCACCTTTGCTTTGAATTACAGCTTTTATCTTATTTACCCACTCAACCTTGTCAGCAGTGCTCTCAGCCTTCAATACAACAGCGCTATGAGCTGCAAAACAAGAAAACCAGTTTATGAAATGAAAAATGAAGTAAACATGATGCTATAATGTTCAGGGGTGTTAACCTTTAAGAACTGTCTTATAGGCGACCCTGTTAGTTATCTTGAACACAAGGCTTGGGCCTTTTTCAGGTCCATTAGCCTTTTTTGAATCCTTTAAGCTTTTAGAAGGTTCTTCCTCATCTACTTCCTCGAGGTTGCATTCCTACACAGTACACCATACAAAGTTGCTGGATCAGTTCAAGTTTATATATAAATCTTAAGAGTTACACGTGCAATGCTTCTTTGGACATGCTCTTCCCGGTGGAATTAAGGAAAGACAATAAACTACTGAACTATTAAAACACTAACACGAAACTGAGAAATCATGCAACATCATTACCAAGTACTCCCTCCGTTCCTAAATATAAGTCTTTTTAGACATTTCAAATGGATTACAACACAGATGTATGTCACTGGCGGAGGGTAGTGGATGCGAAACTGGGCCACGACCCCCCCTTCCAAAATTACAAAAAGAATTTTATACTAGGTATATTCACTACTTTAGCACAACCCATGAGATAATGCCCAGTAGCAGTCTAGGAACAGCGTCCATCCCCGATTCTCCACGGCTCCGATAGACTGCTACTGCAGGGCTAGATCACTACCAGGCCACAGCTATTGTGAACCGTCGTCCGCTGACATGATTTGAGCAACCGACCATTGCGAACTCGTCCGTTCATCTGATGACCTCCTTGGCTCCTCCTCTTTATCGACTTGTGTATCCCCTTCTTAACGGTTGGAGGCTTGGAGCTGCACACCGCTGACGCCGGCAAGCCACCACGCCGGACGGTGGACGCACCAGCACTAGCGCGCACTGTACCTTAATCCTCTTGCTGGGTTGCGGCTCCTTGTTGATTGAAACCAAACGCCTTGGAGCCTGCTGGTTGGTGCTTCGTGCTTGCCTTGCTAATTACTTGGTTAGTTTACTACAGAAAGTGTATGTCCTATTTTTTGATTGGAACGGAGAGAGTAACTGAGAAGCGAGGTGTGATGATAATTTATTCATATAGATGTCCACTGCATCGGTTAAATGCTGGAAAATTTGATGCATTATAAATTCCTGATTTAGATATATAGCAACAATGGAAACGGCATATTATTTAGTCATAAATTATGGGATCCCTACAAATTATCGCTTACACATGTTCTATGATGAGTAGCTTTTTCATGCATATGGTGTGTTTTTAGATGGATTTGGCCCCCTCTTGTGTTTTGGTCATGCTCCGCCACTGATGTATGTAGACATATTTTAGAGTGTAGATTCACTCATTTTGCTCTGTATGTAGTCACTTGTTTTTTTTCGAGAAAACGCAAAAGACTTTTGCGTTTCATTGTATTGAAAAGAAGGGGTTTGGTACAATCCTCCTAGGAGGCAGATTTACAAGGTGAGTACAGGCACACTAGTGAACATCCCAGGCCTGTGGCAAGATAGCCCGGAGCCCGAAGGCTCCAGCTCTGGCCCAGAGTGCGGCCTCTTCCTTAATCCTAGCAGTTAGGGAGGTAACCGACGGTGGTGTGCCTTCAAACACGCATCCATTGCGATGCTTCCAGATCATCCAAGGGACGAGCAAGGCAGCGGAGGCCAATCCCTTGTGCATAGGTTTAGGGGTGTCATGTTTTGCAGAGCGCCACAAGTCATGGAGAGTGGCACCATCAGTGGGCAGCAGGCAGGAGAGGCGTAGCCATGAGAGGATCTCGTGCCACACTACGCGGCTGAAAGGGCACTCCAGGAGTAGATGGTGAATCGTCTCCGGGGCCTGATCACAAAGTGGGCAGCGCTGTGGGTGCGGCAGGTTGCGTCGCGCTAGGCGGTCGGCCGTCCAGCACCGGTCGAGGTTGGCAAGCCAGTGGAAGAAGCGTACCCTAGGCGGTGCCCAGCACTTCCATGTAAGCTTCCAAGCCTAGCATCTGGTTGAGCCATGAAAAGTGGCAAGGTATGCAGACTTGGCGGAATACTCGCCGTTCGCGGTCCACTTCCAGCGAATGCGGTCTGGTGCGTCGCTGAGGGCAGTTTCGGCGAGCATGTGCCAAAGGCGTAGGTATTCTCCAATCTCTGGGATGCCAATCATGCCGTGGATGTCCGTGGCCCATTGGTTCGCATGAAGGCCGTCCGCAACAGTTCTTGACTTGCGACGTCGTTTGGGGATGAGAGCATAAAGGAGAGGCGCGATCTCGCGGACCGCACGCCCGTTGATCCATCTGTCCTCCCAAAACAGGGCATGTTGGCCATCGCCAATAGTCATGGCAGTGGAGGCGAAGAAGAGCGCGCGCTCCTCGGGCGCGAATTGCAAGTCAAGGCCGCTCCAGGCCCTGCTATCGTCAACTCGGCTGAGCCATTGCCACCGCATGCGAAGGGCGAGGCCGGTGCGCTCGAGGTCGTGAACACCGAGGCCGCCGAACTGGATAGGCCGACAGACACGCCGCCAGTTGACGTGGCAATTGCCGCCATTGGCCTCGGTGCGGCCAGCCCAGAGGAATCCTCTTTCAATCTTCTCCAAGAGTTTGATGGTCTTCTTTGGCGGCGCAAGCACAAGTAGCTGATGTATGGGGATCGCGCTCAAGACCGCCTTGACGAAGGCAAGGCGGCCGGCTTTGTTCATGAGCCAAGCTTTCCAGGAGGGTAACTTCCCAGCGACTTTGTCGACAACGGGTTGGAGCTGGGCAGCAGTGGGGCGACGCAGCGTGAGCGGGATGCCCAAGTAAGTGAGCGGGAATTCGACGATGGGGCATCCCAGGTGCGTGACAACATGAGCAGCGTCCATGGTGTCGCAGCGGATGAGGGCCGCAGCGCTCTTCTGGAAGTTCACGTGCAGGCCGGAGGCGCGCCCAAAGAGCTGCAAGATCTCCTTCACCGCCGCAATATCATCCGGCGAGGGGTGGCATAGGAGAATTACGTCATCGGCGTAAAGGGATATGGTAGGAATGGCGTGGCGCGGGTGGAGCTGCTGCATGACCCGGAGCTCGATCGCGCGATGGAAGAGCCTGCCCAACATATCGACAGCCAGGACGAAGAGCTGTGGGGAAACTGGATCACCTTGGCGCAGTCCACAGCGGTGCCAAATCGCTGGTCCGGGGTTGCCGTTGAGGAGAACCTTGGTGCTGGCCGACGACAGGAGAAGGGCGATCCAATCAAGGAAGCGGTTGCCAAAGCCATGGCATCGCAGCACCTCAAACAGGAAAGGCCACGAGACGGAGTCGAAAGCCCGCGCCAAGTCAAGCTTCAGAAGCACGCGAGGGGCACCAAGTTGATGCAAAAGCCGCGCGGATTGACGCACAAGGATGAAGTTGTCGTGAAGACTTCGCCCGGGGATGAACGCGTTCTGGACGTTGCTGACAAGATTGTTGAGCTTGGGGGCTAGGCGGAGCGAAAGCAGCTTGGCCAGGACCTTGGCAACAATGTGAATTAGGCTTATGGGCCTATAATCCCCCAGGCCATTGGCATCGGCGCGCTTGGGGAGGAGCGTAATTAGCGCCTGGTTAAGGCAGCTAAACCCGCGGCCACGCAGCGCGTAAACCTGGTCAAAGACACATCGGAGGTCGTGCTTGATGACCGGCCAACAGGAGCGAAGGAACTCCGCGGTGAAGCCGTCCGGGCCGGGCGCCTTGCGAGACGGCAAGCTTTTGATGGCTTGCCAAATCTCATCTTCACTGAATGGCGCGTCGAGGTCCTCCAGGTTTGAGGGCTCAATGAACTGCGACAGGTCAATGGTGCGGTCACGTGGCACGTCCGTCCCAATCCGGCTATCGAAGTGCTCGAATGTGGCCGCGGCCATGTCGCTGGGATCAGTGAGCACGGCGCCATCGACAGAGATGCCATGGATCCAGTTCTTCTGCTTGCGGTACGTGCACAGGCGATGGTACAACATGGTGTTCGCGTCGCCGTCTTTGAGAGATGCAATGCGTGCGCGCTGCCGGGCGATCGTCCGCTCAAGGGAAGCAAGGCCAAGGTAGGAGAGCTTGATCTGACGACGCAGCCAGTCTTCATGCGGTGATAGGGCGCGTTGTTCTTGCGCGGCGTCGAAGCGGAGCAGCAGCTCGCGAGAGATCGCAAGCTGGTCTCGCACGTTACCAACGGAACGCGCGCTCCAGCTGGTGAGTTTACGCGTTGTGGCCTGCATGCGCCGTTTGAAACGCCGGAACGGATCGGCGTCATCCACCGAATGCCACGAGGTCGCCACGATCTCCAGGAAACCGGCGAGGCGAGTCCAGTACTCCTCGAAGTGGAATCGTCGGTGCGCTGATGGGAGAGGCGAGCAATCGAGCAAAAGGGGGGAGTGATCCGAGACGACCGAGGCGAGGCAACGCAGGTGGCATTCGACGTGAAGCTCATCCCAGTCCGTGGAACACAGCACCCGATCGAGATGGACCAAGGTGGGCGGGCTCTGCTCATTGGACCACGTATAGCGCCGGTCGCTGAGGTAAATCTCCTTGAGCGCGAGGTCGTTGAGGACGCGTCGGAAACGCCCCATCATTCTCCGATTGAGATTGCCGTTGTTCTTGTCCTCATCACGGTAGATCATATTGAAGTCTCCGCAGATGAGCCATGGACTGGGGTAGGCGTCGCGGATGTCGCGGATCTCCTGCAAAAAAGCGATCTTGGCGTTGTTGTCCTGGGGGCCATAGACGATAGAGAGCCACCACAGCACGCTTGTGCCACCAGGGGTCGTAACCCGGGCGGAAATGGTGTTGGTGGTGAACATCGGGTCCGTGATCGACACGTCCCGGCTCTTCCACGCCAGCAGGATCCCGCCACGGGTGCCGCTCGCTGGGAGGTAAACATATTCATCAAACTCAGATCCCAACGTCTCAAGGACAGTTGACGAGTAGACGAATTCCATTTTAGTCTCTTAGAAGCAAGCGATCGAAGTGCTGGAAGTTACAACAAGCGAGCGAACTGCCGTACGTCTGGCACGGGCGTTGAGGCCGCGAACGTTCCAATTGATGATTTTGAGGCCGTGATCCATTAGGAAGAGGTCGACGAATGGGCGCACATCGGCGCGGCTAGGCCTCGATCGGGCTGCCCGAGATCACCGTGGTGACAGGCGCCGTGGACGGGTCAGCGGGTAGCACGCGGCCTACAAGCGCGGCAATGGCCGTCAACACGGCATGAGAAAGGGGCGCAGCAAAGACCCCGTCGTATGCCTTCATGGCCTCGGCGGAGATCACTTGATCGGTGCCGATGATGCCAAGGGTGCGCAGTATCTGGACCTGCGCACGGCGCTCAGCGGTGGGCGGCGGGCTGGGCTTGGCCTTCGCAGTAGTGGCAGATCGTCCGCAGCGTGGAGAGAAGTTCAGGGGCTGCCGGCGTCGTTTGCGCGCAGGGTTGGGCAGGGCAGAGCAAGTCTGCTTTGTTGCCGCTGCGAGGAAGTCTCCAAGGGTCTAGGAGCTGACAGGGGCCGGCTGTCTGGTGCGTCGCAGAGTGATTGGCGGCGTGGCAAAACGCCCTGCGCTGCGCATCTAAGGCGCATGGGACACAGGGGTGGATTGCAGCGTTGACGGGCTTGGGGGAGCAGGCCTGCTGGCATGAGCATCAGGAGGCGTGGGCCTTTGCAATATGCGTCTGGGTTCCTGGGCCGCCGGGGAGGGGCAGCCCAAATCAGCGTCCCCGATGGCGGCGGCAGGATAGGGCGCAGGCGCGATGAGTTGCACCATATGATCCGCGTCCCGCGTAGCCGAGGAGGGGCTGGCATGCAGCTCAGACAGGGCCACGGGGGTGGACAAGGGCGCAGCATCACGCGTCGCAGTGGCGGGGCCGGCATGCAAAGCAGCAGGTACTTCATTGGCCACAGGAGTTGACGAGGACAGCGGATCAGCCTCGGGAGCCACAGGAAGCGGGGCCGGGACCTCACTAGCAGAGGATAAGCTGTCCGGATCCCCAAGCACGCAAGCATTGGCCAAGGTGGGTCCATCACCAGTTTGGCTGTCTCCCTGCGCGCATGGCGACGCGCAAGACTGGGCCGTTATGGGCCCGGCTGCAGGAGGAGTGTGGGCGGGCGCCAATTGGCTGTTGCCAGCTGTCGAGGTGGCAAGCACCACCGCAAGGGTGGGCGACCCGGTCGGTCTGGGATCCGCTGCAGCTGCAGCTTTGGCCAGCGCAGCCTGAATCCTGGCCCGCTTTTTCTTTCCGCCCCGCTTTCCTCTTTTGGCTTTGCGACTAGGGGGGTGGGCCCCCGCATGCGGCCATGCATCCATGCATCTGGCACGGGACGATACAGGCGGAGGCGCATGAGCAGCCGCGGCGGCGCGGGACGCCAGCCAGCCAGGGTCGACCGCCACGCCATCGGCCTGTAGGCGGTAGTCACTTGTTGGAATCTCTAAAAAGACTTACATTTGGGAACGGAGGGAGTATAAGTCTTTCTAGACATTTCAAATGGACTACAACATACGGATGTATGTAGACATATTTTAGAGTGTAGATTCACTCATTTTGCTTCGTATGTAGTCACTTGTTGGAATCTCTAAAAGGACTTATATTGGGGAACGGAGGGAGTAGAAAAATAATACTCCCTCCGTTCCGAATTACTTGTCTTAGATTTGTCTAGATACGGAGGTATCTAGCACTAAAATGAGTCTAGATACATCCGTATCTAGACAAATCCAAGACAAGTAATTCAGAACAGAGGGAGTACATGTAACAAATGCAAAACTTATGCACACCTCGAGAGTGATGACACCACGAAAATGCCTTTCCTCTTGCTTCTTTGTGTATCCAAGCTGATAAAACAGATGGTGAGCCCAACCAGGCATACAAACAAGTAAAATAATCAACAGCATGTGCCATGAAAATTATGAAAGCAATTAACAGTCTGAAAAAAATCCTTTCAAGTTCAAATGTATCAAAACACCACCAATCAACAAGTATGGAAGACTGACCAACCTTTCCACTCTTCTCATTTAGGACGAACCACCTCCTGCTCCACCCGTTAGCTTTTGCACTTTTCTTCAAAAGGTAACCTGAAGAAAAGGGGGGAATATGTTCATACGCCATACTAAAGTTGCATAGATCAGCATGTACATCAGTACATTATTACTGTGCATCAAGTACATGTTAGACTCCCCCATGTGGCATCGGTCTTATATGTAATTTTACTTTTTGGCTGGTGTTCCTTTGTGCAAAGGCTAGTGCTCTGCTATCTTTTCAGTTTTGCCAGGTCGGTATGTACGTGACTTGTACTATGATCCTTATGATATAAATGAGACATGTATTACCATGCAAAAAAAAGACTCCCCCATGTGGTTCAAAACTCAAAGTGCTCTATGATTCGAATTCTTGCGAAAATGTCCATGTTATTCTAAATGGACTAAGCTGACTAGGTGTATAAAGATGAATTTCATTTTACATGAAACAAGGATGTGCCCAGTTGCGTGAAGAAACATAAAAATATAAGCTGTCGTATTCATTTCATGGAACGAACGACATTTTGCACAAGTTCAACATTTAATAATGGATTTCCTTTATGACCAGACTTCAGCAGACAGATTTACTGCCTTCTTTTTTACCTGCAGTAATTTCACCAGCAGGACCAGCAACCTGCAAATTTGGTCCCTCTTTTGTGTCTTTGTCTGGACTTGGTTTTTCTTTCGTTGATTTTGAGCTACCGCCGGCTTGCTCAGATTTTGTTTGGGGACTGGAGGCCTAAAATCAAATAATAGTTTATATTAACCAAGGGCAACACGTGCTCTATGTCCACAGAGAAAAATGTATTACTATTGAATAATGAATATCATATTATATTTTCTAACAGAGACATGCAACTGTGCATCGTAAGAAAATAAGCATAAGCCATACCCTGTTTGTCACGGATTGTTCAGACTCTTGTCCTTTCTTGGAAGGTCGGTTTTTCATTTCGTCCTCACGGCGCTGCCTCTCCATTCTGCCACCAAACAAAAAGGGCAACGGCATGCATTCAACAATTTTATCATGAAATCAGCATAGTTTGGCAAAAGTAAATACTTGGCCAATTTCTTTAGCAAGCAAAGCAATTAACACATATTTTGTAGCACGAGGAAAAACATGCTAAACAGTGGGGTGACAAAGACAAGGATGACAGAGGGTTGAACCAGAAAATGCATACAGTTTTCTGGGATCACTTATAAAGGTAATAAGAGGGAGCTATCTGAAAATAGGATGAATACTTCCTCCTGAAGCATCTCAACGTAAGATAGATTGTGGGAAATGAAGTCACAAATTGAAATCGGAAACAATGAGGCTGAAACAGCAATTAAATGCTAGAGACCAAACAACAAATTACACAAAACTGAAAGGAGGGCTAGAAACATCAACAACCAACCTTCTTTGTACTAGACGGATGAAATGTTGAGCAGGAACAAAGGCACGCTCCATGTCAACAAGAGCAACTACCATCTTTTTGGCGTCACTTTTAAAGCTATCCAATGCATTCGATGCTATTGCAATGACCTAGAAAAAAAGGACAAAATAGAGTGTACACTCAGAATGGTCAAAGATGGAACCTATCAACAAGCAAGCAGAAAGGTGCTTCTCTAAAACATATAGGTGATACCTCACGCTTGAATGGAGGATATCTTCCAAGCCCAGGTGTGGCATTAGCGGACGCATTGACTATGTCCAACAATACACGGTGTACCTAGTAGCGTATGAACAGTAAAAAATAGTTTTGCCATGTCAGTAAACAAGATAAATATGTCAAAAGATTCTACGACCTTGCATAAGCACATGGATGCTTAAATATTAGGTCAACATAATAGGGAAGAAATGTCACGCTAATACCACCCAATATACAAAAAAACTGAACTAGAATTATGGAACTCTAATATTTGCAGCCTTGGAAGCACAAATTCAACATCAATTCTGTAAACCCAAATCAGGTAAGCTCAGCAAAAATGAAAGAACTTGATATCCAATCAAATATATCCAGAAAGAAATCAAATTGAGGATGTTTGTCTAATGTTGCCCCAAGGAGGGTAAAAGTGGATGTGGCGTAGAGCATAATAAACAATAGGGTTTGTCTAATGCTTTTCTTAAATTGAACATTAGCCTCAAGGGAAAAGGAGAAAGTCTAAACAAGTTTTACTTCCGTTGCCCAGGGATTGCATACCTCGTCAACACATAGTCGTGATGGCTCCTTTGCCATGTCTAGTACTATTTTTATTAATGACCTCAACCCTTTCTCTGGAGATATCAAATATGGTTGATAACCGTCGGCTTCCAGGACAATCTAGAAAATCAAGAGAATAAAACTTTTTTATAAAAGGCAGAAAATTGCTACCGTAGTTTATCTTAGAAGTGAAAGTGGCCCTACCCTTTTGACATTGTTGAGATCAAAATGTCTGTCCAATGGTAGCTGTTTAATTCTGTCTGGAAACTTGCCTTCAAAACTTGCAACAATTTTCCACCCAGACCCCTTTCATATGGAAAAAAAATGCACTAATCTTGTAATCAATTATTCAATTTTTGGGGGCATAATTCAAATATAGAAGAAGTCTACTTTTGAAGTTAGCCACTAACCTCGCCAGATGTAATATGAGCAAGAAACTTATCTTCAAATTCCCGGCACAGCTCCAACGCAACTGCTCGGGTTCCTTCAGGACTTTGTACCATAGATTCTCCGAGCCTTGCCAGCTCAGCTTGCACCATCTGGGATTTACCCTGAAGGCTGAAACAGTAACGCTTATTACTGAATTAGCATCAATGCGGAAAGGGACAGACTTCATGTAACTCTATGCATATATCAAACTAATAGATGTACCGTTAAAGCATGAGGCAAGATTCTTACCCAGTCAATAGGTTAGGAAGACGCACTTTCATCCTTTTACGTATCTGCTTAGCAATGGTGCTAACCAGAGAAACTCTACCTAGCTTACTATGGGGAGCTCCAGTTAAGATGGACTTGAGGGTCTCAGCTTCAGCTTGCCATGCTGTTTCCAGCGAGTTCTCAGAACCAACTGATCCAGATTGTGCCGATGCAATTGCTACAGATTGTCCTACCAGAGCGACCCACTCAATGTCAGGAAGGTTTTTTGGGCCCTTGTTCAAGAGAAGGGCCTGAACACAAGCTATAGTTTTCGCATCTCCATCTGCTTGATCAATCTTGCTTAAGATACCGATAGTTCTCGAACCTACAGCGAGTGGAAAACATCATTTACCAAAGAACAAAGTGTGGTGTTATTATTGATGATATTTTTTCCAGTTCAAAAGACAAACCATCTGGATCAATATCCTTCGCCAGCCTAATAGCTCGAGATGATGCAACTTCAGCTGCTTGTACCGCAGGTATCACAACTAGCAGTATTGCATCATTGTGCCCAGCATAATCATTGATCTAAATTGAAAAGGAAGTCAGCATTGAGTAGCGGAAAGTAAACTAGTATAACGAAATTAAAGAACTATTTTTGACATGCTGTCAAAGTAGGCAAGTAAGAATAGTTCAAAAGGCTCCAGAAAAATATAATGATACATAACTGCATAAAAATGATTTCCACACGACAAAATTTGTGTGAAGCTAACATTGTAATAATAAGATATATAAATCACGTATATGGTACAAGATGTTTATGTCGAGACTATATCAATATATTTTGAGCAGTCGTCATGATTGGCTACTGTAAGCTACTCTAATATTCTAATATCTCAGCATTAACATTATATCAGAACTAGTTGACAAGTAAAGTGTCCATATTTAAATGCTTACCATTGAATCATCCACAGCTCGCTGATCTAACCCAGGTAAATCAATCAGTTTTAGCGGGGGAGCTGAAAACATAACAACAAAATGTACAATGAGAGATTGAGTGGTTTTAACAAAGCACCACAGCAAATACTAAGGGCAAACAGAAATAATAAGAACAGATTTAGTATAGAAACTACGCAGAGGAATTATCAGCGATGAAACATCAAAACACTTAATTGTGGAAAGAAATGGACAGCTCATGCTTCAGCAATTACACACATTGCAAGATTTTTCTGTTGCTATTTCCCACAGCACACACAATACAAGAAACATAAATATCATAGCCCGATTTAAATGCTAGCTGTTTCATACTACAAGTACAAGGAGCACTCACTTCATGTACTAAAAATGTCGACATGTCCTCTGTACCAGTCTATAATCTATGCTGCTATGTTCATTGCTAATTGAAGGATAAGCAGGTATAGGTTCACTGAAATCATTATATTAAATTAATGGACAAACCTGTGCTCGTTCTCAGCTTGAGCAAAATCTCATCTGAGCGGCCCCTGCCAGACACACTCTTGCTGAGCCTATCCTGCAGAGAATGCCGCAGAGCACCTGCACATGAAAAAATTCAGCACCAGGTCGAACCGAAGTTGGTGATCATGCTAAACAAGGCTGTGAGATCCTACTGACTTGCGGACACCTGCTGCGACTTGCTATCGATCTGCAGCACGATAGACTTGGTGCTGAGGCCCGGTTCCCTCTGCAGGTCCACCACGATCGGCGCCCTGGTTGCCCCGTTCTCCCCCGTCGGCTGCACCACACAACACCACCAATCCAATACAATCCAATCCAATCCGATTAACAGACAACTCCGAGGGAGAGATATATGGAAGAAGTGGGGAGCCAAGCTACTGGACTAAAGGCTCACCAACACGGGATGGCCGATGAGGCTGTTCAGCACGGCCGACTTGCCTGAACCCTGCACAAACAGATCGGAGCGATCAGATCGGGGCACAAGGCGACGGTTCTGAGGCGCGGGGGGGCCGCCGGCCGGCACTTACGACGTTGCCGAGGACGACGGCGTTGAGGAAGGTGGACGGGCGCCTGGGCGCGGCGTCGTCGGAGGGGTCGTCGTCGGCGAGGAGCGAGGCCGCCTGGCGTATCGACTCGGAGAGCTGCGACAGCTCCTCCATGGCCTCCATGGTGGGTCTCTACAGCCCCGGCGGAGGCGGATCGGGCGCGGCCGATGGATCGAGGGGCGCGGCGGCGGCGGAGACCTGGCCCTCGTCGGCCTGACGCGGGTTTGAAATCCGGTCCGCCGATATGGGGGAGGCGAAACGTGGACGAGGGAGAGAGATAGGGGAGAGGAGAAGAGAGGGACGGGGGACGAGGGACGGGGGAGTAGTCGTTTGCTTGCTTGGCTGCGAAGGAGGCGTTCGACTCGAGTCAGTAGTGCGGTCGGGAGTCCGGACGTGCGTGCGGTCCAGCCGGTTCGGGTAAGCAATGAAGGCTTGGGCCTCGTCGTCCTGTCTTGCTTGGATGGGAACACGGAGCAACTTAGGGATTCTCCAAGAAAAAAACACTTAGGTCTTCTTTGGTTTATACGAATTTTATAGGATTTCTATAGAATAGGATTTATATAAGAAATTTTTTTTAAGCCATTTGGTTTGTAGGAATTGATTTCTATTCATATGTAGGATAGAAATCAATCCTTCACATTTTGGAGGAAAAAACATTAGCTAAGATTTAATTGAAAAATTCCTATCCTATGCATTAAATGACATCTCTTTCTCTATAGGAATTGAGATACATGTCATCTCACTTCCTATGATCTTCCTATTCCTATAACATTCCTATCTTATGAACCAAAGGAGGCCTTAGCCCACCTTTGGTTTGGTTTGTAGTAAACCTGAGGATGGTTTGAAAACCGGGAGCAACTAGTTAACGAGCGCTTCTTCAGGAGCCTCGCAACGATCAGCGCCACTTGGCGCGCTCTCAGCTATTCGCCACGTGTCGTGCTCTAGACGTTTTCTTCAGATTTTTTTATTATTTTTTCACACCCGTTTTCGGCATTTTAAACGGGGTTTTTCCGGGTTTTTTCGACGTTTTGGTTTTCCCCCGATCTTCCTTAGCTTTTCGATCAAAAAAAATTCGAAAAAAAATTGCGCGAAAAAAACGCATTTTCTTTTTTCTTTCTTTCGAAAGTCGCGGTTTTTTTCCCGCGAGAGGCACGGTTGTGCTTTAGCGAGAGTCGCGCCGTGTCTTTCGGAAACAGGAAAAAAACGTGTTTTCTATTTTTTCGCGAGAGTCAGGGTTTTGCTTCCGCGCGAGGCACGGTTGTGCTTTCACGAGAATCACGGCAGTGCCTCTCGGAAAGAGAAAAACAAAACGCATTTTCTATTTTTTTTTCTTTCGTGAGAGTCACGGTTTTGCTTCCGGAAGAGGCACGTTTGTGCTTTCGTGAGAGTCACGGCCGTGCCTCTCAAAAAGGGAAAAATACGCGTTTTTTATTTTTTTTTCTTTCGCGATAGTCACGGGTGTGCTTTCGCGAGAGTCACGGCCGTGCCTCTCGGAAACGGAAAAAAACGTGTTTTCTGTTTTTTTTTCCTTTCACGAGAGTCACGGGTGTGCTTTCGCGAGAGTCACGGCCGTGCCTCTCGGAAACGGAAAAAAACGTGTTTTCTGTTTTTTTTCCTTTCACGAGAGTCACGGTTTTGCTTCCATGAGGGGCACGGGTGTGATTTCGCGAGAGGCACGGGCGTGCCTCTTTCGGAAAGGGAAAAAACCATGCTTCCGGTTCGGTTTTTTCGTTCGGTTTTTTTCGTCTGGTTTTTTCTGAAAAAAAAGTTCGTCAAAACCTATCAACATGGGATCTAGTTTTGAAGATCTCGACGCGAGGAATCCAATGGTGAAAATGGTTCGAGATTTGGACGCACGGTTTAAAAGATAAAACATTTTGAATAAACAGATCTACGAAAAAAGGGAAAACTCCCAGGTTGCGACAAGTGGCGTGCTGCATATGCGCCACTTGTCGCAATCTGAGAAAGTGGAGTGTTCTTTGTAACGAGTACTTTTTAATTAGTGATTTCATTGAAAACCGCATCATACCTCAACTGAACCCACACGAAATTTTATGTCAACCCAACCACAATTAAACCCGTTTAAAAAATTATCAACCCAGTTAAAACCAAACCCATCCGATCTTTCCACCAAACTGAACTAAACCGAGTGCCCATTTATGGGTTAAAACCATTTTCTAAAGTGGGTTGAAAACTGTTTGCTCTAATGGGTCAACACATCAGCTTGCAAGGTAGCATCAGGTGGTTCAGGAAGATGGGCACCCGCAAGGTCCCGTTCGAATTCATACCTGACAAGCTGCCATAGAACCTTGTCACCGTGCCCGCCGTCTGGCCATCAATGGCGAGCCCACCTCCTCACCCGCTGCAGAACATAGGAGCAGCAGAGGAGCAAAGTGATAGCGCGGTGGCAAGAGCTACGACGGCAAAGCAGCAGCGAGTGGCGATGCCTCTAAATAAGAATCAGGCGGCTGCTGCCATGGACGGACAGAGCCCAGACGCCAGTACTCCATGTGCTCCGGTATGTGTCCACCGGCACCTCCGGCAGCTCCGGTCTTGACGCACAGAACACATGAAGCAAACCAAGGAAACGAGCGATGATGCAGCGCGAGGGACGGCAGTGAGGGTGGGTGCGCGTGTATGACCGCGCGACCCAGAGGGCAAGCGTCGCGTCGTGCACATCGTGGACAGCCCGACGGTGGCCAACGGCGGGTTCATCCAGGCGCCGGGGAAACCGACCAACCAATCCAAGTCTGGCGGCCTCTGCGACCTCTGCAGGGACGCCGTCGTGCAAGAGGAGGAGCCATAACTCCATCCGCCGAGCGCGACGTAGAAGCCTTCCAGCAGCTCCGGCCCCGCGCCGAACCTGGCAGCTGACAGGTCCCAGAAGATGTCGACCTTGCCGTCGTCGATGTCGAGGCTCTTGGAGCCCTTCTTCTTGGAGAAGAGCCAGAGCTTGATGTCCGCCTTGTAGAGGCTCTGGACGCCGATGCTGAGGCCCTACCCCATGAGACTCTTGCTCCAGGTGACCGAGATGACGCGGGGCCGGCCGGCAAATTGCGTCCGGTAGAGGCGGGTGACCAGGTTCTGCGCAGCGCCCTTTCCTACGCTGCTCGACACCAACCATGTCCGCTGTTACGGGCAGCCGTGGAGCAAACAGGCCTAAACAGTTCTCACAATTTGGGTATGACCCATGGGTTAAACTATTTGGAATCGGAACTGTTTGAACCCATACCTGATTATACCCAACCATTTGATACACAAAACCGAATTAAACTGAACCAATGTCAGAGTCAGCCCGTTAACACCCAAACTACACATACCCACATAGAGAAACCGACCCAACAAACCCGGTTATAGCAAAACCATTCTCAGATTTATGGTTTGTAGGAAGAAACTCCCTGTTACGTATTCTTTCAAGTTCAAATGCCGAGCGAAAATTATGGAAGTTTCTGTGGAAAATAGCTGTATCGGGGAAGGTGAGAATGTTCCTCTGGCGATTGTCTAAGCACTCACTGCCGATAGAAGATGTGAGGGTCCATAGACACATGTCAACTACATCGTCGTGTGGCCTCTGCGGAATGCCGGATTCATGGAGACACTCACTCTTGGATTGCACCATGTCGAGGTGCACATGGGCTCTTGCTGATGATGAGCTACTACATAAAATGTCAACCAACACTTAGCCTTGTGCAAAGACGTGGCTTTTTAATCTGATGGATGTGTTGTCCCATGATCAGTATGTGCAACTGTCGGTAACGCTTTGGGCGCTTTGGTCGGCTCGCCGCAAAGCTATACATGAAGGACTCTTCCAGAGTCCTCAGTCCATACATGCTTTCATCAATAGCTTCATCAACGAGCTAAACTTGATCAGGGAGAACCAACATATACATGCGCACCGGGGCGGATCAAGGGCCACCCATCCTCTCTGACCCAAAGCACCACCGGCCAGTTCCATGAAAATCCATGTTGATGCGGCAGTTCTGAAAGGAAGAGAGGGATCTACAACGGCTGTTTGTCGAGACAGCCTAGGCAACTTCCTAGGAAGTTCGGCATTGGTTATACAGGGAGTTGACGATTCCTCTATTCTGGAGACCATAGCATGCAGAGAGGCATTGGCATTGGCACAAGACCTCCAGCTACAACATATGATCGTAGCATCAGATGCCAAGCAAGTTGTCCAGGAGATAAACACCAGATCCAGAGGCAGAAACGGAGCAATTATCAGTGAGATTAACTCATATTCTAGTTTGTTTCAATGTAATTTTTCTTTTGAAAGTCGTGGGGCAAACTTAGAAGCTCATAAACTAGCCAAGCACTCGTTGTCTTTAGGTCTGGGGCGCCACGTTTGGTTTAGCCAATCCCATGATCTTGCTTGTATCCCACAATCTGTGGTATTCGATTAATAAAGCTTGGTGATCCTAAAAAACGTATTCTTTCAGGTGAGTTACCACAGGTGGTTGACGCGTCCCGGTGTTTTCCCCTATGGCGGCGGCCTAGGTTTCTCTAGTCCTCCAGCGATCTTTGCCGTGAGTTACCATTTTCTTCTCTTCCCTGAATCCACTATTGGCTTCTGTTTCTTCTCTAGCTAATCCAGGGGGTAGCTTGCCTGCCTTCCCGGCCTTGGTTGGACGAGGTCAATCTAGGGTTTTGGGCAGAATAGTCAAATTCTGGATCTTGTCCATGGCGAGTCCTTTCGATGGAAGTGGTTGTTACGCCCTCGATTTAATCCTACACTAATCATACACGCAAATGTGTATGATCAAGATCAAGGACTCATGGAAAGATATCACAACACAACTCTAGACACAAATCAAAATAATACAAGCTTTATATTACAAGCCAGGGGCCTCGAGGGCTCGAATACATAAGAGTCAGTGGAAGCAATAATATCTGGGTACAGACATGAGTTAAACAAGTTTGCCTTAAGAAGGCTAGCACAAAAGTAGCAACGATCGAAAAGGCAAGGCCTCCTGCCTGGGACCTCTTAACTACTCCTCAAAGCCGATGATGAGGACATGACTACCTTGGATACGACCAAAAATATTGCATACATTTATATTTATGAGGTGATTTCTAATGCAAACTATGTAATAATGTATTTATGTCATCCAGGACAAAAATACTTCAGAGACTTTTGTGCCATGTCTAATTGCAGGTGTATGGGACATTTGTACAATCCACATATGAAGATAAGGGAAAAAGAGAAGTTTAGGTGATGTTCAAAAAGTCCCCTCACGTCACTTTTGGGCCAAGAGAAGATAGAGTCCAAGTCTCTCACGTTCTGGATTAAGATTCGAACTGTGCAGACATACCTGACTCAAAACGCCAACAACTTTTTTATACGGACTCTGAATTGGGTGATTCTTTTTTTGTTTGAAAGTAGATTTCGTGCTCTTTCTAACACAATTGGACTCACCTTCAAATTCGCCTGGAGCGTTGATTTACAGACGAAACAATCTGACGTTGCAGCAGAATCCGAGTCAAACTACAAGCCCAAAGGTGTTGCATCACCTCCACTTGGGCCCATGAGCCTTGTACGACCTAGGGTTAGTTTTAGGCTGCCTTTAGATGTCCTCCCACCTCCTTAGCCGTCACCCCTTGCTCCTATATAAGTAGATCCATCTAGTAGCTTTTTTCTTGGGATTTGTTTAGTTAAAAGTTAGTCATTGCAACTTCGTGTACTTCGTTTGTGTCCAACGACCAGACCAAGACCGCTTTTGGATCCCCACCTTTATCAATACTTCATCTATATTATCATATTCTTGCTTGTTATTCTATTGCAGGCAGGAATAGACCTTGGTGGTCAGGCTGATCGTGCTTCTAGCATCGGCAGTAACCTCAGGAGATTGGTTTAGCGATTGCTAAGGCGCAACGTTGTGCACGTTTGTAGTTGGATCGTCAAAGTTGACTCCACCAAATCGATAGTTATCATCTCATCGAAAGATCGGGGCCCTCGCCTCTATCAGCCGAACTCCACGCAGAAACATCCTCGGGATCCTCTGGCTCTTGGACTCCATCATCTGGTTGCGATATCCGAGAAAAATAGAAAAGGGGGAAAAGAGGGAGCAAGCAACCATGAGTACTCATCCAAAGTACTCGCAAGCAAGGATCTACACTACAAATGCATTGGTATCAAAGAAATGGATAGTATCTATGGACTGAACTGTAGAATGCCAGAATAAGAGGGGGATAGCTAGTCCCATCGAAGACTACGCTTCTGGCTGCCTCCATCTTGAAGCATGTAGGAGAGAGTAGGTTCATCTGAAAGCAGTAACAACTACACTACTCTAATGCAAGCAGTAGAGGGAAAGAGTAGGCGATATCGGGATGAACAGGGGGGCTTGCCTAGTTGCTCTGGCAAGAAGGATGGGTCGTCATCGATGTAGTCGATCATGGGGGTATCGGCGGCAGTCTCAAGGTCTACCGAAAAGAGGTAACGGAGGGGGAACACAAATAAATAATAGAGCAATCAAAGCAACACAAAGCATAACATGGCAATACACGGTGCTAGGAGTGACCTAACATAGTAGGTGATACCGATGAAGGGGGGAAACATCCGGGAAAGTATTCCCGGTGTTTGACGTTTTCGGGCAAATGAAACGAAGGTGAGTTGTTGCATGTTCGCTATGCTAGGGATGCGTGACGGACAAACGGACTGCGTATTCGGATTCGTCTCGTCGTTTTGAACAACTTTCATGTATAAAGTATTTTTATCCAAGTTACGGTTTATTTTATTAATTTTTAAAGTTTCACCAATTTTCTAAAACTTTCTCGAATTGTTTTAATTTGAGTTTGACCAAGTCAATTGACTGGTCAAACAGAGAAGAGGGTAGCCCACATGTCATAGGCTATACCCAAAAAAATAAAAAAAATCTAACTTATTTAATTGGGGGTCCTACATGTCATCTACTACTAGACTAGCACTAAGCTACTCCTAAGCCAAACTAACCTAAATACTCCATCCGTCCGGAAATATTTGTCATCAAAATGGATAAAAGGAGATGTATCTAGATGTATTTTAGTTCTAGATACATCTTTTTTATACATTTTGATGACAAGTATTTTCGGACGGAGGGAGTACTAATTAACAGGACACACACCAACGCGCACACACAGCCCACTCGGCCATGGCCTTGGCCATGTCCAGCCGCAAGCAGCAGTGAGCAGCGCAGCAGTAGGGTAGCGGCAACACAACAACAGTTGCATCTTGCATCAGCAGGAGTAGCATAGTAGCGCAGCCAGGAGAGCAGCAGAACCCACTAGCAGTGCGAGCAGCACGCACACGGGTGTGGGCTCGCGCGCACACACATGGCGCAACCGGCGAGCGAGTGGCGTGGGCGCAAGGCACAACCAAGGCACAGTCGGTGAGCAGAGGGCAAGCATGGCGCGCAACGACGGCAGTAGCAACAGTAGAGTACTGCAAGGAGCAGCAGGCGCGCGTACGCGGACACTGAGCATCGGTCATGGTGCGAAAGGGGTCGAGAGAAACGGGATAGGCAATTATTCGATGTCTGAAACAAGGTGCGAAAGGGGTCAAGAGAAACGGGATTAAGTATGGCGTATGTTACCAAAATAGATCACTAGGAAGGTGGTCGTGATTTACACACGAGGCCACGCACGAGGAATAACTTTGGAAACCGGTGGTGCAAAGGAGAGTCAGCTTTCGATCCTATGGAGTTGTGGGTTATGGTCCCACCATGTGGGTTAAAGGTAGAAGGGGCGCTGACATCTTGCATGATCATGTAAGCAAGGCATGTCAGAGGATAGCCTGTCAGTTATGTCGGCACGATACCAAGGCGGGGGATGAAGAGAACCATTTTCTTGCTCGTTGAACGGGGCGGACCAATAGGCAAAGTTCTCGTCCATTGATGGCTACCGGAATGTCATCAATAATAGTAATAGGGTCTTGCTGACAGAATTGTACACCAAGGTGTTTACATAAGTAGGAGAATATTACTACTTAGATCATATAGATCACAAGAAAGTTTAAACCAAACAATGGAAAGGACAATATGATTATCATATTAAACGAAACAATGGAAAGGAAAATGTGTTTAAACACATATTGTAGTGGTATATCCTTCCCAAGGACAAGTAGAGTATTGATACGTCTCCGTCGTATCTACTTTTCCAAACACTTTTGCCCTTGTTTTGGACTCTAACTTGCATGATTTGAATGGAACTAATCCAGACCGACGCTGTTTTCAGCAGAATTGTTATGGTGTTATTTATGTGCAGAAACAAAAGTTCTCGGAATGACCTGAAACTTCAGGAACATCTATTCGGAAAATATAAAAAATCCTTGCAAAGGATGAAGACCAGGGGGCCCACCACCTGTCCACGAGGGTGGGGGGCGCGCCCCCCTACCTCGTGGGCCCCCTGGAGCTCCTCCGACCTCAACTCCAACTCTATATATTTGCTTTCGGGGAGAAAAAAAATCAGAGAGAAGAATTCATCGCGTTTTACGATACGGAGCCGCCGCCAAGCCCTAAAACCTCTCGGGAGGGCTGATCTGGAGTCCGTTCGGGGCTCCGGAGAGGGGAATCCGTCGCCATCGTCATCATCAACCATCCTCCGTCACCAATTTCATGATGCTCACCGCCGTGCGTGAGTAATTCCATCATAGGCTTGCTGGACGGTGATGGGTTGGATGAGATTTATCATGTAATTGAGTTAGTTTTGTTAGGGTTTGATCCCTAGTATCCACTATGTTCTGAGATTGATGTTGCTATGACTTTGCTATGCTTAATGCTTGTCACTAGGGCCCGAGTGCCATGATTTCAGATCTGAACCTATTATGTTTTCATCAATATATGAGAGTTCTTGATCCTATCTTGCAAGTCTATAGTCACCTATTATGTGTTATGATCCGTTAACCCTGAAGTGACAATAATCGGGATACTTACCGGTGATGACCATAGTTTGAGGAGTTCATGTATTCACTATGTGCTAATGCTTTGTTCCGGTACTCTATTATAAGGAGGCCTTAATATCCCTTAGTTTCCATTAGGACCCCGCTGCCACGGGAGGGTAGGACAAAAGATGTCATGCAAGTTCTTTCCCATAAGCACGTATGACTATATTCGGAATACATGATGTCGATGTCAAAACCGGCGGATCTCGGGTAGGGGGTCCCGAACTGTGCGTCTAAGGCGGATGGTAACAGGAGGCAGGGGACACGATGTTTACCCAGGTTCGGGCCCTCTTGATAGAGGTAATACCTTACGTCCTGCTTGATTGTTCTTGATGATATGAGTATTACAAGAGTTGATCTGCCACGAGATCAGAGAGGCTAAACCCTAGAAGCTAGCCTATGGTATGATTGTATGTTGTCCTACAGACTAAAACCCTCCGGTTTATACAGACACCGGAGGGGGCTAGGGTTACACAAGGTCGGTTACAAAGGAGGAGATATGCATATCCGTATTGCCTAGCTTGCCTTCCACGCCAAGTAGAGTCCCATCTGGACACGGGACAAAGTCTTCAATCTTGTATCTTCATAGTCCAGCAGTCCGGCCAAAGGATATAGTCCGGCTGTCCAGAGACCCCCTAATCCAGGACTCCCTCAGTAGCCCCTGAACCAGGCTTCAATGACGATGAGTCTGGCGCGCAGTGTTGTCTTCGGCATTGCAAGGCGGGTTCCTCTTCCGAATACATTATGGAAGAGTTTGAATACAAGGATAGTGTCCGCCCCTGCAAAATAAGTTCCACATACCTTCGTAGAGAGAATAATACTTCCACAAATCTAATCTGCTGACGCGTTTTGGTAGCATGACATCACACCACGGCCCGGTAATTATTTGAACCGTTTTTATTTAACTAGCCCCGCACATAACGCGAGGCAGTTTCTTGACACGTCTTGTCAAGGCAGAGATCGTGTTCCCCTTATCACGGGATTCTCATCAATACAAACGTGGGTAACCCAACCGCGCCTATTGGTATGACTCCTAGATCTTAGGCAAGTCTCGAACGGCCACGAGGAGGACGCCTGATATTCATCCCCTTTATAAAGGGGACAAGGCTTTTTCTTTTTCCCTCTTGTGCTCAATCGAATCCTTCCCCCGCCTCGAGTTCTAACACTCAAAGCTCAGGTCAGGTGCTTCGGACCTTCAATCATGTCTGGATCCAGCCTTCAAGGCCGGTGGGTGCCTTCCTCTGTCACGGAGGAGGACATCAAGAAGTTGAGGGAGGCCAGATATCTGACCGCTGAAATTTCGCATAGGCTGCCCGCCCGAGGGCAGGTCGTCCCTACTCCCGAACCCAACAAGAGCATTGTGTTCGTCTCCCACTTCCTCCGAGGATTAGGCCTCGCTCTGGATCCCTTTGTTAGGGGTCTTATGTTCTATTACGGCTGGATTTTCATGATCTGGCCCCGGATTCCCTTCTTCACATCTCGTCTTTTATTGTCGTATGTGAGGCCTTCCTCCGCATTACCCCTCACTTCGGCCTGTGGCTCAAGACCTTCGATGTGAAGCCGAAGATGGTCGAGGGGCAGTACGCAGCGTGCGGAGGTGCTCTAATAAGCAAAATTGCTGACGCTCCATGGCCAAAGGGTTCTTTTCCAGAGGTGTCCGGAGTGTGGCAACGGGAGTGGTTTTACGTCACAGCTCCCCGAAGTGCCAAATGGCTAGCTGCCCCCACCTTTCGCTCGGGTCCCCACCACAACTGATGTCATGGATCAGCAGGGGGCTAAGCTGGGGTCCAGCTAAGGATGTGCCAATACTGCAGAGCCATATCCGAGATCTCTTCGAGGGAGATTTCAGTCTGGTTATGGTAATGCAAGTTATGCTGGTTCGTCAAGTCCAGCCTTGCAAACGCTGGCCCCTCCGCATGTGGGAATTCAACCCGGAAGGACCGCGCACTATTCAGCATTTCCTCGGCATGACGCACGAGGAGATGTACAGATCGTTTTTCGGACCCCAAATAGAGTGTCCGGACACTACCGAGAACGTGGGCCTGAGTTGCAACCGCCCCACTGCCTGCTACGCCTTGAGCTTGCGTTGGTTTTCCCCGAAGAGAAAGGGATGATGTAGTAGAGTAGCGTAAGTATTTCCCTCAGTTTTTGAGAACCAAGGTATCAATCCAGTAGGAGGCCACGCTCAAGTCCCTCGTACCTGCACAAAACGATAGCTACTTGCAACCAACGCGATTAGGGGTTGTCAATCCCTTCACGGTCACTTGCGAGAGTGAGATCTGATAGATATAATATTTTTGGTATTTTTGGTATAAAGATGCAAAGTAAAAAGTAAAGGCAAAGTAAAAGGCAAAACAAGATTAAAGTGATGGAGATTGATATGATGAGAATAGACCCGGGGGCCATAGGTTTCACTAGTGGCTTCTCTCAAGAGCATAAATATTCTACGGTGGGTGAACAAATTACTGTTGAGCAATTGACAGAATTGAGCATAGTTATGAGAATATCTAGGCATGATCATGTATATAGGCATCACGTCCGTGACAAGTAGACCGAAACGATTCTACATCTACTACTATTACTCCACTCATCGACCGCTATCCAGCATGCATCTAGAGTATTAAGTTAAAAACAGAGTAACGCCTTAAGCAAGATGACATGATGTAGAGAGATAAATTCATGCAATATGAAATAAACCCTATCTTGTTATCCTCGATGGCAACGATACAATACGTGCCTTGCTGCCCCTTCTGTCACTGGGAAAGGACACCGCAAGATCGAACCCAAAGCTAAGCACTTCTCCCATGGCAAGAACTACCAATCTAGTTCGCCAAACCAAACGGATAATTCAAAGAGACTTGCAAAGATAACCAATCATACATAAAAGAATTCAGAGAAGATTCAAAAATTATTCATAGATAGACTTGATCATAAACCCACAATTCATCGGTCTCAATAAACACACCGCAAAAAGAAGATTACATCGAATAGATCTCCACAAGAGAGGGGGAGAACTTTGTATTGAGATTCAAAGAGAGAGAAGAAGCCATCTAGCTACTAACTATGGACCCGAAGGTCTGAGGTAAACTACTCACACTTCATCGGAGAGGCTATGATGATGTAGAAGCCCTCCGTGATGACGGCCCTCCTCCGGCGGAGCTCCGGAACAGGCCCCAAGATGGGATCTCGTGGATACAGAAAGTTGCGGCGGTGGAATTAGGTTTTTGGCTCCTGTTCTGATCGTTTGGGGGTACGTAGGTATATATAGGAGGAAGGAGTACGTCGGTGGAGCATCGAGGGGCCCACGAGGCAGGGGGCACGCCCTAGGTGGGGGGGGCCACCCTCGTGACCGCCTCTTTTGTTCCTTGGCGCAGTGAGAAAATCATGTTTCCGAAGGTTTTATTCCGTTTGGACTCCGTTTGATATTCCGTTTCTTTGAAACACTGAAATAGGCAAAAAACAGCAATTCTAGGCTGGGCCTCCGGTTAATAGGTTAGTCCCAAAAATAATATAAAAGTGGAAAATAAAGCCCAATATAGTCCAAAACAGTAGATAATATAGCATGGAGCAATCAAAAATTATAGATACGTTGGAGACGTATCAGGCATCCCCAAGCTTAATTCCTGCTCGTCCTCGAGTAGGTAAATGATAAAAAGAGAATGTTTGATGCGGAGTGCTACTTGGCATAATTTCAATGCAAATCTTCTTAATTGTGATATGAATATTCAGATTCGAAAGATTCAAGACAAAAGTTTATATTGACATAAAAAATAATAATACTTCAAGCATACTAACAAAGCAATTATGTCTTCTCAAAATAACATGGCCAAAGAAAGTTATCCCTACAAAATCATATAGTCTGGCTATGCTCTATCTTCACCACGCAAAGTATTTAAATCATGCACAACCCTGATGACAAGCCAAGCAATTGTTTCATACTCTAACTTTTTCAAAACTTTTTCAATCTTCACGCAATACATGAGCGTGAGCCATGGATATAACACTATGGGTGGAATAGAATGGTGGTTGTGGAGAAGACAAAAAAGGAGAAGATATTCTCACATCAACTAGGTGTATTAACGGGCTATGGAGATGCCCATCAATAGATATCAATGTGAGTGAGTAGGGATTGCCATGCAACGGATGCACTAGAGCTATAAGTATATGAAAGCTCAAAAAGAAACTAAGTGGGTGTGCATCCAACTTGCTTGCTCATGAAGACCTAGGGTAATTTGAGGAAGCCCATCATTGGAATATACAAGCCAAGTTCTATAATGAAAGATCCCCACTAGTATATGAAAGTGATATCATGAGAGACTCTTTACTATGAAGATCATGGTGCTACTTTGAAGCACAAGTGTGGAAAAAGGAATAGTAGCATTGCCCCTTTTTATTTATTTTCTTCTTTTTTTGGGCCTTTTTTTCTTTGGCCTTTCTTTTTTTATTTGGGACAATGCTCTATTGAATGATGATCATCACACTTTTATTTATTTACAACTCAATGATTACAACTCGATACTAGAACAAATTATGACTCTATATGGATGCCTCCGGCGGTGTACCGGGATATGCAATGAATCAAGAGTGACAAGTATGAAAAAATTATGAACGGTGGCTTTGCCACAAATACTATGTCAACTACATGATCATGCTAAGCAATATGACAATGATGAATGTGTCATGATGAACTAGATGGTGGAAAGTTGCATGACAATATATCTCGGAATGGCTATGGAAATGCCATAATAGGTAGGTATGGTGGCTGTTTTGAGGAAGGTATATGGTAGGTGTATGATACCGGCGAAAGGTGCGCGGTATTAGAGAGGCTAGCAAAGGTGGAAGGGTGAGAGTGCGTATGATCCATGGACTCAACATTAGTCATAAAGAACTCATATACTTATTGCAAAAATCTAGAAGTTATCAAAGCAAAGTATTACGCGCATGCTCCTAGGGGGATAGATTGGTAGGAAAATACCATCGCTCGTCCCTGACCGCCACTCGTAAGGAAGACAATCAATAAATAAATCATGCTCCAACTTCATCACATAACGGTTCACCATACGTGCATGCTACGGGAATCACAAACTTTAACACAAGTATTCTTTAAATTCACAACTACTCAACTAGCATGACTTTAATATTATCACCTCCATATCTCAAAACAATTATCATGCTTCAATCTTTTCTTAGTATTCAACACACTCAAAAGAAAGTTTCACAAATCTTGAATACCAAGCATATTATTATTAAGCAAATTACCATGCTATTAAGACTCTCAAAATAATTTAAGTGAAGCATGAGAGATCAATAGTTTCTTTAAAACAAATCCACCACCGTGCTCTAAAAGATCTAAGTGGAAGCACATAGAGCAAAATTATAACTCTCAAAAGATATAAGTGAAGCACATAGAGCAAAGCTACTTAGCTCAAAAAGATATAAGTGAAGCACATAGAGCAAAATTACTTAGCTCAAAAGATATAAGTGAAGCACATAGAGTATTCTATCAAATTTTAATTCATGTATGGCTCTCTCAAAAGGTGTGTACAGCAAGGATGATTGTGGCATACTAAGACACAAAGAAAAAAATAATACAAGACGCTCCAAGCAAAACACATATCATGTTGGTGAATAAAAATATAGCTCCAAGTAAATTACCGATGGAAGTGGACGAAAGAGGGGATGCCTTCCGGGGCATCCCCAAGCTTCGACTTTTTGGTGTCCTTGGATTATCTTGGGGGTACCATGGGCATACCCAATCTTAGGCTCTTGTCACTCCTTGTTCCATAATCCATCACAAGAATTCACCCAAAACTTGAAAACTTCACAACACAAAACTTAAAGTAGAAAACTCGTGAGGTCCGTTAGCGAAAGAAAACAAAAGACCACTTCAAGGTACTGTAATGAACTCATTATTTATTTATATTGGTGTTAAACCTACTGTATTACAACTTCTCTATGGATTATAAACTATTTTACTAACCATAGATTCATCAAAATAAGCAAACAACACACGAAAAACAGAATCTGTCAAAAACAGAACAGTCTGTAGTAATCTGTAGCTAGCGCAAGATCTGGAACCCCAAAAATTCTAAAATAAATTGCTGGACGTGAGGAATTTATCTATTAATCATCTGCAAAAAGAATTAACTAAATATCACTCTTCAAATAAAAATGACAGCAGTTCTCGTGAGCGCTAAAGTTTCTGTTTTTTACAGCAAGTTCAACAAGACTTTCCCCAAGTCTTCCCAACGGTTCTACTTGGCACAAACACTAATTAAACACAAAAAACACAACAAAAAAGAGGCTAAATAATTTATTTATTACTAAACAGGAGCAAAAAGTAAGGTATAAAAATAAAATTGGGTTGCCTCCCAACAAGTGCTATCGTTTAACGCCCCTAGCTAGGCATAAAAGCGAGGATAGATCTAGGTATTGCCATCTTTGGTTTTAGAGAAAAAGAGAGCAAACTTGTTAGCTATGGAATTAATCTTTCTATTTTGATAGAGTACATGTCCATTAATAGTAGAAGAAAGATTAAGAATGTTGCGGAAATTGGCATCTAGGCTAGCTTTTATTTCTTTAATAGATTCATTTTGGTAAGAAAGCAAGAGAGATGTGATTTCAGTTTTCTCATTAATGGGGTGCCCAAATATAGTTTTCATCCTCTCATAGGTATCTATGGGGTCCCCTTCAAGAAACCCCCCCTCGAAAATAGAATCTAAAACTTGTTTGAATGAAGCGGGTAGCCCAACATAAAAGCTTTTTAAGTAAACCTCAATTTGATATTGAGGTACATAGCTAGCCCGGATCCTTAACAGCCTATCCCAAGCATCTTTCAAAGATTCATCAAGTAAATAACGAAAATTCCAGAATCATCTTCATTAAAATTACTAAGGTTCTCATTAATAACTCCGGCAAGTTGTTCTATAGCATTCTGATTTATGAGTTTAGATAAGATAGCAGGATTGTCTAAAGCACTAGAACTTGGGAGAGAACCCCCAACTCTTTTTGGTTCTGACATGGCGAGGGAAAAGAGGCAAATAGAGAGGGAGGATAGAGAGAGAGAGGGCGAATAAAACGGCAAGGGTGAAGTGGGGGAGAGGAAAACGAGAGGCAAATGGCAAATAATGTAATGCGAGAGATAGGGATTGTGATGGGTACTTGGTATGTTGACTTTTTGCGTAGACTCCCCGGCAACGGCGCCAGAAATCCTTCTTGCTACGTCTTGAGCTTGCGTTGGTTTTCCCCGAAGAGGAAGGGATGATGCAGCAGAGTAGCGTAAGTATTTCCCTCAGTTTTTGAGAACCAAGGTATCAATCCAGTAGGAGGCCACGCTCAAGTCCCTCGTACTTGCACAAAACGATAGCTACTCGCAACCAACGCGATTAGGGGTTGTCAATCCCTTCACAGTCACTTACGAGAGTGAGATCTGATAGATATAATATTTTTGGTATAAAGATGCAAAGTAAAAAGTAAAGGCAAAGTAAAAAGCAAAACAAGATTAAAGTGATGGAGATTGATATGATGAGAATAGACCCGGGGGCCATAGGTTTCACTAGTGGCTTCTCTCAAGAGTATAAATATTCTACGATGGGTGAACAAATTACTGTTGAGCAATTGACAGAATTGAGCATAGTTATGAGAATATCTAGGCATGATCATGTATATAGGCATCACGTCCGTGACAAGTAGACCGAAACGATTCTGCATCTACTACTATTACTCCACTCATCGACCGCTATCCAGCATGCATCTAGAGTATTAAGTTAAAAACAGAGTAACGCCTTAAGCAAGATGACATGATGTAGAGAGATAAATTCATGCAATATGAAATAAACCCCATCTTGTTATCCTCGATGGCAACGATACAATACGTGCCTTGCTGCCCCTTCTGTCACTGGGAAAGGACACCGCAAGATCGAACCCAAAGCTAAGCACTTCTCCCATGGCAAGAACTACCAATCTAGTTCGCCAAACCAAACGGATAATTCGAAGAGACTTGCAAAGATAACCAATCATACATAAAAGAATTCAGAGAAGATTCAAATATTATTCATAGATAGACTTGATCATAAACCCACAATTCATCGGTCTCAATAAACACACCGCAAAAAGAAGATTACATCGAATAGATCTCCACAAGAGAGGGGGAGAACTTTGTATTGAGATTCAAAGAGAGAGAAGAAGCCATCTAGCTACTAACTATGGACCCGAAGGTCTGAGGTAAACTACTCACACTTCATCGGAGAGGCTATGATGATGTAGAAGCCCTCCGTGATGACGGCCCTCCTCCGGCGGAGCTCCGGAACAGGCCCCAAGATGGGATCTCGTGGATACAGAAAGTTGCGGCGGTGGAATTAGGTTTTTGGCTCCTGTTCTGATCGTTTGGGGGTACGTAGGTATATATAGGAGGAAGGAGTACGTTGGTGGAGCATCGAGGGGCCCACGAGGCAGGGGGGCGCGCCCTAGGGGGGGCGCCCCCACCCTCGTGATCGCCTCTTTTGTTCCTTGGCGTAGGGTCCAAGTCTCCTGGATCACGTTCGGTGAGAAAATCACGTTCCCGAAGGTTTTATTCCGTTTGGACTCCGTTTGATATTCCGTTTCTTCGAAACACTGAAATAGGCAAAAAACAGCAATTCTGGGCTGGGCCTTCGGTTAATAGGTTAGTCCCAAAAATAATATAAAAGTGGAAAATAAAGCCCAATATAGTCCAAAACAGTAGATAATATAGCATGGAGAAATAAAAAATTATAGATTCGTTGGAGACGTATCACTGCCCAAGTAAGTAATCCCATGGCCGAACACACTGTTCTTTTATTTATCATGACATCATTCTGAAGAATCGCTCTTTGACTAGGACTGGATAACAAAGGCAAAGATGATCCGGTGTTCGGCCCCCCTTCCTGAAGGCTTGGACAATCCGGTGCTGGAAAAGATGCTCGAGCTAGCACCTTGTCTAGTTCCCTCAAAGGAAGATGAAGGGGGCAATAAAGAGGGCGAAAGCGGGCCTCCATCGCTACCTACTCCAATCGAGGGGAAGGGCGCCTCCGCGGGGGAGGATAACCAAGGGGAGGAATCTGACATTCCCTCTCCTCGGGGAAGGAAGAGGACTACCTCTGAAGATCCGGAAACTAAGGTTTCCAAACGGGAGAAGAAATCTTGCCAGAGGGTCCTGCCCCGGAGGGCATTCTTGCCGCACAATGTTCGCGCGGGGATCAGCCCTCTACCGAGCTATAAGTAATCAAAAAGTACTTAATAGTGAAGATACCCTCCCTTACTTCTGAAGACAATAACCGATGCTTGTAAATTGTAGTCCGGATCGCAGCCTTTCTCGACAGAGTTCATCTTCGGGGGATCTTCTTCCGGAGATGATGGAGAGCGAAACACCTCCCCCGAACTCCCCAGCTCAAGAAGCGGGCGACCTTGAAGTGCCGTCGTGAAGGGTACCTCCGGATCCAATATCGCTAGAGGATAACCCTTTGGCTGCCCGGCATCCCCAGTATCCGGCTCCCGAGGAGAGCGACAGCAAGGGTCCGTACAGTGTGCGGTCGGACGCGCTGAAGGATCTTCTGGGGCAAGCTGTCGTCTCGGAAGCGCATCGTACGCTAATGGGTACGGTGATTGAAAGGATTTCATCCGCCGAAAGCGGCTTGCACGAAGCTTTTATGAGTTTGCTAAAAGGCTTCGAGGTACGTGAAATAATGTATGCCTTTTAACAGTATCGCATACGTTAGGTATGCCCATGCAGATAGTAGCCCCTGAGACTATGGTTGTCGTCGAGAGCGGCGGAGAACAGAGGATCATAGTCCCAGGTAATAACCAGATCGCCTTTATGTGCAGGTGGTTGGAGCTCCGGTGGCTAACCGGACTGATGGGTTTGCCGAACTAAAGCGGCAACTGGATACGGCAGATGCCGACATCGTGCTTGTCAACAAGCGGCTTGACGAGGCATAGGGTGAGTGATTTTTCTGGTGATCGTCACATAGTAAGAGCAGCATGATGCCACTATCTTTAATATGTTGTGACTGCAGATGGAGCTGCCACCATGGAGACCCTTCGGGCGGAGCTTGCCCGAGCCAAGGAGTAAGCGAGGAGTAGCAATGCGTCCGCTTTGAAGGCGGTCGAAGAGTTAAGGGCCGAACAGGCTGCACATTGCGAGAGCAAGGAAAAAATAGCCAAGATGGCTGTAGAGTTAAAGGATGCTGCTGACCGTTACCGGCTTCTTGAAGAAGAAGACCGGGCGAAGGCGACGGACCTGGAGAAGGCCCGGGTGGCTGCCAAGGAAGCCCGCTCCAAAACTAGAGCGACGAAGGAGGAGCTGAATCAAGCTGCAGATATCGTGTCTGGGAAGCCCTTCTTGTTGCGGACTAAGTTCGGAGATCCGAAGTATGCTCCTCTAGGCCGACTATGGAGTTCTGCGGATGAGTACATGGATTTGGCTGCAAGTGCTGCTGATGCAGCCGAGTACTTCAAGGATCAGAAAGGTCCCGAAGTGGAGAAGCTGTTCTATTCACAGTTTCATGCTCCAGTCCGTCCGCTGCTGCTGAATGAGCGATTGACCGGTTGGGCCGAGCTCCATAGGTTGTTCATACTTGCCATGAGGTCCGTTGTGGATCACCTGTGGCCGGGAGCGCCAAGGCCGAGTAGCTACTTTAGCTTAGTGCAACAATTCCTTAAAGCTGTGCCACACATCGATGCTGTGAAGAGATCAGCGTGCATAGAAGGTGCGCAGATGGCCCTTTCCCGTGTCAAAACATACTGGGCGGAGATGGAGGCCACCACTATTGCGACATAGGGTTCGGCCATAGGCCGAATGGCTGCCGAGCACTACTTTGAAGAAGTCCTTGAAGGCGCTCGTTCGATCGAGGCTCAGTGCTCGAAGAATATTATTTTCCAGCGACATGTAGTCCCATTGTACAAACAATGTTTTTCTGAATTAATCAAGGCTGTATTTATACTTTTGCCCAAAAGTACTATGATGCCTCCTGTGCGGCCGTTTATGTATATATGTATATAACCTGAAAGTTTGCAGTCGTCGGCTTCCACCCCCACACATATAATGCGGGGGTGTTCGCAAAAGATGCATATCCACACTTGATCCAACGTCTTGGTCCGTTAAGGAGGTGATAGCATAGCGAACGAGGCAATCAGACTATATTGCTTTAACACTTTCACTTAGCCATAGGAGTTTGATAGTGGGGCTACTATATAGCCCCTGGTACTTCTGCGCTCGTCCGAATATGGTGCGCGTACGTACATGATCGGGAAACGGTCCTTCGTTAATACGGAGGAATCCTGAAGATTCCGATTAGCCATCGAGTGGTTGACCAGTCTCTCGCTATATCATGGCAGTCAGTTTTCGACTTTCTCTACTGAGGTGCTCGTCCGGATGAACCAGGGCACAATCGCAATAGTTCTCCCAGTGCTACCTTAGCTGATATAACAGAACGTAAAGTACCAAAACATGGGAGCCGAGCAAACCCAACATTTGACCAAAGACATGATTCGGAGCTGATGCATATAGGGCCAAACTCGCGACGCCGAACACTCCCTAAGGTGTTTGGTCTTTATAACATATACCGGGCTAAACAATGCCCTTTATAAGAAACCCCTTGTGTCCAGGTACGTGCGAAATCCTGGCGTGGCCACATGCCAATAACGCCGGCATCCTTCTCATTCGTGTGGAGTATCCGGAGGATGTGAGCAACAAGAGACGGTAAAAAAGGTTTACGCATGGCCTTAATCTAAAAAGAAACCTTTTGGCGGGTCCCTGCTGCACGTCTGCGCCTATGTCTCCGTTGTGCCGTGTCCTGGACGGGTGTATCACGATTGTAACCTGCAAAAGGAAAGAATTTAGGTGAAAGTTGTTGTGCCGAAAAGAAGAATGAGTTATCAGAATTCCAGAGAATCCTAGTTGAGCCGGGCTGGCCCTCATTACACGCGGGAAGCCCCTGGTATCATTTTATGAGGGTTCGAAAACCAATCTCATGCATGTATGATGGAACGCCGGACTCGTCTAACCGTGTCCGTGGTCTTGACGACCTGCCATTTTTCTGGTTGGTGAGGCCGCCTAGTGTGCGGCTGTTAGAGCCGCCGCGTCCTCTTCCGTATGTGAAGAACGGTTGGTGTTTCCGCTAACTGTAATGACGCCTCGTGGACCGGGCATCTTGAGCTTGAGAAAAGCATAATGCGGTATTGCATTAAAACAAGCGAAAGCCGCCCTTTCGAGTAGTGCTTGAAAATCACTTTGGAATGGAGCGATGTGAAAAGTTAACGTTTCATTTCGAAAGTTATCGGGAGAACCGAATACCACCTCTAGTGGTAGAGAGCCCGTGCAGTGGGCCTCTTGACCTGGTATTACTCCCTTGAAGGTAGTATTACTGTGGCTTATTTGTGTCGGGTCTATCCCCATTTTGCGGACTGTGTCCTGATATATCAGATTGAGATCACTACTGCCGTCCATGAGGACCCTTGTGAAATGGTACCCGTTTATTATTGGGTCTAACACCAAGGCCGTCAGTCCTTCGTGCCGGATATGTGTATCGTGATCCCTACGATCAAAAGTGATCGGGCAGGCCAACCAGGGGTTGGACCTAGGGGTGACGGGCTCCATGGCGCGTGTGTACCGGAGTGCGTGATTGCTTCTCCTCCTTGTCACATGGATCACGTTTACTGTTTTAACCTTCGGTGGGAACTTTTTCTGTCCTCCGGCGCTTAGCTGGCAAGGTTCATCCTCGTCTTCGCTTGGTGTCTCTTCCCCTTTGTGTTCAGCGTTTAGCTTACCGGCCTGCTTGAAGACCCAACATTCTCTGTGGGTATGATTTGCAGGTTTGTCTGGGGTGCCGTGAATCTGACAGAGTTTGTCAAGAATTTTGTTTAGGCCAGATTGTCCTTCTCTGCTGCCTTTGAAAGGCTTTTTCCGCTGACCTGGTCGGGAGCCCCTGAATCCGGCGTTTATCGCCGTATTATCTGGGCTACCTTCTTTATTTCTACGCTTGTTTTTGTTGCGTCGTGATTTACCATCCCTTACTTCGGATGTGCTTGGGTCGCTGGTGCTGCTACGGGCCAACCAGCTGTCCTCGCCTGCACAAAAGCGGGTCATGAGGCTTGTTAGGGCTGCCATTGTTCTCGGTTTTTCTTGACCGAGGTGTCTGGCAAGCCATTCGTCTCGGATGCTGTGTTTAAAAGCTGCTAAGGCTTCGGCGTCCGGACAGTCGAGTATTTGGTTCTTCTTGGTGAGGAACCTGTTCCAAAGCTTTCGGGCGGACTCTCCGGATTGTTGGATTATATGACTTAAATCGTCTGCATCCGGAGGTCGGACATAAGTCCCTTGAAAATTGGCCCGGAAAGCATCCTCGAGCTCCTCCCAACTTCCAATTGAGTTTTTGGGGAGGCTTTTCAGCCAGTGCCTAGCTGGCCCTTTAAGCTTGAGGGGCAAGTATTTAATGGCATGGAGATCGTCTCCACGAGCCATATGAATATGGAGGATGAAATCCTCTATCCGGACTCCAGGGTTTGTGGTTCTGTCGTACGCCTCTATGTTCACCGGTTTGAATCCTTCTGGGAATTCGTGATCCAGCACCTCATCAGTGAAACATAGTGGGTGTGCGGCACCCCTGTATTGGGATGCGCCATAGTGTTCGGACGGTTGTAGTATTCGGTGTTGGTTGTGTACCGTAGCGCGCTTCCTAGATCCATAGATAGATCTGGACGCGCCAGATTTTTGACGCAAGTTCTCACGTAGAACGTGTGTTGACTTATGCGTGATTTTGTTAGCCGCTCTATCGCGTTCACATGGTGGTGGATCCGGCAGGTTGGCCGTATCACTTATCGGCTGTATGAGCTCTAGGGCCTCATCGTCGATTCCGGTAATAGCTTGCGCTTTGGATAGCTATTTGGGTGGTAGCTTCTACCATACTTTGTTACTTTGTTCCACTTGCTGTTGAGCGTATCTTGTGCAACCTTGAGCCTTTGCTTCTATTTTTTCAGGCTTCTTGCTGTGGCAGTAAGCCTTCTGCGGAGGTTTTCTTGCTCCAAGTGTGTTTCCAGGATGATGGGTACATCTTCCTCTGGACTGTTGTCTTCCCTAGACGGGGATTGATGAGGCTTATCTTCGGCGTCATCGTGTTTGGATGTCGCATCCGTATTATGTTTGCAATTTGCTTCTTGATCATTTTCTGCCACCAGGGTGGTGCAGTTGTCGTCTTTTCCGGAGTCGCGTTGACTATTGTTATCGCTGTTTTTGCTATGGCGGGACTTAGGGCGGCGCCGCTCACGTCGGCGCTTGGGTTGCTTCTTGGAGGGGTTATCGGTGTCAAAACCGGCGGATCTCGGGTAGGGGGTCCCGAACTGTGCGTCTAGGCCGGATGGTAACAGGAGACAAGGGACACAATGTTTTACCCAGGTTCGGGCCCTCTTGATGGAGGTAAAACCCTATGTCCTGCTTGATTAATATTGATGATATGGGTAGTACAAGAGTAGATCTACCACGAGATCAAGGAGGCTAAACCCTAGAAGCTAGCCTATGGTATGATTGTTGTATGATGAAGTTGTCCTACGGACTAAAACCCTCTGGTTTATATAGACACCGGAGAGGGTTAGGGTTACACAAAGTCGGTTACAATGGTAGGAGATCTTGAATATCCGCATCGCCAAGCTTGCCTTCCACGCCAAGGAAAGTCCCATTCGGACACGGGATGGAGTCTTCAATCTTGTATCTTCATAGTCCTGGAGTTTGGCTGGAGGTATAGTCCGGCTACCCGAACACCCCCTAATCCAGGACTCCCTCAGTAGCCCCTGAACCAGGCTTCAATGACGATGAGTCCGGCGCGCAGATTGTCTTCGGCATTGCAAGGCGGGTTCCTCCTCCAAATTCTTCATAAAAGTTTGTAAACACCAAGAGTAGTGTCCGGCTCTGCAAAATAAGCTTCCACGTATTGCCATAGAGAGAATAATATTAACACAAATCTAATCTGCTGACGTATTCCGCAGCGTAATATCACACTACGGCCAAGCCTTTATTCGAATCGTTTTCACTTCTCCACCTCAGCGTGTTTTGCGAGGCGGTTTCCTTGGCACGTCTTGTCAAAGCAGAGATCATGTCCCCTTTAATTACGGGATTCTCATCAATACGGACGTGGGTAACCCAATCGTGCCCGTTAGCATGTTTTCTCGATTAAAGGCGAGTCCCAAACGGTTACGGGGAGGGCTCCTGGTATTCAACCTCTTATAAAGAGACCAAGGCCTTTTTCTCCAATCTCAAAACAAGTTCGTCTGTCGCCTCGAGTTCCAACACCCTAGGCTCCAGATTCCAGGCGCTTCGGACCTTCGACAATGTCCGGTTCCGACCTTCAAGGCCGATGGATGCCCTCCTCCGTCATGGAGGAGGACGTGCTAAGGTTGAGAGAGGCTAAGTTTTTGACTGCCGAAATTTCGCATAGGTTGCCTGCTCAAAGGCAGGCTATTCCCAGTCCCCAGCCTGGTGAGAGCGTAGTGTTCATGTCTCACTTCCTTTGGGGTTTAGGCTTCCCGATGGATCCCTTCGTGAGGGGGCTGATGTTCTATTATGGGCTGGAATTTCATGACCTAGCTCCGGAGTCCATCCTCCACATTTCCTCATTCATCGTTGTGTGCGAAGCATTCCTCCGTGTTACTCCTCACTTTGGATTATGGCTCAAGACTTTTGGAGTGGAGCCGAAGATGATCGAGGGACGGCACGCAGAGTGCGGAGGTGCTGTCATAAGTAAGAATGCCGATGCTCCATGGCCCGAGGGCTCCTTTCAAGAGGAGCTCGGCTTGTGGCAACGAGAGTGGTTCTATATCACCGCTCCCAGGAGCGCCAAGTGGGTGGCGCCTCCTGCCTTTCGCTCGGGTCCCCCACCACGGCTAGCGTCATGGGTCAACAAAGGATTAGATTGGGGGTTATCCAAAGACGTGCCCCTGTTGTAGGGCCGCATTAGAGATCTCTTAGAAGGAGACCTCAACCTGGTCAAGGTGACGCAGGTCATGCTGATCCGCCAAACATTACCCGGCAAACATCGCTCCCTTCGTCTGTGGGAGTTTAATCCGGAGGGACCACGAGCTCTCCAACATTTTATGGGCGCAACGCCCGTGGAGATGTATAAAATGTTCTTCGGATCACAAGCAATGTGTCCGGATTTGACCAAGGACGCAGGTTTAAGCTGCAATCGCCCGGATACTCAAGTAAGTAACCTTGTGCCCAGACTCGCTATCCGTAAAATTGTCACAAACTTGCCCCTAAAAGAGCTGTCCTTTTAAACAGGAGTGGGTAGCGAAGGCGAAGCTGATCAGGTGTCTGGCTCCCCTTCCTGAGACCAGGCCGGATCCCGTGCTAGTCAGGATGTTGAAGATTGTGCCTTTGGAGGGAAGTGAGGGGGAGGACAAGGAAACTATGGCCTCCTCGAAGGAGGCTGCTCCGAAGGGAGGAACCGACAATTCCTCTCCTAGGGGGAAGAAGAGGGCCGCCTCTGACAACCCGGAGACCATGGCCTCAAAGCGGGGGAAGAAGTCCTCGTCAGAGGGTCCGGCGCCGGGGAGATCCTTGGCCGAACTACGCCCCCAAAGGGATCAGCCCTCCAGCGAGCTGTAAGTAGAGAAAGATTTTCCTTTAGAGGGATGAGAGAAATCCTTACTTTTTATCTGAGAAGATTAACCGAAATTTTACCTTGTAGCTCGGACCTCAGCCCTTCTCAGCAGAGCTCGTCTTCGGGGGATCTTCTTCCGGAGATGATGGAGAGTGGAACGCCTCCCCCTACCGTACCGCCTAGCGAGGCGGGCAACCCCGAGGTGTCGTCGCGGAGGGTTTCTCCGAATCCGGCAGGGGTGGAAGGTAGCCATACGGCCACCCAAGGTTCTCCGTGTCCTGCCTTCGATGAAGGTCATAGGACGAGTCCGGCACCGTCTGGTGCACGGTCGGAGGAGCTGATGATTCTTGTGGGGCGAGCTTCTATCTCAGAGGAGCACCGTGCATTGATGGGTACGGCGATTGGAAGGATTTCGTCCGCGGAAAGCGGATTGCACGAGGCCGTCAGAAGTTTGCTGACGGGTTTTGAGGTACGTTTGATAATGTACTTCTTTGCCAGTTGCGCATAAACAAGATGCGCCCTGTGTAGATAGTAGCCCCTGAGACTCTGTGCGTTGTCAAAATTGACGGCGCGCAGAGGATCATAATCCCAGGTCTAATTTTCGCCTTTGTATATAGGTGGAGAAGTGTCCGGAATCGAGCCGAACTGATGTTTTTGCTGAGATAAAGCGGCAACTTGACGTGGCAGATGCCGACATCGCGCTCGTCAATGAGCAACTTGATGATGCTCAAGGTATGCAATTCCTCGGGCGGCATCTGGTAAGAGGAGCTTTTATGCCAGTATCTTACAATTTGTGTGCTTGACGCAGATGGTGCGGCCGCCGTGGAGAGTCTCCGGGCGGAACTTGCCCGAGCTAAGGAACAAGCCAGGACAAGTGATGCGGCTGCCGAGAAGGCACTTGAAGAGCTGAGAGCCGAACAGGCTGCTCACTGCCGAAGCAAGAAGGAGATGGCCGAGATGGCCGTGAAGTTAAAAAGCGCTGCTGACCGTTGCAAGTCTCTTGAGAAAGAAGACCGGGCGAGACAAACGGACTTAGAGAAGGCCGTTGTTGATGCCAAGGACGCTCGCTCTGCGATGAGAGCTGCGAAGGAGGAGCTGCGTCAGGCCGGACAGATTGCGGCTGGAAAGCCCTTTATGCTGCGGAGCAAGTTTGGCAATCCGAAGTTTGCTCCGTTGGACCGGATGTGGAGTGCGAAGGACACCTATCTGGATTTGGCAGCGAGTGCTGCTGATGCGACCGAACACTTTCGAGATCAAGAAGATCGCGAAGTGGAAAGGCTTTTCTGGTCGCAGTTCCACAATCCAGAGTGTCCAATGGCAGTGGACGATCGTCTGGCTCAATGGGCCAAACTGAATAGATTGTTCGGACTCGCCATGAAGTACGTCATGGGTCATCTGTGGCCGGGGAGATCGGAGCCGAAGAGTTATTTCGGCTTGGTGCAGCAATTCCTTGGCGCGGTGCCACGTATCAATGCGATGAAGAGGTCAGCATGCATAGAGGGCGCACGGATGGCTCTTGCTCGTGTCAAGACATACTGGGCAGAGATGGAGACCACCGTTGTTGCATCCTGAGATTCGGACCAAAGCCGAGTACCCTCCGAGCACTATTTTCAGGAAGTCCTTGAAGGCGCTCGTGTAATAGAGACGCAGTGCTCGAAGGATGCTATGTTCTGATAGCATATGTAAGAAGCAATATTTTGATGAATTGTAGTAGCCTTTTATACTTGTGCCTGCAAGTATGTGGAACACCTCCTATGCGGCCGTTTTAAGATATACATACAAAATCTGAAAGATGGCAGTCGTTGGCTTCAGCCCCCACGCACAAAGTGCGGGGGTGCTCGCAGAAGGCGCATTTTCACACTTAATCCAACGTCTTGGTCCTACAAAGGAGGTGATAGCGCAGCGAGCTAGGCAACCGGACTATAATGCTTTAACACTTTCACTTAGCCATAGGAGCTTGACAATGGGACTATTTAGGTAGCCCCTGGTGGTGACTGCGCTCGCCTGAATTCGGGGCGCGTATGTGCCTGGCCGGGAAACGACCCTTCGTTAATGCAGGGGAATCCTATAGATTCTGGAGAGTCATCAGTGGTTGACCAGTCTCACGCCATATCATGACAGTCGGTTTTCGGCTTTCTCTACCGAGGTGCTCGCCTGGCCGAACCAGGGCACAATCGCAGTAGTTCTCCTGGTGCCGCCTTAGCCGATAGAGCGGAACGTAAGGCGGCCGAACACAGGAGCCGGGCAACCCAACATTTGACCAAAATCATGACTCGGAGCTGATGCATATAAGGCCAAACTCGCGACGCCGAACACTCCCTAAGGTATTCGGTCTTTATGAGAGCGGGCTAAGTAACGCTCTAAGGTATAAGCCCCTAGTGTCCAGGTACGCGCAAGAATTCTGACGTGGCCACATGCCAAGACGCCAGCCTCCTCCTTGGTCATAGAACCAGGGGATGTGTATCAACAAGAGACAGTAAAAAAGGTTTACGCAGGGTCTTAATCTGAAAAGAATCCTTGGAACAGGTCCCTACTGCACGTCTGCGCCTGTGTCTCCGTTGTGCCGTATCCTGGACAGGCACATCACGACGTTCATCTGTAAAAAAGAGAGCAACTAAGTTGAAAAAGGGGCGTGCCGAACAAAAGTTATATGAAATAAACAAAGTGTAAAGTAAAATATGGAAAATTGAGCTTTATTGTCTCTTATTTTATACATGTGAAGCCCCTAGTGCAGGGGTATATGGCCACTAAGCCTTTATCAACGATACTTTTGTGCCGGACTCGTCTATCCGTGTCCATGGTCTTAATGACCTGTTCCGATGTTCTGGCTAGTGAAGCCATTGTATTGTGGGGCTGTTAAAGCGGCCGCACAATCCTCCGCTTGGGGGAGGCGCCCTTACTGCTTCCCCATTAAGGAGATGATGCCGCATGGACCGGGCATCTTAAACGTAAGAGATGCATAATGCGGTATTGCGTTAAAGCGGGCGAAAGCTTCGCGTCCCAGCAGTGCTTGATAGCGACTTGAGAATGGGACGATGTGGAAAGTCAGCTTTTCGCGACGGAAGTTATCGGCAGAGCCGAAAATAACCTCGAGCCGGAGAAAACCCATGCAATGGGTGTCCGGACCTGGCGTTACTCCTTGAAAGGAGGTTTTGCTATGGCGAATTCTTTTTGGGTCGATCCCCATGTGGCGGATTGAGTCCTGATATATCAGGTTGAGTCCGCTGCCACCGTCCATAAGGACATTTGAAAACTGGAGTCCGCCAATTATTGGATCGAGTACCAGGGCAGTCTAGCCTAGGTTCCTGATACTTCTAGAATAATCCAGATGATCGAAGATGATTGGTTTTGACAACCAGTGGCGGGATTCCTTTGGGATAGACCGTGGGGCGTGTACCTTTATGGGCGCCGCATGTTTTATTATGTGGAGTAAGTTTACTGTTTTTACTTCTTGTGGGAAATTCTTTTGTTTCCCGGTACTCTGCTTTTGGGGTTTGTCCTCGTCTTCGCTTGGTGTATCGAGCCCCTTGTGTTCGGCGTTGAGTCTGCCGGATTGTTTGAAAACCCAACAATCTCTATGGGTATGGTTAGCAGGCTTTCCGGGAGTACTGTGTATTTGACATATCCTATCCAGGATTTTGTTTAGGTTGGATAGGTCGTCCCTGTTATCTTGGAGGGGCGGCTTTTTCTGATTCTTGTGAGCTTTTGAATCCGGCGTTAACTGTCGTGCTCTTCGGACTTTTTTCCTTAGTCCGGCGACGGTCCTTATTGCGTCGCGGTTTTCCGTTTCCATCCCTAGTTTCGGATGTACTTGGGTCGCTAGTGCTGCATCTTGCCAACCAGCTATCCTCTCCTGCGCAAAAGCGGGTCATGATGCTTGTTAGTGCGGCCATTGTTCTTGGCTTTTCTTGGTCGAGGTGTCTGGCGAGCCATTCGTCTCGGACATTATGCCTGAAAGCTGCTAAGGCTTCAGCGTCCGGACAGTCGACTATCTGATTCTTTTTAGTAAGAAATCTATTCCAGAATTGCCGAGCTGACTCTCCGGGCTATTGAGTTATGTGACTAAGATCGTCTGCATCCGGAGGGCGGACATAGGTCCCTTGAAAATTTGCTCGGAAAGCATCCTCGAGCTCTTCCCAACTTCCCCGATTGTGTTTTTAGGAAGGCTTTTAAGCCAATGTTGGGCTGGCCCTTTAAGCTTGAGGGGTAAGTATTTTATGGCGTGGAGGTCATCTCCTCGAGCCATATGTATGTGGAGGATATAATCCTCGATCCAGACTCCAGGGTCTGTTGTTCCATCATATGCCTCTATGTTTACGGGTTTGAATCCCGCTGGAAATTCATAATCCAGGACCTCATCGGTGAAACATAGGGGGTGTGCGGCACCCCTGTATTTGGGTGTGCCGTATTCTGATAATGGCTTTATTGCATTGCTTATGAGAGCTTGCTTTCTTGGCCCGTAAATGGACCTGGCTGGGCCATGATGCGAATCCTTAAGTGGGTCGCATACCGGCTTAAGTGCGGCACTGCTTGCTGCTTTAAGATGGCCCTGGGGTCGTCTATCCGACCATGTGGCTTTCTTACTTTTTGAATGCGAGGGCTCTAAGGCCTCTTCGTCGAATTCAGGCAGTAGTTTTCTCCTCGGATAGCTTTTAATGCGGCGACTGCCGCCGTATTTGTCTGCGGTATTGATTACTTTACTCCATCTGATCCTGAGTGCCTCTTCTGCAGTCTTTAGCTTCCGCTTCTACTTTTTCAGGCTGCGTGCGGTTGCAATGAGCCATTTGTGGAGGTTCTTCTGCTTCGTGGGCTTGTCCGGCGTAGGGTCGTCCGGAATGCCATTTTCGCCGGGGGAGGAATGTTCGGTTTCTCTATCCGGGTTGTCTTGTTGGGACGGTTGCTCTGAGGCATGCTCGTCGTCTACCGGCTCATCCTGCTCTATGGCTGGGTCTTTATCGAGGCGGGGCTTAGGTCGGCGTTTACGCCGACGCTTTGATTGTTTTTCGAGAGATCGATCCCCCTCCCCGTTTTCCTCGTTGTTGCTTCCTTTAGGGGTATCCACCATGTACACATCGTGAGATGAGGTGGCTGTCCAATGCCCTATAGGCGTTGGTTCTTGGTTGTCTCCTGCATCGTCGTCCATACCGTCGATGTCTTCGGAGTCAAAGTCGAGCATGTCGGTTAAGTCATCGACAGTGGCTACGAGGTGGGTGGTGGGTGGGTTTTGAATTTCTTCATCGTCCGTATCCCAACCTTGCTGACCGTAGTCCGGCCAGGGCTCTCCTGATAAAGAGAGAGACTTTAGAGAATTCAGGATGTCGCCGAAGGGCGTGTGCTGAAAGATGTCCGCGGCGGTGAACTCCATTATCGGCGCCCAATCGGATTCGATCGGCGGGGGCGCGGAGGGCATGGAGTTCGGAGAGGAATCCGGCTCTTCGGAGTCACGGGCCATGCGGAGTGCAGGGCTGGAGTTCGGCTCGATCGCCTCTGAGATCGCAGCCCCTGAGGCAGCGTCTAACCGCTGATCCTTGATCGGCGCAGTAGGCTCCGAATCAATGGTCGGAACCGGTGCGTGTGCGGCCTCCAAAACGCTGCTCGGCGGCAGAGCTATATCATGCCCATCGAGACAGTGCGGCACGCTTGGCTGTGGCTCGAATCCGTCGAAGAGCAAGTCCCCGCAGATGTCAGCCGTGTAGTTTAGGCTTCTAAACCTGACCTGATGGCCAGGGGCGTAGCTTTCGATCTGCTCAAGGTGGCCAAGCGAGTTGGCCTGCAGTGCGAAGCCACCGAAGACGAAGATCTGTCTGGGGAGAAAAGTCTCACCCTGGACTGCATCGTTGTTGATGATCGAAGGAGCCATCGGTCCTGAAAGCGACGACACAGAGGAACTCTCAATGAAAGCACCAATGTCGGTGTCAAAACCGGCGGATCTCAGGTAGGGGGTCCCGAACTGTGCGTCTAGGCCGGATGGTAACAGGAGACAAGGGACACAATGTTTTACCCAGGTTCAGGCCCTCTTGATGGAGGTAAAACCCTACGTCCTGCTTGATTAATATTGATGATATGGGTAGTACAAGAGTAGATCTACCACGAGATCAAGGAGGCTAAACCCTAGAAGCTAGCCTATGGTATGATTGTTGTATGATGAAGTTGTCCTACGGACTAAAACCCTTTGGTTTATATAGACACCGGAGAGGGTTAGGGTTACACAAAGTCGGTTATAATGGTAGGAGATCTTGAATATCGGCATCGCCAAGCTTCCTTTCCACGCCAAGGAAAGTCCCATCCGGACACAGGACGGAGTCTTCAATCTTGTATCTTCATAGTCCTGGAGTTCGGCTGGAGGTATAGTCCGGCTACCCAAACACCCCCTAATCCAGGACTCCCTCAGGGGCCATCCTCCGCTTTCTCATCGCCATTGGCTTCGCTGGGGGTGTCCACCATGTACACGTCATGTGATGAAGTAGCGGTCCAACACCCTGTAGGCGGTGGTTCCGGTTCGTCTCCGGCTTTGTCGTCCATACTGTCGAAGTCTTCGGAGCCGAAGTCGAGCATGTCGGTTAAGTCGTCGACAGTGGCTACTAAGTGGGTGGTGGGTGGGCAGCGAATTTCTTCATCGTCCGCATCCCATTCTAGCCGGACATAGTTCGGCCAAGGTTCTCCTGACAGGGAGAGAGACTGTCGGTGTCAAAACCGGGGATCTCGGGTAGGGGGTCCCGAACTGTGCGTCTAGGCCGGATGGTAACAGGAGGCAGGGGACACAATGTTTTACCCAGGTTCGGGCCCTCTTGATGGAGGTAAAACCCTACATCCTACTTGATTAATATTGATGATATGGGTAGTACAAGAGTAGATCTACCACGAGATCAGAGAGGCTAAACCCTAGAAGATAGCCTATGGTCTGATTGTATGTTGTCCTATGGACTAAAACCCTCTGGTTTATATAGACACCGGGAGGGGCTAGGGTTACACAAGGTCGGTTACAAAGGAGGAGATATGCACATCCGTATTGCCTAGCTTGCCTTCCACGCCAAGTAGAGTCCCACCCGGACACAAGATGAAGTCTTCAATCTTGTATCTTCATAGTCCAACAGTCCGGCCAAAGAATATAATCCGGCTGTCCGGAGACCCCCTAATCCAGGACTCCCTCAGTAGCCCCCGAACCAGGCTTCAATGACGACGAGTCCAGTGCGCAGATTGTCTTCGGCATTGCAAGGCGGGTTCCTCTCCAAATTCCGTGTACCTATTGAAATAGTGTACGGCCTTTTGCGAATGTTGCACTCCTTGGCTTCCACGCCCCATAATGGCTACTTTACACGTGTCGAGCGAATGTGAAGAGCCAGGGTGTTTTTACATTTACCCCCTAGCTGTGTGAATGAGCCGCCTATTAAAAAGACGAGGATTCGGATCCAAATCACACCATCCTCCCTTGGCGAGCCTTCATCGGAGCGCATCCGACAGAGATCCATTCCATCATGGCCGGTCGACGCAGCTCCTCCTCTCGCTCCCCTAGCCCCATGCCTGGAGATTGGGGGAGATGTTCTGTCCCGCACAGCAAATTAGTGATGCTTCAGACCAAGGGATTTCTTCCCCCAGCGTACATGGTCCCGGTTCGAGCCAGGCTCGCCACCTATAATGGCGGAGAGCAAGCGGAGAGCCTTCCCAATCCCTCCAAGGGAGAGCGGGTATGCCTTGTCCCTCACTTAGTAAGAGGGCTCGGATTTCCAATTCATCCGTTTCTCCGGGGGCTCCTGGAGTTCTACGGCCTCCAGTTGCACAACCTTACGCCTGCCTCCATATTGCATATCGCGGGATTCGTAGCCCTTTGCGAGCTGTTTTTGGGCTGTGAGGCTCATTTCACATTGTGGAAGAAGCGGTTCTGCCTTGTGCCCCGTTCTCAGAAGGGGTCAATATATCAAGTGGGCGGAGCCGAAGTGTGGCGTATTGCCGGGACCGGATATCTGTCCGGAACCCCAAAGAAGACGTCCGAAGACTGGCCTTCAGAATGGTTTTATATAGAAGACGCCCCCCTCCCGGATACTATTCGAATCGGCCTTCCTGAGTTCGACAACGCTCCTTTGAAGAAGCACCGGAGCTAGCGTCCATGGAGCTCCCTGGAGGAAGATGACATGGACGTTCTTTACCTGATGAGCCGGATAAGTTTGTTAGCTCGATCTGGATTGACCATGATCGAGGTCATGGCCACATGTATTATGCGGGGGGTGCAGCCGCTTCAGTATAGAGGCCACCCCATGTGGGATTTCAATGGGGAGGATGACACCACCCGCTACGGCCGTAAAGGGCCGGGATCGGTTGATGATCTAATAAAGATCTTATCCACTTTGTACAAGGGAGAAGAGGAGGAATTCCTCCATGTCAACCCGCAGGGTGGATTTTCTATGTACAATCCTCCGAGCTGGGTAAGCGGAGACTTTTTCTCACCCATCCGTTTCATATTCCCATAGTTAAGTATTCAGCCTAGCGATTTCAACACAGGAGCTGCGCCAGGCTGTAAGGGAGATAAACAACCCCCCTCCACAGCCCGAGGACCCGAAAAGGTCCCTTGACCCGGCCTCCCTGGAGGATCCGGACATATCTGTGGAGCTGATCGATGGGGTATTTTACCAATTGAGCAATGACAGCGCCTTGGTAGCCATTACGGCCGATTACCCTGGGCTACTTCCAGCCTCACAGGTAACTGAGACCGAAGTCCCAGCACTTTGAAAAGGGATCCGTCCTTGCATGTTTTTGATTACCGTATAACAACCGTGTTTTGCAGGGGAGGTCCTCGAGGTGGAAGGCCGAGCCTGCGGCGACTAGCCAACAAGGGGCCGCGAGGCCAGGCAGGCTGAAAAAGACCCACAGTCCGGATTGAGACACCGGCGCAGCAGTACAGCGCGCCGTCTTTATTCCAAGACATTATTCTCAGAGGCATATTAACACCCATGCCTTCTTTTTAGGAAAAAGAGCGCTCGCCGGACTATACCCGGAGAGGCTACTAATCGCGCCTCCACCAACCAGGCTCCAAGGGCGGATTCGGAGGCGGGAACGAATACAAGGCGTGCGCCGGGCGCTCCTCCGGCAGAGGATGCGGATAAACTGTCCGCCACCAATTCCGATGTGGAAAGTGCCATGAACCACAGGCGTCGCCGGACTGTTCTTTGTGATGCTTGTTTCTCCCAAGAGGCATTGGATGCCTTCAACTCGGGAGATGCGTACCTCTGTGCCGCTCAAAATGGTCTAGCCAGAGCCACGGAGCAGTATGTAAAAGACATACGGGTGAGAAAATTTGGTGGTTATATATATCAGTAGCCCCTGAGACTTGAAACAGTTAGAATAACTGATTTAAGGATCATTTGTTATGCAGGTTCTTACAGAAAAGAATACCCAACTGTCCCAGGAGCTGGAAGAGTGCAAAGCCCAACTTCAGGCCGCAGCAGGGGAGCCCAAAGAGACCCCCTCTGGTAATATATCCTTCAAATGATAAGTATCATATAGAATGCGGCGTATATGCAGATCTGACGATAAAATTGCAGATGACGCTGGAGTAAATCCGGATAAGCAACAGCTCCTATGCCAGCTGAAGGCCAGTGAGAGCGTGCTTATGAGGGTGAGGCAGGAGAAGAATGATCTCCTAGATGCCAACACCAAGCTAGGCGTGGAACTAAAAGATGTTCGTGCCCAACTGTCGAACTCTGTTAAAGAGAATCGGCGGCTTCGACACGGCATATTTAGTAAGTGCTTGAACGAAATTTGAAAAAGAGTTTGGCGAGGAAGCTGGCTGACAGAGTTATGTCTGTAGGTATGCTAACAGGTCGTCCTGCCGAGGAAATGCCCCGGTTCTACGGGTGATCTTCTTCTCGAGCTCTCACAACTGCACGAACGAGTTCGGCAGGTGATGCAAGGCATCGCCCAGGCCTTGTGGCCATCCATCTCCATGCCCGAAGGCCTTGGAGAGCTTGCGGAGAAGCTGAAGGAAGCGCGGCGGCACTTCCAATTATGGAAGATATCGGCCTGCCGTCAGGGCGCCAGGGAAGCCTGGGCAATGGTGAAGACACGGTACACGAAGGCTGACCTGAACCACATGGCCGAAGTCGGACCTGTGGGGCCCGATGGGAAGGAGATCCCTGTGAGCTTAGTGTACGGCCAAGTAGAATTGGCGGCAAAGTATTCCCAACAGGACTGTAGACTAGACAGCCTATTGGATGGTATTGAAGAGGAATTCAACCAGTCAAATTGACTATGTAATTTAAAGTGACATGTATAATGCCTTCTAGCCGGATTGTAGATCGTTTGTCGTGGCGGACCTTTTCGCTTCAACCTCGGGACCTGACGGTCCGGAGTGTATCCGAATACCCTCTCGGTTATGTAAGAACCGGGGCATGCATGGAGACCAGTCATAGGGGTCATTAGTGCTTTAACGGACAAGTGCCCAACTAGTTATGTTATATTACATGGTTAGTAAGAAACATCTTCCAGGGAGAATAGTTCCGTTAGGGGATCCTTTCCCTGGGAGGCATGCCCTAAAGTGCATGTCCGGACTGCGAGAAGAGACGAATAAAAAACATCTGGGGGCGCATAAGTAAATAAGTGAAAAATAATCTTTAGTTCACCGACCGAATATTCCCTTAAGAACACTAGCTTTAGGCTTCACCCAGTCTGAGGTACACATCCGGCTGACCCGGCAGTAACAATCGCAGAGGTGCTCCCCTTATGCCCTAGCTGAATTAACGGGAACGTAGGGCATAAGTACAAGAGCCAGGCAACCCAGCTTGGCCAAAACTTAAGTCATATCGATGCATATAATGGTGAATAAAGGGTACATGCGGAAGGATAACACATGTGTTGGGCATAAAGCCCGTATGAATAAGCTTCTGTTAAAGAAGCCCCCAGGTGTAATGAGCGCGGATAGCGCGTCAGTTGCGTGCAAACAAGGCACGAATGGGCCCCTAAAGGCTGTGAGAGAAAAGAAAAGGAGAAGGAGAAAAATATAAGACATATAGTGTATAAAAATGGACAGAGGAAGGAGACGAACACAGAGTCCGGCGTTAGGCGTATAATCTTCAAAGTCAGGCTGCATTCCATGGGTTCGGCTCGAGTCGATTATCCGATGCATCCCGCAGACGGTACGCTCCACCAGTCCGGACTTGGTCAATGATGAAGGGACCTTCCCATTTGGGCTTGAGTTTGTTCTTTTTCTTATTCGGCAGGCGTAGAACTAACTCGCCAATATTGTAAGTTTTGGCCCGTACTTCTCTGCTTTGGTATCTTTAAGCCTGTTGTTGATAGAATGCGGAACGGGCTTTTGCCACGTCACGCTCCTCCTCCAAGGCGTCCAAACTGTCCTGCCGATCGAGCTCGGCTTCTCTTTCTTCGTACATGCGCACTCGAGGTAAGTCATGAATAATGTCGTAGGGCAGAACCGCCTCTGCGCCGTATACCATAAAGAATGGTGTGTATCCGGTAGTGCGATTCGGCGTGGTCCGCAACCCCCAGAGTATGGAGTCGAGATCCTCTACCCAATGCGTGTTAGATTCCTTGAGGGACCGCACTAATCTGGGTTTGACGCCGCTCATGATAAGACCATTTGCTCGCTCGACCTGACCGTTAGTTTGTGGGTGATAGACTGAAGCATAATCAAGCTTGATGCCCATGTTTTTGCACCAGAGTTTTACCTCATCGGCCGTAAAGTTCGTGCTGTTATCAGTGATGATGCTGTGGGGGACGCCGTAACGGTGTACGACCTCGGATATGAAGTCTATCACCGGTCCGGATTCGACTGTCTTAACAGGCTTGGCTTCTATCCATTTGGTGAACTTATCCACCATGACTAGTAAGTATTTTTGCTTGTGGGTTCCTCCTTTAAGGGGTCCAACCATGTCAAGCCCCCAGACTGCGAAGGGCCAGGTGATGGGGATAGTTTGGAGGGCGGTGGGTGGCATATGGCTTTGGTTATCAAAAAGCTGGCAACCAACGCATCATTGGACTAAGTCTTGAGCGTCTGCCCGGGCCGTCGGCCAATAGAAGCCTGTACGGAAGGCCTTGCTTACAAGGGCCCGGGCCTCCACGTGGTGACCGCCGAGTCTGGCATGAATTTCAGCCAGAAGATTCCGCCCTTCCTCTTCGGAGATGCACCTTTGAAGGACTCCGGTGGTGCTTTTCTTATAAAGCTCTCCCTCATGCACTTTATAGGCTTTAGATCGCCGCACTATGCAGCGTGCCTCATTTTGGTCCGCGGGAAGTTCCTGCTTAGTTAGGTAGGCTAGGAATGGTTCTGTCCATGGGGCGATGACTGCCATTATTACATGGGCTGAAGATGTTATTTCGTTGGCAGAACCTCCAATTATGTCAGAACATTCGGTGTCGGGCAGTGCGGTTTGGTCCGGGCTGTTATTTCCGGGTTCCCCTTCCCATACTATGGATGGCTTGAACAGCCTCTCCAAGAAGATGCTGGGAGGGACGGCATCGTGTTTTGCGTCGATGCGTGCCAGGACGTCTGCTGCCTGATTGTTTTCCTGGGCTATACGGTGAAATTCGAGCCCCTCGAACCGAGCTGACATTTTTAGGACGGCATTGCGATAAGCTGCCATTTTCGGATCCTTGGCATCAAAGTCTCCATTTATTTGGGATATCGCGAGGTTCGAATCCCCGCGCACCTCTAGGCGTTGAATGCCCATGGATACTGCCATCCGGAGACCATGTAGAAGGGCCTCATATTCGGCTGCGTTGTTGGAGTCCGTATACATTATCTGTAGTACATATTGAACTGTATCTCCTGTTGGGGATGTCAAAATGACGCCAGCCCCCAAACCAGCCAACATTTTGGAGCCGTCGAAGTGCATGATCCAGTTTGAATATGTGCCGTACTCTTTAGGGAGTTCGGCTTCCGTCCACTCGGCGACGAAGTCGGCCAAAACTTGCGACTTAATAGCTCGCCGTGGCTTGTAAGTTATGTAGAACGAGAGGAGCTCAATGGACCATTTGGCAATCCGGCCCATCGCGTCGCGGTTGTTTATAATATCGTTAAGTGGTACTTCTGAGGCTACCGTTATCGAACACTCTTGAAAGTAGTGTCGCAGCTTCCGGGATGCCATAAATACCGCGCACGCTATCTTTTGATAATGCGGGTACCGTGACTTGCATGGAGTAAGGACAATGGACACATAGTAAACTGGTTTTTGAAGGGGGAATTTGTGTCCGTCCGTTTCTCATTCGACGACGAGCACTGCGCTTACTACTTGATGAGTTGCCGCAATGTATAATAGCATTGGTTCGCCAATGTTTGGCGCGGCCAGGACTGGGTTTGTTGCCAATATGGCTTTTATTTCGTTGAGTCCGGCCGTGGCGGCATCCGTCCACTCGAAGTGTTCAGTGCGCCGGAGGAGGCGATAAAGGGGTAATGCCTTTTCTCCCAAGCGGGAGATAAAGCGGCTTAGAGCCGCCACGCATCCGGTCAATTTTTGTATTTGTTTGAGGTCCTTTGGGATGTCCAATTGTGATAGAGCTCGGATCTTGGCTGGATTTGCTTCAATTCCTCTACCGGATACAGTGAAGCCCAAGAGCTTTCCGACTGGTATGCCGAAAACGCATTTTTCTGGGTTGAGCTTGATGTCATATGTTCGGAGGTTATCGAATGTGAGCCTCAAGTCGTCTACTAGAGATTCGACATGCTTGGTTTTGACGACCACGTCATCTACGCATGCCTCCACTGTTTTGCCGGTCTGGTTTGCCAGACATGTCTGAATCATGCGCTGATATGTTGCGCTGGCGTTTCTGAGCCCGAAGGGCATTGTGTTGAAGCAGAATGGGCCGTACGGTGTGATGAATGCCGTTGCGGCTTAGTCTGGCTCTACCACTTTAATTTGATGGTAGCCGGAGTATGCGTCGAGGAAACACAATGAATCGTGTCCTGCGGTAGCGTCGATGATTTGATCGATGCGGGGGAGGGGGAAGGGATCCTTTGTGCAGGCCTTGTTAAGGTCCTTAAAATCGACGCACAAGCGCCAGGATTTGTCCTTCTTTGGTACCATCACTAGGTTTGCTAGCCATTCCGGATGTTTTATGTCTCTAATGAATCCGGCCTCCAATAGCTTGGCTAGTTCCTCTCCCATGGCTTGTCTCTTAGGTTCGGAGAAACGCCGAAGAGCCTGCTTGACTAGCTTGAATCCTTTGAGGATATTTAGGCTGTGCTCGGCCAGCCTACGCGGGATTCCTGGCATGTCTGAAGGGTGCCAGGCAAAAATGTCCCAGTTCTCACATAGGAACTCTCGTAGTGCGGCGTCGACATCAGGGTTTAATTGTGCCCCGATGGAAACTGTTTTTGTAGGGTCCGTTGGATGGACTTGGAATTTGACTATTTCGTCCGCCGGTTTAAAGGATGTGGACTTGGATCTTTTATCGAGTATCACGTCGTCCCTGTTCACCGTGGAGCACAGCGCAGCCAGTTCCTCGGCCGCTAGGGCTTCGGATAGTGCCTCGAGGGCCAGTGCGGCTGTCTTATTTTCAGCGCGGAGTGCTATGTCCGGATCACTAGCAAGAGTGATGATTCCGTTGGGCCCGGGCATTTTGAGCTTCATGTACCCGTAATGGGGTATGGCTTGGAAGATTGTAAACGCCTCCCGCCCTAGTAGAGCATGGTATCCGCTGCTGAACGGGGCCACTTGGAATGTTATTTCTTTGGACCTGTAATTATCCGGCGTGCCGAATACCACATCTAGTGTGATTTTCCCAGCACAGCGTGCTTCCCGACTGGGGATGATTCCTCTAAAGGTTGTGCTACTTTGCTCAATGCGGCTCCAGTCTATTTCCATCTTTTGAAGAGTTTCCTCATAGATGAGGTTTAATCCGCCGCCGCCGTCCATGAGTACCTTGGTGAGTCGAAAGCCGTCCACGATTGGACTGAGGACCAATGCGGCTGGTGCTGGGGCTGTTCGGAATTTAGGTTCGTCACTGGCATTGAAGGTAATAGCCGTGTCACTCCAAGGATTTATTGCTGCTACGTGGCAGATTTCGGCCATGCTGCGGAGTGTTCGCTTGCGTCTATTATTTGATGCGAAGGTCTCAAAGACCATTAACACCGTATTGTTGTCCACGAGATGGTGCTCTGTGGTATTTGGGAGGAGTAGATCCTCACCACTTTTGGCCACCTGCCGGAGTATCCAACATGCTCTAAGGCTGTGCGTTGGTATTGCATCCGCTGTACTATGAATTTTGCAGGGTCCGTTGAGCCATCCCTCCAGTACGGTTCCTTGCCCCGTAGAGGGCTTTTGCTTTTTGGTAGTTAACCCATGTGTATTGTGATAGTGCACCCTTTTATTTCGGACTGGGTTTGTGTTCAGGGCCGGATTATCCCAAAAGTTTGTTTCGGTTTTCCAGGCACTTTCCATCGCACAGTACTTTCGCACTATGGACGCCAAGTCAGCGAAGCGTGTTATCTCACGGCGATTTATGGCGTTAAGGATTCCCTTGTCCGTGCAATTATTGCGGAAAAATAAGATTGCGTCTTCCTCGCGACAGTCCTTAACCTTGCTCATCGCAAGGAGGAATCTGGCCCAGTAGTGATGTACTGTTTCCTGGGGCTCTTGCCTGATTTGGGATAGATCGCTTATGTTTGGGTGGGTGGGTGGAATTGAATCCGAATCCTCACCCAATCTGAGACTCAGGGGCAAAGGAGTTTCCGAACTCAGAAGTTTGGATTCTTGGATGTTTTCCAATAAATCTAGCCCGCTGCCTGACTCTAGGTTCAGGTCTTGAGTGACGTCCTCCCCTCCGCGGGTATCCGGCTTGGAGGGATCGGGAATCCGGACATAGCTAGTCCTTAAGATAGATGAAGGGTTGCCGCATTGTTCCTCCACCACTGCAACGTGATGGGTGACCTGGGGAGAGTTGATCTCTCTCAGATCGGGTTCAGGCCCAATTTGATCATAGTCTGTAGCGACTCCCAGGGCGGCGATGCGATCCAAGAGTTCGTTTAGGGAAGAGAGCTCCATTGGATCTAACTGCTCGGCGAGTTCCGAGTCGACGTGAAGATTGCTTTCGATGACCTGAGAAGTCATCATCGGCGCAGAGGCCGAACAGGCGGTCATAAGAAAACCACCTAGCCGGAGAGTTTGGCCGACGGCCAAAGCTCCCTTAGCAATAGTGCCGTCTTTAAAGACGGGATGAGGCATCCTTCCTGATGGCGACGGCATAGCTGAACTCTCAATGAAAGCAGCAATGTCGGTGTCAAAACCGGCGGATCTCAGGTAGGGGGTCCCGAACTGTGCGTCTAGGCCGGATGGTAACAGGAGGCAGGGGACACAATGTTTTACCCAGGTTCGGGCCCTCTTGATGGAGGTAAAAGCCTACGTCCTGCTTGATTAATATTGATGATATGGGTAGTACAAGAGTAGATCTACCACGAGATCGGAGAGGCTAAACCCTAGAAGCTAGCCTATGGTCTGATTGTATGTTGTTCTACAGACTAAAACCCTCCGGTTTATATAGACACCGGGAGGGGCTAGGGTTACACAAGGTCGGTTACAAAGGAGGAGATATGCACATCCGTATTGCCTAGCTTGCCTTCCACGCCAAGTAGAGTCCCACCCGGACATGAGACGAAGTCTTCAATCTTGTATCTTCATAGTCCAACAGTCCGGCCAAAAAATATAATCCAGCTGTCTGGAGACCCCCTAAACCGGCAGATCTCGGGTAGGGGGTCCCGAAGTCTTCGGAGCCGAAGTCGAGCATGTCGGTTAAGTTGTCGACAGTGGCTACTAAGTGGGTGGTGGGTGGGCAACGAATTTCTTCGTCGTCCGCATCCCATTCTAGCCGGACATAGTTCGGCCAAGGTTCTCCTGACAGGGAGAGAGACCTTAATGAATTTAGCACATCTCCAAAAGGTGAGTGCTGAAACATATCCGCGGAGGTGAACTCCATGATCGGCGCCCAGTCGGACTCGACAGGCACGGATACGAGCGGCTCGGAGTCCGTGGCCGAAGATGAATCCAGTGGTTCAGCAACACGGGTCTCATAAGGGGTGAAGTCAGTATCCGGCTCTATCGCCGCTGAGAGTGCGGCCTCCATGGCGGGGTCCATCCCTCCGCTCTCGGATTGCGCGACTTGTTCCAGGTTAAAAACCGGAGTAGCTACGGATGCGATCTCTCGAACACCGTCCGACGGTAGAGTTACGTCTTGCTCGTCGTGACTGCACGGCGCGTCCGGCATGGGCTCAAATCCGTCAAAGATCAAGTCTTCATGGACATCGGCCGTATAGTTCAAGTTTCCAGATCTGACCTGATGGCCAGGGGCGTAGCTCTCAATCTGCTCCAGATGGCCAAGCGAATTGGCCCGAAGTGCAAAGCCGCCGAATATGAAGATCTGTCCGGGGAGGAAAGCCTCACCCTGGACCCCATCGCTAGCGATGATCGAAGGAGCCATTGAGCCTTGTGGTGACGACACAGTGGAACTCTCAATGAAAGCACCAATGTCGGTGTCAAAACCAGCGGATCTCGGGTAGGGGGTCCCGAACTGTGCGTCTAAGGCGAATGGTAACAGGAGGCAGGGGACACGATGTTTACCCAGGTTCGGGCCCTCTTGATAGAGGTAATACCCTACGTCCTACTTGATTGTTCTTGATGATATGAGTATTACAAGAGTTGATCTACCACGAGATCAGAGAGGCTAAACCCTAGAAGCTAGCCTATGGTATGATTGTATGTTGTCCTACGGACTAAAACCCTCCGGTTTATATAGACACCGGAGGGGGCTAGGGTTACACAAGGTCGGTTACAAAGGAGGAGATATGCATATCCGTAGTGCCTAGCTTGCCTTCCACGCCAAGTAGAGTCCCATCCAAACACGGGACGAAGTCTTCAATCTTATATATTCGTAGTCCAACAGTCCGGCCAAGGGATATAGTCCGGCTGTCCGGAGACCCCCTAATCCAAGACTCCCTCACATGCCTACATTACATCGATGAATTGGAGCTAGTTCTGTGTCACCCTAGGTTATGACTGTTACATGATAAACCACATCCGGCATAATTCTCCATCACTGATCCATTGCCTACGAGCTTTCCATATATTGTTCTTCGCTTATTTACTTTTCCGTTGCTATTGCTATCATCATTACAAAATACCAAAAACACTACTTTTGCTATCGTTACCTTTTGCTATCGTTACCACTACTATCATATTACTTTGCTACTAAATACTTTGCCGCAGATATTAAGTTTCCAGGTGTGGTTGAATTGACAACTCAGCTGCTCATACTTGAGAATATTCTTTGGCTCCCCTTGTGTCGAATCAATAAATTTTTGGGTTGAATACTCTACCCTCAAAAACTGTTGCGATCCCCTATACTTGTGGGTTATCAAGACTATTTTCTGGCGCCATTGCCGGGGAGCATAACTCTATTCTTTGAGTCACTTGGGATTTATATCCGCTTATCATTATGAAGAACTTGAGAGATCCAAAAACCAAGATTTATCCCTCAACTACGAGGGGACGTAAGGAACTGCCATCTAGCTCTGCACTTGATTCACCTTCTGTTTTGAGTAAGCTCGCGACACCTAAACCTGCTTCTGCTATTCATTCTGATATGTCGCATGTTATTGATGATGCCACTTCTATTATGCATGATACTTATGATGAAACTACTTCTATGCTTGATAATATTGTGCCACTTGGTGAATTTCTTGAGGAACAACTTGCTAGGGTTAGAGAGAGTGAGAATATTGAATCTGATAATACTGATGAAAGTGATGATGAAGACTCACCTGTTATTCCTGAGGGTTATATTTTTGATAAAGAAGCTTCTTTAGCTATTTAGCTTGCAAAGATAGATACGAACTCAAGAGGTTATTAGCTAAATGGAAGCAGTAATCTCTAAATGCTAGAATGAAACCTGACCCCACTTTTGCTACTTCACCTATCTGTGTTACTAATAAGGATTATGAATTCTCTGTTGATCCTGATATAATTACTTTGGTTGAATCCGATCCTTTTCATGGCTATGAATCTGAAACTGTTGTGGCACATCTTACTAAATTAAATGATATAGCTACCCTGTTCACTAATGATGAGAGAACTCGTTACTTTTATATCCTTAAATTATTTCCATTCTCATTAAAGGGTGATGCTAAGATATGGTTTAATTCTCTTGATCCTGGTTGTGTGCGTAGTCCCCAGGATATGATTTATTACTTCTCTGCTAAATGTTTCCCTGCTCATAAGAAACAAGCTGCTTTAAAGGAAATATACAACTTTGTGCAAATTAAAGAAGAGAGTCTCCCACAAGCTTGGGGGAGGCTTCTCCAATTACTTAATGCTTTGCCTGATCATCCTCTAAAGAAAAATGAAATACTTGATATCTTTTATAATGGACTAACCGATGCCTCCAAAGATTACCTGGATAGTTGTGCTGGTTCTGCTTTCAGGGAAAGAACACCGGATGAAGCTGAAATTCTATTGAATAATATGTTGACAAATGAAAATAATTGGACACCTCCCGAGCCAGTTCCTGAGCCTATTCCTAAACCAACTCCGAAGAAGAGAGGTATTCTATTTCTCAGTTCTGAAGATATGCAAGAGGCAAAGAAATCTATGAAAGAAAAGGTATTAAAGCTGAAGATGTTAAGAATTTACCTCCTATTAAATACATGGTCTTAATTTACCGCCTGTTGAAGAAACATATGATCTTAATCCATTACCTATTGAAGAAACTCATGGTCTTGATAACCCGACATAGGTAGTAAAGGTAAATTCTCTCTATAGATATGATAAAGCTGAAATCCCATTTACTAAATTTGCTAGCCCATGCTTAGATGAGTTTTATAAATTTATGGCTAAGAAAGAAGACTTTAATGCTTATTTTGGTAGACAATTGAAATACAATTCAAATATGCTTGAACACTTGGGTGATTATATGGCTAATGTCAAAGGTGAACTTAAACTTATTAGTAAACATGCTTCTATGGTTACCACTCAAGTAGAACAAGTACTTAAAGCTCAAAATGATTTGCTCAGTGAATTGAATAGTAAGAATAATGATAATGCTGTTAGAGTGGCTACTAGAACTGGTAGAATGACTCAGGAACCTTTGTATCCTAAAGGCCACCCTAAGAGAATTGAGCAAGATTCTCAGAGAAATAATGTAGATGCACCTAGTCCTTCTAATAGGAAGAAAAAGAAAAATGATAGGACTTTGCATGCTTCTAGTAAACCTATTACTGAAACACCCGAGAATCCAAATGATACTTCTATCTCTAATGCTGAAACACAATCTGGTAATGAACCTGAATCTAGTGATAATGTTAACGATAATGTTCATGATGATGCTCAACCTAGTAATGATAATGATATAGAAATTGAACCTGCTGTTGATCTTGATAACCCACAATCAAAGAATCAACGTTATGATAAGAAAGACTTTGTTGCTAGGAAACACGGTAAGAAAAGAGAGCCTTGGGTTCAGAAACCCATGCCTTTTCCTCCCAAACCATCCAAGAAAAAGGATGATGAGGATTTTGAGCGCTTTGCTTAAATGATTAGACCTATCTTTTTGCGTATGCGATTAACTGATATGCTTAAAATGAATCTTTATGCTAAGTACATGAAAGAAATTGTTACTAATAAAAGAAAGATACTGAAAGCTGAAATTTCCACCATGCTTGCTAATTATACTTTTAAGGGTGGAATACCAAAGAAACTTGGAGATCCAGGAGTACCCACTATACCATGTTCCATTAAAAGAAACTATGTTAAAACTGCTTTATGTGATCTTGGAGCCGGTGTTAGTGTTATGCCTCTCTCTTTATATCATAGACTTGATTTGAATAAGTTGACACCTACTGAAATATCTTTGCAAATGGCTGATAAATCAACTGCTATACCTATCGGTATTTGTGAGGATGTGCCTGTTGTAGTTGCAAACGTTACTATTTTAATGGACTTTTTTATTCTCGATATTCCCGAGGACGATAGTATGTCTATTATTCTTGGAAGACCCTTTTTGAATACTGCAGGTTTATTGATTGCACTAAGGGCAATGTCACTTTTCATGTTAATGGTAATGAGCATATGGTACACTTTCCGAGGAAACAACCTCAAGTCCATAGTATCAATTCTATTGGAAAATTCCATCGATTATATTTGGAGGTTTTGAATTTCCTCTTCCTGCTGTCAAGAAGAAATATGATATTCTTATTATTGGGGATGTTCATATCCCCGTTGAGGTAACATAGTGTTATTCGAAATTTCTCTGGTTCCATGTTATTCGGAATGAGTTCGTTAACAAGACTTGATCAACCTTGTTAGTGGATTCCTTTTGATGAGCATGAGATGGATGAAACTAGAAGGCACAACCTTCTATACCCCACTTTTACTTTCTGTTATTTATATTAAATAAAATAAAATAGTATTTTTCTGTCTGTTATCTGATTTATCCGTGCAATATAAAAATACCCCAAAAATAAAAGTTCTCCAAATGCCCTGAAATTTAAATATGATTTTTTCTGGAATATTTGAGAATATTTGGCACTGAGAACACAATAGGAGGAGCTGGCACCTGGCCACAAGGGTCAGGGGCACGCCCTACCCCCTGGGCACGCCCCCTACCTCGTGGGCCCATGGTGGCCCTCCTCCACTTATCCTTTCACCCACACATTCCTTCTTCCTCCCGCAAACACGAATATCCAGCTCAAACCCGAGTCCAAGCTCATTTTGCTGCCATTTTCGATCTCCTTGCTCAAAGCACTTCTCACAAAACTGCTTGTGGAGATTGTTCCTTGGTATGTGACTCCTCCATTGGTCCAATTAGTTTTTGTTCTAGTGCTTTATTCATTGCAAATTTGTGCTGCCTAGGTGACCATGTTCTTGAGCTTGCATGTCAAATTTATATGGTTCCAAGTAGTTTTGATGCATGATATAGGCTCTAGGCACTTGTATGAGTAGCTGCTATCAATATTATTGAGTTTGGCTTACTTTTATTTTTGAAGTTGCTAAAAATTTCAGAATTTTTCAGAAAATGATAAAGAGATTTTTGAGGGGCTCATCGAGCCGTAGCTCAAGGGAAAAGCAAAATGAAGAGGCACAAAAGCCCAAGTATAATCTGCCTCGCACCGCGGAGGTTAGGCCGTGTGAATGGCCCTCCGATGAATTCTTGAGAGCAACCGGGATTTATGAGGATTTTTATGAATTGGCTAAGAAGGCAGGCCTCACCGACTTCCTCCACGACCAACGCGAGCAGTATCTCTTACTCACCAATACTTTTGTGAAAAACTTCTACTATTATCCTAGGGAATCACCTCCTTTAGTAGAGTTTCATTTATATGATGTGGTTAAGAAGATGTCACTTTATGATTTTTGTCGGGTTTGTTTGATCCCTTTCGAGGGAAAAATAGAGGAACCACATCGTGACGATGTGGATGGGTTTATTGATACCATCACCGTTGGGGAAACGAGGAAGGTTTCCGATGCACGAATCACTAGCATACATTTTCCTGTTTTACGCTACTTTGCAATATTTGCTAGTCGTTTCTTAATTGGTCGCAGAAACTAATGAAACCTTAGTGTTCATGACATTATTATTTTGTTCCACGGGTTATTCTGTGATAACTCTGTGAGTATGGGCGGCGTAAACTGGCCGGAAGTATGACCCGGCCGGATTAGACGTTTCATTGGTAAACCGCCAGAGGATTGGTGACTTACGTGTCTGGCGGTTCACTGGTATGACGATTCACGAGCCTGAAGACTCATTGGTGACCCGACGCGTGTTCCAGATGGATGACAAGGCCCAAGGCCCAGCATGCTGGTTTATGTTAATGGTGGGCCGGTTTAAGAGGAAAGGCATGAGGAACATTTATCTTACAAGGAGTTAAGACCTGGACTTGTATCCGGTTTGTATTAGAGATAGATTAGTCCTAATCCTAATAGGACTCTACATGTAACCCGCCCCTCCAACATATATAAGGAGGGGCAGGGCTCCCCAAAAGGGACAAGATTGACAAGTTCCACAAGTTGGACAAGTTAGGTTTAGACGATAGCCCTCGAGATAGAGCACTCTTGTAACCGTGATCATCATCATCAATATCAATGAAGCAGGATGTAGGCTTTTACCTCCACCGTGAGGGGCCGAACCTGGGTAAAACATCGCGTCTCTCGTCCCGCTCAACCCCTCTCAAGCTACCACATAGATGCGTTGGCCTCGCGACTAAGTCCTGACACTAAGGACATCTGCCGTGACAATTCCACGACAGTTGGCGCCCACCGTGGGGCCTGCGCACGATGGTGTTGAATTCCTGGAGGGATCTCTCCTAGGATCGAGGAGCTCGCGATTAAACCCGATGAAGAAAAAGAATGGCTCAAGAAGATGCGGAAAAGATCACACGAGGAGAGCCGGCAACAGGAGCCTGCAAATTCATCATTTTGTGATCAAAGATTGTGATTAACCTGGAGCTGGCATGTACAAGATTAGATCAAGATTTGAGATCAAGAAGTTAGGGTTCCATCGTCCGCGCCGCCGGATGTAACAAAGCAATTCATCGAAACCGTTTATATGCCAAGACCGAGGTCGACAAGGAGTTGATCCGCTGTGCATATGCGTTGAAATTGTTCCAAGGTTACAGCCAGATCTGTCAAGTCCCTAGAAGGCCAGACGTGACGAGGCAATCATCCAAGTTTACCCGTGTACAACCGGGCCAACCATCGGATCTCCGTGGTCAACCTCGATCGGTTGTTGAAAAAAAAGGCCACGACCTGGAAACGGAGCCGGCCACAATCCAGATTCCTCCCGCGCCCACGACCTCGTTTCGAGGCGCCCATCTCCACTGCCCTGAGCCGCCAGGCCTTCCCCGCCCATTCGTTGATGGCGCGCGACTCATCCGCATCTGTGTCTGATCCGCCCGGTCGTCTCCCCTGCACCGCGTGCCTGCTACGCGTCAGACCACAATCGCCATGAGCCGCCCGTGGCCTCCGCCACCTCTTCTAATGCGGTCCAAAACCGAGCCGCCTATGTGCTGTTCCAACTAGCCAGTCTCCATGGAAGCAACCCGCTTCCTTCAAGGTTCTATCTGCAGTCCGCACGCGCGCACAAGCCGGCTTGCCGACTGCATCCGCTTCGCCTCGAGCACGGCTCTACCACCTCGCTGTTGCCGCAAGCCGCCGCCGCCCTTATGCTTTACCTTTTCAGCCAGCGCCTCGCCCTGTTCGGCCTTGCTCTTCCATGACAGTTGGCGCCCATTGTCAAGCCGCCGTCACCTCCGTTCTTTGCCACGCGCCGTGAGCTGCCTTGAGGTTGTGCCAAGCCGCCGCAGCTGCACCAGCCTCCGTCTCCGCCGGTGGTCGCGGACACACCAAGAGCTACTGTACTGCCTTCACTGTCGCGCCACGAGCCAGTCCGCAGTCGCGTGGTGAGCGGCCCTGCTGCCCCGGCACCAGTATCCATGATCATCCGGCAAAAAATACCAGGTGATATCCCTATTTTTATCAGCACATATTATTTTCTTCAAAGAACAATTACTCTGTCCTATAATATTTTTACATAGGACAATTTTTATACCATTCACAGACACGCGTATCACGGTCCGGTTTATATCAACGCGTCGGCCGACTCGCCCGTCTGCACCACCTTACAACACCACGGACGACTCACCCGTCCGCCCTGGCCACCGGTTCATGCGTCCGCACCGGTTTACAACGCGGAGGACAACTTACTCGTCCGCACAGGTTTACAATGCCGCGCCGGTTCATTCGTCTGCTCGTATGGCCGACTTGTCCATGATTGATTTCAGCTTCACCACGGTGATCATCAACTCCATGGTGGATATTTTTTGGCTAACATATCAGGTGAAATCCATCCACTATATTTTCATATTATATATTGCTTTCTTTAAAAAGAGCAAATACTTTGGCTTGCAAATTTTCCAATGCAGGACAAATTGTCTATCACAAAAAAGGATTATTATATCGCTGAGCTATTGGATAACCCATGCCGGTTTATATCGCGATCCAGTCCGCATCAACTCGTCAGGATCATGCGAATTACCCAATAACGCATGCACAGGCCGCCGTCCCTGCAGTCCGGTCTACATCAGCATACGGCTGATTTTCCCCGTCTGCACCGGCTTACAATGCCGCGGCTGACTCATCTGTCCGAGCTGCCTCTGATGCCGCGGTTGTCCTTGTCATCCGTCTCTCGCGGCCTGGTCTACATCAACATACCAGGCCGCACCTGTGTGCATGAGCTATTTATTGAGTATGAACAAGTCATAGCTTGGGTAGCCTAGTTTTTCTTTCAACAAAATGGAGGCAAATTATCATATACTATCAACCGCCGTCTGCACTGGGTGGTTCAACGGGCAGGCGCATAAAGTCGCCGCCACTGCAGTTTTGGTTAAACTTCAAATCGCCAGTTAGAAGGAACCATTGGCCGAGTTGCTGACACGGCTCATATGGGATCATTTATAACCCGCCGCAGTCACCTCAACCTTCTGTGGATTCACATCATGCTATTAGCACCAATGATATACAAGTTATGCCGGTTTATATCATGGTCAAATATGGAGAGCCTCAAGCCAACTCCTCGAGTCACCTTTGAGACTCGGGGGCTACGATGACATGACTCAGAAAATCTTGCCAGTTTCAGCCGGTTTAAGAAACCCAGGACGATGGAGGGAAAGATAACCCGGTCCCGGAGGCTACTGTTGTATTGATGAAAATTTAAAGGCCGTCAGAAAATTTCCGGCTTAGAAAGTATATGACAGTTACAAAATCCCGGCTCAATGAAGAAGATCCGGGTCATCAGAAAGGATTCCGATTTAAAATCCGGTTCAAAGGAAATCTGTTCTCCCACAAAGCTCTGGAGCGCTCAAATCCGGTTTAACAATGTCCGGTTCAAAAAGGAATTAACTTCTCGCAAACTCGAGTTTAAAGGTCGTCAGAAAATTTTCCAGCTGAAAATGAAGATTCCGGTTTAAAATCCGGTTTAAGGGAAAGATGTCTCCCACAAAGCTTTGAAGCTCTCAATATCCGGTTCAAGATCCCGGTTCAAGAAGAATTTATCTCTTGCAAAAAGTTAAAAATTGCCGAAGAGGACCTACTGCCACGATGCGTGGTTCAAACATGGGTATCCCGCCTTACTGGCCTGATATATTATTGATCACATGGGGGCTTCTGCTTCATAAAGCGGGATCTCTGTTCTTTTACATCATGTGTGGTTACACGGAGTTGTTCTAAAGCGGCCTCCGGTTTACCCCTTGAGTTCGCTTTTTAAAAGCATCATGTTATATCACTTGGAGGTTTGGTCGTGTCTGAACCAATACCATACCTCTTGATAGGCGAGAGCCACCAGATCACTTGGGGACTTGGTCACGTTTGAACCAGTCATGCCTCTTGATCGGTCTAAGGCCACAGAATCACTTGGGGGCTTGGTCGAACCCGAACCATTGCCATGCCACTTGGTCGGCATAAATGCCACGGTTTCATTTGGGGACCTAGCTGACTAGAACCATAGTTACACCTAACGGGAGCTTGGTCGTGTTCGGCCATGGCAACACCATTTGATCAGCTCAAATAAACCTTTTTTGCAAACGTTTTTGTCTTTGCTTTTGCTTCGCACTTTTCTTTGCAAGATACTTTTTTCTTTTTTATTACGTTTTTTTAAATCGACAAAGTTTTCAACCAATCAATTGACGGAACACAGTTCATGTCAATCTGGAGACTATTTGCCCGGTTTGATCCTTGTTGTTAATATCCTCTTATGGAGTAACACGGTGTTTATCACAACCCGACACGGTTTTATCATAAACCGGCACAATATGGAAGGAGTTATCAGTACTCAAGATTTGGGTTATCACCCTTACTACAAAAAGTTGGTAAAACCAACAATGTGATTCAATGTCACAGGTATGATATATTTCATATTTGATTATTCTTTAGTGCAGCCTTGGTTATAAACCCGGGTTATATGTTGGGCATTATGACTCGTTCGGCGGTAAACTGCCAGGACACTTTAAACTTGTTGTATGCAGAAACAGGTTTGTTAAACCGGCCTGGCTTTGGACTATAAGTCGCCAGTATATATATATATTTGGATTGCGCCATTGGAATCATGCGCTCATAAATCATTGGGTTATATTATTCAAATAGCCAAGTTTGGCTGAATTTTCATTATGGTATTGAATGAATAAGGTTTTCACCGGATTATGTTATCTTAAATAGCCAACATGGCTGGATTTTATTATGGTTATCAGTAACCAGTATTATGATTAGGGTTTTCAAAGTCGCATTAGCGCAATGGCTATTATATTATCAATGGATACGATTTATTGAAGGAATAGTCCCGAGTCGCTGCAGGCTTACGACTCGACACTTGGGGGCTAATGCAAAATCATTTTTTGCTCACGTTATTGAAGACCCGACTCATCACATTGTAATGAGCCGGCCCTTGGGGGCTACCAATTACTCCTGTCAACAATTCAAGGTACACAAGTTTTTATCCATTATATTGAAGGGTCCACTCCTCAGTTGGTAAAGCACAAAGCTCTTAACCTTGTGGACGTGGGTTCAAGCCCCATGATGGGAGTTACATCATATGATGTTATTTTCAATGAAGTATATATAAAGTCCCAGCTCAATATTATCTTACTGAACCGGCCCTTGGGGGCTACACTGATTGAAGTTTTTATAAGCAATTACAAGTCCCAGGTTGCTGCAAGCATGACAACCCGGCACTTGGGGGCTACATATATGGAGTATTCAGTTTATATAATTGAGATGAACAAACCGGATTTCTTCAAGGTTGAAACACTTATTGGAGCAAGTCTTAAGTTATCACTATGTTCTCCTCTTAAGACTTGGGGGCTACATGTATTATGCATATAAAGGAGGAACATCTTCATTTTATCAGTTTTGAGCAAATCAGGAAGATCAATTACATGACCCGGTGTCGACAACAATTATGACCCGGTGCCATCAATATTTATAAACCGGCCATTTTGGTAATATTAAACCGGCAAGTTTTACATCTTCAAACCGGCTGAATATCAGATAAGTACTTCAAGACCCATATTTCTTAAACCGGCGCTTTGGAAGCTGAATCAAGTGGATTATTCTTCACAATATTTCTCTGTGAGAAACCAATGTCAACAAATTGAGTATGAAGCTGGCTTGTTAACCCGGATTTTCTAGAAGGAGGAAATGACAAGGACTTAAGGATCATCAGATGCCGGTTTACAAGAATTCTTAACCCGGAGCACAACTTTCTTCTTGTGTTTATTTTGCAGTATAAGTTTACCATGGATAAATCCAAGCTAAACTTAGGGGCTAATGTCGGGGATATACCCCGCGGCGTAAACCGGCCGGAAGTATAACCCGGACGGACTAGGCGTTTCATTGGTAAACCGCCAGAGGATTGGTGACTTACGTGTCTGGCGGTTCACTGGTATGACGATTCACGAGCCTGAAGACTCATTGGTGACCCGGCGCGTGTTCCAGATGGATGACAAGGCCCAAGGCCTAGCATGCCGGTTTATGTTAATGGTGGGCCGATTTAAGAGGAAAGGCATGAGGAACATTTATCTTACAAGGAGTTAAGACCTGGACTTGTATCCAGTTTGTATTAGAGATAGATTAGTCCTAATCCTAATAGGACTCTACATGTAAACCGCCCCTCCAACATATATAAGGAGGGGCAGGGCTCCCCAAAAGGGACAAGATTGACAAGTTCCACAAGTTGGACAAGTTAGGTTTAGACGATAGCTCTCGAGATAGAGCACTCTTGTAACCGTGATCATCATCATCAATATCAATGAAGCAGGATGTAGGCTTTTACCTCCACCGTGAGGGGCCGAACCTGGGTAAAACATCGCGTCTCTCGTCCCGCTCAATCCCTCTCAAGCTACCACATAGATGCGTTGGCCTCGCGACTAAGTCTTGACACTAAGGACATCTGCCGTGACAATTCCACGACAGGCGGTATTATTGCTAAACGGTTGAGTCTGAACCGTACAAGGGGCCCCATCTTTGGTGGTATCTATGCTTCAGGCCTAGCTGCACATTTTAACATACCTATTAGGCATTATGAGAAGGAAGAAAAATTGCTGCCTCGTGTTTATTTAGATTATAAGAGTATGGTAGCACATGATTTCGTTATAAAGAACAGGGAAGGGGAGCTTAAATACAAATTGTTCTTTGATAAACATCATCCGGAGACTATTACCTTGCCTGCTCCTTCCTTGTTTGATTTATATGCAGGCCAGTACCTCGTCTCGCCAGAGGACATTCACGCCTACCGGAACCCTGCACCAGCCACAGAACCAGAGTCGGAACCACCAGTTGATCCTCCATGACAGTCAAATTACCAGTGGGATCCGGAGATGATTGCCAACCAGTGGCAATCAGAGTCTTCTTCATCACAGTACGACCCCAACTACTATTATGGATATCCGCCAGGCCAGCCGTGGCCATAGACCAACTTAGGCCAAAAGCCTAAGCTTGGGGGAGTATGTATTTCTCACCGACATTACATTTATGTTCACACACTCATTGCTAGATGTCGGTGCTCATACTTTTTCATTGTATCATCCATGCTAGTTTATTTCCTTTTTATGCTTTCTTCTTGTGTGTTTAATAAACCTTAAGAAAAACCAAAAAAATTAGTTGTAGCTTTTAATTAGTTTACTTTCCATGCTTGTAGTAGTAATTAAAAGGAAAACCCAAAAAGATTTCTTGCTCTTCTTTTGCTTGTTGGGAGCTTTCCCGTGTAAATAGTTTTATTTCTTTTCTTTTCTTTGGGGGTCGATAGGAGAAGACCATAATTAAATTGTCGAAGTGGCTCTTATATGCATAATTGTTGATCTGACAAAAGAGCCCATATTGCCTTGTCTTCTCCTGTTTATTGAATGCTTACAGATTCCAGCTTAGTCCAATGCACACGCACTATTATTATTATTCACATCATTCGGTCGTGCAAGTGAAAGGCAATTATGATGGTATATGATGGACTGATTGAGATGAACTCGACCTCTTTTGTTTTTGTAAATATGATTAGTTCATCGTTCCTGATTCAGCCTATTATGAATAAACAGGTTTGCAGTGACAACTAGAGATCATAGTTTCTTGTGCCATGCTTGATTAGCTGGGAGCTTATAATGGTTTACCTTGCGCGCCAACATGCTATTAAAATGGTTGTGATGTGGTATGATAGGGTGGTATCCTCCTCTGAATGATTTAAGTGACTTGACTTGGCGCATGTTCACGCATGTAGTTGAAACAAAATCAACATAACCTTCACGATATTTATGTTCATGGTGGATTATATCCTACTCATGCTTGCATTCGGTGTTGATTAATTTTAATGCATGTCCATGACTGTTGTCGCTCTCTAGCTGGTCGCTTCCCAGTCTTTTGCTAGCCTTCACCTGTACTAAGCGGGAATACTCCTTGTGCATCCAACTCCATAAACCCCAAAGTTATTCCATATGAGTCCACCATACCTACCTATATACGGTATCTACCTGCCGTTCCAAGTAAATTTGTATGTGCCAAACTCTAAACCTTCAAATAAATATCCTATTTTGTATGCTCGAATAGCTCATGTATCAACTAGGGTTGTCCATATCTTCCATGTTAGGCGGGTTATTCTCAAGAGGAGTGGACTCCGCTCCTCACTCACGAGAAAGTGGCTGATCACCGGGATGCCCAGTCTCATGCTTTATGCAAACTAAATCAAAATAATTGCAAACAAAACTCCCCCTGGGACTGTTGTTAGTTGGAGGCACTCATTGTTTCGAGCAAGCCATGGATTGATGCTTGTTGGTGGAGGGGGAGTATAAACTTTACCATCCTGTTTGGAAACCGCCTATAATGTGTGTAGCATGGAAGATATCGCCATCTCTTGGTTGTTATGTTGACAATAAAAGTATACCACTCAAAATATTATTCACCTCTATTTCAAAACCGAGCTCTGGCACCTCTACAAATCTCTGCTTCCCTCTGTGAAGGGCCTATCTATTTACTTTTTATGTTGAATCATCATCCTCTTTTTAAAAAGCACCAGTTGGAGAGCACCGCTGTCATTTGCATTCATTATTGTTAGTTTACATTGATTATGACTTGACTGGATCTCTTTTACCATGAATTACAATGTCTAGTCAGTCCTTGATCTTTAAAGGTGCTCTGCATTTATGTTTTGCGGTCTCAGAAAGGGCTAGCGAGATACCATCTTGTTATATCATATTATGATTGTTTTGAGAAAGTGTTGTCATCCGAGATTTATTATTATTGCTCGCTAGTTGATTATGCCATTGATATGAGTAAACTTGAGACCTAAGCGTGATTGTGAATATGGTTAGTTCATAATCCTTGCTGGAAACTTGAATGCTGGCTTTACATATTTACAACAACAAGAGCAAACAAATTTTGTAAAAGTTTTTCTTTATCACTTTCAGTTTGTCAACTGAATTGCTTGAGGACAAGCAAAGGTTTAAGCTTTGGGGAGTTGATACGTCTCCGTCGTATCTACTTTTCCAAACACTTTTGCCCTTGTTTTGGACTCTAACTTGCATGATTTGAATGGAACTAACCCGGACTGACGCTGTTTTCAGCAGAATTGCTATGGTTTATTTATGTGCAGAAACAAAAGTTATCGGATTGACCTGAAACTTCATGGAACATCTATTCGAAAAATATAAAAAATCGTTTCAAAAGATGAAGACCAGGGGGCCCACCACCTGTCCACAAGGGTGGGGGGCGCGCCCCCTACCTCATGGGCCCCCTGGAGCTCCTCCGACCTCAACTCCAACTCTATATATTTGCTTTCGGGGAGAAAAAAAATCAGAGAGAAGAATTCATCGCATTTTACGACACGGAGCCGCCGCCAAGCCCTAAAACCTCTCGGGAGGGCTGATCTGGAGTCCGTTCGGGGCTCCGGAGAGGGGAATCCGTCGCCATCGTCATCATCAACCATCCTCCGTCACCAATTTCATGATGCTCACCGCCGTGCGTGAGTAATCCCATCGTAGGCTTGCTGGACGGTGATGGGTTGGATGAGATTTATCATGTAATCGAGTTAGTTTTGTTAGGATTTGATCCCTAGTATCCACTATGTTATGAGATTGATGTTGCTATGACTTTGCTATGCTTAATGCTTGTCACTAGGGCCCGAGTGCCATGATTTCAGATCTGAACCTATTATGTTTTCATCAATATATGAGAGTTCTTGATCCTATCTTGCAAGTCTATAGTCACCTATTATGTGTTATGATTCGTTAACCCCGAAGTGACAATAATCGGGATACTTACCGGTGATGACCATAGTTTGAGGAGTTCATGTATTCACTATGTGCTAATGCTTTGTTCCGGTACTCTATTATAAGGAGGCCTTAATATCCCTTAGTTTCCATTAGGACCCCGCTACCACGGGTGGGTAGTACAAAAGATGTCATGCAAGTTCTTTCCCATAAGCACATATGACTATATTCGGAATACATGCCTACATTACATCGATGAATTGGAGCTAGTTCTGTGTCACCCTAGGTTATGACTGTTACATGATGAACCGCATCCGGCATAGTTCTCCATCACTGATCCATTGTGAGGGAGTCCTGGATTAGGGGTTGTCCGGATGGCCGGACTATACCTTCAGCCGGACTCCTGGACTATGAAGATACAAGATTGAAGACTTCGTCCCGTGTCCAGAAGGGACTTTCCTTGGCGTGGAAGGCAAGCTTGGCGATACGGATATGCAGATCTCCTACCATTGTAACCGACTTTGTGTAACCCTAACCCTCTCCGGTGTCTATATAAACCGGATGGTTTTAGTCCATAGGACGACATACACAACAACAATCATACCATAGGCTAGCTTCTAGGGTTTAGCCTCTCCGATCTCGTGGTAGATCTACTCTTGTACTACCCATATCATCAATATTAATCAAGCAGGACGTAGGGTTTTACCTCCATCGAGAGGGCCTGAACCTGGGTAAAACTTTGTGTCCTTTGCCTCCTATTACCATCCGGCCTAGACGCACAGTTCGGGACCCCCTACCCGAGATCCGCTGGTTTTGACACCGACATTGGTGCTTTCATTGAGAGTTCCTCTGTGTCGTCGCCGTCAGGCTCGATGGCTCCTACGATCATCAATGGCGATGCAGTCCAGGGTGAGACCTTCCTCCCCAGACAGATCTTCGTCTTCGGCGGCTTCGCACTGCTGGCCAATTCACTTGGCCATCTGGAGCAGATCGAAAGCTATGCCCCTGGCCGTCAGGTCAGATTTGGAAGTTTAAACTACACGGCTGACATCCGCGGGGACTTGATCTTCGACGGATTCGAGCCACTGGCGAGCGCGCCGCATTGTCACGACGAGCATGATCTCGCTCTGCCGCCGAACAGCACCCTGGAGGCCGCACCCGCATCGGCTTCGACCCTTAATTCGGAGCCAACTTCGTGATCGAGGATGGGTGGTTGGACCCCGCCTCGGGGGCTGCGATCCCAACGGCGATCGAGCCGAACACCAACTCCGCACTCTACGAGACTCATGACTCCAAGGAGCCGGACTCCTCTCCGGACTCCGAACCCTCCGCGCCCCTACCGATCGAATCCGACTGGGCGCCGATTATGGAGTTTACTGCCGCGGACATCTTTCAGCACTCGCCTTTCGGCGATATTCTGAAGACACTGAAGTCTCTCTCTTTATCAGGAGAGCCCTGGCCGGACTACGGTCAGCAAGGTTGGGATTCGGACGGTGAAGAAATTCAAAGCCCACCCACCACCCACTTTGTAGCCACTGTCGACGACTTAACCGACATGCTCAACTTCGACTCCGAAGACATCGACGGTATGGACGCCGATGAAGGAGACGATGAAGAACCAGCGCCTATCAGGCCCTGGAAAGCCACCTCGTCATATGACATATACATGGTGGACACCCCAAAAGAAGGAGATGGCGATGGAATAGCGGAGGATGACCCCTCCAAGAAACAGCCTAAGCGCCGGCGTTAGCGGCGCCGCTCAAAATCCCGCCAAAATAAATATGGTGATTCCAGCACGGGAGATAATAATACTCCGGAAAGTGCCGAAGAAAATCCCCTCCAGCAAGATTTAGCACAAGATGATGGAGAAACCAACCCTCATGAGAGAGCGACAGACAAAGAGGTCGAGGATGATAATTATATGCCTCCCTCCAAAGACGAGGCAAGCCTCGATGACGACGAATTCGTCGTGCCAGAGGATCCCGTCGAGCAAGAGCGTTTTCAACGCAGGCTTATGGCCACAGCAAGAAGCCTCAAGAAAAAACAGCAACAGCTCAAAGCTGATCAAGATTTGCTAGTTGATAGATGGACTGAAGTCCTCGCAGCCGAAGAGCATAAACTCGAATTCCCCTCCAAGAGCTACCCAAAGCGCACGTTGCTACCCCGATTAGAGGAGGAAGCACTTGATGCGGCCGACCGGCCACCTCGTGGCCGCGACAGAGAGGCCTCTCGGCCCTCCACTCAAGCCGCACACCGTACCAAGGCACGGGAATACGCGCCGGACTTACGAGATATGTTGGAGGACAAGGCAAGGCAAACAAGATCGATCTACGGATCGCGTGGGCGCCCCATGGCTCGAGACGGTAATCGTCACGCCGGCCACAAATTCGGCAGGGCCGAACACAGTAGACAAAGCTCATTGGAGCTACGTCGTGATATAGCCCAGTACAGAGGCGCCGCACACCCACTATGCTTCACAGACGAAATAATAGATCATCAAATCCCCGAGGGTTTCAAACCCGTAAATATCGAATCATATGATGGCACAACAGATCCCGCGGTATGGATCGAGGATTATCTCCTTCATATCCACATGGCCCGCGGTGATGATTTCCACGCCATCAAATACCTCCCACTCAAGCTTAAAGGACCAGCTCGGCATTGGCTTAACAGCTTGCCAACAGGATCAATCAGTTGTTGGGAGGACCTGGAAGCCGCATTCCTCGACAATTTCCAAGGCACTTATGTGCGACCCCCAGATGCCGATGACCTAAGTCACGTAATTCAGCAGCCAGAGGAATCGGCCAGGCAATTCTGGACACGGTTCCTAACAAAGAAAAATCAAATAGTCGACTGTCCGGACACTGAGGCCCTAGCAACCTTCAAGCACAATATCCGTGACGAGTGGCTTGCCCGACACCTTGGACAGGAAAAGCCGAAGTCTATGGCAGCACTCACGACACTCATGACCCGCTTTTGCGCGGGAGAAGACAGCTGGCTTGCTCGTAGCAACAATATGACCAAGAACCTTGGTAATTCGGATACCAGGGACAGTAGTGGCAGGTCGCGTCGCAACAAGTAGAAGCGCCGCATTAACGGTGATAATGCTGAGGATACGACAGTTAATGTCGGATTTAGAGGCTCTAAATCCGGTTAGCGGAAAAAGCCATTCAAAAGGAATACTAGGGGCCCGTCCAGTTTGGACCGAATACTCGACCGCTTGTGCCAGATACATGGCACCCCTGAAAAGCCGGCCAATCACACCAACAGGGATTGTTGGGTGTTCAAGCAGGCAGGCAAGTTAAACGCCGAAAATGAAGACAAGGGGCTGCATAGCGATGACGACGAGGAGCCCCGGCCACCGAAAAACAGTGGACAGAAGGGTTTTCCCCCACAAGTGCGGACGGTGAACATGATATACGCAACCCACATCCCCAAAAGGGAGCGGAAGCGCGCATTAAGGGACGTATACGCGGTAGAACCAGTCGCCCCAAAGTTCAACCCATGGTCCTCCTGCCCGATCACCTTTGATCGAAGGGACCATCCCACTAGCATCCGTCATGGCGGATTCGCCGCATTGGTTCTAGACCCAATTATTGACGGATTTCATCTCACTAGAGTCCTTATGGACGGCGGCAGTAGCCTGAACCTGCTTTACCAGGATACAGTGCGGAAAATGGGCATAGATCCCTCGCGGATTAAGCCCACCAAAACGACCTTTAAAGGCGTAATGCCAGGTGTAGAGGCCAACTGTACAGGCTCAGTCACACTTGAAGTGGTATTCGGATCTCCGGATAATTTCTGAAGCGAGGAGTTAATCTTCGACATAGTCCCATTCCGCAGTGGCTATCACGCACTGCTTGGGCGAACCACATTCGCCAAGTTCAATGCGGTACCGCACTACGCATGCCTTAAGCTCAAGATGCCAGGCCCTCGAGGAGTAATTACGGTCAATGGAAACACCGAACGCTCCCTCCGAACGGAGGAACATACGGCGGCCCTTGTAGCGGAAGTACAAAGCAGCCTCTCCAGGCAGTTCTCTAGTCCGGCCATTAAACGACCGGACACCGTCAAGCGCGCCCGGAGTAACCTACAACAAGACCGCCTAGCACGATCCGAGCAGGCATAGCAATGCGGCCCCAACCCCAGCCCTCGCAAAAATGCGACACCAGTACTTCGCGTACATAACTACGCTCTAGAAATACCATGGGTACAGGGGGAGGGGCACCATCACGGCATGCCCGAAACACGGCTTAAACCGCACCAGGGGCTGCCGATTTTTTAATTTTCTCTTACTTTCAGGACTCCACTCTTTAGAAGGCCTGTTCGGCAGTTCAATTGCCGCACAAACGATGCAAGAACCAGGGAAGCAGACAAGCCACGCCGCATTACGAAACTCCCAGGTGGTCTCTATCACGAGCAGTATACCTGTTTCGCATACTATTCCGCAGCTTGCCCCTGGAACAGACATGTTACATAGTCCAACCTTTTGCTTATCGCATTATTTGTATCGTTCTGCTTTGATCGCAGCCCTCTTTAATAAACAGTGCGTAGCTTTTGTCTATTTTCGCATTACTCTTTTTTTATTTATATATGTTCCTTAACGACATATTACACCCGTACACTTTGGTACGGCCTAAATACGCCAGGGGCTTTAGTACCCCTCAATATGGTGTGAGAAGTCCGAACACTTTAACAAGTGCGGCACCCCGAACTTATAGCATTATATGCATCGGCTCCGAATCATGTCTTGGGTCAATAGTTGGGTTTGCCCGGCTCCTATGTTTTGGTGCCTTACGTTCCGCTATATCGGCTAAGGTAGCACTAGGAGAACCACTGCGATTGTGCCCCAGTTGAGCTAGGTCAAGCACCTCAGTGGAGAAAGCTAAAACTGACTGTCATGATGAAGCGAGAGCTGGTCGCTGTTCGAGAGGTTTTTCGAGTCCCTAACGACTTATGCCGCTTAGAGCGAGGAGCCGGCTCTGTCCGGCCAAGGCGTGGATAGCGCCCCGAACTCGGTCTTCCGAATACCAGGGGCTTTGCTGAAATTTAAAATTATAGAATTCTATGGCTAAGTGAGAGTGTTCACGTATTACAGTCTGATTGCCTCGTTCGTTGGGCTGAGCGCCTCCCTCGAAGGACCCAAACATGGGAAAAAGAGCGCTCAGGTTTATCCCCAAACACCCCAGCACTAGCGGCACGGGGGTAGAAGCCGACGACTTGCCATCTCTCAGAATTGATAAACAGCCGCACAGAAGGTAATATTTTAAATTCCAAACAGCATTGCTTAGTGCATATGAACAAGTTTTCAGCGCACAGGACAAAACGAGCAAGTTTCACTCAAAAATTACATCCCTAGAACATTCATCCGCCACAAGGCAGGCACCCTTCAGAACATCCTTATAATAATTCTCGGGCTTGCGATGCTCTTTCCCCGGCGGTGGCCCGTCCTTCACAAGCTTCTCAGCATCCAGCTTGCCCCAGTGCACCTTAGCACGGGCAAGGGCCCTACGGGCACCTTCAATGCAGACGGAGCGCTTGATGACTTCGAGCCTTGGACAGGCCTCCACCAGCCGCCGCACCAGCCCGAAATAGCTCCCAGACAGAGCCCCTCCAAGCCACAACTGAACTATGAGGCCCTTCATGGCCTGTTCGGCCGCCTTGTGGAGCTCGACCAGTTGCTTCAGCTGGTCGCTCAGGGGCACGGGGTGTCCGGCCTCAGCATACTGAGACCAGAACACCTTCTCTGTCAAGCTGCCCTCCTTGGCTCGGTAGAATGCGGCGGCATCGGACACACTCTGGGGAAGATCTGCGAACGCTCCTGGAGAGCTCCGGATTCGGGTAAGTAACAAGTAACTCACGTTTATGTGTTTGCTTTGCATAAAGAATGCCTTACCCGCAGCTATCTTCTTCACCTCATCCAACTCCTGGAGGGTCTTCTGGGATTCGGCCTTGGTAGACTTGGCATTTTCAATAGCCACCGCGAGCTCGGACGCTCGCGTCTTTGAGTCAAGCTCCAAACTCTCATGTTTTTCCATGAGAGCCTGGAGCTCTTACCGTACCTTGCCAACCTCGGCCTCATACTTCTCCCGCTCGGTGCGCTCTGTGGCCGCCCTCTTCTCGACCTCGACCAGAACTTGCTTAAGGGGCACCACCTCAGACGTGGCCCCTACAATAGCCACGATAATCCTGTTATTTTTTGCAATTGCACCTTTTTATATATATTTAAAAACAAGGTATTTCTTACCTTCATTGTCCTCGAGCTGCTTCTTGGCACGCCCGAGCTCTTGCTCGGACCGCTCGAGGTTCTGCTTTAGCGTGTCCACTTCCGCAGTCAGTGCGGCAGACGCAAGCAGAGAAGCCTGCATACGCATATTGACTCATTTTTGTTAGACTCGTGCGAATTTTATTTGATCCTCTATTCGGCTTTTCTTCCCGAATGCCAAACATAGCATCAGGGGCTACTGTCTATGCGGTAATATTATTTACACATTCTTTACTTACCTCAAAGCCTGTTAAAAGGCTAGTACAAGCTTCAGTCAGTCCGCTCTTGGCGGACTGAACCCTCTGGACCACCGCACTCATAATGGTGCGGTGCTCCTCGTCGATGGAGGCGCCTTGGAGCGCCTCCAACAGATTGTCAGGCGCCTCCGGTTGGACGGGGGTCACTGGCACGGTGGGCTTGCTCCTCTTGGAAGGAGGTCCCCCGCCGGACTCTGGAACCTTTGAAGGTTCCGGAGCGGTGTCCGGCCTAGAGCCGGACTTGGAGCCCTGGGGGGTCTCATCCCCTTTACTCCTGGAGTCCGGGAGGTCGCCTTGCGGTGCCTCCAGGACCACCTCCTCCCGACTTGGAACCTGTTGGGACAACACTTCGGTGTCATCCGTAGGGCGGGGGGAGGAAGCTGTCGGAAGCGAGTTCACATCCAACGAGTCCAATGAGCCGCTCGACGACGCGTCGAGTCGGTCTTTGGGTGGGCTGCATAAACATATTCGACATAAGGGAAAGCTGTGCAATAAACGAATACTATGAATTACTCTGGTATCCGGATACTTACGATTTTGCCAGGGGCTTGGCCCTGCGCGGCCACTCCTCTCCGCCGTCGTTGGCATCAATGGAGTAGTCCGGAGGAAGGGTTTTCCCCTTCTTGGACCCTCCGGCCTCCCCAGAGAGGGCAGCCTTCCTTTTCTTCTCTCCTCCCGCTGGAGGGGGAGAGGTCTCTTCTTCTTCCTCCTCGTCTTCACGGGAGGAATGCGCCTCGGAACCGTCGGATGATGGATCCGACACCTCCTGGCGCCGGGCACTCTTTCGAGTCCCCGTGGCCTTTTTCACGGCCTTCTTCTCCGGCACCATGTAGGGTGCCGGAACCAGCAGCTTCGCCAAGCGACCGTCCGCTGGGCCTTCGGGCAAAGGAGCCGGGCAGTTGATCTGTCCGGACGTCACCTGCCAATCCTGTCAAAGGTAAGGGAGCTTAGATCCTGCATGGAGTCAAACTATGAAAAACTGATACCCTGTAAAAGGAAAAACAGCTTACCGCATGAGCGTGACGCTGCGTACTGAATCCGCGATCCTCGGTAGCGGATGTGGGGGCCTCGGAGCCCTTGAAAAGCACCTTCCCGGCATCTTCGTACGTCGTGTCGAAGAGCCTGCTCAGAGTTTGGTGCCACGTCGGGTCGAACTCCCACAGGTTGAAAGCCCGTTGTTGACACGGGAGGATCAGGCGGATGAGCATAACCTGGACAATGTTGACAAGTTTGAGCTTCTTGTCCACCAGGGTTTGGATGCATGTTTGGAGTCCGGTCAACTCTCCTTTTTTACCCCACGACCGGCCCGTCTCCTTCCAGGAGGTGAGCTGCGTAGGGGGTCCGGATCAAAACACGGGGGCTGCGACCCATTCGGGGTCGCGCGGCTCGGTGATGTAAAACCACCCCGATTGCCACCCCTTCAGAGTCTCCACAAAGGAGCCCTCGAGCCATAGGACGTTGGCCATCTTGCCCACGATGGCGCCTCCGCACTCCGCCTGGTTGCCGCGCACCACCTTTGGCTTGACGTTGAAAGTCTTGAGCCATAGGCTGAAATGGGGGCGGATGCGGAGGAAAGCCTCGCACACGACGATAAACGCCGAGATGTTGAGGACAAAGTTCGGGGCCACATCGTGGAAATCCAGGCCATAGTAGAACATGAGCCCCCAGACAAATGGGTGAAGAGGGAAGCCCAGTCTACAGAGGAAATGGGGGAGGAACACCACCCTCTCATGGGGCCTAGGGGTGGGGATGAGCTGCCCCTTTTCGGGAAGCCGGTACGCAATGTCGTTAGACAAGTATCTGGCCTTCCTTAGTTTTTTGATGTGTCCCTCCGTGACGGAGGAGACCATCCACTTGCCTCCCGCTCCGGACATGGCTGGAGAAGGTTGAGGTGGGGAGTGCGGACTTGGGCGCTGGAGCTCGAGTGCGCGAGAATGGATAAGCAAGGGAGGAAGAAGGTGTAGGTGAAAAGGTGGATCCCTGTCCCCTTATATGGGTGGACGCGACTACGTGTCCCCACCAGCCTGGTAAAACTCGCTTATCTCCAAGCGCCGTAATCAATGGCGCGGTTGGGTTATCCACACCCGTATTGATGAGAATCCCGGAATAAGGGGACACGATCTCTGCTTTAGCAAGACGTGCCAAGGAAACCACCTCGCATGATGCGCTGAGGTGGGATAATGAAACGACTCGGATAAAGGCTTGGCCGTGGTGTGTCACACTACGGAATACGTTAGCAGATTAGATTTGTGTAAATATTATTCTCTCTATGGCAATATGTGGAAACTTATTTTGCAGAGCCGGACACTATCTTTGTGTTCAAAATCTTCTATGAAGTACTTGGAGGAGGAACCCGCCTTGCAATGCCGAAGACAATCTGCCCGCCGGACTCGTCGTCATTGAAGCCCGGTTCAGGGGCTATTGAGGGAGTCCTGGATTAGGGGGTGTCCGGATGGCCGGACTATACCTTCAGCCGGACTCCTGGACTATGAAGATACAAGATTGAAGACTTCGTCCCGTGTCCGGAAGGGACTTTCCTTGGCGTGGAAGGCAAGCTTGGCGATACAGATATGCAGATCTCCTACCATTGTAACCGACTTTGTGTAACCCTAACCCTCTCCGGTGTCTATATAAATCGGAGGGTTTTAGTCCGTAGGACGACATACACAACAACAATCATACCATAGGCTAGCTTCTAGGGTTTAGCCTCTCCGATCTCGTGGTAGATCTACTCTTGTACTACCCATATCATCAATATTAATCAAGCAGGACGTAGGGTTTTACCTCCATCGAGAGGGCCCGAACCTGGGTAAAACTTCATGTCCTTTGCCTCCTGTTACCATCCGGCCTAGACGCATAGTTCGGGACCCCCTACCCGAGATCCGCCGGTTTTGACACTGACACATTGCCTACGAGCTTTCCATATATTGTTCTTCGCTTATTTACTTTTCCGTTGCTATTGCTATCATCATTACAAAATACCAAAAACACTACTTTTGCTACCGTTACCTTTGGCTATCGTTACCACTACTATCATATTACTTTCCTACTAAATACTTTGCTGCAGATATTAAGTTTCCAGGTATGGTTGAATTGACAACTCAGCTGCTAATACTTGAGAATATTCTTTGGCTCCCCTTGTGTCGAATCAATAAATTTGGGTTGAATACTCTACCCTCGAAAACTGTTGCGATCCCCTATACTTGTGGGTTATCAAGTATGATATCCATGACATGAGACCAAAGGCATGACCATTCAGATAAAAGGGGTAAGAAGAATCATGATATGTACCCATACAAGGTGTTTGGATAACTGACCATGAAACATTTAGCATTGTGCTTTCAATGTTCTTATTGAAAATCGGAGTACCACAGACATGCTTTGAGATAACATAGATATGGTCTTCAAGCAAAGATCAGACTTTGGATACACAAAGGACCCATCTGGAATAACTTATATAATAAGTCTTACAACTTCCTCATGGAAGAATGGCTAACCTTGCTAAAATGGAAACTATAACAATAGGTCCTCCGACCAGGTGTGCTAGGCATGACATCACCTTATCGGGTTGAAGACCAATGTTATAACTCTTGGCAATATGTTCCAACCATCATATCTAACCGAGATTCAGATCTGATTGGTGTCAGGATACCTCAGACTCATGATGCCTGAGAAGGTAGGGGTGCAACACAATTTGACAAGATGGCGTTGTAAGATTCTCGGGAAATGAAAAATGGAAGTAAGTTCTGAATCATGAGTTCATCATTAAACCAAGGAGAGGATGAGGAGGTGGCTGATGGACTTAGCGACAATTCATTGAGAGTTCCAAAAGATGGACCTCCACAATTATGTGAACAAGGAGACAACATTTGTCATATCAAATGATATAATGATGTATGCTTGAGGAAAAACATACACAATTAAACATTGGTTGAAAGGTGCACCCGAAATATGGGCTTAGGTAGCATGATCAATGTTAGAATGGTGATTCAATAACTGATGGTCTAAGAATGAAATGTCGACCATTAACTTCAAAGCAATAGTGTTGCTAGAAGTTTTGGATTCGGACATCATAATTCAATTGTCGGTTTTCCAGTTAGAAACAACACATGGACCAAGGAATGAACGAAGATGGCAAGAAGTATCACTTGTATCAAGAATTCTTAAGAGGTGGTGAAATTCTCACGACATTCTTGGCATAAAAGATGGTAATACTCCATGGTAAAGAAGAACAAATGCTGGACAACAAGGAACTCAAGGTATACACAAAACACAAACAAGTTTGTGTTGAACGGAAGGCAATAAAGTGGTCGATGATAATACAAATCATCAAGGGCAAGGATGGTATTTCTCATCATGAATTCAATTGTTATCCTGGAAGAGCTCATAATGCTGATGATGATCACGTCACATTTGTCGAGAAATTTCATGAAGATGCAATCAATCGGCGATGACATCAAGTCAAAGGAATGATGAAGCGAAAGGTTCTTGGAACCGTGGGTATGACACAAACTCGAAATCAAATTTGTTGTTCAAGGAGAAATGATATGACGAGGAAGATCAACGTAATATTAGCTCACCGTCGAAATTTGTGCCCCGGGAAGAAGAACTAGGCAGCATAGTTAAATTTAGCACGATAATGATGTAGCCGATAAGGCTAGGAATGATGTGATCGAGTCCAAACCTGTAAGCAATGATGATTAATAAGAGTTGGTGAATCATATTGTGGACTCGGTTCAATTATCAGTGTTCTCGAGTGACTAATAACTCAGAACCAAGGGGGATTGGAATCGATGAGAATAATAGTTGATGAAGAACTCATAAGAAGTTATGTAGTTCCGTGATATTCTCGAGATAACAGAGGTAAAACTCGACGGTAGGTTAGGATAGTAACTAAACTAGATTGTTGACTTGCGATATTAGATACTTTAAACTTGTCAAAATAGACGAGGCACCGGAATGGTTTCCTTTCAGAAATATATTAAATAAAGTTAGCATGGTCGGAACAATAGCTATCAAGGATCCAATATAACGACACCGGAAGAATTATTCAAATGATTAAATATTTTTGCAAGAAGCTTCCATGATAAGTTCCACATCGGTTCCATGGGCATGAACACAAGGGTTCAAGGTCGACTCCCACTTCTTCAGTGCCTAACCTTGCTTCTCGTCCTCGAAGAAGTTGTATGGTAGAAAATTATTTGGTGAAACACCAGAAGGGTATGAATTGTGAAAACCTTCGGATTCATACAATTTTAGGGAAGGTATGGGTTCAACCCATCGGGGCATCTTAGAAATATATACCTCAAGCTTCAAGAGTAGATATCACCAGCTCGAAAGTAGAGCATGGTTGGTGTCGGTGTCAAAACCGGCGGATCTCGGGTAGTGGGTCCCGAACTGTGCGTCTAGGCCGGATGGTAACAGGAGGCAGGGAACACGATGTTTTACCCAGGTTCGGGCCCTCTTGATGGAGGTAAAACCCTACGTCCTGCTTGATTAATATTGATGATATGGGTAATACAAGAGTAGATCTACCACGAGATCAAGGAGGCTAAACCCTAGAAGCTAGCCTATGGTATGATTGTTGTATATGGAGTTGATTGCCTACGGACTACAACCCTCCGGTTTATATAGACACCGGATAGGGTTAGGGTTACACAGAGTCGGTTACAATGGTAGGAGATCTTGAATATCCGCATCGCCAAGCTTGCCTTCCACGCGAAGGAAAGTCCCATCCGGACACGGGACGAAGTCTTCAATCTTGTATCTTCATAGTCAAGGAGTCCGGCTGAAGGTATAGTCCGGCTACCCAAACACCCCCTAATCCAGGACTCCCTCAGTAGCCCCTGAACCAGGCTTCAATGACGATGAGTCCGGCGTGCAAGGCGGGTTCCTCCTCCAAGTCCTTCATAGAAGATTGTAAACACCAAGAGTAGTGTCCGGTTCTGCAAAATAAGCTTCCACATATTGCCATAGAGAGAATAATATTAACACAAATCAAATCTGCTGACGTATTCCGCAGTGCGTTATCACACTACGGCCAAGTCCTTTACTCGAATCGTTTTTACTTTTCCACCTCAGCATGTTTTGCGAGGCGGTTTCCTTGGCACGTCTTGTCAAAGCAGAGATCGTGTACCCCCTTTACGGGATTCTCATCAATACGGACATGGGTAACCCAACCGCGCCATTTATCATGGCGCTTGGGAGGCAAGCGAGTTTTACTAGGCTGGTGGGGATGCACAACTGCATCCGCCCATATAAGGGGATAAGGATCCACCTTTTTACCTACGCCTTCTTCCTCCTTTGCCTATCCATCTACTGCGCACTCGAGCTCCAGCGCCCAAGCCCGCACTTCCCACCTCAACCTTCTCCAGCAATGTCCGGAGCGGGAGGCAAGTGGATGGTCTCCTACGCTACGGAGGGCCAAGTCAAGAAGCTAAGGAAGGCCGGATACCTGTCCAAGGACATCGCGCACCGGCTTCCCGAAAAGGGGCAGTGTCGGTGTCAAAACCGGCGGATCTCGGGTAGTGGGTCCCGAACTGTGCGTCTAGGCCGGATGGTAACAGGAGGCAGGGAACACGATGTTTTACCCAGGTTCGGGCCCTCTTGATGGAGGTAAAACCCTACGTCCTGCTTGATTAATATTGATGATATGGGTAGTACAAGAGTAGATCTACCATGAGATCAAGGAGGCTAAACCCTAGAAGCTAGCCTATGATATGATTGTTGTATATGGAGTTGATTACCTACGGACTACAACCCTCCGGTTTATATAGACACCAGATAGGGTTAGGGTTACACAGAGTTGGCTACAATGGTAGGAGATCTTGAATATCCGCGTCGCCAAGCTTGCCTTCCACGCGAAGGAAAGTACCATCCGGACACGGGACGAAGTCTTCAATCTTGTATCTTCATAGTCCAGGAGTCCGGCTGAAGGTATAGGCCGGCTACCCGAACACCCCCTAATCCAGGACTCCCTCAGTTGGCCAAATCAGAGAATAGCATTTACCAATGGCGTTATGTATCAGGGTAAAAACTCATAAGGTAATTTGAATATGAATGACACTATCGAATAATAAACCAACAAAGGATTTGATAGTCCACAAAGGATCTGGAATGAGTATTGGTACTCTGTCAGAAGAAGAAGAAAAATGCAAAGGCATTGGATTACAGAAACAACTGACTAATTTAGATCTCCAATGCAAAGGAATTATGATTTCCAAATCAAGGGATCATAAGCAAACGCTCCGATTAAGGATGGATAATTTGAGTAGGCTTAGTGGTACAATCGATGGCAATTTGATTGGTCGAGATCCATCTCGTGTTTAAAATGACGTCTGAGACGGAAGGATGAATTCTAGGATTTGATTGAGGATGGCAAGCATTCGCAAAATATTGAATCAAGGGACTCGAAATGACAGTGACAAAGGATGTCAACGGAGATTGCTAGAAATATAGAATTAACCATAGTGCCGAAAGGCAAGGAATTCAGGAGCAATAGGCTACTGAGAATTTTCAGAAAACCGAATAGTATTTCGAAGACTTCTATGAAATACATGATTCAACTAGGGATGAGAGGATACTCGATAAGTGTAATAAATTATCCATAGGGGTATCCAGGTGGCAAAGAACTGCAAGGCAGTAGGCTCAAAGTATTCTCGGAACAATAGATAGAATTTCGGGGTATATTGTAATAACAAGATCAACTGGGAATAAAAGTAAGAACGACAGGTGTATGTATTTATCCATAGAGATATTTCGGTGGTAGGTGAGGGAGTCCTGGATTAGGGGGTCCTCGGACTACCGGACTATATACTTTGGCCGGACTGTTGGACTATGAAGATACAAGATTGAAGACTTCGTCCCGTGTCTGGGTGGGACTCTCCTTGGCGTGGAAGGCAAGCTTGGCAATTCGGATATGTAGATATCCTCCCTTGTAACCGACTCTGTGTAACCCTAGCCCCCTCCCGTGTCCATATAAACCGGAGGGTTTAGTCCGTAGGACGACAACAATCATAATCATAGGCTAGCTTCTAGGGTTTAGCCTCTATGATCTCGTGGTAGATCAACTCTTGTAATACTCATCTCATCAAGATCAATCAACCAGGAAGTAGGGTATTACCTTCATCGAGAGGGCCCGAACCTGGGTAAACATTGTGTCCCCCGCCTCCTGTTACCATCCGCCTTAGACGCACAGCTCGGGACCCCCTACCCGAGATCCGCCGGTTTTGACACCAACATTGGTGCTTTCATTGAGAGTTCCACTGTGTTGTCACCATAAGGCTTGATGGCTCCTTCGATCATCGGCAACGATGCGATCCAGGGTGAGGTTTTTCTCCTCGGACAGATCTTCGTATTCGGCGGCTTCACACTGCGAGCCGACTCGCTTGGCCATTTGGAGCAGATCGAGAGCTACGCCTCTGGCCATCAGGTCAGGTTTGGAAGCTTGAACTATACTACCAACATCCGTGGAGACTTGATCTTCGATGGATCCGAGCCCATGTCAGGTACGCCGCACAGTCACGACGATCATGACTTAGCTCTGCCGCCGGACGGTGTTCGGGAGATCACACCTGTGGCTACTCCGGCCCTCGATCTAGAGAAGATCGCGCCGTCCGAGGAAGGGTGGATGGATCCTGCCACGGAGGCCGCACACTCAGCGGTGATAGAGCCGAATACTGACTTCACCTCCTATGAGACCTGTGTTGCCGGACCCTTGGATTCATCCCCGGCCACAGACTCTGAACCGCCTGTGTCCGTGCCTATCGAATCTGATTGGGCACCGATCATGGAGTTTAGCTCCGCGGATATCTTTCAACACTCGCCCTTAGGCGATGTGCTAAATTAATTAAGGTCTCTCTCCTTGTCAGGAGACCCTTGGCCGAACTATGTCCGGCTTGAGTGGGAAGCGGACGCCGAAGAAATTCGTTCCCCACCCACCACCCACTTAATAGCCACTGTCGATGACTAAACCGACATGCTCGATTTCGACTCCAAAGACATCGACGGTATGGACGACGATGCAGGAGAGGAACAGGAACCACCACCCACAGGGCGTTGGACAGCCACTTCATCACACACTATATACATGGTGGATACTCCCAAAGAAAACAATGACGAGGAACAGAAGGATGCAACAGAGGATAATCCCCTCGAGAAGCAACCAAAGTGACGACATAGGCGTCGCTCCAAATCCTGCCTCGGCAAAAACAACAATAACAGCGCTGGAAAGAATAATACCTCGGTCGACTCCCAAGGAAACGACGACCACATGGACCCAGCAACAAAGCAGGATGAACCAGCAGACGATGAACATAGTACGGAGCCGCTGCCCGATCACGGCGACGCCTAGGGTAAAACTAATCAACCTGTCTCCGGAGAGGAGAAAGTCCGGACAACGATGCACACATCATCCCGGAAAGGCACTCGGAGCAAGAGAACCTCCATAGAAGGCTTATTGCCACCGCGAGGAGTCTAAAGAAGCAGAAGCAAAGGCTTAAAGCCGCGCAAAATACACTCAACAGTAGATGGAACAAAGTGCTCGACACTAAAGAAAAGTACGGTGGCAGTCGCCACACAAAGAGCTATCCAAAGCGCAGGCTGCTGCCCGAATTCGATGACGAGGCTTTAGAGTCTACACAGCCAAAAAATAAAATGGCCAATTAGCCGGATCGACCACCCCGTGGCCGTGATAGGGCGACTAACGATGTCGAACATAAGTCAGTACATGATTTACATGAGGACTTGCACCAAAAAGCCGGTCTGACCAGGTCCATCTACGGATCTAGGAAGCACGCTCCGGCACAGAATCAAAACCGAACACTACAGCCGTCAGAACGCCATGACACATCCAAATACAGGGGTGCCGCGCACCCCCTATGCTTCACCGATAAGGTGCTGGATCATGAATTTCCCGAGGGATTCAAGCCCATGAACATAGAGGCAGATGACAGAATGACAGACCCTGGGGTCTAGATCGAGGACTTTATCATCCATATCCACATGGCTCGCAGAGATGATCTCCACACCATCAAATACTTGCCCCTCAAGTTGAAAGGACCAGCTCGGCACTGGCTGAAGAGCCTCCCAAAAACTCAATTGGAAGTTGGGAAGAGCTTGAGGATGCTTTTAGGGCTAATTTTCATGGGACCTATGTCCGACCTCCGGATGCAGACGACTTAAGTCACATAATTCAACAGCCCGGAGAGTCAGCCCGAAAGCTTTGGAACAGATTCCTCACTAAGAAGAATCAAATTGTTGACTGCCCGGATGCCGAAGCCTTAGCGGCTTTCAAACACAGTGTCCGGGACGAATGGCTCGCCAGACACCTCAGCCAGGAAAAACCAAGGACAATGGCAGCCCTAACAAGCCTAATGACCCGCTTCTGCGCGGGCGAAGATAGTTGGCTGGCCCACAGCGGCACCAGCGACCCAGGCACATCCGAAGTCAGGGATGGCAATGGAAAACCACGATGCAATAAAAGCAAGCGTCGAAACAATGAAGACAGCCCAGACAACACAGCGGTAAACACCGGATTCAGGGGCTCTCAACCCGGTCAACGGAAAAAGCCATTCAAAGGCAACAGAGATGGACCATCCAGCCTAAACAAGATTCTAGATAGATTATGTCAGATTCATGGCACCTCCGACAAACCTGCAAATCACACCAACAGAGAATGCTGGGTCTTCAAGCAGGCCGGCAAGCTAAACGCCGAACACAAAGGGAGGGAGACACCAAGTGAAGACGAGGATGAGCCTCGCCAGCCGTACACTGGGGGACCGAAAAAATTCCCATCGGAGGTCAAAACAGTGAACATGATTCACGTAACGAAAAGGAGGAGCAAACACGCACTCCAAGACGTATGCGCCATAGAGCCCGTCACCCCCAAGTTCAACCCCTGGTCGGCCTGCCCGATCACTTTCGATCGCAAGGATCACTCGACTAGTATCCGGCACGGAGGATCGGCTGCCTTGGTACTAGACCCAATAATTGACGGATACCATCTCACCCGAGTCCTTATGGACGGCGGCAGTAGTCTTAATCTGATATATCAGGACACAGTGCGCAAAGTGGGGATAGACCTGACAAGAATCAGCCAAAGAAATACTACCTGTAAAGGAGTAATACCAGGCCCAGAGGCCCGCTGCACGGGCTCTCTAGTACTAGAGGTTGTATCTGGTTCTCCCGACAACTTCTGAAGTGAAAGGTTAACCTTCGACATCGCTCCATACCGAAGCGGCTGTCAAGCACTACTCAGAAGAACGGCCTTCGCTCGTTTTAATGCAATACCGCATTACACTTATCTTATGCTTAAGATGCCCGGTCCACGTGGCATCATCATAGTTAGCGGAAACATAGAGCGTTCCTTACATGCAGAAGAATGTGTGGCGGCTTTAGCAGCCGAACACGGAATGACCTCTACAACCAGAATAAATGATCGGTCGTTAAGACCGCGGACACGGCTAGACGAGTCCGACGCACCCCTAGCTGTAACAGCTCAGATAAACCTGAGATTGGGTCGAGGGATATACCCCCATAGGTGGCGCTAGGGGCTTCCCACATGTAAAAAGGCCTACATTTCTTCTTGACCTTATTTAGATTAAATTTTAATGGTTTATTAAGAATAACCAATTTTTCGCACGCAGACTTTCACCTAGGTTTTTCTCTTTTACACATGATAATCGTGCTACACCCTTCCAGGATACGGCACAATGGAGACACAAGCGCAGACGTGCAACAGGGCCCCGCTCAAAGGTTTCTTTTTAGATTAAGACCCTGTGTAAACCTTTTTTACTGTCTCTTGTTGCTTCACACCCTCCAGATACTCAACATAACCAAGAGGATGCTGGCGTTCTTGACATTTCGTCACGTCAGACTAATGCACGTACCTGGAAATTCAGGGCTTATTATCGAGGGCGTTACTCAGCCCAATATACATTGTAAAGACCGAATACCTTAGGGAGTGTTCGGTGTCGCAAGTTTGGACTTATATGCATCAGCTCCGAATCATGTCTTTGGTCAATAGTTGGGTTTGGCTGGCTCCCGTGTTTTTGTACCTTATGTTCCGCTCTATCGGCTAAGGTGGCACCGGGAGAACTACTGCGATTGTGCCCTGGTTCATCTGGATGAGCACCTCAGTAGAGAAGGCCGAAAACTGACTGTCATGATAAAGCGCAAGACTGGTCAACCACTCAAGGACTTAGCGGAATCTTCGCGATTCCTCCGCATTAACGAAGGACCGGTTTCCTGGTCATGTATGTACGCGCACCGTATTCGGATAAGCGTGGAAGTACCAGGGGCTATATAGTAGCCCCACTGTCAAACTCCTATGGCTAAGTGAAAGTGTGAAAGCAATGTAGTCTGATTGCCTTGTTCGCCACGCTAACACCTCCTTCATGGACCAAGACGTTGGATCAAGTGTGAATATGCGCTTTTCCGAACACCCCCGCATTATATGCGTGGGGGCTGAAGCCGACGACTGCAAACTTTCAGGTTATATACATACATAAAACGGCCGCACAGGAGGCATCATAATACTTTCAGGCAAAAGTATAAACACAGCCTTTATAAATCCAAATAGCATTGTTTTTACAATTAGGATACATGTCACTCAAACATGACACTCTTCGAGCACTAAGCCTCTATTAAACGATCACCTTCTAGGACTTCTTCAAAATAGTGCTCGGCCGAGACTTGGCCAACGGCCGGACCCCGGGTTGCAATAGCGGTGGCATCCATCTTTGCCCAGTATGTCTTAACATGGGCAAGATCCATCCGCGCACCCTCTATGCACGCCGACCTCTTTACAGCGTCGATATGCGCCACAGCACCAAGGAATCGTTGCACTAAACCAAAATTACTATTCGGCCTTGGTCCTTCCGGCCAAAGATGATCCATGACAGACCTCATGGCAAGCCCGGACAACCTATGGAGCTCAGCCCACTCGGCCATTTGCTCATTTAACAGCAGCGGACGCGTTGGAGCACTGAACTGCGACCAGAACAACTTTCCCACTTCGTGATCTCTTTGATCTTTGAAAAACTCAGTCGCATCAGCAACACTTGTTGCCAAGTCCACGTACGCGTCTGTAGCACTCCATAATTGATCCAGAGGGGCATACTTCAGATCTCCAAACTTCGTCCGCAACAAAAAGGGCTTCCTAGCCGTGATATCTCTGGCTTGATGAAGCTCCTCCTTCGCCGCTCTGATTTCAGAGCGGGTTTCCTTGGCTGCTACCATGGCTTTCTTCAGGTCCGCCGTTTTTGCATGGCTTTCCTTTTCAAGAAGCTCATATCGGGCGGCGGCATCCTTTAGCTCAACAGCCATCTTGGCTATTTTATCTTCGCTCTTACGATGAGCAGCCTATTCGGCTCTTAAGTCTTCGGCCGCCTTTAGGGCGGCCGCATCACTCCTCCTGGCTTGTTCCTTGGCTCGGGCAAGTTCCGCCCGAAGGGTCTCCATGGCGGCAGCTCCATCTGCAGTCACAACATATTATAGATACTAGCATCATGCTCCTCTTAATATTTGTTGACCACCCAAAAATACATACCCTGTGCCTCGTCAAGCCGCTTGTTCACAAGTGATACGTCTCCAACGTATCTATAATTTTTGATTGCTCCATGCTATATTATTTACTGTTTTGGACATTATTGGGCTTTATTATCCACTTTTATATTATTTTTGGGACTAACCTATTAACCGGAGGCCCAGCCCAGAATTGCAGTTTTTTTTGCCTATTTTAGGGTTTCGAAGAAAAGGAATATCAAAAGGAGTCCAAACGGAATGAAACCATCGGGAACGTGATTTTCTCAACGAACATGATCCAGTAGACTTGGACCCTATGTCAAGAAACAAAGGAAGAAGCCACGAGGTAGGGGGGCGCGCCTACCCCCCAGGCGCGCCCTCCACCCTCGTGGGCCCCCTGTTGCTCCACCGACGTACTCCTTCCTCCTATATATACCTATGTACCCCCAAACGATCAGATACGGAGCCAAACCCTAATTCCACCGTCGTAACTTCCTGTATCCACAAGATCCCATCTTGGGGCCTGTTCCGGAGCTCCGCCGGAGGGGGCATCCATCATGGAGGGCTTCTACATCAACACCATAGCCTCTCTGATGAAGTGTGAGTAGTTTACCTCAGACATTCGGGTCCATAGTTATTAGCTAGATGGCTTCTTCTCTCTTTTTGGATCTCAATACAATGTTCTCCCCCTCTCTTATGGAGATCTATTCGATGTAATCTTATTTTTGTGGTGTGTTTGTTAAGACTGATGAATTGTGGGTTCATGATCAAGATTATCTATGAACAATATTTGAATCTTCTCTGAATTCTTTTATGTATGATTGGTTATCTTTGCAAGTCTCTTCGAATTATCAGTTTGGTTTGGCCTACTAGATTGATCTTTCTTGCAATGGGAGAAGTGCTTAGCTTTGGGTTCAATCTTGCGGTGTCCTTTCCCAGTGACAGTAGGGGCAGCAAGGCACGTATTGTATTGCTGCCATCGAGGATAACAAGATGGTTTTCTTATCATATTGCATGAATTTATCCCTTTACATCATGTCATCTTGCTTAAGGCGTTACTCTGTTTTCATGAACTTAATACTCTAGATGCATGCTGGATAGCGGTCGATGAGTGGAGTAATAGTAGTAGATGCAGGCAGGAGTCGGTGTACTTGTCTCGGACATGATGCCTATATACATGATCATACCTAGATATTCTCATAACTATGCTCAATTCTGTCAATTGCTCAACAGTAATTCGTTCACCCACCGTAAAATACTTATGCTCTTGAGAGAAGCCACTAGTGAAACCTATGGCCCCCGGGTCTATCTTCATCATATTAATCTTCCAATACTTAGTTATTTCCTTTGCTTTTATTTTATTTTGCATCTTTATCATAAAAATACCAAAAATATTATCTTATCATATCTATCAGATCTCACTCTCATAAGTGACCGTGAAGGGATTGACAATCCCTTATCGCGTTGATTGCGAGGAGTTATTTGTTTTGTGTTGGTACTAGGGACGCGCGCAACCTCCTACTGGATTGATACCTTGGTTCTCAAAAACTGAGGGAAATACTTACGCTACTTTGCTGCATCATCCTTTCTTCTTCAAGGAAATCCAACGCAGTGCTCAAGAGGTAGCAAGAAGAATTTCTGGTGCCGTTGCCAGGGAGGTTCGCGCAAGTCAAGATTTGACTCCCGACAACGAGCCATTTCTGGCGCCATTGCTGGGGAGTCTACGCAAAAGTCAACATACCAAGTACCAATCACAACCCTTATCTCCCACATTATATTTTTTGCCATTTGCCTCTCGTTTTCCTCTCCCCCACTTCACCCTTTCCGTTTTATTCGCCCCCTCTCTCTCTATCCTCCCTTTCTTTCTCTATTTGCCTCTTCTTGCCCGCTTGCTTTTTGTTTGCTTGTGTGTTGGATTGCTTGCTTGTCACGATGGCTCAAGATAACACTAAATTGTGTGACTTTACCAATACCAACAACAATGATTTTATTAGCACCCCGATTGCTCCTCTTACCGATGCTGAATCTTGTGAAATTAATGCCGCTTTGCTGAATCTTGTCATGAAAGATCCGTTTTCCGGCCTTCCTAGTGAAGATGCCGCTACCCATCTAAATAGCTTCATTGATTTGTGTGATATGCAAAAGAAGAAAGATGTGGACAACGATATTGTTAAATTGAAGCTATTTCCTTTTTCGCTTAGAGATCGTGCTAAGGCTTGGTTTTCGTCTTTGCCTAAAAATAGTATTGATTCTTGGAACAAGTGCAAAGATGCTTTTATCTCTAAGTATTTTCCTCCTGCTAAGATCATCTCCCTTAGAAACGATATTATGAATTTTAAGCAACTTGATCATGAACATGTTGCACAAGCTTGGGATAGGATGAAATTAATGATACGTAATTGCCCTACTCATGGTTTGAATTTGTGGATGATTATACAAAATTTTATGCCTGATTGAATTTTGCTTCTAGAAATCTTTTAGGTTCGGTTGCGGGAGGCACTTTTATGGAAATCACTTTAGGAGAACTAAACTCCTAGATAATATTATGGTTAATTATTCTCAATGGCATTGTCGGTGTCAAAACCAGCGGATCTCGGGTAGGGGGTCCCGAACTATGTGTCTAAGGCGGATGGTAACAGGAGGCAGGGGACACAATGTTTTACCCAGGATTCGGGCCCTCTTGATGGAGGTAAAACCCTATGTCCTGCTTGATTATTCTTGATAATATGAATAGTACAAGAGTTGATCTACCACGAGATCGGAGAGGCTAAACCCTAGAAGCTAGCCTATGGTATGATTGTATGTCGTCCTACGGACAAAAACCCTCCGGTTTATATAGACACCGGAGGGGGCTAGGGTTACACAAGGTCGGTTACAAAGGAGGAGATATACATATCCGTATTGCCTAGCTTGCCTTCCACGCCAAGTAGAGTCCCATCCGGACACGGGACGAAGTCTTCAATCTCGTATCTTCATAGTCCAATAGTCCGGCCAAAGGATATAGTCCGGCTGTCCGGAGACCCCCTAATCCAGGAATCCCACAGTAGCCCCTGAACCAGGCTTCAATGACGATGAGTCCGGCGCGCAGTGTTGTCTTCGGCATTGCAAGGCGGGTTCCTCCTCCGAATATACCACAGAAGAGTTTGAATACAAGGATAGTGTCCGACCCTGAAAAATAAGTTCCACATACCACCGTAGAGAGAATAATATTTCCACAAATCTAATCTGCTGGCACGTTTTGGCGGCATGACATCATGCCATGGCCCGGTAATTATTCGAACCGTTTTTCTTTAACCAGCCCCGCACATAACGGAGGTGGTCTCTTGACACGTCTTGTCAAAGCAGAGATCGTGTTCCCCTTATTACAGGATTCTCATCAATGCGGGCGTGGGTAACCCATCCGCACTACCAATTACATCGCTTGGGGGATAAGCGAGTTTTACCAGGCTAGTGGGGGGCGCATAGTTTCGTCCGCCCTTATAAAGGGATAAGGTCTCACCTTTTCCTACCCACGCCTTCTTCCTCCTTGCTCATCCATTCTCGCGCACTCGAGCTCCAACGCCCAAGTTCACATCCTTCTCCTCAACTCTCTCCAAACATGTCCGGAGCGGGAGGCAAGTGGATGGCCTCCTCCGTCACGGAGGGACACATCAAAAAGCTACACGGAGCTGGATACTTAGCCGCGGATATCGCGCATCGGCTGCCAGCCGTGGGGCAGATCGTCCCTACCCCGGAACCTCATGAGCGGGCGGTTTTCCTCCCCCACTTCGTCCGCGGACTGGGGTTTCCCCTCCATCCATTCGTCCGCGGCCTCATGTTCTATTATGGGCTGGACTTTCATGATCTGGCCCCAAATTTTATCCTCAACATCTCGGCATTCATCGTCGTGTGCGAGGCTTTCCTCCGCATCCGCCCCACTTCGGCCTATGGCTGAAGACCTTCAATATCAAGCCGAAGGTGGTGGGCAGCCAACAAGCGGAATGCGGCGGAGCCATGGTGGGCAAAATGCCCAACGTTATATGGCTCGAGGGCTCCTTTGTGGAGACCGTAAAGGGGTGTCAATCGGGGTGGTTCTACATCACCGAGCCGCGCGACACCAACTGGGTGGTGGCCCCCAAGTTTCGATCCGGAATCCCCACGCGACTCACTTCCTGGAAGGAGAAGGGCCTGTCCTGGGGTTCATTGGTGGAGCTGGACGGACTCTAGAAATATATCCGGAACATGATAAACAAGAAACTTAAGCTTGTCAACATAGTCCAGGTCATGCTCTTCCGCCGGATCCTCCCGTGTCAACAACGGGATTTCAACTTATGGGAGTTCGACCCGGCCCAGCACCAGACTCTAAGCGAGCTATTCGACACGACGCATAAGGATGTCTGGAGGGTGCTGTTCAAGGGCGCCGAGGTCCCTCCTTCTCTTACCGAGGACCGCAGGCTAAGCACGAAGCGCCCTACGAATCCGGTAAGTTCTGTACATCTGGTAGGGTGTTTATTTCCCATAGCTTAACCATGTGCGGGGTCTGAGCTCCCATGCCTTTGACAGGACTGGGTGGAGACATCGGAGCAGATTAACTGTCCGGCCCCTCTGCCCGAAGACACTGTGGACGCTCTCCTGACGGAGATGCGGACTCCGGCTCCTTATGAGTTTCCGGAGAAGACCAAGAAGAAGGCCAAGGGAACCCGAAAGAGTTCCCGGCGCCAGGTGGTATCAGACTCATCGTCCGATAACACTGAGACACACTCCTCCCGTGAAAACGAGGAGAAGGAAGATAAAGATTCTCCCCCTCCAGCCGGGGGAGACAAGAAAAGGAAGGCTGCCCCAACCGGGGAGGCCGAAGGGTCCAAGAAGGGAAGGACTCTCCTTCCGGACTGCTCCACCACCGCTGCCGACAGCGAAGACGAGTGGCTGCTCAGGGCCAAGCCCCTGGCGAAGTCGTAAGTATTCGGATACGAGAGTAACTCATAGCATACCTTTGCCGCACTGCTTATCCTAATGTCGAATATGATTATGCAGTCCGCCCCAAGCCCGTATCGATGCATCATCGTCGGATGGTTCCTTGGACTCGTCAGACATGAATGGTGACACACTTCCAACCGCCTCCTCCCCTTGCCCTACGGACAATGCCGAGGTATTGTCTCAAGGTGCACCAATCCGGGGGGAGATAGTCCTGGAGGCGCCTCAAGGCGACCTTCCGAACTCCAGGAGCAAAGGGAGCGAGGCTCCCGGGGGCTCCAAGTTCGGCTCTCAGCCGAACACCGCGCCAGAACCTCCAGTGGTTCCGGACTCGGGCAGGCGGCCCCCTTCCAAAAGGGGCAAGACGCCCATGCCGGTGACCTCTGTCCATCCAGAGGCACCGGACAACCTGCCGGGAGTGCTTCGCGGCGCTTCCATCGATGAAGAGCACCGCACTATTATGAGTGCGGTGATCAAGAAGGTTTAGTCCGCCAAGAGCGGACTGACTAAAGCCTGTGCCAGCCTTCTAACAGGCTTTGAGGTAAGTATTTAAAATATAGGGAAAATATTACCGCATAGACAGCAGCCCCTGATGCTCTGTTTGGTGTTCATAAAGAAAAGCCGAATAGAGGATCAAATAATATCTGCAGGAGTCTAATATAAGTATGTCTGTATGCGTATGCAGGCTTCGCTGCTGACCTCTGCCGCACTGACTGCGGAGGTCGCCGCATTGAAGCAGGACCTCGAGAGGTCTGAGAAAGAGCTTGGCCTTGCCAAGAGGCAGCTCGAGGAGAACAAAGGTAAGTAATACCTTGTCTATATATAAAAGAAAATGTGGTTGCGAAATGACAGGATCATCATGAATTTGCCAGGGGCCACGACCGAAGTGGTGACCCTGAAGCAAGCGCTGTCCAAGGCTGAAAACAAAGCGTCCAAGGAGCGCACTGAGCGGGAAAAACAAGAGGCACGGGTGGGCGAGGTGCAGCAAGAGCTCCAGGCTTTCGTGCAGAAGCACGAGGCTTTGGAGCTTGACTCGAAGACGCGAGAGTCCGAGCTTGCCGCGGCCCTCGAGAGCACAAAGCATGCCAAGGCTGAAGCCCAAAACGCCCTCCAGGAAATTGAGGCGATGAGGAAGATAGCGGCGGGTAAGGCATTCAATATGAAAAGCAAGCATGTGAAAGTAAATTACTTGTTACTTACCCGAGTCCGGAGCTCTCCAGGAGCATTCGTAGATTTTCCCCGCAGCGTGTCGGATGCCGCAAAATATTACCAGGCCGAGGAGGGAAGCTCGACGGAGAAGTTGTTCTGGTCTCAGTATACCGGGACCGAACACCCGATGCCTATGAGCGACCAGCTGAAGCAACTGGTCGAGCTGCACAAGGTGGCCGAACAGGCCATGAAGGGCTTTATAGTCCGGCCGTGGCCTGGCGACTCCCTTCCCAACAGCTACTTCAGCCTAGTGAGGCGGCTTGTGGATGCCTGCCCACGGCTGGAAGTCATCAAGCGGTCCATCTGTATTGAAGGTGCCCGCCGGGCTTTTTCCCGTGCAAAGGTGCACTGGGCCAAGATGGACGCTGAGAAGCTGGTGAAGGAGGGGCCGCTGCAGGGCAAGGAGCATTGCCACCCCGAAATGTATTATGAGGGTGTCCTGAAGGGTGCCCGTCTTGTGGCGGACGAGTGTGCGAAGGATGTAATTTTTGAGTGAACTTGCTCGTGTGATCCTGTATTATGAAAACTTGTTCATATGCGCTATGCAACGCTTGTTTGAATTTAAAATATTACCTTCTGTTTGGCTGTTTATTAAATCTGAGAGATGGCTAGTCATCGGCTTCTGCCCCCATGCCACGAGTGCTGGGGTGTTCGGGATAAACCTGAGCACTCTTTTTCCCATTTTTGGGTCCTTCGAGGGAGGTGCTCAGCACAACGAACAAGGCAATTGAACTATAAAGCTTTATCACTCTCACTTAGCCATAGAATTCTACAATTTTAAATTTTGGCGAAGCCCCTAGTATTCGGAAGGCCGAATTCGGGGTGCTATACACGCCTTAAGCCGGACAGAGCCGACTCCTCGCTCTAAGCGGCATAAGTCTTTAGGGACTCGAAACCTCTCGAACAGCGACCAGCTCTCGCCTTATCATGACAGTCAGTTTTAGGTTTCTCTACTGAGGTGCTTAGCCTAGCTGAACCGGGGCACAATCGCAGTAGTTCTCCCAGTGCTACCTTAGCCGATATAGCGGAACATAAGGTACCAAAACATGGGAGCCGGGCAAACCCAACTATTGACCCAATACATGATTCGGAGCTGATGCATATAATGCTATAAGTTCGGGGTGCCGCACTGTCAAAAGTGTTCGGACTTCTCACGCCGTATTATGGGGTATGCTTAAGCCCCTGGCGTATTGGCCGTACCAGAGTGTACGGGTGCTGAATGTCATGAATGAACATATATATATATATAAAGGAAGAATAGAGAATGCGATAATAGTCTAGTGCTATGCATTGTTTATTCAAAAAGGTGCGTTAAAGCAGAATAATACAAGTAGTGCGATAAGTAAAAAGTAGGACTATTTGATGTCCCCTCCAAGGGCAAGCCGAGGAATGGTATTTAAAGCAAATATTTCACTCATTATCGGGATCCACCTAGGAGTTCCGTGGTGCGACGTAGCTTTCTGCCTCCTTGGTTGCTGCATCATGTGTCCGGCAATCATACTGCTGGACAGGGTTTCCAGAGATTAAAGTCCTGAAAGAGAAAAAAAGTAACAAAGCGGAAATCCCCTAGTGTGGTTGAGCCGCGTCTTGGGGCGTGCCGTAGTCGTGCCCCCTCCCCACCTATGCCCATGCTATTTTCAATGCATAATTATGTACGCGTGGCACGGATTTCGCTGTTTGGCTGGGACTGGGGTGGGGGCCGCATTGCTATGCGAGCTCGGAACGTGCCAGGCGGTCTTGTTGCCGATTACTCCGGGCGCGCTTGAAGGTGTCCGGGTCCTTAATCGCCGAACTGGTGGATTGCCTTACGAGGCTGCTTTGCGCTTCTACTGCGAGGGCCGCAGTGTGCTCCTCCGTGCGGAGAGAGCGCTCTGTGTTTCCATTAACTGTGATGACCCCCCAAGGTCCTGGCATCTTGAGCTTGAGGTATGCATAATGCGGTACCGCATTGAATCTCGCAAATGCGGTTCGCCCGAGCAGTGCATGATAGCCACTGCGGAATGGGACTATATTGAAGATTAACTACTCACTTCGGAAGTTATCCGGGGATCCGAAGACCACTTCTAGTGTGACTGAGCCTGTGCAATGGGCCTCTACACCTGGTATGACACCTTTGAAGGTCGTTTTTGTGGGTTTGATCCTTGAGGGGTCTATACCCATTTTGCGCACTGTGTCCTGATAAAGCAGTTTCAGGCTGCTGCCGCCATCCATAAGGACTCGAGTGAGGTGAAATCCATCAATGATTGGGTCTAGGACCAGTGCGGCGAATCCGCCATGACGAGTACTAGTGGGGTGGTCCCTGCAATCGAAGGTGATCGGACAAGAGGACCATGGGTTGAACTTTGGGGCGACTGGCTCCAACGCATATACATCCTTTAGCGCATGCTTCCGCTCCCTCTTGGGGATGTGGGTTCGTATATCATGTTCACCGTCCGCACTTGTGGGGGGAACCTCTTCTGTCCTCCGGTGTTCAGCTGTCGGGGCTCCTCCTCGTCATCGCTATGTGACCCCTTATCTTTGTTTTCGGCATTTAACTTGCCGGCCTGCTTGAACACCCAACAATCCCTGTTGGTGTGGTTGGCTGGCTTGTCGGGGGTGCCGTGTATTTGACACGAGCGATCGAGGATACAATCCAAACTGGACGGGCCCGGGGGTATCCGGACAGCCGGATTATGACTTTTGGCCGGACTGTTGGACTATGAAGATACAAGATTGAAGACTTCGTCCCGTGTCCGGATGGGACTCTACTTGGCGTGGAAGGCAAGCTAGCCAATACGGATATGTATATCTCCTCCTTTGTAACCGACCTTGTGTAACCCTAGCCCCCTCCGGTGTCTATATAAACCGGAGGGTTTTAGTCCGTAGGACAACATTACAATCATACCATAGGCTAGCTTCTAGGGTTTAGCCTCTTCGATCTCATGGTAGATCAACTCTTGTACCACTCATATTATCAAGAATAATCAAGCAGGACGTAGGGTTTTACCTCCATCAAGAGGGCCCGAACCTGGGTAAAACATCGTGTCCCCTGCCTCCTATTACCGGATACCCCCTAATCTAGGACTCCCACAGGCATACTGAAAGATCTACTAATAAAAAGGTGCATGCGATAGAAGAAATTAATGTCTTGAGTGGAAAGATGGATGAACTTATGAAATTATTTGCTAGTAAGAGTGTTTCTTCTGATCCTAATGATATGCCCTTGTCTACTTTGATTGAGAATAATAATGAATCTATGGATGTGAATTTTGTTGGTAGGAATAATTTTGGTAACAACGCGTATAGAGGAAACTTTAATCCTAGGCCTTATCCTAGTAATCCCTCTAATAATTATGGTAATTCCTACAACAATTCTTATGGAAATTATAATAATATGCCCTCTGATTTTGAATCTAATATTAAAGAATTTATTACTTCGCAAAAGAATTTCAATGCTTTGATTGAAGAAAAATTGCTTAAGATTGATGATTTGGCTAGGAACGTTGATAGAATTTCTCTTGATGTTGATTATTTAATGCTTAGATCTATTCCTCCTAAGCATGATATCAATGAGTCTCCCAAAGCCATGAGAATTTCCATTGATGAGTGCAAAGAAAGAACCGCTAGGATGCGTGCTAAGAAAGATGCCTTTATAAGAGCGTGTTCTTCTATTTCCTATGAAAATAAAGATGAAGATCTAAAAGTTATTGATGTGTCCCCTATTAAATCTTTGTTTTTCAATATGAATCTTGATAATGATGGGACTGAATATGATCCACCTCTACCTAGAAGGCGTTCCAAAAATTCAGAGTTTTTAGATCTTGATGATAAATTTGATGAAAGTGGGATTGAAGAAATTAAAACCCTAGATGTTACTAAACCCACTATTTTGGATTTCAAGGAATTATTTATGAAAATTGCTCTTTGATTGATTGTATTTCCTTGTTGCAATCCATGCTAAATTCTCCTCATGCTTATAGTCAAAATAAAGCGTTTACTAAACATATCGTTGATGCCTTGATGCAATCTTATGAAGAAAAACTTGAGTTGGAAGTTTCTATCCCTAGAAAGCTTTATGATGAGTGGGACCAACTATTAAAATTAAGATTAAAGATCATGAGTTCTATGCTTTATGTGATTTGGGTGCTAGTGTTTCCACGATTCCAAAGACTTTGTGTGATTTGTTAGGTTTCCGTGATTTTGATGATTGCTCTTTAAACTTGCACCTTGCGGATTCCACTATTAAGAAACCTATGGGAAGAATCAATGATGTTCTTATTGTCTCAAATAGGAATTATGTGCCCATAGATTTTATTGTTCTTGACATAGATTGCAATCCTTCATATCCTATTATTCTTGGTAGACCTTTCCTTAGAACGATTGGTGCAATTATTGATATGAAGGAAGGAAATATTAGATTCCAATTTCCATTAAGGAAAGGCATGGAACAATTTCCTACAAAGCAAATTAAATTACCTTATGAATCTATTATGAGAGCCACTTATGGATTGCCTACCAAAGATGGCAATACGTAGATCTATCCTTGCTTTTTATGCCTAGCTAGGGGCGTTAAACGATAGCGCTTGTTGGGAGGCAACCCAATTTTATTTTTATACCTTACTTTTTGCTCCTGTTTAGTAATAAATAAATTATTTAGCCTCTTTTTTGTTGTGTTTTTTGTGTTTAATTAGTGTTTGTGCCAAGTAGAACCGTTGGGAAGACTTGGGGAAAGTCTTGTTGAACTTGCTGTAAAAAACAGAAACTTTAGCGCTCACGAGAACTGCTGTCATTTTTATTTGAAGAGTGATATTTAGTTAATTCTTTTTGCAGATGATTAATAGATAAATTCCTCACGTCCAGCAATTTATTTTAGAATTTTTGGGGTTCCAGATCTTGCGCTAGCTACAGATTACTACAGACTGTTCTGTTTTTGACAGATTCTGTTTTTCGTGTGTTGTTTGCTTATTTTGATGAATCTATGGTTAGTAAAATAGTTTATAATCCATAGAGAAGTTGTAATACAGTAGGTTTAACACCAATATAAATAAATAATGAGTTCATTACAGTACCTTGAAGTGGTCTTTTGTTTTCTTTCGCTAACGGACCTCACGAGTTTTCTACTTTAAGTTTTGTGTTGTGAAGTTTTCAAGTTTTGGGTGAATTCTTGTGATGGATTATGGATCAAGGAGTGGCAAGAGCCTAAGCTTGGGGATGCCCGTGGAACCCCCAAGATAATCTAAGGATACCTAAAAGCCAAAGCTTGGGGATGCCCTGGAAGGCATCCCCTCTTTCGTCTACTTCTATCGGTAACTTTACTTGGAGCTATATTTTTATTCACCACATGATATGTGTTTTGCTTGGAGCGTCTTGTATTATTTGAGTCTTTATTTGCTAGTTTACCACAATCATCCTTGCTGTACACACCTTTTGATAGATCCATACATGATTTGGAATTTGTTTGAATACTCTATGTGCTTCGCTTATATCATTTGAGTTATATAGTTTTGCTCCAGTACTTCAGTTATATCTTTTAGAGCACGGTGGTGGATTTGTTTTATAGAAACTATTGATCTCTCATGGTTCACTTAGATTATTTTGAGAGTCTTAAATAGCATGGTAATTTGCTTAAATAATCCTAATATGGTTGGTATTCAAGAATAGTAAAAACTCTCTTATGAGTGTGTTGAATGCTATGAGAAGTTTGATGCTTGATAATTGTTTTGAGATATGAAGATGGTGATATTAAAGTTGTGCTAGTTGAGTAGTTGTGAATTTGAGAAATACTTGCGTTAAAGGTTGTGATTCCCATAGCATGCACGTATGGTGAACCGTTATGTGATGAAGTCAGAGCATGATTTATTTTTTGATTGTCTTCCTCATGAGTGGCGGTCGGGACGAGCGACGGTCTTTTCCTACCAATCTATCACCCTAGGAGCATGTGCGTAATACTTTGCTTTGATAACTTGTAGATTTTTGCAATAAGTATATGAGTTCTTTATGACTAATGTTGATTCCATGGATTATATGCACTTTTCTTCCTTCCACCATTGCTAGCCTCTCTAATACCGCACACCTTTCGCCGGTATCATACACCCACCATATACCTTCCTCAAAACAACCACCATACCTACCTATTATGGCATTTCCATAGCCATTCTGAGATATATTGCCATGCAACTTTCCACCGTTCCATTTATTATGACACACTCCATCATTGTCATATTGCTTAGCATGATCATGTAGTTGACGTCGTATTTGTGGCAAAGCCACCGTTCATAATTCTTTCATACATGTCACTCATGATTCATTGCATATCCCGGTACACCACCGGAAGCATTCATATAGAGTCATATTTTGTTCTAAGTATCGAGTTTTAATTGTTGAGTTGTAAGAAAATAAAAGTGTGATGATCGAGCATTGTCCCAGTGAGGAAAGGATGATGGAGATTATGATTCCCCCACAAGTCGAGATGAGACTCCGGACGAACAATAAAAAAGAAAGAAAGAAAAGAGGCCATAAAAAAGAGAAAAGGCCCAAATAAAAAAATGAGAGAAAAAGAGAGAAGGGGCAATGCTACTATCCTTTACCACACTTGTGCTTCAAAGTAGCACCATGATATTCATGATAGAGAGTCTCTCATTTCGTCACTTTCATATACTAGTGGGAATTTTTCATTATAGAACTTGGCTTGTATATTCCAATGACGGGCTTCCTCAAAATGCCCTAGGTCTACATGAGCAAGCAAGCTGGATGCACACCCACTTAGTTTCTTTTTGAGCTTTCATATACTTATAGCTCTAGTGCATCCGTTGCATGGCAATCCCTACTCACTCACATTGATATATATTAATGGGCATCTCCATAGCCCGTTGATACGCCTAGTTGATGTGAGACTATCTTCTCCTTTTTTGTCTCCTCCACAACCACCATTCTATTCCACATATAGTGCTATATCCATGGCTCACGCTCATGTTTTGCGTGAAGATTGAAAAAGTTTGAGAATGTCAAAAGTATGAAACAATTGCTTGGCTTATCATCGGGGTTGTGCATGATTCAAATACTTTGTGCAGTGAAGATAGAGCATAGCCATACTATATGATTTTGTAAGGATAACTTTCTTTGGCCATGTTATCTTGAAAATACATATTGCTTTGTTAGTATGCTTGAAGTATTATTATTTTTATGTCAATATTAAACTTTTATCTTGAATCTTTCAGATCTGAATATTCATACCACAATTAAGAAGAATTACATTAAAATTATGCCAAGTAGCATTCCACATCAAAAATTCTGTTTTTATCATTTACCTACTCGAGGACAAGCAGGAATTAAGCTTGGGGATGCTTGATATGTCTCCAACGTATCTATAATTTTTGATTGCTCCATGCTATATTATTTACTGTTTTGGACATTATTGGGCTTTATTACCCACTTTTATATTATTTTTGGGACTAACCTACCGGAGGCCCAGCCCAGAATTGCTGTTTTTTTTTGCCTATTTTAGGGTTTCGAAGAAAAGGAATATCAAACGGAGTCCAAACGAAATGAAACCTTCGGTAACGTGATTTTCTCACCGAACATGATCCAGGAGACTTGGACCCTACGTCAAGAAACAAAGGAGGAAGCCACGAGGAAGGGGGCACGCCTACCCCCCAGGCGCGCCCTCCACCCTCGTGGCCCTCCTGTTCCTCCACCGACGTACTCCTTCCTCCTATATATACCTACGTACCCCCAAACGATCAGATACGGAGCCAAAACCCTAATTCCACCGCCATAACTTCCTGTATCCACAAGATCCCATCTTGGGCCTGTTCCGGAGCTCCGCCGGAGGGGGCATCCATCACGGAGGGCTTCTACATCAACACCATAGCCTCTCCGATGAAGTGTGAGTAGTTTACCTCAGACCTTTGGGTCCATTGTTATTAGCTAGATGGTTTCTTCTCTCTTTTTGGATCTCAATACAATGTTCTCCCCCTCTCTTGTGGAGATCTATTCGATGTAATCTTCTTTTTGCAATGTGTTTGTTGAGACCAATGAATTGTGGGTTTATGATCAAGATTATCTATGAACAATATTTGAATCTTCTCTGAATTCTTTTATGTATGATTGGTTATCTTTGCAAGTCTCTTCGAATTATCAGTTTGGTTTGGCCTACTAGATTGATCTTTCTTGCAATGGGAGAAGTGCTTTGATACGTCTCCGTCGTATCTAATTTTCCAAACACTTTTGCCCTTGTTTTGGACTCTAACTTGTATGATTTGAATGGAACTAACCCAGACTGACGCTGTTTTCAGCAGAATTGCCGTGATGTTCTTTTATGTGCAGAAAACAAAATTTCTCGGAATGACCTAAAACTCCACGGAATATCTTACAATAAATAATAAAAAATCCTTGCCAAAGATGAAGACTAGGGGGCGCACACCCTTCTCACGAGGGTGGGGGGCGCGCCCCCTACCTCGTGGGCCCCCTGGAGACCCCCCTACTCCAACTCCAACTCTATATAACTGCTTTCGGGGAGAAAAAAATAAAAGAGAAGAAATCATCGCGTTTTACGATACGGAGCCGCCGCCAAGCCCTAAAACCTCTCGGGAGGGCTGATCTGGAGTCCGTTCGGGGCTCCAGGGAGGGGGATTCGTCGCCGTCGTCATCATCAACCATCCTCCATCACCAATTTCATGATGCTCACCGCCGTGCGTGAGTAATTCCATCATAGGCTTGCTGGACGGTGATGGGTTGGATGAGATTCACCATGTAATCGAGGTAGTTTTGTTAGGGTTTGATCCCTAGTATCCACTATGTTCTGAGATTGATGTTGTTATGACTTTCTATGCTTAATGCTTGTCACTAGGGCCCGAGTGCCATGATTTCAGATCTGAACCTATTATGTTTTCATCAATATATGAGAGTTCTAGATCCTATCTTGCAAGTCTATAGTCACCTATTATGTGTTATGATCCGTTAACCCCGAAGTGACAATAACCGGGATACTTACCGGTGATGACTGTAGTTTGAGGAGTTCATGTATTCACTATGTGCTAATGCTTTGTTCTGGTTCTCTATTAAAAGGAGGCCTTAATATCCCTTAGTTTCCATTAGGACCCTGCTGCCACGGGAGGGTAGGACAAAAGATGTCATGCAAGTTCTTTTCCATAAGCACGTATGACTATATTCGGAATACATGCCTACATTACATTGACGAATTGGAGCTAGTTCTGTGTCACCCTATGTTATGACTGTTACATGATGAACCACATCCGGCATAATTATCCATCATTGATCCAATACCTACGAGCTTTCCATATACTGTTTTACGCTTATTTACTTTCCCGTTGCTATTGTTACAATCACTACAAAATACCAAAAACATTACTTTGCTACTAAACACTTTGCTGCAGATACTAAGTTTCCAGGTGTGGTTGAATTGACAACTCAGCTGCTAATACTTGAGAATATTCTTTGGCTCCCCTTGTGTCGAATCAATAAATTTGGGTTGAATACTCTACCCTCGAAAGCTGTTGCGATCCCCTATACTTGTGGGTTATCAAGACTAATTTCTGGCGCCGTTGCCGGGGAGCATAGCTCTATTCTTTGAGTCACTTGGGATTTATATCTCCTGGACACTATGAAGAACTTGAGAGATCCAAAAACCAAGATCTATCCCTCAACTACGAGGGGAGGTAAGGAACTGCCATCTAGCTCTGCACTTGATTCACCTTCTATTATGAGTAAGCTTGCGACACCTACACCTACTTCTGCTATTCGTTTTGATATGTTGCATGTTATTGATGATGCTACTTCTTCTATGCATGATACTTATGATGAAACTACCTCTATGCCTGATACTACTATGCCACTTAGTGATTTTCTCGAGGAACAACTTGCTAGGGCTAGAGAGATTGAAAATATTGAATCTGATTATGAAGATGAAAGTGATGATGAAGAATCACTTGTTATTCCCGAGGGTTATTTATTTGATCAAGATGCTTCTTTAGCTATTTTAGCCTGCAAAGATATATATGAACTCAAAAGGTTATTAGCTAAATGGAATAAGCAATCTCCAAATGCTAGGATGAGACCTGACCCTGCTTTTGCTACTTCACCTATATGTGTTGCTGATAAGGATTATGAATTCTCTGTTGATCCTGATATAATTACTTTGGTTGAATCTGATCCTTTTCATGGCTATGAATCTGAAACTGTTGTAGCACATCTTACTAAATTAAATGATATAGCCACCCTGTTCACTAATGATGAGAGATCTTGCTACTTTTATATCCTTAAAATATTTCTGTTCTCATTAAAGGGTGATGCTAAGATATGGTTTAATTCTCTTGATCCTGGTTGTGTGCGTAGTCCCCAGGATATGATTTATTACTTCTCTACTAAATGTTTCCCTGCTCATAAGAAACAAGCTACTTTGAAGGAAATATACAACTTTGTGCAAATTAAAGAAGAGAGTCTCCCACAAGCTTGGGGGAGGCTTCTCAAGTTACTTAATGCTTTGCCTGATCATCCTCTTAAGAAAAATGAAATACTTGATATCTTTTATAATGGACTAACCGATGGTTCCAGAGATTACCTGGATAGTTGTGTTGGTTCTCTTTTCAGGGAAAGAACACCGGATGAAGCTGAAATTTTATTGAATAATATGTTGACAAATGAAAATAATTGGGCACCTCCTGAGCCAGCTCCTGAGCCAGCTCCTGCTCCAATTAATGATCCTATTCCTAAACCAACTCCAAAGAAGAGAGGTGTTCTATTTCTCAGTCCTGAAGATATGCAAGAGGCAAAGAAATCTATGAAAGAAAAGGTATTAAAGCTGAAGATGTTAAGAATTTACCTCCTATTAAAGAAATACATGGTCTTAATTTGCCGCCTATTGAAGAAACATATGATCTTAATCCTTTATTTATTGAAGAACCTCCAGACCTCGATAACCCGACACAGGTAGTAAAGGTAAATTCTCTCTATAGATATGATAAAGCTGAAATCCCTCTTGCTAAAATTGCTAGCCAATGCTTGGATGCGTTTGATAATTTTATGTTTAAGCAAGAAGACTTCAATGCTTATTTTGGTAGACAATTAAAACAAGATCCTGATATGATTAAATACTTGGGTGATTATATGGCTAATATTAGAGGTGAACTTAAACTTGTTAGCAAACATGCTTCTATGGTTACCACTCAAGTAGAACAAGTACTTAAAGCTCAAAAAGAATTGCTCAATGAGATGAATAGTAAGAAAAATAATTATGCTGTTAAAGTGGCTACTAGAACTGGTAGAATGACCTCAGGAACCTTTGTATCCTGAAGGCCACCCTAAGAGAATTGAGCAAGATTCTCAGAGAAATAATATAGATGTACCTAGTTCTTCTAAAAAGAAGAAAAAGAAAAATGATAGGACTTTGCATGCTTCTAGTGATCCTATTGTTGAAGCACCTGAGAATCCAAATGATATTTCTATTTCTGATGCTGAAACTCAATCTGGTAATGAACCTGAAACTAGTGATAATGTTAATGATAATGTTCATAATGATGCTCAACCTAGTAATGATAATGATGTAGAAATTGAACCTGCTGTTGATCTTGATAACCCACAATCAAAGAATCAACGTTATGATAAGAAAGACTTTGTTGCTAGGAAACATGGTAAAGAAAGAGAGCCTTGGGTTCAGAAACCCATGCCTTTTCCCACAAACCATCCAAGAAAAAGGATGATGAGGATTTTGAGCGCTTTGCTGAAATGATTAGACCTATCTTTTTGCGTATGCGATTGACTGATATACTCAAGACAAATCCTTATGCTAAGTACATGAAAGATATTATTACAAATAAAAGAAAGATACCGGAAGCTGAAATTTCCACCATGCTTGCTAATTATACTTTTAAGGGTGGAATATCAAAGAAACTTGGAGATCCAGGAGTACCTACTATACCATGCTCCATTAAAAGAAACTATGTTAAAACTGCTTTATGTGATCTTGGAGCCAGTGTTAGTGTTATGCCTCTCTCTTTATATCGTAGACTTGATTTGAATAAGTTGACACCTACTAAAATATCTTTGCAAATGGCTAATAAATCAACTGCTATACCTGTCGGTATTTGTGAGGATGTGCCTGTTGTGGTTGCAAACGTTACTATTTTAACGGACTTTGTTATTCTTGATATTCCCGAGGACGATAGTATGTCTATTATTCTTGGAAGACCTTTTTTTAATACTGCAGGGGCTGTTATTGATTGCAACAAAGGCAATGTCACTTTTCATGTTAATGGTAATGAGCATACGATATACTTTCCGAGGAAACAACCTCAAGTTCATAGTATCAATTCTATCGGAAAAATTCCATCGATTATATTTGGAGGTTTTGAATTTCCTCTTCCTACTGTCAAGAAGAAATATGATATACTTATTATTGGGGATGTGCATATCCCCGTTGAGGTAACCTAGTGTTATTCAAAATTTCTCTGGTTTCATGTTAATCGGAATGAGTTTGTTAACAAGACTTGATCAACCTTGTTAGTGGATTCCTTTTGACGAGCATGAGATGGATGAAACTAGAAGCACAACCCTCTGTACCTTCTCTATACTTTCTGTTATTTAGTTGAAATAAAACAAAATAAATAATTCTCTTTCTGTTATCTGATTATCCGTGCAATATAAAAATACCTCGAAAATAAAAGTTCTCCAAATGCCCTGAAAATTAAATATGATTTTTATAGAATATTTGAGGATTTATGGATCAAAGAACACACCAGGGGGCCAACCACCTTGCCAGGAGGGTGGAGGGCGCGCCCACCCCCCTAGGGCGCGCCCCCTGCCTCGTGGGCCCATGGTGGCCCTCCTCCACTTATTCTTCCAGCCACACACTTCATCTTCATCCCCCAAACACGAAAAACCAACTCAAACCCTAGTTCAAGCTTGTTTTGCTGCCATTTTCGATCTCCTGGCTCAAAGCACCTCTCACAAAACTGCTTGGGGAGATTGTTCCTTGGTATGTGACTCCTCCATTGGTCCAATTAGTTTTTGTTCTAGTGCTTTATTCATTGCAAATTTGTGTTGCTTAGGTGACCCTGTTCTTGAGCTTGCATGTCAAATTTATATGGTCAAAAGTAGTTTTGATGCATGCTATAGGCCCTAGGCACTTGTAGGAGTAGTTGCTATCAATATTATTGAGTTTGGTTTACTTTTATTTTGAAGTTACTAAAAAATTTCAGAATTTTTTAGAGGAAGAAATATGCTTAGGAAAATGTTCCAAGGTGGTTCTTCAAAGAAGCAAGGACCTAGGCTTGCAATGCGTGATGCTGACGAAGAGCCACCAAGAGACGATCCAGTGCGTCCTTGTGAATGGCCTTCTGAAAATTTTATGGATCGAGTGGGAATTAAAGAAGAATTTAACGCATATTTGTGTAATGCTGATCTTGAGGACTTTGAGGAAGACAAATGCCCCCAGTATCATGAGCTCACAAGCTCTTTTGTGAGGAGGTTTGAGTATTCATCTTCGTGTAATTCTCCTTCAGTCATGTTTGATCTTTAGGACAAATCTTATACCATGGACTTAGAGGATTTCACTTTTGCTTGCAAACTTCCACAATGGGGTAGTGTTAGGGATCCCCCTAAATCTGAATTTAGAAACTTTCTTGCTAGTATAACTGCAGGGGAATCTAGAGATATAACGCAAGCTACCATAGGGAGCATTCACTTTCCTGCTATACATTATTTTGCTCTCTCCATAGGTAGGTGCATAAATGCTAAGGATGAAGCATGTCACATGTGTGTCCCTGACCTTAGCATTCTCAGGAGTGCTATGTCAGCAGACCAATCTTATCATATGGGAGCCATTGTAGCTCGTAGGTTGCATCATAATAGACATAATGGAGATTTCTTTGGAGGAATTTATGCGACCCGCTTAGCTAAATTTCTTGAGATAGACATTCGTGAAGGAGACATGGAGTTGCCTCCTGCTTATCTAGATATTGATTCTATGGTTTCCCACCATTTTGTCGAGAGGAACGAATCACCTCTCCAGTACTGACTAATCTTTGACAGACGCTGTGTTGTCCATATTACTCTCCCTGCTCCTACTTTCTTTGATTATCAGGCAAGAGGAGGATATATTATTACCAGAGAGGAGGCAGATGAGTACGAGAGGAGAGCGGAGGCCGCTCGTCGCCACACTGCAGCTCAGGAGGCGATAGCCGCTGCATCACAGTACGACCCCAACAACTATTATTATGGATATCAGCCAGGCCAGCCGTGGCCATAGACCAACTTAGGCCAAACACCTAAGCTTGGGGGAGTACATATTTCTCACCGACATTACATTTATGTTCACACACACTCATTGCCAGATGTCGGTGCTCATACTTTTTCATTGTATCATCCATGCTAGTTTATTTTCCTTTTTATGCTTTCTTCTTGTGTGTTTAATAAACCTTAAGAAAAACCAAAAAATTAGTTGTAGCTTTTAATCAGTTTAATTTCCATGCTTGTAGTAGTAATTAAAAAGGAAACCCCAAAAGATTTCATGTTCTTCTTTTGCTTGTTGGGAGCTTTCCCATGTAAATAGTTTTATTTCTTTTCTTTTCTTCGGGGGTCGATAGGAGAAGACCATAATTAAATTGTTGAAATGGCTCTTATATGCATTATTGTTGATTTGACAAAAGAGCCCATATTGCCTTGTCTTCTCCTATTTATTGAATGCTTGCAGATTCCAGCTTAGTCCAATGCACGTGCACTATTATTATTATTCACATCGTTCAGTTGTGCAAGTGAAAGACAATTATGATGATATATGATGGACTGATTGAGATGAGAAAAGCTGGTATGAACTCGACCTCTTTTGTTTTTGTAAATATGATGAGTTCATCGTTCTTGATTCAGCTTGTTATGAATAAACATGTTTGCAATGACAATTGGAGATCATAGTTGCTTGTGCCATGCTTGATTAGCTATGAGTTATAATGATTTACCTTGCGTGCCAACATGCTATTAAAATGGTTATGATGTGGTATGATAGGGTGGTATCCTCCTCTGAATGATTTAAGTGACTTGACTTGGCACATGTTCACGCATGTAGTTGAAACAAATCAACATAGCCTTCACGATATTTATGTTCATGGTGGATTATATCCTACTCATGCTTGCATCCAATGTTCATTAACTTTAATGCATGTACATGGCTGTTGTCGCTCTCTAGTTGGTCGCTTCCCAGTCTTTTGCTAGCCTTCACTTGTACTAAGCGAGAATACTGCTTGTGCATCCAAACTCCTTAAACCCCAAAGTTATTCCACATGAGTCCACTATACCTTCCTATATGCGGTGTCTACCTGCCGTTCCAAGTAAATTTTTATGTGCCAAACTAAACCTTCAAATAATCATCCTGTTTTGTATGCTCGAATAGCTCATGTATCAACTAGGGCTGCCTGTATCTTCCATGTTAGGTGGGTTATTCTCAAGAGGAGTGGACTCCGCTCCTCACTCACAAGATAAAGGGCTGGTCACCGGGATGCCCAGTCCCATGCTTTATGCAAACTAAATCAAAATAATTGCAAACAAAACTCCCCCTGGGACCTGATGTATGTTGGAGGCACTCGTTGTTTCGAGCAAGACATGGATTGATGTTTGTTGGTGGAGGGGGAGTATAAACTTTACCATTCTGTTTGGGAACCGCCTATAATGTTTGTAGCATGGAAGATATCGCCATCTCTTGGTTGTTATGTTTACAATGAAAGTATACCGCTCAAAATGTTATTCGCCTCTATTTCTAAAACGAGCTCTGGCACCTCTACAAATCCCCGCTTCCCTCTGTGAAGGGCCTATCTATTTACTTTTATGTTGAGTCATCACCCTCTTATTAAAAAGACTAGCTGGAGAGCGCAGCTGTCATTTGCATTCATTACTGTTAGTTTACATTGGGTGCGACTATGATTGGATCTCTTTTACCATGAATTACAATGTCTAGTCAGTCCTTGATCTTTAAAGCTGCTCTGCATTTATGTTTTGCGGTCTCAGAAAGGGCTAGCGAGATACCATCTTGTTATATCATATTATGATTGTTTTGAGAAAGTGTTGTCATCCGAGATTTATTATTATGGCTTGCTAGTTGATTATGTTATTGATATGAGTAATCATGAGACCTGAGAATTATTGCAAATGTGGTTAGCTATAATCTTTGCTGAAAACTTGAATGATAGCTTGACATATTTACAACAACAAGAGCAAACAGAGTTTGTAAAAGTTTTTCTTTATTTCTTTCAGTTTGTCAACTGAATTGCTTGAGGACAAGCAAGGGTTTAAGCTTGGGGGAGTTGATACTTCTCCGTCATATCTACTTTTCAAAACACTTTTGCCCTTGTTTTGGACTCTAACTTGTATGATTTGAATGGAACTAACCCGGACTGACGCTATTTTCAGCAGAATTGCCATGATGTTGTTTTATGTGTAGAAAACAAAAGTTCTCGGAATGACCTGAAACTCCACAGAATATCTTACAATAAATAATAAAAAATCCTCGCCAAAGATGAAGACCAGGGGGCCCACACCCTTCTCACGAGGGTGGGGGCGCGCCCCCTACCTCATGGGCCCCCCGGAGACCCCCTGACTCCAACTCCAACTCTATATAACTGCTTTCGGGGAGAAAAAAATAAAAGAGAAGAAATCATCGCGTTTTACGATACGGAGCCGCCGCCAAGCCCTAAAACCTCTCGGGGGGGGGGGGGGGCTGATCTAGAGTCCGTTCGGGGCTCCGGAGAGGGGGATTCGTCGCCGTCGTCATCATCAACCATCCTCCATCACCAATTTCATGATGCTCACCGCCGTGCGTGAGTAATTCCATCGTAGGCTTGCTGGACGGTGATGGGTTGGATGAGATTCACCACGTAATCGAGTTAGTTTTGTTAGGGTTTGATCCCTAGTATCCACTATGTTTTGAGATTGATGTTGCTATGACTTTGCTATGCTTAATGCTTGTCACTAGGGCCCGAGTTCCATGATTTCAGATCTGAACCTATTATGTTTTCATCAATATATGAGAATTCTAGATCCTATCTTGCAAGTCTATAGTCACCTATTATGTGTTATGATCCGTTAACCCTGAAGTGACAATAATTGGGATACTTACCGGTGATGACCGTAGTTTGAGGAGTTCATGTATTCACTATGTGCTAATGCTTTGTTCCGGTTCTCTATTAAAAGGAGGGTAGGACAAAAGATGTCATGCAAGTTCTTTTCCATAAGCACGTATGACTATATTCGGAATACATGCCTACATTACATTGACGAATTGGAGCTAGTTCTGTGTTACCCTATGTTATGGCTGTTACATGATGAACCACATCCGGCATAATTATCCATCATTGATTCAATGCCTACGAGCTTTCCATATACTGGTTTACGCTTATTTACTTTCCCGTTGCTATTGTTACAATCACTACAAAATACCAAAAACATTACTTTGCTACTAAACACTTTGCTGTAGATACTAAGTTTCTAGGTGTGGTTGAATTGACAACTCAGCTGCTAATACTTGAGAATATTCTTTGGCTCCCCTTGTGTCGAATCAATAAATTTGGGTTGAATACTCTACCCTCGAAAGCTATTGCGATCCCCTATACTTGTGGGTTATCATGCTTAGCTTTGGGTTCAATCTTGCGGTGTCCTTTCCCAGTGACAGTAGGGCAGCAAGGCACGTATTGTATTGTTGCCATCAAGGATAACAAGATGTTTTTTTTATCATATTGCATGAATTTATCCCTCTACATCATGCCATCTTGCTTAAGGCGTTACTCTGTTTTCATGAACTTAATACTCTAGATGCATGCTGGATAGCGGTCGATGAGTGGAGTAATAGTAGTAGATGCAGGCAGGAGTCGGTCTAATTGTCTCGGACGTGATGCCTATATACATGATCATACCTAGATATTCTCATAACCATGCTCAATTCTATCAATTGCTCAACAGTAATTCGTTCACCCACCGTAAAATACTTATGCTCTTGAGAGAAGCCACTAGTGAAACCTATGGCCCCCGGGTCTATCTTCATCATATTAATCTTCCAATACTTAGGTATTTCCTTTGCTTTTTACGTTGCTTTTATTTTACTTTGCATCTTTATCATAAAAATACCAAAAATATTATCTTATCATATCTATCAGATCTGACTCTCGTAAGTGACCATGAAGGGATTGACAACCCCTTATCGTGTTGGTTGCGAGGAGTTATTTGTTTTGTGCAGGTACTAGGGACGTGCGCGCAGACTCCTACTGGATTGATACCTTGGTTCTCAAAAACTGAGGGAAATACTTACACTACTTTGCTGCATCATCCTTTCCTCTTCAAGGAAATCCAACGCAGTGCTCAAGAGGTAGCAACAAGCGCAATGTCGGCATGTGCCGCGTCAAGTTGCCGGCTCAGTCCGGCAAACTCAGCAGTTCGGCCAGCCACTGGACCGTCAGCCACCTGCACATGAAAGCAGCGCGATTATTACCTATGACTATGATCCTCTATTTTCTGCCTCTGGACAGCAACCAGAGTCTCAGGGGCTATTGTCTATATAGAGAACACCTAGCGTGTGCGGTACCGTCAAAAAGTTTATATATTACTTTGGGTACCTCAAAGCCTCTTAGCAAGCTCGTAAAAGCTTCATGCAACCCGCTTGTGGCGGATGAGATCCTCTCAACCACCGTACCCATTATAGTACGATGCACCTCTGAGATAGCCGCTTGCTCCAGTAGACCCATCAGTGCATGATGTCTACTACACAACCTTCTTCTTTTAGACATTGTTGGGCCTCCAAGTGCAGAGGTTTGTAGGACAGTAGCAAATTTCCCTCAAGTGGATGACCTAAGGTTTATCAATCCGTAGGAGGCGTAGGATGAAGATGGTCTCTCTCAAGCAACCCTGCAACCAAAGAACAAAGAGTCTCTTGTGTCCCCAACACACGCAATACAATGATAAATTGTATAGGTGCACTAGTTCGGCGAAGAGATGGTGATACAAGTGGTATATGGATGGTAGATAAATGTTTTTGTAATATGAAAATATAAAAACAGCAAGGTAACTAATGATAAAAGTGAGCACAAATGGTATTGCAATGCGTTGAAACAAGTCCTAGGGTTCATACTTTCACTAGTGCAAGTTCTCTCAACAATAATAACATAATTGGATCACATAACTATCCCTCAACATGCAACAAAGAGTCACTCAAAAGTCACTAATAGCGGAGAACAAACGAAGACATTATGGTAGGGTACGAAACCACCTCAAAGTTATTCTTTCTGATCGATCTATTCAAGAGTCTGTAGTAAAATAACATGAAGCTATTCTTTTCGTTCAATCTATCATAGAGTTCGTACTAGAATAACACCTTAAGACACAAATCAACCAAAACCCTAATGTCACCTAGATACTCCAATGTCACCTCAAGTATCCGTGGGTATGATTATACGATATGCATCACACAATCTCAGATTCATCTATTCAAACCAACACAAAGAACTTGAAAGAGTGCCCCAAAGTTTCTACCTAAGAGTCAAGACGAAAACGTGTGCCAACCCCTATGCATAGGTTCATGGGCGGAACCCGCAAGTTGATCACCAAAACATACATCAAGTGGATCAATAGAATACCCCATTGTCACCACGGGTATCCCACGCAAGACATACAACAAGTGTTCCCAAATCCTTAAAGACTCAATCCGATAAGATAACTTCAAAGGGAAAACTCAATCCATTACAAGAGAGTGGTGGGGGAGAACATCATAAGATCCAACTATAATAGCAAAGCTCGCGATACATCAGGATCGTAACACCTCAAGAACACGAGAGAGAGAGAGATCAAACACATAACTACTGGTACATACCCTCATCCCCAAGGGAGAACTACTCCCTCCTCGTCATGGAGAGCACCAGGATGATGAAGATGGCCACCGGAGAGGGATTCCCCCCTCCGGCAGTGTGCCGGAACGGGTCTAGATTGGTTTTCGATGGCTACAGAGGCTTCTGGCGGCGGAACTCCCGATCTATTCTGCTCCCCGAAGTTTTTAGGGTATATGGGTATATATGGGAGGAAGAAGTATGTTGGTGGACCTCCGGGCTGTCCACGAGGCAGGGGGCGCGCCCAGGGGGTGGGTGCACCCCCATCCTTGTGGGCAGCCCGGGACTCTCCTGGTCCAACTCCGATACTTCGTGGGCTTCTTCTGGTCCAAAAATAAGTTCCGTGAAGTTTCAGGTCAATTGGACTCCGTTTGATTTTCCTTTTCTGCGATACTCTAGAACAAGGGAAAAAAAGAAACTGGCACTGGGCTCTAGGTTATTAGGTTAGTCCCAAAAATCATATAAAATAGCATATAAATGCATATAAAACATCCAAACTTGATAATATAATAGCATGGAACAATCAAAAAATATAGATATGTTGGAGACGTATCAGTGTGTCTGGGCGTGCACCGGACAGTCCCAAACTCTTTCTGCTGCTCCCCTTAGGAGCCGGATACTCCGGACTTTGGGTGATCGAAGGGTTACCTTCCGGCCTCGGCGGATCAGGAGAAATCCTCCGCGATGACACCTCAGGGTCGTCCGCTCCAGGAGGCGGGGAGACAGGGGGAGGCGTTTCGCTCTCCATCATCTCTGGAAGAAGATCCCCCGAAGACGAACTCTGTTGAGAAGGGCTACGAGCCGGGCTACAAGATATATGTCTCGGTTATTGTCCTCGGAGATAAAGCAGGATATGTTTACCAAAAGTACTCTCGATTCACTTACAGCTCGGTGGAGGGCTGGCCCCCTTGCGGGCACTGTGCGGTAAGGACGCCCTCCGGGGCAGGGCCCCTTGGCAAAGGTTTCTTCCCTCGTTTGGAAACCTTCGTTTCCAAGTCTTCAGAGGCGGTCTTTTTCCTTCCTTGGGGAGAGGGAATTTTAGATTCTTCTCCCCGGTTATCCTCCTTTGCGGAGACATTAATTCCCCCGATTTGGATGAGTAATGCGTGAGGCCCGCTTTTGGCTTCTTTATTCCTCCCTTTACCTTCCCCTGATGGCACTTGATAAGGTGCAAGCTCAAGCATCCTGGCTAGTACAGGATCCGGTGAGCCTTCGAGAAGGGGGGCCGAACACCTGATCATCTTCGCCTTTCTTGTCCAGTCCTGGCCAAGAGCAATTTTTTTAGAATAATGTTATGACAAGTGAAAAGACGATGCGTTCGGCCGTAGAATTACTTACATGGGTATCTGGACGATTGCAGTTTAGATCCGCGTCCTCGGTGGTGTCCGGACACTTTATTCGTGATCCGAAGAACAATCCATACATCCTTCGAGCGTCACGCCGAAGAATTGCTGAATAGTTTGCGGTCCTTCTGGGTTGAACTCCCACATACAGAGATCGACGTTGGCATGGCAGGACCCGACGGACTAGCATGACTTGCATTACCTTGACAAGGCTGACATCTCTCTTAAGAGATCTCGGATGCGACTCTGCAATGTCAGCACATCATTAATCGGCCCCCAGTCAAGCCCCTTGTTAACCCATGATGCCAATTGCGGGGGGGGGGGGGGGGGGAGGGGAGGGGCGAACGGAAGGCGGGGCAGCTACCCACTTAGTACTTCGGGGAGCTGTGATGTAAAACCACTCCCGCTGCCATGGGTTGGACATCTCCGGGAAGGAACCCTTTGGCCATGGAGCATCGGTGCCTTTGCTTATTATGGCACCTCCGCATTCTGCATGTCGCCCATCAATCATCTTCGGCTTCACATTGAAGGTCTTGAGCCATAATCCGAAGTGTGGGGTGATGCGGAGGAAGTCCTCACATACTACGATAAACGACGAGATGTGAAGGATGGAATCTGGAGCTAGATCGTGGAAGTCGAGCCCGTAATAGAGCATGCGCCCTCTAACAAAGGGATCAAGACTAAAGCCTAGCCCTCGGAGGAAGTGGGAAACAAATACGACACTCCCGTTGGGTTCGGGAGTGGGGATGACCTGCCCTTGAGCAGGCAGCCTGTGCGAGGTTTCGGCGGTCAGATACCTAGCTTCCCTTAGCTTCTTGATGTCCTCCTCTGTGACAGAGGAAGCCATCCACCGGCCTTAAAGGTTGGAGCCGGACATGGTTGAAGGTCCGAAGCGCTTAGCCTGAGCCTTGGGTGTTGGAACTCGGGGTGGGGGAAGGGAAGGATTGAGCGCGAGAAGAAAAGGACAAGCCTTGGCCCCTTTATAAAGAGGGCGAATATTAAGCGTCCTCCGCGTGGCTGTTTGGAACTTGCCTAAAATCGAGGAGTCATACCAGCACGCGCGGTTGGGTTACCCACGCCCGTATTGATGAGAATCCTGTGATAAGGGGACACGATCTCTGCTTCGACAAGACGTGCCAAGAAAACTGCCTCGCAATATGTGCAGTAGCTAGTTGAGAAAAACGGTTCGAATAAGGACCGGGCCATGGCATGATGTCACGTTATGAAAAGTTGTCAACAGATTAGTGATACGTCTCCAACGTCTATAATTTTTGATTGTTCCATGCTATATTATATTCTGTTTTGGACATTATTGGGCTTTATTATACACTTCTATATTATTTTTGGGACTAACCTATTAACCGGAGGCCTAGCCCAGAATTGCTGTTTTTTGCCTATTTTAGGGTTTCGCAGAAAAAGAATATCAAACGGAGTCCAAACGGAATGAAACCTTCGGGAATGTGATTTTCGGAACGAACATGATCCAGAGGACTTGGACCCTACGTCAAGACTGAAGGAAATATGCCCTAGAGGCAATAATAAAGTTATTATTTATTTCCTTATATCATGATAAATGTTTATTATTCATGCTAGAATTGTATTAACCGGAAACATAATACATGTGTGAATACATAGACAAACAGAGTGTCACTAGTATGCCTCTACTTGACTAGCTCGTTAATCGAAGATGGTTATGTTTCCTAACCACAAACAAAAGAGTTGTTATTTGATTAACGGGAACACATCATTAGGAGAATGATGTGATTGACATGACCCATTCCATTAGCTTAACACCCGATCGTTTAGTATGTTGCTATTGCTTTCTTCATGACTTATACATGTTCCTATGACTATGAGATTATGCAACTCCCGTTTGCCGGAGGAACACTTTGTGTGCTACCAAACGTCACAACGTAACTGGGTGATTATAAAGGAGCTCTACAGGTGTCTCCAAAGGTACATGTTGGGTTGGCGTATTTCGAGATTAGGATTTGTCACTCCGATTGTCGGAGAGGTATCTCTGGGCCCTCTCGGTAATGCACATCACATAAGCCTTGCAAGCGTTGCAACTAATAAGTTAGTTGTGAGATGATGTATTACGGAACGAGTAAAGAGACTTGCCGGTAACGAGATTGAACTAGGTATTAAGATACCGACGATCGAATCTCGGGCAAGTAACATACCGATGACAAAGGGAACAACGTATGTTGTTATGCGGTCTGACCGATAAAGATCTTCGTAGAATATGTGGGAGCCAATATGAGAATCCAGGTTCCGCTATTGGTTATTGACTGGAAACGTGTCTCGGTCATGTCTTCATTGTTCTCGAACCCGTAGGGTCCGCACGCTTAAGGTTTCAATGACAGTTATATTATGAGTTTATGAGTTTTGATGTACCGAAGGAGTTCGGAGTCCCGGATGAGATCGGGGACATGACGAGGAGTCTCGAAATGGTCGAGACGTAAAAATCGATATATTCGACGACTATATTCGGACATCGGAAAGGTTCCGAGTGAATCGGGTATTTTTCGGAGTATCGGAGAGTTACGGGAATACGTATTGGGCCTTATTGGGCCATACGGGAAAGAAGAAAAAGGGCCTCAAGGGTGGCCGCACCCCTCCCCTTGGTCTGGTCCGAATTGGACTAGGGAAGGGGGGCGCCCCCTTCCTTCCTTCTCCTTTTCCCTTCCTCTTTTCCTATTCCATATGGGAGGTGGAATCCTACTAGGACTAGGGAGTCCTAGTAGGACTCCACACTTGGCGCGCCCCCTCCTAGGGCCCGCCTCCTCCTCCCTTGCTCCTTTATATACGGGGGCAGGGGGGCACCTCTACACAAGTTGATCCACGTGATCATATTCTTAGCCGTGTGCGGTGCCCCCTTCCACCATAGTCCTCGATAATATTGTAGCGGTGCTTAGGCGAAGCTCTGCGACAGTATTACATCAAGATCGTCACCACGCCGTCGTGCTGACGGAACTCTTCCCCGACACTTTGCTGGATCGGAGTCCGGGGATAGTCATCGAGCTGAACGTGTGCTAAAACTTGGAGGTGCCATAGTTTCGGTGCTTGATCGGTCGGGCCGTGAAGACGTATGACTACATCAACCACGTTGAGTTAACACTTCCGCTGTCGGTCTACAAGGGTACGTAGATCACACCCTCCCCTCTCGTTGCTATGCATCACCATGATCTTGCGTGTGCGTAGGAATTTTTTTGAAATTACTACATTCCCCAACAGTGGCATCCGAGCCTAGGTTTTATGTGTTGATGTTATATGCACGAGTAGAACACAAGTGAGTTGTGGGCGATATAAGTCATACTGCTTAACAGCATGTCATACTTTGGTTCGGCGGTATTGTTGGACGAAGCGGCCCGGACCGACATTACGCGTACGCTTACGCGAGACCGGTTCTCCCGGCGTGCTTTGCACAAAGGTGGCTAGCGGGTGACAGTTTCTCCAACTTTAGTTGAACCGAGTGTGGCTACGCCCGGTCCTTGCGAAGGTTAAAATAGCACCAACTTGACAAACTATCATTGTGGTTTTGATGCGTAGGTAAGATTGGTTCTTGCTTAAGCCCGTAGCAGCCACGTAAAACTTGCAACAACAAAGTAGAGGACGTCTAACTTGTTTTTGCAGGGCATGTTGTGATGTGATATGGTCAGGACATGATGCTAAATTTTATTGTATGAGATGATCATGTTTTGTAACCGAGTTATCGGCAACTGGCAGGAGCCATATGGTTGTCGCTTTATTGTATGCAATGCAATCACGCTGTAATGCTTTACTTTATCACTAAGCGGTAGCGGTAGTCGTGGAAGCATAAGATTGGCGAGACGACAATGATGCTACGATGGTGATCAAGGTGTCACGCCGGTGACGATGGTGATCACGACGGTGCTTCGAAGATGGAGATCACAAGCACAAGATGATGATGGCCATATCATATCACTTATATTGATTGCATGTGATGTTTATCTTTTATGCATCTTATCTTGTTTTGATTGACGGTAGCATTTTAAGATGATCTCTCACTAATTATCAAGAAGTGTTCTCCCTGAGTATGCACCATTGCGAAAGTTCTTCGTGCTGAGACACCACGTGATGATCGGGTGTGATAGGCTCTACGTTCAAATACAACAGGTGCAAAACAGTTGCACACGCGGAATACTTAGGTTATACTTGACGAGCCAAGCATATACAGATATGGCCTCGGAACACGGAGACCGAAAGGTCGAGCGTGAATCATATAGTAGATATGATCAACATAGTGATGTTCACCATTGAAACTACTCCCATCTCACGTGATGATCGGACATGGTTTAGTTGATTTGGATCACGTGATCACTTAGAAGATTAGAGGGATGTCTTTCTAAGTGGGAGTTCTTAAGTAATATGATTAATTGAACTTTAAATTTATCATGAACTTAGTCCTGGTAGTATTTTGCAAATTATGTTGTAGATCAATAGCTCGCGTTGTTGCTTCCCTGTGTTTATTTTGATATGTTCCTAGAGAAAATTGTGTTGAAAGATGTTAGTAGCAATGATGCGGATTGGATCCGTGATATGAGGTTTATCCTCATTGCTGCACAGAAGAATTATGTCCTTGATGCACCGCTAGGTGACAGACCTATTGCAGGAGCAGATGGAGACGTTATGAACGTTTGGCTAGCTCAATATGATGACTACTTGATAGTTTAGTGCACCATGCTTAATGGCTTAGAATCGGGACTGCAAAGACGTTTTGAACGTCATGGACCATATGAGATGTTCCAGGAGTTGAAGTTAATATTTCAAGCAAATACCCGAGTTGAGAGATATGAAGTCTCCAACAAGTTCTATAGCTAAAAGATGGAGGAGAATTCCTCAACTAGTGAGCATGTGTTCAGATTGTCTGGGTACTACAATCGCTTGAATCAAGTGGGAGTTAATCTTCCAGATAAGATAGTGATTGACAGAATTCTCTAGTCACCATCACCAAGTTAGTTGAACTTCGTGATGAACTATAATATGCAAGGGATAATGGAAACAACTCCCAAGCTCTTCGTGATGCTGAAATCAACGAAGGTAGAAATCAAGAAAAACATCAAGTGTTGATGGTTGACAAGACCACTAGTTTCAAGAAAAGGGCAAAGGGAAGAAGGGGAACTTCAAGAAGAACGGCAAGCAAGTTGTTGCTCAAGTGAAGAAGCCCAAGTCTGGTCCTAAGCCTGAGACTAAGTGTTTCTACTGCAAAGGGACTGGTCACTGGAAGCGGAACTACCCCAAGTGATTGGCAGATAAGAAGGATGGCAAAGTGAACATAAGTATATTTGATATACATGTTATTGATGTGTACTTTACTAGTGTTTATAGCAACCCCTCAGTATTTGATACTAGTTCAGTTGCTAAGATTAGTAACTCGAAACGGGAGTTGCAGAATAAACAGAGACTAGTTAAGGGTGAAGTGACGATGTGTGTTGGAAGTGGTTCCAAGATTGATATGATCATCATCGCACACTCCCTATACTTTCGGGATTAGTGTTGAACCTAAATAAGTGTTATTTGGTGTTTGCGTTGAGCATGAATATGATTTGATCATGTTTATTGTAATACGGTTATTCATTTAAGTAAGAGAATAAATTGTTGTTCTGTTTACATGAATAAAACCTTATATGGTTACACACCCAATGAAAATAGTTCGTTGGATCTCGATCGTAGTGATACACATAATCATAATATTGAAACCAAAAGATGCAAAGTTAATAATGATAGTGCAACTTATTTGTGGCACTGCCGTTTAGGTCATATTGGTGTAAAGCGCATGAAGAAACTCCATGCTAATGGGTTTTTGGAATCACTTGATTATGAATCAGTTGATGCTTGCGAACCATGCCTCATGGGCAAGATGACTAAAACGCCGTTCTCCGGAACTATGGAGCGAGCAACTGACTTATTGGAAATAATACATACTGATGTATGAGATCCGATGAGTGTTAAGGCTCGTGGCGGGTATCATTATTTTCTGACCTTCACAGATGATTTGAGCAGATATGGGTATATCTACTTAATAAAACACAAGTCTGAAATATTTGAAAAGTTCAAAGAATTTCAGAGTGAAGTGGAGAATCATCGTAACAAGAAAATAAAAGTTTCTACGATATGATCGCAGAGGTAAAATATTTGAGTTACGAGTCTGGCCTTCAGTTAAAACAATGTGAAATAGTTTCACTACTCACGCCACCTGGAACACCACAGCATAATGGTGTGTCCGAACATCATAACCGTACTTTATTAGATATGGTGCGATCTATGATGTCTCTTACCGATCTACCACTATCGTTTTGGGGTTATGCATTAAAGACAGCTGCATTCACGTTTAAAAGGGCACCATCTAAGTCCGTTGAGACGACACAATCTGAACTGTGGTTTGGCAAGAAAACAAAAGTTGTCGTTTCTTGAAGTTTGGGATTGTGATGCTTATATGAAAAAGTTTCATCCTGATAAGCTCAAACCCAAATCGGAGAAATATGTCTTCATAGGATACCCAAACGAATTTGTTGGGTACACCTTCTATCACAGATCCGAAGGCAAAATCTTTGCTGAGAATGGATCCTTTCTAGAGAAGGAGTTTCTCATGAAAGAAGTGAGTGGGAGGAAAGTAGAACTTGATGAGGTAACTGTACCTGCTCCCTTATTGGAAAGTAGTTCATCACAGAAATCTGTTCCTGTGACTACTAGACCGATTAGTGAGGAAGCTAATGATGATGATCATGTAACTTTAGATCAAGTTACTACCGAACCTCGTAGGTAAACCAGAGTGCGATCCGCACCAGAGTGGTACGGTAATCCAGTTCTGGAGGTCATGTTACTTGACCATGACGAGCCTATGAATTATGAGGAAGCAATGATGAGCCCAGATTCCGTGAAATGGCTTGAGGCCATGAAATCTGAGATGAGATCCATGTATGAGAACAAAGTATGGACTTTGATTGACTTGCCCAATGATCGGCGAGCCATTGAGATTAAATGGATCCTCAAGAGGAAGACGGACGCTGATAGTAGTGTTACTATCTACAAAGCTAGAATTGTCGCAAAAAGGTTTTCAACAAGTTCAAGGTGTTGACTATGATGAGAGTTTCTCACTCGTATCTATGCTTAAGTCTGTCCAAATCATGTTAGCAATTGCCGCATTTTATGAAATCCAGCAAATGGATGTCAAAACTGCATTCCTGAATGGATTTCTGGAAGAAGAGTTGTATATGATGCAGACGGAAGGTTTTGTCGATCCAAAAGGAGCTAACAAAGTGTGCAAGCTCCAGCGATCCATTTATGGACTGGTGCAAGCCTCTCGGAGTTGGAATAAACGCTTTGATAGTATGATCAAAGCATATAGTTTTATACAGACTTGCGGTGAAGCCTATATTTACAAGAAAGTGAGTGGGAGCACTACAACATTTCTGATAAGTATATGTGAATGACATATTGTTGATCGGAAATAATGTAGAATTATTCTGCAAAGCATAAAGGAGTGTTTTTAAAGAAGTTTTTCAAAGAAAGACCTCGGTGAAGCTGCTTACATATTAAGCATCAAAATCTATAGAGATAGATCAAGACGCTTGATAAGTTTTTTCAATGAGTACATACCTTGACAATATTTTGAAGTAGTTCAAAAATGGAACAGTCAAAGAAAGAGTTCTTGGCTGTGTTACAAGGTATGAAATTGAGTAAGACTCAAAGCCCGACCACGGCAGAAGATAGAAAGAGAATGAAAGTCATTCCCTATGCCTCAGCCATAGGTTCTATAAAGTATGCCATGATGTGTACCGGATCTATTGTATACCCTACACTGTGTTAAGCAAGGGAGTACAATAGTGATCTAAGAGTAGATCACTGGACATTGGTCAAAATTATCCTTAGTGGAATAAGGAAATATTTCTCGATTATGGAGGTGACAAAAGGTTCGTCATAAAAAGTTACGTCGATGCAAGTTTTGACACAGATCTGGATGACTCTAAGTCTCGATCTAGATACATATTGAAAGAGGGAGCAATTAGCTAGAGTAGCTCCGTGCAGAGCATTGTAGACATAGAATTCGCAAAATACTTACGGATCTGTATGTGACAGACCCGTTGACTAAAATTATCTCAAAAGAAAAACATGATCACACCTTAGTACTCTTTGGGTGTTAATCACATAAATGATGTGAACTAGATTATTGACTCTAGTAAACCCTTTGGGTATAGGTCACATGACGATGTGAACTATGGGTGTTAATCACATGGTGATGTGAACTCTTAGTGTTGAATCACATGGCGATGTGAACTAGATTATTGACTCTAGTGCAAGTGGGAGACTGAAGGAAATATGCCCTAGAGGCAATAATAAGGTTATTATTTATTTCCTTATATCATGATAAATGTTTATTATTCATGCTAGAATTGTATTAACCGGAAACATAATACATGTGTGAATACATAGACAAACAGAGTGTCACTAGTATGCCTCTACTTGACTAGCTCGTTAATCGAAGATGGTTATGTTTACTAACCATAAACAAAAGAGTTGTTATTTGATTAACGGGATCACATCATTAGGAGAATGATGTGATTGACATGACCCATTCCATTAACTTAACACCCGATCGTTTAGTATGTTGCTATTGCTTTCTTCATGACTTATACATGTTCCTATGACTATGAGATTATGCAACTCCCGTTTGACGGAGGAACACTTTGTGTGCTACCAAACGTCACAATGTAACTGGGTGATTATAAAGAAGCTCTATAGGTGTCTCCAAAGGTACATGCTGGGTTGGCGTATTTTGAGATTAGGATTTGTCACTCCGATTGTCGGAGAGGTATCTCTGGGCCCTCTCGGTAATGCACATCACATAAGCCTTGCAAGCATTGCAACTAATAAGTTAGTTGTGAGATGATGTATTACGGAACGAGTAAAGAGACTTGCCGGTAACGAGATTGAACTAGGTATTAAGATACCGACGATTGAATCTCGGGCAAGTAACATACCGATGACAAAGGGAACAACGTATGTTGTTATGCGGTCTGACTGATAAAGATCTTCGTAGAATATGTGGGAGCCAATATGAGCATCCAGGTTCCGCTATTGGTTATTGACTGGAAACGTGTCTCGGTCATGTCTACATTGTTCTTGAACCCATAGGGTCCGCACGCTTAAGGTTTCAATGATAGCTATATTATGAGTTTATGAGTTTTGATGTACCGAAGGAGTTCGGAGTCCCGGATGAGATCGGGTACATGATGAGGAGTCTCGAAATGGTCGAGACGTAAAGATCGATATATTGGACGACTATATTCGGACATCGGAAAGGTTCCGAGTGATTCGGGTATTTTTCGAAGTACCGGAGAGTTACGGGAATACGTATTGGGCCTTATTGGGCCATACGGGAAAGAAGAAAAAGGGCCTCAAGGGTGGCCGCACCCCTCCCCTTGGTCTGGTCCGAATTGGACTAGGGAAGGGGGGCGCCCCCTTCCTTCCTTCTCCTTTTCCCTTCCTCTTTTCCTTTTCCATATGGGAGGTGGAATCCTACTAGGACTAGGGAGTCCTAGTAGGACTCCACACTTGGCGCGCCCCCTCCTAGGGCCGGCCTCCTCCTCCCTTGCTCCTTTATATACGGGGGCAGGGGGCACCTCTACACAAGTTGATCCACATGATCATATTCTTAGCCGTGTGCGGTGCCCCTTCCACCATAGTCCTTGATAATATTGTAGCGGTGCTTAGGCGAAGCCCTGCGACGGTATTACATCAAGATCGTCACCATGCCGTCGTGCTGACGGAACTCTTCCCTGACACTTTGCTGGATCGGAGTCCGGGGATCGTCATCGAGCTGAACGTGTGCTAAAACTCGGAGGTGCCGTAGTTTCGGTGCTTGATCGGTCGGGCCGTGAAGACGTACGACTACATCAACTGCGTTGCGTTAACACTTCCGCTGTCGGTCTAGAAGGGTACGTAGATCACACTCTCCCCTCTCGTTGCTATGCATCACCATGATCTTGCGTGTCCGTAGGAATTTTTTTGAAATTACTACGTTCCCCAACAAAGACATCAACCAGGAGGCCACGAGGTAGGGGGCGCGCCTACCCCCCAGGCACGCCCTCCACCCTCGTGGGCCCCTGTTGCTCCACCGACGTACTCCTTCCTCCTATATATACCTATGCACCCCCAAACTACCAGATACAGAGCCAAAACCCTAATTCCACCGCCGTAACTTTCTGTATCCACAAGATCCCATCTTGGGGCCTGTTCCGGAGCTCCGCCGGAGGGGGCATCGATCACGGAGGGCTTCTACATCAACACCATAGCCCTTCCAATGAAGTGTGAGTAGTTTACCTTAGACCTACGGGTCCATAGTTATTAGCTAGATGGCTTATTCTCTCTTTTTGGATCTCGATACAAAGTTCTCCCCCTCTCTTGTGGAGATCTATTCGATGTAATCTTCTTTTGCGGTGTGTTTGTTGAGACCGATGAATTGTGGGTTTATGATCAAGTTTATCTATGAACAATATTTGAATCTTCTCTGAATTCTTTTATGTATGATTGGTTATCTTTGCAAGTCTCTTCGAATTATTAGTTTGGTTTGGCCTACTAGATTGATCTTTCTTGCAATGGGAGAAGTACTTAGCTTTGGGTTCAATCTTGCGGTGTCCTTTCCCAGTGACAGTAGGGGCAGCAAGGCACGTATTGTATTGTTGCCATCGAGGATAACAAGATGGGGTTTATTTCATATTGCATGAGTTTATCCCTCTACATCATGTCATCTTGCTTAAAGCGTTACTCTGTTCTCTTGAACTTAATACTCTGGATGCATGCTGGACAGCGGTCGATGTGTGGAGTAATAGTAGTAGATGCTGGCAGGAGTCGGTCTACTTGTCTCGGACGTGATGCCTATATAAATGATCATACCTAGATATTCTCATAACTATGCTCAATTCTGTCAATTGCTCAACAGTAATTTGTTTATCCACCGTGAATACTTATGCTCTTGAGAGAAGTCACTAGTGAAACCTATGGCCCCCGGGTCTACCATCATATTAATCTTCGAATACTTAGTTATTTTCATTGCCTTTTATTTTATTTTGCATCTTTATCATAAAAATACCAAAAATATTATCTTATCATATCTATCAGATCTCACTCTCGTAAGTGACCATGTAGGGATTGCCAACCCCTTATCGCGTTGGTTGCAAGGATTTATTTGTTTGTGTAGGTGCGAGGGACTCGTGCATGGCCTCCTACTAGATTGATACCTTGGTTCTCAAAAACTGAGGGAAATACTTACGCTACTTTGCTGCATCACTCTTTCCTCTTCAAGGGAAAACCAATGCAAGTGCTCAAGAGGTAGCAATTAGATTTGTGGAAATATTATACTCTCTATGGTGGTATGTGGAATTTGTTTTGCAGAGCCGGACACTATCCTTGTGTGCTCGAAATCTTCTATGGAGTATGCGGTGGAGGAACCCGCGTTGCAATGCCGAAGACAATCTGCGCGCCGGACTCATCGTCATTGAAGCCTGGTTCAGGGGCTACTGAGAGAGTCCTGGATTAGGGGGTCCTCGGACTGCCGGACTATATACTTTGGCCGGACTGTTGGACTATGAAGATACAAGAGTGAAGACTCCGTCCCGTGTCCGGGTGGGACTCTCCGTGGCATGGAAGGCAATCTTGGCAATTCGCATATGTAGATCTCCTCCCTTGTAACCGACTCTGTGTAACCTTGGCCCCCTCCGGTGTCTATATAAACTGGAGGGTTTAGTCCATAGGACGACAACAATCATAATCATAGGCTAGCTTCTAGGGTTTAGCCTCTACGATCTTGTGGTAGATCAACTCTTGTAATACTCATCTTATCAAGATCAATCAAGTAGAAAGTAGGGTATTACCTCCATCGAGAGGGCCCGAACCTGGGTAAACATTGTGTTCCCTGCCTCCTGTTACCATCCGCCTTAGACGCACAGTTCGGGACCCCCTACCTGAGATCCGCCGGTTTTGACACCGATAGTAGGGAATTGCAAAAGCAACGGGCAAAAAGTCTCGACAGAACATCAGAGAGTATCTTTGGAATCCTTCATTGCACAAAGCAATCATCTGGAGTGAGGGGCTCTTCGGGAGGAAGTATTTACGAGAACCTAGAGTTAGAGTTAGTAAAATCATTTAACCCAAATAGAATAGAGATCGGAGTCCCAGAGTATAGGTCGAGGAATAAAAGATCCTGATACCACTCAATGGCGACGTGGGCCCATAAGCCACACAGCCATGTTAGTAAAAGTTTTGCAATGACTAGACTCAACTTCGGCCAAGGAGTTGGAAGGGGGATTCCTACAAGCAGTCGGCTCTGATACCAACTTGTTACGCCCTCTATTTAATCCTACACTAATCATACACGCAAATGTGTATGATCAAGATCAAGGACTCATGGGAAGATATCACAACACAACTCCAGACACAAATCAAAATAATACAAGCTTTATATTACAAGCCAGGGGCCTCGAGGGCTCGAATAAATAAGCTCGAATACACAAGAGTTAGCGGAAGCAATAATATCTGGGTACAGACATGAGTTAAACAAGTTTGCCTTAAGAAGGCTAGCACAAAAGTAGCAACAATCGAAAAGGCAAGGCCTCCTGTCTGGGACCTCCTAACTACTCCTCGAAGCTGAACTCCACGTAGAAACATCCTCAGGATCCTCTGGCTCCCGGACTCCATCATCTGGTTGTGACATCCTAGAAAATGGAAAAGGGGGAAAAGAGGGAGCAAGCAACCATGAGTACTCATCCAAAGTACTCGCAAGCAAGGATCTACACTACAAATGCATTGGTATCAATGAAATGGATAGTATCTGTGGACTGAACTGTAGAATGCGAGAATAAGAGGGGGTAGCTAGTCCTATAGAAGACTACGCTTCTGGCCGCCTCCATCTTGAAGCATGTAGGAGAGAGTAGCAAGAGTAGCATCAACGAACACCGCATAGCATAATCCTACCCGACGATCCTCCCCTTGTCGCCCTGTGGGAAAGCAATCATCGGGTTGTATCTGGCACTTGAAAGGGTGTGTTTTATTAAGTATCCGGTTCTAGTTGTCATAAGGTCAGAATACAACTCCGGGTCCTCCTTTTACCAAGGGACACGACTGTTCGAATATATAAACTTCCCTACAGGGGTGCACCACATTACCCAACACGCTCGATCCCTCTGGCCGGACACACTTTCCTGGGTCATGCCTGGCCTCGGAAGATCAACACGTCGCAGCCCTACCTAGGCATGATACGTCTCCGTCGTATCTATAATTTTTGATTGTTCCATGCCAATATTATTCAACTTTCATATACTTTTTGGCAACTTTTTATATTAGTTTTGGGACTAACATATTGATCCAGTGCCCAGTGCCAGTTCTTGTCTGTTGCATGTTTTTGGTTTCGCAGAATATCCATATCAAACGGAGTCCAAACGGGATAAAAACGGATGGAGCTTATTTTTGGAAAATATGGAAAATTCGGAAGGAAAATCAATGCGAACCAGTGCACGAGGTGGTCATGAGGCAGGGGGCGCCCCCACTAGGGCGCTCCCCCTCCCTCGTGAGCCCACCGTAAGGCAGTTGACACTCTTCTTTTGCCGCAAGAAAGCTAATATTCGGAAAAAAATCACGGCGAAGGTTTCAGGCCAATCGGAGTTATGGATCTCCATATATATACGAAAAGGTGAAACAGAGCCAGAAGAGAACGCAGAACCAGAGAGAAACAGAGAGATAGATCCAATCTCGGTGGGGCTCTCGCCCCTCCCATGCCATGGAGTCCAAGGACTAGAGGGGAAACCCTTCTCCCATCTAGGGAGGAGGTCAAGGAAGAAGAGGACTAAGGGGGCCCCTCTCCCCCTCTCCTCCGGTGGTACCGGAACAATGCCGTGGCCATCATCATCATCACCACGATCTACACCAACACCTCCCCCATCTTCACCAACATCTTCATCACGTTCCCCCCTCTATCTATAGCGGTCCACTCTCCCGCAACCCGTTGCACCCTCTACTTGAACATGGTGCTTTATGCTTCATATTATTATCCAATGATGTGTTGCCATCCTACGATGTCTGAGTAGATTTTCATTGTCCTATTGGTGGTTGATGAATTGCTATGATTGATTTAATTTGCTTGTGGTTATGTTGCTGTCCTTTGGTGCCCATCATATGAGCGCGCGCGTGGATCACACCATAGGGTTAGTTGTATGTTGATAGGACTATGTATTGGAGGGCAAGAGTGACAGAAGCTTCAACCTAGCATAGAAATTGATGCATACGGGATTGAAGGGGGACCAATATATCTTAATGCTATGGTTGGGTTTTACCTTAATGAACATTAGTAGTTGCGGATGCTTGCTAATAGTTCCAATCATAAGTGCATAGAATTCCAAGTAAGGGATGACATGCTAGCAGTGGCCTCTCCCACATAATACTTGCTATCGGTCTAGTAAAGTAGTCAATTGCTTAAGGGACAATTTTGCAACTCCTACCACTACTTTTCCACACTCGCTATATTTACTTTATTGTTTCTTTATCTAAACAGCCCCTACTTTTTATTTACGTACTCTTTATTATCTTGCAAACCTATCCAACAACACCTACAAAGTACTTCTAGTTTCATACTTGTTATAGGTAAAGCGAATGTCAAGCGTGCGTAGAGTTGTATCGGTGGTCGATAGAACTTGAGGGAATATTTGTTCTATCTTTAGCTCCTCGTTGGGTTTGACACTCTTACTTATCGAAAACTGTTGCGATCCCATATACTTGTGGGTTATCAAGACCTTTTTCTGGCACCGTTGCCGGGGAGCAATAGTGTGGGGTGAATATTCTCGTGTGTGCTTGTTTGCTTTATCACTAAGTAATTTTTATTTGCTATTCTTAGTTGTTTTCTATCTTTAGTTATGGGTAGAAAACGCAAAATACCAAAAAAATTTAGTTGTACCTACTAAACCAATGGTTGAAGAACCACTCAAAATCTATCACACTGCTGAAGCTTTTTACTTGGATCATCTTCAATCCCTTTGTGCTCGTGCCAAAACCCCAACTAGATTAGTTGAGGGAAAATATTTAGATGAGCATGCTTGTTATGTGCGACACCATATATCTGAAAAAGGGAAATTATTATGCAGTCAAATTCAACGTTTGCAATGCTATGCTTGGAATTTATGCGAATTATATGATTTTACTTGTTGTTCTGAAAACCCTAGGAAACACCTTCCCTACCAATGTGAGTTTATTCATAATGGAATCTTATCTTATTATGCTAAAGGTGTTTATAGTTACTATGATGTTCAACAAATTGAAGAATTTGTTGCTTTTGAGGGTGCTTATGAAATTGCTTCTTTGATTGAAAAGTATGATGCTACTTTTCACAAATCTGAAAATTTTGCTATACTTAAATATTGCTATGATAATTATGCTTCTAATACCTATGTTAAACAATATATTGAGGAATACTCCGCTCTCCAAGAAGAGACTAATATTTTGCAGGAGTCTATGGAAGAAGAAATTGATGAAACTGTGAGCTCATTGGACGAAAAAGATGATGAGGAGAGCGAAGAACAAAAGGAGGAAGAGCGGATTGATCACCCGTGACCACCTTCTAATGAGAGTAACTCTTCAACTCATACATTGTTTAATTCCCCTTCGTGCTTACCGAAGGATGAATGCTATGATGATTGTTATGATCCCATTGATTCTCTTGAAATATCCCTTTTTGACGATGCTTGCTATACTTGTGGCCAACATGCTAATATGAGTTATGCTTATGGAGATGAACTTGCTATAGTTCCTTATGTTAAACATGAAATTGTTGCTATTGCACCCACACATGATAGTCCTATTATCTTTTTGAATTCTCCAAACTACACTATATCGGAGAAGTTTGCCCTTATTGAGGATTATATTGATGGGTTGCCTTTTACCGTTGCACATGATGATTTTAATAGATATAATATGCATGTGCTTGCTGCTCCTACTTGCAATTATTATGAGAGAGGAACTATATCTCACCCTCTCTATGTTTCCAACATGATAAAATTGCAAGAAACTCTTTATACTATGCACTGACCTTTACTTTGTGTGCATAAATTGTTCTTTTATGACATGCCGATGCATAGGAAGAGAGTTAGACTTCGTAATTACATAATATATGTTACTTTGTGCTCACTACTAAATGCCAAATCATTGTTAATTAAAATTGGCTTTGATATACCTTGGGATCCGGGTGGATTCACTACTTGAGCACTATATGCCTTGCTTAATGGCTTTAAAGAAAGCGTTGCCAGGGAGACAACCAGGAAGTTTTAGAGAGTCATTTATTTCTTTTGAGTGCTTTCATATAGTTTAAAAAAACAAAAATAAAGAGGGGAACCCAAAACTTTTTCAAAAAGACAAGCGAAAGTGAGAAAGACAAGCATTGTTGAAGTGGGAGAGCTCCTTGAGCTTTGTTCATGCTCACGGCAACTTTGTGAATCTTGATTACAGAAAATTTTCAACAAAAATAATTATCCCCTTGTACAATTCCATTGTATTATAAAAATAATTTGCCAAGGTTTGCCTTTAGGATGTTTACATTTGCTTGATGGTTTGTACGGTGCAGGACAGAAACTTCGGATGTAGTGCGCGATTTTACATTTTTAGCTGGAATGTCAAATGTTATGATTCTTCTTGCACTGTCTTCCTATACAAATTGTTTATTTTTCATAATTTTTGCAGAATTTTTCTAGTATCAGAAGTATGGTGAATGTTCAGATTGCTACAGACTGTTCTGTTTTAGACAGATTCTGTTTTTGATGCATAGTTTGCTTGTTTTGATGAAACTATCAATTTATATCAGTGGATTAAGCCATGAAAAAGTTATATTACAGTAGACACAATGCAAAAACAAAATATGAATTGGTTTGCAACAGTACTTAGAGTAGTGATTTGCTTTATTATACTAACGGATCTTACCGAGTTTTCTGTTGAAGTTTTGTGTGGATGAAGTGTTCGATGATTGAGAAGGTTTCGATGTGAGAAGAAGGAAGAGAGGCAAGAGCTCAAGCTTGGGGATTCCCGATGCACCCCAAGTAAATATTCAAGGAGACTCAAGCATCTAAGCTTGGGGATGCTGGGAAGGCATCCCCTCTTTCTTCAACAAGTATCGGTATATTTTCGGATTCGTTTCGTTCATGCGATGTGTGCAATCTTGGAGCGTATTTTGCATTTAGTTTTCATTTTTATTTTATGAACCATGCTGGTATGAGATAGTCCTTGGTTGATTTATAGAATGCTCATTGCACTTCACTTATATCTTTTGAGTATGGCTTTATAGAATGCTTCATGTGCTTCACTTATATCATTTGAAGTTTGGATTGCCTGTTTCTCTTTACATAGAAAACCGCCATTTGTAGAATGCTCTTTTGCTTCACTTATATTTGTTAGAGCGTGGGCATATCTTTTGTAGAAAGAATTGAACTCTCTTGCTTCACTTATATCTTTTTAGAGAGATGACAGGAGTTGGTCATTCACATGGTTAGTCATAAAATCCTACATAAAACTTGTAGATCGCTGAATATGATATGTTTGATTCCTTGCAATAGTTTTGCGATATAAAGATGGTGATATTAGGGTCGTGCTAGTTGAGTAATTGTGAAATTGAGAAATACTTGTGTTGAGGTTTGCAAGTCCCGTAGCATGCACGTATGGTGAACCGTTATGTAACGAATTCGGAGCATGAGGTGTTTACTGATTGTCTTCCTTATGAGTGGCGGTCGGGGATGAGCGATGGTCTTTTCCTACCAATCTATCCCCCTAGGAGGATGCGCGTAGTACTTTGCTTTGATGAATAATAGATTTTTGCAATAAGTATGTGAGTTCTTTATGACTAATGTTGAGTCCATGGATTATACACACTCTCACCCTTCCATCATTGCTAGCCTCTCTAGTACCGCGCAACTTTCGCCGGTACCGTAAACCCACCATATACCTTCCTCAAAACAACCACCATACCTACCTATCATGGCATTTCCATAGCCATTCCGAGATATATTGCCATGCAACTTTCATCATCATCATATACATGACTTGAGCATTCATTGTCATATTGCTTTGCATGATCGTAAGATAGCTAGCATGATGTTTTCATGGCTTGTCCGTTTTTTGGATGTCATTGCTATGCTAGATCATTGCACATCCCGGTACACCGCCGGAGGCATTCATATAGAGTCATATCTTTGTGCTAGATATCGAGTTGTAATATCGAGTTGTAAGTAAATAAAAGTGTGATGATCATCATTATTAGAGCATTGCCCCAGTGAGGAAAGGATGATGGAGACTATGATTCCCCCACAAGCCGGGATGAGACTCCGGACGGAAAAAAAGAGAAGGCCCAAAAAAAGAAAAAAAAAGAAAGAAAACAAAAAAATGAGAGAAAAAGAGAGAAGGGGCAGTGCTACTATACTTTTTCCACACTTGTGCTTCAAAGTAGCACCATGTTATTCATATAGAGAGTCTCTTGAGTTATCACTTTCATATACTAGTGGGAATTTTCATTATAGAACTTGGCTTGTATATTCCGATGATGGGCTTCCTCAAATGCCCGAGGTCTTCATGAGCAAGCAAGTTCGATGCACACCCACTTAGTTTCAGTTAGAGCTTTCATACACTTATAGCTCTAGTGCATCCGTTGCATGGCAATCCCTACTCACTCACATTGATATCTATTAATGGGCATCTCCATAGCCCGTTGATACGCCTAGTTGATGTGAGACTATCTTCTCCTTTTTGTCTCCTCCACCATCATATTCTATTCCACCTATAGTGCTATGTCCATGGCTCACGCTCATGTATTGCGTGAAAGTTGAAAAGGTTTGAGAACGTCAAAAGTATGAAACAATTGCTTGGCTTGTCATCGGGGTTGTGCATGATTTGAATATTTTGTGTGGTGAAGATGGAGCATAGCCAGACTATATGATTTTGTAGGGATAACTTTCTTTGGCCATGTTATTTTGAAAATACATGATTGCTTTATTAGTATGCTTGAAGTATTATTGTCTTAATGTCAAAGGATAGACTATTGCTTTGAATCACTCGTATCTTAATATTCATGCCATGATTAGACATACGATCAAGATTATGCTAGGTAGCATTTCACATCAAAAATTATCCTTTTTATCATTTAACTACTCGAGGACGAGCAGGAATTAAGCTTGGGGATGCTGATACGTCTCCGTCGTATCTATAATTTTTGATTGTTCCATGCCAATATTATTCAACTTTCATGTACTTTTTGGTAACTTTTTATATTATTTTTGGGACTAACATATTGATCCAGTGCCCAGTGCCAGTTCCTGTTTTTGGTTTCACAGAATATCCATATCAAACGGAGTCCAAACGGGATAAAAACGGACGGAGCTTATTTTTGGAAAATATGGAAAATTCGGAAGGAAAATCAACGCGAACCAGTGCCCGAGGTGGTCACGAGGCAGGTGGGCGCCCCCCCTCGGGCGCGCCCCCTACCCTCGTGAGCCCACCGTAAGGCGGTTGACGCTCTTCTTTTGCCGCAAGAAAGCTAATATTCGGAAAAAAACACGGCGAAGGTTTCAGGCCAATCGGAGTTACAGATCTCCATATATATACAAAACGGTGAAACAGAGCTAGAAGAGAACGCAGAACCAGAGAGAAACATAGAGATAGATCTAATCTTGGAGGGGCTCTCGCCCCTCCCATGCCATGGAGGCCAAGTACCAGAGGGGAAACCCTTCTCCCATCTAGGGAGGAGGTCAAGGAAGAAGAGGAAGAAGGGGGCCCCTCTCCCCCTCTCCTCCGGTGGCGCCGGAACGCTGCCGTGGCCATCATCATCGTCACCGCGATCTACACCAACACCTCCGCCATCTTCACCAACATCTCCATCACCTTCCCCTCTCTATCTACAGCGGTCCACTCTCCCGCAACCCGCTGTACCCTCTACTTGAACATGGTGCTTTATGCTTCATATTATTATCCAATGATGTGTTGCCATCCTATGATGTCTGAGTAGATTTTCGTTGTCCTATCGGTGGTTGATGAATTGCTACGATTGATTTGATTTGCTTGTGGTTATGTTGCTGTCCTTTGGTGCCCATCATATGAGCTCGCGCGTGGATCACACCATAGGGTTAGTTGTATGTTGATAGGACTATGTATTGGAGGGCAAGAGTGACAAAAGCTTCAACCTAGCATAGAAATTGATGCATACGGGATTGAAGGGGGACCAATATATCTTAATGCTATGGTTGGGTTTTACCTTAATAAACATTAGTAGTTGCGGATGCTTGCTAATAGTTCCAATCATAAGTGCATAGAATTCCAAGTAAGGGATGACATGCTAGCAGTGGCCTCTCCCACATAATACTTGCTATCGGTCTAGTAAAGTAGTCAATTGCTTAAGGGACGATTTCGCAACTCCTACCACCACTTTTCCACACTCGCTATATTTACTTTATTGTTTCTTTATCTAAGCAGCCCCTACTTTTTATTTACGTACTCTTTATTATCTTGCAAACCTATCCAACAACACCTACAAAGTACTTCTAGTTTCATACTTGTTCTAGGTAAAGCGAACGTCAAGCGTGCGTAGAGTTGTATCGATGGTCGATAGAACTTGAGGGAATATTTGTTCTACCTTTAGCTCCTCGTTGGGTTCGACACTCTTACTTATTGAAAACTGTTGCGATCCCCTATACTTGTGGGTTATCAAGGCACAACAGAGAGGTCAGCACACCGGTGTAAATCCTAAGCGCATAGGGGTCTGGGCCCATCGCCCGTTGCACACCTGCATGTTGTGTACGCGGCCGGTGAGCAGACCTAGCAACGTCCATTACAAAGGAAGTTGCGTTACGCGGTCCAACCCTGCGCGCGCCGCTCAGTCGCTGACGTGAAGAAGGCTTCAGCTGATACCACGACGTTGAGTGCCCATAATTGTTCCCGTGTAGTTGGTTAGTGCGTATAGGCCAGTGGCCAGACTCAGATCAAATATTCAGATCTTGTTAAGCGTGTTATTTGAAGTATCTGCGGATGCCGACCAGGGACCAGTCCCACCTGTCTCCTAGGTGGTTGCAACATGCCCTGTCGCTCCGCCACAAAGTAACCATCAGGGGGCTGTCGGGAACCCAGGCCCATCACTACCTGGATGGAACCACCTGCCCCTTTAGCCCCCATCTCCGAATCATCAACATAAGTATGTAATAGTTTAGTATATACCCGTTGAGGGAGTCCTGGATTAGGGGGTGTTCGGGTAGCCGGACTATACCTTCAGCCGGACTCTTGGACTATGAAGATACAAGATTGAAGACTTCGTCCCGTGTCCGGATGGGACTTTCCTTGGCGTGGAAGGCTAGCTTGGCGATGCGGATATTCAAGATCTCCTACCATTGTAACCGACTCTATGTAACCCTAACCCTATCTGGTGTCTATATAAACCGGAGGGTTGTGGTCCGTAGGCAATCAACTCCATACATAACAATCATACCGTAGGCTAGCTTCTAGGGTTTAGCCTCCTTGATCTCATGGTAGATCTACTCTTGTACTACCCATATCATCAATATTAATCAAGCAGGATGTAGGGTTTTACCTCCATCAAGAGGGCCCAAACCTGGGTAAAACATCGTGTTCCCTGCCTCCTGTTACCATCCGGCCTAGACGCACAGTTCGGGACCCCCTACCCGAGATCCGCCGGTTTTGACACCGACATTGGTGCTTTCATTGAGAGTTCCTCTGTGTCGTCGCCTTTAGGCCCGATGGCTCCTTTGATCATCAACAACGATGCTGTCCAGGGTGAGACTTTGCTCCCCGGACAGATCTTCGCTCTGCGGGCCAATTCGCTCGGCCACCCGGAGCAGATCGAAAGCTATGCTCCTGGCCATCAAGTCAGGTTTGGAAGCTTAAACTACACGGCTGACATCCGCGGAGACTTCATCTTCGACGGGCTCGAGCCACGGCCAAGCGCGCCACACTATCTTGAGGGGCATGATCTAGCTTTGCCCCCGGGCAGTGTCCTGGAGGCCGCACACACATCGGTTCCGACCCCTAACTCAGAGCCTATTGCGCCAATCGAGGATGAGCGGTTGGACGTCACCTCGGGGGCTGCGATCCCGAAAGCGATCAAGCCGAACGCTAGCCCCGCACTCTTCACGACCCGTGACTCCAAGGATCCGGACTCCTCCCCGGACTCCGAACCCCCTGCGCCCCTGCCAATCGAATCCGATTGGGCGCCGATAATGGAGTTCACCGCCACAGACATCTTTCAGCATTCGCCATTTGGCGACATCCTGAATTCTCTTAAGTCTCTCTCTTTATCAGGAGAGCCCTGGCCGGATTACGGTCAGCGAGGGTGGGATACGGACGATGAGGAAATTCAAAGCCCACCCACCACCCACTTTGTAGCCACTTTCGACGATCTAACCGACATGCTTGACTTCAGCTCCGAAGACATCGACGGCATGGACGACGATGTTGGAGATGAACAGGAACCAGCACCTGTAGGGCGCTGGAAGGCCACCTTGTCATATGACATATATATGGTGGATACTCCAAAAGATGGAGATGGCGATGGAACAGTGTGGGATGACGCCACCAAGAAACAGCCAAAGCGCCGGCGTCAGCGGCGCCGCTCTAAATCCTGCCAAAGCAAAAACGGTGATTCCGGCACGGGAGATAATACTACCCCGGATAGCATCGAAGAACACCCACCTCAGCAAGATTTGGCACAGGAAGATGGAGAAGCCAGCCCTCATGAGAGAGCAGCAGACCGAGAGGTCGAGGATGATAACTATACGCCTCCCTCCGAAGACGAGGCAAGCCTCAATGACGACGAATTCGTCATACCATCAGACCCCGCCGAACAAGAGCGTTTTAAACGCAGGCTTTTAGCCACGGCAAGGAGCCTCAAGAAAAAGTAGCAACAGCTTAGAGCTGCCCAAGATTTGCTAGTTGACAGATGGACTGAAGTCCTTGCGGCCGAAGAGTATGAACTCGAACACCCCTCCAAGAGTTACCAGAAGCGCAGGCCGCTACCCCGATCAGAGGAGGAAGCACCTACATCACCAGCGCATGACATGGTAGACCGGCCACCTCGCGGCCGCGATAGAGAGGCCTCTCGGCCCTCCACCCAAGCCATGCCCCGACACCGCTCAACTAAGGCATGGGAAAATGCGCCCGACCTGCGAGACATACTGGAGGATAAGGCAAGACAAACAAGATCGATCTACGGATCGCGCAGGCGCCCTACGGCATGTGACAATGATCTTCACTCCGGATACAACAAATGCGGCCGGGCCGAACACAACAGACATAGCTCTTCCGAGCTGCGTCGTGATATAGCCCAGTACAGAGGCGCCGCACACCCGCTATGCTTCACGAATGAAGTAATGGATCATAAAATCCCAGAGGGTTTCAAACCCGTAAACATCGAATCATAAGATGGCACAACAGATCCGGCGGTATGGATCGAGGATTATCTCCTTCACATCCACATGGCACGCGGCGATGATCTACACGCCATCAAATACCTCCCGCTCAAACTTAAAGGACCGGCCCGGCATTGGCTTAACAGCTTGCCAGCAGACTCAGTCGGTTCTTGGGAGGACCTGGAAGCCGCATTCCTCGACAACTTCAAGGGCACTTACGTATGACCGCCGGATGCCGACGACTTAAGCCACATAATTCAGCAGCCAGAGGAATCGGCCAGACAATTCTGGACACGGTTCCTAACAAAGAAAAACCAGATAGTCGACTGTCCGGACGCAGAGGCCCTAGCAGCCTTCAAGCATAACATCCACGACGAGTGGCTTGCCCGGCACCTGGGATAGGAAAAGCCGAAATCCATGGCAGCCCTCACGACACTCATGACCCGCTTTTGCACGGGAGAAGACAGCTGGCTAGCTCGCAGTAACAACTTATCAAAGAACCCTGGTAATTCGGATACCAAGGACAAAAGTGGCAGGACACGTCGGAATAAGCAAAAACGCCGCGTTAACAGCGACAGCAATGAAGACACGACAGTTAATGCCGGATTCAAAGGCTATAAATCTGGTCAGCAGAAAAAGCCATTCAAAAAGAATACTCAGGGCCCATCCAGTTTGGACCGAATACTCGATCGCTTGTGCCAGATACATGGCACCCCCGAAAGGGCAGCCAATCACACTAACAGGGATTGTTGGGTGTTCAAGCAGGCAGGCAAGTTAAGGGCCGAAAACAGAGACAAGGGGCTGCACAGCGACGACGAGGAGCCCAAGCCGCCGAACAACAATGGACAGAAGGGCTTTCCCCCACAAGTGCGGACGGTGAACATGATATACGCAACCCACATTCCCAAGCGGGAGCGGAAGCGTGTGCTACGGGACGTATACGCGATGGAGCCAGTCGCCCCAAAGTTCAACCCATGGTCCTCCTGCCCGATCACTTTTGATCGAAGGGACCATCCCACTAGCATCCGTCATGGTGGCTTCGCCGCATTGGTTCTCGACCCAATCATCAACGGATTTCGTCTCACAAGAGTCCTCATGGACGGCGGCAGTAGCCTGAACCTGCTTTATCAGGATACAGTGCGGAAAATGGGCATAGATCCCTCAAGGATTAAGCCCACAAGAACGACCTTTAAAGGCGTTATACCAGGTGTAGAAGCCAACTGTACAAGCTCAGTAACACTTGACGTGGTCTTCGGATCCCCGGACAATTTCCGAAGCGAAGAGTTAATCTTTGATATAGTCCCGTTTCGCAGTGGCTATCACGCCCTGCTCAGACGAACCGCATTCGCAAAGTTCAGTGCGGTGCCGCACTACGCATATCTCAAGCTCAAGATGCCAGGCCCTCGAGGAGTAATTACGGTCAACGGAAACACCGAACGCTCCCTCCGTATGGAGGAGCATACGGCGGCTCTCGCAGCGGAGTTACAAAGTAGGCTTCTCAGGCAATTCTCTAGTCCGGCCATTAAAAAGCCAGACACTGCCAAGCGCGCCCGGAGTAACCCACAGCAGGACCGCTTGGCACACTCTGAGCAAGAGTAGCAATGCGGCCCCAACCCCAGCTTTCGCGACATAGCGAAACTAGTACCTCGCGTACATAACTACGCCCTTGAAATACCATGGGCACAGGGGAAGGGGCACAATAACGGCACGCCCAAAATACGGCTTAAAATGTACTAGGGGCTGCCGGATCCTTTTTTAATTTTCTCTTACTTTCAGGACTCCATACTTCGGACGACCTGTTCGGCAATTCGACTCCGCACAAACGATGCAAGATCCAGGGAGGCAGACAAGCCATGCCACATTATGGAACTCCCAAGTGGTCTCTGTTACGAGCGGTATACCTGTTTTAAATACAATTCCGCGGCCCGCCCATGGTCAGGACATACTGAATAGTCCAATATCTTTTGCTTACCGCACTATTTGTATCGTTCGGCTTTGATAAATAGCCTCTCTATAAACAATGCTTAGCTTCTTGTCTATTTTTTTCATTATCTTCTTTTCACATTTATGTTTATTAAATGACATGATTGCACCCGTACACCATGGTACGGAAAACACGCCAGGGGCTTCAGTACCCCTCATAATGGTGTGAGAAGTCCGTACACTTTCACAAGTGCGACACCCCAAACTTATAGCACTATATGCATCGGCTCCGAATCATGATTTGGGTAAATAGTTGGGTTTGCCTGGCTCCTATGTTTTGGTGCCTTACGTTCCGCTCTATCGGCTAAGGTAGCACTAGGAGAACCACTGCGATTGTGCCCCGGTTCAGCTGGGTTAAGCACCTCAGTGGAGAAAGCTAAAATTGACTGTCATGATGAGGCGAGAGACCGGTCGCTGTTCGAGAGGTTTTTCGAGTCCCTAAAGACTTATGCCGCTTCGAGTGAGGAGCTGGCTTTGTCCGGCCAAGGCGTGGATAGCGCCCCGAACTCGGTCTTCCGAACTAGGGGCTTCGCCGAAATTTAAAATTATAGAGTTCTATGGCTAAGTGAGAGTGTTCAAGCATTATAGTCCGATTGCCTGGTTCGTTGTGCTGAGCGCCTCCCTCGAAGGACCCAACTATGGGAAAAAGAGCGCTCAGGTTTATCCCGAACACCCCAGCACTAGTGGCATGGGGGCAGAAGCCGACGACTGGCCATCTCTCAATTTTTTGATAAACGGCCGCACAGAAAGTAATATTTTAAATTCAATAAGAATTGCTTAGCGCATATGAACAAGTTTTCAGCGCACATGATAAACACGAGTGAGTTCATTCAAAAATCACATCCTTGGTACATTCATCCGCCACAAGGCAGGCACCTGCAAGAACATCCTTGTAGTAGTTCTCGGGCTTGCGATGCTCCTTCCCCGACGGCGGCCCGTCCTTCACAAGCTTCTCACCGTCCAGCTTACCCCAGTGCACCTTTGCATGGGCAAGGGCCCGACGGGCACCTTCAATGCAGACGGAGTGCTTGATGACCTCGAGCCTCGGACAGGCCTCCACCAGCCACCGCACTAGCCCGAAATAGCTCCCAGGCAGGCCCTCTCCGGGCCACAGCCGAACTATGAAGCCCTTCATGGCCTGTTCGGCCGCCTTGTGGAGCTCGACCAGCTGTTTCAGCTGGTCGCTCAAAGGCACAAGGTGTCCGGCCTCAGAATACTGAGACCAGAACACCTTCTCCGTCGAGCTGCCCTCTTCAGCTCGGTAGAATGCGGCGGCATCGGATACGCTGCGGGGAAGATCTGCGAATGCCCCTGGAGAGCTCCGGATTCGGGTAAGTAACAAGTAGTTTACTTTTATATTTCTGCTTTGCATGAAGAATGCCTTACCCGCTACTATCTTCCTCATCTCCTCCAACTCTTGGAAGGCCTTTTGGGCTTCGGCCTTGGCAGACTTGGCAGTCTCAAGGGCCTTCGCGAGCTCGGATGCTTGCGCCTTTGACTCAAGCTCCAAACTCTCATGTTTTGTCATGAGAGCCTGAAGCTCTTGCTGCACCTCGCCGACTTGAGCCCCAAGTCTGTCTCGCTCAGTGCGCTCCGCGGCCGTTTTCTTTTCGGCCTCAGACAGCGCCTGCTTAAGGGTCGCCACCTCAGTCGTGGCCCTTACAATAAGCAGTACAATCCTGTTACTCTTTTTGCAATCAAGCCTTTTTATAGGCACTTTTTCTGTAAGGTATTTCTTACCTTCTTTCTCCTCGAGCTGCCGCTTGGCAAGGCTGAGCTCTTGCTCGGTCCGCTCGAGGTCCTGCTTCAGGACACCCACCTCGGCAGTCAGTGCGGCGGTGGATAGCAGCGAAGCCTGCATACGCATATTGACTCTTTTTGTTAGACTCCTGCGAAATTTAATAGATCCTCTATTCGACTTTTCTTTCTGAACGCCAAACAGAGCATCAAGGGCTACTGTCTATGCGGTAATATTTTTACATATTTTTACTTACCTCGAAGCCTGTTAGAAGGCTAGCGCAAGCTTCAGTCAGTCCGCTCTTGGCGGACTGAACCTTCTGGATCACCGTACTCATAATAGTACGGTGCCCCTCATCGATGGAGGCGCCGTCAAGCACCTCCAGCAGATTGTCCAGCACCTCCGGTTGGACGGAGGCCGCCGGCTCAGAAGGCTTGCTCCTCTTGGAAGGAGTTCGCCTACCGCGGTCCGGAACTGTGGAAGATTCCGGCGCGGTGTCCGGCACAAAGCCGGACTTGGAGCCCTGGGGGGCCTTATCCCCTTCACTCCTGGAGTCCGGGAGGTTGCCTTGCGGCTCCTCCGGGACCACCTCCTCCTGCCCCGGAGCTTGTCGTGACGCCACTTCGGCGTCGTCTGCAGTGCGAGGGGAGACAGCGGGCGGAACTGAGTTCACATCCAATGAGTCCAGGGAGCCGCCCGACGATTCGTCAAATTCGGCCCGGGGCGGACTGCATAATTACATTCGACATTAGGGAAAGCTGTGCAACAAAGGAACATCATGAGTTATTCTGATATCCGAACATACGATCTCGCCGGACGCTTGGCCCTGTTTGGCCACTCCTCTTTGCCCTCTTCGGCGTTGGGGGTGTAGTCCGGCGGAGGGGTCTTCCTTTTCCTAGACCCCTCGGCCTCCCCCTTTGGGGCGGCCTTCCTCTTCTCTCCTCCCTCCGCTGGGGGGGGGAGAGTTTTCTTCTTCCTCCTCCTCGTTTTCACGAGAAGAGGGCGTCTCGGAATCGTCGGATGACGAGTCCGACACCACCACGTTGCGGGAACTCTTTCGAGTCCCCGTGGTCTTCTTCTTCTTGGCCTTCTTCTCTGGCACCACATAAGGCGCCGGAACCAACAGCTTCACTAGTAGAGCTGGGGCTGGGTCTTCGGGCAGCGGAGCTGGACAGTTAATCGGTCCGGATATCGCCCGCCAAGCCTGTCAAAGGTAAGGGAGTTTAGATCCCGCATAGAGTCAAACTATGAAAAAAGCTTAACATCCTGTAAAAGGTGAAGATAGCTTACCTCGCTAGCGTGACGCTGCGAGCTGTATCCGTGGTCCTCGGAAGCGGATGCGGGAGCCTCGGCGCCCTTGAATAGCACCTTCCAGGCATCTTCGGACGTCGTGTCGAAGAGCCTGCTAAGGGTTTGGTGCTGCGCCGGGTCGAACTCCCACAGATTAAAATCCCGTTGTTGGCATGGGAGGATCCGGCGGACGAGCATAACCTGGATTACATTAACAAGCCGGATTGGCTTGTTCACCAGGGACTGGATGCATGTTTGCAATCCGGTCACCTCTTTTTCGTCACCCCACGACAGGCCCATCTCTTTCCAGGACATAAGCCGCGTGGGGGGTCCGGATTGGAACTCGGGGGCTGCGATCCAGTTCGGATCGCGTGGCTCGGTGATGTAAAACCACCCGGATTGCCACCCGTTTAGGGTCTCCACAAAAGAGCCCTCAAACCATAGGACGTTGGCCATCTTGCCCGCCATGGCGCCTCCGCACTCCGCCTGGCTGCCGCGCACCACCTTGGGCTTGACGTTGAAGGTCTTGAGCCAGAGGCCGAAATGAGGGCGGACGCGGAGGAAAGCCTCGCACACGACGATAAACGCCGAGATGTTGAGGATGAAGTTTGGGGCCAGATCGTGGAAATCCAGGCCATAGTAGAACATGAGCCCCCGGACAAATGGGTGGAGTGGAAAACCCAGTTCGCGGAGGAAGTGGGGAAGAAATACTACCCTCTCATGGGGCCTTGGGGTGGGGAGAAGCTGCCCCTTTTCGGGAAGCCGGTGCGCGATGTCCTTGGACAGGTATCCGGCCTTCCTTAGCTTCTTGACTTGGCCCTTCGTAGCGGAGGAGACCATCCACTTGCCTCCCGCTCCGGACATTGCTAGAGAAGGTTGAGGTGGGAAGTGCGGGCTTGGGCGCTGGAGCTCGAGTGCGCAGGAGATGGATAGGCAAAGGAGTAAGAAGGCGTAGGTAAAAAGGTGGATCCTTATCCCCTTATATGGGCGGATGCGGTTGTGCGTCCCCACCAGCATAGTAAAACTCGCTTGCCTCCCAAGCGCCGTGATAAATGGCGTGGTTGGGTTACCCACGTCCGTATTGATGAGAATCCCGTAAAGGGGGTACATGATCTCTGCTTTGACAAGATGTGCCAAGGAAACCGCCTCGCAAAACATGCTGAGGTGGAAAAGTAAAAATGATTCGAGTAAAGGACTTGGCCGTAGTGTGATAACGCACTACAGAATACATCAGCAGATTTGATTTGTGTTAATATTATTCTCTCTATGGCAATATGTGGAAGCTTATTTTGCAGAACCGGACACTACTCTTGGTGTTTACAATCTTCCATGAAGGACTTGGAGGAGGAACCCGCCTTGCAATGCAGAAGACAATTTGCACGCCGGACTCGTCGTCATTGAAGCCTGGTTCAGGGGCTACTGAGGGAGTCCTAGATTAGGGGGTGTTCGGGTAGCCGGACTATACCTTCAGCCAGACTCCTGGACTATGAAGATACAAAATTGAAGACTTCGTCTCGTGTCCGGATGGGACTTTCCTTGGCGTGGAAGGCAAGCTTGGCGATGCGGATATTCAAGATCTCCTACCATTGTAACCGACTCTATGTAACCCTAACCCTATCCGGTGTCTATATAAAACGGAGGGTTGTAGTCCGTAGGCAATCAACTCCATACACAACAATCATACCGTAGGCTAGCTTCTAGGGTTTAGCCTCCTTGATCTCATGGTAGATCTACTCTTGTACTACCCATATCATCAATATTAATCAAGCAGGACGTAGGGTTTTACCTCCATCAAGAGGGCCCGAACCTGGGTAAAACATCGTGTTCCCTGCCTCCTATTACCATCCGGCCTAGATGCACAGTTCAGGACCCCCTACCCGAGATCCGCCGGTTTTGACACCGACACCCGTGGTCACCTTCCGAGTGATCACGACCCAGTAATATAGCATGGCAGATGGACAAGAGTGTAAGGCCACTGATGTAATACTAGCAACCTATGCTAAGCATTTAGGATTGCAGGTGAAGGTATCAACAATAATAACAAGGACAGGCTATGCAGCAGAATAGGTTCATCCAAAAGCAGTAACAGCTACACTACTCTAATGCAAGCAGTAGAGGGAAAGAGTAGGCGATATCGGGATGAACAAGGGGGTGGGGCTTGCCTGGTTGCTCTGGCAAGAAGGATGGGTCATCGTCGATGTAGTCGATCACGGGGGTATTGGCGGCGGTCTCAAGGTCTACCGGAAAGAAGTAACGGAGGGGGAACACGAATAAATTATAGACCAATCAAAGCAACACAAATCATAACATGGCAATACGTGGTGCTAGGAGTGACCTAACGCAGTAGTAGGCGATACCGACGAAAGGGGAAACATCCGGGAAAGTATTCCCGGTGTTTGAAGTTTTCGGGCAGATGAAATGGAGGTGGATTGTTGCATGTTCGCTATGCTAGGGACGCGTGATGGACGAACGGACTGCATATTCTGATCCGTCTCGTTGTTTTGAGCAACTTTCATGTATAAAGTATTTTTATCCAAGTCACGGTTTATTTTATATTAATTTTCAAAGTTTTATCAATTTTCTAAAACTTTCTGGAATTGTTTTAATTCGAGTTTGACCAAGTCAACTGACTGGTCAAACAGAGAAGGGGGTGGCTGATGTCTACTACACAACCTTCTTCTTGTAGACGTTGTTGGGCCTCCAAGTGCATAGGTTTGTAGGATAGTAGCAAATTTCCCTCAAGTGGATGACATAAGGTTTATCAATCCGTAAGAGGGGTAGGATGAAGATGGTCTCTCTCAAGCAACCCTGCAACCAAATAACAAAGAGTCTCTTGTGTCCCCAACACACCCAATACAATGGTAAATTATATAGGTGCACTAGTTCGGCGAAGAGATGGTGATACAAGTGGTATATGGATGGTAGATAAAGGTTTTTGTAATATGAAAATATAAAAACAGCAAGGTAACTAATGATAAAAGTGAGCACAGATTGTATTGCAATGTGTTGAAACAAGGCCTAGGGTTCATACTTTCACTAGTGAAAGTTCTCTCAACAATAATAACATAATTAGATCACATAACTATCCCTCAACATGCAACAAAGAGTCACTCCAAAGTCACTAATAGCGGAGAACAAACGAAGAGATTATGTTAGGGTAAGAAAACACCTCAAAGTTATTCTTTCTGATCGATCTATTCAAGAGTTCGTAGTAAAATAACATGAAGCTATTCTTTCCGTTCAATCTATCCTAGAGTTCGTACTAGAATAACACCTTAAGACACAAATCAATCAAAACCCTAATGTCACCTAGATACTCCAATGTCACCTCAAGTATCCGTGGGTATGATTATACGATATGCATCACACAATCTCAGATTCATCTATTCAAACCAACACAAAGTACTTCAAAGAGTGCCCCAAAGTTTCTACCGGAGAGTCAAGACAAAAACTTGTGCCAACCCCTATGCATAGGTTCATGGGCAGAACCCGCAAGTTGATCACCAAAACATACATCAAGTGAATCAATAGAATAACCCACTGTCACCACGGTTATCCCAAGCAAGACATACATCAAGTGTTCTCAAATCCTTAAAGACTCAATCGGATAAGATAACTTCAAAGGGAAAACTCAATCCATTACAAGAGAGTAGAGGGGGAGAAACATCATAAGATCCAACTATAATAGCAAAGCTCGCGATACATCAAGATCGTACCACCTCAAGAACACGAGAAAGAGAGAGATGAAACACATAGCTACTGGTACATACCCTCAGCCCCGAGGGAGAACTACTCCCTCCTCGTCATGGAGAGCACCGGGATGATGAAGATGGCCACCGGAGAGGGATTTCCCCCTCCTGCAGGGTGCCAGAACGGGTCTAGATTGGTTTTCGGTGGCTACGGAGGCTTCTGGTGGCGGAACTCCCGATCTATTCTGTTCCCGGAAGTTTTTAAGGTATATGGGTATATATGGGAGGAAGAAGTACGTCGGTGGACCTCCGGGCTGTCCACGAGACAGGGGGCGCGCCCAGGGGGTGGGCGCGCCCCCACCCTTGTGGGCAGCCCGGGACTCTCCTGGTCCAACTCCGATACTCCATGGGCTTCTTCTGGTCCAAAAATAAGTTCCATGAAGTTTTAGGTCAATTGGACTCCGTTTGATTTTCCTTTTCTGCGATACTCTAAAACAAGGAAAAAACAGAAACTGGCACTGCGCTCTAGGTTAATACGTTAGTCCCAAAAATCATATAAAATAGCATATAAATGCATATAAAACATCCAAGGTTGATAATATAATAGCATGGACCAATCAAAAGATACGTTGGAGACGTATCAGCATCCCCAAGATTAATTCCTGCTCGTCCTCGAGTAGGTAAATGATAAAACAGAATTTTTGATGTGGAATGCTACCTAACATATTTATCCATGTAGTTCTCTTTATTGTGGCAAGAATATTCAGATCCATAAGATTCAAGACAAAAGTTTAATATTGACATAAAAATAATAATACTTCAAGCATACTAGCCAAGTAATCATGTCTTCTCAAAATAACATGGCCAAAGAAAGCTATCCCTACAAAATCATATAGTCTGGCTATGCTCTATCTTCACCACACAAAATATTTAAATCATGCACAACCCCGATGACAAGCCATGCAATTGTTTCATACTTTTGATGTTCTCAAACTTTTTCAATCTTCACGCAATACATGAGCGTGAGCCATGGACATAGCACTATAGGTGTAATAGAATGGTGGTTGTGGAGAAGACAAAAGGAGAAGATTGTCTCACATCAACTAGGCGTATCAACGGGCTATGGAGATGCCCATCAATAGATATATATATCAATGTGAGTGAGTAGGGATTGCCATGCAACGGATGCACTAGAGCTATAAATGTATGAAGGCTCAACAAAAGAATCTAGTGGGTGTGCATCCAACTCGCTTGCTCACGAAGACCTAGGGCATTTTGAGGAAGCCCATCATTGGAATATACAAGCCAAGTTCTATAATGAAAGATTCCCACTAGTATATGAAAGTGACAACATAGAAGACTCTCTATCATGATGATCATGGTGCTACTTTGAAGCACAAGTGTGGTAAAAGGATAGTAGCATTGCCCCTTCTATCTTTTTCTCTCATTTATTTTATTTTATTTTATTTATTTGGGCCTTTTCTCTTTTTTTATGGCCTCTTTTTTCCCTCTCTTTTTTATTTTTCGTCCGGAGTCTCATCCCGACTTATGGGGGAATCATAGTCTCCATCATCCTTTCCTCACTGGGACAATACTCTAATAATGATGATCATCACACTTTTATTTACTTACAACTCAAGAATTACAACTCGATACTTAAAACAAAATATGACTCTATATGAATGCCTCCGACGGTGTACCGGGATGTGCAATGACTCAAGAGTGACATGTATGGAAGAATTATGAATGGTGGCTTTGCCACAAATACGATGTCAACTACATGATCATGCAAAGCAATATGACAATGATGAAGCGTGTCATAATAAGGGAGCGGTGGAAAGTTGCATGGCAATATATCTCAGAATGGCTATGGAAACGCCATAATAGGTAGGTATGGTGGTTGTTTTGAGGAAGATATATGGTGGGTTTATGGTACCGGCGAAAGTTGCGCGGTACTAGAGAGGCTAGCAATGATGGAAGGGTGAGAGTGTGTATAGTCCATGGACTCAACATTAGTCATAAAGAACTCACATACTTATTGCAAAAATCTATTAGTTATCGAAACAAAGTACTACGCGCATGCTCCTAGGGGGATAGATTGGTAGGAAAAGACCATCGCTCGTCCCTGGCCGCCACTCATAAGGAGGACAATCAATAAATAAATCATGCTCCGACTTCATCACATAACTGTTCACCATACGTGCATGCTGATACGTTCCAACGTATCTATAATTTTTGATTGTTCCATGCTATTATATTATCAACCTTGGATGTTTTGTATGCATCTATATGCTATTTTATATGATTTTTGTACTAACCTATTAACCCAGAGCCCAGTGCCAGTTTCTGTTTTCCCTTGTTTCAGTGTTTCACGGAAAAGGAAAATCAAACGGAGTCCAATTGACATGAAACTTCACGGAACTTATTTTTGGAACAGAAGCAATCCAGAAGACTTGGGGGGTACGTAAGGGAAGCAATGAGGAAGGCACGAGGCAGGGGGCGCGCCCACCCCCCTGGGCGCGCCCTCCACCCTCGTGGGCCCCTCGTGGCTCCCCTGACGTATTTCTTCCTCCTATATATACCCATATACCCTAAAAACATCGGGAAGTAGAATAGATCGGGAGTTCCTCCGCCAGAAGCCTCCGTAGCCACCAAAAACCAATCTAGACCGGTTCCGGCACCCTGCCGAAGGGGGCAATCCTTCTCCGGTGGCCATCTTCATCATCCCGGTGCTCTCCATGGCGAGGAGAGAGTAGTTCTCCCTCGGGGCTGAGGGTATGTACCAGTAGCTATGTGTTTGATCTCTCTCTCTCTCTCTCTCTCGTGTTCTTGAGGTGATACGATCTTGACGTATCGTGAGCTTTGCTATTATAGTTGGATCTTATGATATTTCTTCCCCCCTCTACTCTCTTGTAATGAATTGAGTTTTCCAATTGAAGTTATCTTATCGGATTGAGTCTTTAAGGATTTGAGAACACTTGATGTATGTCTTGCGTGGGATACCCGTGGTGACAATGGGGTATTCTATTGATCCACTTGATGTATGTTTTGATCAACTTGCGGGTTCCGCCCATGAACCTATGCATAGGGGTTGGCACACGTTTTCGTCTTGACTCTCCGGTAGAAACTTTGGGGCACTCTTTGAGGTTCTATGTGTTGGTTGAATAGATGAATCTAAGATTGTGTGATGCATATAGTATAATCCTACCCACGGATACTTGAGGTGACATTGGAGTATCTAGGTGACATTAGGGTTTTGGTTGATTTGTGTCTTAAGGTGTTATTCTAGTACGAACTCTAGGGTTGTTTGTGACACTTATAGGAATAGCCCAACGGATTGATTGGAAAGAATAACTTTGAGGTGGTTTCGTACCCTACCATAATCTCTTCGTTTGTTCTCCGCTATTAGTGACTTTGGAGTGACTCTTTGTTGCATGTTGAGGGATAGTTATGTGATCCAATTATGTTATTATTGTTGAGAGAACTTGCACTAGTGAAAGTATGAACCCTAGGCCTTGTTTCAACGCATTGCAATACCATTTGTGCTCACTTTTATCATTAGTTACCTTGCTGTTTTTATATTTTCAGATTACAAATACCTTTATCTACTATCCATATTGCACTTGTATCACCATCTCTTCGCCGAACTAGTGCACCTATACAATTTACCATTGTATTGGGTGTGTTGGGGACACAAGAGACTCTTTGTTATTTGGTTGCAGGGTTGCTTGAGAGAGACCATCTTCATCCTACGCCTCCTACGGATTGATAAACCTTAGGTCATCCACTTGAGGGAAATTTGCTACTGTCCTACAAACCTCTGCACTTGGAGGCCCAACAACGTCTACAAGAAGAAGGTTGTGTAGTAGACATCACATGCTACGGGAATCACAAACTTCAACACAAGTATCTATCAAATTCACAACTACTCACTTGCATGACTCTAATATTACCATCCTCATATCTCAAAACAATCATCAAGTCTCAAACTTCTCATAGTATTCAATGCACTTTATATGAAAGTTTTTATTATATCCCTCTTGGATGCCCATCATATTAGGAGTAAATTCATAACCAAAGAAAATTACCATGCTGTTTAGGACTCTCAAAATAATATAAGTGAAGCATGAGAGACCAATTATTTCTATAGAATAAAACCACCACCGTGCTCTAAAAGATATAAGTGAAACACTAGGGCAAATGACAAACTACTCCGAATGATGTAAGTGAAGATCAATGAGTAGTCAAATAATTATGCAACTATGTGAAGACTCTATAACATTTAAGAATTTCAGATCTTGGTATTTTATTCAAACAGCAAGCAAAACAAAAGAAAATAAAATGACGCTCCAAGCAAAATACATATCATGTGGTGAATAAAAATATAGCTCCAAGTAAAGTTACCGATGAACGAAGACGAAAGAGGGGATGCCATCCAGGGCATCCCCAATCTTAGGCTCTTGGTTGTCCTTGAATATTACCTTGGGGTGCCTTGGGCATCCCCAAGCTTATGCTCTTGCCGCTCCTTATTCCATAGTCCATCGAATCTTTACCCAAAACTTGGAAACTTCACAACACGAAACTCAACAGAAAACTCGTAAGCTCCGTTAGTATAAGAAAATAAATCACCACTTAGGTACTGTTGTGAACTCATTATAAATTCATATTGGTGTAATATCTACTGTATTCCAACTTCTCTATTGTTCATACCCTCCGATACTACTCATAGATTCATCAAAATAAGCAAACAACACATAGAAAACAGAATCTGTCAAAAACAGAACTGTATGTAGGAATCTGGATGAAACGTATACTTCTGGAACTCATAAAATTCTCAAATAAATTGGTGGACCTGAGGAATTTTTCTATTAATCCTCTTCAAAAAGAATCAACTTAATATCACTCTTCAGTAAAAAATGGCAGCTAATCTCGTGAGCACTAAAGTTTCTGTTTTTTACAGCAAGATCACAAAGACTTAACCCAAGTCTTCCCAAAGGTTCTACTTGGCACAAACACTAATTAAAACATAAAACCACATCTAAACATAGGCTAGATGAATTATTTATTACTAAACAGGAGCAAAAAGTAAAGAACAAAAATAAAATTGTGTTGCCTCCCAACAAGCGCTAACGTTTAACTCCCCTAGCTAGGCATGATGATTTCAATGATGCTCACATAAAAGATAAGAACTGAAACATAAAGAGAGCATCATGAAGAATATGACTAGCACATTTAAGTCTAACCCACTTCCTATGCATAGGTATTTTGTGAGCAAACAACTTATGTGAACAAGAATCAACTTGCATAGGAAGGTAAAGCAAGCAACACTTCAAGATCTTCAACATGTAGAGAGGAAACTTGATATTATTGCAACTCCTACAAGCATATATTCCTCCCTCACAATAATTTTCAGTAGCATCATGAATGAATTCAACAATATAACCATCACATAAAGCATTCTTTTCATGATCTACAAGCATAGAAATTTTATTACTCTCCACATAAGCAAAATTCTTCTCATTCGGAATAGTGGGAGTATCATAACAAACTCGAATACTATAAATTGTTTCCATATTAAAAGAGTAATGTTCAGAAAAGGGGTAATCATAATCATGAAAAGTTTCATAAATATAATCATCACTACTTTTTATAGCATACGTGTTATCACAATAATCATCATAAGTAGCAACTTTGTTCTCATCATAATCAATTGAAACCTCTTCCAAGATAGTGGATACATCACTAAATAAAGTCATGACTTCTCCAAATCCACTTCCATAAATATTATAAGATTCAACATCCTCCAAAATAGTGGGATCATTACTTCCTAAAGTTGACACTCTTCCAAACCCACTTTCATCAATATAATCATCATAAGTAGGAGGCATGCTATCATCATTATAAATTTCCATATCGAAACTTGAGAGACAAAAAATATCATCCTCATCAAACATAGCTTCCCCAAGCTTGTGCCTTTGAATATCATTAGCATCATGGATATTCATAGAATTCATACTAACAACATTGCAACCATGCTCATCATTCAAAGATTTAGTGCCAAACATTCTAATGCATTCTTCTTCTAGCACTTGAGCACAATTATCGGAATCCTTATTTTAATGAAAGATATTAAAAAGATGAAGCATATGAGGTACCCTCAATTCCATTTTGTGTAGTTTTCTTTTATAAACTAAACTAGTGATAAAACAAGAAACTAAAAGATTCGATTGCAAGATCTAAAGATATACCTTCAAGCGCTAACCTCCCCGGCAACGGCGCTAGAAAAGAGCTTGATGTCTACTACACAACCTTCTTCTTGTAGATGATGTTGGGCCTCCAAGTGCAGAGGTTTGTAGGACAGTAGCAAATTTCCCTCAAGTGGATGACCTAAGGCTTATCAATCTGTAAGAGGCGTAGGATGAAGATGGTCTCTCTCAAGCAACCCTGCAACCAAATAACAAAGAGTCTCTTGTGTCCCCAACACACCCAATACAATGGTAAATTGTATAGGTGCACTAGTTCGGCGAAGAGATGGTGATACAAGTGGTATATGGATGGTAGATAAAGATTGTTGTAATCTGAAAATATAAAAACAGCAAGGTAACTAATGATAAAAGTGAGGACAAATGCTATTGCAATTTGTTGAAACATGGCCAAGGGTTCATACTTTCACTAGTGCAAGTTCTCTCAACAATAATAACATAATTGGATCACATAACTATCTCTCAACATGCAACAAAGAGTCACTCCAAAGTCACTAATAGTGAAGAACAAACGAAGAGATTATGGTAGGGTACGAAACCACCTCAAAGTTATTCTTTCTGATCGATCTATTCAAGAGTCCGTAGTAAAATAACATGAAGCTATTCTTTCCGTTCAATCGATCCTAGAGTTCGTACTAGAATAACACCTTAAGACACAAATCAATCAAAACCCTAATGTCACCTAGATACTCCAATGTCACCTCAAGTATCCGCGGGTATGATTATATGATATGCATCACACAATCTCAGATTCATCTATTCAAACCAACACAAAGTACTTCAAAGAGTGCCCCAAAGTTTCTACCGGAGAGTCAAGACAAAAATATGTGCCAACCCCTATGCATAGGTTCATGGGCGGAACCCGCAAGTTGATCACCAAAACATACATCAAGTGAATCAATAGAATAACCCATTGTCACCACGGTTATCCCACGCAAGACATACATCAAGTGTTCGCAAATCCTTAAAGACTCAATCCGATAAGATAACTTCAAAGGGAAAACTCAATCCATTACAAGAGAGTAGAGGGGGAGAAACATCATAAGATCCAACTATAATAGCAAAGCTCGCGATACATCAAGATCGTACCACCTCAAGAACACGAGAGAGAGAGATCAAACACATAGCTACTTGTACATACCCTCAGCCCTGAGGGAGAACTACTCCCTCCTCGTCATGGAGAGCACCGGGATGATGAAGATGGCCACCAGAGAGGGATTTCCCCCTCCGACAGGGTGCCGGAACGGGTCTAGATTGGTTTTTGGTGGCTACGGAGGCTTCTGGTGGTGGAACTCCCAATCTCTTCTGTTCCCGGAAGTTTTTAGGGTATATGGGTATATATGGGAGGAAGATGTACGTCGATGGACCTCCGGGCTGTCCACGAGGTAGGGGGCATGCCCAGGGGGGGTGGACGCGCCCCCCACCCTCGTGGGCAGCCCAAGACTCTCCTGGTCCAACTCTGATACTCTGTGGGCTTCTTCTGGTCCAAAAATAAGTTCCATGAAGTTTCAGGTTGCTACCTCTTGAGCACTGCATTGGTTTTCCCCGAAGAGGAAGGGATGATGCAGTAAAGTAGCATAAGTTTTCCCTCAGTTTTTAAGAACCAAGGTATCAATCCAGTAGGAGGCTACGCGCAAGTCCCCCGTACCTGCACAAAAAAATAAATCCTCGCAACCAACGCAAATAGGGGTTGTCAATCCCTATGAGGCCACTTACGAGAGTGAGATCTGATAGATATGATAAAGATAATACTTTTGGTATTTTTATGATAAAGATGCAAAGTAAAATAAAGGCAAAGTAAATAACAAAGTAGTAGGAGAACAATATGATGAAGATAGACCCGAGGGCCATAGGTTTCACTAGTGGCTTCTCTCGAGAGCATAAGTATTCTACGGTGGGTGAACAAATTACTATTGAGCAATTGACAGAATTGAGCATAATTATGAGAATATCTAGGCATGATCATGTATATAGGCATCATGTCCGTGACAAGTAGACCGACTCCTGCCTGCATCTACTACTATTACTCCACTCATCGACCGCTATCCAGCATGCATCTGGAGTATTAAGTTAAAAACAGAGTAATGTCTTAAGCAAGATGACATGATGTAGAGGGATAAACTCATGCAATATGAAGAAAACCCCATCTTGTTATCCTCGATGGCAACAATACAATACGTGCCTTGCTGCCCTTACTGTCACCGGGAAAGGACACCGCAAGATTGAACCCAAAGCTAAGCACTTCTCCCATTGCAAGAAAGATCAATCTAGTAGGCCAAACAAAACTAATAATTCGAAGAGACTTGCAAAGATAACCAATCATACATAAAAGAATTCAGAGAAGATTCAAATATTATTCATAGATAGACTTGATCATAATCCCACAATTCATCGATCTCAACAAACACACCGCAAAAAGAAGATTACATCAAATAGTTCTCCACAAGAGAGGGGGAGAACATTGTATTGAGATCCAAAAAGAGAGAAGAAGCCATCTAGATACTAACTATGGACCCGTAGGTCAGAGATAAACTACTCACACTTCATCGGAGGGGCTATGGTGTTGATGTAGAAGCCTCCATGATCGATGCTCCCTCCGGCGGAGCTCCGAAACATGCCCCAAGATGGGATCTCGTGGATATAGAAAGTTATGGCGGTGGAATTAGGGTTTTGGCTCCTGTTCTTGTCGTTTGGGGGTACGTGGATATATATAGGAGGAAGAAGTACGTCGGTGGAGCAACAGGGGGGCCACGAGGGTGGGGCCGCACCTGGTAGGGTAGGGCGCGCCCCCCTACCTCGTGGCCTCCTGTTACGCGCCTTGGCGTAGGGTCCAAGTCTCCCGGGTCTTATCTGTTGAGAAAATCACGTTCCCGAAGGTTTCATTCCGTTTGGACTCCGTTTGGTATTCCTTTTCTTCGAAACCCTAAAACAGGCAAAAAACAACAATTCTGGGCTGGGCCTCCGGTTAATAGGTTAGTCCCAAAAATAATATAAAAGTGGATAATAAAGCCCAATAATGTTTAAAATAGTAGATAATATAGCATGGAGAAATCAAAAATTATAGATACGTTGGAGACATATCAAGCATTCCCAAGCTTAATTCCTGCTCGTCCTCGAGTAGGTAAATGATAAAAACAAAATTTTTGATGCGGAGTGCTACTTCGCATAATTTTAATGTAATTCTTCTTAATTGTGGTATGAATATTCACATCCGAAAGATTCAAGACAAAAGTTCATATTGACATAAAAATAATAATACTTCGAGCATACTAACTAAGCAATTATGTCTTCTCAAAATAACATGGCCAAAGAAAGTTATCCCTACAAAATCATATAGTCTGGCTATGCTCCATCTTCACCACACAAAATATTTAAATCATGCACAACCCTCATGACAACCGAAGCAATTGTTTCATACTTTTGACATTATCAAAACTTTTTCAATTTTCACGCAATACATGAGCGTGAGCCATGGACGTAGCACTATAGGTGGAATAGAGTGGTGGTTGTGGAGAAGAAAAAAAAGGGAGAAGATAGTCTCGCATCAACTAGGCGTATCAACGGGCTATGGAGATGCCCATCAATAGATATCAATGTGAGTGAGTAGGGATTGCCATGCAACAAATGCACTAGAGCTATAAGTATATGAAAGCTCAAAAAGAAACTAAGTGGGTGTGCATCCAACTTGCTTGCTCATGAAGACCTAGGGCATTTTGAGGAAGCCCATCATTGGAATATACAAGGCAAGTTATATAATGAAAAATTCCCACTAGTATATGAAAGTGATAACATGAGAGACTCTCTACTATGAAGATCATGGTGCTACTTTGAAGCACAAGTGTGGTAAAAGGATAGTAGCATTGCCCCTTCTCTCTTTTTCTCTCATTTTTTTCTTTCTCTTTTTTTATTTGGGCCTTTTCTCTTTTTTATGGCCTCTTTTCCTTTTTTTATTTTTCGTCCGAAGTCTCATCCCGACTTGTGGGGGAATCATAGTCTCCATCATCCTTTCCTCACTGGGACAATGCTCTAATAATGATGATCATCACATTTTTATTTTTCTTACAACTCAACAATTACAACTCGATACTTAGAACAAAATATGACTCTATATGAATGCCTCCGGCGGTGTACTGGGATATGCAATGATGCATGAGTGACATGTATGAAAGAATTATGAATGGTGGCTTTGCCACAAATACGATGCCAACTACATGATCATGCTAAGCAATATGATAATGAATGAGTGTGTCATAACAAATGGAACGGTGGAAAGTTGCATGGCAATATATCTCGGAATGGCTATGGAAATGCCATAATAGGTAGGTATGGTGGCTGTTTTGAGGAAGGTATATGGTGGGTGTATGATACCGGCGAAAGGTGCGCGGTATTAGAGAGGCTAGCAAAGGTGGAAGGGTGAGAGTGCGTATAATCCATGGAATCAACATTAGTCATAAATAACTCATATACTTATTTAAAAAATCTACAAGTTATCAAAGCAAAGTATTACGCGCATGCTCCTAGGGGGATAGATTGGTAGGAAAAGACCATTGCTCGTCCCCGACCGCCACTCATAAGGAAGACAATCAAAAATTAAATCATGCTCCGACTTCATCACATAAAGGTTCACCATACGTGCATGTTACAGGAATCACAAACCTCAACACAAGTATTTCTCAAATTCACAACTACTCAACTAGCACAACTTTAATATCACCATCTTCATATCTCAAAACAATTATCAAGTATCAAACTTATCATAGTATTCAACACAGTAATAAGAAAGTTTTATTATTAATATTGTATACCAAGCATATTAGGATTTTAAACAAATTACCATGCTATTAATACTCTCAAAATAATCTAAGTGAAGCATGAGATATCAATAGTTTCTATAAAACAAATCCACCACCGTGCTCTAAAAGATATAAGTGAAGCACTAGAGCAAAATTATATGACTCAAAAGATATAAGCGAAGCACATAGAGTATTCTAACAAATTCCGAATTATGTATGGCTCTCTGAAAAGGTTTGTACAGCAAGGATGATTGTGGTAAACTAACAGATAAAGACTCAAATAATACAAGACGCTCCAAGCAAAACACATACCATGTGGCGAATAAAAATATAGCTCCAAGAAAAGTTACCGATAGAAGTAGACGAAAGAGGGGATGCCTTCCGGGGCATCCCCAAGCTTTGGCTTTTAGGTGTCCTTAGATTATCTTGGGGATGCCATGGGCATCCCCAAGATTAGGCTCTTGCCACTCCTTGTTCCATAATCCATCAAATCTTTACCCAAACTTGAAAACTTCACAACACAAAACTTAAAGTAGAAAATCTCGTGAGCTCCGTTAGCGAAAGAAAAGAAAAGACCACTTCAAATTACTGTAATGAACTCATTCTTTGTTTATATTGGTGTTATACCTACTGTATTCCAACTTCTCTATGGTTTATAAAATATTTTACTAGCCATAGATTCATCAAAATAAGCAAACAACACACAAAAAACAGAATCTGTCGAAAACAGAACAGTCTGTAGTAATCTGTAGCTAGGGCAAGATCTGGAACCCCAAAAATTCTAAAATAACTTGCTGGACGTGTGGAATTTATCTATTAATCATCTGCAAAAATAATTAACTAAATAGCAATCTCCAAATAAAAATGACAGCAGTTCTCGTGCGCGCTAAAGTTTCTGTTTTTTACAGCAAGTTCAACAAGACTTTCCCCAAGTCTTCCCAACGGTTATACTTGGCACAAACACTAATTAAACACAAAAAAACACAACCAAAACAGAGGCTAGATAATTTATTTATTACTAAACAGGAGCAAAAAGCAAGGAATAACAATAAAATTGGGTTGCCTCCCAACAAGCGCTATCGTTTAACGCCCCTAGCTAGGCATAACAAGCAAGAATAGATCTAGGTATTGCCATCTTTGGTAGGCAATCCATAAGTGGATCTCATAATAGATTAATAAGTTAATTTAATTTTCTTTCTAGGAAAGTGTTTCATGCCTTTCCTTAATGGAAATTGGAATCTAATATTTCCTTCCTTCATATCAATAATTGCACCAATCGTTCTAAGGAAATGTCTACCAAGAATAATAGGACATGAAGGATTGCAATCTATGTCAAGAACAATAAAATCTAAGGGAACATAATTACTATTTGCAACAATAAGAACATCATTAATTCTTCCCATAGGTTTCTTAATAGTGGAATCCGCAAGGTGCAAGTTTAGAGAGCAATCATCAAAATCACGGAAACCTAACAAATCACACAAAGTCTTTGGAATCGTGGAAACACTAGCACCCAAATCACATAAAGCATATCATTCATGATCTTTAATTTTAATTTTAATAGTTGGTTCCCACTCATCATAAAGTTTTCTAGGGATAGAAACTTCCAATTCAAGTTTTTCTTCATAAGATTGCATCAAGGGATCAACGATATGTTTAGTAAACGCTTTATTTTGACTATAAGCATGAGGAGAATTTAGCACGGATTGCAACAAGGAAATACAATAAATCAAAGAGAAATTTTCATAGTTAAATTCCTTGAAATCCATAATAGTGGGTTTAGCAACATCTAGGGTTTTAATTTCTTCGATCCCACTTTTATCAAATTTAGCATCAAGATCAACAAATTTCGAATTCTTAGAACGCCTTCTAGGTAAAGGTGGATTATATTCAGTCCCATCATTATCAAGATTCATATTGAAAAACAAATATTTAATAGGGGAAACATCAATAACTTTTAGATCTTCATCATTATTTTCATAGGAACTACAAGAACACGCTTTTATAAAGGCATCTTTCTTAGAACACATCCTAGCGGTTCTTTCTTTGCACTCATCAATGGAAATTCTCATAGATTTGAGAGACTCATTGATATCATGCTTAGGTGGAATAGATCTAAGTTTCAAAGAATCAACATCAAGAGAAATTCTATCAACGTTCCTAGCCAAATCATCAATCTTAAGCAATTTTTCTTCAATCATAGCATTAAAATTCTTTTGCGAAGTAATAAATTCTTTAATATTAGATTCAAAATCAGAGGGCATATTATTATAATTTCCATAAGAATTGTTGTAGGAATTACCATAATTATTAGAGGAATTACTAGGATAAGGCCTAGGATTAAAATTTCCTCTATACGCGTTGTTACCAAAATTGTTCCTACCAACAAAATTCACATCCATAGATTCATTATTATTCTCAATCAAAGTAGAGAAGGGCATATCATTAGAATCATAAGAAACACTCTTATTAGCAAATAATTTCATAAGTTCATCCATCTTTCCACTCAAAACATTAATTTCTTCTATCGCATGCACCTTTTTATTAGTAGATCTTTCAGTGTGCCATTGAGAATAATTAACCATAATATTATCTAGGAGTTTAGTAGCTTCTCCTAAAGTGATTTCCATAAAAGTGCCTCCCGCGGCTGAATCTAAAAGATTTCTAGAAGCAAAATTCAATCCGGCATAAATTTTTTGAACAATCATCCACAAATTAAAACCATGAGTAGGGCAATTATGTATCATTAATTTCATTCTCTCCCAAGATTGTGCAACATGTTCATGATCAAGTTGCTTAAAGTTCATAATATCGTTTCTAAGAGAGATGATCTTAGCGGGAGGAAAATACTTAGAGATAAAAGCATCTTTGCACTTGTTCCATGAATTAATACTATTTTTAGGCAAAGACGAAAACCAAGCTTTAGCACGATATCTAAGGGAAAAAGGAAATAGCTTCAATTTAACAATATCATTATCCACATCTTTCTTCTTTTGCATGTCACACAAATCAACGAAGCTATTAAGATGGGTAGCGGCATCTTCACTAGGAAGGCCGGAAAACGGATCTTTCATGACAAAATTCAGCAAAGCAGTATTAATTTCACAAGAATCAGCATCGGTAAGAAGAGCAACCAGAGTGCTAATAAAATGATTGTTGTTGGTATTGGTGAAGTCACACTTTATTATTATCTTGAGCCATCGTGACAAGCAAACAAAGAAGCAAACGGGCAAAAAGAGGCAAATAGAGAAAGAGAGGGAGGATAGAGAGAGAGAGGGCGAATAAAATGGCAACGGTGAAGTGGGGGAGAGGAAAACGAGAGGCAAATGACAAATAATGTTATGCGGGAGATAAGGGTATGTGATGGGTACTTGGTATTTTGACTTTTGCGAAGACCTCCCCGGTAATGACGCCAGAAATCCTTCTTGCTACCTCTTGAGCACTGCGTTGGTTTTCCCCGAAGAGGAAGGGATGATGCAGTAAAGTAGCGTAAGTATTTCCCTCAGTTTTTGAGAACCAAGGTATCAATCCAGTAGGAGGCTACGCGCAAGTCCCTCGTACCTGCACAAATCCTCGCAACCAACGCAAATAGGGGTTGTCAATCCCTATGAGGCCACTTACAAGAGTGAGATCTGATAGATATGATAAAGATAATATTTTTGGTATTTTTATGATAAAGATGCAAACTAAAATAAAGGCAAAGTAAATAGCAAAGTAGTAGGAGAACAATATGTTGAAGATAGACCCGGGGGCCATAGATTTCACTAGTGGCTTCTCTTGAGAGCATAAGTATTCTACGGTTGGTGAACAAATTACTGTTGAGCAATTGACAGAATTGATCATAATTATGAGAATATCTAGGCAAGATCATGTATATAGGCATCACGTCCGTGACAAGTAGACCGACTCCTGCCTGCATCTACTACTATTACTCCACTCATCGACCGCTATCCAGCATGCATCTAGAGTATTAAGTTAAAAATAGAGTAACGCCTTAAGCAAGGTGACATGATGTAGAGGGATAAACTCATGCAATATGAGGACAACCCCATCTTGTTATCCTCGATGGCAACAATACAATACGTTCCTTGCTGCCCTTACTGTCACCGGGAAAGGACACTGCAAGATTGAACCCAAAGCTATGCACTTCTCCCATTGCAAGAAATATCAATCTAGTAGGCCAAACCAAAATGATAATTCGGAGAGACTTGCAAAGATAACCAATCATACATAAAAGAATTCAGATAAGATTCAAATATTACCCATAGATAGACTTGATCATAAACCCACAATTCATCGGTCTCAACAAACACACCGCAAAAAGAAGATTACATCGAATAGTTCTCCACAAGAGAGGGGGAGAACATTGTATTTAGATCCAAAAAGAGAGAAGAAGCCATCTAGCTACTAACTATGGACCCGTAGGTCTGAGATAAACTACTCACACTTCATCGGAGGGGCTATGGTGTTGATGTAGAAGCCCTCCGTGATCGATGCCCCCTCCCGCGGAGCTCCGGAACAGGCCCCAAGATGGGATCTCGTGGATATAGAAAGTTACGGCGGTGGAATTAGGGTTTTGGCTCCTATTCTGGTCGTTTGTGGGTGCATGGATATATATAGGAGGAAGAAGTATGTCGGTGGAGCAACAGGGGGCCCACGAGGGTGGGGGCGCGCCTGGTAGGGTAGGGTGCGCCCCCTACCTCGTGGCCTCCTATTACGTGCCTTGGCGTAGGGTCCAAGTCTCCCGGGTCTTATCTGTTGAGAAAACCACGTTCCCGAAGGTTTCATACCGTTTGGACTCCGTTTGATATTCCTTTTCTTCGAAACCCTAAAACAGGCAAAAAAACAGCAATTCTGGGCTGGGCCTCCGGTTGATAGGTTAGTCCCAAAAATAATACAAAAGTGGATAATAAAGCCCAATAATGTTTAAAACAATAGATAATATAGCATGGAGCAATCAAAAATTATATATACATTGGAGACGTATCACAGGTCAATTGGACTCCGTTTGATTTTCCTTTTCTGTGATACTCTAAAACAAGGAAAAAAACAGAAACTGGCACTGGGCTCTAGGTTAATAGGTTATGTTGTCGCTACCCTACTGCTGTGCTGCTCACTGCTGCTTGCGGCTGGCCATGGCCAAGGCCATGGCTGAGTGGGTTGTGTGTGTGCGTGGGTGTGTGTCTTGTTAATTAGTATTTAGGTTAGTTTGGCTTAGGAGTAGATTAGTGCTAGTCTAGTAGTAGATGACATGTAGGACTCCCCATTAAATAAGTTAGATTTGTTTATTTTTTTGGGGTATAGCCTCTGACATGTGGGCCACTAATGTCTACTACACAACCTTCTTCTTGTAGACGTTGTTGGGCCTCCAAGTGCAGAGGTTTGTAGGACAGTAGCAAGTTTCCCTCAAGTGGATGACCTAAGGTTTATCAATCCATGGGAGGCGTAAGATGAAGATGGTCTCTCTCAAACAACCCTCCAACCAAATAACAGAGAGTCTCTTGTGTCCCCAACACACCCAATACAATGGTAAATTGTATAGGTGCACTAGTTCGGCGAAGAGATCGTGATCCCGGTGCAATATGGATGGTAGATATATGTTTTTGTAATCTAAAAATATAGTTGGCCATCTTCATCATCCCGATGCTCTCCATGACGAGAGGGGAGTAGTTCTCCCTCGGGGCCGAGGGTATGTACCAGTAGCTATGTGTTTGATCTCTCTCTCTCTCTCGTGTTCTTGAGGTGGTACGATCTTGATGTATCGCGAGCTTTGCTATTATAGTTGGATCTTATGATGTTTCTCCCCCTCTACTCTCTTGTAATGGATTGAGTTTTCCCTTTGAGGTTATCTTATCGGATTGAGTCTTTAAGGATTTGAGAACACTTGATGTATGTCTTGCGTGGGATAACCGTGGCGACAATGGATTATTCTGTTGATTCACTTGATGTATGTTTTGGTGATCAACTTGCGGGTTCCGCCCATGAACCTATGCATAGGGGTTGGCACACGTTTTCGTCTTGACTCTCCAGTAGAAACTTTGGGGCACTCTTTGAAGTACTTTGTGTTGGTTTGAATAGATGAATCTGAGATTGTGTCATGCATATCGTATAATCATACCTGCGGATACTTGAGGTGACATTGGAGTATCTAGGTGACATTAGGGTTTTGATTGATTTGTGTCTTAAGGTGTTATTCTACTACGAACTCTTGAATAGATCGATCAGAAAGAAAACTTTGAGGTGGTTTTGTACCCTACCATAATCTCTTCGTTTGTTCTCCGCTATTAATGACTTTGGAGTGACTCTTTGTTGCATGTTGAGGGATAGTTATGTGATCCAATTATGTTATTATTGTTGAGAGAACTTGCACTAGTGAAAGTATGAACCCTAGGCCTTGTTTCCTAGCATTGCAATACCGTTTGTGCTCACTTTTATCATTAGTTACCTTGCTGTTTTTATATTTTCATATTACAAAAACATATATCTACCATCCATATTGCACCTGTATCACGATCTCTTCGCCGAACTAGTGCACCTATACAATTTACCATTGTATTGGGTGTGTTGGGGTCACAAGAGACTCTCTGTTATTTGGTTGCAGGGTTGTTTGAGAGAGACCATCTTCATCTTACGCCTCCCACAGATTGATAAACCTTCGGTCATCCACTTGAGGGAAACTTGCTACTGTCCTACAAACCTCTGCACTTGGAGGCCCAACAACGTCTACAAGAAGAAGATTGTGTAGTAGACATTAGTGGCCCACATGTCAGAGGCTATACCTGTAAGTGCATCTAGAGCCACCCCTAGTTGGTTTTGGAGTATTGACGACAAACCTAGTTAAGGGACTAATGTGTTTGTGAGAATTGCAGGATAACACAGGTAGAAGTCCCTCATTGATTTGGTTTTACTACCAGAGATGACCCCTAAAAATGCATGAAGACATTGAAGTCAAAGGTGGTATATGAAGATATTCACATTGAAGACTATGACAAGAGAAGACACTATATGAAGCCTATGGAGCTCGAAGACTTAGATCTTTCATAGTTCTTTTTCTTTTGTGTTGAGTCATAGGAACCACTGTACTGTTAAGTGGGGTCCAAGAGAACCAGTCAGAATGACTGAAGTGGTGCCTAAACCAAAAACCTATGTCTTCGAGTGAAGACTATGAGAGCGAATCTTGTCCAGAGTCGGACAAGTCAGCTTTGCTTGTAGCCCAAGTAAAGTTGCCGTGTGAGTTTGAAATCTGACCATTGGAACACGTGTCAGTTCCTTAGTGACCTAGGGTCATTTCGGACAAATCAGGTCGGGTTGCCAAGTGGCTATAAATAGCCCACCCCCTACAACCATAAACGGTTGGCTGCTCAGATTGAAAGTACGGCTTTTGTCATTTGAGAGCAACCCACCTCGAAGCCTTTGAGAGAGAATTCCTTGCGAGGATAAAGCCCTAACCACCAGAGCCAGAGAGAATTGGGCATCACTTAAGTCTTCTTGTCTGTGTGATCTGAAGACTTATTACACTTGAGGACTGTGCATCCTCCAGCCGGTTAGGCGTCGCGTTCTGAGCATCCAAGAGACATTGTGGATCGCCGGTGAACGAAGTCTATGAAGGTTTGGGAGTCTACCTTGAAGACTTACCAGAGTGATTGGGCGAGGTCTATGTGACCTTAGCTCAAGGAGAATACGGTGAGGACTGGGTGTCCTGAGTTGCGTGTTCAGGACTGGGTGTCCGGGACTGTGTGTCCTAAGGTTTAAATACCTAGCCGCTCCAACCAGACGTACAGTTGTCACAGCAACTGGAACTGGTCCAACAAATCATTGTCTTCAATGAGTCACTGGTTTCATCTTCACTTCCCTTTACTTACTGTTACTCCTTGTGAAGTCATTGTATGTTTGCACTATCATTTGTCTTCACTGAGTGACCGCATGTTCTGTTTGGCTTCACAATATCTTCCTACCTGATCCTTACTACCTAGCTGCTATTAGTCTTTGTGTTTTCACTTCATTGAATACTTGACTATGGTTTGCCTAGTGTAGTCTACCTTCCGCTGCATGGTAATAAGTTTAATTTTATCGTTTGTCTTCAAAACTTCTATGTTCTGAAGACTTTCATAAAAATCGCCTATTCACCCCCCTCTAGTCGATATAACACACTTTCAATTGGTATCAGAGCAAGGTGCTCCCTTGTTCTGTGTGATTCAGTTTAACCACCTGGAGTTTTAGCTATGTCGACTGCAGGGATAATTAAAGTCTCCGCTGCGTGCCCCATCTTCGATGGAACTGAATATCCCTACTGGAAGAATAAGATGCGCATGCATCTTGAAGCCATTGACGTCGACCTATGGTATGTCATCGAGAACGGCGTTCCCAAGGCTGGAGAAGGTGTCACTGCTGCTGATGTCAAGAAATTCGTTCAACTGGACTCTACTGCTAAGAATATCATCTGTGGTCATCTGACCAAAGGACAGTATGGCCGTGTGAGTGCTTTGAAGACATCCAAGCTGGTCTGGGACTGGCTCTCCAAGGTCAATGAAGGCATCTCAACCCAGAGAGATCAGAGAATCAGTGTCCTTCGCAACCTCTTCAACCGCTTCAAGCGAAATGACAATGAGAATGTCCAGCACACATTTGACCAACTCACTGACATCACAAATGAGCTTCAAGCCCTCGGCGCCACTGAGATCACCAAACATGAAGTCGTCAAGACGCTGCTGAGATCACTTGATAGTTCGTTTGACATCCTGGCCCTGATGATTCAAGAACGTCCTGATTTCAAGACACTCGATCCGTCTGACATACTTGAGAGGCTCAACACACATGAGTTTCAGCTTTCTGAGAAAAGAGATATCTACGGTCCAAACTATGGGCGAACTCGTGCCTTGAAGGCAAAAGCTGTCTCCTCATCTGAAGAAGAATCTGACAGCAGTTCTGATGATCCTGAAGAAATTGGAAGGGAACTTGCTATGCTTGTCAAGAAGTTCCAAAAATTCACCAAGAAGAAAGGCTTCAAAAAGTCTTCCCAATCAAGTTCAAGGAATGATGAATCTCCTGCTCATGACTACAAGAAGAAAACATGTCACAAGTGCAAGAAACTTGGCCACTTCATCTCTGAGTGTCCACAGTGGGACAATGAGAACAAAACGAAGAAGAAGAGCAAGGAATATGACTCTGACGACAAGAAGAAGAAGAAATACTCAAAGTCTTCTTCCAAGTCTTCCTCAAAGTCTTCATCACACAAGAAGAGCTCATCTGGCAAGGCACGTGCATTTGTTGGCAAGGAAATGGATTCAGAGGAGGAGTCTGCTTCTGAGGAGGCGGAGGTGGAGTCTGAGGAGGAGTCCGACTCAAGCGTCGCAAGTCTGGCTACAACATACGTTGCCAAGTCCATCTTCAACACTGAAGACAATGACTTCATCACCGACACCGATGCAAATTACAAGGACTACTCCGCTTCTACCTACTGCTTCATGGCACGCGGTGCCAAGGTAAACACACGCACTACTCACTATCAAACATCTAGTGACGATGACTCTGATTGTGATTCAAAACCCATCTACAAAACACTTGCTAAAATTGCAACTGAACAAGAGAAAGCTATGGAACATATTCAAAAACTGTTAGACAGAAGCGATGATCTGTTAGGTGCTGAAATGACTCGATCTGAATCCTTAATTGAAGACATAAAAAATCTTCACGTTAAGTATCAGGAACTTGAAAGTCGTCATGAAACTCTCTCAACAACTCATGAAAAGCTTTCTTATGATTATCTTCAAAGGAAGCAAGATCTTTAGAAATTGAGAGCGGTTCATGAAGATCTTCAAAAGGAAAACGAGTCACTTCGCGCCAAACAGATTAGTCCCGCTCAGGAAGGATTTGAACCACCATGTCTTAAATGCATTGAGCGTGATAATGCTAATTCTATTGCTGAATGTTCTACTGCTACTACTGTTGCAATATCTTCAACTGTTGATGTGGTAACTAACCCCTTTGCTGAGGATACCACCGCTATTGCTGATGAGAATGCTACGTTGAAGACATTGCTTGAAACAGGGATGTACAAAAGTCTTCAAGGGCATAAGACACTATGTGATGTCCTCAAAAAGCAGATTCTGAACCGAAACCGTAGGAAAGAGGGTGTTGGGTTCGTAAGGAAAATGAATGCAGATGGATCTTACTGGAAACCTGAGCAGTACCCCAAAACTATGTGGGTTGCTGCAAAGGAACCTTCAGCAGATCCATCCAATCTATCTAGCTTCACTTGTGCTAACCCCATTATCATTGATGAATCCTTTGATGCAAACTATATACTGTTTAAGAATCAGAATGGTGAAGTGTTTGCCAGGTACATTGGTACTAACTGCAGGAATGGACCGCCTATGAAGAAGATTTGGGTTCCGAAAAGGTGTCTGGAGAGTCTTCCTGTGGATGTCATGACACCTCACGTGAAGAAGACAAACCTCAGACCAAAGGCTTCATACGGTCCAAAGGCTTCATACAGACAGAGGACTCACCTGAGTCGCACTAACGCAAATGTTTTGCAGGGAAACCATACTCAAGCATATGAATATGAGAGCGGTTCATCAAACCACCATGTTCATAAGACCAAGAACTATTCTGCTTATTCTTATGAGTACTATTGTCCGCCTGCAAGACTGTTTGCTAGGGCTTCAAAGCCAAAATTCTCAGATGCTGCACTTAGACTTATTGCTTCTAAGCCACCCTTGAAGATGTGGGTGGCTAAGAAAGCTTGACTCTCTTTTGTAGGGAAAGGTCTCCAGCAGAAAACCAAAATCGTCTGACGCTATTGCTGGGGACCTTAAACATCTTGTAGGGCGCAAGATCAAATGCCCGAATGGTCTTACTATGTACTTCGTTCCTGAATCACTTGCTACTCTCCCTATTAGTCCTAACCTGGATCTAAGCTTTCATAACCCACTGGTTCGTCAAATGTTTTTGCTTCACAATGCTCTTGGTGAAGCCTATCCCCCTAACTGCACTGTAGGGTACTACACCAGCGTCTTCAGAATGGATTATTGACAGTGGGTGTACAAATCACATGACTGGCAAAAGAAGTCTTCTTATGGACTCAACCTTACATCCATCCGACAAGAGCCACATCACATTTGCTGACACTGGTAAAAGTAAGGTATTGGGTCTAGGTAGAGTTGCAATCTCAAGGGATCAACACATGGATAAAGTCATGCTTGTTGAATCCCTTGGCTTCAACTTAATGTCTGTCTCAATGCTTTGCGATTTGAACATGATCGTAATATTTGGAAAATATCGTTGCCTTGTACTAATGGAATCTGACAAGTCTCTAGTGTTTGAAGGGTATCGAAAAGATGATTTGTACGTGGTAGATTTCTCAGCAGGACCACAACTTGCAGTATGTCTTCTAGCAAAGGCTTCAGAATGCTAGCTCTGGCATCGGAGGCTTGGGCATGCTGGCATGAGGAACCTCCACAACCTTGCGAAGAAGAAGCATGTCATAGGCATCGAGGGTGTCAAGTTCAAGAAAGACCACTTATGCGGTGCCTGTGAAGCAGGGAAGATGACGAGGGCCAAACATCCCTCGAAGACAATCATGACCACTACTCGACCCTTCGAACTGCTTCACATGGATCTTTTCGGTCCCACTCATTACTTAACTCTTACTACTACTGCTTGCCTCTATGGCTTCGTCATTGTTGATGATTATTCTAGATATACTTGGGTGCACATAATCCTTTACAAAACTGAAGTGCAGGATGTCTTCAGACGCTTCGCCAATCGAGCTATGAACAATTTTGGCGCCAAGATAAAGCACATCAGAAGTGACAATGGCACTAAAGTCAAGAACACTGGCCTTGATACATATCTTGACACCTTGGGTATCACACATGAATTCTCAGCTCCGTACACGCCACAGCAGAATGGCGTCGTCGAACGCAAGAACAGAACACTCATTGAGATGGCTAGAACGATGCTAGATGAATACAAGACCCCAAGAAAATTCTGGCCTAAAGCCATTGATACTGCATGCCATACAATCAATCGTGTTTATCTTCACAAGCTTCTGAACAAGACATCTTATGAGCTCCTTACTGGCAAGAAGCCAAATGTCAGTTACTTCAAAGTATTTGGCGCAAGGTGCTGGATCAAGGACCCACATCACACCTCAAAGTTTGCACCAAAAGCACATGAGGGTTTTATGCTTGGATATGGAAAGGATTCACACTCCTACAGAGTCTTCAATCTCTTTCATTACAAAGTGGTTGAAACAGTGGATGTGCGGTTCGATGAGACCAACGGTTCACAAAGAGAGCAACTGCCAAATGTGCTAGATGAAGTTCCATCCAGTGAATCAATCAAGCTAATGGGAACTGGAGAAATTATACCTTCTGAAGCTCATCCTGAAGAAGAACTTATCATCTCAGCACCCGATCAACATGAAGACAATGCTCAGCCTGAAGACATTCCTTCTAACAATGACAATGAACAGCAAGAGCAAAGTCTTCGCCCTGTACATCCTCGCATTGCCAATGAAGTGCAGATTGAAACTATAATTGATAGCATCAATGCACCTGGTCCACTCACTCGTTCAAGGGCAACTCAGCTAGCAAATTTCTATGGGCACTTCGCATTCGTCTCAATAATAGAACCCAAGAAAGTTGAAGAAGCCTTCATGGAACCTGAATGGATTCAAGCTATGCAAGAAGAGCTTCAACAGTTTGAGCTGAATAATGTATGGGAACTGGTTAAGCGTCCTGATCCACGGAAGCACAATATAATAGGCACCAAATGGATATACCGCAACAAGCAAGATGAGCATGGTTAAGTTGTCAGAAACAAAGCTCGTCTCGTTGCTCAAGGATATACTCAAGTGGAAGGCATTGACTTCGATGACACATTTGCTCTGGTGGCTAGGCTTGAAGCTATATGCATACTGCTGGCCTATGCAAATCATCATAACATACTTCTATATCAAATGGATGTGAAGAGTGCCTTTCTCAATGGCAAGATTGAAGAAGAAGTGTATGTTGCACAACCACCTGGCTTTGAAGATCCAAAACATCCTGACATGGTATACAAGCTCAACAAGGCACTGTATGGCCTCAAACAAGCCCCTCGGGCCTGGTATGACACACTCAAATACTTCCAGAAGAGCAAAGGCTTCATACCTGGTTCCCTATATCCCACTCTCTTCATGAAGACATATGATGGTGAACTGTTTGTATGCCAAATATATGTGGATGACATTATCTTCGGCTGCACCAATCAGAAGTACAGTGAAGAGTTTGGATATATGATGCAAGAGCAATATCAGATGTCCATGATGGGGGAGCTGAAGTTCTTCCTCGGTCTTCAAATACGACAACAACGCAATGTCATCTTCATATCTCAAGAGAAGTATCTCAAAGATTGCCTGAAGAAGTTCAGTATGCAAGACTGCAAAGGCTTCACAACACCAATGCCAGCCAAACATCATCTGGGTCCTGAGGACAATGGTAAAGAGTTTGATCAAAAGGTATACCGCTCCATGATTGGTTCTTTAATTTATCTATGTGCATCTAGGCCAGATATTATGCTTAGTGTTTGCATGTGTGCTCGATTTCAAGCGTCACCAAAGGAGTCGCATCACTTAGCTGTGAAGCGAATTCTTCGATATTTGGCTCACACCCCAACTCTAGGATTATGGTATCCAAAGGGCCTAGAGTTTGATCTGGTTGGATTTTCGGATGCTGATTATGCTGGTGACAAAGTCGATCGCAAGTCTACATCAGGCACATGTCACTTTCTGGGACGATCACTTGTATGTTGGTCTTCAAAGAAGCAGAACTGTGTATCTCTCTCCACTGCTGAATCTGAATACATTGCTGCTGGATCTTGCTGCGCTCAGCTTCTGTGGATGAAGCAAACACTCAAGGACTATGGCATTCATCTGAAGCAAGTGCCACTTTACTGCGACAATGAAAGCGCCATCAGGATTGCCAACAACCCAGTTTAGCACTCGAAGACAAAGCACATTGAAATTCGTCATCACTTCCTCAGAGATCATGTTGTGAAGGAAGACATTGATATAATACACGTCAACACTGAAGAGCAATTGGCAGATATCTTCACCAAGCCCTTGGATGAGAAGAGGTTTTGCAAGTTACGGTGTGAGCTAAATATCCTGGAATCCTCAAATGTCCTGTGATCAGGCACACATCCTAACCCTTATGCATATTGATGACTTAGATGTGCAACACACGAAGTAAAGTATATCTTCAATCAATGAAGACATACATTCTAAGTGTGAATACATTAATGTGGAATTTGACTTCGGAGCGCCACGATAATTGTGCGCCGTGTCTGGGTCTAATACTTCCTATATGGTGGGTAACACCACCACCAAACGTTCTATTTTGAAGTGTTTCACTCATGGCGTTACCTTGCAATGTCTTCACATTTGGTTTGGCTTCAATCTCAACATATTTTCATGATTATCTTCACTATGTTGATTATATATATATATACTAGTGTTCTGTCCTCTACAGCATTCACTTATAGCTATGTCTTCGTGTTGAATCTTTTGAACTAAGTGAATGTGATCGGACCCTAACCTCTCTATGCTTTCTATCTCAAACTCTATCTCTCCAAGTCATATGCATTCTATTGAAATTGTCAAATGTCTTCTCTGTGTCCTTGTCAGCAGAAGATACAGAGACAACCATTAAGTCCGTTTTCAATGCTCATTCCTCCACATGAAATCCGGAGAAGTAGGAACGACCACCCGACAATCCAGGCGTGCGTGGGACGTGGAACCAATCCCAAAATTATGCATAATGGCCACGTGTTTCTCAGATGCGAATCGCCAGGGGCACCTGTGTAATAGCACAGTGCCGCCCCTGTACCTATAAATACACACTCACAGCGGTCATTATCTCTTCTTCCACCCTCGCACGAACCCTAGCGCCACCGCTAGCCCTCGACGACGCCGGCGACGAAGCACTTCGCTGCTGCAACCTCTCCGATGCCATCTTCACGCCGACCGCGGACATCGTCCTCTCCGCCATCGCCGTAGGTGTCCTCCGTCGCCAAGTTAGGGCACGGAAGATCGAACTGCTCGGCCTCATCTTACACTCCGTCTAGCAGTTCTTAGTGTGGTAAATAAAACTTCCTCTTTTTACAGCACCATTGATCCTATGGATTTGTCACTTTCTACCACAAGCAGTTTCTGTTCACACAAGCTAGATCTCTCTCATACTGCATCTCATAACATGCCTAGTATATTCACTTGTGCTTCACAAAGTAGTTAGATTCCTCACTTGTACTGATCTGTGGATTCGTACAAATCTGGAACCAACTTCTTATCTATGAGTGAATGTCTTCGCACGATGAGGTCAATGTCTTCTAAACTGATTTATCTTCAAAATCTTCTAAGAATGCATATGACCTCTTCCCCTTCCCTCGCACCTTAATGCTGTCACAGGTACATGTCCGTGGGAGAATCCTTTGGTTCTCATAGTCTGCATTCATTTGCAGAATTCTTACAGCATCACATAAATTCGCCCGAAGCCAGTTCCTGTTGGTCTAGCAAACGAAAACCTTTGAAGCCTTTGAACGTCTTGAAGCCTTTCAAGTTAAAGTATATGGCTTCAGAGAAAGCAGCAAGGAAGGGTGGCAGAAAGCGTCGTGGTGAAACATCCAGAGATCTGCCAGATGAACTCTCAGAAATGTACAAGGCAGATCCTGAAGAGGATTACAGTCAGCGCAAGACCCGAATCCAATGGATTCAAAGATATTGGGCAGAACAATGGTTCAAATACAGATTTGTGACCCAGGAGTATGCTGAGAAAAACGCCATCAAGAGACCGTGGGGAGACATCCTATTCAAGAATCTTCTACCCAGGTCCAGAGATGAAGCCATTGCTCAAGGCTTCTATCCATGCATGGTCCGTGGACCACAGCCTGCTGATGCACACTCATCGTCACTGCTATGGTGTCGTGACGACAATCTGTTCAAGCGTAACTTCCAATTTTCTCAGAACTCGGCGAAGCAGAACAAGAAGACTTTTGGGTTAGACTTCAACCCTGGCCCCTCAGCACCAAGGGCAGATGGCACACGAGATGCTGAACCCAATGTCATCGGTCCTTTCGCCAACCTTGAAGGCCTCATCACCTACATCTTAGTTCAAGGGACTGCAGTGAATGAGCCTGCAGCTGACACTGAATCAGAAGAAGCTCCTGCAGCTCTGAAGACAAAGAAGCTGAAGAAGCCTAAAGCTTCAAAACCTGTCCCTTCACCAAAAGTCTCAAGGGCGAAGCCACTGGCAACTGCACCTCCTGAAGACAGTGTGCAGTCTGAAGACTTATCACGCGTCTCCAAGCCCCAGAAGGCCAAGATGCCTCTGCCTCACACTGGCCAAGAGCTAATAGCTGCTGCCATTCTGCGCAATGACGACATTGATCTGTCAAGTGATGAAGATCTTGCAGATGACGCTCTTGAGCAACTCATCAAGAGCAAAGAAGAAGCAGAAATCTTCAATGATCTGCCTCTCTTTGATGTCACCATCATCCACAACTTCATTTACGAGTGGTTTGACATGCCAAACATCAGCTTTGAAGATCTGCAGATACCCATTGGCCTCAGTGTCTCCTTCCAAGGCACCATTGCTTTAGAACTTGCTATTGCCCAGCGCATTGTTGAACTGAAGTAGAAGATTGACTATGAAAAGGCTCAGTTCAAGAAGCATATGGCCAAGCTCAGCGTGCAAGAAGTGAAGAACTTCAAGACAATGATGCACGAGCTCAAGGAAGCCTTTGTGAAGAAGCATGCAGAAGCTCAGGGTTCGCGTGAGCGCATGAAGACTCTGGCTGACAGATGTGTGCAAGCCTATAATGAGGCTGAGAAGCGCAAGGCACTTGGGCGTCCTGGCATCGACCCCAGGATGGCCGCAAAGAAGAAGAAGAAGCCTGCTACGGCTGAACCTGATGCACCAAGGCAAGAAGCAGTTCCGATTGTCTTCCCAACTAGACTGACTGGCTCGAAGCCAAAAAGCCGGTCAACAGCTTCAGAGCTCAAGAAGACAAGGACTGCTGAGGCTAAAGCCAGGAAGAGGAAACACTCTGAAGCCTCTCCTACTGCCCCCTCCAAGAAGAAGAGGAAGACCAAGAAAGCTCGGGCTGCTTCCATAGAGCCCTTGATAGTTGAACCCATTTCTATGGTCTATCCTGAAGCTGAACGACAACTGACAATTCATGGGCCTGCTTCCACAGAGGCTCATGAAGCTGAAGACATTCCAGCAGCTGATCCCATCGCTGCTGAAGACATTGGTCATCATGACAATGTAGTAGATGGTGCAGTCCTTCCTCAGTTTGAAAATAGCAAACTCATCAGCATTGGTCGTCCACTGACGCCAATTGCACAGGATGCTTCATGGGCGGATCGCCCACAAGAGGAAGAAGACTATGAGGCCCAGCCCACTCCAACTCCACAGGCGTCGTCTGCGTTCCGCAGGCTTCGCAAAGGTCCAAGGCCTCAAGTCTCTGCTGAAGACATTCCGGCTGCATCAGCCGCAGAAGAAGGAGTCCCACAAGATCCCACTCCCCTGTCCCACCAAGAAGCAGTTCTCCAGGAGAATGTGCTTGTGACCGACCCTCCAGCTAGTCAAGTGGAGGATGAAAATCGTGAGGCTGCCACAATCACCAATGAAGCTAATGTGGAGCCCTCCCCAACAAAGGGATCAGAAGACAGCGAAGCCACTGATCCTGCCACTTCTGTTCCTGAGTCTGCTACCGGTCCTCAATTCGACTATCATGTTGAGCACAGGCCTCAGGTCCAGAAGCCAATCCCAAGACTGCCAAGGTTTCCAGGTCCTGCATCAGCACCTGGCTCCTTCAACATCAATGGCTTCAGGGCAAACAACACGTTCTTCAATAGCTCCAGGAACCCCTACTCAAGGGAAAGGATATCATCTGATCGGTTCTGGAGCTATCCTCAGCGAAGCTATTACTCTTGCATTCTTTAGAACCAAGGTCGCATCTTCCCACACAAGCGCCTTGACGTTGAAGCTATAGCTGGTCTGCCCTGTCTGGAAGAAGCTTTAGATTGCTTCAAGGAAGTTGGACTGCTGCCGTTCATTACTGACGAAGAGCATTGGAATGAAGAGCTGCTGCTTCAATTCTATGCCACACTTCACATCAGAGGGTACAGCAGAGATCCGAAGACTTGGGTCCTGGAGTGGATGACTGGCAACATTCATCATGAAGCCAATGCATTTGACATCATTGAGCTCACTGGCTTGCCCACTCCTGGCGATCTCTTCGAGCAAGGCTGTCAGCTGCATACTGAAGCTATTGAGAGCATCTTTCAGCGGCCAGAACCTGATATGAGTCAGATGCTCAGCATGATGAAGCCATTGCCCCAAGATGCTGCTTATCCCACAGAGTTCTTCGTTGAAGACCTTGAGTATCTGCCAAGAACCATCTATCACATCATCAGGCGAACTCTCTGGCCTATCAAAGGGCACTCTCCAAATGCCAAGCTTCAGGGTGCAATGAAGACTTTGGTCTTCTATATACTTCATGGAAAATGCTTCAATGCACAGGACTTCTTCATACGCCAACTTGCTGCATCAGGCATTGATCTGTTTGGTTTGAAGTTCTATGCCCCTTGGGTCATGCGGCTGATCAAGCTACACTCCGCCATCTCGTATCAGCCCTCAGCCCGCAACCATCGGATCTTCTTGCCTGACGTGGACATGTCTACTGAAGCCATATATTCCGAGCCTGCCAAGCAACCTCTAAGTCTTCAAAATGCAGAACATCAGAGTTTTACTCAGAACGTTGAAGGCGTTGAAGCAGTTTCTCGGGTGTATCCTTTGGCTGGCACTACACGTGCACCACACCCTGCTTCCACTGAAGCCACTGACAGTGCCACTGCTCCAAGACCCAAGAAGCGCACTCGTGTTCTCAACGACCGAGAGCTTCTTGTGGCTCTACGTCAGAAACAAGATAGGCATCATGACTGGCTGAAGCGTCAGATGAAAAGCCTCTTGGTGGAAGTTAATCGCGTTCGCAATCTTGCCACCAAGAATGCTTTCGTTGCCCATGAAACCTGTCGCCGCACATGGAAAGGGCTCACGATGATGTGTTCTGAAGCTGATCTTCAAGAGGATGGCTTCACTGAGAGATTCAAGTTTGACTCCACACCTCCTCGAAGGGCTGTGCTGCTAGGAACTCCATCCCTTGAAGACTCTGAGTTCTCTTCCTCTGCTGCCACAGTGACTGCCAGAATTATTGAGGAAGAAGACGATGCTACTTCACCGCCACCTCCTTCAGCACCTCCAAGCTCTTCTGCACCACCAAACAACACCAACAACCCTGCTACTTCACCTACTCCTCATGGGAACGAGTAGAGGCTCTATGTCTTCAAACCTTTTTGGTCATTACTGACAAAAGGGGGAGAAGCATATGAGATTGATAGTCTTCAAGCGGGTCCATATGGGCGGGTGCTTTATATTTTGCTTCGTGCTTACAACTCTCGTTTTTGCTACATTTGGTTTTTATGAGTTGTAACACTTAAACTAGATGGTCGTCTGCTACTTATTTGCCACCTTGTTTTGCGAAGATAAATTCCGCATGTGCGACGATAAATTCTGCACTTAGCTCATTCTGCAGACGTCCATTTTCCATTATGCATGTCATTATCTTCATATACTTTCACATGCATAGTGGATTGTCATCATAAGTTGAAGTGGATCTCCACAAGTACAACCTGCCACGTGCATTTGCACTCCAAAAGCAAATTAACTTATATGCACATCTTCAGGGGGAGCCCTTGCAACTTATGAAGACAATTCCTTATCCTTTACAATTTCACATATTATATTCCCCGTTGAAAACTTCAACTAGTTTGTCATCAATCACCAAAAAGGGGGAGATTGTAAGTGCATCTAGAGCCACCCCTAGTTGGTTTTGGAGTATTGACGACAAACCTAGTTGAGGGACTAATGTGTTTGTCAGAATTGCAGGATAACATAGGTAGAAGTCCCTCATTGATTCGGTTTTACTACCAGAGATGACCCCTAAAAATGTATGAAGACATTGAAGTCAAAGGTGGTATATGAAGATATTCACATTGAAGACTATGACAAGAGAAGACACTATATGAAGCCTATGGAGCTCGAAGACTTAGATCTTTCATAGTTCTTTTTCTTTTGTGTTGAGTCATAGGAACCACTGTACTGTTAAGTGGGGTCCAAGAGAACCAGTCAGAATGACTGAAGTGATGCCTAAACCAAAAACCTATGTCTTCGAGTGAAGACTATGAGAGCGAATCTTGTCCAGAGTCGGACAAGTCAGCTTTGCTTGTAGCCCAAGTAAAGTTGCCGTGTGAGTTTGAAATCTGACCATTGGAACACGTGTCAGTTCCTTAGTGACCTAGGGTCATTTCGGACAAATCAGGTCGGGTTGCCAAGTGGCTAGAAATAGCCCACCCCCTACAACCATAAACGGTTGGCTGCTCAGATTGAATGTACGGCTTTTGTCGTTTGAGAGCAACCCACCTCGAAGCCTTTGAGAGAGAATTCCTTGCGAGGATAAAGCCCTAACCACCAGAGCCAAAGAGAATTAGGCATCACTTAAGTCTTCTTGTCTGTGTGATCTGAAGACTTATTACACTTGAGGACTGTGCATCCTCCAGCCAGTTAGGCGTCGCGTTCTGAGCATCCAAGAGACATTGTGGATTGCCGGTGAACGAAGTCTGTGAAGGTTTGGGAGTCTACCTTAAAGACTTACCAGAGTGATTGGGCGAGGTCTATGTGACCTTAGCTCAAGGAGAATACGGTGAGGACTGGGTGTCCTGAGCTGCGTGTTCAGGACTAGGTGTCCGGGACTGTGTGTCCTAAGGTTTAAATACCTAGCCGCTCCAACCAGACGTACAGTTGTCACAGCAACTGGAACTGGTCCAACAAATCATTGTCTTCAACGAGTCACTGGTTTCATCTTCACTTCCCTTTACTTACTGTTACTCCTTGTGAAGTCATTGTATGTTTGCACTATCATTTGTCTTCACTGAGTGACTGCGTGTTCTGTTTGGCTTCACTATATCTTCCTACCTGATCCTTACTACCTAGCTGCTATTAGTCTTTGTGTTTTCACTTCATTGAATACTTGACTATGGTTTGCCTAGTGTAGTCTACCTTCCGCTGCATGGTAATAAGTTTAATTTTATCGTTTGTCTTCAAAACTTCTATGTTCTGAAGACTTCCATAAAAATCTCCTATTCACCCCCCCTCTAGTCGATATAACGCACTTTCAATACCCAAAAAAAATAAACAAATCTAACTTATTTAATGGGGAGTCCTACATGTCATCTACTACTAGACTAGCACTAATCTACTCCTAAGCCAAACTAACCTAAATACTAATTAATAGGACACACACCCACGCACACACACAACCCACTCGGCCATGGCCTTGGCCATGGCCAGCCGCAAGCAACAGTGAGCAGCGTAGCAGTAGGGTAGCAACAACATAACAACAACAGCGGCTTGCATCAGCAGCAGTAGCATAGTAGCGCAGCCAGGAGATCAGCAGAACCCACCAGCAGCGCGAGCAGCACACACGCGGGTGTGGGCTCGCACGCACACACAGGGCACGGCCGGCGAGCGAGTGGCATGCGCACAAGGCACAACCAAGGCACGGTCGGCGAGCAGAGGGCAAGCGTGGCGCGCAACGACGACAGTAGAAACAGTAGAGTAGCGCAAGGAGCAGCAGGCGCGCGTACGCGGACACTGAGCTTCTGTCATGGCGGCCGTCAGCTCGTACAGGAAACTATGGCGACGGATCGAGATCGTGGTGAGGGGGGTTCGGAGGAGGAGCTCACCGCGAGTTCGGTGGCATGCTCATGGAGGGTCGAGGTGGACCGGAACGATGGCAATCGATGACGGTCGCCGGCGATGTACGCGTTGAAGATGATGGTGATGGCGAACGTACGGGCCGTCCCAGCTCGATTCGGTGCTCGGGATGGATGAAGACAACAGATGCGGATCTCCTAGACGTCTTCCCACGCGAAGACGACGACGGTGGGCGTGGGGACGGGGAGGTCTGTGGCGGCGGCGGCTCTGTTGCACGCGGGAGAGAGGAGGGGTGATGTCTACTATGCAACCTTCTTCTTATAGACGTTGTTGGGCCTCCAAGTGTAGAGGTTTGTAGGACAGTAGCAAATTTCCCTCAAGTGGATGACCTAAGGTTTATCAATCCGTGGGAGGCGTAGGTTGAAGATGGTCTCTCTCAAACAACATTGTAACCAAATAACAAAGAGTCTCTTGTGTCCCTGATACGTCTCCAATGTATATAATTTTTGATTGCTCCATGCTATATTATCTACTGTTTTGGACTATATTGGGCTTTATTTTCCACTTTTATATTATTTTTGGGACTAACCTATTAACCAGAGGCCTAGCCCAGAATTGCTATTTTTTTTGCCTATTTCAGTGTTTCAGAGAAACAGAATATCAAACGGAGTCCAAACGGAATGAAACCTTCGGGAACGTGATTTTCTCATCAGATAAGATCCAGGAGACTTGGACCCTCTGTCAAGAAAGCCACGAGGCGGCCACGAGGGTGGAGGGCGCCCCCCTAGGGCGCGCCCCCTGCCTCGTGGGACCCTCGAAGTTCCACCGACGTACTTTTTCCTCCCATATATATCCACGTATCCCCAAACGACCAGAATAGGAGCCAAAAACCTAATTCCACGGCCGCAACTTTCTGTATCCATGAGATCCCATCTTGGGGCCTGTTCCGGAGCTCCGCCGGAGGGGGCATCGATCACGGAGGGCTTTTACATCATCATCCAAGCCCCTCCGATGAAGTGTGAGTAGTTTACTTCAGACCTACGGGTCCATAGTTAGTAGCTAGATGGCTTCTTCTCTCTTTTTGGATCTCAATACAATGTCCCCCCTCTCTTGTGGAGATCTATTCAATGTAATCTTCTTTTTGCGGTGTGTTTATTGAGATCGATGAATTGTGGGTTTATGATCCAGTCTATCTATGAATAATATTTGAATCTTCTCTGAATTCTTTTATGTATGATTGGTTATCTTTGCAAGTCTCTTCGAATTATCAGTTTGTTTTGGCCTACTAGATTGGTTGTTCTTGCCATGGGAGAAGTGCTTAGCTTTGGGTTCGATCTTGCGGTGTCCTTTCCTAGTGACAGAAGGGGCAGCAAGGCACGTATTGTATCGTTGCCATCGAGGATAACAAGATGGGTTTTTTTATCATATTGCATGAAACTATCCCTCTACATCATGTCATCTTGCTTAAGGCGTTACTCTGTTTTTAACTTAATACTCTAAATGCATGCTGGATAGCGGTTGATGAGTGGAGTAATAGTAGTAGATGCAGAATCATTTCGGTCTACTTGTCTCGGATGTGATGCCTATATACATGATCATACCTAGACATTCTCATAACTATGCTCAATTCTGTCAATTGCTCAACAGTAATTTGTTCACCCACCGTAGAATACTTATGCTCTTGAGAGAAGCCACTAGTGAAACCTATGGCCCCCGGGTCTCTTTCTCATCATATCAATCTCCATTACTTTATTATTGCTTTGCTTTTACTTTTTACTTTGCATCTTTATACCAAAAATACCAAAAATATTATTTATCATCTCTATCAGATCTCACTTTCGTAAGTGACCGTGAAGGGATTGACAACCCCTAAGCGCGTTGGTTGCGTTGAGCTATTGTTTTTGCGTAGGTACGAGGGACTCGCGCGTAGCCTCCTACTGGATTGATACCTTGGTTCTCAAAAACTGAGGGAAATACTTACGCTACTTTGCTGCATCATCCTCTCCTCTTTGGGGAAATCCAACGCAGTGCTCAAGAGGTAGCAAGAAGAATTTCTGGCACCGTTGCCGGGGAGTCTGCGCTAAAGTCAACATACCAAGTACCCATCACAATCCCTATCTCCCGCATTACATTATTTGCCATTTGCCTCTCGTTTTCCTCTCCCCCACTTCACCCTTGCCATTTTATTCGCCCTCTCTCTCTCCTTCCTCCCTCTCTATTTGCCTGTTTTGCCCGTTTGCTTTTTGTTTGCTCGTGTGTTGGATTGCTTGTTTGTCGCGATGGCTCAAGATAATACTAAATTGTGTGACTTCACCAATACCAACAATAATGATTTCCTTAGCACTCCGATTGCTCCTCTTACTGATGCTGAATCTTGTGAAATTAATACTGCTTTGTTGAATCTTGTCATGAAAGATCTGTTCTCCGGCCTTCCTAGTGAAGATGTCGCTACCCATCTTAATAGCTTCGTTGATTTGTGTGACATGCAAAAGAAGAAAGATGTCGATAATGATATTGTTAAATTGAAGCTATTTCCTTTTTCTCATAGAGATCGTGCTAAAGCTTAGTTTTCATCTTTGCCTAAAAATAGTATTGATTCATGGAACAAGTGCAAAGATGCTTTTATCTCTAAGTATTTTCCTCCCGCTAAGATCACCTCTCTTAGAAACGATATTATGAACTTTAAGCAACTTGATCATGAACATGTTGCACAAGCTTGGGAGAGAATGAAAATAATGATACGTAATTGCCCTACTCATGGTTTAAATTTGTGGATGATTGTTCAAAAAATTTATGCCGGATTGAATTTTGCTTCTAGAAATCTTTTAGATTCGGCCGCAGGAGGCACTTTTATGGATATCACTTTAGGAGAAGCTACTAAACTCCTAGATAATATTATGGTTAATTATTCTCAATGGCACACTGAAAGATCTACTAATAAAAAGGTGCATGTGATAGAAGAAATTAATGTTTTGAGTGGAAAGATGGATGGACTTGTGAAATTATTTGCTAATAAGAGTGTTTCTTCTGATCCTAATGATATTCCCTTCTCTACTTTGATTGAGAATAATAATGAATCTATGGATGTGAATTTTGTTGGTAGGAACAATTTTGGTAACAACGCGTATAGAGGAAATTTTAATCCTAGGCCTTATCCTAGTAATTCCTCTAATAATTATGGTAATTCCTACAACAATTCTTATGGAAATTATAATAAGATGCCCTCTGATTTTGAATCTAATATTAAAGAATTTGTTACTTCGCAAAAGAATTTTAATGCTATGATTGAAGAAAATTTGCTTAAGATTGATGATTTGGCTAGGAACGTTGATAGAATTTCTCTTGATGTTGATTCTTTGAAACTTAGATCTATTCCACCTAACCATGATATCAATGAGTCTCTCAAAGCTATGAGAATTTCCATTGATGAGTGCAAAGAAAGAACCGCTAGGATGTGTTCTAAGAAAGATGCCTTTATAAAAGCGTGTTCTTCTAGTTCCTATGAAAATAATGATGAAGATCTAAAAGTTATTGATGTGTCCCCTATTAAATCTTTGTTTTTCAATATGAATCTTGATAATGATGGGACTGAATATGATCCACCTTTACCTAGAAGGCGTTCTAAGAATTCAGAATTTGTTGATCTTGATGCTAAATTTGATAAAAGTGGGATTGAAGAAATTAAAACCCTAGATGTTGCTAAACCCACTATATTGGATTTCAAGAAATTTAATTCTGAAAATTTCTCTTTAATTGATTGTATTTCCTTGTTGCAATCCGTGCTAAAATCTCCTCACGCTTATAGTCAAAATAAAGTGTTTACTAAACATATCGTTGATGCCTTGATGCGATCTTATGAAGAAAAACTTGAATTGGAAGTTTCTATCACAAGAAAAATTTATGATGAGTGGGAACCTAATATTAAAATTAAAATTTAAAATTATGAGTTTTATGCTTTGTGTGATTTGGGTGCTAGTGTCTCTACTATTCCCAAAACTTTGTGTGATTTGCTAGATTTCCGTGATTTTGATGATTGCTCTCTAAACTTGCATCTTGCGGATTCCACTATTAAGAAACCTATGGTAAGAATTAATTATGTTCTTATTGTTTCAAATAGGAATTATGTGCCCGTAGATTTTATCGTTCTTGATGTAGATTGCAATCCTTCTTGCCCTATTATTCTCGGTAGACCTTTCCTTAGAACGGTTGGTGCAATTATTGATATGAAGGAAGGGAATATTAGATTTCAATTTCCATTAAAAAAGGGCATGAAACACTTCCCTAGAAATAAAGTAAAATTACCATATGAATCTATCATGAGAGCCACTAATGGATTGCCTACCAAAGATGGCAATACCTAGATCTATTCTTGCTTGTTATGCCTAGCTAGGGGCGTTAAACGATAGCGCTTGTTGGGAGGCAACCCAATTTTATTGTTATTCCTTGCTTTTTGCTCCTGTTTATTAATAAATAAATTATTTAGCCTCTGTTTTGTTTGTGTTTTTTGTGTTTAATTAGTGTTTGTGCCAAGTAGAACCGTTGGGAAGACTTGGGGAAAGTCTTGTTGAACTTGCTGTAAAACACAGAAACTTTAGCGCTTACGAGAACTGCTGTCATTTTTATTTGGAGAGTGATATTTAGTTAATTGTTTTTTCATATTAATTGATAGATAAATTCCCCACGTCCAGCAATTTATTTTAGAATTTTTGGGGTTCCAGATCTTGCTCTAGCTACAGATTACTACAGATTGTTCTGTTTTTGACAGTTTCTGTTTTTTGTGTGTTGTTTGCTTATTTTGATGAATCTATGGCTAGTAAAATAGTTTATAAACCATAGAGAAGTTGGAATACAGTAGGTATAACACCAATATAAACAAAGAATGAGTTCATTATAGTAAGTTGAAGTGGTCTTTTGTTTTCTTTCGCTAACGGAGCTCACCAGTTTTCTACTTTAAGTTTTGTGTTGTGAAGTTTTCAAGTTTTGGGTAAAGATTTGATGGATTATGGAACAAGGAGTGGCAAGAGCCTAAGCTTGGGGATTCCCATGGCACCACCAAGATAATCTAAGGACACCTAAAATCCAAAGCTTTGGGATGCCCCGGAAGGCATCCCCTCTTTTTCGTCTACTTCTATCGGTAACTTTACTTGGAGCTATATTTTTATTCACCACATGATATGTGTTTTGTTTGGAGCGTCTTTTATTATTTGAGTCTTTGATTTTTAGTCTACCACAATCATCCTTGCTGTACACACCTTTTGAGAGAGCGATACATGATTTAGAATTTGATAGAATACTCTATGTGCTTCACTTATATCTTTTGAGCTTTATAGTTTTGCTCTAGTGCTTCACTTATATCTTTTAGAGCATGGTGGTGGATTTGTTTTATAGAAACTATTGTTCTCTCATGCTTCACTTATATTATTTTGAGAGTATTAATAGCATGGTAATTTTCTTAAAATCCTAATATGCTTGGTATGCAAGACTAATAATAAAACTTTCGTATGAGTGTGTTGAATACTAAGAAAAGTTTGATGCTTGATGATTGTTTTGAGATATGGAGGTAATAATATCAAAGTCATGCTAGTTGAGTAGTTGTGAAATTGAGAAATACTTGTGTTGAAGTTTGCAAGTCCCGTAGCATGCACGTATGATAAACGTTATGCAACAAATTTGAAACATGAGGTGTTATTTGATTGTCTTCCTTATGAGTGGCGGTCGGGGACGAGCGATGGTCTTTTCCTACCAATCTATCCCCCTAGGAGCATGCGCGTAGTGCCGAGGTTTTTGATGACTTGTACATTTTTGAAATAAGTATGTGAGTTCTTTATGACTAATGTTGAGTCCATGGATTATACACACTCTCACCTTTCCATCCTTGCTAGCCTCTTCTGTACCGTGCATTGCCCTTTCTCACATTGAGAGTCGGTGCAAACTTCGCCGGTGCATCCAAACCCCGTGATATGATACGCTCTTTCACACATAAACCTCCTTATATCTTCCTCAAAACAGCCACCATACCTACCTATGATGGCATTTCCATAGCCATTCCGAGATATATTGCCATGCAAATTTCCATCATTTCGTTCATCATGACACATTCATCATTGTCATATTGCTTAGCATGATCATGTAGTTGACATAGTATTTGTGGCAAATCCACCGTTCATAATTCTTTCATACATGTCACTCTTGGATCATTGCATATCCCGTTACACCACCGGAGGCATTGATATAGAGTCATCTTTGTTCTAGTATTGAGTTATAATCATTGAGTTGTAAATAAATAGAAGTGTGATGATCATCATTATTAGAGCATTGTCCCAAGTGAGGAATATAATAAAAGAAAGGCCATAAAAAAAGAGAAGGCCCAAAAAAAGAGAAAGGCCATAAAAAAGAAAAGGCCCAAAAAAATGAGAGAAAAAGAGAGAAGGGACAATGTTACTATCCATTTACCACACTTGTGCTTCAAAGTAGCACCATGATCTTCATAGTAGAGAGTCTCTCATGTTAACACTTTCATATACTAGTGGGAATTTTTCATTATAGAACTTTTTTCATTATAGAATTTTTCATTATATACTATCAATGGGCCTCCTCAAGTGCCCTAGGTCTTCGTGAGCAAGCAAGTTGGATGCACACCCACTAGTTTCTTTTGTTGAGCTTTCATATATTTATAGCTCTAGTGCATCCGTTGCATGGCAATCCCTACTCCTTGCATTAACATCAAATCGGTGGGCATCTCCATAGCCCATTGATTAGCCTCGTTGATGTGAGACTTTCTCCTTTTTTGTCTTCTCCACACAACCCCCCTCATTATATTCTATTCCACCCATAGTGCTATGTCCATGGCTCGCGCTCATATATTGCGTGAAAGTTTGTAGGTTTGAGATTACTAAAGCATGAAACAATTGCTTGGCTTGTCATCGGGGTTGTGCATGATGAGAGCATTCTTGTGTGACGAAAATGAAACATGACTAAACTATATGATTTTGTAGGGATGAACTTTCTTTGGCCATGTTATTTTGAGAAGACATAATTACTCAGTTAGTATGCTTGAAGTATTATCATTTTTATGTCAACCTGAACTTTTGTCTTGAATCTTTCGGATCTGAATATTCATACCACAATTAAGAAGAATTACATTAAAATTATGCCAAGTAGCACTCCGCATCAAAATTTTTGTTTTTATCATTTACCTACTCGAGGACGAGCAGGAATTAAGCTTGGGGATGCTTGATACGTCTCCAACTTATCTATAATTTTTGATTGCTCCATGCTATATTATCTACTGTTTTGGACTATATTGGTCTTTATTTTCCACTTTTATATTATTTTTGGGACTAACCTATTAACCGGAGGCCCAGCCCAGAATTGCTGTTTTTTTGCCTATTTTAGTGTTTCAGAGAAACAGAATATCAAACGGAGTCCAAACGGAATGAAACCTTCGGGAACGTGATTTTCTCATCAGATAAGATCCAGGATACTTGGACCCTCCGTCAAGAAAGCCACGAGGCGGCCATGAGGGTGGAGGGCGCCCCCCCCCCTAGGGCGCGCCCCCTACCTCGTGGGCCCCTCGAAGTTCCACCGATGTACTTTTTCCTCCCATATATATCCACGTGTCCCCAACTGATCAGAATAGGAGACAAAAACCTAATTCCACGGCCGCAACTTTCTGTATCCACGATATCCCATCTTGGGGCCTATTCCGGAGCTCCGCCGGAGGGGGCATCGATCACGGAGGGCTTCTACATCATCATCCAAGCCCCTCCGATGAAGTGTGAGTAGTTTAATTCAGACCTACGGGTCGATGGTTAGTAGCTAGATGGCTTCTTCTCTCTTTTTGGATCTCAATACAATATTCTCCCCCTCTCTTGTGGAGATCTATTCGATGTAATCTTCTTTTTGCGGTGTGTTTTTTGAGACCGATGAATTGTGGGTTTATGATCCAGTCTATCTATGAATAATATTTGAATCTTCTCTGAATTCTTTTATGTATGATTGGTTATCTTTGCAAGTCTCTTTGAATTATCAGTTTGGTTTGGCCTACTAGATTGGTTGTTCTTGCCATGGGAGAAGTGCTTAGCTTTGGGTTCGATCTTGCGGTGTCCGTTCATAGTGATAGAAGGGGCAGCAAGGCACGTATTGTATCGTTGCCATCGAGGATAACAAGATGGTTTTTTTATCATATTGCATGAAACTATCCCTCTACATCATGTCATCTTGCTTAAGGCGTTAGTCTGTTTTTAACTTAATACTCTAGATGCATGCTGGATAGCGGTCGATGAGTGGAGTAATAGTAGTAGATGCAGAATCGTTTCGGTCTACTTGTCTCGTACGTGATGCCTATATACATGACCATACCTAGATATTCTCATAACCATGCTCAATTCTATCAATTGCTCAACAGTAATTCATTTACCCACCATAATACTTATGCTCTTGAGAGAAGCCACTAGTGAAACCTATGGCCCCCGGGTCTCTTTCTCATCATATCAATCTCCATTACTTTGTTATTTCTTTGCTTTTACTTTTTACTTTGCATCTTTATACCAAAAATACCAAAAATATTATTTATCATCTCTATCAGATCTCACTTTCGTAAGTGACCATGAAGGGATTGACAACCCCTAAGCGCGTTGGTTGTGTTGAGCTATTGTTTTTGTGTAGGTACGAGGGACTCGCGCGTAGCCTCCTACTGGATCGATACCTTGGTTCTCAAAAACTGAGGGAAATACTCACGCTACTTTGCTGCATCATCCTCTCCTCTTCGGGGAAATCCAACGCAGTGCTCAAGAGGTAGTAGTCCCCAACACACCCAATACAATGGTAAATTGTATATGTGCACTAGTTCAGTGAAGAGATGGTGATACAAGTGCAATATGGATGATAGATATGAGTATTTGTAATCTAAAAATATATAAACAGCAAGGTAACTAATGATAAAAGTGAGCATAAACGGTATTGCAATGCTAGTAAACAAGGCATAGGGTTCATACTTTCACTAGTGCAAGTTCTCTCAACAATAATAACATAATTGGATCATATAACTATCCCTCAACATGCAACGAAGAGTCACTCCAAAGTCACTAATAGTGAAGAACAAACGAAGAGATTATAGTAGGGTACGAAACCACCTCAAAGTTATTCTTACCGATCAATCTATTGGGCTATTCCTATAAGTGTCACAAACAGCCCTAGAGTTCGTAGTAAAATAACACCTTAAGACGCAAATCAACCAAAACCCTAATGTCACCTAGATACTCCAATGTCACCTCAAGTACCCGTGGGTATGATTATACGATATGCGTCACACAATCTCAGATTCATCTATTCAACCAACACAAAGAACTTCAAAGAGTGCCCCAAAGTTTCTACTAGAGAGTCAAGACGAAAACGTGTGCCAACCCCTATGCATAAGTTCACGAGGTCACGGAACTCACAAGTTGATCACAAAAACATACATCAAGTGGATCACGTGATATCCCATTGTCACCACCGATAAGCACATGCAAGACATACATCAAGTGTTCTCAAATCCTTAAAGACTCAATCCGATAAGATAACTTCAAAGGGAAAACTCAATCCATTACAAGAGAGTAGAGGGGGAGAAACATCATAAGGTCCAACTATAATAGCAAAGCTCGCGATACATCAAGATCGTGCCAGCTAAAGAACACGAGAGAGAGAGAGATCAAACACATAGCTACGGGTACATACCCTCAGCCCCGAGGGTGAACTACCCCCTCCTCGTCATGGAGAGCACTGGGATGATGAAGATGGGCACCGATGATGGATCCACCCTCCGGCAGGGTGCCGGAACAGGGTCCCGATTGGTTTTTGGTGGCTACAGAGGCTTGCGGCGGCGGAACTCCCGATCTATTCTGTTCCCCGATGTTTTTAGGGTATATGGACATATATAGGTGAAAGAAGTCGGTCAGGGGAGCCACGAGGGGCCCACGAGAGTGGGGGGCGCGCCTAGGGGGTTGGGCGCGCCTCCTTGCCTCGTGGCTTCCTCAAAGCTTCCCCGACGTCTACTGTCGGATTTCGGGTTCCGGCAGACCCTTGAGGTTCTAACACTGGGGTGTGCGCGGCAATCTCTCCCCTACCGATCTACGTTCAATCTCCTCGCGTGATTTGAGCTGGAAACAATGAACAACACAAGGGACATGAGGTTTATACTGGTTCGGCCACCGTTGTGGTGTAATACCCTACTCCAGTGTGTGGTGTGGTGGATTGCCTCAGGGGCTGGTGAGGAACAGTACAAGGGAAGAACAGCCTCGCGAGAGGTGTTCTTGAGCTGGTGCGATGAACTGCTAGGGTGAGTTCAGTTGCGTCTCTCTCTCTCTCTCTGGGTTTCTACCATATTTCCAGCCGCCCCCCTACTCTGTGGTGGCTAGCTCTATTTATAGAGGCCCTGGGCCTCTCCCCAAAAAATGAGCGGGAAGGGCGCCAACAATTGGCCATTTTGAAGGGGAACATCTAGTACAAGTTATCCTGACCAAAGGTGGTCTTCGGCTGCCAAAAGTTCTGGTGATGACGCCGTCTTGGGCTCCACGGTGACCTCCGTCCTGCCGCTCTGCTGGTCTTGGTCTCGTTGCACCGGAATGGCAACCTTTGCCCGATGCCTTGGCATGTGCTTGCCCCCTTTGCACCAAAGAGGAAACAAGGACACTGCGCAGGTCGGCGCCCGCCTGGTCTCGATCGTCATGGCTTGCGTCATGGGTTCCTCACGAGGTACCCCTACCTTGATCTCTCCGCCTCCTCGCGAGCCTACCTGGTGAGGCTTCCTCTGAGGAAGCTTCCTGTCGTCCGCCCCGCGAGGCTTGGCCCCTCGCGAGGGTCTTGAGCTTGAGCCGGTGAAGATGGGCCGCGCTGGGCCCCCACTTGAGCCACGCCGCAGGCCGCAGGCAGGCAAGTCTGGGGACCCCCGTTCCCAGAACACCGACATCTACTCCAAGTCTCCTGGATTGCTTCCATTCCAAAAAGAACTCTCCCGAAGGTTTCATTTCGTTTGGACTCCGTTTGATATTCCTTTTCTTCGAAACACTGAAATAGGCAAGAAAACAACAATTTGGGCTGGGCCTCCGGTTAATAGGCTAGTTCCAAAAATAATATAGAAGTGTTTAGTAAAGCCCATAAACATCCAAAACAGATAATATAATAGCATGAATACTTCATAAATTATAGATACATTGGAGACGTATCAGTATCCCCAAGCTTAATTCCTGCTCGTCCTCGAGTAGGTAAATGATAAAAGAAAGAATTTATGAAGTGTGAATGCTAGCAGGTGCACAAGCTTGATCAATGGTAATTTCAATCACCTTTTCTAGCATCATTATATATCATAACAGTAGCTCAACTCATAGGACTTCTCATGATCAAGTAACAAGCTATTCACATGTTAAAGTATAGATCATAAGCTTTCTTGAAAACTAACAAACCGTGTTATTAGTCATCAAACAATTACAATTCATCTTATTTTCAAGAAGGGTCTATGTCAGAGCTTTGATTCAGCAAACTTCACATACTCAACTATCATTTGGTCTTTCACAATTACTAACACTCACGTGATATTTATGGGTTCAAAGTTTTAATCAGACACAGAGAAAGATAGGGGCTTATAGATTCGCCTCCCAACCTTGTACCTCAAGGGTAATGTCAACAATAATAGTTCATGATGCCTTACATCCAATTGGATATATATATATCAGGATCTTTCCAACACAGTGTGCTTGCCAAACGATAAAATGTAAATAGGAAAGGTGAAGATCACCATGACTCTTGCATAAGGTATAAGACAAGAATAAAAGATAGGCCCTTCGTAGAGGGAAGTAGAGGTTGTCATGCGCTTTTATAGTTGGATGCACAAAATCTTAATGCGAAAGAACGTCACTTTATATTGCCACTTTTGATAGGGACCTTTATTATGCAGTCCGTCGCTTTTATTGCTTCCACATGCAAATGGCTGATAAATCAGCTGCTATACCTGTTGGTATTTGTGAGGATGTGCCTGTTGTGGTTGCAAATGTTACTATTCTAACTGACTTTGTTATTCTTGATATTCCCGAGGACGATAGTATGTCTATTATACCAGGTAGACCCTTTTTAAATAGTGCAGGGGCTGTTATTGATTGCAACAAAGGCAATGTCACTTTTCATGTTAATGGTAATGAGCATACGGTACACTTTTTGAGGAAACAACCTCAAGTCCACAGTATCATTTCTATTGGAAAAATTTCAACGATTATTATTGGAGGTTTTGAATTTCCTCTTCCTACTGTCAAGAAGAAATATGATATTCTTATTGTTGGGGATGTGCATATCCCCGTTGAGGTAACCTAGTGTTATTCGAAATTTCTCTGGTTTCATGCGATTCAGAATGAGTTTGTTAACAAGACTTGATCAACCTTGTTAGTGGATTCCTTTTGATGAGCATGAGATGGATGAAGTTAGGAAGCACAACTTTCTGTACCCTCTTTTTACTTTCTATTATTTAGTTTAACTAAAGCAAAAAATAGTATCTTCTGTCTATTTTCTGAATTATCCTTGCAATAAAATACCCCGAAAATAAAAGTTCTCCAAATGCCCTGAAAATTTAATATGATTTTTTTTCTAAAATATTTAAGAATTATTGGCACTGAGAACACACCAGGGGGGCTCACCATGTGCCTACGAGGGTGGAGGGCGCACCCTACCCCCCTGAGCGCGCCCCCTGCCTCATGGACCCCACATGGGTTCCCTCCACTTATTCTTGCACCCACACACTTCGTCTTCCTCCAGAAAAAATCATCCACCAGCTCAAACCCGTGTTCTAGCTCATCTTGCTGCCACTTTCGACCTCCTTGCTCAAAGCTCCATTCAAAAAACTGCTTTGGGGGATTATTCTTCGATATGCGACCCCTCCAATGGTCCAATTAGTTTTTGTTCTAGTGCTTTATTTATTGCAAATTTTTGCTGCTTAGGTGACCCTGTTCTTGAGCTTGCATGTCAAATTTATGTGGTCAAAAATAGTTTTAATGCATGATATAGCCTCTAGGCACTTGTAGGAGTAGTTGCTATCAATTTTGTTGAGTTTGGTTCACTTTTATTCCGAGTTACTAAAAATTTCAGAAATTTTTCAGAGGAAGAAATATGTTTAGGAACATGTACCAAGGTGGTTCCTCAAAGAATCAAGGACCCACACCCGCGATACGTGAGCCGGACTATGAACTACCAAGAGAAGCTCAAGTGAGGCCTTGTGAATGCCGTCAGAAGATTTTATGGTCCAAGCAGGAATTAAGGAGGAATTTGACGCGTATGTGCGTAATGCTGAACTTGAGGGCTTCGTGTCAGATAAGTGCCCCCAATATTATCACCTAACTGATTCTAAATTTACATCATCACACAATTCTCATACTGTCCTATTTGATATCTATGATAAATCTTATACCATGGACTTAGAAGATTTTAATACTGCTTGTAAACTCCCACAGTGGGGTAGTGTTAGTGAACCTCGCAAATCTGAATTTAAAGAATTTCTTGCTAGTATAACCATGGGGAATCTAGAGAAATAACACAAGCTACCATAGGGGGCATTCATTTTCCTGCCATACATTATTTTGCTCTCTTTATAGGTAGATGCATTAATGGTAAGCATGAGGCATGTCACATGTGCGTTCCAGATCTTAGTGTCCTCAAGAGTGCTATATTAGGTGATAGACAATATAATTTGGGGGCCATTGTTGCACGTAGGTTGCATCATAACAGTATTATTGGAGACTTGTTTGGTGGAATTTATGAAACTCGTGTAGCTAATTTTCTTGAGATACCCATACATGAGAATGATATTGAATTGCCTCCTGCTTATCTAGATTATAATGCTATGGTTCGTCATCAGTTTGTTGAGAGGAACGATCAGTTCCTCCAGTACCGACTAATCTTTAACAAGCGTCACACTGTCCATGTTGCTCTCCCCGCTCCTACTTTCTTTGACTTTCAGACAAAAGGGAGATATGTTATAACCAGGGAGGAGGCAAACGGGTACGAGAGGAGGATGGAGGCAGCTTGCCTCCAAGCTGCAGCTCGTCAATCAGTAGCTGCTGCATCTCAGTACGACCCCAGCTACAACTTTGGATTTCCACTAGGCCAGTCATGGCCATATACCAACTTAGGCCAAAAGCCTAAGCTTGGGGGAGTACGTATTTCTCACCGACATTACATTCATGTTCACACACTCATGCCAGTTGTCGGTGCTCATACTTTTTCATTGTATCATCCATGCTAGTTTAATTTCTTTTTAAGATTTCTTCTTGTGTGTTTGAAAAACCCTAAGAAAACAAAAAAATAGTTGTAGCTTTTAGCTAGTTTACTTTCCATGCCTGTAGTAGTAGTAGTTAAAAATAAAACCCAAAAAAATTTCTCATTCTTCTTTTGCTTGTTGGGAGCTTTCTCGTGTAAATAGTTTTATTTCTTTTCTTTTCTTTGGGGGTCGAGAGGAGAAGACCTTGATGAAAATGTTGAATGGCTCTCCTATGCATTATTGTTGATCTAACAAAGACCCCATATTACATTGTCTTCTCCCTTGAATTGAATGCTTGCAGATTCCAGCTTAGTCCAATGCACGTGCACTATTATTATTATCCACTCCATTCGGTTGTTCAAGTGAAAGGCAATAATGACGATATATGATGAACTGATTGAGATGAGAGAAGCTGGTATGAACTCGACCTCTCTTGTTTTTGTAAATATGATTAGTTCATCATTCCTGATTCAGCCTGCGCGCCATGCTTAGAGATTATAGTTGCTCATGCCATGCTTAATTTGCTAAGAGTTTATAATGGTTTACCTTGCATGCCAACATGCTATTAAAATGGTTGTGATGTGGTATGATAGGGTGGTATCCTCCTTTGAACGATTCGAGTGGCTTGACTTGGCACATGTTCACGCATGTAGTTGAAACAAATCAACATAGCCTCCACGATATTTATGTTCATGGTGATTTATATCCTACTCATGCTTGCATTTAGTGTTGATTAATTTTAATGCATGTTCATGACTGTTGTCGCTCTCTAGCTGGTCGCTTCCCAGTCTCTTTCTAGCCTTCACTTGTACTAAGCGGGAATACTGCTTGTGCATCCAACTCCATAAACCCCAAAAGTTATTCCATATGAGTCCACCATACCTTCCTATATGCGGTATCTACCTGCCATTCCAAGTAAATTTGTATGTGCCAAACTCTAAACCTTCAAATGAAATTATGTTTTGTATGCTCGAATAGCTCATGTATCAACTAGGGTTGTATGTATCATACTTGCTAGGCGGGTTATTCTCAAGAGGAGTGGACTCCGCTCCTCACTCGCGAGAAAATGGCTGGTCACCGGGATGCCCAGTCCCATGCTCAAATCAAATCAAAATAATTTCAAACAAAACTCCCCAAGGATTGTTGTTAGTTGGAGGCACCCGTTGTTTCGGGCAAGCCATGGATTGATGCTTGTTGGTGGTGGGAGAATATAAACTTTACCATTCTTCTTGGGAACCCACTATAATGTGTGTAGCATGGAAGATATCGAGATCTCTCGGTTGTTATGTTGACAATGAAAGTATACCGCTCAAAATATTATTCATCTCTATTTCAAAATCGAGCTCTGGCACCTCTACAAATCTCTGCTTCCCTCTGCGAAGGGCCTATCTATTTACTTTTATGTTGAGTCATCATCCTCTTATTAAAAAGCAACAGTTGGAGAGCACCGCTGTCATTTGCATGTATTACTATTAGTTTACATTGAGTATGACTTGACTGGATCTATTTTACCATGAATTACAATTTCCAGTCAGCCCTTGATCTTCAGGGGTGCTCTGCATTTATGTTTTGCTGTCTCAGAAAGGGCTAGCGAGATACCATCTTATTATACCATATTATGATTGTTTTGAGAAAGTGTTGTCTTCCGAGATTTACTATTATTGCTCGCTAGTTGATTATGCCATTGATATGAGTAAACATGAGACCTAAATGTTATTGTGAATGTGGTTAGTTCATAATCTTTGCTGAAAACTTGAATGTTGGCTTTACATGTTTACAACAACAAGAGCAAATAGAGTTTGTAAAAGTTTTTCTTTACCACTTTCAGTTTGTCAACTGAATTGCTTGAGGACAAGCAAAGGTTTAAGCTTGGGGGAGTTGATACGTCTCCAACGTATCTACTTTTCCAAACACTTTTGCCCTTGTTTTGGACTCTAACTTGCATGATTTGAACGGAACTAACCCGGACTGACGTTGTTTTCAGCAGAATTGCCATGGTGTTATTTTTGTGCAGAAATAAAAGTTCTCGGAATGACCTGAAAATCAACAGAGAATATTTTTGGAATATATAAAAAATACTGGCAAAAGAATCAAGGCCAGGGGGACCACACCCTGTCCATGAGGGTGGGGGCGCGCCCCCTGGCTCGTGGACCCCCTGGTGCTCCACCGACCTCAACTCCAACTCTATATATTCACGTTCGGGGAGAAAAAAAATCAGAGAGAAGGATTCATCGTGTTTTATGATACGGAGCCGCCGCTAAGCCCTAATCTCTCTCAGGAGGGCTGATCTGGAGTCCGTTCGGGGTTCCGGAGAGGGTAATCTGTCGCCATCGTCATCATCAACCTTCCTCCATCACCAATTTCATGATGCTCACCGCCGTGCGTGAGTAATTCCATCATAGGCTTGCTGGACGGTGATGGGTTGTATGATATTTATCATGTAATCGAGTTAGTTTTGTTAGGGTTTGATCCCTAGTATCCATTATGTTCTAAGATTGATGTTGCTATGACTTTGCTATGCTTAATGCTTGTCAGTAGGGCCCAAGTGCCATGATTTCAGATCTGAACCTATTATGTTTTCATGAACATATATATGAGTTCTTGATCCTATCTTGCAAGTCTATAGTCACCTATTATGTGTTATGATCCGTTAACCCCGAAGTGACAATAATCGGGATACTTACCGATGATGACCGTAGTTTGAGGAGTTCATGTATTCACTAAGTGTTAATGCTTTGGTTCGGTACTCTATTAAAAGGAGGCCTTAATATCCCTTAGTTTCCAATAGGACCCCGCTTACACGGGAGGGTAGGACAAAAGATGCCATGCAAGTTCTTTTCCATAATCACGTATGACTATATTCGGAATACATGCCTACATTACATTGATGAACTGGAGCTAGTTCTGTGTCACCCTATGTTATAACTGTTGCATGAGGGATCGCATCAGACATAATTATCCATCACTGATCCAATGCCTACGAGCTTTTCACATATTGATCTCTGCTTAGTTACTTTTCCGTTGCTACTGTTACAATCACTACAAAACCAATACTGTTACTTTTACCACCATTACTGCTACTATCATATTACTTTGCTACTAAATACTTTGCTGCAGATATTAAGTCTTTCAGGTGCGGTTGAATTGACAACGCAACAGTTAATATTTGAGAATATTCTTTGGCTCCCCTTGTGTCGAACCAATAAATTTGGGTTGAATACTCTACCCTCGAAAACTTTTGTGATCCCTATACTTGTGGGTTATCAGTACCTCCTTTCGCTGAAAGCATGGGACATCTAGCAGTCGTACCACCTCAGTAATAATGACCAATGAGCCATCAAATCACATAGACCTAGCAGTAAGTTGGATGGACGAAGCAACCATCACTCTTGAATTCGCTTCTCCCTTCAACGCAGGCGCCAGTGAGAGGTCACGTCCGCTCTGCCCGGGAATGAATGTGCTACCTCTTGAGCACTGTGTTGGTTTTCCCTTGAGGAGGAAAAGGTGATGCAGTAGAGGAGCGTAAGTATTTCCCTCAGTTTTTGAGAACCAAGGTATCAATCCAGTAGGAGACCACGCGCGAGTCACCTCGTACCTACACACACAAATAAGAACCTCGCAACCAACGCGATAAAGGGGTTGTCAATCCCTTCACGGCCACTTGCAAGAGTGAGATATGATAGAGATGATAATAATAAGATAAATATTTTTGTTTTTATGATATAGATTGAAAGTAAAGATTGCAAAACAAAGTAGATGGAAACTTATATGATGGAGAATAGACTCGGGGGCCATAGGTTTCACTAGTGGCTTCTCTCAAGATAGCATAAGTATTACGGTGGGTGAACAAATTACTATCGAGCAATTGATAGAAAAGCGAATAATTATGAGAATATCTAGGCATGATCATGTATATAGGCATCATGTCCGAGACAAGTAGACCGAAATGATTCTGCATCTACTACTATTACTCCACACATCGACCGCTATCCAGCATGCATCTAGAGTATTAAGTTCTTAAGAACAGAGTAACGCCTTAAGCAAGATGACATGATGTAGAGGGATAAACTCATGCAATATGATGTAAACCCCATCTTTTTATCCTTGATGGCAACAATACAATACATGTCGTTTCCCTTTCTGTCACTGGAATCGAGCACCGCAAGATTGAACCCAAAGCTAAGCACTTCTCCCATTGCAATAAAGATCAATCTAGTAGGCCAAACCAAACTGATAATTCGAAGAGACTTACAAAGATAAACCAATCATACATAAAAGAATTCAGAGGAGATTCAAATATTGTTCATAGATAAACTTGATCAAAAACCCACAATTCAAAGGATCTCGACAAACACACCGCAAAATAAGATTACATCGAATAGATCTCCAAGAGAATCGAGGAGAACTTTGTATTGAGATCCAAAGAGAGAGAAGAAGCCATCTAGCTACTAGCTATGGACCCGAAGGTCTGAAGTAAACTACTCACACGTCATCGGAGGGGCCATGGAGTTGATGTGGAGGCCCTGTGTGATCAATTCCCCCTCCGGCGAAGCTACGGAAAAGGTCCCAAGATGGGATCTCTTGGGTACAGAAGGTTGCGGCAGTGGAAATAGGGTTTCGTGGCGCTCCTGGATGTTTGGGGGTATATGGATATATATATAGGAGTAATAAGCACGTCGGTGGAGCAACTAGGGGCTCACGAGGGTGGAGGGCGCGCCCCCTGCCTCATGGCCGCCTTGTTGATTGCTTGACGTCCACTTCAAGTCTCCTGGATCACGTTTGTTCCAAAAATAACGCTCCCGAAGGTTTCATTCCGTTTGGACTTTGTTTGATATTCCTTTTCTGCGAAACACTGAAATAGGCAAAAAAAACAGCAATTTGGGCTGGGCCTCCGGTTAATAGGTTAGTCCCAAAAACAATATAAAAGTGTAAAAATAAGCCCATCGACATCCAAAATAGATAATATAATAGCATGGATCAATAAAAAATTATAGATACGTTGGAGACTGAATGTTAATGGGCTTATTTTTATACTTTTATATTATTTTTGGGACTAACCAATTAATCGGAGGCCCAGCCCAAATTGCTGTTTTTTGCCTATTTCAGAGTTTCGCCGAAAAGGAATATCAAACGGAGTCCAAACGGAATGAAACCTTCGGGAACGTGATTTTCTAAAGAAACGTGATCCAGGAGACTTGGAGTGGGCGTCAAGAAACAATCGAGGAGGCCATGAGGCAGGGGGGCGCGCCTACCCCCTCGGCGCGCCCTCCACCCTCGTGGGCCCCTTGTTGCTCCACCGACCTACTTCTTCCTCCTATATAAGTCCACGTACCCCCAAACATCCAGGAGCACGAAGAAAACCTAGTTCCACCGCCGCAACCTTCTGTACCCGAGAGATCCCATCTTGGGGCCTTTTTCGGAGCTCCGCCGGAGGGGGCATTGATCACGGAGGGCCTCTACATCAACTCCATGGCCTCTCCGGTGATGTGTGAGCAGTTTACTTCCGACCTTCGGGTCCATAGTTATTAGCTAGATGGCTTCTTGTCTCTCTTTGGATCTCAATACAAAGTTCTCCTCGATCTTCTTGGAGATCTATTCGATGTAATCTTCTTTTGTGGTGTGTTTGTCGAGATCCGATGAATTGCGGGTTTATGATCAAGTTTATCTATGAACAATATTTGAATCTTCTCTAAATTCTTTTATGTATGATTGGTTTATCTTTGCAAGTCACTTCGAATTATCAGTTTGGTTTGGCCTACTAGATTGATCTTTCTTGCAATGGGAGAAGTGCTTAGCTTTGGGTTCAATCTTGCGGTGTCCTTTCCCAGTGACTGCAGGGGCAGCAAGGCACGTATTGTATTGTTGCCATCGAGGATAAAAAGATTGGGTTTATATCATATTGGATGAGTTTATCCCTCTACATCGTGTCATCTTCCTTAAATCATTACTCTGTTCTTATGAACTTAATACTCTAGATGCATGCTGGATAGCGGTCGATGTGTGGAGTAATAGTAGTAGATGCAGAATCATTTCGATCTACTTGTCGCGGACGTGATGCCTATATACATGATCATGCCTAGATATTCTCATAACTATGCTCAATTCTATCAATTGCTCGATAGTAATTCGTTTACCCACCGTAATACTTATGCTCTTGAGAGAAGCCACTAGTGAAACCTATGCCCCCCCCGGGTCTATCTTCCATCATATTAATCTTCCAACACTTAGCTATTTCTATTGCCGTTTATTTTACTTTGCATCTTTATTTCTCTTTATCATAAAAATACCAAAAATATTATCTTATCATATCTATCAGATCTCACTCTCGTAAGTGACCGTGAAGGGATTGACAACCCCTTTATCGCGTTGGTTGCGAGGTTCTTATTTGTTGGTGTAGGTGCGTGGGACTCGAGCGTGATCTCCTACTGGATTGATACCTTGGTTCTCAAAAACGGAGGGAAATACTTACGCTACTTTACTGCATCACCCTTTCCTCTTCTAGGGAAAACCAACACAGTGCTCAAGAGGTAGCAGATACGTATCAGAATGTGGCACCGATTCTTTGGAGCGGCGCTGACCGTTTTGGGCGGGAAGCACACGCGGGTGATGGGTGGGCCAGGCTGGTCAGGAGCGGGCGTGGCAGCTGTCCGCCTGTCCCGACAGGACGCCCGGAAACGAGAGGATGCACCGACTGTCGCAGCTAAATCGTACACTACACATCATCTCTCTATAGGAGTAGGTCGATGTGTCGCTCTCTCTAACACACACATGCAGTTGAACACACACACACACATGTTCATAGAATAGGAATATCGTGCGAGTGCGAAGCCACAGGAAGTGAGATACAAATGGAGTATGTACAAGAAGAGAAGAGGTGATGAATATTCCATCAAACCCGGACTTAGGAGTAGTACTCCCTCCGTCTAGGTGTTAAGTCTTCTTACGAAAATCAGATATTCCCAAAATGTTTAGGCGTCGTCCATTAACTTCGCATCTCAATCAGGCTCCAGTGCGCGCACTGGTGTCAAAGAGGGAAACACCGGGCGGTGTGCGAGGGTGACGAGAACACCCGGTTCTTTCATGCCTCGGCGTCGCAGCGGCGTCGCCGCAACTCCATCAGCGCGCTGGAAGTCGAAGGGGTCCAGGTTGTGGACCATGCAGGGAAGGCCGCAGCGCTGCTGGCCTACTACTCCGCGCTTCAGGGCCGGCCTAGGACGGCTGCATGGCGGTTCGACCTGGCGGGCCTTTATGCCCAGGCGTCTCGGGTTGATGGCGCGAAACTGGTGGCTCGTTTTGATCTCGCCGAGATCAAGACGGCGGTCGACAAGCTCGGTCCCGCCTTCTACCAGGCGGCGTGGGGGGCGGTGGCCGGCGATCTCCAACGGCTTTTTGACGAGTTCCACGCCGGCACAGCTCGGTTGAACGGGATCAATCGCGCCTACGTCGCTCTGCTCCCCAAAGGCGGGGGGGGGGGGGGTGCCGACGCCTGCATCCTTCCGCCCGGTCTCGTTGCAAAATGGAGATGTGAAGATACTGTGCCGAGGGCTCACATTGAGGCTGCAGCAACAGATCCCCCTCTTGATCGATGAAGACCAGTTTGGGTTCGTGCGGGGGCGAAGCATCTCCGAAAATTTCGTCTACACCACTGAGCTCGTGCAGTGCTGTCATCAGCGAGCGGCGCCCACGATGGTTCTTAAGCTCGACTTCACCAAAGCTTTCGATTCCATCTGCTGGGCGAGCTTGCACGTAATCATGGAAGTGCGGGGGTTCCCGTCCCGGTGGTGCGACTGGATCGACGCCCTCTTTCACTCATCATGCTCGACCGTTCTGCTCAACGGCGTGCCGGGGCGATGGTTCCAGGTGAAGTGTGGGCTCACGCAGGGGGACCCCATCTCTCCCTACCTCTTCCTCATCGTCGCCGACGTCCTCCAGCAGCTCATTCGCCAAGATGTTGTGATGCGCCACCCCCTGCTGCCGGAGGAGCCCACAGTCGTGCTCCAGTACGCTGACGACACGCTCATCATCATGCGTGCGTGTGCGGACGGGGCTGCTCGCCTGCGGGTAATCCTCGACCAGTTCCTAGAAGCTACGGGGCTGGTTATCAACTTCTCCAAAAGCACGTTGGTGTCGCTGCATACGGAGGGAGAGCTGCTGGCGCATGTGGTGACCGCGCTTGGCTGCGCCACGGGTGCGTTCCCGCAAACCTACCTCGGGCTTCCGTTGTCATGGGAAAAGCTGCGGTTCGCGGATTTCCTGCCCATGCTCGCGAAGGTGGACATGTACCTTGCTGGATGGGCGGCGCGCTTTCTCTCACCGGCCAGTCGTCTGGTCCTCATCAATGCGGTCCTGGATGCGCTGCCAACATACGCCATGGCGGCGCTGCTGCTTCCTCCTTCGGTGGTCCACACTCTGGACACCCTGCGCCGCTCCTTCCTCTGGAACGTGTCGGAGCGGGCATCGGGGGCCCAATGCTTGGTCGCATGGGAACGGGTGTGCAGGGCCAAAAATGAAGGAGGCCTTGGTGTTCGCGACCTCGCCACCCAGAACGCATGCCTCCTCCTGAAGATGCTTCATCGCCTACACACGATGCCCCGGTCACGCTGGGCGGCCTGGATCTGGAGCAGCACGGATGGGCGGTCCATCCTCACGCGCGGCGAGCTAGCGTGCGGAGAACACCGCGGCTCAGTGGCAAAACTGCTTCTGCTCTATCGCACGATCACCAGGGTGACGGTCGGGGACGGCCGGGCCTGCTCTTTCTGGTGGGATTCCTGGCTCCCCTGCGGGCCTGTGGTGGTGGCGTACCCCGCCCTCTTCTCCCATGCCACGGACGTCGAGGCGACTGTTTGGCAAGTCCGCCGGCGTGGCCTGACCGGTTGCCTTGTCCCTAGGCTGACCAGGGCGGGCGTGCGGGATCTACAAGACGTCTCGGCTCTCCTGGTGGCGGCTCCCCCCGGTGGGCGGACGACAAGTGGCAACTACGGCATGCTGCAGCGCCCCGCGACGCTCTGTCATTGAGTGCCGCGTACCGGCTGCTGCGTTTCGGCGGGGCGAAGGCTGGCTTCGCGGATATGATCTGGGGCGCGCGGATCCCCTCACGTGTGCAGTTCTTGAGTTGGTTGCTGGTCCAGAGGCGGATACACACAAGGGACATGCTGCTTCGCAAGTGCATCGTCGCCGCGGCGGACGTCGGCTGCCCTTTGTGCGCTGAGCCCCTGGAAATAGCCGACCACATGCTCTTCGCCTGCCCCTTCGCTTGTGACTTCTGGAACAAGCTGGGCGTCGACACTTCTGGGATCAGGGTGTGCGGGCTGCCTCGCCTTGCCACTGCGGTGGGCGCGGTGACTGAATCGGCGGTGGAGCTTGCTCTACTGTGTTGCTGGCATCTCTGGAAACACAGGAACGCTGTTGTCTTCCAATGACAACAGCCGTCTTTGCAGCGTGTGCTGGCATGCTGCCGTGAGGACGCCGCTCTGTGGCGTGCTCGGCTTCCAGAGAGCCGGAGGGGGCACGTCGAAACCTGGCTAATGGCCCTTTCAGTCTAGAAGGTGTCTAGATCGTGTGTAACCCCGTAAAAACCTTCCCTCCCCCCTGTACTCAGGCTTATGTAAAACACTTCCCTGGGGTTCGCCCCTGATCATCAATATATTCAGGTGGGGGAAACTCTCCCCCCGATGAACATTCAAAAAAACTTCACATCTCAATCCCCTCCTGGCGTCGTTGCTAGCGAGCGTTGTTACTTAGGGAGTGTTTGGATCCTTAGTAAGAACAATTTATATCCTAGCCGGGCAAGGTTAAGCATTTGGAACTGTTAAAATATGTTAGCTTTTGTGGGCCAGCTAGCTTGGGTGGGCTAGAAAAACCTTGCTAGCTTAGGAGAGCCAGATCGGCTCGCTTCCGACGGCAAACTTCGCGCATGAAAAAATTGGCGACCCACTCATGACAACGATTTTCACGGGGCAAGGCTGGTAAGAAAAAGAACTAAACCATTTGACCAGGCAAGGTTGGCAAAGAGAAAGCTGGCTAGCTAGGCTAGCCAAGCAATTTCCTTACTAGGCTAGCCATAGTGGGAGTAACTTAGGTAGTAACATAGCACATCCCAAGGAAAAATTGCTTATGTGGCATGGAGTTAATGAGGAAAGAGATGCTTGTGGTAACATAATATGTTACTGTAACATAACACACCCCGAGGTAAAATGAGTCTATATAACAATTAATGAAGACTTGCATGTTACCATCCATATGGTACTACCCACTATGAAGGTAGTAACATAGACTAGTCATGTTACTAGTCCAAGTTACTCACCACTATGGCCAGCCTAAGCAATGTAACCAAACGCTCCTTACTCTGCCTTGTTATCTCCCCCGGAAACCCAATGCATGGAGCGCAACTACGCGTTAATCAGTCAAGAAATCAAAGTCAGCTTGCATGTGAGTTAATACGTGGCCCTGCATGGTAGCTAAAACGGCATCTCTTAGTTGTTGTGATTAATTGTTGCGTTTAGAGACAGAAATCAGGGCTTTGATTGGAGGAAGGACCGGTCAAGTTTCTCCCTCTCCTCCAATCTTCTTGCACCTTGGTCCCGCTGCACCTTGACGGAGGGAGTAGTACAAGATACGGTGGCACACTGACTTAGGTCGAATACAAGTGCCCAAAATTGTGTGCATGTTATAATAAGGATTCACTTAAAATAGTACGTGAGCGAATAGAGGGATCAATTGGACAGTGTTCACGAGTAGTAGCGAGATGTGCACTACAAAGAAAAGACACATCCGTGACATTTTGGGCCGAACAAAAAAAATTATGTCATACTTATGACACTTCTATGACGATAATTGTGACAAAACCCGGTATCATCATAGATGTGGTGGGGTCCTACTTCTATGACAAAAAATCATGACAAAAAATGGGCTTCCCATCCTGGGCGGGCCGGAGACGCAGCTGCATGATATTTTTTGGGCCGTCCATGACGAAAAAACCATGGTAGAAGCGAGGGCGACGAAAATATCGGGGAGTTCCCAGTTACGGTGGGTGGTCGGGGGCCAAGCGATGCGAGTTTCTCTCGTACGTATGCGCGTGTGTGCGAGGTGTTGGGCTCTAACTGAACCCGAGTGATTGCACTGCAGGCTACGCGTTACTGAACCCGAGTGATCGATCGATCCCTTGCTGTTAACTGAACCCGAGTGATTCCTTTGCTACTGCTGCTAGCTGAAGCCGATCGATGCTGCCTCTGGAAGAACATTGAGCGTTGTTGGGGGGGGGGGTGGATGAAATGTTCCCGGTGGGGGGTTGGATGAACAGGACCCCATGGTAGTAGAGGCCGTTGCCGCTGGATGAACAGTACCCTGATCCATCGAGCCGGTGGATGAACAGGACCCCGTGGAGGGCTGGATGAATAGTAGCCGATGGAGGGCTAGATCAATAGTAGCCCGTGGAGGGGTGGTTGAACAGGTCCCCGTGGAGAGGGCTGGTTGAACAGTAGCTGGTGGAGGAGCGCGCGGTGGAGGCTGGATGAACAGGAGCCCGTGGATGAACAGTCGCAGGTGGAGGCTGGAGGAGGTCGACGGTGGATGAACAGTAGCCCGTGGAGGCTCAGCCCAGAATTGCTGTGTTTTTTCCTATTTCAGAGTTTCACAGAAAAATAATATCAAACGGAGTCCAAACAGAATGAAACCTTCGGGAACGTGATTTTCGGAACGAACATGATCCAGGAGACTTGGACCCTACGTCAAGCAACCAACAGGGAAGCCACGAGGTAGGGGGGGCGCGCCTACCTCCCTAGGCGCGCCCTCCACCCTTGTGGGCCCCCTGTTGCTCCACCGACGTACTCCTTCCTCCTATATATACCTACGTACCCCCAAACGATCAAATACGGAGCCAAAACCCTAATTCCACCGCCGTAACTTTATGTATCCATGAGATCCCATCTTGGGGCCTGTTCCGGAGCTCCGCCGGAGGGGGCATCGATCACGGAGGGCTTCTACATCAACACCATAGCCTCTCCAATGAAGTGTGAGTAGTTTACCTCAGACCTTCGGGTCCATAGTTATTAGCTAGATGGCTTCTTCTCTCTTTTTGGATCTCAATACAAAGTTCTCCCCCTCTCTTGTGGAGATCTATTCGATGTAATCTTCTTTTGCGGTGTGTTTGTTGAGACCGATGGATTGTGGGTTTATGATCAAGTTTATCTATGAACAATATTTGAATCTTCTCTTAATTCTTTTATGTATCATTGGTTATCTTTGCAAGTCTCTTTGAATTATCAGTTTGGTTTGGCCTACTAGATTGAAAGCACAAGTGCTCCCTGGGTGGTTTTGGTAATTAATGTCAACATATCTCTTGTTGGACTAACACTTTTACCTATTATGTTTCAGGTAAGTTCAACAATGGAGTGGCATGGACTAGAGGATGTGGAACCCCTTCAAGATGCTAAGGACAAAGGATTGGCTCAAGCTTCAAGATCAAGAATCTACATTTTCTATTTTAGTGATCCAAGATCACATTGAGTCTATAGGAAAAGACAATACTATCAAGAGGGGATGAGGTGTTGCTTAATGGCTTGCTTGCTCAAAGTGCTTTGTGATATGCTCCAAAACCCTCAACTACCTTCCCACATCCAAATATGACCTAAACCAAAAGTCAAACTCGGCCCCACCGATTCTTTCTATCCGGTGCCACCGAGTTTCAAATGTCATAGCCACTGCCACTAACCCTAGCAAATCGGTCTCACCGATAGGGATCTAGGTCTCACCGAGATGGGATTGTAATCTCTCTGTGTATGTCCATTACCAAAATCGGTCTCACCGAGTTTGAGCAATCAGTACTACCGAGATTACAATGCAAACCCTCTGGTTAGCTTATTACCAAAATTGGTCCCACCGAGTTTGTGTCATCGGTCTCACCGAGTTTGCCTGGCCAACTCTCTGGTTATCTTATTACCAAAATCGGTCCCACCGAGTTTGTGTAATCGGTCACACCGAGATTACGTTATGCCCTAACCCTAACCATATCGGTCCTACCGAGTTGCATCTCAGTCCCACCGAAAATCGTAACGGTCACTAGGTTTGCTGAATCGGTCCGACCGAGTTTAACCATTCGGTCCCACCGAGTTTGGCAAATTGTGTGTAACGGTTAGATTTTGTGTGGAGGCTATATATACCCCTCCACCCACTCTTCATTCGTGGAGAGAGCCATCTGAACATACCTACACTTCCAATACACATTTTTTGAGAGAGAACCACCTACACTTGTGTTGAGGTCAAGATATTCCATTCCAACCATATGAATCTTGATCTCTAGCCTTCCCCAAGTTGCTTTCCACTCAAATCTTCTTTCCACCAAATCCAAATCCTGTGAGAGAGTTGAGTGTTGGGGAGACTATCATTTGAAGCACAAGAGCAAGGAGTTCATCATCAACACACCATTTGTTACTTCTTGGAGAGTGGTGTCTCCTAGATTGGCTAGGTGTCACTTGGGAGCCTCCCACAAGATTGTGGAGTTGAACCAAGGAGTTTGTAAGGGCAAGGAGATCGCCTACATCGTGAAGATCTACCGCTAGTGAGGCAAGTCCTTCGTGGGCGACGGCCATGATGGAATAGACGAGGTTGCTTCTTCGCGGACCCTTTGTGGGTGGAGCCCTCCGTGGACTCGCGCAACCGTTACCCTCAGTGGGTTGAAGTCTCCATCAATGTGGATGTACGATAGCACCACCTATCGGAACCACGACAAAAACATCCGTGTCTCCAGTTGCGTTTGAATACTCCAAACCCTTCTCTTTACATTCTTGCAAGTTGCATGCTTTACTTTCCGCTGCTCATATACTCATTGCATGCTTGCTTGATATGTAGTGTGTTTGTTAAACTTGTGCTTAAACTCCACTTAAACTTAAGAATATCAAGAACTGTAACTTTTGGCACTTAGTGTCTAATCACCCCCCCTCTAGACACCTCTTCTCGATCCTTTCAATTGGTATCAGAGCTTTGGTCTCCATTACCTTGGTTTAAACACCATTGGAGGAAGATGGATGCGTCTACTTTGGGGAGTCTTAGACATAGAGTGCCTATTCTTGATGGAGAATATTTTCATGAGTGGAAAAATGAAATGCTTGAGATTTTCAATGAATATCATTTGAACAAGTACATTACTAGCCCTTGTGCACCTCATGTTGATCCTTTGCACCCTACCCTAGATGAAGATGTTGACATGATTCGCAATCTTAGAACTGTTAATCTTATCACTAGAGGCTTGCCTAGAAACTTGATTGGATGTTTGCTGACTCTTAAGTGTGCATACACCATATGGAAATTTCTTGAGGAACTCTTTCCTAATTACTCCTTGAAAGATCTAGATGAAATCCTCCATAAGTCTATTGCTTTGATTAAGATGAGTTCCAATGATCCCAAATTTGGTGACTGCTTAATTAAGCTTACTAATCTTACGAGTGCCAAAGGAGATGTTGGAATCATTAGCAATATCATTTCCAGAGCTATTAGAATTCATAAAGATAACTATAGAAATGATCATTTATCTAATGAATTGCCCTCTCTAGGAATTGATCAATCACAAGATGATGTTGAACATGAATACTCGGATGATGATGATGATGATGATGATGATGATGATGATGATGATGATGATAGTGACTATGATCTCGATGATGCGATGAGACACTTTGGTCTTATGGCAAATCTTCGCGGCTACATGGTTGGAGGAAAGGAATGGGTCCTTGATAGTGGATGTACTGATCATATGACCGGAGATAAGGACATGTTCCGTGAGCTTGCTGAAAATGACGGCCCTCGAAAGTATGTCACTTTTGGTGATAATTCAAAGGGTAAGGTGGTTGGCCTTGGTAAGGTGGCCATCTCACATGATAGCTCCATACAAAATGTCATGCTCATTGAATCTCTTGGCTACAACTTACTTTCAATATCTAGACTTGCTGATTTCGGTTTCAATGTCCTAGTTACTGAAGTAGACTGCCAAGTGTTTCGTAGAGATAATCATAAAATGGTCTTTACTGGTATACGTAGAGGAGATCTTTACATTGTTGATTTCACTAAAAAGGCTCAACCTAAAACTTGCTTAATTGCTAAATCTTCTAAAGGCTAGTTGTGGCATAGAAGACTAGGACACATTGGTATGCGAAAACTTGATAAGCTTATTAAAGGTGATCATATCCTTGGAATAAAAGATGTCATATTTGACAAGGATAGACTTTGTAGTGCTTGTCAAGAAGGGAAACAAGTTGGAGGAAGTCACCGCGCGAAGAACATCATGACCACAAGAAGACGACTCGAGCTACTTCACATGGATCCCTTTGGTCCAAATGCCTACAAGAGTCTCGGTGGTAACTCATTTGGTCTAGTCATAGTTGATGATTTTTCAAGATTTACATGGGTGTTCTTTCTTGATGACAAATCGCAGGTCCAAAAGATCTTCAAAAACTTCGCTAGGAAGGCCCAAAATCAGTTTGACGTGAAGATCAAGAAGGTTCAGAGCGACAACGGAACAGAGTTCAAGAACGCAAATGTGGACACCTTTCTTGAGGAAGAAGGGATTTCACACGAGTTCTCGTCTACGTACACACCTCAACAAAATGGAGTTCTTGAAAGGAAGAACCGGACTCTTATCGAGATGGCAAGAATGATGCTTGATGAGTACAAAACACCAAAGCACTTTTGGGCAGAAGCGGTTGAGACAGCTTGTCATGCAACAAATCTCTTGTATCTTCACAAGCTACTCGGCAAGACGGCATACGAGCTCCTCAGCGGTAACAAACCCCAAGTTGGATACTTTCGAGTATTCGGCTCAAAGTGCTACATTCTTGATAAGCATCGTCGTTCTAAATTTGCTCCTAAATCTCATGAAGGTTTCCTACTTGGTTATGGCTCAAACTCTCACACTTACCACGTCTACAACAATTTCACCCGAAAGGTTGAAGAAACGGTAGATGTGAAGTTTGATGAATCTAACGGCTCGCAATAGGAGACAAAGACCCTTCGGAAGCAATTCAAGACTTGTCCATTGGCAAGATTCATCCAACAGAAGTGAAGGAGAGTACCTCGTCCGTCCAAGTGGAAGCTTCTACCTCATGACAAGGTGAACCAAGAGTTGATACGGAAGCATCCACAAGTGGGACACACCAAGATGAAGAAAACAAGGAAGCGCACCAAGATGAACATCAACAACCTCCTTCTCCACCACGACAAGAGAACAACAACGTCAACAATGAAGAAGGCGAAGAAGAAGCACAAGATGAAGAGGATGTTCCACCCCGACCCAAGCAAAAGCTTTCACTAGTTCGAGCAAGAATTGCTAAGGATCATCCCGTCGAGCAAATCTACAATGATATCCAAACCGGGAGAATCACTCGCTCTAAAACTCGTTTAGCTAACTTTTGTGAACATTACTCATTCATCTCTAGCATTGAACCTATGAAGGTTGAAGAAGCATTGGAGGATCCAGACTGGATAAACGCTATGCATGAAGAGCTACACAACTTTGAGAGAAATCAAGTGTGGACATTGGTCAAGAAGCCCGACAGCAGCCACAACATCATTGGTACCAAATGGGTGTTTCGCAACAAGCAAGATGAAGATGGACAAGTGGTTCGCAACAAAGCACGTCTCGTCGCCCAAGGCTACACACAAGTTGAAGGTATGGACTATGGTGAGACATATGCTCCCGTTGCTAGACTTGAGTCCATTCGCATCTTACTTGCTTATGCTAATCACCATGATATCACCTTGTACCAAATGGACATTAAAAGTGCTTTTCTAAATGGCAAAATCGAGGAGGAAGTTTATGTTAAGCAACCTCCCGGCTTCGTCAATCCTAAGAAACCTAATCATGTTTACAAACTTCACAAAGCCCTTTATGGTCTTAAACAAGCTCCTAGAGCATGGTATAAATGCTTGACCAAGTTCCTTATTGAAAAAGGCTTTGAAATTGGTAAAATTGATTCTACTCTTTTTACTAAAAGGGTTAATGTGGAACTATTTGCGTGCCAAATTTATGTTGATGATATCATATTTGGTTCAACTAACCCTCATTTTAGTGAGAAGTTTGGAAAGCTAATGTCGGAGAAGTTTGAGATGTCTATGATGAGTGAACTCAAATTCTTTCTCGGTTTGCAAATCAAGCAAACTAAGGAAGGTACCTTTGTCTCTCAAACGAAGTACACCAATGACTTATTCAAGAAGTTCAATCTGCAAGAATGCAAAGGTATGACTACACCCATGCCTACTAGTGGACATCTTGATTTGACCAAAGATGGTGAACCGATTGATCAAAAGGTTTATCGCTCTATGATTGGTTCATTGTTATATCTATGTGCCTCTCGTCCCGATATTATGCTAAGTGTGTGCATGTGTGCACGATATCAAGCTGCTCCTAAAGAGTGTCATCTTAAGGCTGTGAAAAGGATAGTGAGATACCTAATCCATACACCAAATTTTGGCATTTGGTATCCTAAGAGGTCCTCTTTTGATCTTGTTGGCTACTCCGATTCAGTCTATGCCGGAGACAAGGTTGATAGAAAATCCACTTCCGGTACTTGTCAATTCCTTGGTAGATCTCTTGTATCTTGGTCTTCCAAGAAACAAAACTCGGTATCCTTATCCACCGCCGAAGCGGAATACATTGCCGCTGGTTCATGTTGCGCTCAATTACTTTGGATGACCCAAACTCTTAAAGATTATGGGATATATGTGAAACATGTTCCATTGCTATGTGACAATGAAAGTGCTATTAAGATTGCTCACAATCCCGTGCAACATTCTCTAACTAAGCATATTGAAGTTCGTCATCATTTCATTCGAGATCATGTTGCAAAAGGGGACATTAACCTTAAGCACGTTCGCACCGATAAGCAATTGGCAGATATATTCACTAAACCACTTGATGAGAAAGTGTTTTGCAGGTTGAGAGGTGAATTGAACATCATTGATGCTTCAAACTTGGAGTAGGAACTCCATTTGATACATGCGGGGCATGAGCCTATGACTAATCCTCGATATTTCTCTTATGATGCTATTCATATGTCTTGGATATATTTGTACCTTGCATGGTATCTAACCCGTGTAGGTACTTGGATGAATCTAAATCTATGAGATTGCCACACACTCACATCTTGAGAAATCTCTACATCACCAAGTCTCTACACAATGGTGGTTGAAGACAAGGAAGCACGAAACCATTCAAACATATCCTTTCGCAAATTCTATGTTGAGTCTCATGATTGTCATTTTGGATACACAAGTGCTCTTCCTTGCAAAGCTAACCCATGTAGGTAGATGAACTCAAACTCCAAGTGGTGCTCCCAACCCTTGATGAAATACATCAACCTTGAGCAACCCACACAAGTTCAACTACATGAGCAAGATCAACACCACCACCCAAGGTATGTTATTCCATCTTAGAGAAGCTTTACTCCAAGTCATGAGTCAAAGCAACTCGACAAGACGTGAATACATCAAAAGGCTTAAACGAAAAATGGTAACCCCATTTTGAGCTTAAACGATGAGTATGACCTATGATCAAGTGCTCTCACTTGACTCCTAAGTCAATATACTCTAACATAGGTGACTTTGTCGCCGACCATTTCTAGATGAACTTCTCTAGTGTTTCTCCGTGCTTTTGCATTTGCACATTTGTTTCCCCTTTCAAAAAAACTTCATCTAGAACTTTTAGTTTCTTTTCTTTCCTTTTTGTTCTGCATTTTCTGCATCCAATTCATTGCAAATCTTTCAATAAATTACTTGCATATCCTTGTGAGATCTTACTTGTCTAGTGAGCTGAGATGACAAGTGGTTTCACTCTGATGAACTCGGTCACATCGGTTTGTTCTCTTTGGCCCAACCGAAATCTTTCGGTGCAACTGAAGCACACAACTCGGAGTCACCGATTCCATCACAGGAAAACCAACTTGCCACTTATTCCTGATTTCTGTTTGCTCCAGCTCCACTCAATGATTCTTGTCCTCTACCAGCATCATATTAGACATGCTGCTTTGCTCTATGACTCAAGGACCAACCCATTTGTATCACATGTCCAGAAGAGCCCTTCTTGGAAATTGATGTCAAAGGGGGGAGAGAGAGAGATCACATCAAAGCTTAATCCTTCCTAAGGGGGAGAAAGAGAGAATACTCAGGGGGAGAGAGTTTCTCAACTAGGAGAAAGTAATATCATCAAAGACCCCAGATGCTTGGTGTTCAATAGGAGAGATGTCACATGTCTTTAAGAGGGGAAAGACATGTTTGGTTGCTTGCTTTAGCTCAAGCTCTGTTGTTTTCTTTCTTTGTTGCTCTGATTTTCTGTTCCCTATCTTCTCCCAATATCCCATGCAGATTCAGGGGGAGCAAGACATCTAAGGGAAGGAAATATCTGATTTTATTGCATATCTTTACCTTTGGGGACATGTCTATATCCAATGTGGTACTTAGTACTCACTCTACATGTCATCCCAGTCTTGGTTCTCTTGTGGTTTCTCTTGCTTGCTCTGGTCAGTAGGTGTATCTGTGTTATTTAACCTTGTTTGCGCAGGTTCATCCCATCCTAAGCCAACTCAAGACCACAAGGTAAGTATATGCATCACAGTCATGTGAATGAGAAATTCTTGCTGATGTATGTACTGTTTGCAAGAAGGACTCATGATCATGAAGGTACATTTCTCACATTCACATCATTTGCTCTGATGCATATAGCCAAGATACATGTAACACATTGCTTACTCTGTCATGTTTATGCATTCACATGCTCCTACATTCAATATTCACATGATTGCATACATGTAGGGGGAGCCTATGCATGTTACATGTCTTTCCAAAGCTTTACTTCCTATTCTCTATATCTTTATCTAAAGCTTTGATGTATGTTGTCATCAATTACCAAAAAGGGGGAGATTGAAAGCACACGTGCTCCCTGGGTGGTTTTGGTAATTAATGTCAACATATCTCTTGTTGGACTAACACTTTTACCTAGTATGTTTCAGACAAGTTCAACAATGGAGTGGCATGGACTAGAGGATGTGGAACCCCTTCAAGATGCTAAGGACAAAGGATTGGCTCAAGCTTCAAGATCAAGAATCTACATTTTCTATTTTAGTGATCCAAGATCACATTGAGTCTATAGGAAAAGCCAATACTATCAAGAGGGGATGAGGTGTTGCTTAATGGCTTGCTTGCTCAAAGTGCTTTGTGATATGCTCCAAAACCCTCAACTACCTTCCCACATCCAAATATGACCTAAACCAAAAGTCAAACTCGGCCCCACCGATTCTTTCTATCCGGCGCAACCGAGTTTCAAATGTCATAGCCACTGCCACAAACCCTAGCAAATCGGTCTCATCGATAGGGATCTTGGTCTCACCTAGATGGGATTTAATCTCTCTGTGTATGTCCATTACCAAAATTGGTATCACCGAGTTTGAGCAATCGGTACTACCGAGATTACAATGCAAACCCTCTGGTTAGCTTATTACCAAAATCGGTCCCACCGAGTTTGTGTAATCGGTCTCACCGAGTTTGCCTGACCAACTCTCTGGTTAGCTTATTACCAAAATTGGTCCCACCGAGTTTGTGTAATCGGTCACACCAAGATTACGTTATGCCCTAACCCTAACCATATCGGTCCTACCGAGTTGCATCTTAGTCCCACCGAAAATCGTAACGGTCACTAGGTTTGCTGAATCGGTCCGACCGAGTTTAACCATTCGGTCCCACCGAGTTTGGCAAATTGTGTGTAACAGTTAGATTTTGTGTGGAGGCTATATATACCCCTCCACCCACTCTTCATTCATGGAGAGAGCCATCAGAACATACCTACAGTTCCAATACACATTTTCTGAGAGAGAACCACCTACACTTGTGTTGAGGTCAAGATATTCCATTCCAACCATATGAATCTTGATCTCTAGCCTTCCCCAAGTTGCTTTCCACTCAAATCTTCTTTCCACCAACTCCAAATCCTGTGAGAGAGAGTTGAGTGTTGGGGAGACTATCATTTGAAGCACAAGAGCAAGGAGTTCATCATCAACACACCATTTGTTACTTCTTGGAGAGTGGTGTCTCCTAGATTGGCTAGGTGTCACTTGGGAGCCTCCCACAAGATTGTGGAGTTGAACCAAGGAGTTTGTAAGGGCAAGGAGATCTCCTACTTCGTGAAGATCTACCACTAGTGAGGCAAGTCCTTCGTGGGCGACGGCCGTGATGGAATAGACGAGGTTGCTTCTTCGTGGACCCTTCGTGGGTGGAGCCCTCTGTGGATTCGTGCAACCGTTACCCTCCGTGGGTTGAAGTCTCCATCAACGTGGATGTACGATAGCACCACCTATCGGAACCACGACAAAAACATCCGTGTCTCCAATTGCGTTTGAATACTCCAAACCCTTCTCTGTACATTCTTGCAAATTGCATGCTTTACTTTCCGCTGCTCATATACTCATTGCATGCTTGCTTGATATGTAGTGTGTTTGTTAAACTTGTGCTTAAAATCCACTTAAACTTAAGAATATTAAAAACTGCAACTTTTGGCACTTAGTGTCTAATCACCCCCCCTCTATACACCTCTTCTCGATCCTTTCATAGATTGATATTTCTTGCAATGGGAGAAGTGCTTAGCTTTGGGTTCAATCTTACAGTGTCCTTTCCCAGTGATAGTAGGGGTAGCAAGGCACTTATTGTATTGTTGCCATCGAGGATAACAAGATGTTTTTTTATCATATTGCATGAATTTATCCCTCTACATCATGTCATCTTGCTTAAAGTGTTACTCTGTTCTTATGAAGTTAATACTCTAGATGCATGTTGGATAGCGGTCGATGTGTGGAGTAATAGTAGTAGATGCAGGCAGGAGTCGGTCTACTTGTCTCGGACGTGATGCCTATATACATGATCGTACCTAGATATTCTCATAACTATGCTCAATTCTGTCAATTGCTCAACAGTAATTTGTTCACCCATCGTAAAATACTTATGCTCTTGAGAGATGCCACTAGTGAAACCTATGGCCCCCGGGTCTATCTTCCATCATATTAATCTTCCAACACTTAGTTATTTTCATTGCCTTTTAATTTACTTTGCATCTTTATCATAAAAATACCAAAAATATTATCTTATCATATCTATCAGATCTCACTCTCGTAAGTGACTGTGTAGGGATTGACAACCCCTTATCGCGTTGGTTACGAGGATTTATTTGTTTTGTGTAGGTGCGAGGGACTCGCGCGTAGCCTCCTACTGGATTGATGCCTTGGTTCTCAAAAACTGAGGGAAATACTTACGCTACTATGCTGCATCGCCCTTTCCTCTCCAAGGGAAACCAACGCAGTGCTCAAGAGGTAGCACCAGACCCCTCCCGATGAACAGGATCCTGTTTCGACCGTGGCCGGTCGGACACAAGGCCGTTTCCTCCATTCTGTGGTACGGTAGGCCTCGTTTCCATCGGCTGTTCCATCCAAGCCAGTTGGTTCCCAATGAACAGCACGCGTTCCATTGCCTCGCGATGAATATGACGCATTCTGTTGCCTCCCCATGAACACGACGCCGATGCAATTTCTTCATTCCGACCCAGCCATGTACACGAGACCTGGTTGTACGTATGCGTGAGTAGGTGTTCGAGACCCTGCCCATATGTACGTATGTGGCCATACTTTCTTTCTTGCACCCTGGCTGTTGTACATATGTGTACATGCTATGTGCGCGCCTCTACTATGACACGTGTGCGCCTCTACTATGACACGTGCGTGCCTCTACATCGACCAGTACATACGTACACGTTCGCGACCAGAATTACAACGCTACGTACGCTTTGACCAGGTGGGTCCCGACCGTTAGGCACTTCCTTGCGTGTGAAGATGTAGCTGGTGGGTCCCAGAAGTCAGGGGGCGAATCATTTTTTGCCCGTAATCTGGACGCACTTCCTTGCGTGCGAAGATGTAGCTGGTGGGTCCCAGCAGTCAGGGGGAAACGTTTTTTTGCGAAATACGGTGGCCCGTCCGGTGGGCCCCTGCTATCAGGTGGAGGAATCATTATTTTCCGTGTAATAAGGAGGCACTTCCTTGCTGTGGGCGTGGACCTAGCTGTCAGCCTCTCCACACACAGTACTCTTCCAATGGAAGTCGGTAGTTGACCACATTGACCACGCCGTGTCGAGAGCACCAAGGCGGTGGACGACGGCTAGGCCTAGGAAGGGGACAACACGGAGCCGGGGATGATGCGGCAGTGCATGCCCAATCGGAGAGGAGTACGTGGGTTCATTGGTTCGGCTACGGTGTCAGGCTGCCGTCGCCGCAGGGCCTGGCCAGCGGTGGGAGTAGTAGGGGGCGGTGAGGCCTCCACGGTAGCACAGCCGGCCACGGGAGGCAGGAGCAGGCGGCACGACCAGCGCTACTTTAGGCGGCTGGAGCAAGAAGACCAGAGGTTGAAGAAGCACTACGGCCGTTGGATGGACATCGTATGGTCACTGGAGCTAGAATCGTTCATATTGACTAAGTTGACAAAGCCCTCTGTCCCCGTCAACTTAGTAGGCCCACAAGTTAGCCTCCCACTATGCTGGGTCCTAGCTAGCAGTGGGAGTACTCATTTTTTTGTGCGTAATAAGGAGGCACTTCCTTGCATGCTAAGATATAGCTGGTGGGTCCGACATATCAGCGGGGGAACGTTTTTTTCACGAAATACAGAGGCCCTTCCAGTGGGTCCCAGATGTCAGGTGGAGGAATCATTATTTTGCGCGTAATAAGGAGGCATTTCCTTGTGTGCGGCCGTGGACCCAGCTGTCAGCCACTCCACATAGTCCACATCCGATGGATGTTGTTCGTTGACCACGTTGACCACACCGCGCCGAGAGCACCAGGGCGGTGGATGATGGAGAGGCCTAGGAAGGGGACGACGTGGAGCCGGGCAAGACGCGGTAGTGGATGCCCATGTAGAGAGGAGTACGAGGGTTCACTGGTTCGGCTGCGGTGTGAGGCTACCGTCGCGCAGAATAATAGGGGGTGTGGGTGAGTAGAGGGATGGTCTGGCCAGTGGTGGGAGTAGTAGGGGCGGTGAGGCCTCTGCAGCAACACAGCCGGCCACGGGAGGCAGGAGCAGGCGGCACGACCAGTGCTGCTTTGGGAGGCTGGAGCAAGAAGACCAGAGGTTGAAGAAGCACGACAGCCGTTGGATGCACATTGTACGGTCACTGCAGCTAGAATCGTTTATAATGACTAAGTTGACAAAGCCCTTGGTACGCGTCAACTTAGTAGGCCCACAGGCCAGCCTCCAAAATGGTGCGCCCTAGATGTCAGGGGGAGGAATCTTTTTTTGGGCAGCTGAAGCTAGAATATCCGAGATTGAAGAAGAAGCACGACATCCATTGGATGGACATCCAACGGCCACTGCTGCTAGAACCGTGTGTTGAATATAAGTTGACAAAGCCTTGCATACATGTCAACTTACTTTTTTTAGGGGACGCGTCAACTTAGTAGGCCCACAAGTGTGCGAAAGAGAACTTATAGCCCATTTGCGATTTGTAAGAATGTACAACCCATTTTTGAATTCTAATGGAATTTACTACAGCCCATTTACAGTTTGTTAAAAGTACAGCCCATTTTCTAGCAAGGACAACGATTAATAATTTCAAGCAACCATTCAAAACAGAATTCAAAAAAAATCCCACATTTTGATGGGATCCGAAATATTTTTATCCCGAAATTTCTAGTAAGATTAAATACAATTTCAATATAAATTTCTATTATGTAAAAATCCAACGAAACATTGCGCGCGCAACAATTAATGAAATTAAAATTTTCAAAATCCAAAATAATATTTTATAAACTAATTACATCTTTGGTGCATTTTTTATAGTTACTGCCCACTTTTTACAATTACATCCCATTTAATATTTATTAAAGCCCATTTTCCTGTTAAGCCTAATACATCCCTCTTAGGAAATATTTGCAGCCCAGCGGGGCAGAGAATAACAAGTTGACCTTGCCTGGGTATTCCTCAAAAAAAGTATGGCTGGGCTAGCCATTTTCAGCTTGAAAAAAATTAATATCTGGGCTAGATATCTGGCCTGAGCTAGATGATACATATCCAACGTATCTATAATTTTTGATTGTTCCATGCTATTATATTGTCTATTTCGGATGTTTAATGGGCTTATGCTCTTTTATATTATTTTTGGGACTAACCTATTAACCGAAGGCCCAGTGCCAGTTTCTGTTTTTTGCCTATTTTAGAGTTTCGCAGAAAAGGAATACCAAACGGAATCCAAACGGAATGAAACCTTCGTGATGAACTTTCTTGGACCGAAAGCAAACTAGAAGACTTGGAGTTGAAGTCTGGAACTCCGTGAGACGGCCACGAGGCAGGAGGGCGCGCCCAGGGGGGTAGGCATGCCCCCACCCTCGTCGGCCCCACGTAGCTCCACCGACGTACTTTTTTCGCCTATATATACTGTTATACCCTAGATCGATCGTAGAGAGCCACGAAACCACTTTTCCACCACCGCAACCTTTTGTACCCGTGAGATCCCATCTTGGGGCCTTTTCCGGCGATCTGCCGGAGGGGGAATCGATCACGGAGGGCTTCTACATCAACACCACATCCTCTCCAATGAAGCATAAGTAGTTTACCATAGACCTTCGTGTCCATAGTTATTAGCTAGATGGCTTCTTCTCTCTCTTTGATTCTCAATACAAAGTTCTCCCCGATGTTCTTGGAGATCTATTCGATTTAGTAATCTTTTGCGGTGTGTTTGCCGAGATTCGATGAATTGTGGGTTTATGAACAAGATTATCTATGAATATTATTTGGTTCTTCTCTGAATTCCTATATGCATCATTTGATATCTTTGCAAGACTCTTTGAATTATCGGTTTAGTTTGGCCTACTAGATTGATCTTTCTTGCAATGGGAGAAGTGCTTAGCTTTGGGTTCAATCTTGCGGTGTCCTTTCCCAGTGACAGTGGGGGCAGCAAGGCATGTATTGTATTGTTGCCATCGAGGATAAAAAGATGGGGTTTATATCATATTGCTTGAGTTTATCCCTCTACATCATGTCATCTTGCTTAAAGTGTTACTCTGTTCTTATGAACTTAATACTCTAGATGCATGCTAGACAGCGGTCGATGTGTGGAGTAATAGTAGTAGATGCAGAATCATTTTGATCTACTTAACATGGACGTGATGCCTATATTCATGATCATTGCGTGACAGCCCCGATTTGACCGTACACTAATCATACATGCAAATGTGTATGATCAAGATCAAGGACTCACAGAAAGATATCACAACACAACTCTAGACACAAATTAAAATAATACAAGCTTTATATTACAAGCTAGGGGCCTCGAAGGCTCAAATACAAATGCTTGAAGGCACAAGAGTCAGCGGAAGCAACAATATCTGAGTACAAACATAAGTTAAACAAGTTTTTCTTAAGAAGGCTAGCACAAAATTAGCAACGATTGAAAAGGCGAGGCCTCCTTCCTGGGACCTCCCAACTACTCCTCGAAGCTGAACTCCACGTAGAAACTTCCTCGGGATCCTCTAGCTCCTGGACTCCATCATCTGGTTGTGACATCTGCGAAAATGGAAAAGGGGGTAAAGAGGGAGCAAAGCAACTGTGAGTACTCATCCAAAGTACTAGCAAGCAAGGATCTACACTACATATGCATTGGTATCAATGAAATGGGTAATATCTGTGGACTGAACTGCAGAATGCCAGAATAAGACGGGGATAGCTAGTCCTATCAAGACTACGCTTTTGGCAGCCTCCATCTTGAAGCATATAGAAGAGAGTAGATGGTAAGTTAACGAAGTATCATCGCATAGCATAAACCTACCCGACGATCCTCCTCTCATCGCCGTCTGAGAGAGATCACTGGGTTGTATCTGGCACTTGGAAGGGTGTATTTTATTAAGTATCCGGTTCTAGTTGTTATAAGGTCAAGGTACAACTCTAGGTCGTCCTTTTACCGAGGGACACGTCTATTCAAATAGATAAACTTCCCTGCAGGGGTGCACCACATTTCCCAACACGCTCGATCCCCTTTGGCCGGACACACTTTCCTAGGTCATGCCCGACCTCGGAACATCGACACGTCGCAACCCCACCTAGGCACAACATAGAGGTCAGTACGTCGGCCAAAATCCTATGCACGTAGGGGTCTAGGCCCATCGCCCGTTGCACACCTGCACGTTGCGAACGCGGCTGGTAAGCAGACCTAGCATCCCTAATACAAGAGCAGGCGTTGCAGTCCAATCCGGCGCACGCCGCTCAAGTCACTGACGCCAAGAAGGCTTCAGCTGATACCACGGCGTCAAGTGCCCATAACTGTTCCTGTGTAGTTGGTTAGTGCGTATAGGCCACTGGCCAGGCTCAGATCAAATACCAAGATCTCGTTAAGCATCTTAATTGATGTAACCGCGGACGCCGACTAGGGCCAGGCCCACCTCTCACCTAGGTGGTCTCAAACTGCCCTGTTGCTCCGCCACAAAGTAATAGTCGGGGGCTGGCGGGAACCCAGGCCCACCACTACCTGGATGGAACCACCTGTCCCTTCAGCCCCCACATCGAAATCACTTGCAGGTACTCTATGAGCCGACCCGACTTTAGTCACCACATGTATCATATATAATAGTGTAGTATGTATAAACCCATGATCACCTCCTGAAGTGACCATGGCCCGATAATATAGCATAGCAGACGGACAAGAATGTAGGGCCACTGATGATAAACTAGCATCATATACTACGCATTTAGGATTGCAGGTAAAGGTAACAACAGTAGTAGCAAAGACAGGCTATGCATCAGGATAGGATTAACGGAAAGTAGTAACATGCTACACTACTCTAATGCAAGCAGTAGAGAGAAGAATAGGCGATATCTGGTGATCAAGGGGGGGGCTTGCCTAGTTGCTCTGCAAACAAAAACGGACCCTCGAAGGTGAAGTAGTCGATCTCAGGTTCAACCGCGGTCTCGGGGTCTATCGGAAAGAAGTAACGGAGGGGGAACACAATAAATAATAGAAAAATCAAAGCATCACAAAGCATAAAATGGCAATACGCGGTGCTTGACTGACCTAACGCAGTACTAGGTGCTACCAGCGAAGGGGGGAAACATCCGGGAAAGTATCCTAGGTGTTTCACGTTTTCGGACAGATAAACCGGAGGGGGAAAGTTGCGTGTGCTATGCTAGGGGTGTGTAGCGGACGAAGAAGCTGCGTATCCGGATTTGTCTCGTCGTTCTGAGCAACTTTCATGTAGAAAACTTTTTCATCCGAGCTACGATTATTTTTCTATGAATTATTAAAGTTTTAGAAATTCCTGAAATTATTATGAAAACTAAAATGGGGGGTTATTGCATCAGCTTGATGTCATCATGACGTCAGCGGTCAATAGAGTTGACCGAAGTCAACCCTGACATGTGGGGCCGTTCTGTCATAGACTAACAACCAATGAACAATTTTAATTAGTTAAAAAGTTAATTAGGATAATTAACATGATTAATTAAGTTAATTAATTAATTATTATTTTATTTCCTTTAAAACATTTTTTACAAGGGCATGGGGCCCGGCTGCCAGTGGCACAGAAGGCCACTGGAGCGGGTGGCTTAACAGGCGCGGGTGGGGCGCCCGTCGGGCGGACCCGGCCGACGGCCATGGCCACGACGGGGCGCGGCTGGGGCCAGCGGAGGCCGGAGATGGCGATGCGGGGCGAGGCCCGGCGAGCGGTGGCCGGCGCGGGCGGGAGGCGCGAGCGGGGCGGCCACCGGACCGAGCGGCAGGAGGACGGGGGCGCCGTGGCTGGCAGTGGCCGAGGCCACTGCAAGCAGGCGCGCGAGGTGCGGCGCAATGAGGCGCAGGCAGGGCCGGTCGGCATGCGGGGTGCAAGGCGGGCGAGGCCAGTAGGTCGCTCGACGGCAGCAGGTGGGCGCCGGCCGGCGAGCGGCGCCCGGCGGGGGCCAGCAACAGCGGCGCCCGCGGTGGAAGGAGGCGGCAACAGTAGCGTGGAGCAGCCGCCGTAGCAGCGCAGCACGGGGAACACGGGGGTGCGGGCGGTAGCGAGCGCAGTGCGGAGGGATGGAGTCCGGCGCGACTGGCGGATCTGCAGGACACGGGGGAGGGGGAACGCAGCTGTGACGGGCGGAGCCGGCGAGGCCATGTCCGAGCGTGTTGGCTGTGGACATTGATGGCCGTGGACAGGAGTGTGTGCGGGCGGTGGTTTGGGTCAGCAGGCGCAGCAGCGGTGGTGAGCAGGGCGAGCGAGAGGGTAGAGCGCGGGGCGAAACAGCCAGCGCGAGCGGCGACAGCGGTCGGGTGGCGTGGCTGCGAGCGTGGATGGCAGCGGTCGGTGCGGCAAAGAAGCAGGGGGCACAAGACGGCAGCTACGACACACATTCGAGATAGGGGAGTGATGGGAAGACGTGGGAGGCTCACAACGAGGTTGATGGTCGGCTCGGTGTGCTCGGGGAGGCTTGAGATTGACCGGAGCGGCGACGAGGAGTGGTGGTGGCGCAGAGGAGGAAGAAGACGTCGTTGCAGGCTCTCCGGTGGCGCCCGGACCGCGTGGGTGGTCGGGGACGATGAAGAAGAAGATGGCCATGATCCCGGGCACGACGGCGGGGCACGGGGCGGCTGGTGGCCGCGGTGGAGCAGTAGCACGGTGGCGATGGCGCTCGGGTGAAAGGGTGGTCTAAGGAGGGGGCGCAGGAGACAGAGAGGGAAAAAGGGGCTAGGGTTCGGCAGGGTCGCGCGCAACGTTCTTATCCACCACGAAGACCGCGGGATGCTCGACATGACGACAGCGGCCATGGTGGGGGTGGATGTGTGCCACGCCATGGCCCCTGTCTCGTCTCTGTACAAAGCAATAGAAGAAGGGGAAAAGGCCGTGGTGGGTTGGGCCATGTGCGCTGTGGTCACATATGGCCCAAAGACACGGTAGGATTTTAGTCTTTTTCTCTTTTACTTTCTGCTTATTCATTTCACCACTATTTCACATTTTAATTTAATATCAAATGAGTTTTGTTCAACATGAAACTTGTCACATAAATCAATCACATTATTTATAGGAGTCACGAAAAGTTTGAGGCCAAAAGGAGTTGTCTAACCAATTTTTGAAATTGGAAAGGCGGATTTTAAATGCTGTAGAACCACTAAATAAATTTCCAGGGGCACCTGGGAATCCAAAAGAGGTTGGTTCCAACATGACAAATAACCAAGATTATTTGCCACACTTTGAACATTTTAGATTTTATGTTTGAGAACTTTTATTTTTGACTTCAATTTAAAATTTGAATTTGGACCAGATTCAAACAACGCGAGTTTAACAACAGTAATCATGATGATGTGGCACCATTAGCAGGGAATTACTGTAGCTTAATTATCCGGGCGTCACACATTGCCTAGATATTCTCATAACTATGCACTTTTCTATCAATTGCTCAGCAGTAATTTGTTCACCCACCGTAATACATGCTATCTTGAGAGAAGCCACTAGTGAAACCTATGGCCCCCGGGTCTCTTTCTTATTATATTGCATCTCTTTTATTTACATCGCATCTCGTTTACTATTTGCAATCTTTACTTTCCAATCTATACAAAAAAATATCAAAAATATTTACTTTACTATCTTTATCAGATTTCACTTTTGCGAGTGATCGTGAAGGGATTGACAACCCCTTTATCGCGTTGGTTGCAAGGTTCTTGATTGTTTGTGCAGGTACTAGGTGACTTGTGCGTTGTCTCCTACTGGATTGATACCTTGGTTCTCAAAACTGAGGGAAATACTTACGCTACTTTGCTGCATCACCCTTTCCTCTTCAAGGGAAAACCAACGCATGCTCAAGAGGTAGCAAGAAGGATTTCTGGCGCCGTTGCTGGGGAGATCTACTCCAAGTCAAGACATACCAAGTACCCATCACAAACTCTTCTCCCTCGCATTACATTATTTACCATTCGCCTCTTTTCCTCTCCCCCACTTCTAAAAGGATTTTCAAAAACCTTTGCCGTTTCTTCGCCCCTCTTCCGTTCGTCTCTTTCCGCTTGCCTCTTGTGTGTTCGTTCTTAGTGTGGTTTGCCATCATGTCTGAAACTGGGGAGGTTATCGTTGAAAAAGATAGTAGTAACAATGGGGGAAACTTTGATGCTTTTGATTATCCTCATTAAGAACCTACTATTTTACACACTAAAAAGTTCTGGATTGGTAATGGTAATATTATTGGAAAAGGAGTTATTCAAGATTTCTTTACTTGTGCCGGTGTGTTGCCCACTATGGGTGGGTCTATTCTTCACAGAACTAGTAGTCTTGCAGATGCTATATCTTTGCTCGTAGTTGAACTTGAAAGACAATTTATCCACATGCATCCTTGCATACAAAGGATTTTTCTAGAATTTTCCAATATTGAGCATTCTTCTATTAAGCGAGCAGCTACCATCTTTTTACCACATGAGTTCAGATTTATAATAAACGAGGCCAATGAAATATTTGCGCATTATAGGGTGGATGCTGGCCGTCCTCCCATAGAAGCAATCCTTTTTAATCAAGAAGACATAATGCGTTTACGATCTTTAGATCATGTTGCTTATAATGAAAACATTAGAAAAAAGGTTCCTACCGATGTTCTAGTTGATAGGATTTCTGAACTTAATGATAATTTTAATATTCGAAACAATGGGTTAGGTTTTTCTCTTGAACAAAGGCTCATGACTTTTTGCCAAAAGAATGCTTATAATGATGAATTGGTTGTGCAATATGAGGGGCCAAAGGAGGAACCAATACCTCCCGAGCTTGATCTTGGGGACTTTTGTCCCATTAAATTTAGTCCTTTTGATTACTTTTGCCTGCCACAAAGAAAACTTGCTGCTGAACGTAGGGAGTATGAGATGAGTTTTCGCGATTTGCCTTATCTTCATTATAGGAATACCTAGATATATTCTTGTTTTTATGCCTAGCTAGGGGCGTTAAACGATAGCGCTTGTTGGGAGGCAACCCAATTTTATTTTTGTTCTTTATTTTTGTTCCTGTTTACTAATAAATAATTCATCTAGCCTCTGTTATGAACTTATGATTGTGTTTTTCATGTTTTAATTAGTGTTTGTGCCAAGTAAAGCCATTAGGTTCTTCATGGGTGATTGTTGTTTGATCTTGCTGATAAAAACAGAAACTATGCGCTCACGAAAATAATTTTCATTTTTTACCAGAGAGCGATAAAATACCAATTACAACTGCAGTAAATGAATATACAAATTGTCCTAATCTTCCTAATTTTTCAGAATTTTTGGAGTTACAGAAGTATTCGAAACATACAGATTGCTACAGACTGTTCTGTTTTTGACAGATTCTGTTTTTCGCGTGTTGTTTGCTTATTTTGATGCATCTATGAGTAGTATCGGGGGGTATTGCTACCTCTTGAGCACTGCGTTGGATTTCCTTGAAGAGGAAAGGATGATGCAGCAAAGTAGCGTAAGTATTTCCCTCAGTTTTTGAGAACCAAGGTATCAATCCAGTAGGCGGTTGCGCACGCGTCCCTAGTACCTGCACAAAACAAATAACTCCTCGCAACCAACGCGATAAGGGGTTGTCAATCCCTTCACGGTCACTTACGAGAGTGAGATCTCATAGATATGATAAGATAATATTTTTGGTATTTTTATGATAAAGATGCAAAGTAAAATAAAAGCAAAGTAAAAAAGCAAAGGAAATAACTAAGTATTGGAAGATTAATACTTATGTCCAGAGTTTTCTTGGACTCGCAGGATACTACCGGAGATTTATTGAAAATTTCTCGAAGATTGCAAAACCTATGACAGAGTTGTTGAAGAAGGATACCACGTTCAAATGGACTGAGGAATGTGAGGCCAGTTCCAGGAGTTGAAGAAACGTTTGGTTACATCACCAGTGTTGATTTTGCCGGATTAGAACAAGGATTATGAGGTGTATTGCAACGCTTCACGTCGAGGACTTGGAGCAGTGCTTATGCAGGAGGGGAGAGTTGTTTCATATGCCTCACGACAGCTTAAGCCGCATGAGTTAAATTATGCCACACATGATTTGGAGTTAGCAGCCGTAGTGCATGCATTGAAGACTTGGAGACATTTTCTCATTGGAAACCATTGTGAGGTGTACACGGATCACAAGAGTTTGAAGTATATTTTCACGCAGAAGGAGTTGAATGTCGGGCAAAGGAGATGGTTGGAGCTCATTAAATATTATGATATGAGATTGCATTATCATCCCGGAAAGGCTAACGTAGTAGCAGATGCGTTGAGTCGTAAAAGCCATGTCAACACTCTAATGACGGGAGATTTACCGAAGGAGTTAGCCGAGGATCTTCATGACCTATGGTTAGAGATAGTTCCGAGAGGCTATGTAGTGGCATTGGAGATTCAATCTACTTTGATGGATAAGATCAGAGAAGCTCAGAAGACTGACAAGGAGATTGCTTCTATTAAAGATAAAATGAGCAAAGGAAAAGCTAAGGGATTTCGTGAGGATGAGCACGATACCTTATGGTTTGAAGACCAAGTTTATGTGTCGAATGACCCGGAGATCCAGAAGTTGATTCTGCAAGAGGCCCATGATTCACCATATTCGATTCACCCATGAAATACCAAGATGTATTTGGATTTGAAGGATCCCATAGCTTCCCAATTTGTCACAGTGTCAACCTTGGTGGGATCTACTACTATACCTTCTCCGGATATAACGTGTCTGAGGAATCCAACTTCCTTCAACCAAAATTCACATTTGCTAAACTTGGCATATAGCTGATGTTCTCTGAGCTTCTCAAGTACCAAACGCAAATGCTCTTTATGCTCCTCTTCATTCTTCGAGTAAACCAGAATATCATCAATGAACACTACGACGAACTTATCCAAAAACTCCATAAATACTTTGTTCATCATGTTCATAAAATATGCAGGTGCGTTAGTCAGACCAAATGACATAATGGTGTACTCGTACAGCCCATACCTGGTGGTAAAAGCTGTCTTAGGTATATCCTGTTCTCGAATCTTCAATTGATGGTATCCTGATCGCAGATCGATCTTGGAAAATACCTTAGCTCCTTGCAATCTATCAAACAGATCATTGATCATTGGTAGTGGGTACTTGTTCTTGATTGTTACTTTATTCATCCCCCGATAATCAACAACCATCCTTCACGATCCATCCTTTTTCTCCACTAGAAGTACTGGTGATCCCCAAGGCGAAGAACTTGGGCGAATATATCCTTTATCCAGTAACTCCTTAATCTTCTTCTTAATCTCCTCCAAATCTTTTGCGGGCATCCTGTATGGTCTCTTAGATATTGGCCTTGTGCCTGGCAAAAGCTCAATTAAAAACTCAATGTCTCTATCTAGTGGCATGCCTGGAAATTCCTCTGGAAACACATCAGGGAAATCCTTTACCACTGGTACTTCCTCTTGCACAACTCCTCTTAACGAATTTATTTAAGTCCTCTTCGGCACATGCCGGGATACATACTTGATCCTTCTTCCTTCTGGGGTGGTGAGCAAAATCGACTTACTGGCGCAATCGATGTTTCCTCCATACAACGATAGTCAATCCATACCCATAATTACATCCAAACCTTGTGATTCCAAAATGATTAAATCCGAGGGGAAAACATTCCTACCTATACTCAATGGCACTTGAAAACATCCTTTAATGGCCATGTACTCCGCTCCTGGTGAGCTTACTAACATAGGTGTTCTAAGAACTTTGGTGGGCAGGTTGTACTTATCCGCAAATCCCCTTGATATGTATGAATGCGATGCATGAGTATCAAAAAGAATGATTGCAGTAAAAGACTTAACCAAAAACTTACCGATTACTGCATCCGGCTACTCTTCAACCTCCTCCATGTTAACATGGTTCACCTGTCCCCTATTGAAAGGGTTCGGCTTCTTCCCAGAGCTTCCATTGCCATTTCCATTCTGGCCTTCGGGACATTCATTGGCATAATGTCTGGTCTTCTGACACTTAAAGCAGGTGACTTGGCTTAGGTCTCTCTTGGCTGGGGTTGATGGGTTGGTACGGTTCTGGCCGTTGCTTCCTCCATTCCCATTACCATTCTTGGGGCCATTATGATTGTGCGAGATACCTCCTCCATGGGTATGCTAAAAATGTCCTCCCGGTCTAGGGGTAAAACGTGTCTTCTGCTGAGCTCCAGAATTGTACTTCCCTTGTCCATACTTCCTCTTGCGGTTCTCAATTTGCTACTGCTTCCCTTCAATCATAAGAGCATGATCTACCAAATCCTGGTAGTTGTTGAAGGTTGCTACCATCAACTGCATGCTCAATTCATCATTCAGTCCTTCCAGAAACTTCTCCTGCTTAGTTGCATCCGTAGCAATGTCATCTGGGGCATAACGTGCTAGCTTACTAAAGTCCTCCACATACTGGCCAACGGTCCATCCTCCTTGGCGTAAGTTGCAAAACTCACGCTTCTTTATGGCCATAGCTCCTACTGAAACATGGGCAGTACAGAAAGCCTGCTGAAACTGGTCCCATGTGACAGTGTCGATAGGGAAAGTGGCTGTGAAATTCTCCCACCATGATGCTGCGGGTCCGTCAAGCTGATGTGCGGCAAACTTCACCTTTTCCGCATCTGTGCATCCTGTCGTGGTCAACTCCCTTGCTGTCTTGCGGAGCCAATCATCTACTACTATAGGCTCGGTGCTACTGGAAAATACCGGCGGGTTCAGCCTAAGAAAACGGGCTAAGTGGTCAACAGGTGGTGGTGGTGGGTTGTTGTTGTTGTTGTTGTTGTTCCCCTGATTCTGATTCTGGACTAGCAACTGCATCAACGTATTCTGCTGTTGGATCAACCGAGTGAGCTCCGGTGGGAAGGTAAATCCGGGGTCACGTCTCGGAGGCATCTGATGGGTTTAGAAAAGATGAGATTTAAGAATAGAGAGGGGTCTAAAGAGAAAACACTACCCATATGCACATGAGGCAAAAGCAAACAATATCACTTCATTCAATCAAACAAGGGCATACAATCGGTCTAGCTATCGCAAAAGTGTTTGGACTACTGTATTTACATGGTGGAATACTACTACTGATGGGGTGGTCTACTAGAAATATTATTTGGTTGCAGACTCCATGATATCTGCTCCAGCTTCATCAACATAGTCATCATCGCTATCGTCTGGGTCCGAGTCGGTGTCGTCGATGATGATGTAGTCTTCCGGGCGAATCTCCTTGGGTTCTTCGTCTTCTTCTACTGGTGTAGGGCCTCCCATGAATATTCTGATCTTCTTGATTAGATCGTCATTCTTCTCCACTAATACTTCGATTTCCTCCATATAATCTTCACGTGTAGCCTTGAGTTCTTCCTCTAGTTCCATGATTCTCGTCCTCGCCTTCTTCAGATCTATCATATCTGCGCACATCTGGTTCTCCTGTCGTCGAATGTGCTGGTTTAACTCCTGGATGAAAGCTGTGATTGATCTATCCATCTTGGTACTGATCATTTCCCATTGCTCATCTCTGCGCCCACAAATCTGGTAGATAGTATACTTGAGATCATTGCGGTAAACTTCTCCAATACGTCCCATGGCGATGTGAGCTGACATGCTCTTTCCTAGACTCCAGGTTGGTGCATCAAAGGAAAACTCTATGGGATTGGTGACTGACATGAACGTCCTTCCTGGAACTTGAACTTGAATCATCCAGCGCTCCTCTTCAGGTAAAGTGGCGTTGTAGGTTCCGGTGAAGCTTGGTACTCCGATGTTTAGATATCTAGTGACTTCCTTCAAGTGGCATCCAAAGGGTGTATCTTCATCCGGTTGCATGAACTTGTTCCTTGCATCCGCCATCCTAAAAGAGTAGAAAAGATGAGGAGTCAGAATGAGAAGAGAGTAGTGATCTAGGGCTTTTAGCTTAGTGGTCGTGTCCTACAGTCAGCGTGTGCTCTGATACCATCTTGTAGCGACCAAGGTTGAAACAATAGGTATAGCAGTAGATCCCACCAAGGTTGAAACAATAGGTTTCACTAGTGGCTTCTCTCAAGAGCATAAGTATTTTACGATGGGTGAACGAATTACTGTTGAGCAATTGACAGAATTGAGCATAGTTATGAGAATATCTAGGTATGATCATGTATATGGGCATCACGTCCGAGACAAGTAGACCAACTCCTGCCTGCATCTACTACTATTACTCCACTCATCGACCACTATCCAGCATGCATCTAGAGTATTAAGTTCATGAAAACTGAGTAACGCCTTAAGCAAGATGACATGATGTAGAGGGATAAATTCATGCAATATGATAAAAACCCCATCTTGTTATCCTCGATGGAAACAGTACAATATGTGCCTTGCTGCCACTACTGTCACTAGGAAAGGACACCGCAAGATTGAACCCAAAGCTAAGCACTTCTCTCATTGCAAGAAAGATCAATCTAGTAGGCCAAACCAAACTGATAATTTGAAGAGACTTGCAAAGATAACCAATCATACATAAGAGAATTCAGAGAAGACTCAAATATTGTTCATAGATAATCTTGATCATAAACCCACAATTCATCGGTCTCAACAAACACACCGCAAAAAGAAGATTACATCGAATAGATCCCCACAAGAGAGGGGGAGAACTTTGTATTGAGATCCAAAAGGAGAGAAGAAGCCATCTAGCTAATAACTATGGACCCGAAGGTCTGAGGTAAACAACTCACACTTCATCGGAGAGGCTATGGTGTTGATGTAGAAGCCCTCCGTGATGGATGCCCCCTCCGGCGGAGCTCCGGAACATGCCCCAAGATGGGATCTCGTGGATACAGAAAGTTGCGGTCGTGGAATTAGGTTTTGGGCTCCGTATCTGATCATTTGGGGGTACGTAGGTATATATAGGAGGAAGGAGTACGTCGGTGGAGCAACAGGGGGCCCATGAGGATGGAGGGCGCACCTGAGGGGGGGGTAGGCGCGCCCGCCTACCTCGTGGCTTCCTCCTTTGTTTCTTGACGTAGGGTCCAAGTCTCCTGGATCATGTTCGGTGAGAAAATCACGTTCCCGAAGGTTTCATTCTGTTTGGACTCCGTTTGATATTCCTTTTCTTCGAAACCATAAAATAGGCAAAAACAACAATTCTGGGTCGGGCCTCCGGTTAATAGGTTAGTGCCAAAAAATAATATAAAAGTGGATAATAAAGCCCAATAATGTCCAAAACAGTAGATAATATAGCATGGAGCAATCAAAAATTATAGATACGTTGGAGACGTATCAAGCATCCCCAAGCTTAATTCCTGCTCGTCCTCGAGTAGGTAAATGATAAAAACAGAATTTTTGATGTGGAATGCTACTTGGCATAATTTTAATGTAATTCTTCTTAATTGTGGTATGAATATTCAGATCTGAAAGATTCAAGATAAAAGTTTAATATTGACATAAAAAAAATACTTCAAGCATACTAACTAAGCAATTATGCCTTCTCAAAATAACATGGCCAAAGAAAGTTATCCCTACAAAATCATATAGTCTGGCTATGCTCTATCTTCACCACACAAAGTATTTAAATCATGCACAAGCCCGATGACAAGCCCAACAATTGTTTAATACTTTTGACATTCTCAAAACCTTTTCAATCTTCGCGCAATACATGAGCGTGAGCCATGGATATAGCACTATAGGTGGAATAGAATGGTGGTTGTGGAGAAGACAAAAAGGAGAAGATTGTCTCACATCAACTAGGCGTATCAACGGGCTATGGAGATGCCCATCAATAGATATCAATGTGAGTGAGTAGCGATTGCCATGCAACGGATGCACTAGAGCTATAAGTATATGAAAGCTCAACAAAAGAAACTAAGTGGGTGTGCACCCAACTTGCCTGCTCACGAAGACCTAGGGCATTTTGAGGAAGCCCATCATTGGAATATACAAGCCAAGTTCTATAATGAAAATTTCCCACTAGTATATGAAAGTGACGAAATGAGAGACTCTCTACTATGAAGATCATGGCGATACTTTGAAGCACAAGTGTGGTAAAAGGATAGTACCATTGCCCCTTCTCTCTTTTTCTCTCATTTTTTTGTTCGTCCGGAGTCTCATCCCGACTTGTGGGGGAATCATAGTCTCCATCATCCTTTCCTCACTTGGGACAATGCTCTAATAATGATGATCATCACACTTTTATTTTCTTACAACTCAACAATTACAACTCAATACTCAGAACAAAATATGATTCTATATGAATGCCTCCGGCGGTGTACAGGGATATGCAATGAATCAAGAGTGACATGTATGAAAGAAATATGAACGGTAGCTTTGCCACAAATACGATGTCAACTACATGATCATGCTAAGCAATATGACAATGATGGAGTGTGTCATAATAAATGGAACGGTGGAAAGTTGCATGGCAATATATCTCGGAATGGCTATGGAAATGCCATAATAGGTAGGTATGGTGGCTGTTTTGAGGAAGGTATATGGTGGGTGTATGATACCGGCGAAAGGTGCGTGGTATTAGCGAGGCTAGCAATGGTGGAAGGAAGAAAAGTGTGTATAAGCCATGGACTCAACATTAGTCATAAAGAACTCATATACTTATTGCAAAAATCTACAAGTTATCAAAGCAAAGTATTACGCGCATGCTCCTAGGGGGATAGATTGGTAGGAAAATACCATCGCTCGTCCCCGACCGCCACTCATAAGGAAGACAATCAATAAATAAATCTTGCTCCGACTTCATCACATAACGGTTCACCATAAGTGCATGCTACGGGAATCACAAACTTTAACACAAGTATTTCTCTAATTCACAACTACTCAACTAGCACAACTTTAATATCACCATCTTCATATGTCAAAACAATTATCAAGCATCAAACTTCTCATAGTATTCAACACACTCATAAGAAAGTTTTTACTATTCTTGAATACCAAGCATATTAGTATTTTTAAGCAAATTACCATGCTATTTAAGACTCTCAAAATATTATAAGTGAAGCATGAGAGATCAATAGTTTCTATAAAACAAATCCACCACCGTGCTCTAAAAGATATAAGTGAAGTACTAGAGCAAAACTATATAACTCAAATGATATAAGTGAAGCACATAGAGTATTCTAACAAATTCCAAATCATGTATGGCTCTCTCAAAATTTGTGTACAGAAAGGATTATTGTGGTAAACTAACAAATAAAGACTCAAATCATACAAGATGCTCCAAGAAAAACACATATCATGTGGTGAATAAAAATATAGCTCCATGTAAAGTTACCGATAGAAGTAGACGAAAGAGGGGATGCCTTCCGGGGCATCCCCAAGCTTTGGATTTTAGGTGTCCTTAGATTAGCTTGGGGGTGCCATGGGCATCCCCAAGCTTAGGCTGCTGCAACTCCTTGTTCCATAATCCATCAAATCTTTACCCAAAACTTGAAAACTTCACAACACAAAACATAAAGTAGGAAATCTCATGAGCTCCGTTAGCAAAAGAAAACAAAATACCACTTCAATGTACTGTAATTAACTCATTATTTATTTATATTTGTGTTAAACCTACTGTATTCCAACTTCTCTATGGTTGATAAACTATTTTACTAGCCATAGATTCATCAAAATAAGCAAACAACACACGAAAGACAGAATCTGTCAAAAACAGAACAGTCTGTAGTAATATGTAGCTAGCGCAAGATCTGGAACCGCAAAAATTCTAAAATAAATTGCAGGAGGTGAGGAATGTATCTATTAATAATCTTCAAAAAGAATTAACTAGATATCACTTTCAAAATGAAAATGGCAGCAGTTCTCGTGGGCGCGAAAGTTTCTTTTTTTTACAGAAAGATATTAAGACTTTCCCCAAGTCTTCCCAACGGTTCTACTTGGCACAAAGACTAATTAAACACGAAAAACACAACCAAAACAGAGGCTAGGTAAATTATTTATTACTAAACAGGAGTAAAAAGTAAGGAATAAAAATAAAATTGGGTTGCCTCCCAACAATCGCTATCGTTTAACGCCCTTAGCTAGGCATAAAAAGCAAGGATAGATCTATGTATTGCCATCTTTGGTAGGCAATCCATAAGTGGCTCTCATAATAGATTCATAAGGTAATTTAATTTTATTTCTAGGAAAGTGTTCCATGCCTTTCCTTAATGGAAATTGGAATCTAATATTTCCTTCCTTCATATCAATAATTGCACCAATCGTTCTAAGGAAAGGTCTACCAAGAATAATAGGACATGAAAGGTCTACCAAATAATAGGACAAGAACGATAAAATCTATGGGCACATAATTCCTATTTGCAACTGTAACATCATTAATTCTTCCCATAGATTTCTTAATAGTGGAATCCGCAAGGTGCAAGTTTAGAGAGCAATCATCAAAAAATCACGGAAACCTAACAAATCACACAAAGTATTTGGAATCGTGGAAACACTAGCACCCAAATCACATAAAGCATAGAACTCATGATATTTAATATTAATTTTAATAGTTGTTTCCCACTCATCGTAAAGCTTTCTAGGGATAGAAACTTCCAACTCTAGTTTTTCTTCATAAGATTGCATCAAGGCATCAACGATATGTTTAGTAAACGCTTTATTTTGACTATAAGCATGAGGAGAATTTAGCATGGATTGCAACAAGGAAATACAATCAATCAAAGAGAAATTTTCATAATTAAATTCCTTGAAATCGAAAATAGTGGGTTTAGCAACATCTAGGGTTTTAATTTCTTCAATCCCACTTTCATCAAATTTAGCATCAAGATCTAAAAACTCCGAATTTTTGGAACGCCTTCTTGGTAAAGGTGGATCATATTCAGTCCCATCATTATCAAGATTCATATTGCAAAACAAAGATTTAATAGGGGACACATCAATAACTTTTAGATCTTCATCTTTATTTTCATAGGAACTAGAAGAACACGCTCTTATAAAGGCATCTTTCTTAGCACGCATCCTAGCAGTTCTTTATTTGCACTCATCAATGGAAATTCTCATGGCTTTGAGAGACTCATTGATATCATGCTTAGGTGGAATAGATCTAAGTTTCAAAGAATCAACATTAAGAGAAATTCTATCAACGTTCCTAGCCAACTCATCAATCTTAAGCAATTTTTCTTCAATCAAAGCATTGAAATTCTTTTGCGAAGTAATAAATTCTTTAATATTAGATTCAAAATCAGAGGGCATCTTATTATAATTTCCATAAGAATTGTTGTAGGAATTACCATAATTATTAGAGGAATTACTAGGATAAGGCCTAGGATTAAAATTTCCTCTATACGTGTTGTTACCAGAATTATTCCTACCAACAAAATTCACATCCATAGATTCATTATTATTCTTAATCAAAGTAGACAAGGGCATATCATTAGGATCAGAAAAAACACTCTTACTAGCAAATAATTTCATAAGTTCATCCATCTTTCCACTCAAAACATTAATTTCTTCTATCGCATGCACCTTTTTATTAGTAGATCTTTCAGTATGCCATTGTGAATAATTAACCATAATATTATCTAGGAGTTTAGTTGCTTCTCCTAAAGTGATTTCCATAAAAGTGCCTCCCGCGGCTGAATCTAAAAGATTTCTAGTAGCAAAATTCAATCCGGCATAACTTTTTTTATAATCATCCACAAATTCAAACCATGAGTAGGGCAATTACGTATCATTAATTTCATCCTCTCCCAAGCTTGTGCAACATGTTCATGATCAAGTTGCTTAAAATTCATAATATCGTTTCTAAGGGAGATGATCTTAGCGAGAGGAAAATACTTAGAGATAAAAGCATCTTTGCACTTGTTCCAAGAATCAATACTATTTTTAGGCAAAGATGAAAACCAAGCTTTAGCACGATCTCTAAGCGAAAAAGGAAATAGCTTCAATTTAACAATATCGTTTTCCACAACTTTCTTCTTTTGCATATCACACAAATCAATGAAGCTATTTAGATGGGTAGCGGCATCTTCACTAGGAAGGCCGGAAAACGGATCTTTCATGACAAGATTCAGCAAAGCGACATTAATTTCACAAGATTCAGCATCGGTAAGAGGAGCAATCGGAGTGCTAATAAAATCATTGTTGTTGGTATTGGTAAAGTCACACAATTTAGTGTTATCTTGAGCCATTGTGACAAGCAAGCAATCCAACACACAAGCAAACAAAAAGAAGGCGGGCAAAAAGAGGGAAATAGAGAAAGAGAGGGAGGATAGAGAGAGAGGGTGAATAAAATGGCAAGGGTGAAGTGGGGGAGAGGAAAACGAGAGGCAAATGGAAAATAATGTAATGCGGGAGATAAGGGTTGTGATGGGTACTTGGTATGTTGACTTTTGTGTAGACTCCCCGGCAACGGCGCCAGAAATGGCTTGTTGTCGGGAGTCAGATCTTGACTTGTGCGAACCTCCCCGGCAACGGCGCCAGAAATTCTTCTTGCTACCTCTTGAGCACTGCGTTGGATTTCCTTGAAGAGGAAAGGGTGATGCAGCAAAGTAGCGTAAGTATTTCCCTTAGTTTTTGAGAACCAAGGTATCAATCCAGTAGGAGGTTGCGTGCGCGTCGCTAGTACCTGCACAAAACAAATAACTCCTCGCAACCAACGCGATAAGGGGTTGTCAATCCCTTCACGGTCACTTACGAGAGTGAGATCTGATAGATATGATAAGATAATATTTTTGGTATTTTTATGATAAAGATGCAAAGTAAAATAAAAGCAAAGGAAAAAAGCAAAGGAAATAACTAAGTATTGGAAGATTAATATGATGAAGATAGACCCTGGTGCCATAGGTTTCACTAGTGGCTTCTCTCAAGAGTATAAGTATTTTACGGTGGGTGAACGAATTACTGTTGAGAAATTGACAGAATTGAGCGTAGTTATGAGAATATCTAGGTATGATCATGTATATGGGCATCACGTCCGAGACAAGTAGACCGACTCCTGCCTGCATCTACTACTATTACTCCACTCATCGACCGCTATCCATCATGCATGTGACACCCCGAGACCGATGCGCCAGGTGGCTCCCAGTTATTCGCCGTCGTTGCCATGTCATTCGCTTGTGTGTTGCATCTTGTCATTGCATCATATGCATTGCATCATCATGTTTTCAAAACTTGCATCCGTCCCAGTCTCCCCGTTCCTTCGTTGTCCGTTCTCAGCCCAGACACACTTGCACGCGCCCGCGACATGTCCGAAATATTATTTTTAATGGCCAGAAAATGTTCTCGAAATGGGTTGAAAGTTGGTGTGCGGTCTTGTTATGTTGTCAGTAGACCGCCTGCCAAGTTTCATCGCATTCGGAGTTTGTTTGACTCCCCAACTGTTAACTGTAGCGGCATTTTAGTCAGCCAAAACGTCGGACGTTTTCGGTCTCCGGAAACAATCGCCGGACCTCTCTCTCTTCTCTTCTCTCAGCCCAACCCACTCTCATCAACCCACCCACAGGCCACTAAATCCACCCTCCGACCAGAACCGTCGGATCGCGATTGGACGCTCTAGAACGGCCCCAAACCACCCCTAGACCAAACCCTAGCCTCCCCGGCTACAAATAGAACCCCCCCTCTTTCCAAATCTAGACATTCCTCCCACCTTCTCCTCCCTTTCCGCGCCCATCCACCTGCGCGCCGCCACTTGTCGCCGCCGCCGCCACGCCCTTCGGCCTATCCCACGCCGCCACATCACCCTCCCTGCCGCTCGCAGCCACTAGGGAGCTGCCACACGTCCCCTGACCGCTCCCCACTGCCGCAGGCCCGCCGAGGCCCGTGCGGAGCCCGCGGAGCCCATCCGGGCCCGCCCCCGTGCGCCCCTGGCTCCCTCGCCCGCTTGCCCAGTTCCCGCTCGATCTCCTCGCCGCAGCCTCGTCCTTACGCTCCGGCCACCACGGGTCTCGCCGGAGCAAGGGCGCCCGACCCCACCGCATTGCAGCCGCATCGCCGGCGGGAACCCCAGTCCAGTTCTGCCTCTCTCTCTTTTCCCTCTGTCCTCACTCTCCCTCATCTCTCTCTCTCCCGTGCAGGGCATCGTCGCCGGTGAAGATCCAGTCACCCTCGCCCCATTGACCTCGCCGGAGTCCACCACCTTCGCCGCGTGTCTCCCTGACCGTCCTCGTCATCAGATCCAATGCCCTCGAGTCGCCCCGAGGCCGGATCCGTTGCCCCGCACTCGTTCCCGGCCTCCGACGCCCTTCCCCATCGTCGCAGTTGGTCGTCGCCGCCCTTGCCTTCCCTGGGGCGGAGGAAGAGGACGAGCGCAGCGCTGGCTGCCTCCCTCGCACGCGGGTGGGCCGGCCTCGCCCCGGCCCAGCAGCGCTCTCCGTCCCCCTGGGTCGGCCCTTCTCCTGCTCTGCTGTGCCGACCGGGCCAGGCTAATGTGAGTAGCCCCTCCAGCACCCCCCCTGTGCACTTCTAGGCCTGCTAGTTTCGGCCCGGTTGTGTTTTTCTTCGCACTGCGAATTTGTCCAATTTTCTAGAGTTGGCAGTTTTGCAGAAAACCCCTCTTTCTTCATGCTTAGCATATCTCACAAATCGTGCATTGGAATTAAACAAACTTAACATGAAAGTTGCTTAGAAATTCATCTAGTTTCATAATATGTCACTCCCATCCATGTTTAAAATGTTTAAATTGTTGTTTGTTTAAATTTGCCTTTGCCATGCTAAAATGCTTTATTTCATAACTAAATAACCGTAGCTCCATTTTAAATAATCTTTATATGTAAATGGGGTAGAAAAATGCCTAGTTTAACATGGTGTCATTACTTTGCATGTTTAGTAACTCTAAAATTGTGTTTAGGGTAGAACAGTACCATAACCAAAATTTGCACATGAGGATTTTCCGGACTTGTTGCTTATTGTTCCGGCCTCATTTAAACTTGCCTAGATAGGTAGTTTTGTTGTGCTTCACCCATTTCCATGTTAATCAACATTTAATATTGTTGAGTACATAAACGAGAGCGAACAGTACCATAACCGTTGTTTGGCTATGTTACAGCTTTGCTCGGCCCCTCTTATAGCGTTGTTAGTTGCAGGTGAAGATGGAGTTTGTTTCTTATTGGAACATGATTATTGTTGGGATATCACAATATCTCTTATTTAATTAATGCATCTATATACTTGGTAAAGGGTGGAAGGCTCGGCCTTATGCATGGTGTTTTGTTCCACTCTTGCCGCCCTAGTTTCCGTCATACCGGTGTTATGTTTCTTGATTTTGCATTCCTTACGTGATTGGGTTATAATGGGAACCCCTTGACAGTTCACCTTGAATAAAACTCCTCCAGCAAGGCCCAACCTTGGTTTTACCATTTCCCACCTAATCCTTTTTCCCTTGGGTTCTGCAGACTCAAGGGTCATCTTTATTTTAAACCCCCCGGGCCAGTGCTCCTCTGAGTGTTGGTCCAAACTAGAGCACCGTGCAGGGCCATCCCTTGGCAACTTGGGTTACGTCAGCTCCTATACGCTTAGCTTATCCGGTGTGCCCTGAGAACGAGATATGTGCAGCTCTTATCGGGATTTGTCGGCATAGAGGGTGGTCTTGCTGGTCTTGTTTTACCATTGTCAAGAAGTCTTGTAACCGGGATTCCGAGTATGATCGGGTCTTCCTGGGAGAAGGAATATCCTTCGTTGACCGTGAGAGCTTGTGATGGGCTAAGTTGGGACACCCCTGCAGGGTTTTGAACTTTTGAAAGCTGTGCCCGCGGTTATGGGCAGATGGGAATTTGTTAATGTCCGGTTGTAGAAAACTTGACACTTAACTTAATTAAAATGCATCAACCGCGTGTGTAGCCGTGATGGTCTCTTTCCGGCGGAGTCCGGGAAGTGAACACCATTTTGGAGTTATGTTTGAACGTAAGTAGTTTCAGGATCACTTCTTGATCACTTCTAGTTCACGACCGTGCTTTGCTTCTCTTCTCGCTCTCATTTGCGTAAGTTAGCCACCATATATGTTAGTGCTTGCTGCAGCTCCACCTCACTACCTTTTCTTACCCATAAGCTTAAATAGTCTTGATCACGAGGGTGTGAGATTGCTGAGTCCCCGTGACTCACAGATTACTTCAAACAGTTGCAGGTGCCGATGATAACCGTGCAGGTGACGCAACCGAGCTCAAGGAGGAGCTCGATGAAGATCACGTCCATTGTCTTGTTTCGTTTCCTGTTGATCAGTAGTGGAGCCCAGTCGGGGCGATCGGGGATCTTATGCATTTGGGGTTGTCTTTATTTTGGTTCCGTAGTCGGACCTTGATTGTATTCTGGTTGATGTAATGCTATATTTATGTATTTTGTGAAGTGGCGATTGTAAGCCAACGCTTTATCCTTTTCTTATTTAGTACATGGGATGTGTAAAGATTACCCCTCTTGCGACATGCCTACTATGCGGTTATGCCTCTAAGTTGTGCTCCAACATGTGGGAGATATAGCCGCATCGTGGGTGTGACAAGTTGGTAATCAGAGCCTTCCCCGACTTAGGAGCCCCCTGCTTGATCAAATCGTTGGTGTTGTTGAGTCTAGAAAAATGTTTTGAGTCTTATAGGATTATATATATCGGAGAGTAGGATTCTTTTACTCCTCAGTTCCTTCATCGCTCTAGTGAGGCATCCTGACGTAGAGTTTTGACTCTTCTCTTCTCAAATTTCATGATTTTTTTAGGATCACGCGGGTATCTTGGAATCGTTCCGATGGTTTTGTGACTAGAACATTGTTCTTGGTGCCTCCTGACATTTAGGGGTTGTGGCAGTGTCCCGAGGAGTTGAGCTCCAAGGTGTTGTCGTCACAATTTTATCGTTGCAGTTCTGGAATACTTGAGTTCGCCGACATCGAAAACTCTTTTATGCAGTTGTTGGTGAGATAACCTCGACGCCACCCAGTACTGGGGCGGGAGTTAGGGAGTATTGCCATAACTCGTATAACAGATGCTTTTCAAAGGTTGAGGTAAATGATTTCCAAAGGTTTCTTGGTTATGTGTTGAAGGATGGATACAACTGGATGTAGGATTTGCTAGTTTTGGGTGAGATATTATGCTTCCCCTGTATCCCCAACACCTGATTGCATAACCAGAGAGTTTCGGGAGTTTATAAGTGGGAATTCAAGTAGCTCTTAGGATATCTTTCCGACAGGTGTATGATATGAGATTGGGGTTCGACGTCTAGTGGTCCACCTATCCACGGTTGGTTTTACAGTGGTCTCGTTGTGTCTTAAAGAGTCCTTGGCTATGCTGACTCGGGGACGCTTCGTATGTCATGTGCACTGCCTTGTACATGATGGTGCTGTACGATCGAGCCCGTGTGGGCACCACCACGAAAACTTCAGACGAAATCTCTATCATATGTTTGTTCCGGCTTATTCTGCAAGCCAATCCTTTGTTTTTGTTTTGGTTTGTGGTATTCGAGTTGCTTCAATGTCAAATGTTGATTCCATACTTTTTCCTAAGTGGTGTTCTCATATTTCTATGTGAATACTAATCCTTCATGATAATTGAGATTGTCATGTCAATTCTTTTCAACCGGCGTGTTTCTCTTCAAGTGGATCCGTTCATTTCAACATCCGCAAGATCAACTCAAAGTCTTCTCAACGTTGTTTGTTTCATCGGTCGTAAGTTGTCTTTGTTTTTCCGCCCTCCCACCCTTTTTTCTTCAAGGACTCATATATCTTAATCAAGTATCAATTTTATTCATGTGAAGTATCTCCATTCTTTTCCGTCAATGTTCTTACCCAGTGATTCTCATGAAGATTCTAACGGAGCTTCTAGTTCATCATTCCTCATTCTTTCTCTTCTCCGGTGGATTCAATTCAAGCTTTGTCGATCATATCTTTTCCTTGGTTCAAATGTTTTTCTTATGTCGGTGCACCTCTTAATCATTCCCTGCTTGCTATTCATTGTTCCATATTGTAGCCTTCGTATTCTCATTCAAGATCCCTTCAACCTATTTTGAGGTTGTTATCTCATTCAAGCCATTTAACTCAACCGGAGCAATCTATCTTTTAAATCGTTCACCGGTGTTTTCTCTTGAGTGGGCCCTAACCCACAGGTCTTTTTCCAGGATCTTACCTGACTCTTCTAATTTTTCCTGGAGTTACTCCCAAATTCTTTTCCAACTTTGACATAAGAATGATTTGTCATCAGTCAAATGTCTTTCTCCAAGATCTATCGAATTCTATTCACCATTCGCTCAACCTTTCTATTCGTCATCCCGGGGTATCTCAACAATTCATGGAGGTGTTTCTTTCGTCATTCTCGGATTTGAAGACTGAAGAAGAGTTCCTCTTAAATCCTTATCCGTTCTCTTGAAGATTCTTGGTGCTAGCTTTATGCCATCCTCTCATAATTGTTTTCGATTGTGAGAATTCATTTCACCCATCTGGAGCATTTCAGGAGTCTTTTTAGCTTGATTCTCCGGAGGCCATCATCTTAGAATTATTCATTCTCAGCTTTCAGCTCTTATTCTCGAAATCTTACCGGTGCATCAGTCAAGTATTATCTAATCAGTTCATGATCTCTTCATTCACTTGTATCTAAATCCCCTCAAGTATCGTCATTCGTTTTCCAATTCTGTCTGGTGTTTTGTGCCTTTGCCACTTTCATTTTTAATTCTTACGGTGGTTCGTTCAAGATTTCTCTTACCTTGTTATCATATCAATTCATTCGTTGTTTCAATCCTATCGGTGGATCGTTGGTGACCTTCCCAAGTTGGCGCTATATCTATCTTAATCATTTCTAAGAGAATAAGTAGTATGCCAAATCCGTTGCTTGTCATCAATCTAAATTGGTGAAGGATACGCATAACATAATTCTTATTCTTGTTTCATCGAGTAAATTCAATTCCTTATTCCAGAGGTTCATCAAAAATTCTTGGTTTCAATTGCTCATCTTTCTTTCCGGAGTTCCAAGTTTTCTCGGTTATATCATCACGAAGATCAATCTAAAGCATTGCAAGGATTCACCGTGTGTTTTCAACTTCTCTTTCTTTCTATCATCCTTTATTACCGGAGTTCTTCATGGAGGCTCTACATGATGGTTCATCAAGGATTTATTTTCCTTCTTGAAGTGTTCATTGAGATTCTTTTCAGAGGAGCTCAAGCATTCTTCATCTTGCAATCCGGAGTGCAATTGTTCTTCCTTATCTTTTGAGGTGGTAATATATCATTCTTCATTCACAAGAATGAGGTATTTGAACCCATCACTTTCTTCCATGGAGTTATCTTGGGTTACTTTCACCTAAAACTTTCCCTAAGGATTGTTGATATTTATGGTGCTCATAGATGACCCAAATTCTTCATTGATCCTCCCGGTGAAATAAGTTTCCCGTCTCCTTGTTCTTATCAATCCAATCTATTATTTTTCGTTAGTGGCAGAATTTCACCTCAGTTTCGAGATGTCTTCCATTAGCCCACATCAAGCTTATGCTTTCGTTGTTGATAATCCAACAACTCCGTTCAACCTTTTCTTCGTAAGCATGCTCCTTCAATTTTATTTGTGAGAGTTGTCATTCTTCTTCTCCATTGTTTTCTTTCCAACCATCTAGTTTTCCATTCTTTTGTTCCGGAGGCATTGTGATGTTGCTCTCTTCGTCTTGTCATCTAATTTTTCCAAGATCATGCTCTTTCCTTTGTCTATCCATTCAACTAGAGTGCCGTGTCCTTCATTCAAGTTCTCTCATCTTATCAAGTTTTACCTCCCTTCTCAACCAGAGTGCTGTCGGAAATCTTTCTTACCCTTGTTCCATTCTTTCAATAGTTCCGGAGGCAGTGTGTTGTTCACTTCATCAAGCATACTCATATCTTGTCAAGTTCATGTTCAATTCCTTCCTTTTACAGTTGGAGTGTTGCCCAAATTATACCATTCTTATTCCTTCTCTATCTTGTTTCAACTGGAGTGTTTTCAACTTTGTGCATCTTCGTTGTTTTCTTTCGTTCAATTTGTCAACCTCTCAAGGTTCGTGGTTTCACTCATTTGTCAAAGAAGCAACTTAGTTTTACCTCTTCTCTTCCTCTTCCTTTTCCCTCCGGTGCCATCCTAGATCTCGGGACGAGATCCTCTCGTAGTGGTGGAGTGTTGTGACACCCCGAGACCGATGCGCTAGGTGGCTCCCAGTTATTCGCCGTCGTTGCCATGTCATTCGCTTGTGTGTCGCATCTTGTCATTGCATCATATGCATTGCATCATCATGTTTTCAAAACTTGCATCCGTCCCGGTCTCCCCGTTCCTTCCATTGTCCGTTCTGAGCCCAGACACACTTGCACGCGCCCGCGGCATGTCTGAAATATTATTTTTAAGTGGCCAGAAAATGTTCTCAGAATGGGTTGAAAGTTGGCGTGCGGTCTAGTTATGTTGTCAGTAGACCGCCTGCCAAGTTTCATCGCATTCAGAATTCATTTGACACCGCAACGGTTAACTGTAGCGGCATTTTAGTCGGTCAAAATGTCGGACGTTTTCGTTCTCCGGAAACAGTCGCCGGGCCTCTCTCTCTTCTCTTCTCTCAGCCCAACCCACTCTCATCAACCCACCTGCAGGCCACTAAATCCACCCTCCGACCAGAACCGTCGGATCGCGGTCGGAGGCTCCAGAACGGCCCCAAACCACCCCTAGACCAAACCCTAGCGTCCCCGACTATAAATAGAACCCTCCTCCTTCCAAATCTGGACATTCCTCCCACCTTCTCCTCCATTTCCGCGCCCATCCACCCACGCGCTGCCACTTGTCGCTGCCGCCGCCACGCCCTTCGGCCTATCCCACGCCGCCACATCGCCCTCCATGCCTCCCGCAGCCACTGGGGAGCTGCCACACGTCCCCAGCGTGTCCCCTGACCGCTCCCCGTTGCCGCAGGCCCGCCCATGCCCGCGCGGAGCCCGTGGAGCCCATCCGGGCCCGACCCCGTGCGCCCCTGACTCCCTCGCCCGCTTCCCCGGTTCCCGCTCGATCTCCTCGCCGCCGCCTCGTCCTTGCGCTCCGGCCACCACGGGTCTCGCTGGAGCAAGGGCGCCCGACCCCGCCGCCTTGCAGCCGCATCGCCGGCGGGAACCCCAGGCCAGTTCTGCCTCTCTCTCCTTTCCCTCTGTCCTCACTCTCCCTCATCTCTCTCTCTCTCTCCCGCGCAGGGCATCGTCACCGGTGAAGATCCAGTCGCCCTCGCCCAGTTGACCTCGCCGGAGTCCACCACCTTCGCCGCGCCTCTCTCTGACCACCCTCGTCGTCAGATCCGGTGCCCTCGCGTCGCCCCGAGGCCGGATCCATCGCCCCGCACCCGTTCCCGGCCTCCGACGCCCTTCCCCGTCGTTGCAGTTGGTCGTCGCCGCCCTTGCCTCCCCTCGGGCGGAGGGAGAGGATGAGCGCACCGCTGGCTTCCTCCCTCGCACGCGCATGGGCTGGCCTCGCCCCGGCCCAGCAGCGCTCTCCGTCCCCCTGGGCCGGCCCTTCTCCTCCTCTGCTGTGCCAACCGGGCCAGGCCAATGTGAGCAGCCCCTCCAACGCCTCCCCTGTGCACTTCTGGGCCTGCTAGTTTCGGCCCGGTTGTGTTTTTTTTTCATTCTACGAATTTGTCCAATTTTCCAGAGTTGGCAGTTTTGCAGAAAACCCCTCTTTCTTCATGCTTATCATATCTCACAAACCGTGCATCCGAATTAAACAAACTTAACATGAAAGTTGCTTAGAAATCCATCTAGTTTCATAATATGTCACTCCCATCCATGTTTAAAATGTTTAAATTGTTGTTTGTTTAAATTTGCCTTTGCCATGCTAAAATGCTTTATTTCATAACTAAATAACCGTAGCTCCATTTTAAATAATCTTTATATGTAAATGGGGTAGAAAAATGCCTAGTTTAACATGGTGTCATTACTTTGCATGTTTAATAACTCTAAAATTGTGTTTAGGGTAGAACAGTACCATAACCAAAATTTGCACGAGGATTTTCCGGACTTGTTGCTTGTTGTTCCGGCCTCATTTAAACTTGCCTAGATAGGTAGTTTTGTTGTGCTTCACCCCTTGCCATGTTAATCAAAATTTAGTATTGTTGAGTACATAAACGAGAGAGAACTAAATAAGTCACGTGGTGTTTCGTCAATATGCAACGGAGTTGCATATTGAGCTCCACTTAATTTGTAGTGTTGTTTGTGCACTTTGCCATGCCATGCTTCATTAAACCGGACATGCATCATACTTGTTTGCGCATCGTGCCATGCTTATGTGATGATTGTTTACTATGTTGTTTGCTTCTTTCCGGGTTGTTTCTCTCGTTAGCTTCGGTTACGATCCGGAGTTGTGAGGATCCGTTCGTCTCCGTCCATTTGTCTTCTTCATGGACTCGTTCTTCTTCCTTGCGGGATCTCAGGCAAGATGACCATACCCTCGAAATCACTTCTATCTTTGCTTGCTAGTTGCTCGCTCTATTGCTATGCCTATGCTGCGATACCTACCACTTGCTATATCATCCCTCCCATATTGCTAAGCCAAGCCTCTAACCCACCTTTCCTAGCAAACCGTTGTTTGGTTATGTTACCGCTTTTCTCAGCCCCTCTTATAGCGTTGTTAGTTGCAGGTGAAGATGGAGTTTGTTCCTTGTTGGAACATGATTATTGTTGGGATATCACAATATCTCTTATTTAATTAATGCATCTATATACTTGGTAAAGGGTGGAAGGCTCGGCCTTATGCCTGGTGTTTTGTTCCACTCTTGCCGCCCTAGTTTCCGTCATACCGGTGTTATGTTCCTTGATTTTGCGTTCCTTATGCGGTTGGGTTATAATGGGAACCCCTTGACAGTTCGCCTTGAATAAAACTCCTCCAGCAAGGCCCAACCTTGGTTTTACCATTTGCCACCTAATCCTTTTTCCCTTGGGTTCTGCAGACTCAAGGGTCATCTTTATTTTAAACCCACCGGTCCAGTGCTCCTCTGAGTGTTGGTCCAAACTAGAGCACCGTGCAGGGCCATCCCTTGGCAACTTGGGTTACGTCGGCTCCTGTATGCTTAGCTTATCCGGTGTGCCCTGAGAACGAGATATGTGCAGCTCCTATCAGGATTTGTTGCCATAGCGGGTGGTCTTGCTGGTCTTGTTTTACCATTGTCGAGAAGTCTTGTAACCGGGATTCCGAGTCTGATCGGGTCTTCCTGGGAGAAGGAATATCCTTCGTTGACTGTGAGAGCTTGTGATGGGCTAAGTTGGGACACCCCTGTAGGGTTTTGAACTTTCAAAAGCCGTGCCCGTGGTTATGGGCAGATGGGAATTTGTTAATGTCCGGTTGTAGAAAACTTGACACTTAACTTAATTAAAATGCATTAACCGCGTGTGTAGCCGTGATGGTCTCTTTCCGGCGGAGTCCGGGAAGTGAACACGGTTTTGGAGTTATGTTTGAACGTAAGTAGTTTCAGGATCACTTCTTGATCACTTCTAGTTCACGACCGTGCTTTGCTTCTCTTCCCGCTCTCATTTGCGTAAGTTAGCCACCATATATGTTAGTGCTTGTTGCAGCTCCACCTCACTACCTTTTCTTACCCATAAGCTTAAATAGTCTTGATCGCGAGGATGTGAGATTGCTGAGTCCCCGTAACTCACAGATTACTTCAAACAGTTGTAGGTGCCGATGATAACCGTGCAGGTGACGCAACCGAGCTCAAGGAGGAGCTCGATGAAGATCACATCCGTTGTCTTGTTTCGTTTCCTGTTGATCAGTAGTGGAGCCCAGTCGGGGTGATCGGGGATCTTATGCATTTGGGGTTGTCTTTATTTTGGTTCCGTAGTCGGACCTTGATTGTATTCTGGTTGATGTAATGCTATATTTATGTATTCTGTGAAGTGGCGATTATAAGCCAACGCTTTATCCCTCTCTTATTCAGTACATGGGATGTGTAAAGATTACCCCTCTTGCGACATGCCTACTATGCGGTTATGCCTCTAAGTCGTGCTCCGACACGTGGGAGATATAGCCGCATCGTGGGTGTGACAATGCATCTAGAGTATTAAGTTCATGAAAACAGAGTAACACCTTATGCAAGATGACATGATGTAGAGGGATAAACTCATGCAATATGATGTAAACCCCATCTTGTTATCCTCGATGGCAAAAATACAATATGTGCCTGGCTGCCCCTACTGTCACTGGGAAAGGGCACTGCAAGTAGATCGAAATGATTCTGCATCTACTACTATTACTCCACTCATCGACCGCTATCCAGCATGCATCTAGAGTATTAAGTTAAAAACAGAGTAACGCCTTAAGCAAGATGACATGATGTAGAGGGATAGTTTCATGCAATATGATAAAAACCCCATCTTATTATCCTCGATGGCAACAATACAATACGTGCCTTGCTGCCCCTACTGTCACTAGGAAAGGACACCGCAAGATTGAACCCAAAGCTAAGCACTTCTCCCATTGCAAGAAAGGTCAATCTAGTAGGCCAAACCAAGCTGATAATTCGAAGATACTTGCAAAGATATCCAATCATAAAAGAATTCAGAGAAGACTCAAATATTGTTCATAGATAATCTTGATCATAAACCCACAATTCATCGATCTCAACAAACACATCGCAAAAAGAAGATTACATCGAATAGATCTCCACAAGAGAGGGGGAGAACTTTGTATTGAGATCCAAAAAGAGAGAAGAAGCCATCTAGCTAATAACTATGGACCCGAAGGTCTGAGGTAAACTACTCACACTTCATCGGAGAGGCTATGGTGTTGATGTAGAAGCCCTCCGTGATGGGTGCCCCCTCCGGCGGAGCTCCGGAACAGGCCCCAAGATGGGATCTTGTGGATACAGAAAGTTGCAGTGGTGGAATTAGGTTTTTGGCTCCGTATCTGATTGTTTGGTGGTAGGTAGGTATATATAGGAGGAAGGAGTACGTCGGTGGAGTAACAGGGGGCCCAGAAGGGTGGAGGGCGCGCCTGGGGGGGGGTAGGCGCACCCGACCTCATGTCTTCCTCCTTTGTTTCTTGAGTAGGGTCCAAGTCTCCTGGATCATGTTCGGTGAGAAAATCACGTTCCCCAAGGTTTCATTCCATTTGGACTCCGTTTGATATTCCTTTTCTTTGAAACCCCAAAATAGGCAAAGACAACAATTCTGGGCTGGGCCTCCGGTTAATAGGTTAGTCCCAAAAAATAATATAAAAGTGGATAATAAAGCCTAACAATGTCCAAAACAGTAAATAATATAGCATGGAGCAATCAAAAATTATAGATACGTTGGAGACGTATCAGGTATGAACCATAGACAAGTTGGAATATAGTAGGTTTAACACCAATATAAATAAAGAATGAGTTCATTATAGTTCCTTAATGTGGTGGTTTATTTTCTTATACTAACGCAACTCATGAGATTTTCTGTTGAGTTTTGCGTTGTGAAGTTTTCAAGTTTTTGGGTAAAGATTTGATGGATTTTGGAATAAGGAGTGGAAAGAGCCTAAGCTTGGGGATGCCCAAGGCACCCCAAGGTAAAATTCAAGTACAACCAAAATCCTAAGCTTGGGGATGCCCCGGAAGGCATCCCGTCTTTCATCTTCGTCTATCGGTAACTTTACTTGAGGCTATATTTTTATTCACCACATGATATGTGTTTTGCTTGGAGCGTCTTGTATGATTTGAGTCTTGTATGTTTTGCTCAAAATTCAAGTACAACCAAAATCCTTTCTGTACACACCTTTTGGGAGATACACGCATGAATTGGAATTTATTAGAATACTCTATGTGCTTCACTTATATCTTTTGAGCTAGATAATTTTGCTCTAGTGCTTCACTTATATATTTTTAGAGCACGATGGTGGTTTTATTTTATAGAAGTTATTGATCTCTAATGCTTCACTTATATTATTTTGAGAGTCCTTTAGAACAACATGGTATTTTGCTTTGGCTATAAAATTAGTCCTAATATGATGGGCATCCAAGATGGGCATAATAAAAACTTTCATATAAAGTGCATTGAATACTATGAGAAGTTTGATTCCTTATGATTTTTTGAGATATGAAGATGGTGATATTAGAGTCATGCTAGTTGAGTAGTTGTGAATTTGAGAGATACTTGTGTTAAAGTTTGCGATTCCCGTAGCATGCACGTATGGTGAACCGTTATGTGATGAAGTTGGAGCATGATTTATTTTTTGATTGTCTTCCTTATGAGTGGCGGTCGGGGACGAGCGATGGTCTTTTCCTACCAAGCTATCCCCCTAGGAGCATGCACGTAGTACTTCGTTTCAATAAATAATAGATTTTTGCAATAAGTATGTGAGTTCTTTATGACTAATGTTGAGTCCATGGATTATACGCACTCTCACCCTTCCACCGTTGCTAGACTCTCTAGTACCGTGCAACTTTCTCTGGTACCATAAACCCACCATTTACCTTCCTCAAAACAGCCACCATACCTACCTATTATGACATTTCCATAGCCACTCTGGGATATATTGCCATGCAACTTTCCACTGTTCGGTTAATTATGACATGCTCCACCATTGTCATATTGCTTTGCATGATCATGTAGTTGACATCGTATTTGTGGCAAAGCCACCATTCATAATTCTTTCATACATGTCACTCTTGATTCATTACACATCCCGGTACACCGCCGGAGGCATTCACGTAGAGTCATATTTTGTTCTAAGTATTGAGTTGTAATTCTTGAGTTGTAAGTAAATAAAAGTGTGATTATCACCATTATTAGAGAATTGTCCTAGTGAGGAAAGGGTGATGGAGACTATGATTTCCCCACAAGTCGGGATGAGACTCGGGCTGAAAAAGAAAAAAAAAAGAAAAAAAGAGGCCATAAAAAAAGAGAAAGGACCAAATAAAAAAATGAGAGAAAAGGAGAGAAGGGGCAATGCTGCTATACTTTTTCCACACTTGTGCTTCAAAGTAGCACCATGATCTTCATGATAGAGAGTCTCCTATTTTGTCACTTTCATATACTAGTTTTTCATTATAGAACTTGGCTTGTATAATCCTATGACGGGCTTCCTCAAAATGCCCTAGGTCTTCGTGAGCAAGGGAGTTGGATGCACACCCACTTAGTTTCATTTTGAGCTTTCATACACTTATAGCTCTAGTGCATCCGTTGCTTGGCAATCACTACTCACTCAAATTGATATCTATTGATGGGCATCTCCATAGGCCGTTGATACGCCTAGTTGATGTGAGACTATCTTCTCCTTGTTGTCTTCTCGACAACCACCATTCTATTCCACCTATAGTGCTATGTCCATGGCGCACACTCATGTATTGTGTGAAGATTGAAAAAGTTTGAGAACATCAAAAGTATGAAACAATTGCTTGGCTTGTCATCGGGGTTGTGCATGATTTAAATATTTCGTGTGATGAAGATAGAGCGTAGCCAGACTATATGAGTTTGTAGGGATAGCTTTCTTTGGCCATGTTATTTTGAGAAGACATGATTACTTTGTTAGTATGCTTGAAGTATTATTATTTTTATGTCAATATTAAACTTTTGTCTTGAATATTTCAGATCTGAACATTCATGCCACAATAAAGAAAATTACATTGATAATTATGTTAGGTAGCATTCCACATCACAAATTCTGTTTTTATCATTTACCTACCCGAGGACGAGCAGGAACTAAGCTTGGGGATGCGGGATACGTCTCCAATGTATCTATAATTTTTTATTGTTCCATGCTATTATATTTTCTTTTTTGGATGTTTAATGGGATTTAATATGCTCTTTTATATTAGTTTTGGGACTAACTATTAACCGGAGGCCGAGTGCCAGTTTCTGTTTTTTTTTGCCTATTTTAGAGTTTCGCAGAAAAGGAATACCAAACGGAATGAAATCTCCATGATGATCTTTCTTGGACCAAAAGCAAACCAGAAGACTTGGAGTTGAAGTCTGGAACTCCGTGAGGTGGCCACGAGGCAGGAGGGCCTTCCCCTGACCCTCGTGGGCCCCACGTAGCTCCACTGACGTACTTCTTTTGCCTATATATACTCTTATACCCTAGATCGATCGCAAAGAGCCACGAAACCACTTTTCCAACGCCGCAACCTTCTGTACCCGTGAGATCCCATCTTGGGGCCTTTTTCGGTGATCTGCCGGATGGGGAATCTATCACGGAGGGCTTCTACATAAACACCATAGCCTCTCCGATGAAGCGTGAGTAGTTTACCGTAGAGCTTCGGGTCCATAGTTATTAGCTAGATAGCTTCTTCTCTCTCTCTGATTCTCAATACAAATTTCTCCTCGATGTTCTTACAGATCTATTCGATGTAATACTCTTTTGCGGTGTGTTTGACGAGATCCGATGAATTGTGGGTTTATGAACAAGATTACCTATGAATATTATTTGGTTCTTCTCTGAATTCTTATATGCATGATTTGATATCTTTGCAAGTCTCTTCGAATTATCGGTTTAGTTTGGCCTACTAGATTGATCTTTCTTGCAATGGGATAAGTGCTTAGCTTTGGGTTCAATCTTGCGGTGTCCTTTCCTAGTGAAAGTAGGGGCAGCAAGGCACTTCTTGTATTGTTGCCATCGAGGATAAAAGATGGGGTTTATATCATATTGCATGAGTTTATCCCTCTACATCATGTGATCTTGCTTAAAGCGTTACTCTGTTCTTATGAACTTAATACTCTAGATGCATGCTGGATAGCGGTCGATGTGTGGAGTAATAGTAGTAGATGCAGAATCGTTTCGATCTACTTAACATGGACGTGATGCCTATATTCATGATCATTGCCTAGATATTCTCATAACTATGCACTTTTCTATCAATTGCTCGGCAATAATTTGTTCACCCAACATAATACATGCTATCATGTCAGAAGCCACTAGTGAAACCTATGCCCCCTGGGTCTCTTTCTTATTATACTGCATCTCTTTTATTTACATCGCATCTCGTTTACTATTTTGCAATCTTTACTTTCCAATCTATACAACAAAAATACTAAAAATATTTACTTTAATATCTTTATCAGATCTCACTTTTGCGAGTGACTGTGAAGGGATTGACAACCCCTTTATCGCGTTGGTTGCAAGGTTCTTGATTGTTTGTGCAGGTACTAGGTGACTTGTGTGTTGTCTCCTTCTGGATTGATACCTTGGTTCTCAAAACAGGGAAATACTTACGCTACTTTGCTGCATCACCCTTTCCTCTTCAAGGGAAAACCAACGCATGCTCAAGAGGTAGCACTAGACGGGCCACAGTCTGCCCAGTTAATACCCTGCTCTCCTCTGAACAACAATGAAAACATCGCTCAAGAAAAACTCTGCAGTGCTCACACCTCAAAAACACAAATACTGCTCGAGCTGCTTGGTCCCAGATGTCGGCCGCTCATTGTGCAATTCTCTCATTTATTGACTACATAGGTTGACATTGGTGTGGGACCGTGATGTCAGGAAACCGGGAGGAAGCAAAAAAAATAGTGGTACATAATAAGGAGGCACTTGCGTACGTACGACTATGGCCCTAGTGGGTCCCTACTGTCATCCAGTCAAAATAAAGTCATCTCCTGAATCCTCATGTTCGTTGACCATGTTGACAATGCTCGACGCCATGGCGAGTGCAACAACTCGAAGGTCGACGGAGAGGGCCTCGCGGACCCTACGGATGGTCTGATACAGCATCTGCTGCTCATTCAGGAAGCTAGGATCATCGGACACCTATGAGCACCTTCGAGAGACTGAGACGGCATGAAATGGTAAGGCCGCGCTTGGGAGCTCTGGTTTATTTCACACCTGTATTAAGATACAAGTGTAACTTACTCGTCATCGGAAACAACGTGTAAAATACAAGCGTAATGAAACCGAGGGCCCGAGGTCTGTAAGTAAAACCGGCGGGTTACGCGTGTAATTTGAGAGACCAGTGTATATTTTACTAGTCGAAATCGACCAACCAAGCGCTTCGCCCGAGACCATCTGCTTTTATTTACAAGCGTCAGTTTTACAAGCGGTTTTGGTTGGAAAACGACGATCCAATGGTTTCATCTCTAACCTACCTGAGTTCTCGTATAGGCTATGAATGAAACATAAGACAATGAACTTCTTAAGCACAGAAACCACAGAAGATGATGATCTTCTTAACATGCAAATCAAGGGCATTAGATCAACATGCAAAACAATATGAAGCATTATTCTCAGGGGTCACGGTTAACAGCTCGTGATGCTGCATGCCACATCATTCCAAGCTCAACTTTGCAATCAAACTCACAAGGCCTGTTGAGGGAGTCCTGGATTAGGGGGTCTCCGGACAGCCGGACTATATCCTTTGGCCAGACTGTTGGACTATGAAGATACAAGATTGAAGACTTCATCTCGTGTCCGGATGGGACTCTACTTGGCGTGGAAGGCAAGCTAGGCAGTACGGATATGGATATCTCCTCCTTTGTAACCGACCTTGTGTAACCCTAGCCCCCTCTGCTGTCTATATAAACCGGAGGGTTTTAGTCCGTAGGACAACATACAATCATACCATGGGCTAGCTTCTAGGGTTTAGCCTCTCCGATCTCGTGGTATATCAAATCTTGTAATACTCATATCATAAAGAATAAACCAAGCAGGACGTAGGGTTTTACCTCCATCAAGAGGGCCCGAACCTGGGTAAAACATCGTGTCCCCTGCCTCCTGTTACCATCCGCCTTAGACACACAGTTCGGGACCCCCTACACGAGATCCGCCGGTTTTGACACTGACATTGGTGCTTTCATTGACGGATTTCACCTCACTCGAGTCCTAATGGATGGCGGCAGCAGCCTGAACCTGCTTTATCAGGACACAACGCGCAAAATGGGTATAGACCCCTCAAGGATCAAACCCACAAAAATGACCTTTAAAGGTGCCATACCAGGTGTAGAGGCCCATTGCACATGCTCAGTCACACTGGAAGTGGTCTTCGGATCCCCGGATAACTTCCGAAGCGCAGAGTTAATCTTAGACATAGTCCCATTCCGCAGTGGCTACCATGCACTGCTCGGGCGAACCGCATTTGCGAGATTCAATGCGGTACCGCATTATGCATATCTCAAGCCCAAGATGGCAGGACCTCGGGGGTCATAACAGTCAATGGAAACATAGAGCACTCTCTCTGCATGGAGGAGCACACTGCGGCCCTCGCAGCAGAAGCGCAAAGCAGCCTCTTAAGGCAATTCACTAGTTCGGCGATTAAGGGCCCGGACACCTTCAAGCGTGCCCGGAGTAATCGGCAACTGGACCGCCTGGCACGTTCCGAGCTTGCATAGCAATACGCCCCCACCCCGGTCCCAGCCAAACGGCGAAATCCGTGCCACACGTACATAATTACGCATTAAAAATACCATGGGCACAGGTGGGGAGGGGGGCACAACTACGGCACGCCCCAAGACACGGCTTAAACCGCACTAGGGGCTTCCCGCTTTGCTATTTTTCTCTTTCAGGACTTTAATCTCTGGAAACCCTGTCCGGCAGCATGATTGCCGAACACATGATGCAGCAACCAAGGAGGTAGAGAGCTACGTCACACCACGAAACTCCCAGGTGGATTACGATAGTGAGTGAAATACTTGCTTTAATACTATTCCTCAGCTCGCCCTTGGAAGGGACATTGTCGGTGTCAAAACCGGCGGATCTCGGGTAGGGGGTCCCCAACTGTGCGTCTAGGCCGGATGGTAACAGGAGACAGGGGACACTTTGTTTTACCCAGGTTCGGGCCCTCTCGATGGAGGTAATACCCTACTCCTGCTTGATTAATATTGATGATATGGGTAGTACAAGAGTAGATCTACCACGAGATCAAGGAGGCTAAACCCTAGAAGCTAGCCTATGGTATGATTGTTGTGTATGGAGTTGATTGCCTACGGACTACAACCCTCCGGTTTATATAGACACCAGATAGGGTTAGGGTTACACAGAGTCGGTTACAATGGTAGGAGATCTTGAATATCCGCATCGCCAAGCTTGCCTTCCATGCCAAGGAAAGTCCCATCCGGACACGGGACGAAGTCTTCAATCTTGTATCTTCATAGTCCAGGAGTCCGGCTGAAGGTATAGTCCGGCTACCCGAACACCCCCTAATCCAGGACTCCCTCAGTAGCCCCTGAACCAGGCTTCAATGACGACGAGTCCGGCGCGCAAATTGTCTTCGGCATTGCAAGGCGGGTTCCTCCTCCAAGTCCTTCATAGAAGATTTGTAAACACCAAGAGTAGTGTCCGGTTCTGCAAAATAAGTTTCCACATATTGCCATAGAGAGAATAATATTGACACAAATCAAATCTGCTGACGTATTCCGCAGTGCGCTATCACACTACGGCCAAGTCCTTTACTCGAATCGTTTTTACTTTTCCACCTCAGCATGTTTTGCGAGGCAGTTTCCTTGGCACGTCTTGTCAAAGCAGAGATCGCGTGCCCTTTTTACGGGTTTCTCATAAATACGGACGTGGGTAACCCTAACCGCGCCATTTACCATGGCGCTTGGGAGGCAAGCGAGTTTTATTAGGCAGGTGGGGACGCACAACAGCATCCGGCCATATAAGGGGATAAGGATCCACCTTTTTACTTATGCCTTCTTCCCCCTTTGCCTACCCATCTCCTGCGCACTCGAGCTCCAGCGCCCAAGCCCGCACTTCCCGCCTCAACCTTCTCCAGCGATGTCCGGAGCGGGAGGCAAGTGGAAGGTCTCCTCCGTCACGGAAGGCGACGTCAAAAAGCTAAGGAAGGCCGGATACTTGTCCAAAGACATCGCGCACCGGCTTCCCGAGGAGGGGCAGCTTCTCCCCACCCCAAGGCCCCATGAGAGGGTAGTATTCCTTCCCCACTTCCTCCGCGGACTAGGTTTTCCACTTCACCCATTCGTCCGGGGGCTCATGTTCTACTACGGCCTGGATTTTCACGATCTGGCCCCGAACTTCATCCTCAACATCTCGGTGTTTATCGTCGTGTGCGAGGCTTTCCTCCGCATCTGCCCCCATTTCGGCCTCTGGCTCAAGACCTTCAACGTCAAGCCCAAGGTGGTGCGCGGCAACCAGGCGGAGTGCGGAGGCGCCATGGCGGGCAAGATTGCCAACGTCCTGTGGTTTGAGGGCTCCTTCGTAGAGACCCTAAAGGGGTGGTAAGCCGGGTGGTTTTACATCACCGAGCCACGCGATCCGAAATGGATCGCAGCCCCCGAGTTCCGATCCGGACCCCCCACGCGGCTCATGTCCTGGAAAGAGACGGGCCTATCGTGGGGTAACGAGAAAGAGGTGACCGGACTGAAGACATGCATCCAGTCCCTAGTAAACAAGTCAATCAGGCTTGTAAATGTAGTCCAGGTCATGCTCGTTCGCCGAATCCTCCCGTGTCAACAACGGGACTTTACTCTGTGGGAGTTCGACCCGGCACGACACCGAACCCTTAACAGGCTCTTCGACACGACGTATGAAGACGTCTGGAAGGCGCTAATCAAAGGTGCCGAGGCTCCTGCATCCGCTTCCGAGGACCGCGGATACAGCTCGCAGCATCACGCTAGCGAGGTAAGCTATTTTCACCTTTCATAGGATGTTTAGCTTTTTTCATAGTTTAACTCTATGCGGGATCTAAACTCCCTTACCTTTGACAGGCTTGGCGGGCGGTATCCGGACCGATTAACTGTCCGGCTCCGCTGCCCGAAGACCCAGCCCCAGCTCTACTAGTGAAGCTGCTGGCTCCGGCGCCTTATGTGGTGCCAGAAAAGAAGGCTAAGAATAAGAAGACCACGGGGACTCGAAAGAGTACCCACAACATGGTGTTGTCGGACTTGTCATCCGACGAGTCCGAGACGCCCTCCTCCCGTGAGAACGAGGAGGAGGAAGAAGAAAGCTCTCCCCCCTCCAGCGGAGGGAGGAAAGAAAAGGAAGGCCGCCCCAAGGGGGAAGGCCGAAGGGTCCAAGAAGAGGAAGAACCCTCCGCCGGACTACGCCCCCGACGCCTACGAGGACGAAGAGGAGTGGCCGGACAGGGCCAGGCGTCCGGTGAAATCGTAAGTGTTCGGATACCAGAGTAACTCATGATATTCCTTTTGTCGCACATCTTTCCCTAATGTCGAATATAATTATGCAGCCCGCCCCGGGCCGAACTCAACGAGTCGTCGAGCGGCTCCCTGGATTCTTCGGACGTGAACTCAGTTCCGCCTGCTGTCTCCCCCCGCACTGCGGATGACGCCGAAGTGGCGTCACAACGAGATCCGGGGCAGGAGGAGGTGGTCCTGGAGGAGCCGCAAGGCGACCTCCCAGACTCCAGGAGTAAAGGGGACAAGACCCCCCAAGGCTCTAAGTCCGGCTTTATGCCGGACACCGCGCCGGAATCTTCAACAGTTCCGGACTGCGGTAGGCAAACTCCTTCCAAGAGGAGCAAGTCTTCTGAGCCGGCAGCCTCCGTCCAACCGGAGGCGCCGGACAATCTGCTGGAGGTGCTTGAAGGCGCCTCCATCGACGAGGAGCACCGTACTATTATGAGTACGGTGATCCAGAAGGTTCAGTCCACCAAGAGCGGACTGACTGAAGCTTGCGCTAGCCTTCTAATAGGCTTCGAGGTAAGTAAAAATATGTAAAAATATTACCGCATAGACAGTAGCCCCTGATGCTCTGTTTGGCGTTCGGAAAGAAAAGCCGAATAGAGGATCTATTAAATTTCGCAGGAGTCTAACAATAAAGAGTCAATATGCGTATGCAGGCTTTGCTTCTATCCACCGCCGCACTGACTGCGGAGGTGGGTGTCCCGAAACAGGACCTCGAGCGGACCGATCAAGAGCTCGGCCTTGCCAAGCGGCAGCTCAAGGAGAAAGAAGGTAAGAAATACCTTACTGAAAAGGGTGCCTATAGAGAGGCGTGATTGCAAAAAATAATAGGATTGTACTGAGGTGGCGACCCTCAAGCAGGCGCTATCTGAGGCCGAAAAGAAAACGGCCACGGAGCGCACCGAGCGAGAGAAACTTGGGGCTCAGGTCGGCGAGGTGCAGCAAGAGCTTCAGGCTCTCATGAAAAAACATGAGAGTTTGGAGCTTGAGTCAAAGACCCAAGCGTCCGAGCTCGCGACGGCCCTTGAGACTGCCAAGTCTGCCAAGGCCGAAGCCCAAAAGGCCCTCCAAGAGTTGGAGGAGGTGAAAAAGATAGCAGCGGGTAAGGCATTCTTCATGTAAAGCAGAAATATAAAAGTAAACTACTTGTTACTTACCCGAATCCGGAGCTCTCCAGGGGCATTCGCAGATCTTCCCCGTAGCGTATCCGACGCTGCCGCATTCTACCGAGTTGAAGAGGGCAGCTCGACGGAGAAGGTGTTTTGGTCTCAGTATGCTGAGGCCGGACACCCTGTGCCCTTGAGCGACCAGCTGAAACAGCTGGTCGAGCTCCACAAGGCGGCCGAACAGGCCATGAAGGGCTTCATAGTTCGGCTGTGGCCCGGAGAGGCCCTGCCTTGGAGCTACTTTGGGCTGGTGCGGCGGATGGTGGAGTCCTGTCCAAGGCTCGAGGTCATCAAGCGCTCCGTCTGCATCGAAGGTGCCCGTAGGGCCCTTGCCCGTGCAAAGGTGCACTGGGGTAAGCTGGACGGTGAGAAGCTTGTTAGGGACGGGCCGCCGCCGGGGAAGGAGCATTGCAAGCCCGAGAACTACTATAAGGATGTTCTTGCGGGTGCCCGCCTTGTAGCGGATGAGTGCACCAAGGATGTAATTTTTGAATGAACTCGCTCGATTTTATCCTGTGCGCTGAAAACTTGTTCATATGCGCTAAGAAATGCTTATTGAATTTAAAATATTATTTTCTGTGCGGCCGTTTATCAAAAATTGAGAGATGGCCAGTCGTCGGCTTCTGCCCCCATGCCACTAGTGCTGGGGTGTTCGGTGATAAACCTGTGCGCTCTTTTTCCCATGTTTGGGTCCTTCGAGGGAGGCGCTCAGCACGACAAACTAGGCAATCGGACTATAATGCTTGAACACTCTCACTTAGCCATAGAACTTTATAATTTTAAATGTCGGCGAAGCCCCTAGTTCGGGAGACCAAGTTCGGGGCGCTATCCATGCCTTGGCTGGGGTTATCCAGCTCCTCGCTCGAAGCGGCATAAGTCTTTAGGTACTCGAAAAACCTCTCGAACAGCGACTGGTCTCTCGCCTCATCATGACAGTCAGTTTTAGCTTTCTCCACTGAGGTGCTTAACCCAGCTCAACCGGGGCACAATCGCAGTGGTTCTCCTAGTGCTACCTTAGCCGATATAACGGAACGTAAGGCACCAAAACATAGGAGCCGGGCAAACCCAACTATTGACCCAAATCATGATTCGGAGCCGATGCATATAGTGCTATAAGTTCGGGGTGCCACACTTGTGAAAGTGTACGGACTTCTCACACCATATTAAAGGGTACTGAAGCCCCTGGCGTACTTGCCGTACCACAGTGTACGGGTGCATCATGTCATTAATGAACATATATAAAAGAGAGGATAATGCAAAAATAGACAAAAAGCTATGCATTGTTTATAGAGAGGCTATTTATCAAAGCCGAACGATACAAATAGTGCGGTAAGAAAAAGATATTGGACTATTCAGTATGTCCTGACCAGGGGCAGGCCGCGGAATTGTATTTAAAACAGGTATACCGCTCGTAACAAAGACCACCTGGGATTCCATAATGCGGCATGGCTTGCCTGCCTCCCTGGATCTTGCATCGTTTGTGCGGCAGTCGAATTGCCGAACAGGTCGTCCAAAGTATGGAGTCCTGGAAATAAGAAAAAAAATAAAAAAAAGAATTCGGCAGCCCCTAGTACGTTTTAAGCCGTATTTTGGGCGTGCCGTTATTGTGCCCCTTCCCCTGTGCCCATTGTATTTCAAGGGCGTAGTTATGTACGCGAGGTACTGGTTTCTCTATGTTGCGAGAGCTGGGGTTGGGGCCGTATTACTACGCTTGCTCAGAGTGTCAAGCGGTCCTGCTATAGGTTACTCCGGGCGCGCTTGGCAGTGTCTGGCTTTTTAATGGCCGGACTGGAGAATTGCCTAAGAAGGCTACTTTGTACCTCCGATGCGAGAGCCGCCGTACGCTCCTCCGTACGGAGGGAGCATTCGGTGTTTCCGTTGACCGTAATTACTCCTCGAGGGCCTGGCATCTTGAGCTTGAGATATGCGTAGTGCGGCACCGCATTGAACTTTGCGAATGCGGTTCGTCCGAGCAGGGCGTGATAGCCACTGCGAAACGGGACTATATCGAAGATTAACTCTTCGCTTCGGAAATTGTCCGGGGATCCGAAGACCACGTCAAGTGTTACTGAGCCTGTACAGTTGGCTTCTACAACCTGGTATAACGCCTTTAAAGATCGTTCTTGTGGGTTTAATCCTTGAGGGATCTATGCCCATTTTCCGCACTGTATCCTGATAAAGCAGGTTCAGGCTACTGCCGCCGTCCATGAGGACTCTTGTGAGATGAAATCCGTCGATGATTGGGTCGAGAACCAATGCGGCGAAGCCGCCATGACGGATGCTAGTGGGATGGTCCCTTCGATCAAAAGTGATCGGGCAGGAGGACCATGGGTTGAACTTTGGGGCGACTGGCTCCATCGCGTATACGTCCCGTAGCGCACGCTCCCGCTCCCGCTTGGGAATGTGGGTTGCGTATATCATGTTCACCATCCACACTTGTGGGGGAAAGCCCTTCTGTCCATTGTTGTTCGGCGGCTTGGGCTCCTCGTTGTCGCTGTGCAGCCCCTTGTCTCTGTTTTCGGCCCTTAACTTGCCTGCCTGCTTGAACACCCAACAATCCATGTTAGTGTGATTGGCTGGCCTTTCGGGGGTGCCATGTATCTGGCACAAGCGATCGAGTATTCGTTCCAAACTGGACGGGCCCTGAGTATTCTTTTTGAATGGCTTTTTTCCTGACCGGATTTATAGCCTTTGAATACGGCATTGACTACCGTGTCTTCATTGCTGTCGCTGTTAACGCAGCGTTTTTGCTTATTCCGACGTGTCCTGCCACTTTTGTCCTTGGTATCCGAATTACCGGGGTTCTTTGATAAGTTGTTACTGCGAGCTAGCCAGCTGTCTTCTCCCGCGCAAAAGCGGGTCATGAGTGTCGTGAGGGCTGCCATGGATTTTGGTTTTTCCTGTCCGAGGTGCCAGGCAAGCCACTCGTCATGGATGTTATGCTTGAAGGCTGCTAGGGCCTCTGCGTCCGGACAGTCGACTATCTGGTTTTTCTTTGTTAGGAACCGTGTCCAGAATTGTCTGGCCGATTCCTCTGGCTGCTGAATTATGTGGCTTAAGTCATCGGCATCCGGCGGTCGCACATAAGTGCCCTGGAAGTTGTCGAGGAATGCGGCTTCCAGGTCCTCCCAAGAACCGATTGAGTCTGCTGGCAAGCTGTTAAGCCAATGCCGGGCCGGTCCTTTAAGTTTGAGCGGGAGGTATTTGATGGCGTGTAGATCATCGCCGCGTGCCATGTGGATGTGAAGGAGGTAATCCTCAATCCATACCGCCGGATCTGTTGTGCCATCGTATGATTCGATGTTTACGGGTTTGAAACCCTCTGGGATTTTATGATCCATTACTTCATTCGTGAAGCATAGCGGGTGTGCGGCGCCTCTATACTGGGCTATATCGCGACGCAGCTCGAAAGAGCTATGTCTGTTGTGTTCAGCCCGGCTGGATTTGTTGTATCCGGAGTGAAGATTATTGTCACATGCCGTAGGGCGCCTGCGCGATCCGTAGATCGATCTTGTTTGTCCTGCCTTATCCTCCAGTATGTCTCGCAGGTCGGGCGCATTTTCCCGTGCCTTAGTTGAGCGGCATCGGGGCATGGCTTGGGTGGAGGGCCGACAGGCCTCTCTGTCGCGACCGCGAGGTGGCCGGTCTGCCATGTCATGCGCTGGTGATGTAGGTGCTTCCTCCTCTGATCGGGGTAGCGGCCTGCGCTTCGGGTAACTCTTGGAGGGGCGTTCGAGTTCATACTCTTCGGCCGCAAGGTCTCCAGTCCATCTGTCAGCTAGCAATTCTTGGGCAGCTCTAAGTTGTTGCTGCTTTTTCTTGAGGCTGCTTGCCATAGCTAAAAACATGCGTTTAAAACGCTCTTGTTCGGCGGGGTCTGATGGTATGACGAATTTGTCATCATCGAGGCTAGCCTCGTCTTCGGAGGGAGGCGTGTAGTTATCATCCTCGACCTCTCGGTCTGCCACTCTTTCATGAGGGCTGGTTTCTCCATCTTCCTGTGCCGAATTTTGCTGAGGTGGGTGTTCTTCGGCGCTATCCGGGGTAGTATTATCTCCCGTGCCGGAATCACCGTTTTTGCTTTGGCGGGATTTAGAGCGGCGCCGCTGACGTCGGCGCTTTTGCTGTTTCTTGGGGGCATCATCCCCCACTGTTCCATCGCCATCTCCATCTTTTGGAGTATCCACCATATATATGTCATATGACGAGGTGGCCTTCCAGCGCCCTACAGGTGCTGGTTCTTGTTCGTCTCCTGCATCGTTATCCATGCCGTCGATGTCTTCGGAATCGAAGTCAAGCGTGTCGGTTAAGTCGTCGACAGTGGCTACGAAGTGGGTGGTGGGTGGGCTTTGAATTTTTTCGTCGTCCGTATCCCAACCTTGCTGACCATAGTCCGGCCAAGGCTCTCCTGATAAAGAGAGAGACTTTAGAGAATTTAGGATGTCGCCAAAGGGCGAGTGCTGAAAGATGTCTGCGGCGGTGAACTCTATTATCGGCGCCCAATCGGGTTCGATTGGCAGGGGCGCAGGGGGTTCAGAGTCCGGGGAGGAGTCTGGATCCTCGGAGTCACGGGTCATGCAGAGTGTGGGGCTAGCGTTCGGCTCGATAGCTTTCGGGATCGCAGCCCCTGAGGTGACGTCCAACCGTTCATCCTCGATTGGTGCAATAGGCTCCGAGTTAGGGGTCAGAACCGATGCGTGTGCGGCCTCCAGGACACTGTCCGGGGGCAGAGCTAGATCATGCCCCTCGAGATAGTGCGGCGCGCTTGGCCGTGGCTCGAGCCCGTCGAAGATCAAGTCTCCGAGGATGTCGGCCGTGTAGTTTAAGCTTCCAAACCTGACTTGATGGCCAGGGGCGTAGCTTTCGATCTGCTCCAGGTGCCCGCAGAGCGAAGCCGCCGAAGACGAAGATCTGTCCGGGGAGAAAAGTCTCACCCTGGACCATATCGTCGTTGATGATCGAAGGGGCCATCGGGCCTAAAGGCGACGACATAGAGGAGCTCTCAATGAAAGCACCAATGTCGGTGTCAAAACCGGCGGATATCGGGTAGGGGGTCCCAAACTATGCGTCTAGGCCGGATGGTAATAGGAGACAGGAGACACTTTGTTTTACCCAGGTTCGGGCCCTCTCGATGGAGGTAATACCCTACTCCTGCTTGATTAATATTGATGATATGGGTAGTACAAGAGTAGATCTACCACGAGATCAAGGAAGCTAAACCCTAGAAGCTAGCCTATGGTATGATTGTTGTGTATGGAGTTGATTGCCTACGGACTACAACCCTCCGGTTTATATAGACACTGGATAGGGTTAGGGTTACACAGAGTCGGTTACAATGGTAGGAGATCTTGAATATCCGCATCGCCAAGCTTGCCTTCCACGCCAAGGAAAGTCCCATCCGGACACGGGACGAAGTCTTCAATCTTGTATCTTCATAGTCCAGGAGTCCGGCTGAAGGTATAGTCCGGCTACCCGAACACCCCCTAATTCAGGACTCCCTCAGACATGTCAAATAGTCCTACTTTTTGCTTATCGCACTACTTGTATCATTCTGCTCTAAAGCACCTTTTTGAATAAAACAATGCATAGCATTAAGACTATTATTGCATTCTTCCTATATATATACGTTCATTCATGACATCTAGCACCCGTACACTGGTACGGCCAATACGCTAGGGGCTTAAGCATACCCCATAATACGGTGTGAGAAGCCCGAACACTTTCAACAGTGCGGCACCCCGAACTTATAGCATTATATGCATCAGCTCCGAACCATGTCTTGGGTCAATAGTTGGGTTTGCCCGGCTCCCATCTTTTGGTACCTTACGTTCCGCTATATCGGCTAAGGTAGCACTCGGAGAACTACTGCGATTGTGCCCCGATTCTGCTGGGCTAAGCACCTCAGTAGAGAAAGCTAAAACTGACTGTCATGATAAGGCGAGAGACTGGTCGCTGTTCGAGAGGTTTCAAGTCCCTAAAGACTTATGCCGCTTAGAGCGAGGAGTCGGCCCTGTCCGGCTTAAGGTGTGTATTGCGCCCCGAATTCGGCCTTCCGAATACTAGGGGCTTCGCCGAAATTTAAAATTATAGAATTCTATGGCTAAGTGAGAGTGATAACGCATTATAGTCCGATTGCCTTGTTCGTTGTGCTGAGCACCTCCCTCGAAGGACCCAAAAATGGGAACAAGAGTGCTCAGGTTTATCCCGAACACCCCAGCACTCGTGGCATGGGGGCAGAAGCCGACGACTAGCCATCTCTCATATTTGATAAACAGCCGAATAGAAGGTAATATTTTAAATTCAAACAAGTGTTGCATAGCGCATATGAACAAGTTTTCATAATACAGGATTACACGAGCAAGTTTACTCAAATATTACATCTTCCGTACACTCGTCCGCTACGAGACGGGCACCCTTCAGGACACCCTCATAGTACATCTCGGGGTGGCGATGCTCCTTGCCCGCAGGCGGCCCTTCCTTCACCAGCTTCACGGCGTCCATCTTGGCCCATTGCACCTTGACACATGCGAAAGCCCGGCGTGCACCTTCGATGCAGACGGACCGCTTAATGACTTCCAGCCGTGGGCAGGCATCCACAAGCCGCCTCACCAGACCGAAATAGCTAGTGGGAAGGGCGTCGCCAGGCCACATCCGGACTATAAAGCCCTTCATGGCCTGCTCGGCCGCCTTGTGCAGCTCGACCAGTTGCTTCAGCTGGTCGCTCAAAGGCATCGGGTGTTTGGTCCCAGTATACTAAGACCAGAACAGCTTCTCCGTTGAGCTTCCCTCCTCAGCTTGGTAAAACTGTGTGGCATCCAACACGCTGCGGGGCAAATTTGCGAATGCTCCTGGAGAGCTTCGGATTCGGGTAAGTAACAAGTAATTTACTTTCACATGCTTGCTTTACATATAGAATGCCTTACCCGCTGCTATCTTCTTCATCACATCAATCTCCTAGAGAGCCTTTTGGGCTTTAGCCTTGGCACTCTTTGCACTCTCAAGGGCCGCGGCAAGTTCGGACTCTCGCGTCCTCAAGTCAAGCTCCAAAGCCTCGTGCTTCGTCACGAGAGTGTGGAGCTCTTGCTGCACCTCGCCCACCCGTGCCTCTTGTTTTTCCCGCTTGGTGCGCTCCTTGGCCGCTTTCTTTTCGGCCTCGGATAGCGCTTGCTTCAGGGTCGCCACCTCGGTCGTGGCCACTAGCAAATTTACAATGATCCTGTCATTTTGCAATCGCATTCTTTTTATATATATCCATAGACTAGGTACTACTTACCTTTGTTCTCCTCGAGCTGCCTCTTGGCAAGGCCGAGCTCTTTCTTGGACCCTTCGAGGTCCTGCTTCAGTACGGCGACCTCCGCAGTCAGTGCGGAAGAGGTCAGCAGCGAAGCCTGCATATGCATATAGACATACTTATATTAGACTCCTGCAGATATTAGTTGATCCTCTATTCGGCTTTTCTTTTTGAACACAAAACAGAGCATCAGGGGCTACTGTCTATGTGGTAATATTTTTCCTATATTTCAAATACTTACCTCAAAGCCTGTTAGAAGGCTGGCACAGGCTTCAGTCAGTCCGCTCTTGGCGGACTGAACCTTCTAGATCACCGCACTCATAATAGTGCGGTGCTCTTCATTGATGGAAGCGCTGCGAAGTGCTCCCAGCAGATTGTCCGGTGCCTCTGGATGGACAGAGTTCAACGGCCAGGCGTCTTGCCCCTTTTGGAAGGAGGCCGCCTGCTTGAGTCCGGAACCACTGGAGGTTCCGACGCGGTGTTCGGCTGAAGGCCGAACTCAGAGCCCTAGGGAGCCTCCCTCCCTCTGCTCCTGGAGTCCGGAAGGTCGCCTTGAGGCGCCTCCGGGATTGTCTCCCCTCGACCCGGTGCCTCTTGAGACAATACCTCGGCATTGTCCGTAGGGCAAGGGGAGATGGTGGTCGGAACTGGATCGCTATCCATATCCGACGAGTCCAAGGAGCCGCCCGACGAAGATACGTCGATATGGGCTTGGGGCGGTCTACATAATCATATTCGGCATTAGGGGAAGCAGTGCGACAAAGGTATGCCATGAGTTACTCTGGTATCCAAATACTTACGACTTCGCCAGGGGCTTGGCCCTGAGCAGCCACTCGTCTTCGCCTTCAGCGAAGGTGGTGGGGTAGTCCAGAAGGAGGGTCCTCCCCTTCTTGGACCCTTCGCCCACCCGGTCGGGGCGGCCTTCCTTTTCTTGTCTCCCCCGACTGAAGGGGGAGCATCTTCATCTTCCTCCTCGTCTTTGGGGAGGAGTGCATCGCGGAGTTATCGGACGATGAGTCCGATACCACCCGGCGTCGGGAACTCTTTCGGGTTCCCTTGGCATTCTTGGTCTTCTCCGGCACCTTGTAAGGAGCCGGAGTCAGCATCTCCGTCAGGAGAGCATCCGTAGTGTCTTCGGGCAGAGGGGCCGGACAGTTAATCTGCCCCGACGTCTCCACCCATTCCTGTGAAAGGCATGGAGCTCAGACCCCGCACATGGTTAAGCTAGGGGAAATAAATATCCTACTGGATGTATAGAACTCACCGAATGCGCTAGGCGCTTCGCGCTTAGCCCGCGGTCCTCGGTGAGAGAGGGAGGAACCTCGACGCCCTTGAACAGCACCCTCCAAATGTCCTTGTGCGTCGTATCGTAGAGCTCGCTCAGAGTCTGATGCTGGGCCGGGTCAAACTCCCACGAGTTGAAATCCCGTTGTTGACACGGGAGGATCCGGCGGAAGAGCATGACCTGGACTATGTTAACAAGCATGAGCTTCTTGCATGACATATTCCGGATACATTTCTGGAGTTCGTCCAGCTCCATCGATGAACCCCAGGATAGGCCCTTCTCTTTCCAGGAGGTGAGCCGCGTGGGGATTCCGGATCAAAACTCGGCGGCCACCACCCAGTTGGTGTCGCGCGGCTCAGTGATGTAGAACCACGCCGATTGCCACCCCTTTATGGTCTCCACGAAGGAGCCTTCAAGCCATGTAACATTGGGCATCTTGCCCACCATGGCTCCGCCGCATTCCGCTTGTTGGCCTCCCACCACTTTCAGCTTGATATTGAAGGTCTTTAACCACAGACCGAAGTGGGGCCGGATGCGGAGGAAAGCCTCACACACGACGATGAATGCCGAAATGTTGAGGATGAAGTTCGGGGCCAGATCATGGAAGTCCTGACCGTAGTAGAACATGAGACCACGGACGAATGGATGGAGGGGAAACCCCAGTCTGCGGAGGAAGTGGTGGAGGAAAACTACCCTCTCATGAGGTTCCGGGGTAGGAACAATCTGCCCCACAGTGGGCAGCCGATGCGCGATATTCGCGGCTAAGTATCCGGCTCCGCGCAGCTTCTTGATGTGTCCCTCCATAACGGAGGAAGCCATCCATTTGCCTCCCGCTCCGGACATGTTTGGAGAAGCTTGAGGGGAAGGATGTGGACTTGGGCATTGGAGCTCGAGTGCGCAAGAACGGATGAGCAAGGAGGAAGAAGGCATGGGTAGAGAAAGGTTAAACCTTATCCCTTTATAAGGGCGGCCGAAACTATGCGCCCCCACTAGCCTGGTAAAACTCGCTTATCCCCCAAGCGCCGTAATTCGTGGCGTGGTTGGGTTACCCACGCCCGTATTGATGAGAATCTCGTAATAAGGGGGACACGATCTCTGCTTTGACAAGACATGTCAAGAAACTGCCTCGCGTTATGTGCGGGGCTGGTTAAACAAAAACCGTTTGAATAATCACCGAGCCATGGCATGATGTCATGTTGCCAAAACGTGTCAGCAAATTAGATTTGCGGAAATATTATTCTCTCTACGGTGGTATGTGGAACTTATTTTGTAGGGTCGGACACTATCCTTGTATTCAAATTCTTCTGTGGTGTATTCGGAGGAGGAACCTGCCTTGAAATGCCGAATACAACACTGCGCGCGGACTCATCGTCATTGAAGCCTGGTTCAGGGGCTACTGAGGGAGTCCTAGATTAAGGGGTCTCCGGACAGCCAGACTATATCCTTTGGCCGGACTGTTGGACTGTGAAGATACAAGATTGAAGACTTCGTCTCGTGTCCAGATGGGACTCTACTTGGCATGGAAGGCAAGCTAGGCAGTACAGATATGAATATCTCCTCCTTTGTAACCGACCTTGTGTAACCCTAGCCCCCTCCAGTGTCTATATAAACCAGAGGGTTTTAGTCCGTAGGACAACATACCATCATACCATAGGCTAGCTTCTAGGGTTTAGCCTCTCTGATCTCGTGGTAGATCAACTCTTGTAATACTCATATCATCAAGAATAAATCAAGCAGGACGTAGGGTTTTACCTCCATCAAGAGGGCCCGAACCTGGGTAAAACATCGTGTCCCCTGCCTCCTGTTACCATCTGCCTTAGACGCACAGTTTAGGACCCCCTACCCGAGATCCGCCGGTTTTGACACCGACACCTGTCATTACATGGAAAACATTCAGAACAAACTCTTAAAATACCTGACATAAGTCAACATTCATGTGACTATGCATCTCAACAGAGTAAATATTTACTTCTGAACTGAAGATGGGAATAGGAAAAAATGATGGACGTTGCTCACAGCAAAGGGAGTCCCACTCAAAAATATCAAATGCATGTCTTCCGGCTAACATCAATGAGCAAAAATTGACATGGTTTTCCAATTCCAATATATTAAACTAATGTCTTCTTGCTAACATCAATGATTAAACTTTGACAAGCTTTTCCCATTCAAAATATGTAATGCCTAGGATTGTGGAACGGGCGGGGTTTATCATCAGTTTGTCATCTGATAGTCCGGTGGCTAAAGGTGGCGATGAATGATTAGAGAACCATTCGATGTATTGTGCATGATGAAGTATTATGGAGAACAGGAACCATCTGATCATTTTGTGTAGTTCCACTAAAATCAAGCTGAGCATCCCTATGGATTTCGTATTTATATGCTGCCAGAAAACAAAGACACATCAGCACACACATGAATATTGGCCCCAGTGTCAACCCACCAATCGGTGGACTAACAAACTAAAAGTACAGTAAACATATTACCATACCCAGATGCCCCATCATTGTTTCTTAGAGTGAAATTGAGAGACTTGGATTCCTGTCCTGGCTTCTTGGTACTTGTTTGGGCACTTGTTTGCCCAGTGTTCCTCTGAACCACAAGTAAAGCAGCCATCTCTCCTTTTGTCTTTCTTCTTACCCTTCTTAATGGCCGACACTGGCAGCTCCATTCAAACATATAGTTTGGTGGCTCAAGGTGACGACGAATGATTAGAAAACCATTTGATGTATTGTGCATGATGAAGTATTATGGAGGACACAAACCATCTAAACATTTTGTGCAGTTCCACTAAAATCAAGCTGAGCATCCCTGTGGATTTCGTATTTATATGCTGCAAGAAAACAAAGACACATCAGCACACACATGAATATTGGCCCCAGTGTCAACCCACCAATTGGTGGACTAATAAACTGAAAGTACGGTAAACAGATTACCATACCCAGATGCCCCATCATTGTTGCTTAGAATGACATTGACAGATTTGGAGTCCTGTCCTGGCTTCTTATACTTGTTTGGGCACTTTTTTCCCAGTGCACTCCACGTGTTGTAGAGTTTCCTATGCTCTCTGCAGACTAGTCATGTCACCAGCGTCTACTAATACTCTGTAAAGCTTCTCGGTCATTCCTTGTGAAATGTAGCACAAACAGTGACTGCTTCTTTCTACAAGGTGGTAAGACCAACTGGACCCACTAATGCAGCAGTTTGCCTTAGACACATTGGCTCCTTTTGTGCAGTTCAACTAAAATCAAAGTCGGAATAAAACCGAGCTTTAATTTTGATATCCCTGTAAGCAACAATAGGTATAAGGGAAATAATTACTGAGAAATAACGGTTGATGACTTGTACTCCCAGAAGAAAACATCTACTGATCTACCTTATCTTAATGGGAAACAAAGCAGGAGAGTAGCAATCTCAATCAGTGTGATTCATTGATATTAACTAAGCCATTATCTTAACAATGCCTTGTTTCAACATGTATAAAGAACGACAAAGCAGAAAAGTACCATTCCTAAAACAATGCGTCTGATTCATTTTAACAGAGACATTATCTTAACAATACCTTGGTTAAACATGTAGAAAGAGCTACAAAGCAGGATAGTACCATTTGTAAAACACTGTAACTGATATATAATAATAGAGACATTATCTGAACAATACATTTCTTAAACATGTACTCCGGCCGATCCCTAACAGAAATGGTACTCCCGCTGATCCCTAACAAGTGTTGCAGTTTTGAACTAAGATTCAGTAGTTAATTCTGAGGAAAGTCGGTACTGACCTTTCAAGACCAAGATTTGAAACAACTCGTGAGGAAGACCTAAAAGAGATCTCAACACATATATGGAAATCCGGTCTCCTTTTGTGCAGTTCCACCAAAATTAAGCGAAGCAAAATGTCGCAATAGCAACAAGTTGAATAGATATCCCTGTTTTAACAGAGGCAAAAAAAGAATCAATTACTGCCCAATAAAGGAGGATGAAACATGCGGCCACAAAAATGGTAATCCCGCCAATCCCTAACAAGTGTTGCAGTTTTGAACTAAGATTCAGTAGTTAATTCTGAGAGTGGCATTGCTTAATTTTACCAGCAGCACTAGATTAACAAAAAGCATAAACAGTTCCAGGGGAGACTGGGCACAACGACACCATGTGCTTCCATCTACTTATAAAGGGGGTGATGCAGAGTTTGTTGTAACAAAGCAACAAGCATCATGTCTGGGTTGGTCCCATTTTTGTTCACTACTTAATGAGAAAAGACAGCAATACAATAGCTTCAATTCATCATTTATTTAAAAACAGTACCAATACAAGTAGCACAACATCTCAAAGTACACTGCACAATCATGTGGATGAAGGCCTGTACTGACCTTTCATGATACGACCAACATAAAATACGAATCTACCAACACGAATAGGAAATGCAATCTCGTTTTGTGTAGTTACACTGAAATCAAGCAAAGTTGCCGGTGTGACATTTAAGTGTTCTATAGCAACAAGTTGAATAGATATCCCTGTTTTAAGAGGCAAAAAAGGAAACAATTACTGGCCAATAAAGGAGGATGAAAGATGCGACCACAAAAACAAGCATCTACCTTATCTTGATGGAAAACAAAGTATAGGACAGTAGCATTTCTAAAATGGTTGCATTGATTCATATTAACACAGAAATTCTCTTAAAACAGTTCAGTAGTTAATTCTGAGAGTGGCATTGCTTAATTATACCAGCGACATTAGATTAAGAAAAATCATAAACAGTTTCAGGGGAGAGTGGGCGCAGCAACACCATGTGCTTCCATCTACATATAAAGGGGGTGATGCAGAGTTTGTTGTAACAAAGCAACAAGCATCATATATGGGTTGGAACAATTTTTGCCCACTTAATGGTAAAAGATAGTAGTTCAATAGCTTTAATTCAACATTTATCCAAAACAATACCAATACAAGTAGCACAACATCTCAAAGCACACTGCAGCATCATGTGGATGAAAGCCTGTACTGACCTTTCGTGAGACGACGAAGATAAAATATGAATCTGCCAACACGAATAGGAAATCCACTCTCGTTTTGTGCAGTTGCACTGAAATCAAGCAAAGTCGCTGGTGTGACATTTAAGTTTGCTATAGCAACAAGTTGAATAGATATCCCTGTTTTAACAGAGGCAAAAAAGGAAACAATTACTGGCCAATAAAGGAGGATGAAACATGCTGCCACAAAAAGAAGCATCTACCTTATCTTGATGGAAAACAAAGTATAGGACAGTAGCATTTCTGAAATGGATGCATTGATTCATATTACTAGAGAAATTATCTTAAAACAGTTCAGTAGTTAATTCTGAGAGTGGCATTGCTTAATTTTACTAGCAGCATTAGATTAAGAAAAAGCATAAACAGTTCCAGGGGAGAGTGGGCGCAACAACACCATGTGCTTCCATCTACTTATAAAGGGGGTGATGCAGAGTTTGTTGTAACAAAGCAACAAGCATCATGTCTGGGTTGGTACCATTTTTGTTCACTACTTAATGTGAAAAGAGAGCAATACAATAGCTTCAATTCAACATTTATTTAAAACAGTACCAATACAAGTAGCACAACATCTCAAAACACACTGCACGATCATGTGGATGAAGGCAAGTACCAACCTATCATGATGCACACAAGATCACCTACGAATCTGCCAACACAAATAGGAAATCCAATCTCGTTTTGTGCAGTTTCACTAAAATCAAGAAAAGTCGCCGGTGTGACGTTTGAGTTTGCTATAGCAACAAGTTGAATAGATATCCCTATTTTAACAGAGGCAAAACAGAAACAATTACTGGCCAATAAAGGAGCATGAAACAAACGGCGACAAAAAGAAGCATCTAACTTATCTTGATGGAAAACAAAGTAGGACAATAGCATTTCTAAAACAGTTGCATCGATTCATATTAACAGAGAGATTCTCTTAAAACAACATTCGTTAAGGAGGTAATTTACTTTTAACAGTGGCATTGCTTCAATTTTCCAACAGCATTCTTAGATTAACAACAGCAAAATAGTTGTCTAGGACATGGGACATGCCAGCACCATGTGCGTCCACACGTATAAATGGGTGATGCAGAGTATGTAGCCAAGCAGCATATCTGTGTTGGTCCCATATTTGATCTCTTTGAACCTTTTTCCTATGCGAGGGCAGCAAATCTAGTCCTGCACAAACTACCCGACCCCCAGTTTCTTTCCCTTTTCAACAAAGAGACTGGTTCCTTATAGATGTGTGTACTGGGTTACCCCCTTTTTCCCTTTTCGACCAACAAAGCTGCTGGATAGCCAGTCTATACTACTTTCCCTCCCTCCTTTCCTCATTGAACCATGTCCTAGATTCATGCTCCACTCCACCGCACCCTTCTTTCCTCTTTGAACCAAGACCTAGATTCGACTACAGAATCAAAAAAGATCCGCATGTAGCTAGAGCAATGACGGTTTCAAAGAAACTTATACCTTAGGGTCGCTGGGATGTGGCAAGGCGTGCGGCAGGAGGCCAGATCTGCCCATACTACATACGGCAGCGAGGAAGAAGGGGTCGGTGGCCCTCCCGCACATGCGCTAGGTGAAAGAGAACAGCGCAGCCGGCAGTGGATTGCCTCCCTCGCCGAAGGCGATAGAGTGAATGTTGCACCTCCTCCCCTTCCCGGTGCGACGGGATCCAGACGCCTCCTTCACCAGCTGTGAGGGGGAGAGAGAGACAGAGGTCACAACGCAGTCTTGTTTAGATCTGGTGAAGAGGGTGAGAGACTGTGAATATAGCAAACCCTAGCAAAGGAATAATGAGCCTTCAGCGTGTATATATATAGTGCGACGAGAGTGTGGAGAGTGCAAACCCTAGCGAACAAGCGCTGAGGCTCCAGCTTATATAGTGTACTACATATATACTGTATTACGGACTGAGCTTCGGTGCCTTGACTGCACCTGCCATTGGCTGTATGACAGGTGGGCCAGCCACATTTTGGGCCCACCTGTCATACACCCAAAGGCAGGTGCACTAAGTCAATAAAGCTGCGTCCATATAGTACCCGTGTATACTACTAATATATAGCGGAGTGGTTTTCTTATTCTCTCCATAACAATCGTTTTAAATTGTGTAAGTACGAAACGAAACTCTTTATTTAATGTACCAGTGAAGAAAACTAAGTACTTCCGATGAACTAACGATCCACGCGTCCTGGTCACACTTCTTGTCCTTCACGTGCGGTACACTACCCTCCATTAAGACTACCCACAGTGAGAGTAACATAGGAGGTAACATCACACTTATCTAAGCAAAATAGATGATGTGGCATGTAATTAGTAAAGAAAGAGAGGCATGTGGTAACATAGCTAGTTACTGTAACGTCACATATATCAAGAAAAGATGAGTCTTCAACCTAATAAATGAAGTGATGCATGACATAACACATATGTTACTACCCACTGTGGAGGTAGTAACATAGACTAGTAACATATGCATGTTACTACTCTCTAAGTTACTCCCCACTGTGACTAGTCTAAGTGAACAACCACACATGCGCCAAATTATCGAAAACGTGTGAGAGTGTGTACAAATAAAGAATTTTAATTTCAATTGTCGGAAAGGTTTGAGAGTATGTATAGTTTGCCCTCTCTCAATAATTATGGTTTGTTGTGTTCGGCCTAAACTTGGTCAAACTTTACAAAGTTAGACTTCAGTCAAATCTAATATGCAGAGTAAATAAAAATGGAGGGCTACTACGTCCATCCGGGTTTTTAGTCCACACCATTTTTTTAATCAAAGTTAATAGCTGGACAAATAAAATTATAGGGGAGCTGAAGACAAAGTTGTGAGAAGGCTTAGAAATCAATACAAAACTTATGCTCTTAGTACCAATGTCGATCCTTCTTCAGGAAACATTTGGTTCATAGTCAATTGTGTGATAAAATTGCACCAACGTGAAAGACGACTGCATCTCCAACGCAACCAAGGTGAACTGATAAAGGATATCATCTTTGTGGGTAACAAGCAAAGAGCACTCATGGAAGGCAGCTTGTTCCACTTGAAAATCGATCGGCTTCACCAGCCGACGCAACCATGAGGCGCAACCATGAGCATCGACAGGTCAGCATGGTGATGCATCATCCATTTGGTATCAAGTTTGGGTGAGGCACTTACGAATTTCAACAAATCCTCATTGTGATTTGTTTCTTCTCATTAATCAAGCTCGAGGAAGGAAGAACCACGTGGCAGAGGACAGTGAGGCGGAACAACAATGGCCATCCAATTTTGTGCAGTTCCACTAAAATTGAGGAAGACATGCCCGAGTATGGAGATACGCATCGCTGTTTGCAAAAATATAAAAAAGGGATATGGTGTTGTTACTTTTTTTGGCAGTGGCACAAGATTAACAACGACATTTAGAGGATGTGTATATTTGGACGACCATATAGACAAGCTGTTGGACACCTGTTTTGGCCTCATGTCATGGATAACGAGTATAGACATCCATATAGACAAGCTATTGGAGATGCTCTAAACCAGGATACCAGAGAAAAAAGCATTTCTTCATTTAACCAGTGATAGTATTAGATTAGCAGCATCAATAGGAGCATATGGACAATGACTGCACAACCACCATGTACTTTTTGTTGAAACAACATGTATACCTCCACCAAGGCATAAATCAGGACAACTTTTTGAGTGGCATTTCCTCTATAATAGTAGGTGATGTTGGACCAGCCGACGAACCCTAGATACTATACATGGGGGGGCGAGTAGTCGCATAGAAGAAAACCCGCATGCAGCAACCTGGGGAGCTAGACTAGTACAAGAAGTTATACCTCAGGTGGGCGAGATGTCGCTTAGGCGGGCGGGTGGGATCTGCCCACACGACGGCAGCGAACAAGGGCGTGGAGGACCTTCGTCCGTGCCAGCGCCAGCTCCCAGAGGATAGTGCGCATCGGCTTCCTCCATCGCTGACGGCGATAACGTCAACACTGCACCTCCTCACCTCCCGCAGCGGACGAGATTCGGCCGGATCTATGACCACCGGTGAGGAGAGAGATAGAGTGGACACTATCATCTTGTTTTGATATGGAGAGGGTGAGAGAGCGAGACACGAGAAACCCTATCAAACAAGAGGCTATATATACAATGGAGTAAAAAATCTCTCCATAGCAGTGGTTTTAGATAGAATACGCGCGTTCCCAGAAAAAAGAAACGAAAAGTGGCGGACAATTTTTAACGTACCAAGAAAGAAAACTCGATCAAAAAAACACGCCCCCGCTTCCAGGTCGCGAGAGTCGGCACACACACACACATAGACATAGACATGCATATCCGTGTTTACGTAAAATTCCATCTCCATCTCCAATCATATTTGTCCAACTGGCACATTATTTACGTTGTTAATTATATACGCAACAATATTAACATACAACATCTCTTGTTTGCGGGCGTCCGGACCGCTGCCACGCCCGCTCCTGACCAACCCGAACCCTCTTCATCACCCGCGCGTGCTTCCTGCCTGAAACGATCAATGCCGCATTCATGCCCGGCCAAAGCGGACACGACCTCTCACTGGCACCGGCATTTAAGCGGCGCGCCGACTGAGAGAGTGTCACCCGCGCCGCTTCCCGGTGCACGCGACTACTCGGCGTTCAAAGGTCGCAATAGCTGACCACAACATGCATGTAAAAAGTTCTTGGGAGTTCGTGCTATAGCTACCTATCCTCCCCCAACTCGTCAATCTCTTCCATTAGTGCTAGTACTCCATGGAGTGATCCATCGACAAGCAGGCGGGAAAGTTAAAATATACTCGGTTTGCGGTGAGTGGCATGCCGAGCGACCATGTGGGGTGGAGCCGTGGAGGAGGGTGAGACACGAACGCGACAGGCGTGATTTAAATGTTGGTTTTGCTCGATGGCGCGGTCCAACAAAACAAAATGTTGGTTTCTCTCCGTCTCCATTTTTTCTCTGGAAAAACGAAAACTTTCCACTCCATTTTCATTCCTACTCCAAGGTTGCCCTGTTACAACATTCCATCAAATACAAAGGAAAACTAACACGCATGCTGATGCATCTCAATGATTCACAGATCATAGCCAATATTTACTTTACAACTAAAGACAAAAGTTGTGAGAGCGTGTACAAAAGAAAAACTACTGATGGGGTCACTACGACTTAAACCCTAAACCCTAAACATGATTTAATTTCCTGGCTAGGTAGAACATGTCGAAGGAAAGGCGGCTGGCACCCTCGGATCATACAATGCTTTTGTGTAGTTCCACTAAAATCGAGCTGAGCATCCCTGATGACAAAGATATTGAAGAAGTGTGATTAGAATAATAGTACTGGCACTAGTTCATGAGACATAAACTATCACAAATAGAAGCCGGTAGAAGTAGAGAAAGATCGACATGGAGATGGAGCTATGTGGGGAGCTGCGGCAGTGGAGCAAGCCAGCTCCAAAAGGAAGATGTACTACCTGGGACATCGAGCTATAGCTAGAAGGGCGGTTGGGAGGCGGCATCAGCCCATACCGTGGGGATCCCCGATTGGGACACATCAACTATGGGTTTTCTCCTTCGCCGATGTCGACCGCGTCTATGCAGAACATTGTTCCCTTCCCCCAGCAGAGGGATCAGGCTGGATATGTGACCAGCAGTGTGGCCACCGTCATTCTATGCTTGTGAAGAGAGCAAGCCAAGCAAGCAGGCTTGTAGCTTAGTCTCCTGCTAGTGTATATATAGTGGTTTTCTTTTTCTCTCTGTATCAACCATTTTATATTGTGTCGTGGTTTTGTCACAGCAGATGTCCTAGAAAAAGGACTTAGTCATGGAGCCATCGCGACGGGTTAGCTTGAAGTGGTTAAAGCGGACACAGGGACGCAAGAGAGTTTATACTAGTTCGGCCCCTTCGATGAAGGTAAAAGCCTACATCTAGCTATGATGGAATTGATGGGGTTTCGATGACTAGGGAGCAAACAAGCTTCGCCTAAGTCTCGAGTTGTTGTCTGTTGTCCTTGAACCGCCGCCGGGTCATCCCCTTATATACACGGGTGACGCCCGTCGGTCCACAGAGTCCAAATACCGGCTCATAGATGTGTCTGGTTTGGTCTCTATTTATTCCTAACTTATAATACAAGTTAAATACCAACGCCAGTTTACAGCTACAGGCCTTGAACCGACTATGGGCCTTGAGCTCTCATCTGCCTTCTTGGGCTTTAACATAATTAACTACTGATGAAGTTAACCCGGCCTAGATAGGCCAGTTTACGCCCAGTAGTAATATCCCCAACATTAGGCCCCACATTGATTTGAACAGGTTCATGTCAATCCTTAGCAAAAATCTTCACCTTCAACATCTTCTTGTAGTTTGTTGAACCACCGTGATGTCATCTTCTCTGGTCGTTGTAAACCGGCGTGACGTCACCTGTTATAAAGAACGTTATCCATGATACCCCCTTTTTGTTTTTTGTTTGATAGGTCTCTGACAATTAAGGCGATAGTTTTATTTCCAAACCCACGGTCCCTTGATTTTCGCGCCTGACTCCTGTCCCTTGCCTTATAAATAGGACCGAAGGGTCATTTCTTTTTCCCCTTCGTGCCCTTCTACTTCGTCTTCCTCGCGTCATCCAGCTTCGGAACTCCGCCGCCGTCGACGACCTCTGCTCTAACCTTGGCCGCTGCATCACCCTAACTGTACCAGAGCATCGCGGTGACCTTCTGTTTCTTCCTTGGCTCCGGTGAGTTCTTCACTTTTCCTCCGCAGATCCGTTCTAGGGTTTCCAAGTTCTTCAGAGTTCATCGTCTACTTCGTACTCATATGATAGATCCTAGATGAACCTGTGAACCTTTGCTCTGTGTAGCGGTAGTTCTTAGCATCCGCCTTTACTTATATGCCTCAAGACCATAGATCTACCTATATCTCTGCCCATCGATTCGGTACTGTTCTTTTTTGAACCTTGAATATTTTCCTTCTTTTCTGAACTTGCTTCAGATCCGTCACTGTAGAGAGATCTTGTGAAATCTGTTTCTGTACACTTATCTATCTGCAATCTCAACTATTTCAATGCTTAGATCCAGCGGTTTAACTTTATAGAAAAATTGCCAAACCGGTATATACCATTAGTCCCCTTGTTGAACCGCCTAATGCTGTTGCTTCATAAAACTCTGGTTTAGATAGAGCTGTCTCCGGTTTAACATTGTACATACCAGTGCACTTTAATCAATGCATTCTTGAAGCGGAATTACCTATCTTGTAGATTTCATCATGGCCAAGCAAGTATATGAGTGCAACTAGGTTCCTTCTCGCGTCACAGAGACTCAACTGAACAATTTAGTCCTGATTGGCGCTTTAGGCAGCAAAAACACCATCCATTGGAGAGCCCCTGGCAAAGAATGCCCTCCCACACCTCAAGAAGGAGAGGTCGTCGTTTTCGTAGATCACTTAGCCCGGGGCTTTAAGCCGCCCGGTTCTAAATTTTACCAGGATGTTTTAGCCAATTTTCAACTCCACCCACAAGACACTGGTCCCAACTCTGTTACAAACATGTGTCACTTCCAAGTGCTCTGTGAGGTGTTCTTCCAAGAGGAGCCCACGGTAGAGTTGTTCAGAGACTATTTCCATCTAAACCGCCGTACTGAGTTTTCTAACGGTTCCAATACGGAATTGGGCAGTGTGGCTATTCAGAAAAGAAAGAGGTCACATACCCTCACGCCAAGCTACACAACCACCCCAAAGAGTGGAATCAAACATGGTTCTATTGCAAAGACACCTCCCCTGCTGGTGAAAATCCTTTGCCTGGCTTTCGTCCGGAGCGGCTTAGCAATACACACCCCTTTCCGCAAAGGTTGACTACCAAGGAGAGAAGCAAATACGCTCCTCAACTGTCCAAGCTCAAAGCCTTCATGGCCAATGGTTTAACAGGAGTTGATCTCGCTCGCTGTTGGATATCGTGGAGCATACTGCCCCTTAGTCAGCGCTCCGGTTTGATGTGCGAGTATACTGGCAGTGTTGATGACCCATTGCGACATGCTAACATCCAGCTTACCGACGAAGAAATCACAGAGGCTGTGAATAAAATGCTGAATGAACCAGAACACGTCTCTGCTCGAACCGGCCTGCTTCCCTTCTGTGCCACCAACAAACCGCCAGCTGTAAGAGTTTGATTGTTCTTTTTTCTGAACCTGTTATTGATATATCTGGTGATTGTTTAATATCAATGCATGTTTAAACAGGGCAATGATCCGTTTTGGAGCAAGAAACTGCCGCAGGAGAAACCAGAGAAACCAGACAAACCAGAAAGATCAATCCGGCAAAAGACTAAAGCTGTGAAGAAGACTACCCATAGGAAAAGAACCACTGCATCCTCTGATCCGGCCGCTGATGACGATGTGGGTAACCTGGACCTTGAGGTAGAACTTGATTCACTAGGCTTATTTTTCATGCGCCTTATTGATGATGATATTTGTCAGGATGATGCCGAAGCCAGTCATGCTGATGTTGCAGAGGTAATTATTCTTTCCTCCGATTCAGATCCTTTGCCTTCACTAAAAATCCGTCAGGCAAACCGGAAGGTTAAATTTTCTCATCCTCTTGCTTACTTGGATCCCAAATTTCTTATGAAGACCCAACAGCACGAAGCTCGCCGCACGACCCGGCATAGTGGCCAGGTAGTTACCTCCGCCGGTTTACCGAATAGTCCAGTTCGGAAACGCCATTCAGAGGTCTCTAATTTTCCTGTCAGTGCTTGTCCTAAAATGGGCTGTTTTTGTCAACCTCTTAATCCGTCTGACTCCGATTATCAGGTCACTTCCCATTCATCATCTGGCGAGTCATCAGCTACCCAGCTGCCGCCGCTCAAAACGGTGCTTGGGTATGCCATACTTATCATAATGCTTCTGGTGTATTACTTTGTAGCATATACTGTACTGACCTTTGTTACTCCTTTCAGGGCCAAGCCTAAGCCAAGCAAGAAGGCTCGCCTAGATAAAGCGGCTGAAGAAGATGCTATTCCTGAACCGGACAGAGTACTCAACCCTGAAGCGGCCATCCGTGAGGATGTGCCAAACGACCCACCACCACAAGATGATGATTTTATTACTGAAGAGAGACATGTTGATACCTCCGGTCCTGTTGACCAGCCCAGAAGCCCCATCCGGATTGAGAAATCCACCAGTCCATCCAAGTCTACTGATAAACTGATGGCCCCAATGCAAACTGGCGAATCCAAGGATGATGAAGTTGTTATTACTGGCATTGGCCATACAGAGCCAAGCAATCCTGTCGCTTTGTCTAAACATACTGCCAAGGAAGAATTTGCTGCCTTTGGCAAGGGCAAGTGGAATGTTGATCTGGCGACTTACGCTGCTCCGAACGCCCAAGACATCCATTCCGGCTATCTGAACCGGCTGTATACCAATCGTGACTATGAAGCCGGTCTAGTTAACATGATGAAAGATAAATATGAGGTAACTTCCATATGCTCTTTCCTGCTTGTATGCTTCAATTCTTGCTGACTCGCCTAGCCCCCAAGGACCGGTTCGTAATCTTCTTTCAAACCGGGATTTACTAATATAAATCTTAATGCCTCGAAATTCGCTGATGTAGCCCCCAAGGGCCGGTTCAACTTAGTGTAGTTAAACCGGGACTTAAGTAATTAATATCGCCGCATCAGAACTTATTTGAACAAATAGCCATTAGCCCCCAAGTGCCAAGTTGAATACTTGTATTGAGCTTGGGACTTTATAATCAAGTGAAATATGAAGATCAAATAGGCATTAGCCCCCAAGCGTCAAGTGCATAACTTGTTATGTGGTTGGTGCTTCAATTCTTGCACTGCTTGCTGAATCATATAACAGTCTGTATGCAGGCTGAGCTGAAGAGAAAAGAGACCCAAATCGCCAATCTCCAAGAAAATCTGAAGTCCCAACAGACTGAAACCTCAAAAGCAAAAGAGGAGTTGACCAGCGCCTTAGGCGTCATGGAATAGCTTAAGAAGGATTTCAAGAAGGAGCGGGGGATTGGGCTACTGAAAAATCCGCTTTAACCAAACGAGCAGAAGACGTCGAGGCTGCACTAAAACCGGTGGTGGATGAACTGACTAGCATAAAGCGGCATGTGCATGCCATGACCGCTGCTATCTTTGGTAAGCCGGTTTGATTTCTGAATTAATTTTGCCGTCTTACAGAGCTGCCGGTTTTTTAACCCTTTGTGATATTTCAGGGACACGCATTGGTCATTTGGGGTCAGATGTGCGGAAGAAATTGAAAGCCGCCTATACGTTGATCGAACAACTATACACTGGTGCACAGCGGATCATCTGTACTGCATCCCACAACAAGCCGGCGCCCACTTTGATTTAGGACACTCTGCATAAACTGTTGGTGCTTCCTGCCCGGGTTGAAGAGCTGAAGAAATCTGCTGCTCGAACCAGTGCGATCAATGCCTTAATCCGGGCAAAAGCTTGGGTGCCGGAGTTTGATCCTATTGAAGCGGCTCATGGCTATCCCAGCTTGAAGGAAGACGGGTCAGAGTTTAGTGAAGCAGATCTGCGGGCAATAAACCGGGAGGTGCGTCCTCTAGCTTGTCAATTGGCTGAAGAAGCAGACTTGTCTCATTATCAAGCCCAATATGACAATCAAAACAAGCGAGTAGCTGGACCAATTCATGAAGCGGAAAATCTTATCCCTCCAATCCGTATGCATACTTACGCTCCCGATATTGAACCGTCGTTGCTGATCCATGATGAAGCTGTCTTTCAAGCATTAATGGCAATCGACTGGACAACTGTTGATTTCCAGCCGCTGGGTAGAGAAACTGAAGTTGAAGCGGCACGGAATGACCCACAACCATCAGGCCAGGCTGGTGACCAAGCTTGAACCGGAAGCCGGTTTAAACTGCTTCTCCTTTGAAAAAAACAATGATCTTGTTTTGGGCACCGTGTTGCCTTGTAATAGGCTAGCCGATACTCTTGATTTTGATATGCCTTCGTGCATAATTACCGCAACTTGTTCTTCCTTTGGGTGATGAACTTTCCAAAGTATTTTTTGCAATATAAAAATCTTAAAGTGCCACCACGGTTGTACCGTCAGGCGGAGTATGATGTCTGCATATGTGAAATCAAAATATCTGAAATGTAAGCATATGATCAAATCTTTGATATACATGATACCTGCCATCGTTGGGCATGAAGTTTGGCTTTAGCCAATCTTGAAACGGAGGTTTCATAAACCCACACTGTTGGAGGAGATAGCAGCTCCTGTATATATATAATGCCGGTTTACCATGTAAACCGTGCCGGGTTATAATAAAGCACCATGTTACTCCGTAATAGGATGTTAAGAAAAAATCAAACCGAGCAAATAGTCTCCGGATTAAAAATGGATCGTGTTCCATCAATTGACAGTGTGAACCAATTTAAAATTTTGTCGGTTTAAAAACGCAACAAAAAGAAAGAAATATCTATCAAAGAAAATTGTGAAGCAAAGGCAATGATAAAACCGTCTGCAAAAATAGGCTTATTTGAGCCGATCAGATGGCGTTACCATGGTCGGACATGACCAAGCTCCCGATAGGTGTAGCTATGATTCAAGTCAGCCAGGTCCCCAAATGAAACCGTGGCATTTATGCCGATCAAGAGGCGTGGCAATGGTTCGGGTTCGACCAAGCCCCCAAGTGATTCTGTGGCCTTAGGCCGATCAAGAGGCGTGACTGGTTCAGACGTGACCAAGTTCCCAAGTGATCTGGTGGCTCTCGCCTATCAAGAGATGTTGCATTGGTTCGGACATGACCAAGCCCCCAAGTGATATAACATGATGATTTTGGAAAGCTAACTCAAGGGGTAAACCGGAGGTCGCTTTAGAACAACTCCGTGTAACCACACATGATGTAAAAGAACAGATACCCCGCTTTAGCTGAGGTTCCGGTTTATTATATTTAATCATAATATATACATCGTTGTAATATGTACATAAGTAGAGCCAATGGCTCAGGTATAGTAAGGCCGAAGATGAGCTATGTTCCACGGCCTGTTGGTCTCTTCCTCTGATGTACGTGAGTCTTTATGCTCTCGAATATCGATCAGATAGTATGACCCGTTGTGCAGATTCTTGCTGACCACGAAAGGTCCCTCCCAAGGTGGGGATAGCTTATGCATATCAGTCTGGTCTTGGATGAGCCGAAGCACCAAATCTCCTTCCTGAAAAGCTCTGGTTCTGACTCGGCGACTGTGATAATGACGAAGATCCTGTTGATAAATCGCCGAGCAGGCGGCTGCTATGTCACGTTCTTCATCCAATAGGTCCAAAGCGTCTTGCCGTGATGTCTCGTTGTCCGCTTCAACATAAGCCGCCACACGAGGTGAATCATGACGGATATCACTTGGGAGAACTGCCTCTGCTCCGTAGACCATGAAGAACGGCGTGTATCCTGTTGATCTGTTGGGTGTAGTATTGATGCTCCATAACACAGATGGTAACTCTTCTACCCAACAACCCGGCGTTCTCTGCAAAGGAACCATAAGTCGGGGCTTGATTCCTCTCAAGATCTCTTGATTAGCCCTTTCTGCTTGACCATTGGACTGTGGGTGTGCCACTGATGAAACGTCCAGCCGGATGTGCTCCCGTTCGCAGAACTCCTTCATGGCACCCTTGGATAAATTGGTACCATTATCTGTGATGATACTGTGTGGAAAGCCAAACCGGAAAATCACTTTTTTGATGAACTGAACCGTCGTGGCCGCGTCACACTTGCTAACAGGTTCTGCTTCCACCCACTTTGTAAACTTGTCAACCGCCACCAGGAGGTGGGTCTTCTTATCTTTGGACCTTTTGAAAGGGCCAACCATATCCAGCCCCCAAGTCGCAAACGGCCAAGTAATTGGAATCATTCTCAATTCTTGAGCCGGCACATGAGCACGTCTTGAAAACTTTTGGCAACCGTCACATCGTCTGACCAGATCCTCCGCATCAGCATGAGCAGTTAACCAATAGAAGCCATGGTGAAACACTTTAGCTACCAAAGATTTTGAACCGGCGTGGTGACCACAATCTCCTTCGTGGATCTCACGCAAAATTTCACAGCCTTCTTCAGGAGACACACAGCGTTGAAACGCCCCTGATACACTACAATGATGCAACTCGCCATTGACAATAGTCATGGACTTGGACCGCCGGATTATCTATCGGGCCAGAATCTCATCATCTGGTAACTCACCCCAGTTCATGTATGCCAGGTAAGGAAGCGTCCAATCCGGAATGATATGAAGAGCTGCCACCAATTGAGCCTCCGGATCAGGAATAGCCAAATCCGCTTCACCAGGGAGCTTGACCGACGGGTTGTGCAGTACATCCAGAAAAACATTGGGCGGGACCAGTTTGCGCTGAGAGCCCAGCCGGCTTAAAGCGTCCGCCGCTTCATTCTTCTGTCGGTCCACGTGGTCCACCTGATAGCCTTTAAAGTTACCTGCAACAATATCCACCTCACGACGATACGCTGCCATGAGTGGGTCCTTGGAATCCCAAGTGCCAGATACTTGCTGAGCCACGAGGTCTGAGTCACCGAAGCACTTAACTCGACTTAGATTCATCTCCTTAGCCATCCGGAGACAATGGAGCAAGGCTTCATACTCAGCTGCATTGTTAGTACAAGGGAACATTAAGCGGAGAACGTAACAAAACTTATCACCTCGCGGGGAAGTTAATACGACTCCAGCCCCCGAGCCTTCCAATTGCCTGGATCCGTCAAAATGGATGGTCCAATATGTGTGATCCGGCTTTTCTTCAGGTGCTTGCAGTTCCGTCCAATCATTGATGAAATCAACAAGTGCTTGAGACTTAACCGCCGTCCGAGGCACATACTTCAATCCGTGCGGCCCAAGCTCTATAGCCCACTTGGCAATCCGGCCAGTCGCTTCCCGGTTCTGGATGATATCCCCCAAAGGAGCAGAACTGACCACCGTAATTGGGTGCCCTTGGAAGTATTGCTTAAGCTTCCAGCTTGCCATAAAAACTCCGTACACCAGCTTCTGCCAATGCGGATACCTTTGCTTGGACTCAATGAGTACCTCGCTGATATAATAGACCGGACGTTGAACCGGATGCTCCTTACCTGCCTCCTTTCGCTCCACCACAATAGCCACGCTGACCGCACGAGCATTAGCAGCAACATATAGCAGTAACGACTCCTTGTCAATGGGAGCGGCGAGCACAGGTGGATTGATCAATTGCTGCTTTAAGTCCTCAAATGCTTCATCAGCAACGGAACTCCAGACAAATTGATCCGTCTTCTTCAACATCTGAGGGATTGCCTTCTCACCAAGGCGGCTGATAAACCGTCTTAACGCGGCAATCCGGCCTGTCAGGCGTTGAACATCATTAATACACTTTGGTTTAGCCAGGGAGGTGATGGCTGTGATCTTCTCCGGATTAGCCTCAATTTCCCTGTTGGACACCAGAAAACCCAATAACTTGCCTGCCGGTACACCAAAGACACACTTGGCCGGATTAAGCATCATCTTGTACGTCCTCAGGTTATCAAAGGTTTCCTTCAAGTTGTCAACCAAAGTCTCCTTCTCCCTGGACTTAACCACGATATCATCCACGTAAGCGTGTACATTACGGCCAATTTGCTTGTGAAGACAATTTTGTACACACCGTTGATAAGTTTCCTGGGCACTCTTGAGCCCAAAGGGCATAGACACATAGCAGAAGGCTCCAAAGGGAGTTATGAATGCCGTCTTCTCCTGGTCCTTAACTGCCATTTTGATATGATGATAGCCAGAATATGCATCCAAAAAACTTAAACGCTCGCAACCCGCCGTAGCATCAATAATTTGATCAATATGGGGGAGGGCAAAAGGATCTGCTGGACAAGCCTTATTAAGATCTGTATAATCCACACACATGCGCCAGGTGCCGTTTTTCTTAAGGACCAGCACCGAATTGGCAAACCACTCAGGGTGAAAAACTTCAACAATAAAGCCAGCCGCTAAGAGCCTGGCTACCTCTTCTCCTATCGCCTTGCGTCTTTCTTTGTTAAACCGGCGAAGAAACTGTTTCACCGGTTTGTATTTAGGATCCACATTAAGGGTGTGCTCAGCGAGTTGCCTCGGTACACCTGGCATGTCAGAGGGCTTCCATGCAAAAATGTCCCGATTCTCACGGATGAACTCGATGAGCGCGCTTTCCTATTTCGGATCCAAGTTGGCACTGATGCTGAACTGCTTGGACGAATCACCAGGTACGAAGTCAACAAGCTTAGTTTCTGCTGCCGATTTGAACTTCAGGGCCAGATCATGCTCCGTAGTTGGCTTCTTTAATGGAGTCATGTCCGCCGGATCAACATTGTCCTTATAATACTTCAGCTCCTCGGTGGCACAAACCGACTCTGCGTAGGCCGCATCTCCTTCCTCGCACTCCAAAGCGATTTTACGGCTTCCGTGAACCGTTATTGTCCCCTTGTGACCCGGCATTTTGAGCTGCAAATACACATAACAGGGCCGTGTCATAAACTTGGCGTAGTCCGGTCGCCCAAACAGGGTGTGATATGGACTTTGGATTTTCACCACTTCAAATGTCAATGTTTCCGACCTGGAATCATGATCATCTCCAAAGGCCACTTCCAGAGCTATCTTACCAACAGGATATGCTAACTTGCCAGGTACCACACCGTGGAACACCGTATTAGACGGTTTGAGATTTTTATCTGTTAGTCCCATACGACAGAAGGTCTCATAGTACAAGATATTAATGCTGCTCCCTCCATCCATGAGCACTTTGGTGAACTTGTAACCTTCCACCTAAGGCGCCACCACCAGAGCCAACTGACCCGAATTATCAACCTGGGGAGGGTGATCCTCTCTGTTCCATATGATTGGCTGTTCAAACCAGCGTAAATAACGGGGCACGGCCGGTTCAACAGAGTTGACTGCCCGCCTCTGAACCTTCCGGTCTCGCTTGTCCAAGCTAGTGTGAAGACATGGTACTGCCCACTATTCAACTGCTTTGGGTTGCTCTGGTAACCTGACTGTTGCTGCTGCTGGTTGTAACCACCCTGGTTGTTCTGATTATTTTGATTATTATGTCCGCTCGAATTACCATTAAATCCTGAACTGGAATTTCCTCCACCGTAACCCGGCCCGGATCCTGAGCCACTGCCGGAGCCGTGATCATACCGAAAAGCATTAGAATTCTTGAACTCCTGCATAATGAAGCAATCCTTCCAAAGGTGGTTTCTGGCACCTCCTTCGTCCCATGTCTTGGACAGGGCTGGCTTAGTAGATAATTTAGGCGGTCAGGGTTAGGGTTGGGTGCCCCACTGCGATTTGGCGGTTTACCCCTGCGTCGCTGGCCCTTGTCCTGCGCGTTGGTATTAGCCATAAAGTCCATGTTACCATCCGCTTTACGCTTGCCTCCACCACCATTGCCTGTCAAGTGATGCTGCTGACCTTTGGAGTTGTTGTTCCTCTTTCCCTTCCCTGCCTTGTCATCATTAGATTCGGGATCCTTGGTACTATCAGAATCAGCATACTTTACCAAAGCAGCCATGAGGGTCCCCATGTCAGTGCAATGGCGCTTCATTCATCCCAACTTCAGCTTTAGGGACCCAAACCGGCAGTTGCCTTCTAGGGTTAAGACTGCGGTGTCAGCGTTGATGCGGTCTGATGAATGCAACACTTGTGAGACCCGGCGCACCCAATGAGTCGTCGATTCTCCTTCCTCCTGGACACAGGCAGCTAAGTCTACTATCGACATGGGCTTATTACATGTATCCTTGAAATTACTGATAAACCGGGCTCGTAATTGGGCCCATGAACTGATAGAATTGGCCGGTAAGCTTTTTAACCATGTGCGGGCCGTTCCTTCAAGCATCATGGTGAAGTACTTCGCACATTCCGCATCATCCACATCAAGCATCTCCATGGCCATCTCATAGCTCTCCACCCATGTCTCTGGGGGTTGATCTGCCGTGTAATTTGGTACCTTGTGCGGGCCCTTGAAATCCTTGGGCAGGCGCACATTGCGTAAAGCGGGGACAAGGCAAGGCACCCCCAAAGAGCTAGAAGTAACACCGGGTTCGACCGAAATAGTTGGACGAACCGGCGTAAGCTGCCGAGCCTGATACTGTGCGGCTAACTCGGCCTCCCTGCGTGCTCGGGCCCGGTCCACCACTTCCTGAGCGTTATCAGCACCACCCGCCGGGTTGTTGCTGCGGGGTGCTCCACGTCGTTCATTACTTGACACTGCTGGTTCATCCATACGCCTGCTATAGCTCCATCTTGGATGAGGGGTCGAGTGGATCCGGTCGCGGCTGTAGGAGTACGCTTCCTGTTGGACCAAAGCTTTCCTAAGAAGCTCCTTGACCCGTCGTGTCTCTACCGCCTATGGCGAGTCACCTTCAATTGGAATGGCCTCCAGCCGTGCAGCAGCGGCAACGAGATTGTCCATTGGGTTGGAGTAGTGACCCAGAGGTGTTGAAATAGCCTGAGGTATAACTGTGTTTTGACGAGTGTCGGTGTCAAAACCGACGGATCTCGGGTAGGGGGTCCCGAACTGTGCGTCAAGGCCGGATGGTAACAGGAGACAGGGGACACTTTGTTTTACCCAGGTTCGGGCCCTCTCGATGGAGGTAATACCCTACTCCTGCTTGATTAATATTGATGATATGGGTAGTACAAGAGTAGATCTACCACGAGATCAAGGAGGCTAAACCCTAGAAGCTAGCCTATGGTATGATTGTTGTGTATGGAGTTGATTGCCTACGGACTACAACCCTCCGGTTTATATAGACACCGGATAGGGTTAGGGTTACACAGAGTCGGTTACAATGGTAGGAGATCTTGAATATCCGCATCGCCAAGCTTGCCTTCCACGCCAAGGGAAGTCCCATCCGGACACGGGACGAAGTCTTCAATCTTGTATCTTCATAGTCCAGGAGTCCGGCTGAAGGTATAGTCCGGCTACCCGAACACCCCCTAATCCAGGACTCCCTCAGTAGCCCCCGAACCAGGCTTCAATGACGATGAGTCCGGCGCACGGATTTGTTCGGCATTACAAGGCGGGTTCTTCTCCAAATCTTGTGTACCTGTAGGAATAATGTCCGATTTTTGTAATGTAGTCCTCCTCGGCTTCCATGCCCAATAATGGACGTCTTCCACGTGTTCAAACAAATGCGAAAAGCCGGGGCGTTTTTACATCCACACCCCTAGCTGTATAAACGAGCCGCCTATTTAACGGGATGGGGATTTAGGTCCAAACCACATCTTCTCCTTTCCGCGAGTTATCATCAGAGCGCTTCCAGCCAAGGTCCATTCCAACATGACCAGCCGTCGCAGCTCCTCCCCTCGCCCCTCCGGTCCCAAACTCGGGGACTGGGAGAGTTGCACCATCCTGCATAGCAAGTTAGCATCACTTCAGGCCAAGGGATTCCTCCCTCAGGCATACATGGTCCCGGTCCGAGCCGGTCTCGCCACCTACAATGGCGGAAAACAAGCGGAGAGCACCCCCAATCCTTCTAAAGGAGAGCGGGTGTGCCTCATCCCCTATCTAATAAGGGGACTGGGATTTCCAATTCACCCATTTCTCCGCGGGCTTCTGGAGTTCTACGGCCTCCAACTGCACAATCTCACGCCCGCCTCCGTATTGCACATTGCGGGTTTCGTCGCCCTTTGCGAGCTATTTTTAGGCGTTGAGGCTCATTTCGCGCTGTGGAAGAGGTTATTCTGCCTGGTGCCCCGTTCTAAAAAGGGGTCTATATATCAAGTGGGTGGAGCCGAAGTATGGCGCATCGCCGGGACCGGATACCTATCCGGAACCCCAAAGAAGTCGTTTGAGGACTGGCCTTCGGAATGGTTTTACATAGATGACGTCCTGCTACCGGACCCTATCCGGGTCGGTCTCCCTGAGTTCAACAGTGCTCCGTTGAAGAAACACTTGAGCTGGCGTCCGCGGAGCTCTCAGAGAGAAAGTGACAGAGACGTCCTTTACCTGATGGGCCGGATAAGACTGTTGGATCATTCCGGACTAACCATGATTGGAGTCATGGCCGCATGCATTATGCGGGGGGTGCAGCCGCTTCAATATAGAGGCCACCCCATGTGGGATTTTAACGGGGAAGATGACGCCACACGTTACGGTCGTAAGGGGCCGGCCTCAGCCGCCGCCTTAGTAAAGATCTTATCCTCTTTGTATAAGGGAGAAAAGGAGGAATTCCTCCCCGTCAACCCGCAGGCCGGATTCAGTATGTACGATCCTCCGAGTTGGGTAAGTGAACAATTGCGCTTGCCCGTTTGTTTTATACTCCCATGGTTAGATAGGTAGTCTAACGACTTCAATGCAGGAATTGCGACATGAGGTAAAGGATTTAAGCAGCCGTCCTCCACAGCCCGAGGACCCCGAACGGTCCCTCAATCCGGACTCCGAAGAGGATCCGGACATATCGGTGGAGCTTATCAACGGGGTGTTCCATCAGTTAAGCAAGGACAATACCTTGGTAGCCATCACGGCCGATTACCCAGGGTTAATTCCGGCCTCCCAGGTGACAGAAACCGGAGTTTCATTCCCTTGAGAGAGATTGCACTCTCGCGTATTCCGGTGTTTCTGACGACAATCGTGTTTTGCAGGGGAGTTTTGCGAGGCAGGAGGCCGAACCTGCGGTGGCTAGCCAACGAGGGGCCGCAGGGCCCCGTGGGGCAAAAAGGAACGAAGTCCGGACTGAGATGCCGGCACAAAGGTATAGTGCACCCTCTATTTCCCTGGAGTTATTCTATCAGGGCATATTAACGTTCGTGCTATCTTCAGAATGAAGAGACCTCGCCGGACTATATCCGAAGAGGTTGCCAATCACGCCTCCACCAGCCAGGCTCCAACGTCTGGCCAGGAAGCGGAGGCGAGCACAAGGCGTGCACTGGACGCTCCTTCGACAAAGGATGCGGACAGGCTGTCTGCCACAAATTCTAAAGTGGAGAGTGCCATGAACCACAGGCGTCACCGGACAGTTCTACGCGACGCTTGTTTCTCCCAAGAGGCTTTAGATGTCTTTAATTCGGGAGATGCGTACATCCGTGCCGCTCAAAATGGTTTAGCCAGAGCCACGGAGCAGTATGTAAAAGACATACGGGTAAGAAAATTTTGGTCAAATATATATATACCAGTAGCCCCCGAGACTTAAAACAGTTAGAGCAACTGATTTAAGGATCATTTAATATGCAGGTTCTTACAGAGAAGAATATTGTACTGTCCCAGGAGCTAGAAAAGTGCAAGGCCCAACTAGAGGCCGCACTAGCCGCAGCAGGGGAGCCCAAAGAGACCCCCTCAGGTAAGATACACTTCGAAAGATTAGTATTGTGCGGTGTGGGTGCAAATCTGACAAGTCATATTGCAGATGGCGCCGGACTCGATCCGGACAAGCAACAACTCTTACGCCGGCTAAAGGCCGGTGAGAGTATGTTGACAAAGGTGAGGCGAGAGAAGAATGATCTTCAAGATGCCAACACCAAGCTATACGTCGAACTTAAAGATGTTCGTGGCCAGCTATCGGACTCCACGAAGGAGAATCAGCGGCTTCGACGTGGCATTTTTAGTAAGTGCTTGAATGAACTTTGAAAAAAGAGTTCGGCGAGGAAGTCGACTAACAGAGTAATGTCTGTAGGTATGCTCACAGGTCGTCCTGCAGAGGAGATGCCCGGTTCTATGGGTGACCTTCTTCCCGAACTCATGCAACTGCACAAGCGAATTCGGCAGGCGATGCGAGGTGTTGCCCAAGCCTTATGGCCTGCCCACTCCATGCCCGAGGGCCTTGGAGAGCTTGCGGAGAAGCTGAAGGGAGCTCGGCGGCACTTCCGGTTGTGGAAGATATCGTCCTGCCAACAAGGCGCTAGGGAAGCCTGGGCCATGGTGAAGACCCGTTTTACGAAGTCTGACCCAAACCACATGGCTGAGGTCGGACCAGTGGGGCCTGACGGGAAGGAGATCCCTATGAGCTTAGTATACGGCCAAGTAGAGTTGGCCGCAGTATTCCCAGCAGGACTGTAAATTAGACAGCCTGTTAGATGGTATAGAAGAGGAATACAATCAGTCAGAATGACTATGTAATTTTGAATTGACATGTGTAATGCCTTCTAGCCGGATTGTAGATCGTTTGTCGTTGCCGACCTTTTCGCTTCAACCTCGGGACCTGACGGTCCGGAGTGTGTCCGAATACCATAGCGGTTATATAAGAACCGTGGTATGCGTGGAGACCAGGCGTAGGGGTCATTAGTGCTTTATCAGACAAGTGCCCAACTAGTTATGTTATATTACATGGTTAGTAAGAAACATCTTCCAGAGAGAATAGTTCCGTTAGGGGTTCCTTTCGCTGGGAGGCATGCCCTAAAGTGCATGTCCGGACTGCGTAAAAAGACGCAGAAAAAAGCATCTGGGGGCGCATAAAATGAGTAAAAAGATCATCTTTTATCTCACCGACCGAATATTCCCTTAAGAACGCTAGCTTTCGGCTTCACCCAGTCTGAGGTACACATCCGGCTGACCCGGCAGTAACAATCGCAGAGGTGCTCCCTTTACCGCCTAGCCGAACAATCGGGAACGTAGGGGTAAGCACAGGAGCTAGGCAACCCAGCTTGGCCAAAACTTAAGTCATATCGATGCATATAATGGTGAAGAAAAAGGTACATGCGGAAGTTTGACGCATGTGTTGGGCATGAAGCCCGTATAAATAAGCTTCTGTTAAAGAAGCCCCCAGGTTTAATGAGCGCGAGTGGCGCGTCACTAGATAAGCCTTTAAGGGCTATAAAAGAAAAGAGGGGAAGGAGAGAAATGTAAGATAGAAAAATGCAAAAAATGGACAAAGGAAGGAGACGAACACAGAGTCCGGCGCTAGGCGTAGAATCTTCGGAGACGGGTGGCGTTCCACGGGTTCGGCTCGAGTCGGTTATCCGACGTATCTCGCAGGCGGTATGCCCCGCCAGTCAGGACTTGGTCGATTATGAATGGACCTTCCCACTTGGCCTTGAGTTTGTCCTTTTTCTTATCCGGCAGGCGTAGAACTAGTTCGCCAACATTGTAATTTTTGGCCCATACTTCTCTGCTTTGATATCTTCGGGCCTGCTATTGATAAAATGCGGAACGGGCTTTTGCCACGTCACGCTCCTCCTCTAGGGCATCCAAGTTGTCCTGCCGATCGAGCTCGGCTTCTCTTTCTTCGTACATGCGCACTCTAGGTGAGTCATGAATTATGTCGCATGGCAGAACTGCCTCTGCGCCGTACACCATAAAAATGGTGTGTATCCGGTGGTGCGATTTGGCGTGGTCCGCAGCCCCCATAGCATGGAGTCGAGCTCCTCTACCTAGTGCGTGTTAGATTCCTTGTGGGACCGCACCAGTCTAGGTTTAATGCCGCTCATGATAAGACCATTTGCACGTTCGACCTGGCCGTTGGTTTGTGGGTGATAGACGGAAGCATAGTCGAGCTTGATGCCCATGTTTTTGCACCAGAGTTTTACCTCGTCGGCGGTAAAGTTTGTACCGTTATCAGTTATGATGCTGTGGGGGACGCCATAACGGTGTACAACCCCGGATATGAAGTCTATCACAGGTCCGGATTCGGCCGTTTTAACAGGCTTGGCTTCTATCCATTTGGTGAACTTATCCACCATGACCAGTAAGTATTTTTTCCTATCGGTCCCACCTTTAAGGGGTCCGACCATGTCAAGCCCCCAGACCACGAAAGGCCAGGTGATGGGTATAGTTTGGAGTGCGGTGGGTGGCATATGGCTTTGGTTGGCAAAAAGTTGGCAACCAGCGCATCGTTGGACTAAGTCCTGAGCGTCTGCCTCGGCCGTCGGCCAATAAAAGCCTGTACGGAAAGCCTTGCTAACTAGGGACCGAGCAGCAGCGTGGTGACCACCGAGTCCGGCATGAATTTCAGCCAGAAGGTTCCGCCCTTCCTCTTCGGAGATGCACCTTTGAAGGACTCCGGTAGTGCTTTTCTTATAAAGCTCTCCCTCGTGGACTCTATAGGCTTTAGATCGCCGCACTATGCGGCGGGCCTCGTTTTGGTCCTCCGGGAGTTCCTGCCTAGTAAGGTAGGCTAGGAATGGTTCTGTCCATGGGGCGATGACCGCCATTAATAGGTGGGCTGAAGGTGTAATTTCATTGGCAGAGCCTCCAATTGTGTCAGATTGTTCAGCGTCGAGTGGTGCGGCTGGGTCCGGGCTGTTATTTGTGGGTTCCCCCTCCCATGCTACGAATGGTTTGAACAATCTTTCCAAAAAGATGTTGGGGGACTGCATCGCGTTTTGCTCCGATGCGTGCCAGGACGTCAGATGCTTGATTGTTTTCTCGGGCTATATGGTGAAACTCCAGCCCTTCGAACCGAGCTGACATTTTTAGGACGGCGTTGCGGTAAGCTGCCATTTTTGGGTCCTTGGCATCAAAGTCTCCATTTATTTGGGATATCGCGAGGTTTGAATCCCCGAGTACCTCTAGGCGCTGGATACCCATGGATACTGCTATCCGAAGACCATGTAGGAGGGCCTCATATTCGGCTGCATTGTTGGAATCCATGTACATGATCTGGAGCACATATTGGATTGTGTCTCCTGTGGGGGACGTCAGGACGATGCCAGCCCCCAGTCCGGCCAAAATTTTGGAGCTGTCGAAATGCATAATCCAGTTTGAATATGTGTCGTACTCTTTAGGGAGCTCGGCCTCCATCCATTCTGCGACGAAGTCGGCCAAAACTTGCGATTTAATAGCTCGCCGTGGCTTATAGGTTATATCGAACGGGAGAAGCTCGATGGCCCATTTTGCAATCCGGCCCGTTGCGTCGCGGTTGTTGATAATATCGTTGAGTGATACTTCCGAGGCTACTGTTATGGAACACTCTTGAAAGTATTGTCGTAGCTTCCAGGATGCCATGAATACCGCGTATGCAATTTTTTGATAATGCGGGTACCGTGATTTGCATGGAGTGAGGACAGTGGATACGTAGTAGACTGGCCTTTGAAGGGGGAATTTGTGTCCGTCCGTTTCCCGCTTGACAACGAGCACTGTGCTGACAACTTGATGTGTTGCTGCAATGTACAATAACATTGGTTCGCCGGTGTTCGGCATGGCCAGGACTGGGTTTGTTGCCAATATGGCTTTTATTTCATCAAGTCCGGCTGTGGTGGCCTCCGTCCACTCGAAGTGTTCGGTGCGCCGAAGGAGGCGATAGAGGGGTAGTGCCTTTTCTCCCAAGCGGGAGATGAAGCGGCTTAAAGCCGCCACGCATCCAGTTAATTTTTGTATTTGTTTGAGGTCCTTTGGGATATCCAATTGTGACAAAGCTCGGATCTTGGCTGGATTAGCTTCAATTCCTCTACCGGATACAATGAAGCCCAAGAGCTTTCCGGCTGGAACGCCGAAGACGCATTTTTCCGGGTTGAGCTTGATGTCGTATTTTCGGAGGTTATCGAAAGTAAGCCTCAAGTCGTTTATTAGAGATTCTACATGTCTTGATTTGATGACCACATCATCCATGTACGCCTCCACTGTTTTGCCAATTTGATTTGCTAGGCATGTCTGGATCATGCGCTGATATGTTGCGCCGGCGTTTTTCAGCCCGAAGGGCATTGTGTTGAAGCAGAATGGGCCGTATGGTGTGATGAATGCTGTTGCAGCTTGGTCTGATTCTGCCATCTTGATTTGATGGTAACCGGAGTATGCGTCGAGAAAACACAACGAGTTGTGTCCTGCGGTGGCATCGATAATTTGATCGATAAGGGGGAGGGGGAAGGGATCCTTTGGGCAAGCCTTGTTAAGGTCTTTAAAATCGACGCACAGGCGCCAGGATTTGTCCTTCTTTGGTACCATCACCAGGTTTGCTAGCCAGTCCGGATGTTTTATGTCTCTAATGAATCCGGCCTCCAATAGCTTGGCTAGCTCCTCTCCCATAGCCTGTCTCTTGGGTTTGGAAAAACTCCGAAGGGCTTGTTTGACAGGTTTGAATCCTTTTAGGATATTTAAGCTGTGTTCGGCCAGCCTGCGTGGGATCCCTGGCATGTCTGAAGGGTGCCAGGAGAAAATGTCCCAGTTCTCTCGTAGGAACTCTCGCAGTGCGGCATCTACATCACGGTTCAGTCGTGCCCCAATGGAAGCTGTTTTATTGGGGTCCGTTGGATGGACCTGGAATTTGACTATTTCGTCAGCTGGCTTGAAGGATGTGGATTTGGATCTCTTGTCGAGTATCACATCATCCCTGTTAACCATGGAGCGTAGCGCAGTCAGTTCCTCGGCCGCTAAGGCTTCGGATAGTGCCTCAAGGGCTAATGCGGCCGTCTTGTTTTCGGCGCGGAGTGCTATGTCCAGATCACTAGCTAGAGTGATAATTCCATTTGGCCCGGGCATCTTAAGCTTCATGTACCTGTAATGGGGTATTGCTTGGAAGATTGTGAATGCTTCCTGCCCTAGTAAAGCGTGATGTCCGCTCTTAAATGGGCCACCTCAAACGTGACTTCTTCGGACCTATAATTATCCCGCGTGCCGAACACCACATCTAGTGTGATTTTTCCTGTGCAGCGCGCTTCCCGACTGGGGATTATTCCTCTAAAGGTTGTGCTGCTTCGCTCGATGCGGTTCCAATCTATTTCCATTTTTTGAAGGGTTTCCTCATAAATGAGGTTCAGTCTGCTGCCTCCATCCATGAGCACCTTGGTGAGGCGAAAGCTATCCACTATGGGACTGAGGACCAATGCGGCTGGTGCTCGGGCTGTTCGGAATCTAGGTTCATCACTTGCGTTAAAGGTAATGGTAGTGTCGCTCCATGGATTTATTGTTGCAACTTGATAGACTTCGGCGAGGCTGCGGAGTGTTCTTTTTCGCATATTGTTTGATGCGAAAGTCTCGAAGACTGTGAGAACGGTACTGGTGTCCTCTGGCTGGCTTTCTGCGGCCTCCAGTATTAAGAGGTCCTCGCCGATTTTGGCCACCTGCCGGAGTATCCAACATGCTCTAAGGCTGTGAGTTGGTGTGGCGTCCTCTGTACTGTGAATTCTACAGGGTCCATCAAGCCACCTTTCCAGTACGGTTCCATGCCCTGTAGAGGGTTTTGGCTTTTTGGTGTTTATCCCGGGTGTCCTATGATGATGCACCCTCTTAGTTCGGACGGGATTACTATTCAAGGCCGGATTGTCCCAAAATTTTATTTCGGTTTTCCAGGCGCTTTCCATCGCACAGTATTTTTGTACTATGGACGCCAAGTCAGCGAAGCGTGTAATATCATGATGACTTACGGCGTTAAGGATTCCCTCGTCCGTGCAATTACTGCAAAAAATAGAGATTGCGTCTCCCTCGCGGCAATCCTTTATCCTGTTCATAACCAGGAGGAATCTGGCCCAGTAATGATGTACTGTTTCCTCGGGCCTCTGCCTGATTTGGGAGAGAACGCTTATGTTCGGGTGGGCGGGTGTCGTTGAATCTGAAGCCTCACCCAATCCTAGATTCGGAGGCCGAAGAGTTTCCGAACTCTGAAGTTCGGGTTCTTGGACGTTGTCCAACGAATCTAGCCCGTTGCCTGGTCCTAAGGTCAGGTCTTGAGTTACATCCTCCTCTCCGCGGGTATCCGGCTTGGAGGAGTCGGGAATTCGGACGTAGCTAGTCCTTAAAATAGATGAAGGGTCGTCGCACTGTGCCTCTACCACGGCAACGTGGTGGGTGACTTGGGGAGAGTTAATTTCTATTGGATCGGGTTTAAGCCCAACCTGGTCATAATCCATAGTGACCCCCAGGGTGGCGATGCGATCCAAGAGCTCGTTTATGGAAGAGAGCTCCATTGTATCTAGCTGCTCGACGAGCTCCGAGCTGACGTGCAGGTTGCTTTTGATGACCCGAGAGGTCATCGTCGGCGCAATAGCCGAACAGGCGGTCATGAGAAAACTACCTAACCAGAGGGTTTGGCCGATAGCCAGGGCTCCCTCAGCAACGGCGCCGTCTTTAAAGACGGGAGAAGGCATCCTTCCTGATTGTGACGGCACAGAGGAACTCTCAATGAAAGCACCAATGTTGGTGTCAAAACCGGCGGATCTCGGGTAGGGGGTCCCGAACTGTGCATCAAGGACGGATGGTAACAGGAGACAGGGGACACTTTGTTTTACCCAGGTTAGGGCCCTCTTGATGGAGGTAATACCCTACTCCTGCTTGATTAATATTGATGATATGGGTAGTACAAGAGTAGATCTACCACGAGATCAAGGAGGCTAAAACCTAGAAGCTAGCCTATGGTATGATTGTTGTGTATGGAGTTGATTGCCTACGGACTACAACCCTCCGGTTTATATAGACACCGGATAGGGTTAGGGTTACATAGAGTCGGTTACAATGGTAGGAGATCTTGAATATCTGCATCGCCAAGCTTGCCTTCCACGCCAAGGAAAGTCCCATCTGGACACGGGACGAAGTCTTCAATCTTGTATCTTCATAGTCCAGGAGTCCGGCTGAAGGTATAGTCCGGCTACCCGAACACCCCCTAATCCAGGACTCCCTCAACGAGGCGGATTCATCGGACGGGGCTGAACCGGCGCACCGGTCCCCGGAGCTTCCGGCTGGTTTCCCTCCAGCGGATTGCTAGTTCCTGCTCCTGGGGTGTTGAAAAGGTCTCTGGCCTTGAAAGCCAAAGGCAAACGGGATCGGTACTTCCTCTTCATGACTTCATGCGACGCGTTCTGGTCCAACATGAGCCTGTAGGCTTGTGCGTCTAAAGCGGCCCGCTCCGTGGTCATCCTGGCACTCTCAGCTGCCAGGTCCGCCTTGGCCTGGGTGATCTGTTCCTTCACCTTCGCAATCTCCGCGTTGTGGACTTCCTGATCCGCCGGATTAGCTTCTGCCATAAGCACAGCCAATGCATCAAATAGATCTGATAGAACTTGAGCCGGCGGGCGTGCAGAGCTTCCTGCCCCGGCAGTTGTCCCCGCTACTGAACCGGAGGTTATTGGCGCAGTGGTCGATGAATGAAGCGCTGCTTGTGTGCCGGCCATGAATATTCCAACTCGGTTGGGCAGATCAGAGGGGTCCGAAATACTGTCGCCATCGGAACAGCCCCCAATCCGGCCATCTTGTAGCTGATATAGAGATTCGGTTTCTCCGGTTGATGACTCGTTGCCGGAATAAACGACGGTCTCGCCGCGAGATTCTGATCCATCCTCGTAACTTGCTCCATGGATGACTCCCACGAAGGCACGCTTCACGGCCGGTTTAACCCGGGCGGACCGCGCACGCTGAGCCGTTTCGACGAGGTCGGTGCAGATGTCCGGCTCAGGGCCCGGTTCACCGATCTTGCCAATGAAAACGTGTATGCCACCAAAGGGGACCCGGTACCCGTACTCAACTGAGCCAGCCTCGGGGCCCCAGCTTGCATCATCGATGTAGAACTTGCTGCGACGACTCTTAGTCATCCGGCCCATAGCATAGCCCTTGAGTCCTTCAAAGCGGCCCTCCAAGAACTTGAAACAATCGTGCGATAGCCCCACGGTGGGCGCCAACTGTCGTGGTTTTGTCACGGCAGATGTCCTAGAGAAAGGACTTAGTCGTGGAGCCATCACGACGGGTTAGCTTGAAGGGGTTAAAGCGGACACAGGGACGCAAGAGAGTTTATACTAGTTCAGCCCCTTCGATGAAGGTAAAAGCCTACGTCTAGCTGTGATGGAATTGATGGGGTTTCGATGACTAGGGAGCAAACAAGCTTCGCCTAAGTCTCGAGTTGTTGTCTGTTGTCCTTGAACCACCGCCGAGTCGTCCCCTTATATACACGGGTGACGCTCATCGGTCCACAGAGTCCCAATACCGGCTCATAGATGTGTCCGGTTTGGTCTCTATTTATTCCTAACTTATAATACAAGTTAAATACCAACGCCGGTTTACGGCTACAGGCCTTGAACCGACTATGGGCCTTGAGCTCTCATCTGCCTTCTTGGGCTTTAACATAATTAACTACTGATGAAGTTAACCCGGCCCAGATAGGCCGGTTTACGCCCAGTAGTAATATCCCCAACATATTGCGTACGAGTCATTGAATATGACTGCTCCTTAGTGTCCCCTACATGTACTCCCCCTATGTGTATGACCATTCCTGAGTCTCACTTGTACTTATCTCTATTTTCTTGCATGACACGTAGACATGATGCACATAGAGGAATTTTGTTGCTGCACGTTGTTACGTAGTACTGTACTACTAGTACCTACTCCCTCCTTCCGGTTCACTACTGGTACTCCCTCTGTCCTGGCTTATTGGTCCCCTTTGTACTCAATTCATGGGCTTGTTTTCCTCAAGAAATTTTCTTTACCAACGTATTAATATCAGGAATATATGCGTGAACAACGAATGATTAAACATTGCATGCAACATTTTGACAAAGCATTGACTTATGAACATGTGAATGTGAGGGACTACAACCTCGTGCATGCATGCAACAGTCACATGTACACATGGACGCAAAAATGCGCGCGACGCCCTAATGCATGCATGTCCGAGCACACGATGGAACACACACGTTCATGCTCAAGTGCTCAACCTACACGCGCATGCACACACATACTCAGCCAGGGTGAGCTAGTGACCGTATAAACACCGGAAAATGTATATATTGAGCGCAATGAGCGTATTATGAAGTCCACTGACCGTATTTTTACAAATATACAGTGTCAGACAGTGTATTTATCTCGTTTGAAATTAATCCATATTAACTGGGAAGGAGGCAGTATGGACTAGCATTACTTTGCTGTGTCCCGTCAACTTGCCGAATGAGGAGAAGCTTGCAGGACGGGAGAAGCTTGCGGCGGTGGCTCGCAGGACAAGGAGAAACTTTTTACTAATGCAAGCTCTCCCTCGCTCAGGCGGTGGACGTGCAACAGTTAATTCGGTGTCAAATTGCCAGAAGCATACACTATACTAGTATTATTATTGTTCAACTTCCCGAATAGGTGAACAACCAAGCGCAAAGTTTACTAGTACTAGTACTACTACTTGTTGGGGAACGTAATAATTTCAAATTTTTCCTACGCACACGCAAGATCATGGTGATGCATAGCAACGAGAGGGGAGAGTGTTGTCCATGTACCCTCATAGACCGTTAAGCGGAAGCGTTATGACAACGCGATTGATGTAGTCGTACGTCTTCACGATCAACCGATCCTCAGTACTGGACGTACGGCACCTCCATGTTCAGCACACGTTCAGCTCGGTGACGTCCCGCGAACTTACGATCTAGTAGAGGTCGACGGAGATTTTTGTCAGCACGACGGCGTGGTGACGATGTTGATGAAGCTACCATCGCAGGGCTTCACCTAAGCACCGCTACAGTATGACCGAGGTGGATTATGGTGGAGGGGGCACCGCACACGGCTGGGAGAGATCAATGATCAACTTGTGTGTCCTAGGGTGCCCCATGCCCCCGTATATAAAGGAGAAAGCGGGGGAGGCCAGCCGGCCCTCCTAGGGCGCGCCAGGAGGAGGAGTCCTCCTCCTAGTAGGAGTAGGACTCCCCTTTCCTACTCCTACTAGGAGGAGGAAAGGAAGGAGGAGAGGAAGAAGGAAGGAGAGGGAGGAAATGAGGAAAGGGGGGTCGGCCCCCTAGTCCAATTCGGTTTGGGCTAGGGGGGCCGCGCGCCTTGCCTCCTCTCTTCCACCACTTCGCCCATGAGGCCCAATACTTCTTCCCCGTATTCCCGTAACTCCCCGGTACTCCGAAAAATACCCGAATCACTCGGAACCTTTCCGATGTCCGAATATAGTCATCCAATATATCGATCTTTACGTCTCGATCATTTTGAGATTCCTAGTGATGTCCCTGATCTCATCCGGGACTCCGAACTACCTTCGGTACATCAAATCACATAAACTCATAATACCGATCGTCACATAACTTTAAGCATGCAGACCCTACGAGTTCGAGAACTATGTAGACATGACCGAGACACGTCTCTGGTCAATAACCAATAGCGGAACCTGGATGCTCATATTGGTTCCTACATATTCTATGAAGATCTTTATCGGTCAAACCGCATAACAACATACGTTGTTCCCTTTGTCATCGGTACGTTACTTGTTGGGGAACGTAGTAATTTCAAAATTTTCCCTACGCACACACAGGATCATGGTGATGCATAACAACGAGAGGGTAGAGTGTGTCCACCTACCCTCGTAGACCGAATGTGGAAGCGTTAGCACAACGCGGTTGATGTAGTCGTACGTCTTCACGATCCGACCGATCCAAGTACCGAACGCACGGCACCTCCAAGTTCTGCACATGTTCAACTCGATGACGTCCCACGACCTCTGATCCAGCAAAGCTTCACAAGAGAGTTTCGTCAGCACGATGGCGTGGTGACGGTGATGATGATGCTACCAACGCAGGGCTTCATCTAAGCACCGTTACGATATGACGGAGGGGGGCACCGCACACGGCTAAGACATCAATGATCAATTGTTGTCTCCAAGGGGTGCCCCCCTCCCCATATATAAAGGAGTGGAGGAGGGGGAGGGCCGACCCTCTCTATGGCGCGCCCTAGGGGAGTCCTACTCCCACCGGGAGTAGGATTCCCTCTTTCCTAGTAGAACTAGGAGCCCTTCCGAGTAGTAAGAGTAGGAGAGAAGGAAAGGGAAAGAGAAGAGAAGGAAGGAGGGGGCGCCGCCCCTCCTTCTAGTCCAATTCGGACTAAGCTTTGGGGGGGCGCAGCCTCTCCTCTCTCTTTCCCCTAAAGCCCAATAAGGCCCATATACTCCCCGGCGAATTCCCGTAACTCTCCGGTACTCCGAAAAATACCCGAATCACTCAGAACCTTTCCGATGTCCGAATATAGTCATACAACATATCGATCTTTACGTCGCGACCATTTCGAAACTCCTCGTCATGTCCCCGATCTCATCCGGGACTCCGAACTACCTTCGGTACATCGAAACACATAAACTCATAATACAAATCGTCACCGAACATTAAGCATGCGGACCCTACGGGTTCGAGAACTATGTAGACATGACTGAGACACGTCTCCGGTCAATAACCAATAGCAGAACCTGGATGCTCATATGGGCTCCTACATATTCTACGAAGATCTTTATCGATCAAACCGCATAATAACATACGTTGTTCCCTTTGTCATCGGTATGTTACTTGCCCGAGATTCGATCGTCGGTATCTCAATACCTAGTTCAATCTCGTTACCAGAAAGTCCCTTTACTTGTTCCATAATACATCATTCTGCAACTAACTCATTAGTGACAATGCTTGCAAGGCTCATAGTGATGTGTATTACCGAGTGGGCCCAGAGATACCTCTCTGATGATCGGAGTGACAAACCTAATCTCGAAATACGCCAACTCAACAAGTACCTTCGGAGACACCTCTAGAGCATCTTTATAATCACCCAGTTACGTTGTGACATTTGGTAGCACACAAAGTGTTCCTCCGGTAAGTGGGAGTTGCATAATCTCATAGTCATAGGAACATGTATAAGTCATGAAGAAAGCAATAGCAACATACTAAACGATCAAGTGCTAAGCTAACGGAATGGGTCAAGTCAATCACATCATTCTCCTAATGATGTGATCCCATTAATCAAATGACAACTCATGTCTATGGTTAGGAAACTTAACCATCTTTGATTAGCGAGCTATTCAAGTAGAGTCATACTAGTGACACTATGTTTGTCTATGTATTCACACATGTATTATGTTTCCGGTTAATACAATTCTAGCATGAATAATAAACATTTATCATGAAATAAGGAAATAGATAATAACTTTATTATTGCCTCTAGGGCATATTTCCTTCATTACTTGCCCGAGATTCGATCGTCGGTATCTCAATACCTAGTTCAATCTCGTTACCGGCAAGTCTCTTTACTCGTTCCATAATGCACTATCACGCAACTAACTCATTAGTTGCATTGCTTGCAAGGCTTATAGTGATGTGCATTACTGAGAGGGCCCTGAGATACCTCTCCGACGATCGGAGTGACAAATCCTAATCTCGATCTATGCCAACTCAGCAAGAACCATTGGAGACACCTGTAGAGCACCTTTATAATCACCCAGTTACGTTGTGATGTTTGGTAGCACACAAAGTGTTCCTCCGGTATTCGGGAGTTGCATAATCTCATAGTCATAGGAACATGTATAAGTCATGAAGAAAGCAATAGCAACAAACTAAACGATCATCATGCTAAGATAATGGATGGGTCAAGTCAATCACATCATTCTCCAATGATGTGATCCCGTTAATCAAATGACAACTCATGTCTATGGCTAGGAAACTTAACCATCTTTGATTCAACGAGCTAGTCAAGTAGAGGCATACTAGTGACACTCTGTTTATCTATGTATTCACACATGTATTATGTTTCCGGTTAATACAATTCTAGCATGAATAATAAACATTTATCATGAAATAAGGAAATAAATAATAACTTTATTATTGCCTCTAGGGCATATTTCCTTCACTCTCCCACTTGCACTAGAGTCAATAATCTAGTTCAGATCTTTATGTGATTAGTTCACATCTCCATGTGACTAATATCCAAAGGGTTTACTAGAGTCAATAATCTAGTTCACATCGCTATGTGATTAACACCCAAAGAGTGATCATGTTTTGCTTGTGAGAGAAGTTTAGTCTACGGGTCTGCAACATTCAGATCCGTATGTATTTCACAAATTTCTATGTCTATAATGCTCTGCACGGAGCTACTCTAGCTAATTGCTCCCACTTTCAATATGTATCCAGATCGAGACTTAGAGTCATCCAGATCGATGTAAAAAGCTTGCATTGATGTAACTCTTTACGACGAACTCTTTTATCACCTCCATAACCGAGAAATATTTCCTTAGTCCTCTAAGGATAATTTTGACCGCTGTCCAGTGATCTACTCCTAGATCACTATTGTACTCCCTTGCCAGAATCATGCTAAGGTATACAATAGGACTGGTAAACAGCATAGCATACTTTATAGAACCTATGACTAAGGCATAGGGAATGACTTTTCATTCTCTTTCTATTTTCTGCTGTGTTCGGGTTTTGAGTCTTTACTCAATTTCACACCTTGCAACATGGGCAAGAACTCCTTCTTTGACTGTTCCATTTTGAACTACTTCAAAATCTTGTCAACCTATGTACTCATTGAAAAAACTTATCAAGCATCTTGATCTATCTCTATAGATCTTGATGCTCAATGTGTAAGCAGCTTCATCGAGGTCTTTCTTTGAAAAAATCTTTTCAAACACTCCTTTATGCTATCTAGAAAATTCTACAATATTTCCGATCAACAATATGTCATACACATATACTTATCAGAAATGTTGTAGTGCTCTGACGGTGTCCTGGACTAGGGGGTACTCACCACGTCGTCTCCCGATCTATTAGATTGGGCCGAGGACCCCCGTGGCCGTATACTCATGGGCCAGTTCGGACGGCTGCCGCATACAAGGAAGATTCCACAAGACTTGGCGATCAAGACAAGGACTTCTCCCCACCGGCGTATTCGGCTAGGACTCTTGTTATCCTTGGCCTCCGGTGCATTATATAAACCGAGGCCAGGCTAGTCGATAGATGGACAAGATATACAACAATCATACCATAGGCTAGCTTCTAGGGTTTAGCCTCCTTGATCTCGTGGTAGATCTACTCTTGTACTACCCATATCATCAATATTAATCGAGCAGGACGTAGGGTTTTATCTCCATCAAGAGGGCCCGAACCTGGGTAAAACATTGTGTCCCTTGTCTCCTGTTACCATCCGCCTAGACGCACAGTTCGGGACCCCCTACCCGAGATCCGCCGGTTTTTACACCGACATTGGTGCTTTCATTGAGAGCTCCGCTGTGTGATCGACAAAAGGATCGATGGCTCGCCTGCAGATCAACTGCGACTTCGGCATCTTCGTCACCAGCTCGACTGGTCACCTTGGTTCGACCAAGAATTGCGCCCCGTGTTCGGATCACCATGTCTGGACGAGGGCCTTCATTAAACATCAACTCCGATCTCTATCAAGATAACGGAGGAATCATCTATGGAGCTCGGGGGCTCAACGTCAACATTGCCCTCAAGCGACCGTGCTGTTTTTCTGGACAGCGAACTCGTATCTGCCACCACCACCTCCTCGAGTATCGCTTTGACGATCGCTTTGGTGGAATTGTGCGGAATTGAGTCTACAACAACCCTGGAAAATTTCGTCGAGTTCCGATGGAGGAATCTCTGGCAATCCACGATATACCGGAGCCCTGTCAAATCTGGACGGGAATTTGGATGAGTTTAGGGCGTGGTGTCCAGCTTCTAGCTCGGACGTCCTTTGGAAGATCCAACCGTTGATCGGCTGTGGAATTCCTATATCTACCACCTCTCAAAATTTCGGCTCGATCCGACCGTCCAAACTCCGGGAACCTTCCAATTAGTGCATCACTTTTCGGATCTGTTTTCTGCGCAAAACGAATCTGACCCGAGTTCATCTTTTTTATGAACAGGATTTCGGACATCCCTTTTGAAGGAAGTTTTGTATGGGGTATTGTGTTTTGTTTCCGAACACATCCCACTAACTATAAGATCTTTTGAACATGATATTCAACATCATGCTGGTGTCAAACCAGTCCGGCAATATTACTCCATGGCTGCCGACCTGCGCTAGACACGGCGTCACTTTGTTGACCCGAGCTCAACTTCTTCGGATCATCATCTCGGCAAGCCGAACAAGAGTCCGGCATCGCGAAGGATAAATCATCACCAACATCGCCGCCCCACGGATTACACGGAGCGGGCATACCGGCATCACCGCACGATCGCTTCATCAAGCTGGCATCGACCACGTCACGACTTGCATCGGCAGGGCCGCACTATTGCTTCTTTAAGCTGGTGTCCATCACGCCGACCTACTTCGACTCATCGGCTGATATCGAGGCTTCGCCATCTCTTCATCAACCTACTCCGATAATGGGTGTGCGGATAGAGTCCCAATTTTGGGAATCACCTTCCTTCAGATTGCTACAACAAATAAACCAGGTGCTATTAATCCTAGTATTTTTTGCTTGTTTGGGTTCAATTTTTCCCAAGGAATTATTACTCTGGTTTGTCCATCATATGTACACAGGTCTATCAAATGGTGGCCGCATTAATGACGGTCGCATGGTGGTCCGGTCAGTCTCCGTACATAGTTCGGCGAATGCCGCATCCGGAACTCGGACCGACCTGTTAATTCAGGCTTTGCCACGCCTTTACCGCATCACGCCGACGCCCTGCATCGACATTGACTTCAGCGCCGGGCCATATTTCTTTTATTACTCACTTTGCATAAATTATTTATTATGCAACATTTTTTTAATTATCATTATTACTATTATCTCCTGTTTGCACTATTTTTTGTGCACAGGAAAACGATCCGGGGACTTCGGCGTCACTCTGCCGGTCTGCATTGACCGTGCTATGTCACCACTTCGTCATGTCGAGCTCTCCGCTCCGCCACCTCGGGACCGGCTTGGGGGATGGAACCTTGCCCCGCATCAAGCTTGGACCGCGTCATCAATACCGAACACATTAACCAGCTAAGTCGCTTTCATGCTCAAAGCTTTAATTTCTAACTTGTGTTCGGTTCGACCAAGCATTATACCTTTTTGGAAAAAGTTGCTTGTAAAAAATTTTCATTGTCCAAACTTTGTTTGTGACACACAAATTCAAGGACCCAATTCACTTGGGGGTTTCCTTTATGAAGCTTTTCCTGTTGCATATGATTATACTTGTACGGCTTCGTTCCTTGTTCGTGTATTACGCCACAATATGCACCACATTGACTTAAGCGATTTGCAAGCTCGGTTGCCTCGCTCCTGTGTTTACCCCTACGTTCCCGATTGTTCGGCTAGGGAGTAAAGGGAGCACCTCTGCGATTGTCACGATCGGGTCACCCGAGCCGGGCCTCAGACTGGGTGAAGCCGAAAGCTAGCGCTCTTATAGTTATTCAATGATGGTCGGCACACAACGGAACTCATGAGTACAAAAAATCTATTGCACAAGTCCCATAATAACAATGAGCACCGAAGAAAGGTATCGGTGGGGGTACTATTTTCTTCGAAGATGCTTCTTACTCTTCGCAGTAATATAGCATAAGTTCCCTGAGCGCGCTTTGTCTGTTACAGCCTTATGACCTGATTGCCTGGTTATTGAAAACACCGTTGATATTCTCGACCGATGGAGTACATAACACTTTTTGGTCCTTAACCAAAGAGGGAGAAGCCGATGGTCGGTTAAGACGTGTTTAAAGTTCGGTTGAACATAGATATGATATAAGTACTTCGGTACATGCAATCATTCTTCTACCCAAGTCACTTGGGGGCTCTTAAGTTTATTTGAGCTGTTTTATAATAAGTGTTCTTCTTCTCAGTCATTGCAAAGTTCTATTATTATTATTTATCACTCCTTTTTTCGACGCGAGTGTGCGGTCACTAGCCGAGGAGCCTAATTTCTCTCTCAAAACCGCTAGAGTTTAGTTTGCTAAACTGGCCTAATGAGAAGTACTCCGCCCTCGGGATAGGAGGTTGAAGCCGTAGGCTGACCCGCTTGAAGTCTTGAGATAGGATGTGTCATGTTAAAAGACGACAGAAGCACTTCTTTTTTCTGAGACCAATTTTCGGATTGGCACCGAACACTTGATCTTGTTCGGACGTCATGTTTTTACTGACGTTTCTTGGTTTTCCAAGCTTTTTGGCACTTTTAAACTATTTGTGCTTTTCCAGCATTAGTCTCGCAGTGCAACGCCGGACACCTTTAGGGATTCGGCAAAAACATTCTCAGATATTGCTATATATGCATCGGTTTCAAATTGTGTCTTCGGTCAATAGTTGGGTTGCCCGGCTCCTGCACTTGCTTCCTACGTTTCGTTTTGTTCGGCTAGGCGTGCAAAGGGAGAACCACTGCGATTGTGCTTCCAGCTCACATGGTTAAGCACCTTAGTGGAGAAAGCCGAAAACTGACTGTCACAATAAGCGTAAACTAGTCAGCGATCCGATGACTATGACGGGCCATTCATAACATTGGCCGAAGTGTTTACGGCTTGACCTCGACTGTCGCTGAACACTACCGGGGGCTATTAACTGGCCTCCCAAACTAAATCCTCGATATTTTGCTCTTACATTCGAGCTGAGGTTTCATGATCATGCTTAGCATGACAACCGAAAGAAAGGAACCGATAGCGGGACTATTTTCTTTGGAATACATTTCTTCTGTTAAACAGTAATATAACTCTCTGCGTACCTTTGTTTATAAAACTGTATGGCCAGATTGCCTTGTTTGTTGTAAATCTTTGCCCTCATAAAGGCTTTATAAAGTAGGACAAACACTCCTCGGCTACTGGCCAAGGAGGTGGAAGCCGATGGTCGGTCAACAAAGTTTTGTACAATGCGGATCCGAGCATTAATGACGTAAAGTACTTGGATACCTAAGAGTCATTACACATAATTTGTGATTTTACTATGGATATTGATCCTTAATTCGGCCACCCGTGCCCGCATTAAGGCTCGGGGGCTACTGGGCTTCGGGCTTATTATTTACAAATATTAAAGGGGCACATTGATCCCCTGATCTGGTGTTACCACCCGACCAGTGTCTCGGGGGCTACTGCATTGCGTGTCCAATGCAGAAAATTTTATGTGCAATATAGTTTCCGAGGAGATTTTGATCCTCAGGTTGGTCGGCCGCACCCAACCTGAGTCTCGAGGACTGAGCACTCCGCTTTTAGTATCCCGAAGTATTCTGCCGAGCTTGGACTTGATCCTCAGGCCAATTTTGCAAATCAACCTGAGTCTCAGCGGCTACTGGGATCAGCGGTCTTATGTCATCCTTCATGTGCATCTCGGGTTTTAGACCGATACACACCTTGAGGGCTATTGGCTATATATCTCGGCAGAGAATAAATTGCACCAATAAAAAATATTGACAAAAAATCGGCCCATAGTCGGGGTGGTGCACCACCTCGGAAGCAGTCTGGCATAAAGCTCGGGCGCTAGTGGCTGGCTCCATAGAGGGCATTTCCGGCATTAAGCTCGGCTAAACTCCTTCAACTTTTTTGAACCAAGGTGATATGACACCTCGGATATAGTCCGGCATTGGAGCCTGGACACAGTCCGGCGTTGGAGCTCGGATATATTTCGGCGTTGGAGCTCGGATATACAGTCCGGCGTTGGAGCTCGGATACATAGTCCGGCGTTGGAGCTCGGATACATTCCGGCGCTAGAGCTGGAAGCGGTCCGGCGTTGGTGCTCGGCTGCAAAAGATACCTCGAATGCAGTCCGGTGTTGGAGCTCGGACGCAAGAGGACCCTGCCTCCCGGGAACAACTTCAAACCCGAGGTGTGGCATAAAACTAAACAAGGCATTGATAAAGGCTGGAAACTTAAAGGGGCTCCTCGGATACCCGACGTGTAAACTCGTCGAATGCATTTCGGCGATCCTCAAGATCGAAGATAAAGAAGATTTGTTGAACCAGTTTTCAAGACCGGTAACCGAAGATGAAGAACAGTTCGGAAGAATCGAGGAGCGTCCCTAACTTGAAGACCGATTCAGGGGGCTACTGACGGTGTCCTGGACTAGGGGGTACTCACCACGTCGTCTCCCGATCTATTAGATTGGGCCGAGGACCCCCGTGGCCGTATACTCATGGGCCAGTTCGGACGGCTGCCGCATACAAGGAAGATTCCACAAGACTTGGCGATCAAGACAAGGACTTCTCCCCACCGGCGTATTTGGCTAGGACTCTTGTTATCCTAGGCCTCCGGTGCATTATATAAACCGAGGCCAGGCTAGTCGATAGATGGACAAGATATACAACAATCATACCATAGGCTAGCTTCTAGGGTTTAGCCTCCTTGATCTCGTGGTAGATCTACTCTTGTACTACCCATATCATCAATATTAATCGAGCAGGACGTAGGGTTTTACCTCCATCAAGAGGGCCCGAAGCTGGGTAAAACATTGTGTCCCTTGTCTCCTGTTACCATCTGCCTAGACGCACAGTTCGGGACCCCCTACCCGAGATCCGCCGGTTTTGACACCGACATGCTCCCACTCACTTTGTTTGTAAATATAGGCTTCACCGCAAGTTTGTATAAAACCATATGCTTTGATCACTTTATCAAAGCATATATCCAACTCTGAGATGCTTGCACCAGTCCATAGATGGATCGCTGGAGCTTGCTCACTTTGTTAGCACCTTTAGGATCGACAAAACCTTCCGGTTGCATCATATACAACTCTTCTTTAAGAAATCCATTAAGGAATATAGTTTGACATCCATTTGCCAGATTTCATAAAATGCGGCAACTGCTAACATGATTCGGACAGACTTTTACGCATCGATACGAGTGAGAAAATCTTATCGTAGTCAACACCTTGAACTTGTCAAAAACATTTTGCGACAATTCGAGCTTTGTAGATAGTAACACTACTATCAGCGTACGTCTTCCTCTTGAAGATCCATTTATTCTTAATGACTCACCGATCATCGGGCAAGTCAATCAAAGTCCATACTTTGTTCTCATACATGGATCCCATCTCAGATGTCATGGCCTCAAGCCATTTCACGGAATCTGGGCTCATCATCGCTTACTCATAGTTCGTAGGTTCATCATGGTCAAGTAACATGACCTCCAGAACAGGATTACCGTACCACTCTAGTGCGGATCTCACTCTGGTTGACCTACGAGGTTCGGTAGTAACTTGATCTGAAGTTACATGATCATCATCATTAGCTTCCTCACTAATTGGTGTAGGAGTCAGAGGAACAGATTTCTGTGATGAACTACTTTCCAATAAGGGAGCAGGTACAGTGACCTCATCAAGTTCTACTTTCCTCCCACTCACTTCTTTCAAGAGAAACTCCTTCTCTAGAAAGGATCCATTCTTAGCAACGAATGTCTTGCCTTCGGATCTGTGATAGAAGGTGTACCCAACTGTCTCCTTTGGGTATGCTATGAAGACACATTTCTCTGATCTAGGTTTGAGCTTATCAGGATGAAACTTTTTCACATAAGCATCGCAACCCCAAACTTTAAGAAACGACAATTCTGGTTTCTTGCCAAACCACAGTTCATATGGCATCATCTCAATGGATTTAGATGGTGCCCTATTTAACGTGAATGCAGCTGTCTCTAATGCATAACCCCAAAACGATAGTGGTAAATTGGTAAGAGACATCATAGATTGCACCATATCTAATAAAGTATGGTTATGATGTTCGGACACACCATTACGTTGTGGTGTTCCAGGTGGCGTGAGTTGCAACTATTTCGCATTGTTTCAAAAGAAGACCAAACTCATAACTCAAATATTCTCCTCCACGATCAGATCATAGAAACTTTATTTTCTTGTTACGATGATTTTCCACTTCACTCTGAAATTATTTGAACTTTCCAAATGTTTCAGATTTATGTTTCATCAAGAAGATATACCCATATCTTACTCAAATCATCTGTGAAGGTCAGAAAATAATGATACCTGCCGCGAGCCTCAACACTCATCGGACTGCATACATCAGTATGTATTATTTCCAACAAGTTTGTTGCTCGCTCCATTGTTCCGGAGAACAGAGTCTTAGTCATCTTGCCCATGAGGCATGGTTCGCAAGCATCAACTGATTCATAATCAAGTGATTCCAAAAGCCCATCAGCATGGATTTTCTTCATGCGCTTTACACCAATATGACCTAAATGGCAGTGCCACAAATAAGTTGCACTATCATGATTAACTTTACATCTTTTGGCTTCAATATTATGAATATGTGTATCACTACGATCGAGATTCAATAAACCATTCACCTTGGGTGTATGACCATTGAAGGTTTTATTCATGTAAACAGAACAACAATTATTCTCTGACTTTAAATGAATAACCGTATTGCAATAAACATGATCAAATCATATTTATGCTTAATGCAAACACCAAATAAATTCATTTAGGTTCAACACTAATCCTGAAAGTATAGGGAGTGTGCGATGGTGATCATATCAATCTTGGAACCACTTCCAACACACATCGTCACGTCACCCTTAACTAGTCTCTGTTCATTCTGCAACTCCCGTTTCGAGTTACTAATCCCAGCAACTGAACTAGTATCAAATACTGAGGGTTGCTATAAACACTAGTAAAGTACACATCAATAACATGTATATCAAATATACCTTTGTTCACTTTGCCATCCTTCTTATCCGCCAAATACTTGGGGCAGTTCTGCTTCCAGTGACTAGTCTCTTTGCAGTAGAAGCACTTAGTCTCAGGCTTAGGTCTAGACTTGGGCTTCTTCACTTGAGCAGCAACTTGCTTGCCATTCTTCTTGAAGTTCCCCTTCTTCCCTTTGCCATTTTCTTGAAACTAGTGGTCTTTTCAACCATCAACACTTGATGCTTTTCTTGATTTCTACCTTCATCGATTTCAGCATCATGAAGAGCTTGGGAATCATTTCCATTATCCCTTGCATATTATAGTTCATCACGAAGTTCTAGTAACTTGGTGATAGTGACTAGACAATTCTGTCAATCACTATCTTATCTGGAAGATTAACTCCCACTTGATTCAAGTGATTGTAGCACTCAGACATTCTGAGCACATGCTCACTAGCAGAGCTATTCTCCTCCATTTTGTAGGCAAAGTACTTGTCAAAGGTCTCATACCTTTCGACATGGGCATGAGTCTGAAATACTAATTTCAACTCTTGGAACATCTTATATGCTCCGTGGCATTCAAAATATTTTTGAAGTCACGGTTCTAAGCCGTAAAGCATGGTGCACTAAACTATCAAGTAGTCATCATACCGAGCTTTGCCAAACGTTCATAATGTCTGGATATGCTCCTGCAATAGGTCCGTCACCTAGTGGTGCATCAAGGACATAATTCTTCTGTGTAGCAATGAGGATAATCCTCAGATCACGGATCCAATCTGCTTCATTTCTACTAACATCTTTCAATTTATTTTTTTCTCTAGGAACATATCAAAAATAAAGAAGCTATGTGTGAGCTATTGATCTACAACATAGATATGAAAATACTATCAAGACGAAGTTCATGATAAATTTAAGTTCAATTAATCATATTACTTAAGAACTCCCACTTAGATAGACAACCCTCTAATCATCTAAGTGATCACGTGATCCATATCAACTAAACCATAACCGATCATCACGTGAAATGGAGTAGTTTTCAATGGCGAACATCACTATGTTGATCATATCTACTATATGATTCACACTCAACCTTTCGGTCTCAGTGTTCCGAGGCCATATCTGCATATGCTAGGTTCGTCAAGTTTAACCTGAGTATTCTGCATGTGCAAAACTATCTTACACCTGTTGTAGATGAACATTGAGCTTATCACACCCGATCATCACGTGGTGTCTCGGCACGACGAACTTTGGCAATGGTGCATACTCAGGGAGAACACTTGTATCTTGAAATTTAGTGAGAGATCATCTTATAAAGCTACCGCCGAACTAAGAAAAATAAGATGTATAAAAGATAAACATCACATGCAATCAAAAATATGTGACATGATATGGCCATCATCATCTTGTGCCTTTGATCTCTCCAAAGTACTGTCATGATCTCCATTGTTACCGGCATGACACCATGATCTCCATCATCTTGATCTTTTATCAACGTGTCGCCACATGGTCGTCTCACCAGCTATTGATTTTGCAACTATTGCTATCGCATAGCGATAAAGGAAAGCAATTACATGGCACTTGCATCTTATGCAATAAAGAGACAACCATAAGGCTCCTGCCAGTCGGTGATAACTTTAACAAAACATGATCATCTCATACAACAATTTATATCTCATCACGTCTTGACCATATCACATCAGAACATGCCCTGCAAAAACAAGTTAAAAGTCCTCTACTTTGTTGTTGCATGTTTTACGTGGCTGCTACGGGCTGAGCAAGAACCATTCTTACCTACGCATCAAAACCACAACGATATTTCGTCAAGTTAGTGTTGTTTTAACCTTCAACAAGGACCGGGCGTAGTCACACTCGGTTCAACTAAAGTTGGAGAAACTGACACCCGCCAGCCACCTGTGTGCAAAGCACGTCGGTAAAACCAGTCTCGCGTAAGCGTACGCGTAATGTCGGTCTGGGCCGCTTCATCCAACAATACCACCGAACCGAAGTATGACATGCTGGTAAGCAGTATGACTTGTATCGCCCAAAACTCACTTGTGTTCTACTCGTGCATATAACATCTACGCATAAACCTGGCTCGGATGCCACTGATGGGGAACATAGTAATTTCAAAAATTTCCTATGCACACGCAAGATCATGGTGATGCATAGCAACGAGAGGGGAGAGTGTTGTCCACGTACCCTCGTAGACCGTTAAGCGGGAGCGTTATGACAACATCGTTGATGTAGTCGTACATCTTCATGATGGATCGGTCCTCAGTACTGAACGTACGGCACCTCCGCGTTCAGCACACATTCAGCTCGGTGACGTTCAGGTCGAGGGAGAGTTTCATCAGCACGATGGAGTGGTGACGATGTTGATGAAGCTACCGTCGTAGGGCTTCGCCTAACCACCGCTACAGTATGACCGAGGTGGATTATAGTGGAGGGGGCACCGCACATGGCTGGGAGAGATCAATGATCAACTTGTATGTCCTAGGGTGCCCCCTGCCCCCGTATATAAAGGAGAAAGGGGGAGGCCGGACGGCCCTCCTAGGGCGCGCCAGGAGGAGGAGTCCTCCTCCTAGTAGGAGTAGGACTCCCCTTTACTACTCCTACTAGGAGGAGGAAAGGAAGGAGGAGAGGAAGAAGGAAGGAGAGGGAGGAAAGGAGGAAAGGGGCCCGGCCCCTTAGTCCAATTCGATTTGGGCTATGGGGGCCGCGCGCCCTGCCTCCTCTCTTCCACCACTTGGCCCATGAGGCCCAATACTTCTTCCCCGTATTCCCGTAACTCTCCGGTACTCCAAAAAAATACCCAAATCACTCGGAACCTTTCCGATGTCCGAATATAGTCGTCCAATATATCTATATTTACGTCTTGACCATTTCGAGACTCCTCGTGATGTCCCCAATCTCATCCAGGACTCCAAACTACCTTCGGTACATCAAATCACATAAACTCATAATACCGATCATCACAGAACTTTAAGCGTGCGGACCCTACGGGTTCGAGAACTATGTAGACATGACCGAGACACGTCTCCGGTCAATAACCAATAGCGAAACCTGGATGCTCATATTGGTTCCTACATATTCTATGAAGATCTTTATCGGTCAAACCGCATAACAACATACGTTGTTCCCTTTGTCATCGGTATGTTACTTGCCTGAGATTCGATCGTCGGTATCTCAATACCTAGTTCAATCTCATTACCTGCAAGTCTCTTTACTCGTTCCGTAATGCACTATCCCGCAACTAACTCATTAGTTGCATTGCTTGCAAGGCTTATAGTGATGTGCATTACCGAGAGGGTCCAAAGATACCTCTACGACAATCGAAGTGACAAATCCTAATCTCGATCTATGCCAACTCAAAAAGTACCATTGGAGACACCTATAGAGAACATTTATAATCACCTAGTTACGTTGTGACGTTTGGTAGCACACAAAGTGTTACTCCGGTATTCGGGAGTTGCATAATCTCATAGTCATAGGAACATGTATAAGTCATGAAGAAAGCAATAGCAACAAACTAAACGATCATCATGCTAAGCTAATGGATGGGTCAAGTCAATCACATCATTCTCTAATGATGTGATCCCATTAATCAAATGACAACTCATGTCTATGGCTAGGAAACTTAACCATCTTTGATTCTACGAGCTAGTCAAGTAGGGGCATACCAGTGACACTCTGTTTATCTATGCATTCACACATGTATTATGTTTCCAGTTAATACAATTCTAGCATGAATAATAAACATTTATCATGAAATAAGGAAATAAATAATAACTTTATTATTGCCTCTAGGGAATATTTCCTTCACTACTATAGAGGTATGTACTATACTACTAGCAACCAGATGGAGGAGCGCCTGCACCCTTATTATATTTTAAAAATGTGATAAAGCAATCTTCAACACATTTTGTTCTCTTCGAGGGTTCTCGCATGTGATAATATGGAAGATGATTGCATGGAACACTCGCCACAATTCTCGCTTAATTCTGGCTCATATCCTGTTACAAATAGTAGCGCTTGGTAATATTTCCTCTTTTTTTGTTATTCAACATGTAAACAGGTCAGCAAACCTTGCGGCACATCTTTGTGCGAATCGTGCTTGCTGCACTTTGAATGTGGCAGAGAGCTGGCTTGATGAAACACCTCGCTTCCTTCTTTTTTTTGCGGGGTACCTCGCTTCCTAGTGACCAGTCTCTTGGCTGATCGTCCTAAGAATGCTTATATATGTGAATAAAGCTCTCTCATTTACCTGCAAAATATATTAAGCCATATTAACCAGAAAGGAGGGAGTACGGGCTAGCACTACTTTTTGGTGTGTCCCGTAAACTCGTAGAACGAGGAGAAGCTTGCAGGACAAGGTGAAGCTCGCTTACGCCTTTTGACTAATGCAACCTACCCTCGCCCAGGCGGTGGACATGTGCTACCTCTTGAGAAAAACGAGAGGCAAATTGCAAATAACGTAATGCACAGGATAAGAGTTGTGATGGGTACTAGGTATGTCTTGACTTTGCGTAGATCTCCCCGGCAACGGTGCCAAAAATCCTTCTTGCTACCTCTTGAGCACTGCGTTGGTTTTCCCTTGAAGAGGAAAGGGTGATGCAGTAGAGCAGCATAAGTATTTCCCTCAGTTTTTGAGAACCAAGGTATCAATCCAGTAGGAGACCACGCGCAAGTCACCTTGTACCTACACACACAAATAAGAACCTCGCAACCAACGTGATAAAGGGGTTATCAATCCCTTCATGGCCACTTGCAAGAGTGAGATCTGATAGAGATGATAATAATAAGATAAATATTTTTGGTATTTTTATGATATAGATTGAAAGTAAAGATTGCAAAATAAAGTAGATGGAAACTTGTATGATGGAGAATAGACCCGGGGGCCATAGGTTTTACTAGTGGCTTCTCTCAAGATAGCATAAGTATTACGGTGGGTAAACAAATTACTTTCGAGCAATTGATAGAAAATCGAATAATTATGAGAATATCTAGGCATGATCATGTATATAGGCATCACGTCCGAGACAAGTAGACTGAAACGATTCTGTATCTACTACTATTACTCCACACATCGACTGCTATCCAGCATGCATCTAGAGTATTAAGTTCATAAGAACAGAGTAACGCCATAAGCAAGATGACATGATGTAGAGGGATAAACTCATGCAATATGATGTAAACCCCATCTTTTTATCCTTGATGGCAACAATACAATACATGTTGTTTCCCTTTCTGTCACTGGGATCGAGCACCGCAAGATTGAACCCAAAGCTAAGCACTTCTCCCATTGCAAGAAAGATCAATCTAGTAGGCCAAACCAAACTGATAATTCGAAGGGACTTGCAAAGATAAACCAATCATACATAAAAGAATTCAGAGAAGATTCAAATATTGTTCATAGATAAACTTGATCATAAACCCACAATTCATCGGATCTCGACAAACACACCGCAAAAGAAGATTAATCGAATAGATCTCCAAGAGAATCAAGGAGAACTTTGTATTGAGATCCAAATAGAGAGAAGAAGCCATCTAGCTACTAGCTATGGACCCGAAGGTCTGAAGTAAACTACTCACACATCATCGGAGGGGCCATGGAGTTGATGTAGAGGCCCTCCGTGATCAATGCCCCCTCCGGCGGAGCTCCGGAAAAGGCCCCAAGATGGGATCTCTTGGGTACAGAAGGTTTCGGCGGTGGAAATAGGGTTTCGTGGTGCTCATGGATGTTTGGGTTGGTATATGGATATATATATATATATATATATATATATATAGGAGCAAGAAGTACGTCGGTGGAGCAACAAGGGGCCCACGAGGGTGGAGGGCGCTCCCCCTTGCCTCGTGGCCGCCTCGTTGAGTGCTTGATGTCCACTCCAAGTCTCCTGGATCACGTTTGTTCCAAAAATAACGCTCCTGAAGGTTTCATTCAGTTTGGACTCCGTTTGATATTCCTTTTTGGCGAAACTCTAAAATAGGCAAAAAAACAACAATTTGGGCTGGGCCTCCGGTTAATAAGTTAGTCCCGAAAATAATATAAAAGTGTAAAAATAATCCCATTAACATCCAAAATAGATAATATAATAACATGAAGCAATCAAAAATTATAGATACGTTGGAGATGTATCAAGCATCCCCAAGCTTAATTCCTGCTCGTCCTCGAGTAGGTAAATGATAAAAACAGAATTTTTGACGTGGAATGCTTCCTAACATAATTGTCAATGTAATTTTTCTTTATTGTGGCATGAATGTTCAGATCCAAAAGATTCAAGATAAAGGTTTACTATTGACTTAGAAATAATAATACTTCAAGCATACTAACTAAGCAATTATGTCTTCTCAAAATAACATGGCCAAAGAAATTTATCCCTACAAAATCATATAGTATGGCTATGCTCTATCTTCATCACACAAAATATTAAATCATGCACAACCCCGATGACAAGCCAAGCAATTGCTTCATACTTTTGATGTTCTCAAACTTTTTCAATCTTCATGCAATATATGAGCGTGAGCCATGGATATAGCACTATGGTGGAATAGAATGGTGGGAGTGGAGAAGACAAAAAAGGAGAACATAGTTTCACATCAACTAGGCGTATCAACGGGCTATGGAGATGCCCATTAATAGATATCAATGTGAATGAGTAGGGATTGCCATGCAATGGATGCACTAGAGCTATAAGTGTATGAAAGCTCAACAAAAGAAACTAAGTGGGTGTGCATCCAACTTGCTTGCACACGAAGACCTAGGGAAATTTGAGGAAGCCCATCATTGGAATATACAAGCCAAGTTCTATAATGTAAAATTCCCACTAGTTTATGGAAGTGACAACATAGGAGACTCTCTATCATGAAGATCATGGTGCTACTTTGAAGCACAAGTGTGGTAAAAGTATAGTAACATTGTCCCTTCTCTCTTTTTCTCTCATTTCTTTATTTGGGTCTTCTTTCTCTTTTTTTTCTTTTGGCCTCTTTTCTCCTTTTTTTTCATCCAGAGTCTCATCCCGAGTTGTGGGGGAATCATAGTCTCCATCATCCTTTCCTCACTGGGACAATGCTCTAACAATGATGATCATCGCACTTCTTTTTACTTACAACTCAAGAATTACAACTCAATACTTAGAACAAAATATGACTCTATGTGAATGCCTCCGGTGGTGTACCGGGATATGCAATGAATCAAGAATGGCATGTATGAAAGAATTATGAACAGTGGCTTTGCCACAAATACGATGTCAACTACATGATCATGCAAAGCAATATGACAATGATGAAGCGTGTCATTATAACGGAACGGTGGGAAGTTGCATGGCAATATATCTCGGAATGGCTATGGAAATGCCATAATAGGTAGGTATGGTGGCTGTTTTGAGGAAGGTATATGGTGGGTTTATGGTACCGGCGAAAGTTGTGTGGTACTAGAGAGGATAGCAAATGTGGAAGGGTGAGGGTGCGTATAATCCATGGACTCAACATTAGTCATAAATAACTCACATACTTATTGCAAAAATCTATTAGTTATCAAAACAAAGTACTACGCGCATGATCCTAGGGGATAGCTCGTCCCCGACCGCCACTCATAAGGAAGGCAATCAATAAATAAATCATGCTCCGACTTCATCACATAATGGTTCACCATACGTGCATGCTACGGGAATCACAAACTTCAACACAAGTATTTCTCAAATTCACAACTACTCAACTAGCATGACTCTAATATCACCATCTCCATATCTCAAAACAATCATCAAGTATCAAACTTCTCTTGGTATTGAATGCACTTGTATGAAAGTTTTTATTATGCCTAAAAGCAAATTGCCATTTTGTTCTAAAGGACTCTCAAAATAATATAAGTGAAGCATGAGAGATCAATTATTTCTATAAAATAAAACCACCGCCGTGCTCTAAAAGATATAAGTGAACCACTAGAGCAAAAACTATATAGCTCAAAAGATATAAGTGAAGCACATAGAGTATTCTAATAAATTCTAATTCATGTGTGTTTCTCTCAAAAGGTGTGTGATACGTCTCCGTTGTATCTACTTTTCCAAACACTTTTGCCCTTGTTTTGGACTCTAACTTGCATGATTTGAATGGAACTAACGCGGACTGACGCTGTTTTCAGCAGAATTTCCATGGTGTTATTTTTGTGCAGAAATAAAAGTTCTCGGAATGACCAGAAAATCAATGGAGAATTATTTTGGAATATATAAAAAATACTGGAATAAGAAGCCATGTTAGGAGGGCCTCCACCTGTCCACGAGGGTGGGGGGCGCCCCCTACCTCGTGGGCCCCCCTGATGCTCCACCGAACTCAACCCTGACTCCATATATTCACTTTCGAGGAGAACAAAATCAGAGAGAAGGATTCATCGCATTTTACGATACGGAGCCGCCGCCAAGCCGTAAACTCTCTCAGGGGGCTGATCTGGAGTCCGATCGGGGCTCCGGAGAGGGGAATCCGCCGCCATCGTCATCATCAACCTTTCTCCATCACCAATTTCATGATGCTCACTTCCGTGCTTGAGTAATTCCATCGTAGGCTTGCTGGACGGTGGTGGGTTGGATGAGATTTATCATGTAATCGAGTTAGTTTTGTTAGGGTTTGATCCCTAGTATCCACCATGTTCTGAGATTGATGTTGCTATGACTTTGCTATGCTTAATGCTTGTCACTAGGGCCCGAGTGCCATGATTTCAGATCTGAATCTATTATGTTTTCATCAATATATGAGAGTTCTTGATCCTATCTTGCAAGTCTATAGTCACCTACGATGTGTTATGATCCGGCAACCCCGAAGTGGCATTAGTCGGGACCACTCCTGGTGTTGACCGTAGTTTGAGGAGTTCATGTATTCATTATGTGTTAATGCTTTGGTCTGGTACTCTATTAAAAGGTGGCCTTAATATCCCTTAGTTTCCAATAGGACCCCGCTGCCACGGGAGGGTAGGACAAAAGATGTCATGCAAGTTCTTTTCCATAAGCACGTATGACTATATTCGAAATACATGCCTACATTACATTGATGAACTGGAGCTAGTTCTGTGTCACCCTAGGTTATGACTATTACATGATCGATCGCATCAGGCATAATTCTCTATCACCGATCCATTGCCTACGAGCTTTCCATATATTGTTCTTCTCTTATTTACTTTTCCGTTGCTATTGTTATCATCACTATAAAACACCAAAAATATTACTTCTACTACCGTTACCACTACTATCATATTATTTTGCTACTAAATTCTTTGCTACAGATATTAAGTTATCCAGGTGTGGTTGAATTGACAACTCAACTGCTAATACTTGAGAATATTCTTTGGCTCCCCTTGTGTCGAATCAATAAATTTGGGTTGAATACTCTACCCTCGAAAACTGTTGCGATCCCTTATACTTGTGGGTTATCAAGACTATTTTCTGGCGCCATTGCCGAGGAGCATAGGTCTATTCTTTGAGTCACTTGGGATTTATATCTGCTTATCATTATGAAGAACTTGAAAGATCCAAGAACCAAGATTTATCCATCAACTACGAGGGGAGGTAAGGAACTGCCATCTAGCTCTGCACTTGATTCACCTTCTATTTTGAGTAAGCTTGCGACACCTAGACCCGCTTCTGCTATTAATTCCGATATGTCGCATGTTATTGATGATGCCACTTCTGCCATGCATGATACTTATGATGAAACTACTTCTATGCTTGATACTACTGTGCCACTTGGTGAATTTCTTGATGAACAACTTGCTAGGGCTAGAGAGAATGAAATTATTGAAACTGATAATATTGATGAAAGTGATGATGAAGATTCTCCCCCTAGATATGAATTGCGTGTTGTTCCCGAGGGTTATGTTATGGATGAAGAAACTGCTCGAGACTTTCTTGTTTGCAATGATAGGAGTGATCTTAAGAAGTTTTTAGCTAAGCTGAAAGAAAAAACTTTGAATGCTAGAATGAAATATGATCCTGCTTATGCTACTTCACCTATCTTTCTTACTGATAAGGATTATGATTTCTCTGTTGATCCTGAGATAATTACTTTAGTTGAATCTGATCCTTTCTATGGCTATGAATCTGAAAATGTTGTGGCACATCTTACTAAATTAAATGATATAGCTACCCTGTTCACTAATGATGAGAAAACTCGCTATTATTATATCCTTAAATTATTTCCATTCTCATTAAAGGGTGATGCTATGATATGGTTTAATTCTCTTGATCCTGTTTGTGTGTGTAGTCCCCAGGATATGATTTATTACTTCTCTGCTAAATGTTTCCCCACTCATAAGAAACTAGCTGATTTAAGGGAAATATATAATTTTGTGCAAATTGAAGGAGAGAGTCTCCCACAAGCTTGGGGGAGGCTTCTCCAATTACTTAATGCTTTGCCTGATCATCCTCTCAAGAAAAATGAGATACTTGATATCTTTTATAATGGACTAACCGATGCTTCCGGAGACCACCTGGATAGTTGTGCTGGTTGTGTTTTCAGGGAAAGAACTGTTGATGAAGCTGAAATTCTATTGAATAATATGTTGACTAATGAAAATAATTGGACACTTCCTGATCCAATCCACGATCCAATTCCTGAACCAACTCCTGATCCAACTCCGAAGAAAAGGGGTATTCTATTTCTTAGTCCTGAAGATATGCAAGAGGCAAATAAATCTATGAAAGAAAAAGGTATTAAAGCTGAGGATGTTAAGAATTTACCTCCTGTTGAAGAAATACATGGTCTTAATTTACTTCCTATTAAAGAAACACACGATCTTGATAACCCGACACAGGTAGTAAAGGTAAATTCTCTCTATAGATATGATAAAGCTGAAATCCCTCCTACTAAGTTTGCTAGCCAATGTTTGGCTGAATTTGATAACTTTATGGTTAAGCAAGAAGATTTTAATGCTTATGTTGGTAGACAATTGAAACATAATGCTTACATGATTGAACACTTGAGTGATTATATGGCTAATGTTAAAGGTGAACTTAAACTTATTAGTAAACATGCTTCTATGGTTTCCACTCAAGTAGAACAAGTACTTAAAGCTCAAAATGATTTGCTCAATGAATTAAATAGTAAGAAAATGATAATGTTGTTAGAGTTATGACTAGAGGTGGTAAAATGACTCAGGAACCTTTGTATCCTAAGGGCCATCCTAAGAGAATTGAGCAAGATTCTCAGAGAAATAATATTGATGCACCTAGTCCTTCTAATAGGAAGAAAAAGAAAAATGATAGGACTTTGCATGCGTCTAGTGAACATGTTATTGACACACCTGAGAATCCCAATGATATCTCTATTTCTGATGCTAAAACACAATCTGGTAATGAGCATGAACCTAGTGATAATGTTAATAATGATGTTCACGTTGATGCTCAACCTAGTAATGACAATGAAGTAGAGATTGAACCTGCTGTTGATCTTGATAACCCACAATCAAAGAATCAACGTTATGATAAGAGAGACTTTGTTGCTAGGAAGCACGGTAAAGAAGGAGAACCTTGGGTTCAGAAACCCATGCCTTTTCCTCCTAAACCATCCAAGAAAAAGGATGATGAGGATTTTGAGCGCTTTGCTGAAATGATTAGACCTATCTTCTTGCGTATGCGTTTGACTGATATGCTTAAAATGAATCCTTATGATAAATACATGAAGGAAATAGTTACTAATAAAAGAAAGATACCGGAAGCTGAAATTTCCACCATGCTTGCTAATTATACTTTTAAGGGTGGAATACCAAAGAAACTTGGAGATCCAGGAGTACCAACTATACCATGCTCCATTAAAAGAAACTATGTTAAAACTGCTTTATGTGATCTTGGAGCCGGCGTTAGTGTTATGCTCTCTCTTTATATCGTAGACTTGATTTGAATAAGTTGACACCTACTGAAATATCTTTCCAAATGGCTGATAAATCAACTGCTATACCCGTCGGTATTTGTGAGGATGTGCCTGTTGTGGTTGCAAACGTTACCATTTTAACGGACTTTGTTATTCTTGATATTCCCGAGGACGATAGTATGTCTATTATTCTTGGAAGACCCTTTTTGAATATTGTAGGGGCTGTTATTGATTGCACCAAAGGCAATGTCACTTTTCATGTTAATGGTAATGAGCATACGGTACACTTTCCGAGGAAACAACCTCAAGTCCATAGTATCAATTCTATTGGAAAATTTTCAACAATTACTATTGGAGGTTTTGAATTTCCTCTTCGTACTATCAAGAAGAAATATGATAGTCTTATTGTTGGGGACATGCATATCCCCATTGAGGTAATCTAGTGTTATTCGAAAATTCTCCGGTTCCATGTTATTCGGAATGAGTTTGTTAACAAGACCTGATCAACCTTGTTAGTGGATTCCTTTTGACAAGCATGAGATGGATGAATTTAGAAAACACAAATCTCTATACCCTCTTTTTACCTTATGTTATTTATATTAAATAAAGCAAAAATAGCATTTTTCTGTCTGTTTTCTGAATTATCCATGCAATAAAAAATGCCCCGAAAATAAAAGTTCTCCAAATACCCTAAAAAATAAATATGATTTTTTCTGGAATAATTGAGAATATCTGGCACTAAGAACACAGCAGGGGTGCAAGCACCTGGCCACGAGGGTGGAGGGCGCGCCCTACCCCCTGGGTGCGCCCTGTTGGGGAACGTTGCAGAAAACAAAAAATTTCCTATGGTTTCACCAAGATCCATCTAGGAGTTCATCTAGCAACGAGTGACTGGATTGCATCTACATACCTTTGTAGATCACGCGCGGAAGCGTTCAAAGAACGGGGATGAGGAAGGCGTACTCGACGTGATCCAAATCACCGGAGATCCTAGCGCCGGACGGACGGCACCTCCGCGTTCAACACACGTACGGTCAGTGTAACGTCTCCTTCTTCTTGATCCAGCAAGGGGAAGGAGAGGTTGAGGAAGATGGATCTAGCAGCAGCACGATGGCGTGGTGTTGATGGAGCTGCAGTACTCCGGCAGGGCTTCGCCAAGCACTATGGAGGAGGAGGATGTGTTGGAGAGGGAGAGGGAGGCACCAAAGATGTGGTATGAGAGGCCCTCCTTTCCCCACTATATATAGGGAGTCCAAGGGGGGGCGCCGGCCCTAGGAGATCCAATCTCCTAGGGGGGTGCGGCCAAGGGAGGAATCCCTCCTCCCCAAGGCACCTAGGAGGTGCCTTCCCCCTTTGGGACTCTTCCCTTCTTGAACCCTAGGCGCATGGGCCTCTTGGGGCTGGTGCCCTTGGCCCATATAGGCCAAGGCGCACCCCCTACAGCCCATGTGGCCCCCCGGGGCAGGTGGCCCCACCCGGTGGACCCCCGGGACCCTTCCGGTGGTCCCGGTACAATACCGGTGACCCCGAAACTTGTCCCGATGCCCGAAATAGCACTTCCTATATATAATTATTTACCTCCGGACCATTCCGGAACTCCTCGTGATGTCCGGGATCTCATCCGGGACTCCGAACAACATTCGGGTTACTGCATATACATATCCCTACAACCCTAGCATCACCGAACCTTAAGTGTGTAGACCCTACGGGTTCGGGAGACATGTAGACATGACCGAGACGACTCTCCGGTCAATAACCAACAGCGGGATCTGGATACCCATGTTGGCTCCCACATGCTCCTCGATTATCTCATCGGATGAACCACAATGTCGAGGATTCAAGCAACCCCGTATACAATTCCCTTTGTCAATCGGTATGTTACTTGCCCGAGATTCGATCATCGGTATCCCAATACCTCATTCAATCTCGTTACCGGCAAGTCACTTTACTCGTACCGTAATGCATGATCCCGTGACCAGACACTTGGTCACTTTGAGCTCATTATGATGATGCATTACCGAGTGGGCCTAGTGATACCTCTTCGTCATACGGAGTGACAAATCCTAGTCTTGATCCGTGTCAACCTAACAGACACTTTCGGAGATACCCGTAGTATACCTTTATAGTCACCCAGTTACGTTGTGACGTTTGGCACACCCAAAGCACTCCTACGGTATCCGGGAGTTACACGATCTCATGGTCTAAGGAAAAGATACTTGACATTGGAAAACTCTAGCAAACGAACTATACGATCTTATGATATGTTTAGGATTGGGTCTTGTCCATCACATCATTCTCCTAATGATGTGATCTCATTATGAATGACATCCAATGTCCATAGTCAGGAAACCATGACTATCTATTGATCAACGAGCTAGTCAACTAGAGGCTTACTAGGGACATGTTGGTGTCTATTATTCACACATGTATTACGATTTCCGGATAACACAATTATAGCATGAATAAAGACAATTTTCATGAACAAGGAAATATAATAATAATGCTTTTATTATTGCCTCTAGGGCATATTTCCAACACGCCCCCTGCCTCGTGGGCCCATGGTGGATCCCCTCCACTTATTCCAGCTACCACACACACTCCTTCTTCCTCCCAAAAAGATCACTAGCCAGCTCAAACCCGAGTCCAAGCTCATCTTGCTACCATTTTCGATCTCCTTGCTTGAAGCTCCATTCACAAAACTGCTTTGGGGGATTGTTCTTTGGTATGTGACTCCTCCAATGGTCCAATTAGTTTTTGTTCTAGTGCTTTATTCATTGCAAATTTTTGATGCTTAGGTGACCCTGTTCTTGAGCTTGCATGTCAAATTTATATGGTTAAAAGTAGTTTTAATGCATAATATATCCTCTAGGCACTTGTGGGAGTAGTTGCTATCAATTTTGTTGAGTTTGGTTCACTTTTATTTTGAAGTTACTAAAAATTTTAGAAATTTTTCAGAGGAAGAAATATGTTTAGGAAAATGTACCAAGGTGGTCCTTCAAGGAAGCAAGGACGCATGCTCGCAATACGCGATGCCGATGATGAACCACCGAGGGAAGCTCAGGTGCGGGCTTGTGAATGGCCGTCAGAGGACTTTATGGATCGAGCAGGAATCAAGGAAGAATTTAATGTGTATGTGCGTAATGCCGATCTTGAGAGCTTCGAGGCAGATAAGTGCCACCAATACCACTATCTCACTGATTCCTTTGTGAGAAGGTTTGAATCTTCATCATCACGCAATTCTCAAACTGTCCTATTTTATCTTTATGAAAATTCTTATACTATGGACTTAGAGGATTTTAATACTGCTTGCAAACTTCCACAATGGGGCAGCACTAGTGAGCCTCGCAAATATGAGTTCGGAGATTTTCTTGCTAGTATAACCATGGGCGAATCTAGAGATATAACACAAGCTACCATAGGGAGCATTCATTTCCTGCTATACATTATTTTGCTCTCTTCATAGGTAGGTGCATAAATGGTAAGGATGAAGCATGTCACATGTGTGCCCCTGACCTCAGTGTTCTCAGGAGTGCTGTATTAGGAGATAAACATTATAATTTGGGAGCCATTGTTACACGTAGGTTGCATAATAATAGATTTAATGGAGATTTCTTTGGTGGAATTTATGCAACCCATCTAGCTAATTTTCTTGATATACCCATACATGGGTATGATATTGAGTTGCCTCCTGTTTATTTAGATTATGAGGCTATGGTTCGTCATCAGTTTGTTGAGAAGAACGATCAGTTTCTCCAGTACCGACTAATCTTTGACAGATGACGCACCTATCAAGTCGTTCTCCCTGCTCCTACTTTCTTTGACTTTCAGGAAAAAGGGAGATATGTCATAACCAGGGAAGAGGCGAACGAGTATGAGAGGAGGACTGAGACAGCTCGCCTCCACGCTGCAGCCCATGATGCAATAGCCGCTGCATCTCAGTACGACCCCAACGGCAACTTTGGATATTGTAGCGACCCGACCTCATACGGTCAAGTCTCTATGCTTCAGTGTCATCCCTGGATCGGTAATGCTGACACACACAGTACTCGAAGGATTTATAATAGAGTAGCACTCACACACTTATTACATCGAATGTCTTAAAAGAGAGCTTATTACAATAAATATGGATTAAGGCCATCTAATACATTAACAACGGAAGGCTTGGAAGATAAAGTAAGTCCATCAACTCCAATGGCATAGCTGAGTGCATGACAAACGACCTATCGCGTCTTACTCCTCGTCTGAGAAGTATGCAACATGATACGTTGCAGCCCGAAAGCAGGTCAGCACATGGAATATGCTGGCAATATAACACAGTAGAGCAATGAATAGATAAATGCTAACACTACATGGATATATGGCTGGTGGTGGCTCTATGGTTATATGGTTTTCGTGAAAAGCTAATTTTTCCCTACAACAAAGGAATAAATTTATATTTAACTATCATGGTAGTTGAACCATTGAGAATGGTACACCCATCTCAATCCCAATTAAAAGTATTTATCAACCCAACAAATTAGTTTAGAGTGATGAGATACAGTAGGATAATCCAAGTACTAGATACTCAAGTTTTCCATAACCGGGGCACGACTAACCATGATTAGTTTATACACTCTGCAGAGGTTTGCGCACTTTTCCCCACAAGACTCGATCTCCTCCGTTGGATTTCTCGCACTACAAGGTGTTTGAGAAATGGATGACCGAGACACAGTCTTTCAGAAGCATTAACTCTTTACTCCGGGTGGACAGTTACACCTACTTTCCCACTACATCTGCTAGCCCACCACTGAAAGAGGTCACACAACATACTCAACTATGCCAGAGCCCATAATGGCTTGTGGGTGCACACAGAAGTTTCTAGCATGAACAATCTCATGACCCCTTTGAGCCTCGGTGGCAGACCATAGGAGGATCGCACGGTATATCCCAGAGATCTCCTGGACAACACTGGTATATCCCCAGGTGCCCAAACAAGCAATCCACCCAGATGTGTATTAAAGTTTCCACCTTAAGCTGAATCATTAATTAACAATCTCACATCTTTCATGGATTTCTCAAACCCAAACCACCTCTACGAGCATAGCATGGCAATATAAGCATAACGTAGAAGTAACTCCCAGGGTTTGATAATAAAACAGGTAATAGGTTCTACCTCACCATCTACTTCCCAATACCCACAAGTTAATCACATCCTAATCATGCAAGGTTTGAGGATTAGAACTAATGCATAAAAACTGGCTATGAAAGAAGTATGATCAATGTGTTACTTGCCTTGCTGACGATCCGCAAATCCTAAAGACTCATAGTTGCACACTTCGCACACCGGGTGTTCTATCGCAAACAACAATAGCAAACATAAGAAATCAAGAAAGATGCACAGGTAAATCTCAAATAATAAGATCTAACCCAAAAGTTCAACTTAAGAACTCTGGTTTGCAAAAAGAATCAAATCAAACGGAGCAACAAAACTCAAACTGCGAAAGAAACAAGATCCGATAACTAATATGGACTAAAGTCAAATTTTACAGTACTGAAATCTTGTTCAAGTTGGTTAAATGGAAAAAGGGCTTCGAGATGAAGATCTAGGCGCTTGAATCGCCTGATTCCGATAAACGAGCGAAAAGATAAACTAGATCGAAAATTAGGGCAGAGATCGTGATCGAAAATAATCGCAAAAAACCCTGGAAAAAGAAAAAACTGATGAACAGGCTAACGAACGAACGTTCACTGTCTATGACTAACGGGTGAACGGCGTTCGTTAAAACGAACGAACAGACGAACGTCCGTTGTTTAACCGAACCAAGAAAAAACCGAACCGATCTATTAAAAAAAACAGATCTAGGGTTTCCGAAATAAACCGAACAGTTTTAGAAAAAAACGGCGGCTACCTCGGCGTACGTGACGGCGGCGGTGGGCAGCGGCGGTGGGTGTGGCGCAGCGGCGGCGGCGGCGCGATGGCTGGCTAGGGTTAGGGTTGGTGCGGCGTGGCGCAGGCTGGGCCTCGGGGTCGCGGCTCGGGCAGCTTATAAGAGGCCGGCCTGGAGAGTCCCGGCCGGGTACGGCCCGAAGTCGGTTCCCCCCTTATTTTTAAATTATTCCGCGCAGAAAAACAAAGAAAATAAATACTAAACGGACTCCAAAGATACCGAAATAAATTTTCCCTGTCCTCTAAAAATAAGCCGGACAAGGTGAACATTTATTTGGGCCTATAATGCAATTTTGAAAAACGCATATTTTTCATAATTCAATTAAAATTGCAATAAAATCCAAATAAAATATGCAAATTTATTATAATGTTTTTCCTCCAATATTTCATTTATTTTGGAGAAGTCATATTATCTCCTCTTATATATTTTGGTATGAAATATTTTTGGAGAGAAAATTTATTAAAACCAAAGTGATCCTTGTTTCCATATTTGAGAAAATTCAAATATGCAAAACAGTGAAATCCCCCAACTATCTCCGAGGGTCCTTGAGTTGCTTAGAATTTTGAGGATCACGAAAGTCGAAATGCACAAAATATGATATGCATGAATGACCTATGTATAACATTCCAAATTGAAAATTTGGGATGTTACAAACCTACCCCCCTTAAGATGAATCTCGTCCTCGAGATTCGGGTTGGCTAGAAAATAGGTGTGGATGGTCTTTCCGTAGATCATCCTGTCATTCCCAGGTGGCTTCATCCTCGGTATGGTGGCTCCACTAAACTTTGCAAATTTTGATAACCTTGCTGCGAGTAACTCGACTGGCAAACTCAAGAATCTTGACAGGTTTCTCCTTGTAGGTCAAATCACTATCCAACTGTATTGCTTCTAGTGGCACTGTATCTCTCAGAGGGATATCGGCCATCCCTGCATGGCACTTCTTCAACTGGGAAACGTGAAACACATCATGAACTCCCAACAATCCTTCGGGTAACTCCAACTTGTAGGCTACCTCTCCCATGCATTCCAAAACATGGTACGGTCCCACAAATCTCGGGGCTAACTTTCCTTTAACTCCAAATCGTTTAACTCCTCAAAGTGGTGACACTTTCAGATACGCTCTGTCTCCGATTTCATAGACTACCTCCTTGCGTTTTGAGTCTGCATAACTCTTCTTTCTTGACTGAGCTCTCTTTAGTCTATCTCAAATTAGTTTAACCTTCTCTTCGGACTCCTTAATCAAATCGGGTCCAAACAGATGTCTGTCTCCAACCTCATCCCACATCAACGGTGTTCTGCACCTTCTTCCATACAGGGCCTCGAACGGTGCCATCTTCAAACTGACCTGGTAGCTATTGTTGTACGAGAACTCTGCGTAGGGCAAATTATCATCCCAACTAGATCCATAGTCTAGTGCACAAGCTCTCAGCATGTCCTCCAGAATCTGATTGACTCTCTCTGTCTGTCCATCTGTCTGCAGGTGAAAAGTTGTACTGAACTCCAGCCTGGTTCCCAAAGTCTGATGCAGCTGGTGCCAAAACATGGAAGTAAACCGTGTTCCTCTATCTGATACGATGGTCCTTAGAACTCCGTTCAGACATACGATCCTGGTCATATATATCTTGGCCAACTTCACACTTGTATAAGTGGTTTTCACTGGGATAAAGTGACCTACTTTGGTCAAGCGGTCCACTACTACCTAGATAGAATTATATCCCGATCGGGTCCTGGGTAATCCTGTGATAAAATCCATGCCAAGTTTGTCCCACTTCCATTCGGGTATCGGCATAGGCTGCAGTAGTCCTGCTGGCTTCTGATGTTCTGCCTTCACTCTCTGACATACATCACATACGGCTACATACTCGACAATATCCTTCTTCATTCCAGTCCACCAGAAATGCTCCTTCAAATCGAAATACATCTTGGTGTTTCCGGGGTGTATCAAGTATGGTGAGTCATGAGCTCCCTGTAATGTCAACTTCCTGATCTCGACATTATTGGGCACATATACACGGTCCTCGAACCACAAGGTGTCGTGCTCATCCTCACGAAAACCCTTGGCTTATCCTACACTCATCTTCTCCTTTATCTCGGCAATTTCTTTGTCATCCTTCTGAGCTTCTCGAATCTTTCCCAACAATGTCGACTGCACTTCCATGGTTGTAACAAAACATTTAGGAACTATCTCCAAACGAAGTTCCCTGAGATCCTCTGCTAACTCCTTTGGCATTCCTTCGCTTATGAGGGTGTTGACGTAAGTCTTCCGGCTGAAGGCGTATGCTACAACATTGGCCTTTGCTGGATGATAGTGCAACTTCATATCATAATCTTTTATAAGCTCCAACCATCTCCTTTGCCTGAGGTTCAACTCCTTCTAGGTGAAAATGTACTTCAAACTCTTATGATCCGTGTACACATCACAATGATTTCCAATAAGAAAATGTCTCCAGGTCTTGAGTGCATGCACTACAGCTGCTAACTCCAAATCATCCGTGGCATAATTCAACTCGTGCGGTTTAAGTTGTTGTGAGGCATATGAAACAACTCTTCCGTCTTGCATAAGTACTCCCCCAAGTCCTAAGAGAGGGGCGTCGCAATACACTTGGAAATCCTTGTGCATATCTGGCAGAATCAGCACTAGGGCTGTAGTCAAACATTTCTTCAGCTCCTGGAAACTTGCTTCACATTCCTCAGTCCAATGGAACTTGGTGTCCTTCTTCAACAACATCGTCATAGGCTTCACAATCTTAGAGAAATTTTCAATGAATCTCCTATAGTATCCTGCGAGTCCAAGAAAACTGCGGATCTCTCCAACTGAGGTGGGTGCCAACCACTCAGTGACTGATTTCACCTTGATAGGGTCCACTGATATACCTTCTCCTAATATAACATGTCCAAGAAATCCAACTTCCTTCAACCAAAACTCACATTTGCTAAACTTGGCATATAACTGATGTTCTCTGAGCTTCTCGAGAATTAAACGCAAATGCTCCTTATGTTCCTCCTCATTCTTTGACTATACCAAGATATCATCTATGAACACCACGACAAACTTATCCAAGAACTCAATGAACACTTTGTTCATCATACTCATGAAATAGGCGGGGCGTTAGTCAATCCAAATGACATAACCGTATACTCATATAGCCCATACCTTGTGGTGAACGCTGTCTTAGGTATATCCATTTCTCGAATCTTCAACTGGTGGTAACCTGATCGCAGGTCGATCTTCGAAAACACCTTTGCTCCTTGCAGCTGGTCAAACAAATCATTGATCATCGGCAGTGGGTACTTATTCTTGATCGTTACTTCATTCAATGCCCGATAATCAAAAACCATTCTTAGGGACTTATCCTTCTTCTCAACCAATAGCACTCGGGCTCCCCATGGTGATGAACTTCGTCGAATGTAACCTTTCTCCAGTAACTCCTTAATTTGTTTCTTGATCTCCTCCAGATCATTTGCGGGCATCCGGTATGGTCTCTTTGATATTGGCCCGGTGCCTGGCAATAGCTCTATCAAAAACTCTATGTCTCGATCTGGCGGCATGCCTGGTAACTCCTCTGGAAATACATCCGGGTAATCCTTTATGACAGGCACTTCCTCCTGAACAATTACCGTGAGAGAATGTACTTGGGTTCTCCTTGGCGAATGCCTGGAAACATACTTGATCCTTTTTCCCTCCGGGGTGGTAAGCAGAGTCGACTTACTGGCACAATCGATGTTTCCCCCATACATCGATAGCCAATCCATTCCTAGCATCACATCCAATCCTTGTGACTCCAAAATTATCAGGTCTGAGGGGAAAACATGGCTTCCAATGGTAAATGGCATCTGAAAACATCCTTGACTTGCCATATACTCAGCTCCTGGTGAACTTACTAACATGGTGTCCTAAGTACCTTAGTGGGCAACTTATACTCATCCACGAATCCCCTTGATATGTATGAATGCGATGCACCAGTATCAAAAAGAACAATTGCAGTAAAAGACTTAACCAAAAACTTACCGATAACTTCATCTGGCTGCTCCTCAACTTCCTCCACGTTCACGTGGTTCACTTGTCCTCTGTTGAAAGGGTTGGGCTTCTTCACAGCGCTTCCATTGCCATTTCCGTTCTTCAATTCCGGACAATCGTTGGCATAGTACCCAGTCTTCCCGCACTTGAAACAAGTAATGTGACTTTGATCCTTCTTGGCGGGTGTGGCTGGGTTAGAGCGGTTCTGATTGCTACTTGCTCCGTTCCCATTCCCATTCCTTGGGCCATTATGATTATGCGAACTTCCTCCATTGTGGGTGTGGCCTCCATGGTTATGGACAAGTCCTCCCGAGTTCGGGTGAGACGGGGCTTCTCCTGATCTCCAAAATTGTACTTCCCCTGTCCATACTTCCTCTTGCCATTCTCAATCTGCTGCTTCCCTTCAATCATAAGAGACTTTTCTACCAACTCCTGGTAGTTGTTGAATGTTGCCACCATCAACTGCATGCTCATCTCATCATTTAGCCCTTCCATAAACTTATCCTGCTTCACGGCATCTGTGGCCACATCATCAGGGGCATAACGAGATAGCTTACTAAACTCATCTACGTACTCAGCCACAGTATGATTTCCCTGGCGTAAGTTGTGAAACTCACGCTTCTTCATGCTCATAGCTCCAGCGGATACATGGGCTGTGCGGAATGCTTGATGAAACTGCTCCCAAGTGACATTGGCTATAGGAAAAGTGGCTGTGTAATTCTCCCACCATGCGACTGCTGGTCCATCCAATTGGTGTGCGGCAAAATGCACCTTCTCCGCATATGTGCAACCTACAGTGGTAAACTCCCTTCCTATCCTGCGCAACCAATCATCAACAACTATGGGCTCGGTGCTACTGGAAAACACCGACGGCTGCAGCCTCAGAAAACGGGCTAAGTTGTCAACTGGAGGTGGTGGCGGTGGGTTATTGTTGTTGTTGCCTTGGTTCTGAACTAACAACTACATCAGTGTATTCTGCTACTGGATCAACTGAGTGAGCTCCGGTGGGAAAGCAAAACCGGGGTCACGTCTCGGAGCCATCTGATGGGTTTAGAGGGAAGAGTTTAGAATAGAATGAGGTCTAGTGAGATAGCACTACCCATATGCACATGAGACAAACACAATCATATCATATCACTCAATCAATCAAGCAAGGGCATACAAACGGTCTAGAACTATTGTTAAAAGTGCTCGGACTACTACTATATACATGGGGGAAACTACTAGTGATATGGTGGTCATCTAGAAATATTGTTCGGTGGAAGACTCCATTATATCCGCTCCAGCTTCGTCTTCATAGTCATCATCACTATCGTCGGGGTCGGAGTCGGTGTCATCGATGATGATGTAGTCTTCAAAACAAATCTCCTTAGGTTCGTCGTCTTCTCCTCCTGGCGCGGGGTCTTCCATGAAAACTCCTAGCTTCCTTGTTAGGTCGTCATTCTTCTCCACTAGTATGATGATTTCCTCCTCGTAATCGTCACATGTAGCCTTGAGTTCCTCTTCAAGCTCGGTGATCCTTGTCATTGCTTTCTTCAAATCTATCATGCTTGCGCACATCTGGTTCTCCTGGCGATGAATGTGCTCATTTAACTCCTGGATGAATGCTGCAATGGATCTATCCCTCCTGGTGTTGATCATCTCCCATTGTTCGTCTCGGCGCCCACATATCTGGTATATAGTGTTCTTCAGCTCTTGTTTGTAGACTTCTCCAATACGTCCCATAGCAATGTGGGCTGCCATGCTCTTGCCTAGACTCCAAGTGGGTGCATCAAAGGAAAACTCTATAGGATCCCTAACTGGCGTGAATGTTCTTCCTGGAACTTGAACTCGAATCATCCAGCGCTCCTCTTCTGGTAAAGTGGCGTTGTAGGTCCCAGTGAAGCTTGGTATTCCAATGTTCAGGTACCTAGTGACTTCCTTCAAGTGCCGTCCAAAAGGTGTGTCTTCATCCGGTTGTGAAAACTTGTTTCTCGAGTCCGCCATCCTAAAGTGTAGAAAATGGAGAGGAGTCAGAAATGAGTAGAGAAGAGTGACATATGGCTTTTCTTAATGGTTATGTCCTATATTCAGTGTGTGCTCTGATACCATCTTGTAGCGACCCGACCTCAGACGGTCAAGTCATTGTGCTTCAGTGTCATCCCTGGATCGGTAATGCTGACACACACAGTACTCGAAGGATTTATAACATAGTAGCAATCACACACTTATTACATAGAATGTCTCAAAAGAGAGCTTATTACAATAAATATGGCTTAAGGCCATCTAATACGTTAACAGCGGAAGGCTTGGAAGATAAAGTGAGTCCATCAACTCCAACGGCAAAGCTGAGTGCATGACAAACGACCTAACTTGTCTTACTCCTCGTCTGAAAAGTCTGCAACATGATACGTTGCAGCCCGAAAACGGGTCAGCACATGGAATCTGCTGGCAATGTAACACAGTAGAGCAATGAATAGATAAATGCTAACACTACATGCATATATGGATGGTGGTGGCTCTATGGTTATATGGTTTTTGTGAAAAGCTAATTTTTCCATACAACAAAGGAATAAATTTATATTTAACTATCATGGTAGTTGAACCATTGAGAATGGTACCCCCATCTCAATACCAATTAAAAGTATTTATCAACCCAACAAATTAGTTTAGAGTGATGAGATACAGTAGGATAATCCAAGTATTAGATACTCAAGTTGTCCATAACCGGGGGCACGGCTAACCATGATTAGTTTATACACTCTGCAGAGGTTTGCACACTTTTCCCCATAAGACTCGATCTCCTCCGTTGGATTTCTCGCACTACAGGGTGTTTGAGAAACGGATGACCGAGACACAGTCTTTCAGAAGCATTAACTCTTTACTCCGGGTGGATAGTTACACCTACTTTCCCACTACATCTGCTAGCCCACCACTGAAAGAGGTCACACAACATACTCAACTATGCCAGAGCCCATAATGGCTTGTGGCTGCACACGGAAGTTTCTAGCATGAACAATCTCATAATCCCTTTGAGCCTGGGTGGCGGACCATAGGAGGATCGCATGGTATATCCCCGGGATCTCCTGGACAACACTGGTATATCCCCAGGTGCCCAAACAAGCAATCCACCCAGATGTGTATTAAAGTTGCCACCTTAAGTTGAACCATTAATTAACAATCTCACATCTGTCATGGATTTATCAAACCCAAACCACGTCTACGAGCATAGCAAGGCAATATAAGCATAACGTAGAAGTAACTCCCAGGGTTTGACAATAAAACAGGTAATAGGTTCTACCTCATCATCTACTTCCCAATACCCACAAGTTAATCACATCCTAATCATGCAAGGTTTGAGGTTTAGAAATAATGCATAAAAACTAGGTATGAAAGAAGTATGATCAATGTGTTACTTGCCTTGCTGACGATCTGCAAATCCTAAAGACTCGTAGTAGCACGCTTCACACTCTGGGTGTTCTATCACAAACAACAATAGCATACATAAGAAATCAAGCAAAGATGCGTGGGTAAATCTCAAATAAGAAGATCTAACTAGAAAGTTCAACTTAAGAACTCCGGTTTGTAAAAAGAATCAAATCAAACGGAGCAGCGAAACTCAAACTGCGAAAGAAACAAGATCCGATAACTAATTTGGACTAAAGTCAAATTTTACAGTACCAAAATCTTGTTCAAGTTTGTTAAACGGAAAGAGGGCTTGGAGACGAAGATCTAGGCGCTTGAATCGCCTGATTCCGATAAACGAGCGAAAAGATAAACTAGATCGAAAATTAGGGCTGAGATCGTGATCGAAAATAATCGTGAAAAACCCTGGAAAAAGAAAAAACTAACGAACAGACTAACGAACGAACGTTCGCTGTCTGTGACAAACGGGTGAATGGCGATCGTTAAAACGAACGAACAGACGAACGTCCGCTGTTTAACCGAACCGAGAAAAAAACTGAACTGATCTATTAAAAAATAGATCTAGGGTTTCCGAAATAAACCGAACGGTTTTAGAAAAAACCGGCGGCTACCTCGGCGTACGTGACGGCGGCGGCGGCGGCAACTCCGGCGGCGGCGGCAGCGGGCGCGGCGCAGCGGCAGCTGGCTAGGGTTAGGGTTGGTGCGGCGCGGCGCAGGCTGGGCCTCGGGGTCGCGGCTCGGACGGCTTATAAGAGGCCAGCCTGGAGAGTCCCGGCCGGGTACGGCCCAAAGTCGGTTACCCCTTTTTAAAAAAAAATTATTCCACGCAGAAAAACAAAGAAAATAAATACTAAACGGACTCCAAAAATTTCGAAATAAATTTTCCCCGTCCTCTAAAAATAAGCCGGACAAGGTGAACATTTATTTGGGCCTATAATGCAATTTTGAGAAATGCATATTTTTCCTAATTCAATTAAAATTGCAATAAAATCCAAATAAAATATGCAAATTGATTTTAAAGTTTTCCTCCAACATTTCATTTATTTTGAGAAGTCATGTTATCTCCTCTCATATATTTTGGTATGAAATATTTTCGGAGAGAAAATTTATTAAAACCAAAGTGATCCTTGTTTCCATATTTGATACAATTCAAATATGCAAAACGGTGAAATCCCCCAACTCTCTCCGAGGGTCCTTGAGTTGCTTAGAATTTCAAGGATCGCGGAAGTCAAAATGAACAAAATATGATATGCACGAATGACCTATGTATAACATTACAAATTGAAAATTTGGGATGTTACAGATATCCGCCAGGCCAGCCATGGCTAAAGACCAACTTAAGCCAAAAGCCTAAGCTTGGGGGAGTATGTATTTCTCACCAACATTACATTCATGTTCACACACTCATTGCTAGTTGCCGGTGCTCATACTTTTTCATTATATTATCCATGCTAGTTTATTTTCCTTTTTATGCTTTCTTCTTGTGTGTTTAATAAACCTTAAGAAAAACAAAAAAAATAGTTGTAGCTTTTAGCTAGTTTACTTTCCATACCTGTAGTAGTAATTAAAAAGAAAACACAAAAAGATTTCCCGTTCTTCTTTTGCTTGTTGGGAGCTTTCCCGTGTAAATAATTTTATTTCTTTTCTTGTTCTTTGGGGGTCGGGAGGAGAAGATCATAATGAAAATGTTCAGTGGCTCTTATATGCATTATTGTTGATCTAACAAAGAGCCCATATTACCTTGTCTTCTCTCTTGAATTGAATGCCTGCAAATTCCAGCTTAGTCAAATGCGCGTGCACTATTATTATTATCCACACTATTCGGTCGTGCAAGTGAAAGGCAATAATGACGATATATGATGAACTTATTGAGATGAGAAAAGCTGGTATGAACTCGACCTCTCTTGTTTTTGTAAATATGATTAGTTTATCGTTCCTGATTCAGCCTATTATGAAAGAAACATATTTGCAATGACAATTGGAGATTATAGTTGCTTATGTCGTGCTTAATTAGCTAGGAGCTTATAATGGTTTACCTTGCGTGCCAACATGCTATTAAAATGGTTGTGATGTAGTATGATAGGGTGGTATCCTCTTTTGAATGATTCGAGTGGCTTGACTTGGCACATGTTCACGCATGTAGTTGAAACAAAATCAACATAGCCTCTACGATTTTTGTGTTCATGGTGCATTATATCCTACTCATGCTTGCATTCGGTGTTGATTAATTTTAATGCATGTTCATGACTATTGTCGCTCTCTAGCTGGTCGCTTCCCAGTCTTTTTCTAGCCTTCACCTGTACTAAGCGGGAATACTGCTTGTGCAACCAATTCCATAAACCCCAAAGTTATTCCATATGAGTCCACCATACCTACCTATATGAGTTCACTCTCGGGGAGAAAAAAATCAGAGAGAAGGATTCATCACGTTTTACGATACGGAGCCGCCGCCAAGCCCTAAACTCTCTCGGGGGGCTAATCTGGAGTCCGTTCGGGGCTCCGGAGAGGGGAATACGTGGCCATCGTCATCATCAACCTTCCTCCATCACCAATTTCATGATGCTCACCGCCGTGCGTGAGTAATTCCATCGTAGGCTTGCCGGACGGTGATGGGTTGGACAAGATTTATCATGTAATCGAGTTAGTTTTGTTAGGGTTTGATCCCTAGTATCCACTATGTTCTAAGCTTGATGTTGCTAGGACTTTGCTATGCTTAATGCTTGTCACTAGGGCCCGAGTGCCATGATTTCAGATCTGAACCTATTATGTTTTCATCAATATATGAGAGTTCTTGATCCTATCTTGCAAGTCTATAGTCACCTACCATGTGTTATGATCCGGCAACCCCGAAGTGACAATAGTCGGGACCACTCCCGGTGATAACCGTAGTTTGAGGAGTTCATGTATTCACTATGTGTTAATGCTTTGGTCCGGTACTCTATTAAAAGGAGGCCTTAATATCCCTTAGTTTCCAATAGGACCCCACTGCCACGGGAAGGTAGGACAAAATATGGCATGCAAGTTCTTTTCCATAAGCATGTATGACTATATTTGGCATGCCTACATTACATTGATGAACTGGAGCTAGTTCCGTGTCACCCTAGGTTATGACTGTTACATGATCGATCGCATCCAGCATAATTCTCTATCACCGATCCATTGCCTACGAGCTTTCCATTTATTGTTCTTCGCTTATTTACTTTTCCATTGCTATTGTTATCATCACTATAAAACACCAAAAATATTACTTATGCTACCGTTACCACTACTATCATATTATTTTGCTACTAAATACTTTGTTGCAGATATTAAGTTATCCAGGTGTGGTTGAATTGACAACTCAACTGCTAATACTTGACAATATTCTTTGGCTCCCCTTGTGTCAAATCAATAAATTTGGGTTGAATACTCTACCCTCGAAAACTGTTGCGATCCCCTATACTTGTGGGTTATCATTGTGTACAGCAAGGATTATGGTGGTAAACTAAAAAGCAAAGACTCAAATCATACAAGACGCTCCAAGCAAAACACATATCATCTGGCGAATAAAAATATAGCTCCAAGTAAAGTTACCGATGAACGAAGACAAAAGAGGGGATGACTTCTGGGCATACCCAAGCTTAGGCTCTTGCCACTCCTTGTTCCATAATCCATCAAATCTTTACCCAAACCTTGAAAACTTCACAATACAAAACTTAACAGAAAAATCTCGTGAGCTCCGTTAGCGAAAGAAGACAAAACACCACTTCAAGGTACTGTAATGAACTCATTATTTATTTATATTGGTATTAATCCTACTGTATTCCAACTTCTCTATGGTTTATAAACTCTTTTACTAGCCATAGATTCATCAAAATAAGCAAACAACACACGAAAAACTGAATCTGTCAAAAACAGAACAGTCTGTAGTAATCTGTAACTGACGCAAACTTATGGAACCCCAAAAATTATAAAATAAATTGCTGGACATGAGGAATTTATCTATTAATCATCTTCAAAAATAATTAACTAAATAGAACTCTCCAAATAAAAATGGCAGCAATTCTCATGAGCGCTAGAGTTTCTGTTTTTTACAGCAAGATCAAAAAGACTTTCCCCAAGTCTTCCCAACGGTTCTACTTGGCACAAGCACTAATTAAACAGAAAAAACACAACCAAAACAGAGGCTAGATAAATTATTTATTACTAAACAGGAGCAAAAAGGAAGGAATAAAAATAAAATTGGGTTGCCTCCCAACAAGCGCTATCGTTTAACGCCCCTAGCTAGGCATAAAAGCAAGGATTGATCTAGGTATTGCCATCTTTGGTGGGTAATTCTTCAATGAGACACCTATAACTCTTAGGAGTTTCTTTCTTTTTATTAATTATCAAACTCCTAGGCACGAAATCAAGAAAATCATTTGTAGCAAAAGGTTCCTTAAGGATAGTGAGAAAATTGGGGTGAACACTTATGGATTTGAGGTCCGCATTTTCCTTACTAGAAGTTTCACCCTTATTTTTAGGAACATACATCAATTTGGCAATCTTAGCATTAGGAGGAGTGTTTTTCACGAAAGAAAAGGCAGACCCAAGGTTGGTAATAATATCCTCCATTTTATCAATTCTAGTGGAATCTTGATCTATCTTTTCATTAACCATAGGTCCCTTTCTTTAAAAAATTTAAGAGCAACTCCTACCTTAGATTTGTATTGGGTAATTTGGTTATGGATCTTTTGATCCAAATTTTCAATTAACTCTACAGTGGCAACTTTATTTTCAATAATTTCAAGCCGTTGCATAACATGTTCCAAAGTTAAGATAGTTCCATTAACCAAAAGAGGTGGTGGACCAAACAAATCTATCATAGCATTATAAGAATCAAAAGTATGGATACCCAAGAAATTTCCTCCGGTAATGGTATCAAGAATATATATATTCCAAGGAGTGATGCCCACATAAAAATTGCGAAGAAGAACGGAAGTAGATTGCTTCCTAATAGATCGATTTTGCGCATTGCAAATTCTGTACCAAGCATCTTTTAGATTTTCTCCCCCCCCCCCTTGTTTAAAATTAAGAACTTCATTCTCGGGAGATAGAGGAGTAGATAAAGGACTAGCCATAACGACGAAGCAAGCAAAAGAAAGGGAGAATGAAAAAGAGGGAGAATAAAATGGCAAGGGTGAAGTGGGGGAGAGGAAAACGAGAGGCAAATGGCAAATAATGTAATACGAAGTATAAGAGTTGTGATGGGTACTTGGTATGTCTTGACTATGCGTATATCTCCATGACAATGATGCCAGAAATCCTTCTTGCTACCTCTTGAGCACTGCGTTGGTTTTCCCTTGAAGAGGAAAGGGTGATGCAGTAGAGCAGCATTAAGTATTTCCCTCAGTTTTTGAGAACCAAGGTATCAATCCAGTAGGGGACCACGCGCGAGTCACCTCGTACCTACACACACAAATAAGAACCTTGCAACCAACGCGATAAAGGGGTTGTCAATCCCTTCACGGCCACTTGCAAGAGTGAGATCTGATAGAGATGATAATAATAAGATAAATATTTTTGGTATTTTTATGATATAGATTGAAAGTAAAGATTGCAAAATAAAGTAGACGGAAACTTGTATGATGGAGAATAGGCTCGGGGGCCATAGGTTTCACTAGTGGCTTCTCTCAATATAGCATAAGTATTACGGTGGGTAAACAAATTACTGTCGAACAATTGATAGAAAAGCGAATAATTATGAGAATATCTAGGCATGATCATGTATATAGGCATCACGTCCACGACAAGTAGATCGAAATGATTCTGCATCTACTACTATTACTCCACACATCGACCGCTATCTAGCATGCATCTAGAGTATTAAGTTCATAAAAACAGAGTAATGCTTTAAGGGAGATGACACGATGTAGAGGGATAAACTCATCCAATATGATATAAACCCCATATTTTTATCCTCGATGGCAACAATACAATACGTGCCTTGCTGCCCCTGTAGTCACTCGGAAAGGACACCGCAAGATTGAACCCAAAGCTAAGCACTTCTCCCATTGCAATAAAGATCAATCTAGTAGGCCAAACCAAACTGATAATTCGAAGAGACTTGCAAAGATAAACCAATCATACATAAAAGAATTCAGAGGAGATTCAAATATTGTTCATAGATAAACTTGATCATAAAACCACAATTCAGCAGATCTCGACAAACACACTGCAAAAGAAGATTACAACGAATAGATCTCCAAGAGAATCGAGGAGAACTTTGTATTGAGATCCAAAGAGAGAGAAGAAGCCATCTACCTACTAGCTATGGACCTGAAGGTCTGAAATAAACTACTCACACATCATCGGAGGGGCCACGGAGTTGATGTAGAGGCCCTCCGTGATCAATGCCCCCTCCGGCGGAGCTCCGGAAAAGGCCCCAAGATGGGTAAACAAATTACTGTCGAGCAATTGATAGAAAAGTGCATAATTATGAGAATATCTAGACATGATCATGTATATAGGCATCACATCCGCGACAAGTAGACCGAAACGATTCTTCATCTACTACTATTACTCCACACATCGACTGCTATCCAGTATGCATCTAGAGTATTAAGTTCACAAGAACAAAGTAAGGCATTAGGCAAGATGACGTGATGTAGAGGGATAAACTCAAGTAATATGATATAAACCCCACCTTTCTATCCTCGATGGCAACAATACAATACATGCCTTGCTGCCCCTGCTATCACTAGGAAAGGACACCGCAAGATTGGACCCAAAGCCAAGCACTTCTCCCATTAAAAGATTTCAGAGAAGAATCAAATATTGTTCATAGATAAACTTGATCATAAACCCACAATTCATCGGATCTCGACAAACACACCGCAAAAAGAATTACATCGAATAGAGCTCCAAGAAGATCGAGGAGAACTTTGTATTGAGATCCAAAGAGAGAGAAGAAGCCATCTAGCTAATAACTATGGACCCGAAGGTCTGTGGTAAACTACTCGCACATCATCGAAGAGGCTATGGTGTTGGTGTCGAAGCCCTCCGTGATCGATTCCCCCTCCGGCGGAGCTCCGGAAAAGGCCCCAAGATGGGATCTTTGGGTACAGAAGGTTGCGGCGGTGGAAATAGGGTTTCGTGGTGCTCCTGGATGTTTGGGGGTATATGGATATATAGGAGAAAGAAGTACGTCGGTGGAGCAACGAGGGGCCCACGAGGGTGGAGGGCGCGCCCTGGGGGCTGGGCGCGCCCCCTGCCTCATGGCCGCCTCATTGATTGCTTGACGTCCACTCCAAGTCTCCTGGATCACGTTTGTTCCAAAAATAACGCCCCCGAAGGTTTCATTCCGTTTGGACTCTGTTTGATATTCCTTTTCGGCGAAACTCTAAAATAGGCCAAAAAACAGCAATTTGGGCCATAGGTTTTACTAGTGGCTTCTCTCAAGATAGCATAAGTATTACGGTGGGTAAACAAATTACTTTCGAGCAATTGATAGAAAAGCGAATAATTATGAGAATATCTAGGCATGATCATGTATATAGGCATCACGTCCGAGACAAGTAGACTGAAACAATTTTGTATCTACTACTATTACTCCACACATCGACTTCTATCCAGCATGCATCTAGAGTATTAAGTTCATAAGAACAGAGTAACGCCTTAAGCAAGATGACATGATGTAGAGGGATAAACTGATGCAATATGATGTAAACCCCATCTTTTTATCCTCGATGGCAACAATACAATACATGTTGTTTCCCTTTCTGTCACTGGGATCAAGCACCGCAAGATTGAACCCAAAGCTAAGCACTTCTCCCATTGCAAGAAAGATCAATCTAGTAGGCCAAACCAAACTGATAATTCTAAGAGACTTGCAAAGATAAACCAATCATACATAAAAGAATTCAGAGAAGATTCAAATATTGTTCATAGATAAACTTGATCATAAACCCACAATTCATCGGATCTCGACAAATACACCGCAAAAGAAGATTAATCGAATAGATCTCCAAGAGAATCGAGGAGAACTTTGTATTGAGATCCAAAGAGAGAGAAGAAGCCATCTAGCTACTAGCTATGGACCCGAAGGTCTGAAGTAAACTACTCACACATCATCGGAGGGGCCATGGAGTTGATGTAGAGGCCCTCCGTGAACAATGCCCCCTCCGGTGGAGCTCCGAAAAAGGCCCCAAGATGGGATCTCTTGGGTACAGAAGGTTTCGGTGGTGGAAATAGGGTTTCATGGTGCTCATGGATGTTTGGGTTGGTATATGGATATATATAGGAGCAAGAAGTACGTCGGTGGAGCAACAAGGGGCCCACGAGGATGGAGGGCGCGCCCCCTTGCCTCGTGGCCGCCTCGTTGAGTGCTTGACGTCCACTCTAAGTCTCCTGGATCACGTTTGTTCCAAAAATAACGCTCCGGAAGGTTTCATTCAGTTTGGACTCCGTTTGATATTCCTTTTTGGCGAAACTCTAAAATAGGCAAAAAAACAACAATTTGGGCTGGGCCTCCGGTTAATAAGTTAGTCCCAAAAATAATATAAAAGTGTAAAAATAAGCCCATTAACATCCAAAATAGATAATATAATAGCATGGAGCAATAAAAAATTATAGATACGTTGGAGACGTATCAACATGCATCAGTTCATTCGGTGTCAGATTGCCAGAGACATACACTGTAGTACCCAACATACGGAGTATCATCATTGTTCGACTTCACGAAGTGGCGAAGAGCCAAGCGCAAGATTTAGTAGTACGAGTAGTACTACTACTAGAACCGCATGCTGGAGCGTCTGTACTCTTATTTTATTTTAATCTCTAATAAAGTACACCTTTATTCGGGAGAAGGGCGAAAAACGGCAGCCCAATAGTATAGTATTAAAAACATCGAACATGTAATGATGATATCGATCAACCATGCTTGAATATATCTTGGCCTCCATGTGAGCCCATCTGTGTGTTCTCACTCCTCGTCTCTCTCAAGGAACGACGGGTTGGCCATTTTGCCGTCAATTGAGATCGGTTTGCTCACACTCTGGTCCCACATGTCAGTGATATGCCAAGAGAGGTGCGTTGACTGACTGTCCATATGCGTAGCTTGGTTTTACACCTTCATACTACTCCTCCCTCCGTCACAGTTTACAGGGCACGCTTGATTCTGATGCATTTCTCTCAACTAGTAATAATGTACGTGCAATGCACGTTTATATTAGGTAGGATATTAGTTACACGTTATATTAGGTAAACTATATATATTGTATGTTGGTATTTGAGAAGATATCAATTACTTTTTTACAGGAATGGTAAGATATTAATTACATGGCAGATTTCAAGGGATAGTGTTGAGTCAAAACGTGTTTATAACCAATGGTAATGGTGGGTAATTAGAGCGTTAAACGTGTTTGGTGCTCAACATTAGAGCGATTTGAACCGCTAGATAACATTATTTGATGGTTGAGATGGTTTGGATCTGTCCATTTGTGTCTTTTTATATTGGTATAGATATAGATGCATTTCCACCACTAGAGAGACTTTAGACGCGTTTAGTTTAATGCTCAATTAATTATGGCGTGGTAACCACAATCAAGTCCACAATTTTCTCTCGATGTACTACGGAGTGGAGTAAGTGCATGCACGTGTGTACCCGGGGTGGAAGCACTGCATGCATGTGTGTACGCATTATTTCCTCTAGTAATAGACGCCGTGATATAACTACCAATGCTATTTTTCAGGCCGATCGCTAGTCGCCTTGGTCCCAGAGATTTTTTTATTTTATTTTTGAAGCACGCTCTATAAACAGTGACGGATGGAGTGGCATGAGCGGATTCAAAGAAGAGTGTATTGATGGTTGCTTCTTCCGAGCAACTTACAGTGGGAAAGGTGGGGCTTATCATTTGACTGCTCATTACTCACTATTAATGCGGCACAATGACAGGGCTGAGTCTCCCATGCAGTTGTGCACTACTCCCTTGGTTCTTAAATATACTCGGAGTATTTGTCTTTCTAGAGATTTCAACGAGTGACTACATACAAAGAAAAATGAGTGAATCTACACTCTAAAATATGCCCATTTGAAATTTGTAAAAAGCAAAATATTTAGGAATAGAGAAGTATAATTTTTTGCATGGCACGTGGACCCGGATGCTGAAGAGGCTTCTGGCAATGCTATCAAGCTTCCAGCATTTTGTTTACATAATTGATGTACTATACAAATAATTTTCCAACGACATGAAATTGTACAATGCTATGAGCTTTCAGCTTTTGTTTCGTGTGTCTTTTGTTTCGTGTGTCTTGTCATCGATGCTCTTTCGAAAACAATAAAAAACTAACTTCCTTGCTAATGCATTGATGACCACAAGTGTAGGGGATCTATCGTAGCCTTTTCAGTAAGTAAGAGTGTCGAACCCAAGGAGGAGCAGAAGGAAAAAATAAGCAGTTTTCAGTAAGGTATCCTCTGCAAGCACTGAAATTATCGGTAACAGATAGTTTTGTGATAAGGTAATTTGTAACGAGTAACAAGTAATGCAAGTAAATAAGGTGCAGCAAGATGGCCCAATCCTTTTTGTAGCAAAGGACAAACTCTTATATAAAGGAAAGCGCTCCCGAGGACACATGGGAATTATCGTCAAGCTAGTTTTCATCACGCTCATATGATTCGCGTTCGGTAATTTGATAATTTGATATGTGGGTGGACCGGTGCTTTGGTACTATCCTTACTTGGACAAGCATCCCACTTATGATTAACCCCTATTTCAAGCATCCGCAACTACGATAGAAGTATTAAGGTAAACCTAACCATAGCATGAAACATATGGATCCAAATCATCCCCTTACGAAGCAACGCATAAACTAGGGTTTAAGATTTTGTCACTCTAGCAACCCATCATCTACTTATTACTTCCCAATGCCCTCCTCTAGGCCTAAACAATGGTGAAGTGTCATGTAGTCGACGTTCACATGACACCACTAGAGGAAAGACAACATACATCTCATCAAAATATCGAACGAATACCAAATTCACATGACTACTTATAGCAAGACTTCTCCCATGTCCTCAGGAACAAACGTAACTACTCACAAAGCATATTCATGTTCATAATCAGAGGGGTATTAATATGCATAATGGATCTAAACATATGATCTTCCACCAAGTAAACCAACTAGCATCAACTACAAGGAGTAATCAACACTACTAGCAACCCACAGGTACCAATCTGAGGTTTGGATACAAAGATTGGATACAAGAGATGAACTAAGGTTTGAGATGAGATGGTGCTGGTGAAGATGTTGATGGAGATTGACCCCCTCCCGATGAGAGGATCGTTGGTGATGACGATGGTGATGATTTCCCCCTCTCGGAGGGAAGTTTCCCCGGCAGAACAGCTTCGCCGGAGCCCTAGATTGGTTCCACCTTGTGGCCGTGGAGTTTCGTCCCATGATCTTGCTTATGATTTTTTCCTTGACGAAAGAATCCATATAGCCAAAGATGGGCATCAGAGGGCCACCAGGGGGGCCACGAGGTAGGGGGCGCGCCCCCCACCCTCGTGCATGGTGGGTGGCCCCCTCTGGTACTTTCTCCGCTCAGTATTTTTTATATATTCTGAAAATAACTCCCGTGGAGTTTCAGGACTTTTGGAGATGTGCAGAATAGGTCTCTAATATTTGCTCCCTTTCCAGCCCAAAATTCCAGCTACCGGCATTCCCCCTCTTCATGTAAACCTTGTAAAATAAGAGAGAATAGGCATAAGTATTGTGACATAATGTGTAATAACAGCCCATAATGCGATAATTATCGATATAAAAACATGATGCAAAATGGACGCATCAACTCCCCCAAGCTTAGACATCGCTTGTCGTCAAGCAAAAGCCGAAATCGAAAAATATGTCCACATGTTTAGAGATAGAGGTGTCGATAAAATAAAATACGGACATGAGGGCATCATGATCATTCTTAGAACAGCAACATATATATATATATATATTTATATATATAGGGTCGCGCTATTCGTCACCCTGGGTGAGGAATAGTTATTCTTCACCCCCCTCTATTTTACCATCAATGCACCGTAATTTTACATTTCGTAAGTTTGTCTTATTTCTGACGCAAAAAGGGACCATAAAAAATATATAATCACCGTAAAAAATATTTTATGTTATGTAAAATTACAAACGTAAAAACATAGTCTAGAATACACATAAACTGCAAATTTTCTTGTCTTATGGCCTATATTTTTATTTTCTTATGTCAAATTTTACGTAGTGAATCAATAGGAATGTAACTATTTAAATTCGAAACGTAATTTAATTATGAAATGATCTTAAGATAACTCGGATGAAGAATAACTTATTCTGCATGCCGGGTGATGAATAGTAATACTATATATATATATATATAGTCATATGATATCTTATGTTAAAGTAACAGTTCAATCACAATTTCAAGTATGAATCATAAACTTCATTGAAAACTAACAAACTACAATCTCAGTCATTGAAGCAATTGCAATTTATCATAACATCGAAAAGAGTCAATAAGAGCTTTTCAGCAAGTCCACATACTCAACTATCATTTAGTCTTCCACAATTGCTAACACTCACGCGATATGTATGTTTATGAAGTTTTAGCCGGACACAGAGAAAGATAGGGGCTTATAGTTTGCCTCCCAACTTTTTACCTCAAGGGTAATGTCAACAATAATAGTTCATGAAAACTCACATCCAATTATCTATTTGTATCTGGATCTTTCCAACACATTGTGCTTGCCAAAGGATAAAATGTAAAAAGAAAAGGTGAAGATCACCATGACTCTTATATAAGGTAGAAGATAAAAGTAAAACATAGGCCCTTCACAAAGGGAAGCAGAGGTTGCCATGCGCTTTTATGGTTGGATGCACAAAATCTTAATGCAAAAGAACGTCACTTTATATTGCCACTTGTGATATGGACCTTTAATATGTAGTCCGCGCTTTTATTTCTTCCACATCACAAGATCGTATAAAGCTTATTTTCTCCACATTAATAGATCATACATATTTAGAGAGCAATTTTTATTGCATGCACCGATGACAACTTACTTGAAGGATCTTACTCAATCCATAGGTAGGTATGTGGACTCTCATGGAAAAAACGGGTCTAGGGATATTTGGAAGCACAAGTAGTATCTCTACTTGGTGCAAAGAAATTGGCTAGCATGAGAGGGAAAGGCAAACTCAACATGTTGGAAGATCCATGACAATATAATTTATCTTAGATGTAAGAAAACATAACCCATTACGTTGTTTTCCTTGTCCAACGTCAACTTTTTAGCATGTCATATTTTAATGAGTGCTCACAATCATAAAAGATGTCCAAGATAGTATATTTATACATGAAAACCTCTCTTTCCTTATTACTTCCTATTAATTGCAACGATGACCAAAACTATGTTTATCAACTTTCAACAACTTTTATTCATCATACTTTTATATGTGAAGTCATTACTCTCCATAAGATCCATCTGATCCCTTTATTTATTTTTATTCTTTCTCTTTTATTTTATTTCCTCAAGATCATAACAAAATAATCAAGCCCTTGACTCAACACTAATCTTTATTATATAGCTCATGGACTCGATTACATAGAAGGATCATAGAGCAAAACTCAAAACTAGATCATACTAAAACTTTATTCTACTAGATCAAGATATTACCAAAAGGATCGAACTAAGAAAAATAGTAAAGATAAAAGGTGTGATGGTGATACGATCCGGGGCACTCCCCCAAGATTGGCAGTTGCCAAGGGGAGTGCCCATACACGATACTCAGTTCTTCTTTGTTGGTGAAGAAGGTGCTGGTTTTGTTGATAGCTTAGGCTTCTTCCTTAATTTGCACTTGAGGACATAATTTTGATCCCTCGGGTCATCGATCTCCTGCTCCAGGCTTAGTATCTTTTTGCATAATTCCTGCTTGTTTTCCTGTAAGAGGCGAAAAGGGATAAACTCGATCTTAGGTTTCTTTGCACTATCCGGGAGGCTTGACTTTTTGAACTCCACATGCATGTCCCCAGGTTGAGGTAATGGGACTTCATCATCATATGAGCTCGTCTCCTCCTTTCCCTTAGGTTCATAGTCCTCTTCTTCTTCCGTAGTCCAACAACAATGCTCCACATCCCCATAGACCTTAGGATCTGCAAGGTAGTCAGCCACATAGCTTTCTCCTTTCAAATCCTGGGACGACATGTTGCTCAAATATGCAGCAGGACATCTTGAAACAAATACACGAGATATTTGCGTGATACGGTGGTCAAAACCTTCAGGAGATTATATAATGAATTTTTACCGACCAAAAGAAGTATCATGCAAGAAAAAGGTGTCCGGAGGGAACACAAGGTGCCCACGAGGCAGGGGGCGCGCCCAGGGGGTAGGGCGCGCCCTCCACCCTTGTGGAAGCCTCGTGTCCTTTACGGACTGCTTCTTATTTTCCTATTTTCTTAAATATTCCAAAACGGAGAAAAATTGACATTAGAACTGTTTTGGAGTGGGTTTACTTACCGTACCACGTACCTATTCCTTTTCAGAATCTGAAACATTCCGGAAAGTGTCCCTTATGTACTCCTCCGGGGTTACGATTTCAATAACATTAGTTTCAACATTTATGGGATTACCTGAGATATAATGTTTGATTCTTTGTCCGTTCACCACTCTCGGATTTGTGCCTTCGAATTTATTGATTTTTATGGCACCAGAACGATAGACCTCCTCGATGACGTAAGAACCTTCCCATTTAGAGAGGAGTTTGCCTGCAAAAAATATCAAACGAGAGTTTTATAGCAATACATAATCACCTACATTAAACTCATGCTTTTGTATCCTTTAATCATGCCATCTTTTAACCTTTTTTTAAACATCTTGGCATATTCATAGGCCTGGGTTCTCCATTCATGAAGCGACCCAACCCGAATGGATCAAGTCTCTGTGCTTAAGTGTCATCCCTGGACACACACAGTACTCGAGGATTTATAATAGAGGTAAATCACATGTATAAAGTAACATAAATACTATTACCTCAATTCAAATAGCGGAAGTAACAAGGTTGTTGGATTCCCATCAACACCAACGGCAAAGTTGAGTGTAGAATTCGTAACCCTAACGTATCACTTACTCGTCGTAAGATAATCCTCCAACATGAGACGTTGCAGCCACAAAGGGTCAACACATTGAATTTACTGGCAAATTCACACCAGAGGATAATGATGATTTAAGGCTATCACTACATGCATATTTGGCTGGTGGAAAGGCTCTATGGTTATAATGTTTTTGCGAAAAGCCAATTTTTCCCTACTGCAAAGGAATAAATTTTATTTAACTATCATGGTGGTTGTTGAACATTGAGAATGGTTGACAGCATTCTCAATCCCAATTAAGTAACATCATTAAACCCAATGACTTAATTTAAAGTAACATGATGAGATTCACATGATAATCCAAGTACTAGATACTCAAGATGTCCATAACCGGGGACACGGCTAATCATGATTAGTTTATACACTCTGCAGAGGTTTGCGCACTTTTCCCCACAAGACTCGATCTCCTCCATTGGATTTCTCGCACTACATGGTGTTTGAGAAATGGATGACCGAGACATAGTCTTTCAGAAGCGTTTGCACCTTACGATGGGTAGACCATTCGACCTACAACCCCTACATCTGCTAGTCTACCACTATAAGAGTTCACACGACTTAATCAACTATGCTAGAGCCCATAATAGCTTGTGGCTGCACACAGAAGTTTCTAGTATGAATAATCTCATAATCCCTTTGAGCCTGGGTGGCGGTCCATAAAAAAAACAGGCAATCCTGGAATACCCAAGTGCCTAGACAGGCAATCGCTGGAATACCCAGGTGCCTCAATCCACCCAGATGTGTGTTAAAGTTGCCACCTTAAGTAAACCATTAATTAACAATCTCACATCTGTCATGAAATCCTCTCAAACCCAATCCACGTCTATGAGCATAGCATAGCAGTATAAGCATAACGTAATAGTAACTCCCAAGGTTTGAATGCAGGGCAATAGGTTCCTACCTCATCAACTACTTCCCAATACCCACATGTTATCAATCCTACTCATGCAATGTTTGAGGGTGAAACTAATGCATAAAAACTGGGTATGAAAGGGATATGATCAAAGTGTGAACTTGCCTGCAATGTTGATGAAGATGATTCGCACTCATAACCCTGGATAGTTCTACTCATCAGACTCCGGTCAATCTATCGTAAGCAAGCAATAGTAACCACACATAAGCAATCACTCAAAATATCAGAAAGATCGAAGAAGACAATTCGGAAAACATCAAAACCAAGAAAATAACTCTTGCAACATAAAACAATTTCTAACAGTATCAAAATTATATTAATTTGGCCTTATCAGGAAGTTTAGGTCAAGAGCTTCGATTTGCAAAAAGAATCAACTCAAACGGAGCTACGAAACTCAAGTTATGATCAAACAAAGTTTGAATTCAAATCTGATCTAATTCAAATTTAAACTTTTCAAAAACATGTTTGAGTTGGATTACTGGATAGAGGGGATCATAACGAAGATGTGAGCGTTGGTTTCGTCTAATTCCGACTAACGAGCAAAAAGTTATAGTCGTTTGAAAACCAGGGGCTGATCTGCAAAGAAAATATTCATGGATGGGTCCCTGGACTGAAATTAAAAAGAAAAAGAAAAAAATCTATCGAGCGAACGCTCGCTAACAGAACCTAAAGAACAAAAATCGTTCACTACCGATCTAAATGAACGAATGTTCGCTATTTAATAAAACCTAGACAAAAACAGATCTAGTCTAGGGTTTTTAAAAAAAGCAAACTTAAAAGAAAAACCGGATCGGACCGGGTTCGGGTTTATACCGGTTGGCAGCGGTTTTCATTGAAGAACTGGCGACGGCGATTACTCCGGCGAGGCGAGGCGACGGCGAGCGGAGGCGGCGGCGTGGGAAGTGAGGCGCGACAACGGCGGCGAGTGCAAGCGGCAGCGGCGCGGTTCGGGCGACGGCGGCGGCAGCAAGTGCGGCGACAGCAAGTGTGGCGGTGGCGCGAGGCGAGGGCAGCAGGCTGCGGGTCCAGCGGCGGCGAACTGGGGTCCAGGGGGCCCGGGATTTATAGGGGAGGGGGTGGAAGAGACGTGGAGGAGGGGCAAGGGGAGGCGTGGAGGAGGGGCAAGGGGAAGCGTGCCCGGCCGGGACTCGACGGCGGCGGTGGAGCCGGCCACGTCCCGAGCTCGAAGACGGGGCGGTTGGAAGCTGGGCCGCGGCCTGGCGAGATGCTGGTCCTGTTGGAAATATGCCCTAGAGGCAATAATAAAAGCATTATTATTATATTTCCTTGTTCATGATAATTGTCTTTATTCATGCTATAATTGTGTTATCGGGAAATCGTAATACATGTGTGAATAATAGACACCAACATGTCCCTAGTAAGCCTCTAGTTGACTAGCTCGTTGATCAACAGATAGTCATGGTTTCCTGACTATGGACATTGGATGTCATTGATAACGAGATCACATCATTAGGAGAATGATGTGATGGACAAGACCCAATCCTAAACATAGCATAAGATCGTATAGTTCGTTTGCTAGAGTTTTCCAATGTCAAGTATCTTTTCCTTAGACCATGAGACCGTGTAACTCCCGGATACCGTAGGAGTGCTTTGGGTGTGCCAAACGTCACAACGTAACTGGGTGACTATAAAGGTATACTACGGGTATCTCCGAAAGTGTCTGTTAGGTTGACACGGATCAAGACTGGGATTTGTCACTCCGTATGACGGAGAGGTATCACTGGGCCCACTCGGTAATGCATCATCATAATGAGCTCAAAGTGACCAAGTGTCTGGTCACGGGATCATGCATTACGGTACGAGTAAAGTGACTTGCCGGTAACAAGATTGAACGAGGTATTGGGATACTGACGATCGTATCTCGGGCAAGTAACATACCGATTGACAAAGGGAATTGTATACGGGGTTGCTTGAATCCTCGACATCGTGGTTTATCCGATGAGATAATCGAGGAGCATGTGGGAGCCAACATGGGTATCCAGATCCCGCTGTTGGTTATTGACCGGAGAGTCGTCTCGGTCATGTCTACATGTCTCCCGACCCCGTAGGGTCTACACACTTAAGGTTCGGTGACGCTAGGGTTGTAGGGATATGTATATGCAGTAACCCGAATGTTGTTCGGGGTCCCGGATGAGATCCCGGACATCACGAGGAGTTCCGGAATGGTCCGTAGGTAAAGAATTATATATAGGAAGTGCTATTTCGGGCATCGGGACAAGTTTCGGGGTCACCGGTATTGTACCAGGACCACCGGAAGGGTCCCGGGGGTCCACCGGGTGGGGCCACCTGCCCCGAGGGGGCACATGGGCTGTAGGGGGTGCGCCTTGGCCTATATGGGCCAAGGGCACCAGCCCCAAGAGGCCCATGCGCCTAGGGTTCAAGAAGGGAAGAGTCCCAAAGGGGGAAGGCACCTCCTAGGTGCCTTGGGGAGGAGGGATTCCTCCCTTGGCCGCACCACCCTAGGAGATTGGATCTCCTAGGGCCGGCGCCCCTCCCCCCCTTGGACTCCCTATATATAGTGGGGAAAGGAGGGCCTCTCATACCACATCTTTGGTGCCTCCCTCTACCTCTCCAACACATCCTCCTCCTCCATAGTGCTTGGCGAAGCCCTGCTGGAGTACTGCAGCTCCATCAACACCACGCCGTCGTGCTGCTGCTAGAGCCATCTTCCTCAACCTCTCCTTCCCCTTGCTGGATCAAGAAGAAGGAGACGTTACGCTGACCATACGTGTTTTGAACGCGGAGGTGCCGTCCGTTCGGCGCTAGGATCTCCGGTGATTTGGATCACGTCGAGTACGCCTTCCTCATCCCCGTTCTTTGAACGCTTCCGCGCGTGATCTACAAAGGTATGTAGATGCAATCCAATCACTCGTTGCTAGATGAACTCCTAGATGGATCTTGGTGAAACCGTAGGAAAATTTTTGTTTTCTGCAACGTTCCCCAACAGGGCCAGCCTAGTCGGCGAGGCAGAACAGTTTTTTTTAACTTTTTTTACACACACAAACAAAAATAAATAAAACAAAAGAAATACAAATAGTAAATAGGCATATAATATATCAAAATTTTCAGAAAAAGATTTTCTACGACATGAACATCTTTCTAGAGGCAAATAAAATTCATACAAATTCAGGTAAAACAAAGAGTGCTACTGGTCTATTAAATCCAACAAAAATCATTTTAAAAATACCAAAATGATTTCAAATTAATTTTTCTCCAATTTTCTAATGTAGGGAATCATGTTACCCTATTTTCCATATCTTTATTTTTGGAGAAAAATAGTTTGCATAAAACTCAAACAATTCCAAATTAAAAATAATTTCAAAAGGACTTTGAATTTGATCCTTGAAACTCCCAACTCATATTTCATAATTTGAAGAAGTCATTTTATCTCCTCTCGTGAAAATCATTGAGTTGCTTAAAGTTTCTGAATTGGAAATATTTTCCAAATGAAATTCAAATGTTTTCAAAAACCCTTGTCATTTAAATAAATGGAAGAAGACATGTCATCTTCTCTCGAGGGTTTTGTATTTGAAAAGAATTTGAATTCACAGAGATCAAAATGCAAAATGAAAGTTTGGGAAAGTCCTTTTATTCCCTCTCATTTAACTTTCAAAAAGTTTCGAATTTCACTCACTTTTAGTCAATCAATCAAACAGTCAATCAAATCTATCTATTTAATATAACATTCCAAAATTTAGAATTTTGGGATGTTACAAACCTACCACCCTTAAAATGAATCTCGTCCTCGAGATTCGGAGAGGCTAGCAAGAAAAGGTTAGGGTTTGGGGGTCTCCTCAAAATCCATCGATCATCACAGGGGTCTGGGGTGCTACCACCCTTAAAAGCATGGTTACGGTTCCATCAAAACTCATATACTCCATCCTTATTCTTGACAGTGCCGATCTTCTCAGATCGTAAGGATAATTCCTTCTCTGGGCTCTTCCGGTAGTGGCATAACCTTTTCCTCAATTCTTCTGTCCTTTCCTCTTGGTAAGGTTATTCCGAGATTGGGTCTCCTTAGCTGACAGGTCTGGCGCCAATACTAAATAACTATCGATATCTCATGGTGGTTAACAATTTAGGGTTTCTCCTGCACGAAATGGGTCTGGTTGATCCTCACCGTATAACCTATAGTTGGCAAAAACTGCCTTGTACAAGGGAAAAATACCTATACCATTCTAAGTCTTAAACAAGGTTTCAATCGTCGTCGCTCTACTATGGGTAAGTCACTCAGATTTACCATCCCATATAGCAAGGCGAATAACAAGAGTAAGTCGGTATGGTGATCAATCCATCCCGCACCCAAATCATTACCTTGTACATGGTTTAGTGAATCTCGCATTCTAACACTCGGTCATCTTCACAAGCATTGCAGAATTTCTCTTGTCGACGAACCAAGTTCGGATGAATCCATTGATTTTGCAAGCCAAACAAACATCTATCGTTTCTTCACAACTCTCAGGTTTTGAGTAAACTCCTATAAGATCGTTTGTCGTTAAACGTAACTTCTTCTTCTAGGGTTTTTCCTTCAGCAAGAATGTGCTTGCTTCTTGGCAGGTCCTGGGGCCTGTGGGTTATGGCCCATCTCATCACTTGTAGTCCTTGAACTTATCATCGGGCAACTGATCATTATTCCCACATCCAGCTTCCTAGCATTCTTAAATCCATCCAATTGTACTGTCTCCCTTCCTTATATTTGTACCAAACTAAGACGTGATTACTCAGACTCATCATGGAATTTCCATTGATCCATATTTCCAACATCATACCTCCTTTATATCCAATAGTAATTTATCTCTTCATCCCCGTGGGATATCCCACATACCGAGATTAAAACTTATACCTATAAAGTCCATATTCCACTTCATGGAACATCTTTATCCTTTCTAGGGTCAAGCGTCCTTACAGGGGAATGTGGCCATCTCTGCATGGCACTTCTTCAACTGGGAACCGTGAAGCACATCATGAACTCCTGACAGTCCTTCGGGTGACTCCAACTTGTTGGCCACTTCTCCCATATGCTCCAAAACTCGGTATGGTCCTACAAATATCGGGGCTAACGTTCCCTTAACTCTAATTCGTTTAACTCCTCGCAGAGGGGACATACAAAGACATGCTCTATCTCTAATTTCATAGACTACCTCCTTGCATTTTTGAGTCTCCATAACTCTTCTGCCTAGACTGAGCTACCTTCAGTTTATCTCGAATCAACTTAACATTCTCTTCTGACTCCTTGATCACATTTGGTCCAAACAACTGGCGGTCTCCAACTTCATTCCACACACTCTTGGGGTATCACACTTATCAAGACAAAACTCGTATTCATTTTGTCCGAAATCCACTCAGTGGAATATCCTTACCTTTTTTTCCAGGGGTCAACGGTTCTTACAGGGTACTACCACCCTTAAAATGCACAAATCTTCCATAGACCATATTTCTCATATCCTCAGAATGGCCAAAATTCTTCTTCATAGAGTAACAACTCATAAAATCCATATCAGTACCAACGATGCTAACTTTATTCGTTCTCAAGTGATTACAGTCTCTCGCTTTTCCATTACATGTCTCAACTCAACACCTCAATATAAAAGAAAATGTTCTCACTTCTACTACTCCATTTCTTTTGTTGCAAACTCAACTATCTAGCACAAGTTTCCTTCTCCTTGGGGCATTCTCTGGCAAAGTTCCCTGCTCCATTACAACTAAAACATATTACTTCTGGCAAGTATTGAGGTTTCCTTTTTGGGCAACTGTTGAGGTAGTGCCCTGACTCCTTGCACCTATAACAGGTGATATGACTCAGGTCCCTCCTGGGCTCCAACCGGTTTCTCTTCCTGGACTTTTCCATTACAATCAGGGCTTCTATTTCCTGTGGGTCATATTCTACTTCCTCTGTCGGGAATTCTACTAGATCCCCATTCAAACAATTTTGGGAGATGTGTCCTACTTCTCCACATGAATAACAAGACTTAGTGCAGGGTTTACTCAGGTCTTCTTTGGGTGTGTCCTCCACCTCTTCCTTCATCACAGTTTCTTCTAAACTTTCCATGAGGGCTCCTTTCATTACTTCTTTCTTCTGCTGGATGGTTCGTTGTACCATGGGGTAAATGTGACACTGAGCAGGATAGTGGGTAGTCCCTTCACACAAGAAACAAGTAATCTGCTTAGTTGGGCATTCTTCAACTGGGTGACTTCCTTCACAATTAGGGCATTCATCCTTGTGTTCTTTATGGGTGTGTCCTATTTCTCCACAAATCTTGCATGCACAAGGTTTCTTCATATACTTTCCATAAGGCTTCAAATTCTGGGACACAAGCCGAGACTTTGGCAGCGTCAACTTAAATTCTTTCCAAGGGGTTACTCCTTGCCATCCATTGATGGTTTGGTACATCCTCCACCAAGTAGCAGCACCTCTTTCAAAGCACTGAAGAGCATGCTGGGTCATATCCTTTCCGACTATAGGGTTATTCTTCATGTGATCCTCCATGTTCTGAATCCATTGGTCCGTCTCCAATTGACTTATCGGTCCAGGGAAACATGAGTTCATCTCCATTCGTCCTCTATTGGTTCCAAGGGTTTCGGGTGAGATAAGAGAGAGGGAGAGGGATTCACACAATACAAACAATAGTTTTAAAAAGACAGATTTTTATTGTGGCTGTCGGAAAAACATCAAACAAATGACAGCTCACAATTCGTCGCATCTAACGTAGGGATATAACTGGGGTTTGGTCTTCTAAAGGTCAATAAATCTTCAACGTCTCCAAACTCTTCAAGCCTTGTTCATGCCTCCAATGGCTTCTTCCGATCATGCTTGTCTTTCCCCAGTTCTTTTGCCAGATCAACTCTGTTGGCGCGAAGTCTCTCATGATGTCCTTTAATATTCTGGAGTTGCGTTCCAAACTTCTGGTTTCAACATCCTTCACATGAACCATGGTCATACTGTCTTTCAGTTCCTGACAATCTCCGGTATCTCGAGGTTGTAGCTCCTCCAGCTTGGCTACTTTCAGCTTTTGGTTCCTGAGTTCTTCACGTAATGCTTCCTTGTCTAATACGGCTTCATGGAGCTCCACCTTAAACTTCTTGATGTACTACTCCAGATCCTGGTGATACACCGGCTAAGTTTAAAACTTCATCTTACTAATAGGTGCTCCATCAGCCTTCTTCCATCAAATCCATTCTGAAGAAATGCATCCTTAACTCAGCACGGTGACAATAGCATCAGCGGGCGATGACATCATGGATAACCGTGTTTCTGCTCTTGTCATTCCCATGAGCTATCATTCCATAGTTGATATCTCCTGCCTTAGGGTTTTCTTTGACAAAACTTCGAGTTCTCATGCTCCTTGTTTCAGTCTTTCTCTAATACACCTTGATCTCGGGTATTGACAACTTCCATAGTCTGCCAAGTTCCATAAGGGTAGCCTTCCTAGGTCATACAAATCTGGGAATTCTTCAGAGCCTTCAAATTCTACTTGTCTTCGGTCTTCAACCGTTGTAGTTTCCATTATTCAGATGCACGGAAAATACTCTTCATTCTGAAGTGGTCTTAGTTGTCTGATATCTTGTACTTCTTAGAGTAGTCTCATCAGTCGAATCTTCGTGTGGTCAAAAGGGGAAAGGGGTATGGTCTCACTAAAGGGAATTTTTGAATAAGCTCAGAAGAGAAGAGAGGTAAAAGATCTTTTTGAAAGGGAAAGTTGTAGAGAAAAATCTTTGCTATGGGCTTGCCAGTTTCTAGGGTCATGTCCTACAGTTAACATGTGCTCTGATACCATCTTGTAGCGACCCGACCCGAATGGATCAAGTCTCTGTGCTTAAGTGTCATCCCTGGATCGGTATGCTGACACACACAGTACTCGAGGATTTATAACAGAGGTAAATCACATGTATAAAGTAACGTAAATACTATTACCTCAATCCAAATAGCGGAAGTAACAACGTTGTGGATTCCCATCAACACCAACGGCAAAGTTGAGTGTAGAATTCATAACCCTAACATATCACTTACTCGTCGTAAGATAATCCTGCAACATGAGACGTTGCAGCCACAAAGGGTCAGCACATTGAATGTACTGGCAAATTCACACCAGAGGATAATGATGATTTAAGGCGATCACTACATGCATATTTGGCTGGTGGAAAGGCTCTATGGTTATAATGTTTTTGCGAAAAGCCAATTTTTCCCTACTGCAAAGGAATAAATTTTATTTAACTATCATGGTGGTTGTTGAACATTGAGAATGGTTGACAGCATTCTCAATCCCAATTAAGTAACATCATTAAACCCAATGACTTAATTTAAAGTAACATGATGAGATTCACATGATAATCCAAGTACTAGATACTCAAGATGTCCATAACTGGGGACACGGCTAATCATGATTAGTTTATACACTCTGCAGAGGTTTGCGCACTTTTCCCCACAAGACTCGATCTCCTCCGTTGGATTTCTCGCACTACATGGTGTTTGAGAAACGGATGACCGAGACATAGTCTTTCAGAAGCGTTTGCACCTTACGATGGGTAGACCGTTCCACCTACAACCCCTACATCTGCTAGTCTACCACTATAAGAGTTCACACGTCTTAATCAACTATGCTAGAGCCCATAATAGCTTGTGGCTGCACATGGAAGTTTCTAGTATGAATAATCTCATAATCCCTTTGAGCCTGGGTGGCGGTTCATAAAAAAATAGGCAATCCTGGAATACCCAGGTGCCTAGACAGGCAATCGCTGGAATACCCAGGTGCCTCAATCCACCCAGATGTGTGTTAAAGTTGCCACCTTAAGTAAACCATTAATTAACAATCTCACATCTGTCATGAAATCCTCTCAAACCCAATCCACGTCTACGAGCATAGCATAGCAGTATAAGCATAACGTAATAGTAACTCCCAAGGTTTGAATGCAGGGCAATAGGTTCCTACCTCATCAACTACTTCCCAATACCCACATGTTATCAATCCTACTCATGCAATGTTTGAGGGTGAAACTAATGCATAAAAACTGGGTATGAAAGGGATATGATCAAAGTGTGAACTTGCCTGCAATGTTGATGAAGATGATTCGCAATCATAACCCTGGATAGTTCTACTCGTCACACTCCGGTCAATCTATCGTAAGCAAGCAATAGTAACCACACATAAGCAATCACTCAAAATATCAGAAAGATTGAAGAAGACAATTCGGAAAACATCAAAACCAAGCAAATAACTCTTGCAACATAAAAAAATTTCTAACAGTACCAAAATTATATGAATTTGGCCTTATCAGAAAGTTTAGGTCAAGAACTTCGATTTGCAAAAAGAATCAACTCAAACGGAGCTACGAAACTCAAGTTATGATCAAACGAAGTTTGAATTCAGATCTGATCTAATTCAAATTTTAAACTTTTCAAAAACATGTTTGAGTTCGATTACTGGATAGACAGGATCATAACGAAGACGTGAGCATTGGTTTCGTCTAATTCCGACTAACGAGCAAAAAGTTATAGTCGTTTGAAAACCAGGGGCTGATCTGTAAAGAAAATATTCATGGATGGGTCCCTGGACTGAAATTAAAAAGAAAAAGAAAAAAATCTATCGAGCGAACGCTCGCTAACAGAACCTAAAGAACGAAAATCGTTCGCGACCGATCTAAACGAACGAATGTTTGCTATTTAGTAAAACCTAGAAAAAAACAAATCTAGTCTAGGGTTTTTTTAAAAAAACAAACTTAAAAGAAAAACCGGATCGGACCGGGTTCGGGTTTATACCGGTTGGCAGCGGTTTTCGTCAAAGAACCGGCGACGGAGGTTACTCCGGCGAGGCAAGGCGATGGTGAGCGGCGCTTGGGCGACAGCTTCGACGGCGAGCGGAGGCGGCGGCGTGGGAAGTGAGGCGCGGCAGCGGCGGCAAGTGCAAGCGGCAGCGGCGCGGTTCGAGCGACGGCGGTGGCAGCAAGTGCGGCGGTGGCGCGAGGCGAGGGCGGCGGGCTGCGGGTCCAGCGGCGGCGGACTGGGGTCCAGGGGGACCGGGATTTATAGGGGAGGGGGCGGAGGAGACGTGGAGGAGGGGCAAGGGGAGGCGTGGAGGAGGGGCAAGGGGAGGCTTGCCCGGGCGGGACTCGACGGCGGCGGCGGAGTCGGCCATGCTCGGGACTTCGTCCCGAGCTCGAAGACGGGGCGGTTGGAAGCTGGGCCGCGACCTGGCGAGATGCCGGGCCGGCCCAGTCGGCGAGGCTGAACAGTTTTTTTTAACTTTTTTTAACACAGACAAACAAAAAGAAATAAAACAAAAGAAATACAAATAGTAAATAGGCATATAATATATCAAAATTTTCAGAAAAGGATTTTCTACGACATGAACATTTTTCTAGAGGAAAATAAAATTCATACAAATTCAGGTAAAACAAAGAGTGCTACTGGTCTATTAAATCCAACAAAAATCATTTTAAAAATACCAAAATGATTTCAAATTAAATTTTCTCCAATTTTCTAATGTAGGGAATCATGTTACCCTATTTTTTATATATTTATTTTTGGAGAAAAATAATTTGCATAAAACTCAAACAATTCCAAATTAAAAATAATTTCAAAAGGACTTTGAATTTGATCCTTGAAACTCCCAACTCATATTTCATAATTTGAAGAAGTCATTTTATCTCCTCTCGTGAAAATCATTGAGTTGCTTAAAGTTTCTGAATTGGAAATATTTTCCAAATGAAATTCAAATGTTTTCAAAAACCCTTGTCATTTAAATAAATGGAAGAAGTCATGTCAGCTTCTCTCGAGGGTTTTGTATTTGAAAAGAATTTGAATTCACGGAGATCAAAATGCAAAATGAAAGTTTGGGAAAGTCCTTTTATTCCCTCTCATTTAACTTTCAAAAAGTTTCGAATTTCACTCACTTTCAGTCAATCAATCAAACAGTCAATCAAATCTATCTATTTAATATAACATTCCAAAAATTAGAATTTTGGGATGTTACAATTCATCAAGCGAGCTAATGTCAAAAAGCCTCTTCTCACCGGCAAGTTTTAAATCATAATTGAGCTCTTTAATGGCCCAATATGCCTTATGTTCTAATTCGAGAGGTAAGTGACATGCTTTACCATAAACCATTTTATATGGAGACATACCCATAGGAATTTAATATGCGGTTCTATAAGCCCATAATGCATCATCAAGTTTCTTGGACCAATTCTTTCTAGATCTATTAACAGTCTTTTGCAAAATTAATTTAAGCTATCTATTGCTAAGTTCTACTTGACCACTAGACTGTGGATGATATGGAGATGCAATTCTATGATTAACATCATAATTAGGAAGCATTTTACGAAAGGCACCATGAATAAAATGTGAACCACCATTAGTCATTAAGTATCTAGGGACTCCAAACCTCGGAAAAATAACTTCTTTAAGCATCTTAATAGAGGTGTTATGATCAGCACTACTAGTTGGAATAGCTTCTACCCACTTAGTAACGTAATTAACAACAACGAAAATATGTGTGTATCCATTAGAGGAAGGAAACGGTCCCATATAATCAAAGCCCCAAACATCAAATGGTTCAATAACAAGTGAATAATTCATAGGCATTTCCTGATGTCTACTAATATTACCAATTCTTTGACATTCATCACAGGACAAAACAAACTTACGGGCATCCTTGAAGAGAGTAGGCCAATAAAAACCGGATTGCAATACCTTGTGTGCAGTTCTATCTCCAGCATGGTGTCCTCCATAAGCCTTGGAGTGACACTTACGTAGGATCTGTTCCTGTTCATGCTTAGGTACACAACGTCTAATAACACCATCTACTCCTTCTTTGTAAAGATGTGGGTCATCCCAGAAGTAATGTCTTAAATCATAGAAGAACTTTTTCTTTTGCTGGTATGTGAAACTAGGTGGTATAAATTTAGCAACAATGTAATTAGCATAATCAGCATACCATGGAGCAGTACGAGAAGCATTTATGACAGCTAGTTGTTCATCAGGAAAGCTATCATCAATAGGTAGTGGGTCATCAAGAATATTCTCTAACCTAGACAACTTGTCTGCAACGGGGTTCTCAGCTCCCTTTCTATCAATAATATGCAAATCAAATTCTTGTAGAAAGAGGACCCATCTAATGAATCTAGGTTTAGCATATTTCTTTTCCATAAGATATTTAAGAGCAGCATGATCAGTGTGAACAGTTACTTTAGAACCAACAATATAAGGTCTGAACTTATCACAAGCAAATACTGTTGGGTTTCGTAGTAATTTCAAAAAAATTCCTACGCACACGCAAGATCATGGTGATGTATAGCAACGAGAGGGGAGAGTATGATCTACGTACCCTTGTAGATCAACAATGGAAGCGTTTGGTTGATGTAGTCGTACGTCTCCATGGCCCGACCGATCAAGCACCGAAACTACGGCACCTCCGAGTTCTAGCACACGTTCAGCTCGATGACGATCCCCGGACTCCGATCCAGCAAAGTGTCGGGGAAGAGTTCCGTCAGCATGACGACGTGGTGACGATCTTGATGTACTGCCGTCGTAGGGCTTCGCCTAAGCACTGCTACAATATTATCGAGGACTATGGTGGAAGGGGGCACCGCACATGGCTAAGAATATGATCACGTGGATCAACTTGTGTCTCTAGGGAGTGCCCCTGCCTCCGTATATAAAGGTTCAAGGGAGGGGGGCCGGCCGGCCAGGAGAGGCGCGCCAGGAGGAGTCCTACTCCCTCTGGGAGTAGGACTCCCCCCCTTTCCTAGTTGGAATAGGATTCGTGAGGTGGGAAAAGAGAGAGAGAGAAGGAGGGGGCGCCGGCCCCCTCTCTCCTTGTCCTATTCGGACTAGGGGTGGAGGGGCGTGCGGCCCAGCCTTGGCTGCCTCTTCTCTTCTCCCACTAAGGCCCATATACCTCCGAGGGGGTTCCGGTAACCTCCCGGTACTCCGGTAAAATCCCAATTTCACCCGGAACACTTCTGATATCCAAACATAGGCTTCCAATATATCAATATTTATGTCTCAACCATTTCGAGACTCCTCGTCATGTCCGTGATCACATCCGGGACTCCGAACAACCTTCGGTACATCAAAATGCATAAACTCATAACATAACTATCATCGTAACCTTAAACGTGCGGACCCTACGGGTTCGAGAACGATGTAGACATGACCGAGACACGTCTCTGGTCAATAACCAATTGCGGAACCTGGATGCTCATATTGGCTCCTACATATTCTATGAAGATCTTTTATCGGTCAGACCGCATAACAACATACGTTGTTCCCTTTGTCATCGGTATGTTACTTGCCCGAGATTCGATCGTCGGTATCCCATACCTAGTTCAATCTCGTTACCGGCAAGTCTCTTTACTCGTTCTGTAATACATCATCCCGCAACTAACTCATTAGTTGCAATGCTTGCAAGGCTTAAGTGATGTGCATTACCGAGAGGGCCCAGAGATACCTCTCCGACAATCGGAGTGACAAATCCTAATCTCGAAATACGCCAACCCAACACGTACCTTTGGAGACACCTGTAGAGCTCCTTTATAATCACCCAGTTACGTTGTGACGTTTGGTAGCACACAAAGTGTTCCTCTGGCAAACGGGAGTTGCATAATCTCATAGTCATAGGAACATGTATAAGTCATGAAGAAAGCAATAGCAACATACTAAACGATCGGGTGCTAAGCTAATGGAATGGGTCATGTCAATCAGATCATTCAACTAATGATGTGATCCTGTTAATCAAATGACAACTCTTTGTCCATGGTTAGGAAACATAACCATCTTTGATTAACAAGCTAGTCTAGTAGAGGCATACTAGTGACACTCTGTTTGTCTATGTATTCACACATGTATCATGTTTCCGGTTAATACAATTCTAGCATGAATAATAAACTTTTATCATGATATATAAGGAAATAAATAATAACTTTATTATTGCCTCTAGGGCATATTTCCTTCAAATACAACTGCTAAAAATTCTTTTTCAGTAGTGGCATAATTTCTCTGGGCACTGTCTAGAGTTTTACTAGCATATTGAATAACATTTAGTTTCTTATCAACCCTTTGTCCTAGAATAGCACCTACAACATAATCACTAGGATCACACATGATTTCAAATGGTAAATTCCAATCAGGAGGTTGAACAATAGGTGCAGAAATCAAAGCTTTCTTAAGTATTTCAAATGCTTCTACACAGTGATCATCAAAAACAAAAGGAACATCTTTTTGCAAGAGGTTAGTCAGAGGCCTAGAAATTTTAGAGAAGTCCTTGATGAACCTCCTATAAAACCCGGCATGACCAAGGAAACTTCTTATACCTTTAATGTCCTTAGGGCACGTCATCTTTCCAATAGCATCAACTTTAGCTTTATCAACCTCACTACCTCTTTCAGAAATTTTATGCACCAAGATAATACCTTCATTAACCATAAAGTGGCACTTCTCCCAATTCAAAACAAGGTTGGTTTGTTCACATCTCTGCAAAACTCGATCAAGATTGCTTAAGAAATCATCAAAAGAAGTCCCATAAACAGAGAAATCATCCATGAATACCTCAACAATCTTTTCACATAAGTCAGAGAATATAGCAGTCATACACCTTTGAAAGGTAGCAGGTGCATTACATAAACCAAAAGGCATACGTCTATAAGAAAAGGTACCAAAAGGGCAAGTAAAAGTTGTCTTTCCTTGATCCTCTTTTGACACAGGTATTTGAGAGAAACAAGAATAACCATCTAGAAAGCAAAAAATGTGTATGTTTGGACAATCTTTCTAGCATTTGATCAATAATGGGTAAAGGGTAGTGATCCTTTTTAGTAGCTTTATTTAATTTGCGGAAATCAATTACCATTCTATAACCCGTAACAATTCTTTGTGGGACCAATTCATCTTTATCATTAGGAACAACAGTAATACCCCCTTCTTAGGGACACAATGGACATGACTTACCCACTGGCTATCTGCAACAGGATAAAATATACCTGCATCCAGAAGCTTTAGTATTTCTTTTCTTACCACTTCTTTCATCTTAGGATTTAACCGTCGTTGGTGATCAACAACCGGTTTAGCGTCTTTCTCCAATTTTATTTTGTGCTGGCATAGAGTGGGACTAATGCCCTTAAGATCATCAAGAGTATATCCAATAGCAGCACGGTGCTTCTTCAGGGTTTTCAATAATTTCTTTTCTTCATGCTCTGAAAGGTTAGCACTAATAATAACATGATATATCTCTTTCTCATCAAGATATGCATATTCAAGATTATCAGGTAAAGGTTTAAGTTCAAACACGGGATCACCCTTAGGTGGAGGAGGATCCCCTAGAATTTCAACAGGCAAGTTGTGTTTCAGAATAGGGCCCTGTTTAAAGAATACTTCATCTATTTCTCTTCTTTCATTCATGAACATATCATTTTCATGGTCTAGCAAACATTGTTCTAAAGGATCAGTAGGAGGCACAGCAATAGAAGCAAGACCAATAATTTCATATTTACTAGGCAATTATTTATCATGGGGTTGTCTCCGAAACTTAGCAAAATTAAACTCATGAGACATATCCCCCAAACCAACATAAAAAATATCTTTATTGCAGTCTATCTTAGCATTAACAGTATTCAAGAAGGGTCTACCAAATATAATGGGACAAAAGTCATCTTGTGGGGAACCAAGAACAAGAAAATCAGCAGGATATTTAACTTTCCCACACAATACTTCAACGTCCCTAACAATCCCAACTGGTGAAATAGTATCTCTATTGGCAAGCTTGATTGTAACATCTATCTCTTCTATCTCAGCAAGTGCAATATCATGCATAATTTCTTTGTATAAGGAATGAGGTATTGCACTTGCACTAGCACCCATATCACATAGACCATGATAGCAATGATCTCCTATTCTAACAGAAATAACAGACATGCCTACAACAGGTCTATGCTTATTTTTAGTATCGGGTCTAGCAATTCTAGCAGATTCATTGCAGAAGTAAATAACATGCCCATCAATATTATCGGCCAAGAGATCCTTAACCACAGCAACACTAGGTTCAACAGTAATTTGCTTAGGGGGTTTGGGTGTCTTAATATTGCTTTTTTTAAACCACAGTTGAAGCTTTAGCATGATCCTTTATTCTAATAGGGAAAGGTGGTTTCTCAATATAAGCAGTAGGGACAACAGGATCATTATAAGTGATAGTCTTTTCTTCAACTTTAATAGGTGCAACTACTTTTACTTCAATGGGTGGATTATATTTAAACCACTTCTCCTTAGGGAGAGCAACATGAGTAGCAAAGTATTCACAGAAAGAAGCTACTATCTCAGAGTCAAGTCCATATTTAGTGCTAAATTCACGGAAAGCATCGGTATCCATAAAAGATTTAACACAATCCAGCTTAGGTGTTATACCTGAATCCTTACCTTCATCGAGGTCCCAATCTTCAGAGTTGCTTTTAATTCTTTCCAATAAATCCCATTTGAATTCAATAGTCTTCATCATAAAAGATCCAGTACAAGAAGTATCGAGCATGGAGCGATTACTAAGAGAAAGCCGAGCCTACAATTTTTGAATAATCATTTCTTTTGAGAGCTCATGATTGGGGCATGAATATAACATTGACTTAAGCCTCCCCCAAGCTTGAGCGATGCTTTCTCCTTTGCGAGGCCAAAAATTATATATATAATTACGATCACAATGAACCAGATGCATAAGATAAAACTTCTGATGAAATTCCAATTTCAATCATTGGTAGATCCATGATCCAATATCATCACATAGCCTAAACCATGTCAATGCATATCCCTTCAAACATAAAGGGAAGACCTTCTTCTTGATAACATCCTCGGGCATACCTGCAAGCTTAAATAATCCACAAACTTCATCCACATAGATTAGGTGCAAATCGGGATGTAATGTTCCATCACCTGTGAAAGGATTAGCTAGAAGTTTCTCTATCATACCCGAAGGGATTTCAAAGTAAACATTTTCAAGGTTCAGTAGGTTGAGCAGCAACTCTTTGCTCTACTGGTCAGGGTGAAGATACCCCGAACAAGCCCCTCAAAGGATTATGTTCCATAGTAACAAGTGACAGTAAATTTCAGCACACTATATAAAATTTTCCTTACCAAATTCCACCTACCAAAGGCGCTTCACTCCCCGGCAACGGCGCCAGAAAAGAGACTTGATGACCCACAAGTGTAGGGTATCTATCATAGCCTTTTCAAGAAGTAAGAGTGTCGAACCCAACAAGGAGCAGAAGGAAATGATAAGCAGTTTTCAGTAAGGTATTCTCTGCAAGCACTGAAATTATCGGTAACAGATAGTTTTGTGATAGGTAATTTGTAATGAGTAACAAGTAATGCAAGTAAATAAGGTGCAGCAAGATGGCCCAATCCTTTTTGTAGCAAAGGACAAGCCTGGACAAACTCTTATATAAAGGAAAGCGCTCCCGAGGACACATGGGAATTATCGTCAAGCTAGTTTTCATCACGCTCATATGATTCGCGTTCGGTACTTTGATAATTTGATATGTGGGTGGACCGGTGCTTGGGTACTGTCCTTAACATAGCATGAAACATGTGGATCCAAATCAACCCCTTACGAAGCAACCATAAACTAGGGTTTAAGCTTCTGTCACTCTAGCAACCCATCATCTACTTATTACTTCCCAATGCTCTCCTCTAGGCCCAAACAATGGTGAAGTGTCATGTAGTCGTCGTTCACATGACACCACTAGAGGAAATACAACATACATCTCATCAAAATATCGAACGAATACCAAATTCACATGACTACTTATAGCAAGACTTCTCCCATGTCCTCAGGAACAAACATAACTACTCACAAAGCATATTCATCTTCATAATCATAGGGGTATTAATATGCGTAATGGATCTAAACATATGATCTTCCACCAACTAAACCAACTAGCTTCAACTACAAGGAGTAATTAACACTACTAGCAACCCACAGGTACCAATATGAGGTTTGGACATAAAGATTGGATACAAGAGATGAACTAGGGTTTGAGATGAGATGGTGTTGGTGAAGATGTTGATGGAGATTGACCCCCTCACGATCAAAGGATCGTTGGTGATGATGATGGTGATGATTTCCCTCCCGGAGGGAAGTTTCCCCGGCAGAACAGCTCCATCGGAGCCCTAGATTGGTTTCGCCAAGGTTCCGCCTCGTGGCGGCGGAGTTTCGTCCCGTGAGCTTGCTTATGATTTTTTCCTCGACGAAAGACTCCATATAGCCAAAGATGGGCATCAGAGGGCCACCAGGGGGCCCATGAGGCAGGGGGCGCACCCAGGGGGTAGGGCACGCCCCCACCCTCGTGGATGGTGGGTGGCCCCCCTCTGGTACTTTCTTCGCTCAGTATTTTTTATATATTCTGAAAATAACTCCCGTGGAGTTTCAGGACTTTTGGAGATGTGCAGAATAGGTCTCTAATATTTGCTCCTTTTCCAGTCCAGAATTCCAGCTGCCAGCATTCCCCCTCTTCATGTAAACCTTGTAAAATAAGAGAGAATAGGCATAATTATTGTGACATAATGTGTAATAGCAGCCCATAATGCGATAATTATCGATATAAAAACATGATGCGAAATGGACATATCATGCATCTTAATGATTAGCAGATCAGAGCTAATATTTACATCACAACTGAAGACAAAGTTGTGAGAAGGTGTTAAATTAAAATTGATCCATGCTTTCATTGGCAGCAACGTCCCCCCAGCTCTGTCTAAATTAATAAGGCATTTTGGGAAAAAGTAGTTGTCTACATCATGCAACATTCCGATCATATTGTGCAGTTCCACTAAAACAGAACTGAGCGTCCCTGTTCCAAAGATATTAAGTGTGATTACGATAATAGAGGACTGCTGATGAAACAATAAACACACAAATAGAAGTCGGTCACCTTTGCAGTCTGTCTTAAGACTAACTAGTTGGAGAAGATTAAGCAAATAGTTAGAGAAGATTAGGCTCGGAGTTGGATGAGGAGGATGGAGCAAAACTAATCTCCCTTTGTGCAGTCGCACTGAAATGTAGAGACGTTGCCCGTGTGACATTTTAGTACAACTGCACAAAACACTCTTAAGAAAAAAGTGATTTGTGCAGTTCACCAAAAGGTCGCAATAGCAACGAGGTGAAATGGATAGCCCTGTTTGCAAAAAAGAGGTAAAAAGGAAACAATTACTGGCCAATAACAGTTGATGACACATACAACGACAAAAAAGAAGCATATTCCTTGTCCTAAGGGAAGATAACAACACGGTTGTGTTTGTCTAAAACAGTGTGAGGATGAGATTGCAATATGGAAAGTACGTTGGATGAGCTACGTTTTGGGCAAAGATCTATAGAAGATCCACATGCAAGATTTTCCACATGCAGCGACGTGGGAAGACAAGCAGTAGAGCAAGGCCGGAGGGGATACTTGGGGGTCGTCGAGATGTAACTAGGTGAGCGGCGGCGAGCGGGGTCTGTCCATACTACGGCAATGAGAATGTGGCATAGGCCCTACCGCGCCGGAGCTTGGTCAGAGAGAATGGCAGGTACCGCAAATCAGGACGTGTTGCCTCAGCGCCGTCGAACGGAGAAACGACGCACATCCTCCCTTTCCGTCGGCGGACGGGATGCGGCCGGATGAGTGACCAACAGTGGGAGAGAGAAAGAGGCCACCGCCGCCTTGTGTGAGATAATCCGAAGAGAGACAAACCTAGGCAGGCAGGCTCCATTGTATATACTGGAGCGGACTACCTTTTTCTCCATAAAAATCGTTTTATATTCTGTGTACGTGACATTGAGCGATATAACTTTATTTAAAAATAACGCGCCAACGCATCGAGTCAAACTTTGTTTCGTGCACGTGTGGTACACGACCTCCGTAGGTAAACAACCGCTACACGCATTCAAATTAGCACGTGGGCTGCCATTTTCGTACAAAAATGATCTCCACCGTGTACCCGCGCGGGTGTGGCTGGGCACGAAGCGTGAGTACATGCACCTATTCTCTTCGTGTACGTACACCACCTATGTGCGGTTGTGTGAGAGAGATACAAACGTAGAGAGATATGGTGTGTGGGTTCGAGAGTGTTTTGGGGGGGGGTCAATCAAAAAATGTAACATATGCAATGTATGTGAAATAGAGTCCTGGATATATCATATATATAGAGGGGGCGATCCACAAGAAGAGAGTGGAGGTATCATCGGCTTGAGGTATCCATAGAATCGAAGAGAGGGATGATGTGTGTGTGTGTGCGCGCGCACGCGATCGATAAAGAGTGCCATCGAATTTGTCTGTGCCCACATCAAAGATATAGAGTGGTTGGCCTACTGGAACATGAGAGGGGACAGGTGCAGTTTGTCTCTGTGGCATGGATACCTACCTACAGCGCTCGACTATCGGTGTGTGGTGGGGTAGGCCTACCTTATGTATTAAGGGAGATCGATCGGCATCCATGCATAAGTGTAGGAGAGGAATAAGGTTGGGAGAGAGACGGAGCTAGAGTGTTGGAGGGGGTGGTAGTGGAGTTGCTTCTAACAAATGGTGGGAGACAGTGGCAGACCTAGGAATGGGCCAAGCCCCAGGCGAACCGGGCCAAGGCCGAGGCAGCTTAGTTGACTGTAGCGTTTTATTGTAGCTACAATGTTAAAATATACAAAGGAGATGAGCCTTATGCCCCAGGCCACTGCCCCTTTTGCCTGGGGTGTGTATCCGCCCATGGTGGGAGGGGCTTGCTAGACAAACGAAGGGCATGCCTGCAATATTAATAAGAGAGGGATGGCTGCCTATCTGTGCACATGCGTGCAAGAGACGGGTCAGGAGGCATGCATGAATGATGAGGGGGGACAATATGGCTGTTGTAAGCAGATGTAACTACATAGGAAGATCAATCGTCCTTTGTTAGAGAAAGGAGAGACATAACTTGTGAGGTACGTCGATCGATGGGTGGGGGAATAGTTAAAGTCGACCTAGGTACATGTAGGGAGATCGATCAGTATACATGCATGTATGTGTTAGAAGCAAATAAGGCCCGAGGAGAAGGATAGAGAGAGAGGGATGCGTCTAGGAGGTGGTGCGAGAGGCATACTATATCGAGTGGGAAGGAGTGTGCGGGTACTAGATCGATGAAAAGAGTGGTGGGAGTGAGGCATGGACGGTGAGAAGAGAAGAGGGGAAGATTATGTTTGTGGTAGGCACACCTGACTAGAGAGGCATATCGATCTATGTGTGTCGTAAAGAAGGAGCTGGGGGCCTACACACACCGTGGGTGAACGACCTAAAGTGAAAAGATGAATTTGCGCGATGGAGCTAGAGAATGCTGAGGGAGAGTGAGAGGGATGCGGGCGTGTGCATGCACGAGAGAAAGTTAGCGCTAGCTACAAAGATAAGAGGATTGTGTGGGTGTAAAAGACGAATAGAGATCATCATTCATTATAAAAAGCGAATTCGGATATTTGAAGAATTTATCATAGTGTTTTAAACCGACGCATGCGTGAATATATATAACGATGATACACACGGTGTGGTTATGAACATGTTATACTACATATAATATATTTTATCTCTATATATTTTATCTCTACTCTTATAAAAAATAGAGTTGTTGATGATGGTGTGCCTGCCATCATGCAATATAGGCCGTACCATTTATATCTGACGGATAGGAAGGAAACTATGGCAATTTTGAAAAAATATACTCGCACCCCTCTCCATATTTGCAAATAAGGCCTCCCCTTGATCATGTTGATGTTCCATGGAACGCATGGGCATCTTGCTAGTACTACATATAATATATAGAACATTGATTATAATTTGGGCTAATGTGTGGCTTTTGCAGCTCAGGGCTAAATACTTGTCATAATGTAGGGGGCGGGGCACTATACTTTGTGTGATAAACACGGTGTACGTATGGAACATGGTTTAGATTATGAATATATATATATAGTTAGTACATCAAATGTACTATTATTTGGAATCAACATCAAGTGTATTCAAAAAATTGAATTCGAGTTCATATAGTACACATATTTCATATCTATCTCTATAGTAATCTTGTGGCGTGTTGTTAAGGTAATACATGAATGATGGTTGAAGTTGGCAACAATCATGATTGTAGATTCTTATTGAAATAGAGAAAAGAATTCGAATTCAGTTTGAATTGCAGTGGTAATATAAACATTTGGAATGTACTAAAATGTTGGTATGAGTAGGTTACATGCATTATACAGCCAGCGAAAAAATTTAATTGGACATAACGTGGATTCATACTCTGTTTTGAATGACATTTGTATAGTAAAACGGGACAAGACTCTCTCTTTGTGTGGTATGAATAGTTTTATTTTTTTCGTTTTTATTGTTGAGGAAAGTGCGAATTGATTTGGTACGTACAAGTACAATAATACACGTTAGGCTTGTCCCTAAAATTCAACTCGCGCCTTGTTATATCCCGAAAATTAAGATATTGTGCTCTGAAAACTAGCACCTTCACACCCTCGCCTTGCTATCCTGAAATTACAACGCACGCGAAAACTCCCTCCAGCTGTCAAATCCCGACACACGAAATCCCCCTTCTAACCTGAGCCGAAAGGGCCGCTAGTTCAAATCGGTGGGGGTACTTTTGTAACACACCCTACATTTTGGACAACCGCGTCCCTAAGTCATGGTTCCCCCTCCCATCGCCACCTTTTCGCCATTCAAAATCCCAGGCCGCCATAACCTCTCTGCTCCAGCCACGAAACCCCAGCCTCCTCCATCTGCCACCTCACCGCTGCCCGGCCGGAGCCTCTTCCCCAACGATGTCGTCCACCGCAACAGCTCGACGTCCCTCATCCAACTCCCCGGATGAGGATCCGTCGTCCATCTTGTCGTCCCGCCGGTTCAGCTGCCCCGTCCTCCACCTCTAAGGGGCTGCTCTGATGATCGCCTCATCTATCGCGGCTACTCCATCCCCATAGCGCCGCCTTAACCAGCTCCACCAGAACCGCAGCATCCTCACCGACTCCTCGGACGAAGCCGAGGCCTACTCGGCGCCACCAAAGAGGTTGTACACTCATCGCATCGCACCTTCTCCTTAACTCGACCTCCCGGCGCCGATGGTGCTCCATCCCGCACCCCCATGGAGCGGCTACCTCGAAGTCGGCGCCGCGGGAGACATCTCCACGATGGCTCTCCCCTAGTGTGAGGCCCCTTCGACGGCAGCGTCCATACCAGCCGGACCTGCTGCTGCTGCTTCGACTCTCGCTCGCTTGCGCTACTGCTGCTGTTGCTTCTGCTTCAGCTCTCGCTCGTGCTGGTGCTGCTGCTCTCCCCCTCGCTCGTGCTGCAGCTCTGCTCCGATTTAGCTACACTTCAGTCGACTGAATCGACTTTTGGGTCAGTCGATTTTCAGGGGGAGGGGGGCTCGCCGGAGAGGTACCCCACTATCTATCTTAGGGTTCAGGGTGGGGCGATGGTTGCTGGCGATGGGGGCATGGTGGTGGGGCGATGGCGTGGCGATCGCCAGAGAAAAAGCTCGGCGCGAGGGGTGGGGGCTAGAGGGCTGGCCGGGGCGGTGGCGGACGGGCGGTGGGGAGTTGGTGTGGGGGCCGGCTGTTCGGCCGGTGCTGGCTGGCGGCTCAGGGGGTGCTGGTTGAAGATGAACTGCAGGCCCTCCCTAAACTACATATCAAGTGCCTCTCTGCTACCATTGCATTCAGTTTCAATAGTAACATTCATATTCCACAGTAAATTTCAGTTTCGACTGTTAAGTTCAGAGTCAACAGTTTTTACCTCATTTGTTGTAGTCAGGTGGTTTTTGGTGATGTAAATTTTACATCTATTTTACATCATCTATTGGAGATGCTATTAGAATACCACTTGAGATTAAGGATGTCTGTCTTGTGCTGCTTCAGCCTTGACGTCTTACGGCTCACCGGAGCTACTCCAACGACAGAACGATCCATCACAATAGAGTAGTGCCCTGGACGCCTTCTACAGATTCCGCACATCTTCCTCCACACCTCTGATAGCCACCTCTGCCTCAACTTCTTCAGCGGCCAACCCAATGATGCTAAGGTCGACACGGCTACGGCAAATAGGTTGTACACTTGTTGCATCACTTATTACTCTACATTCATGTCGATCCATTAGGGCTATTTTGGTTCAACGAAAAAACATAGCAATAGGAAATTTTCCTATGGCACTCTACTATTCAATTATTCATGCATTTTTTTGAAAGGAATGGAGCGAAACATCTATCTAGACCTACTTTTCAAAATCCTATGCATGAAAACAAGACCAAGTGCATTAGTGGCAGAATAACATTCTAGCTGTACACGCTTTCATATGGTTTCACTTTATTTTGGCCATGTTTCTTCGCATTCCTCTGCTCTTCCAATTCCTGTGAACCAAACACCCAAGTTGACAGAAATCCTATGTTCACAAATCCTCTATTTACCATGTGCATTCCTATCCTATTCCAGTGTTTTTCCTATCCCTATGTTTTTAGAATCATGCAAGCCAAATGAGCCCTTACAGAATTACTTCAGTTACTGGTAGGTGTCGAAGGAAACTTTGTGTGGTTTGTCCTACTCCTGCCGCGACATCGTCCATCTCACCTGAGCTGCTACATCGATAGAAGCACCCACCAAACCAGACATCACGACTCCCGACCGTATTTCGCTGCCTTAGATCTCCTTCCCTGCCGCCGGCACCCACCGCAACGGCATCACCATCATCGACTCAGCAGATGAACCTGAGGAGTACACGGGTCCACAAGAGAGGTCGCACTCTTTTGTTTATGCTTATGTTATGCATTGCTTAAAATTACCTGCTACTTTATCGTCATGTTCATCTCTTAGACTCCAAGTCAGGTCCAAATTAATGTTCAAACTTGAGTTCTAAATTAGTTGTGGGGCACATATCGAGACAACAATGAATAGTATCTTTATATAATATCTGGTTCACCTGGGGTATGCCTATGTTGTTCATCTTGGGTGGGAAACAAATAGTAAAGCAATCATCATCTATATTTTTATTAAATTAAACAAATCATCAGCCTGCTATCATTATTTTCGGATCCATCCACTGGTTGTTACCGTCACTCTAGATTTCTGCATGCTCTCCTTACATAATCTCACCATATTTTTTCGTATGCATGTCAGATATTGTACACAGTCATGCTGAAAATGTAGAGAAAAAGAGAAGAGTTGCGGCAATACAATGTCATGCAGACATCGCTCCATGGTGGGTTTGATGGAAAACCCTCCCCCTCTCCATATTGTAATCTAGAGGAAGATATCTATTCTGAGATGGATTCAGACGCAGCTGACCACTCCTATTTACCCCCAAGGTGTTTGCTCTACCTTGGCATGATGATGTTAGTCATACCATGCATATGTTGCCTTGCAGTGCCTACTTTTGACATCATATACATCATCTGCTTAGTTTAAACATGTTCTGTAATGCCACCTGTTTAGTTTCTATATCATATATGGGAATTATGGAGTCTCATGTCTTTTAGCCAGCCATAATATATGTGTAATGTGCAATGCCATCCTGTTTAACCAGGCATCATATATTTGAATGATATCTTGCCCTTTCTTTTATTCATTACATTTCCATTTGTCGACAATGTTTGTACATTAAACTACTCTTCCCGTGAATCAGCCATTTGGGTGGAAAATCTGGAGTGAAAACAAGGCCTTCAGAGCAGACAGTGCTACCTGTTGGAGCAGATCTCTTGTTGGGTCCCGATAGCTCCTCAGAGATGGATTCAGAGACAGATGACAAGTCCTATTCCCCCACCGAGGTGTATGCTCTAACTTGGCACGGTTATGCTGCTCATATCATGCATATGGTATCTTACATTGCATAGTTTAGACATCATATATATACACAATATTCAACACCATATTCTTAGTTCAGACATCATATCGAATGCCCTCTGTTTAGCATATAAATCACATATGTGAATTAAATCATGCGATCCTGGTTGCTTAGATAACATGTATGTGAATTATGTCATGCGATCCTGTTTAGTTATTCATCATATCTTTGAATTATGTTATGCTATGCTATCCAGTTTAGATAGACATCATATATGTGAAATTATGTCATGCTATCCGTTTTAGTTAAACAATATACATGTCAACTATTTCATGCCCTCTTTTTTCCACACTATTTATTGCATCTGTTTCTAATACAATGTCTGTACATTCAACTATGTTTCCTGTTTATCAGTCATTTGAATTGGAGCGGGTGATGCCAGTATCTAGCGGAGTAAAAACACGGTCTTCAAATAAAATAGTGCTACCTCTTCGTGGAGATAGCACCCCGGTTGTACATGCACGAGAACCAGCCCTACCACACATAACCCAGATTCTCGCAGATTGTACCCCTACTACGATGGTCAAAGAACCAGCTTCACCCAATCTAACCCCAACCCCATTAGATAGTAACCCAGTTCCTATTGACACATCCCCTCTCCACCATAGAGCTCCCAAACAAGAAAATTTAGTAAGGAAGCTCCAGTGCCAAAGGGCTAGTACTACCACGGCGAACCCCAACTCCACCAGTTAGTACGCCTATTCCTGTGGAGGAAGCACAACCAGCCAGTCGTAGTTTAGCATCTATCGCATTTGATGTTGTTAAATCCTATGTGCGTATGTTCCCATCTTAGAAATTTTATACTGAAGATGAAGGGAAATGCCAGTTGCAGGTGTTTGTCCAGGAGTTATGTGTAAGTAATGTTATTCATGGCAAGTACTTTCTTTGTCCCATACATTCTACCTCCATGATGGTTATAATACAGCAAATTTTCCCATTTTTCTCTATAGAGAAGGACCGATTTGGAAACTCAGGATGAGGTAACCTATGCTAATACCTCTGCTATCTTCAAGAATTCTTGGTGGCAGTATCGTAATTACCTGAAGAAAACGTACTTCACTGGCAAAGAAACTCATCAAATTCCCTTACGTTCTCCTGAGACACATTTACTAGACGATGACTGGGAACGCATTGTTCTGTACTGGTCCCGAATCAAGAATGTGGTAAGGTCTATGAGCTCATTTTTTAAGTACTGTATTCATGTGTCGTACTGTACTCTGTTCATGTAGAACAAGTGCTTAAACCTCAAGAACAACTGTTTTAATTTAAGATTCGATTGCTATCGTGCATACTGCTTTGCACTACGAGAAATATGTCAACTTACGACCATCACTATTGGTCACTGAAAGGTCATTGTTTTTTATTTGTGACCTTTTTGTGACAAAAAATAGAAGGTCAAAAGCTGGTGGTCGTAAACTGGAATTAACGACCTTCTCTGTGAGAAGGTCGTGGAATTCCAGGACCAAAACAAAAGGTCGTTGATTCTATGACCTTCTGTTTTGCTCGCTAGCTCTCTGACTAGGCCACGTAGGATCCGACGTGTCAATCTGACGTGGCAAAATTGCGACCAATTTGAAAAAGTTGTTAATAAGATTCAGCCCGGTCTAGTTCGGTGTTTTACATCGGCCGAGCCCAACAATTCAGCCTTTTATATATTTTTTTCTTATTAATTTTTGTCAGCTATATGGTCCAGGCTCAACTATTCGGCCTTTCTAATTTCTGGGCCATTACTATTAATTTTATATTTTTAGCCACATTATTTTTGCGCTGGTCCCAGTGGTCATATTGGTCCCACTTGTCATGCTGATATCACAATTGGACCCACACATCAAAAATTTCAAAATTTGTCAACCAATTTTCATAAATGGGTCCCGCTGGTCAGGTTTCCATTTCATAGGTATTGAAATTATATACACAGTCAATATTTCAAACAGATTATAGAGCAAATGAAATTCATCCAAAACAACACTAAATATTACAATACATAATATGCTACTCTGACCACTATTACACTTTGCCTGATATTACAATACATAATATGCTACTCTTGCTGATAGGCTTCACGGCTTCACACTTCATACTTCACCTATGCAAAAAAAGAAGAATAAGAACCTGTAGGCAGCATCAAACATAGCTTATAAGAAGAATTGACAATAAGCTCAATTTAACTGGTCAACAAATCTTCCATCTATATTTCTATCAGCAGCACACTAGATAGGCCACACATTTATTCCTACAGTACAGTGAGGAAAAAACAGATTATGGTGCCTGCCAAGTGACGTAAAATCATATTATCAGCAACACACTAGATAGGCCACACATTTACATTTACATGGTGGTGGCTGGCTGGCAATCATGGCTGCTAGCTCATGCTGCCAGTGTGCATGCACATCTCCCCGCTGGAACCAACCCAACCCAAACGAAGCAACAGTAGCAAACCACACATGTACCAGTAAACTTCAGTATGAAACAATTCATCGCCGAAATAAACTACCAAATCATTTCCAAGAATTTCGAAGAAACCACCTCAAGTCGATTCAGCCAAGGATATTATTTTCCACAAGCAGAAAACTATGGTTCAGCTCCCACATGGGCATGGGGTTTTTGGGTTTCAAGACACAAATCACAGAACTGGATGGGCATATAGAAGGTACACTATGAATCTACGGCGTCAACCTGCTGGAGTTACTTGTCCTCAGTGATGAGCAACTGCTTCCTCCTTGGGCTTGGTCATCTGGACAGCCAAAAAAACATGCAACTGTAAGAAGATGGATTGATGGTAAAAAGAGTGAAGAATTGTGATTCAGTGAACAGAAAAACATATGTACATTATAATACTGCAGACAAGAAAATAATAATCCTAATATGAAGATAAGTGTTTTTCTTATTGATGGCTGTAAGATGGACTGATCATAAAAAGAGAGAAGAATTTTGATTCAGTGAACAGAAAACAAGACGTTATTATTCAGCTGTGATACTCGATATTTGACAAGTATTGATATTTGACAAGTATGGTTTCATGTATACTCCTACAAGTTAGGCAGAGCAATGTACAAGATAAATCGTTTTATATAAAGCGTGTCCAATCAATATCCAAAATGCTATCGAGCAGAGCATAGAAACAGAGTCCCAAAAATCTAATTATCTGCTGCAGCAACAGCCACGCAGCAAGCCAGCAGCGGCAGGCTGGGGCGAGGGTTGGGGAGCAGGCAAGTGTTCTCAGGTTATTAACAGGGAAACTGGGTGATTAACATCTCTCCAAAAAGAAAAAGAAAACAACTTTAAATATTGAGTGTGGCAGCAACATGTACTTGTTACTGGAGTCCCAGTTCAAGATGGCCAAAGGCCACTTGGCACCATGGAACCTGCACAATTTCCATCATATATATGAATGAGTTAGGAAGTAAAGTAGATTTGAACTACCCAGCCTCATACATATATATAAAGTGTGTTGCACTGCTGCTACAGAAAGTTTCATAGGCTTCCAAGTGAAGGGATACACGTTGTTCAACTGCCGTGTTTATTTTTTGTTGTTGGGGAAAGCAATAGCTTAATCAGTTCACTTCTCTAATAGTATGAACAACCTATCACTCAAACAGTCCTTGAGTGCTAATATATTATTGTATTGGTAAAAGTGACATGTCACCACGAAGAGCTTTAACAGTTAGCACCATTTATTATTAGAGAAGTTCAGAGAGAGATTTGATAAATCTATATTAGAGAAAACTTGAAGACAACATACATATCTATGAGCTTAACAGTTACTGCTATGACCATATCGTAGCAAGCTACAACATATAAATTAATTAGCATTAGTATGATGTATATGGACAGAATTTCTACCTTGCCGTCAGCAAGAAACATGACGGGAGGTCGAGGAGATTTCGAGCGGCTCCGTGTTAGCTGCCATCACCACGACGAACTCAGATGTCCCGCTGTTAAGAGAACTTGGTCGCTGTGGAAAGCAAGAAACAAAGATTAAAATCACAGGAGGTGAAATTAACAGGAAGGACCAATGGGCACTGCTAGGGATTGGTCACCTTCATGGGGAACTGAACATCCAACTAGTTTTAGTCAAAGTCTTAAGCATATACATACATACAAATTGAACCAAAAATCATATGCATGTCTGTACAATTAATTGCAAGGCTATCCAACTTGCAGTTGGAGAGAGTACCAACAAGTTTACTGGTAGTACATCACAGCAGCCTACACAACATTCAAGTTCTCGCACGAATGCTAGTAGACAGACAAGAGTTGACCACAAACAAAGAATGAATCCATCATATTATGCCAGTAGTAGGTACAGCTTGGCTTCAGTCATAGAAAGGGAACATGAGTTTGCTTTCTTGAACCAAAAGGTTCACCATAGGAATTGGGCATCCAACGTGTTTTAGCCAAAGCCGTAAGCATGAACAAACAAACATACGTACAAAATGAACCAAAATCCATATGTCCGTGCAATTAACTACAGGTGCTATCCAACTTGCTATTGGACAGAGTAGAGCCTGATTTACTAGCAGTCTGACACAAAATTCTAACTCTAGGCTTGGTGCATGAATCCTAGTAGAGAGACAAGAAAGAGTTGACCACAACAAAGAATTCATTCATGGGATTATTCTAGTAGCAAGTACTGCTTGGCTGCAGTTTTAGAAAGGGGACTTGAGTTTGGTCAAACAAAAAGAAAAAGTGACGCATACTTGTTCATAGATAGAAACTGAACATCCAACGGCAATGGCGGCGCCGAGGCGGGTGGACGGGCGGCAGCTTGGGTGATCTCATCTACTAAACCATGTCGCTGATGAGCTGCACGTGGCTGCTCCGGTGCCTCTCCACGAACATCCTCGACGCGCCCGCCACCGTCTTCTTCCACGTATGAGCGCGCACGCACGCGCAACCAACCAACACATCATTAGCCGAGGCGATCGAAATTGAGGTACAGAAATGGAGTGACGGAGAGACGGCCAGCGTATTAGCTTACCCGCTCCAGCGCGGCGAGGAAGTGCGCGACGCCGGCCTCGTCGAGCCGCGCGCCCCGCTTCGCATGCGCGTGGCTGCCGTTGCCCTTCCGCGCAGAGAAGGAGGAGGCTGTGGTGGTGGTCGGCAGCAGCAGCCCGGCCCTCCAGTCCGTGGACCCGCCGATGCTGTGCCGCGGTTTGGGCGCCGCCAGCTCCAGATCCGCCCCGGATGCGCTGGAGTCTTTGGCGGAGAGCCCCGACGCAACGTGGCGGGACGAGCGCTTGCGGCGCAGCGCGAGGCTGCGGCGGGGCGGGGTTGACCGCTGCTTGGAGCGCGGGTAGGTGGGATCCCACTTGGCCATGCTGGTGCGGTCGTGGTCGGCACCTGTGTGCATACATCGCTGGTCGGCCTCGTGGGAGTGAGCGCTTTTCTCTCCGCCGGCTCGAGCTCGATCGATCGTGTGGTCGTTGTGTTGTGTGTGACCGCCAGTTTTACTTGTCCCGTGACACCGGCGGGCGAAACGGAAGGGAATCTCCATCATCATACGAGTTGGGTGGCGGCGCCGAGGCGGGTGGGTGGGAGGGGAGGAAGGAATGAACCGGGGAGACGGTCTGGTTTGGGAAATCGGAAAACGGCGCGCGGGAGGCGTCGAGGGAGGAGGAGCAGGCGGAGCAGGAGGGCGTGGGGGAGGCCATGGACGGCGGCGAGCTCCGCTGGAGGGAGGTGGCGGCGGCGATCTCTTCCTCGATCTGGAGGGAGCTGGAGGAAGGAAGGAGACAAGCTCTCGCTCGATCTGGGATGGATTGGGAAAAAAAGGAGGTGGGGGGTGGATGCAAAATGACCACGAGAACAGAGTTAGGGTTGGTGTGGAAGGGTTGATGACTGCCGTTGGATCCTCGAGCATCTGACGTTGTATAATCCATGATCCTCGTGATATGTTTATAGACCAATCAGAACGCAGCAAACAATTCGAAGACCTTATGACCATCTAAATGGGTTAAAATCAAAGATAAGTTTTTCAGAAAAAAACCACTTTTCACTTTTTAATTCTCAAAATGAGTTTTTTTAAAAGACCTACCAAATATTTGTTGAAATGATCTTATATTGTGCACAAGGGTGCATCTTGGAATTCCAAACAATGTTGCCTAAGAGAGTTTTCATTTTCTTTGCACGGAAAATTCATTTTCCATTTTCCGAGTGCCCGAAATGAGTTTTTTTGTGAAGGACCTATCATATATTTGTTGCAAAATTGGACCAAATCAATTTTCTAAAATACTAGGCCATATTTAATGCACAATTGACAAAATGGTTGGGTGTCAAAAGTTTTGATCCACCTCTGGTGAAAAAGACAAATTCCCGCCGATTTAATAGGAACCGGGTCAAATTTAAACTGCATCTGCCTCATAATTTGCTTTTTATTTTTTCCAAAAATCATTTCTAGGTACATAAGTATCTATTTAATCAGGGAAACATCAAAAGTTTTCCAAGATTCAACCACTAGCTAGGAACTGCCAAGCCCGCCGTTTTGATCGCATTTTGAAATGGGAATAAAAAATTTAAAAAAAAATAAAAATTGGAAAACCTTCGCATTGTGTCATTATATGTGACCAAGTTTCCAGGAAAAATAATAAAGTTGTAATACGACAATTAATTTAGAAAAGTGTTCTAAAAAATGAGCTACCATGCTTGAAGATTCATGGCTTTCAAGCCAAATGGTCAATCTTATGGCTACATTCATGGCATAGTTTGTTCAAATTATCTCATATTGTGCACAAGGGTGCATCTTGGAATTCCAAACAATGTTTTCTAAGGGAGTTTTCATTTTCTTTGCACGGAAAATTCATTTTCCATTTTCTGAGTGCCCATGATGAGTTTTTTTGTGAAGGACCTACCATATATTTGTTGCAAAATTGGACCAAATCAATTTTATAAAATATTAGGCCATATTTAATGCACAATTAACAAAATGGTTGGGTGTCAAAAGTTTTGATCCACCTCTGGTGAAAAAGACAAATTCCCGCCGATTTAATAGGAACCGGGTCAAATTTGAACTGCAGTTGCCTCATAGTTTGCTCTTTATTTTTTCCAAAAATCATTTCTAGGTACATAATTATCTATTTAATAAGAGAAATATCAAAAGTTTTCCAAGATTCAACCACTAGCTAGGAACGGTCAAGCCCACCGTTTTGATCGCATTTTGAAACGGGCATACAAAATTGAAAAAGAATCAAAAAATTGGAAAACCTTCACATTGTGTCATTATATGTGACCAAGTTTTCAGGAAAAATAATAAAGTTGTAATACGACAATTAATTTAAAAACGTGTTCTCAGAAATAAGCTATCATGCGTGAAGATTCATGGCTTTCAAGCCAAATGATTAATCTTGTGGCCACATTCATGGCATACTTTGTTCAAATGATCTCATATTATACACAAGGGTGCATCTTGGAATTCCAAACAATGTTTCCTAAGGAATTTTTCATTTTCTTTGCACGGAAAATTCATTTTCCATTTTTCGAGTGCCCGAAATGAGTTTTTTCTGTGAAGGGCCTACCATATACTTGTTGCAAAATTGGACCAAATCAATTTTCTAAAATACTAGGCCATATTGAATGCACAATTGACAAAATGGTTGGGTGTCAAAAGTTTTTATCCACCTCTCGTGAAGAAGACAAATATTCGCCCATTCAGTAGGAAACGTGTCAAATTTGAACTGCAGTTGCCTTATAGTTTGCTCTTTATTTTTTCCAAAAATCATTTGTAGTTACATAAGTATCTATTTAATCATAAATACATGGTTTGGTGGTGATACGTCGTGGTTTGGACGGTGGCCCAGGGCCCCAACTCCAAAGCGCGTAGACTCGCATGCCCGTCGCGTGGTCACCGCCTGACCGTGGCATTGCAATCCGTTCTGGGTAGCCTAGGCATGTCTAGTAGGTTGGGCACTCCTCAGGTAGATGCTAGGAAGAAAATAACAACAGAAGAATCTCACGAGGAGACCGAACTATGCTCAAACATGAATTAGCAGCCAAGTGTTTGATAAGCGGTACGGGAAATTCACAAGGCTAATGGGCCTGAGTTTTGGCTAAGGATGATCATCTACCAGGGAGACTATCTTGGCAAATTTTCAGCTCAAATGGAGGAGTTTGTATGGCACTTGCTTTGCAAAGTACCACATCGGGCAGAAATATGGATGTTGAATCTGGGCTCAAATGGATAAGTGGGTTGAGCTTAAATTTTGTGGAGTATGGTAATTTGGGCATATTAAAGCACTGTAAAAGTTTTATACCATTTGGATAATCCTAGCTTGTACTTCCTTCACAAAGCTTCTCTCTGGATAGAAACTTTATAAATTTGCTGAGGAAGATTTAATAGGAAAATGGAGCTGAATATTGGAATGTGGCAATGATTTTTATATGTAAGATGGCACAAAAAGTTTGAGGACAATAGGAGGTGTCTAGATAGCACTTCCTTTGCAATCTGCCAATTTGGACAGAAAATAGAAATTGAAGCTGGACTTACATAGCTGATTGGATTATGGTGAAATTCGGCGTACGGGGTTTCTATAGTCAAGGTAATGTCCTGGAAAATTTTCAACAATTATAAAGGAATATAAAATGTAGTTGCTTCACAAACTAAAAATATTACCAGGAACAAAGATTCGATGGTGAGCTCACATGTATTGTTAGATAGAGCTAAACTTTTGTGTAGAGTTATGACTTTGGCATATAGAATATGTGGCAAAAATTAAACTCATAACGATGTTCCTATCTTGTAGTTCCTTCACAATGCTTCTAGGTGGACAAAAACTTTGGAAATTTGCTGAGGAAGATTTGCTGGGCAAATGGACCTGAATTTTATCATGCGGCAATGATTTCGATAGGAAAGAGTGCCCAAAATTTTTGAGGGCAATCAAGAATATATAAATTGCACTTCCTTCACAAAGTGTTTTTCTGAGCAGAATAGGAAAATGAATATTGTTGAATTATTTTTGAACTAGGCAAGGAAGGTTTTGTACATATTTGAAAAATATATGACCCAAAGAATTTATGAGATTTTTTTGGGAATTTTGGGAATGACAGAAATATAGGTTGCTTCACAACCTAGGGCAAAAACTGACACATGGACATGACACATAGGCAAAACTGATGAGGTGGCGCCTAGTCATAGCAACCCACCACAATTTACAAGGTTATGACCATCTATATTGGCCATGATCGGCTAGAAATAAGGCAGCAGACCAGTGCTATATGCTTTATGACCATTTTGTGTAAGGAAATTACGACCTTTCTGACCAAAATGGTCGTTATAGTTTAGGGTTTGGAGCCCCCCGAACAGCTTTTGACCAATTGGTCTCAAATGGTCATAGATCTATGACCAATTCTTCCAGGGTCACTGAGAGAAGGTCACTAGTTGACATATTTCTTGTAGTGTTGCTCTTGTATCACTGTATTTACTCATACAAACTTGTTTTTAAATTGAAGGATCTAATCGAAACTCCAATGGCACAACAGGTATGTTCACACATGTTTCTTTAACAGGCTGTTGATTTCAATTTCAATTGTGTATACAGTTGACTTCTCATATCACACACATTACTAGCATCACAACAGAGCTAATAGTGTTGTTGTACATGTAGACCCATCGTACCCATCTAAAATCTTGTTGTGCCGTGTAGTTTCCCACGCTTTGTATTCTTTCACTGTTGCTTTGTCTTGAACTGATATGATTTGAACCGTGTCTCTATTTAGATTTGGCAAGACAATGCAGTGACCATAGGACATAGATATATGTTTGTTTGATGCTTTTATTATGTACTAGTACTTGGTAATAGAAGACTTGGTAGTTTAATCATCCACCTTACTAATGAACTGGTTCACCGAAATGAGTTTCATATACTAGTACATGCTAAACCTGTTATGTGTTTGCTTGTTTCTTCTTTTAGAATGCTAACAGAATATCGGGGAAGAGTGCCTTATTAAGCAATGGTAAATGAAGTAATGCAAATAAGGTTCAGGATAGTGAGATATCCTTGTTGGTCTCCAACAAAGCTGATAAAATAGCTAAGGAAGACTATCTTGAAGATAGTGAGACAACCCCAAAGTCCTGTCTTGGTTTAGTGTTCGAGTTACTGGCCACTACCGCTTGCACAAGCTATTCAAACTCACTGTCTGAATCAGTTCGGTTTGTTGAGTCTCAACTACAAGCTGAAAGACATCGATCAGTTGTGTTGCGACAAGAAGCGGAAGGACTGCGGAAGTCCCTGGAGCATTCAGATGCATACTTTCTGGTGCAACAGCAAGCGTTGGAGGATTTTACCGCCAAACAGGACAAAGATAATAAGGTTGCTAAACTTATTGCCAGGATGGTGGATACCCAGGATAACGTTTCTTGAGCTCTTCTGAAGTTGTTTCGGTTATGCTCTTATTTTGCTGCCGTGATTATTTGCACTGGTGGCCAATTTTGACGGCCAGTGTATGTAATATGCTGCTTTGTTCCCTATATTTGCACTGGTGGCGAACTTTGATGCCCAGTGGATGTAATATGTGTAATAGCTGTAATAGGCTAGCATTAGTTGCTTGCTTATTTATTTCCTTATTGTCTTGTTTAGTTGTTTGCTTGTAGTCACTGCAGTTCTTTTTCCGCATTTTTCTAGTGGCCACAATAACCTATTTTTGGTAACTAGGCCAGAATAATCATGGAAACACATGGACTATTGTAACCATGGGCCTCCTGCGGGCCGTAAGATCCATGGGCCTTCTACGGGCTGTAGGATCCATGGACTTTCTACGGGCCTTATGATCCATGGGCCTTCTACGGGCCGTAGGATCCATGGGCCTTCTACGGGGCGTATAATCATTTCGCCAAACATGGGCCATACTATTCATGGACCACAATGGGCTGTTAATAGGCTGTATTTGATAACGCTATGAAAACAGCCCAACGGGTTAACGAGCCACAAACGGGCCCAATGTAACCACAGTCTTAATTTGGCCCACAAATGGAACAGGCCAGTAACGGACCGTAACTAACCAAATTCTAGAAATGAGCCCAAGAATAAATGGGCCCCTTAGAAGGCCGAAAGTTAACATGGGCTGGAAACGGCCGACGGAATAATCGGCCGTTAATGGGTATAAAGTGATACACTGTTCATTATGGGCCAGTTTCATCTTGGGCCTTTATTGGGCCCACAGTTACGAATGGCCTCATATGGGCCGAAAGACATCATGGGCCATACATGGGCCGCAAGTAACAATGGGCTAGAATCATGTTGGACGGCCCAGATGAAGCTATTGGGCTTAATTCCGATAGGCCGTAACGGGCCAGGAGTTAGCGGGCCGTAGATAGGCGATATACAAACAGGTCGTTAACATGCTTTCCCTGGGCCGGCTCATTACCTTTTGACCAAGTCAAACGGGTTGGCCTTTTCACCAGAATGGGCCTCTATTGGGCCGTGCCACATGTCGACGTATCATAGGCGCCTCCTGTCCAATGAGTGGATGACATCTGTCCCAACGATGAGCCAATACATGTTTCCTCTAGCCAATGAGAATTTTACACGTGGAAAATCCCCATTGGTTCGGGCTGTTAACGGGTTATCGGATCCAAAACTGGACCCGATAGCTTAATTGTGACCTGTTATAGTGGATGCCACGTGCCGGTCACCCTTGACGAAAACACTTCTATGACGAGCGATTTAATGTCATGGAAGTGGACACTTCCGTGATGATAATTTTGATAATGTCATGGAACACTTCTAGGACAGCACAGGTATGACTATCTTGATTCTGTCATAAAATTGCATGGATGTACATGCATGACAGAAAACGTGACCTACTGTGACAAACACAAATCATCACGGAAGTGTCTTTTTTGTAGTGGTGTGAGGTAATATACACCGCTTGCGCTTTTAATTTTTCTTATTAATTTGTTTGTTTCACCCTCTAACTAGTGGGACCCAACATACTACGTGGAGAGAGGTAAGGTGACTAAGGCTGCATTATTTCTATACTACCAACACTGCTTTAAATCCCAAAAGACCTTACCACCAAAGCCACATGACACAATTATGATTTAAATCCCAATGACTCCCACGCAAAAAAACACGGCATGCTTGTCACATGAATGCAGGAATGTATAAAAGGTTATTTTCCTCTCGTTAAACATAACATGAGGGTGGTGTAGCTGGTTAGCCTGTTCGCTCATCAAACTTGAGGTCTCGGGTTTGATAACCACACTTGAGCATAATTTTGTTTGTGTTCGACTTCTTTCTTCCACCCAATGACAGGTAGGCCCCGCACGACACAGAGAAAGTGATCTGGGGCAGTGCCAAGAGGATTCTTTGACTGGTCAAAATGGATGGATACGGAGCTATACAATCTCGTAGTGACCGTATAATCACCTCATCACGTATATGTTGCAGCCTCGGTGCTTATTTTCTAGGGTTTGCACTCTTCACTCTCTCTCTCCACTATATATATACACGCTAGAGCCTCAGCGCTTGTAGTTGCTCTCTTCACACTCTCTCACCCTCTCCAGATCCGTCCGCCGGGAAGGGAAGGAGGCTTAATGTTGTCTCCATCGGTGAGGGAGGGAACTACCGGCACAGTTGTTCCCTTCCACCTAGCAGCGGCGCGAGAGGGCCTCCGACCCCTTCTTCCTTGTCACCGTACATAGTGTGGGCAGAACGGCCTCCGGTCGCCCACCGAACCACACCCCAAGAACCATAAGGTATACTTTACTTATTCCACATGCATTACTCTAGCTGCATGTGGGTTTTTCCGCTTCTGCGCTTGAATCTATGTGTTGGATCAAGCAGGAAAGTAGTGGGGAAAGTTGTATAGCATGAATCTAGGATGTGGTTCAAAGAGGAAAGGAATACGGGAAAGTAGTGGGGAAAGTTGTATAGCATGAATCTAGGACGTGGTTCAAAAAGGAAAGGAAGGGGGGAAAGTTGTATAGCATGAATCTAGGAAGTGGTTCAAAGAGGAAAGGAATGGAGGAAAGTGGTGGGGAAAGTTGTATAGCATGAATCTAGGACGTGGTTCAAAGAGGAAAGAAAGGGGGGAAAGTACTAGTACAGACTGGCTATCCAGCACCTACATTGGTCAAAAAGGGAAAACAATGACAAACGCAATACGCACATCTGTAACGAACTAATCTTTTTTTGGGGGGACAAGGCTGTAGAGTTTGAGCAGGACCAGATTTGTTGCGCTCACATAAGGAAAGGTGTCTAAAGATAACAAAACTGGGACCAACACAAATATGCTCGAATTCAGCTTCAGAGTCCATTTCCTTGCCAATGAATGCCCAAGCCTTTTTGGAACTACTCTTCTTGTGAGATGAAGACTTTGAAGATTTTCAAAATGAAGACTCTGAAGATTTATTCTTCTTCTTCGAGTCATCTGAACTACCATCCTTGTACTTATTCTTCTTTGATTCCTTCGTCCACTGAGGACAATCAGTATGTAGTGGCTAGGTTTCTTGCATTTGTGGCAAGTCCTCTTCTTGTAATCGCGGGATGAGGAATCTGATCTCATGCAATCACTTGAAGATTTTCCAAAGCGACCATGTCTTGAGAACTTCTGAAATTTCCTCACGAGCATTGCTAGCTCCTAGATTAGTTCTTGGGAATCACCAAGGCTACTATCAGAATCTTCTCCTTCAGATGAGGAAACTACCTTGGCCTTCAGTGTGCATGATCTTCCATAGTTAGGTCCATAGAGATCTCTTCTCAGCCAGTTGGAATTCATGAGTGTTCAGCCTCTCAAGGATATCAGCAGGATCTAGTGACTTGTAGTCTCCACGTTCTTGAATCATCAGTGCCAGTGTATCGAATGAGGACTCAAGTGATCTCAGCAATTTCTTCACCACCTCATGGTTGGTGATGTTAGTGGCACCAAGTGCTTGAAGCTCATTTAAGATGTTAGTGAGGCGATCAAAGGTTTGCTGAACATTTTCATTGTCGAGTCTTTTTAACTAGTTGAAGAGATTGCGACTAACGTCAACACGAGGGTCACGTTGAGTTGAGACTCCTTCATTGACCTTGGACAGCCTATCCGAGATAAGCTTTGCAGTCTCCAAAGCACTCACTCTGCCGTACTATCCTTTGCTCAGACGGCCACATATGATATTCTTCGCTTGAGAGTCAAGTTGCTTGAATCTCTTCACATTAGCAGCTTTCACGGAAGGAGTGACAGAGGGAACACCATTTTCCATAACGTACCAGAGATCGTTGTCAATTGCCTCAAGATGCATGCGCATCTTATTCTTCCAGTAAGGGTAGTCCATCCCATCGAAGGTAGGACACCCAGCCAAGACCTTGATCATGCCTGTAGTCGACATAAATAAAACTCCAGGTGGTTAAACCAAAATCACACAGAATAAGGGAGTACCTTGCTCTGATACCAATTGAAAGTGTGTTATATCGACTAGAGGGGGTGAATAGGCGATTTTATGAATCCGTCACTGAGGAAATACTACTCGAGGAAATTCCTAAGAGACGAACTACCAGCAGTGGACTAAGTACTCAAGTGCAAGCATAACATGGTAGTAACACAGTCATCATGATGATATGAAACAAGCACAGAGTACATGTAGCATGAAAACATGATGAGCAGGCAGAAGACAAGATGACTAAAGAATTAGGATTCAGGAAATTGAGAAAATCTTCAGTCAAAGTCTTCAAACAGTAATGATCAAGTTCATCAACACATGAATGAAGAAATGAAAGGGTTGAGGAAATAGAACCAGTAGCTTGGTGAAGACAATGATTTGGTAGACCAGTTCCAACTGCCGTGACAGTTGTACATCTGGTTGGAGCGGCTAGGTATTTAAACCTGAGGACACATAGTCCTAGACACAGTCCTCACCATATTCTCCTTGAGCTAAAGTCACACAGACCTTACCCAATCACTCGTGGTAAGTCTTTAGGTGACTTCCAAACCTTCACAGACTCGGTCACTCGGCTATCCACAATTCCTCTTGGATGCTCTAGACCATGACGCCTAACCGTCTGTAGGATGCACAATCCTCAAAGGTAATAAGCATCGATTCCACACAGGAACAATCTCTTCAGTGATGCTCAGTCACTTTGGGTTGTAGGTGTTTGGGTTTCGGTTTTCCTCACTGATGATTTTCACTCAAAGTCCTCGGAGGATGGGATGCTCTTAATGACAAGTGTCAGATTCTCTCAAAGCAGCCAACCAGTTAGTGGTTTCGGTCTACATCGACACACTATGGCCGACTCTCCCGTTCGTGACGGTTTACAACGCCGCGGCCGACTCATGAGTCCACGCCGGCTTCAAAATGCCGCGTCGACCCCTGCGTCTATATCAACACGATGCAGCTAACTCGCCCATCCGCGCGGCTTACCGCGCCTGCGCTTGACTCGTCCGTCCGTGCCGGCTTATAACACAGTGGATGACTCATCTGTCTGTGCCGCCTATGATGTTGCGGTCGTCTTTACCATCCGTCTATCGTAGTCTGGTCTACATCAACACATCGGAGCTACACCCGTTTGCACGAGCTGCTTAATGAGTGCACGCAAGTTACCGCTCCTGTGGCCCGGTTTATTTCAACAAATCTGGAGCAGATCATAATATATTACCAGTTTCCACCGGATGGCTCAATGAATTGGAGTACACATCATTGCCACTGCAGTTCGAGTAATTTCAACAACCAGCGTGGATGACCCACTGGCCGGTTTACTAACACAATTCCAATGGGATCAATTTTAACCCATCGAGATTCAACATATTTCAGCAATCCACTAGTTATATCATGGTCAAACATGGAGAGTCTCAAGCCAACTCATCGAGTAGTCTTAAGACTCGGGAGCTACGATGACATGACTCTGCAAATCTTGCCAGTTTCAGCAAATTCAAGAACCCCAGGACGATGGAGGGAAAGATAACCCAGTCCCGGAGGCTATTGCTATATTGATGAAAATTTAAAAGGCCGTCAGAAATATTCTGGCTCACAACGATGCTTTCGGTTTACAATCCGGTTCAAGGGAAATCCCGTCTCCCGCACAGCGCTGAAGCCCTCAATATCCAGTTCAAAATCTGGTTTAAGAGGAAACTATCTCCCACAAAGCTGTGAAGCTCTCAATATCCGGTTTAAAACTCCGGTTGAAAAATAAATTCATCTCTCGCAAGTTTGAGTTCTCCGAAAAATTAAATGTTGCCAAAGAGAACTTGTTGCGACGATGCGTGGTTCAAACATGGGTATTCTGCCTTATTGCCTTATCATATCATTGGTCACTTGGGGGCTTCATGCTCATTGAGCATAACTATGACTACCCTCTTGATCTGTCTATCAAGCCCATATTATAAGAGCACAGCTCTAGTTACTTCGGTAATCCGGCTATCAAGCCCATATTATAAGAGCACAACTCCGGTTACTTCAGGTAATCTTGCTATCAAGCCCATATCATAAGAGCACAACTCTGGTTATGATACGTCCATTTTGCATCATGCTTTTATATTGATATTTATTGCATTATGGGCTGCTATTACACATTATGTCATAATACTTATGTCTATTCTCTCTTATTTTACAAGGTTTACATAAAGAGGGAGAATGTCGGCAGCTGGGATTCTAGGCTGGAAAAGGAGCAAATATTACAGACCTATTCTGCATAGCTCCAAAAGTCCTGAAACTTCACGGAAGTCATTTTCAGAATATATAAAAAATACTGAGCGCAAGAAGTTCCAGAGGGGGGCCACACCCTGCCCACGAGGGTGGAGGGCGCGCCCTAGCCCCATGGGCACACCCCCTGCCTCGTGAGCCCCCTGGTGGCCCTCCGATGCCCATCTTCTGCTATATGGAGTCTTTGATGAGAAAAAAAATCATAAGCAAGCTTTCGGGACGAGGCTCCGCCACCATGAGGCGGAACCTTAGCGGAACCAATCTAGGGCTCTAGCGTAGCTGTTCTGCCAGGGAAACTGGTGATGCCCCAAGACCGGAGCTTCAGATGCCTTCCAGGGTTTCCGGATTTCGTCGTGTGATTTTTTTGGTCCGTTGCATTTCATCTTTGCATCATGTGCATTGCATCATGTCATCATGCAACCCGTTTTAAAACTCACTAAATAAATTGCATGGATCTTTGGTCCTTTTAAATCGAGGGAATTCACAGGGTGACTTCTCTTTATAACATATCCTCCCGATATTAGGGAGCTATTATAAATATTTCCATTCTTGTGGAATTACCATAACACACTTGCAAAACCCCAATGCCTTTGTTATCACGACTCTTGGCCTCTAACTTTGCTATTTACCCTTTCTCCATTTTCCGGAGCTCCACCAAAAATTCGAACATTTTTGGACCTTCCCAACCCTCACTTCCTATTCAAATCATTTGAATTTAATTCAAATGAGTTTGAATTTAAATCTTGCATTCGTGCTAACTTCTATTTTCTGGGATTAAGCATATTTTTGTGAATCTAGAAAGTCTTTTCTCCCTGTCAAACTCCTTTGCTACTCCTCCGTTCTTTTCTTTTATCTCATATGTTTTTTTTCTTCTTATGAGTAATAGAAAATGGAGGGAGAGATCCAGCTAGGCCATCCATCCCCGTAGCCCAGTTGGGCCCCTACAACCAGCGCCCTCTACCGCTTCGGCCCATTTCCCCTAAGCCCACCTAACCTAACCCAACCCTAGACTCCAGGGAGCCCGACTTCCCTCTCCCTCGTTTCCCCTTGCGCCGCCAGGGTCCCGCGCAGCCAGACTCCTCTCTCCTCTCGATCTCTCCCTCGTCCTGATCCCTCTCTTCCTCGTTCCGCTGCCAGAGAGAGAGAAGGGGTGTGCCGCTCGAGCGCCGAACCACCCCGCTGCTGGCACCTTCGCCTCCCCACCGTGCGAATCTACACTGCCACCTCCCTCTGCTGCCCTCCTCCCTCTCCCATGCGCCGTGCACCACCGTCGCGCGCACCGGCCGCGTCCATCTTCCTCACCCGCGCCTCGGCCTCCTGCTTCCTCGACTCCAGCCGCCACTGCCGGCTACCAGCGGGCCGCTGCCATCCGTCTCCTCTGCCCGAAGCCTGCATCGCCGCGCGCCCAGAGGCCGCCACTCGCTCCTCCCTCGATCCCGCCGGAGTCAAGCGTCGCCGTGCCTCCTGCCACTTCACCTCCAGCAGCTCCGGGAGCAGCCACGGATGCCGTCCGCCGCCTACAGCTCGAAGCTCTAGCGTGCCCAAGCCTCGGAGGCGACCAGATCGACCTCCCCAAGCTCCTTCGCGCCCTGCTGCCGCTGTCCTTCTGCAGCGCCGCCGTCCGCGTCCGCAGGAGGCCGCCGCTCGCCTCGCCCCTCTGCTGCCGGTGACCGATGCCGCTGGGGCATGCCCGCAGTCACCCAGCGCCGCCTTGCACCGCTCCTCTCCCTCGCGTGGCCCGACGACCCTGCTGGCTTCGTTGTAGCGCTCTGCCCCGCCAAGTCCTCGCCGACCTTCCTCTGCGTGCCCGCAAACTCCACTGACTGCAGGTTGTGTGCTTTCCGCTGTCGGATACGCCAAGTTCGCCCGGTCCAAGACCACCGCAAGTCCGTCTACACAAAACTTCCAAGTACCTCTATGTATCGGATGTCGCTAAGTACCACGACGCCTTTGGGAGACCCGTGAACATCAAGCTCCTCTGCCACGAACGGTCATAGTGTTGTGGATTCGACAAGTACCCCCTCTGGACCGCCAAGATCCTTTACCGGTGACTCGAAATTCCATGGAACGTGAACGATTATCGTCGCAAAAACGAGACCGTCAAGACCGGACCGGCAAGTACCCCGACGACCTTGTACCACTATCATGGCAATACCGCGAGCTCCCCTACTGACGGCCTCGAACATCTACGAAAGTGTACGACTACCGTTGCCCGAAGAACCGCGAGTCACAAGCGCCGTGAACGACTACTGTCGCGAGTATCTCTACCGTCGTCATGTACCTCTACTTCCACTACCGCTGCGATGATCGCCGATGAACGATAGGACGACTACTTCGACTACCGTCGCGTGAACCACTACTTCCCTCGATGTCCGAGAACGTTTACTTCCACTACTTCCTCTACATCGACTCGATACACTTCGAAAACGCACGCTTCAAAGGTATAACCCCGAGACGATCGTCCGAGAACGAATGCTTGTGTCGTATGAGATGCACCCTTTGTCTGCACCGTGTCCGGAGTGTCTCTCGCGTCCATGCCTTCGACTCGTGGGACACCCAGAATCTGGGAGCGCCCCACCATCTTTTGCCCGCATCTGCAGACTTCTCCTTTGCATCGGTATCTCAATCGAGTTACCGGAAGCGGAACGTTGCCGTGGCACCGTTTTCGTTATCGTTGCCGTGGCACCCTTTTTCCTTTCCACCATGGTGACAAATATTTCATAATGCTCTTGTCAATTTTTAATAAAAATTGCATAAGCTTGAACATGACATCCACATCATGATAACAACATTTAAATGTTTAAAATTGTTGTTGCACCAAATTGATAAATGCATATGGGGTTTTACCGGAATTGTTGGTTGATGTTTCCGGCCCCATTTAAATTGTTTAGATGGTATAGTTTTGTTATGCTTCACCTCTTGCCATGTTAATCAACATTTAATTTTGTTGGATACTTAAACAAGATCGAACTAAATAACTTGTTGTGGTGTTTTGTCAATATGCAACTCCTTGCATATTGATTTCCACTTAATTTGTAGAATTGCTTGTGCACTTTGTCATGCCATGTATCTTTAAACGGACATGCATCATACTTGTTTGCGCATCATGCCATGTTTATGTGATGGTTGTTTATTATGTTGGCTGCTCCTTTCCGGTGTTGCTTCTTCGGGCTAGTTCCGATAACGTCGCGTTTGTGAGGATCCGTTTGTCTACGTCTGTTTATCTTCTTCATGGACTCGTTCTTCTTCCTTGCAGGATTTCAGGTAAGATGACCACACCCTCGAAATCACTTCTATCTTTGCTTGCTAGATGCTCGCTCTTTTGCTATGCCTATGCTGCGATACCTACCACTTGCTATATCATGCCTCCCATATTGTTAAGCCAAGCCTCTAACCCACCTTGTCCTAGCAAACCGTTGTTTGGCTATATTACCGCTTTGCTCAGCCCCTCTTATAGCATTGTTAGTTGCAGGTGAAGATGAAGTTTGTTCCATGATTGGAACATGGATATTTTGTTGGGATATCACAATATCTCTTATTTAATTAATGCATCTATATACTTGGTAAAGGGTGGAAGGCTCGGCCTTATGCCTGGTGTTTTGTTCCACTCTTGCCGCCCTAGTTTCCGTCATATCGGTGTTATGTTCCCGGATTTTGCGTTCCTTACACGGTTGGGTTATAATGGGAACCCCTTGACAGTTCGCCTTGAATAAAACTCCTCCAGCAATGCCCAACATTGGTTTTGCCATTCGCCACCTAGCCTTTTCTTTCCTTGGGTTCTGCAGACTCAAGGGTCATCTTTATTTTAACCCCTCGGGCCAGTGCTTCTCTAAGTGTTGGTCCAACTGAGCGATGTCCGGAGCTACCAGGGGCAACTCTGGGCTGGCCCACCCGACGTCTTGCTCATCCGGTGTGCCCTGAGAACGAGATATGTGCAGCATCTGGGTGGCTTTGCTGGTCTTGTTTTACCATTATCGAAATGTCTTGTAACTGGGATTCCGAGTCTGATCGGGTCTTCCCGCTAGAAGGAATATCCTTCGTTGACCGCGAGAGCTTGTGATGGGCTAAGTTGGGACACCCCTGCAGGGATTTGAACTTTTGAAAGCCGTGCCCGCGGTTATGTGCAGATGGGAATTTGTTAATGTCTGGTTGTAGAAAACCTGAAGTTGACCTTAATTAAAATACATCAACCGCGTGTGTAACCATGATGGTCTCTCTTCTTAGCGGAGTCCGGGAAGTGAACACGGTGTTGGAGTTATGCTTGACGTAGGTTGTTCTAGGATCACTTCTTGATCATAGTTTCTCGACCGTGCTTTGCCTTCTCTTCTCGCTATCATTTGCGTATGTTAGCCACCATATATGCTAGTCGCTTGCTGCAGTTCCACCTCATACCTTTTACCCTTCCTATAAGCTTAAATAGTCATGATCGCGAGGGTGTGAGACTGCTGAGTCACCATGACTCACAGATACTTCCAAAACCAGTTTGCAGGTGCCGTTGAACCGTGCAGATGATGCAATCAAGGTCAAGGAGGAGCTCGATGAAGATCTCGTTTCTTTGTGTTGTTCCGTTTCCAGTTGATCAGTAGGGGAGCCCAGTCGGGATGATCGGGGATCTGTGTAGCAGTTGGGGTAGTCTTCTTTTATTTTGGCTCCGTAGTCGGACCTTGTTTGTATCTAGATGATGTAATGCTTTATTCTTGTATTGTGTTGAAGTGGCGATTGTAAGCCAACTATGTATCCTTTTCCCTTATGTATTACATGGGTTGTGTGAAGATTACCTCACTTGCGACATTGCTTTCAATGCGGTTATGCCTCTAAGTCGTGCTTCGACATGTGGGAGATATAGCCGCATCGAGGGCGTTACAAGTTGGTAATCAGAGCCTTCCCCGACCTTAAGAGCCCCCCTACTTGATCGAATCGTTGGCGTTCTTGAGTCGAGAAAAATGTTTTGAGTCATGTAGGAATTATATATCGGAGAGTTAGGAATTCTTTTTACTCCCCAGTCCCTTCATCGCTCTGGTGAGGCATCCTGACGTAGAGTTTTGACTCTTCTCTTCTCAAATTTCACTAAAAAAAATTTAGGATCACGCGGGTATCTTAGAATCGTTCCGATGGTTTTGTGACGAGAACATTGTTCTTGGTGCCTCCTGTCATTTAGGGGTTGTGGCAGTGTCCCAGGGAGTTGAGCTCCGAGGTGTTGTCGTCACAATTTTATCGTTGCAGTTCTGGAATACCTGAGTTTAGTTTCGCCGACATCGAAAATCTCTTTTATGCAGTTGTTGGTGAGATAACCTCGACGCCACCCAGTACTGGGGTGGGAGTTCGGGAGTATTGCCATAAATCGTATAACGGATGCTTTTCGAAGGTTGAGGTAAACGATTTACGAAGGTTTCTTGGTTATGTGTTGAAGGATGGATACAGCTGGATGTTGGATTTGTTAGTTTTGGATGAGATATTATGCTTCCCCTGTATCCCCAACACCAGATTGCATAACCGGAAAATTTTGGGAGTTTATAAGTGGGAATTCAAATAGCTCTTAGGATATCTTTCCGACAGATGTATGATATGAAATTGGGGTTCGACGTCTAGTGGTCCGCCTATCCAAGGTTGGTTTTAAAGTGGTCTCGTTGTGTCTTAAAGAGTCCTTGGCTATGCCGACTCGGGGACGCTTCGTATGTCATGTGCACTGCCTTGTACATGATGGTGATGTACGATCGAGCCCGTGTAGACCCCACCATGAAAACTTCGGACAAAATATCTATCATATGTTTGTTCCGGCTTATTCTGCAAGCCAATCCTTTGTTTTGTTGTGAGTTGTGGTATTCGACTTGCTTCGAAGTCAAATTTTGATTCCATACTTTTCCTAAATGGTGTTCTCATACTACTATGTGGATACTAATCCTTCTTGGTAATCAAGATTGTCATGTAAATCCTGTTCAACCAGTGTGTTTTCTCTTCAAGCGGATCCGTTCATTTTCAACATCCGCAAGATTCAATCTCAGCTTTCTCAACGTTGTTCGTGTCATCCATCCAAAGTTGTGTTTGTTTTTCCCACCCACCCACCATTTTTCTTCGAGCACTCAGATTTCTTAATCAAGTATCCATTTTATTCTTGTGAAGTCTCTTCATTCTTTTCTTTCAATGTTCGTATCCGGTGATTCTCATGAAGATTCTAACACAGCTTCAAGTTCATCATTCTTCGTTCTTTTTCTTCTCAAGTGGATTCAATTCAACCTTTGTTGATCATATCCTTTCCTTGTTTCAAATGCCTTCTCATACCGGTGCACCTCATAATAATTCACTTCTCGCTATTTTGTTGTTCTGGAGTGCTGAAAATATCTCGGATGATTCGTTTCCATTCTCAATCCGTTCAAGATATTTCGAGCATGTTATCTCATTCAAGCCTTTTAATTCAACGGGCGCAATATCTCTTTTAAATTGTTCTACGGTGTATCTTTTGAGTGGGCCCTAACCCAGAGGTCTTTTTCCAGGATCTTACCTGACTCCTCTTATTTTCCCGGAGCTATCCTCAAATTTCTTTTCGGAGTTTGACGTAAGAATGATTCATCATCGGTCATATGTATTTCTCCAAGATCTTTCAAATTCTTTTCATCGTTGGCTCAACCTTTCCATTTTTCATACCAGAGTATCTCAACAATTTAGTGGTGCTTCTCATTGTCATTATCAACATTTGAAGACCGAAGAAGAGTTTTCCTCCAAATCTTATCCGTTCTCTCAAAGATTCGTCATTCTAGATTGTTGCCATCCTCTCATAATTGTTTTGATTGTGAGAGTTCTTTTCACCTATCCGGAGCAATTCAAGATTCTTTTCAATTTGATTCTCCGGAGCACATCTTTTCATAAGACTTATGCATTCTCAGCCTTCAGCTCTCGTTCTCCAAATCTTACCGGTGCATCACTCAAATATTCTCTAATAGGTTTGAGATCTATTCGTCCTCATGTATCAAATTCCCTCAAGTATCGTCTTTCGTTTTCCAATTCTTTCCGGTGATTTGTGTCCTTGCCACTTCCATATTTTTTCAATTCTTACGGTGGTTCTTCCAAGATTCTCTTCATTCATTATCATATCAATTCATTCGTTCTTTCCAAGCCTACCGGTGGATCGTTGAAGACCTTCTCAAGTTGCGCTATATCTATCTTCATCCTTGCTACGAGAATAAGTAGTGTGCCAAATCCATTGCTTGTCATCAATTTAATTGGTGAAGGATAAGCATAATGTAATTCTTATTCTTGTTTCATTGAGTAAATTCAATACCTTACTCCGGAGGTTCATCATATCACATTCTCGGTTCGAGATGCTTTACCTTTTCTCCCGGAGTTCAAAATTTTCCACTATATCTCGTCACAAAGCTTCACCCAATCATTGCAAGGCTTCAACCTTATTCTTTTATCCTTCATTTTGGTTGTTCATTCTTTTCTTACTGGAGTTCTTCAAGGAGGCTTTACATGATGGTTGATCAAGGATTCAATTTCTTCTTGAAGTGTTCATCAAGATTCTTTTCAGAGGAGCTCAAGCATTTCTTCATCTCGCATTCCGAAGTGCAATCCTTTCTACCGTATCATTGGAGATGGTATTATGTCATTCTTGATAATTTGAGTTCATGTTTCATGATTCACTTGTTGTTAAGAATGAGATAGTAAAACCCATCAATCTCTTCTAGCATGAGCTCTTCTCAATCCATCAATCTCTTCGTTTGAGTTATCTGGTGTTATATTTCACCTAAAGCTTTCCCTAAGGATCGTTGCTATTTATGGTGCTCATAAATGACCCAAGTTCCTCATCTATCATCCCGGTGAAATAGTTTCTCGTCTCCTGGTTGATATCAATCCAATCTATTGTTTCGTTAGTGGAAGAATTTCACCTTAAGTTTAGAGATGTTTTCATAAGCCCACAACAAACTTACTTCTTTTCGTTCTTGGGTTTCCAAAAACTCCTTTCAATACTTCTTTCTAAGGATTCTTCTCAAATTCTATCATGGTAGGAGATGTCATTTTCTTCTCAACTCTTTCCTTTCCAACGATCCAACTTCCATTCTTTTGTTCCGGAGGCATTGTGTTGTTGCTCTCTTCATCACATCAACTCATTTTTGCCAAGATCATTTTCTTTCCCTGCTTACCCGTTAAACCGGAGTGTTGTGTTCTCTACTCAAGTTCTTTTCGCCTTATCAAGCCTTGCATCTCTTTTCAACCGGAGTGCTGCCCGAATTTGTTCTTCCTTGTTCCTTTTTCCTAACGGAGTGCTTTCAACTTCGATCATCTCCGTTTCTTTTCTCAAAATGGATTAACCTTTTCAATGTTCTTTGGTTTCACTCGTTTGTCAAAGAAGCAACTTAGTTTACCTCTTCTCTTTCTCTTCCGTTTTCCCTCCGGTGCGATCCTAGATCTCGGGACGAGATCCTCTCGTAGTGGTGGAGTGTTGTGACGCCCCAAGACGAGAGCTTCAGATGCCTTCCAGGGTTTCCAGGTTTCGTCGTGTGATTTATTTGGTCCGTTGCATTTCATCTTTGCATCACGTGCATTGCATCATGTCATCATGCAACCCGTTTTAAAACTCACTAAATAAATTGCATGGATCTTCGGTCCTTTTAAATCGAGGGAATTCACAGGGTGACTTCTCTTTATAACATATCCTCCCGATATTAGGGAGCTATTATAAATATTTCCATTCTTGTGGAATTAGCATAACACACTTGCAAAACCCCAATGCCTTTGTTATCACGACTCTTGGCCTCTAACTTTGCTATTTACCCTTCCTCCATTTTCCGGAGCTCCACCAAAAATCCGAACATTTTTGGACCTTCCCAACCCTCACTTCCTATTCAAATCATTTGAATTTAATTCAAATGAGTTTGAATTTAAATCTTGCATTCGTGCTAACTTCTATTTTCTGGGATTAAGCATATTTTTGTGAGTCTGGAAAGACTTTTCTCCCTGTCAAACTCCTTTGCTACTCCTCCGTTCTTTTGTTTTATCTCATATGTTTTTTTTTCTTCTTATGAGTAATAGAAAACGGAGGGAGAGATCCAACTAGGCCGTCCATCCCCGTAGCCCACTTGGGCCCCTACAACCAGCGCCCTCTACCGCTTCGGCCCATCTTCCCTAAGCCCACCTAACCTAACCCAAACCTAGACTCCAGGGAGCCCGACTCCCGTCTCCCTCGTTTCCCCTTGCGCCGCCAGGGTCCCGCGCAGCCAGACTCCTCTCTCCTCTCGATCTCTCCCTCGTCCCGATCCCTCTCTTCCTCGTTCCGCCGCCAGAGAGAGAGAAGGGGTGTGCCGCTCGAGCGCCGAACCACCCCGCTGCTAGCACCTTCGCCTCCCCACCGTGCGAATCTACACTGCCACCTCCCTCTGCTGCCCTCCTCCCTCTCCCATGGGCCGTGCACCACCATCGCGCGCACTGGCCGCGTCCATCTTCCTCACCCGCGCCTCGGCCTCCTGCTTCCTCGACTCCAGCCGCCCCTGCCGGCGACCAGCGGGCCGCTGCCGTCCGTCTCCTCCACCTGGAGCATGCATAACCGCGCGCCCAGAGGCCGCCACCCGCTCCTCCCTCGATCCCGTCGGAGTCAAGCGCCGCCGTGCCTCCTGCCACTTCACCTCCAGCAGCTCCGGGAGCAGCCACGGATGCCGTCCGCTGCCTACAGCTCGAAGCTCTGGCGCGCCCAAGGCTCGGAGGTGACCAGATCGACCTCCCCAAGCTCCTTCGTGCCCTGCTGCCGCTGTCCTTCTGCAGCGCCGCCGTCCGCATTCGCAGGAGGCCGCTGCTCGCCTCACCCCTCAGCTGCCGGCGACCGAGGCCGCTGGGGCATGCCTGCAGTCACCCAGCGCTGCCTTGCACCGCTCCTCTCCCTCGCGTGGCCCGAGGACCCTGCTGGCTTCGTTGTAGTGCTCTGCCCCGCCAAGTCCTCGCCGACCTTCCTCTGCGTGCCCGCAAACTCCACCGACTGCGGGTTGTGTGCTTTCCGCTGTCGGATACGCCAAGTTCGCCCGGTCCAAGACCACCGCAAGTCCGTGTACACAAAACTGCCAAGTACCTCTATGTATCGGATGTCGCCAAGTACCACGACGCCTTTGGGTGACCCGTGAACATCAAGCTCCTCTGCCACGAATGGTCATAGCGTTGTGGATCCGACAAGTACCCCCTCTGGACCGCCAAGATCCTTTACCGGTGACTCGAAATTCCACGGAACATGAACGATTACCGTCGCAAAAACGAGACCATCAAGACCGGACTGGCAAGTACCCCGATGACCTTGTACCACTATCATCGCAATACCGCGAGCTCCCCTACTGACGGCCTCGAACATCTACGAAAGTGTACGACTACCGTTGCCCGAAGAACCGCGAGTCACAAGTGCCGTGAACGACTACCGTCGCGAGTATCTCTACCGTTGTCATGTACCTCTACTTCCACTACCGCTCCGATGATCGCCGATGAATGATAGGACGACTACTTCGACTACCGTCGCGTGAACCACTACTTCCCTCGACGTCCGAGAACGTTTACTTCCACTACTTCCTCTACGCCGACTCGATACACTTCAAAAACGCACGCTTCAAAGGTATAACCCCGAGACGATCGTCCGAGAACGATTGCTTGTGTCGTATGAGATGCACCCTTTGTCTGCACCGTGTCCGGAGTGTCTCTCACGTCCATGCCTTCAACTCGTGGGACACCCAGAATCCGGGAGCGCCCCACCATCTTTTTCACGCATCCGCAGACTTCTCCTTTGCATCGTTATCTCAATCGAGTTACCAGAACCGAAACATTGCCGTGGCACCGTTTTCGTTATCGTTGCCGTGGCACCCTTTTTCCTTTCCACCATGGTGACAAATGTTTCATAATGCTCTTGTCAATTTTTAATAAAAATTGCATAAGCTTGAACATGACATCCACATCATGATAACAACATTTAAATGTTTAAAATTGTTGTTGCACCAAATTGATAAATGCATATGGGGTTTTACCGGAATTGTTGGTTGATGTTTTTGGCCCCATTTAAATTGTTTAGATGGTATAGTTTTGTTATGCTTCACCTCTTGCCATGTTAATCAACATTTAATTTTGTTGGGTACTTAAACGAGATCGAACTAAATAACTTGTTGTGGTGCTTTCTCAATATGCAACTCGTTGCATATTGATCTCCACTTAATTTGTAGAATTGCTTGTGCACTTTGCCATGCCATGTATCTTTAAACCGGACATGCATCATACTTGTTTGCGCATCATGCCATGTTCATGTGATGGTTTTTTATTATGTTGTGTGCTCCTTTCCGGTGTTGCTTCTTCGGGCTAGTTCCGATAACGTCGCGTTTGTGAGGATCCGTTCGTCTACGTCCGTTTGTCTTGTTCATGGACTCGTTCTTCTTCCTCGCGGGATTTCAGGCAAGATGACCACACCCTTGAAATCACTTCTATCTTTGCTTGCTAGATGCTCGCTCTTTTGCTATGCCTATGCTGCGATACCTACCACTTGCTATATCATGCCTCCCATATTGTTAAGCCAAGCCTCTAACCCACCTTGTCCTAGCAAACCGTTGTTTGGTTATGTTACCGCTTTGCTCAGCCCCTCTTATAACGTTGTTAGTTGCAAGTGAAGATGAAGTTTGTTCCATGATTGGAACATGGATATTTTGTTGGGATATCACAATATCTCTTATTTAATTAATGCATCGATATACTTGGTAAAGGGTGGAAGGCTCGGCCTTATGCTTGGTGTTTTGTTCCACTCTTGCCACCCTAGTTTCCGTCATATCGGTGTTATGTTCCCGGATTTTGCGTTCCTTACGCAGTTGGGTTATAATGGGAACCCCTTGACAGTTCGCCTTGAATAAAACTCCTCCAGCAATGCCCAACATTGGTATTACCATTCGCCACCTAGCCTTTTCTTTCCCTTGGGTTCTGCAGACTCAAGGGTCATCTTTATTTTAACCCCCCGGGCCAGTGCTTCTCTAAGTGTTGGTCCAACTGAGCGATGTCCGGAGCTACCAGGGGCAAATCTGGGCTGGCCCACCCGACGTCTTGCTCATCCGGTGTGCCCTGAGAACGAGATATGTGCAGCTCCTATCGGGATTTGTTGGCACATCTGGGTGGCTTTGCTGGTCTTGTTTTACCATTGTCGAAATGTCTTGTAACCGGGATTCCGAGTCTGATCGGGTCTTCCCGCTAGAAGGAATATCCTTCGTTGACCGTGAGAGCTTGTGATGGGCTAAGTTGGGACACCCCTGCAGGGATTTGAACTTTCGAAAGCCATGCCCGCGGTTATGGGCAGATGGGAATTTGTTAATGTCCGGTTGTAGAAAACCTGAAGTTGACCTTAATTAAAATACATCAACCGCGTGTGTAACCGTGATGGTCTCTTCTCGGCGGAGTCCGGGAAGTGAACACGGTGTTGGAGTTATGCTTGACGTAGGTTGTTCTAGGATCACTTCTTGATCATAGTTTCTTGACCGTGCTTTGCCTTCTCTTCTCGCTCTCATTTGCGTATGTTAGCCACCATATATGCTAGTCGCTTGCTGCAGTTCCACCTCATACCTTTTACCCTTCCTATAAGCTTAAATAGTCTTGATCGCGTGGGTGTGAGATTGCTGAGTCACCGTGACTCACAGATACTTCCAAAACCAGTTTGCAGGTGCCATTGAACCGTGCATATGACGCAATCAAGATCAAGGAGGAGCTCGATGAAGATCTCGTTTCTTTGTGTTGTTCTGTTTCCATTTGATCTGTAGTGGAGCCCAGTCGGGAGGATCGGGGATCTGTGTAGTAGTTGGGCTAGTCTTCTTTTATTTTGGCTCCGTAGTCGGACCTTGTTTGTATCTGGATGATGTAATGCTTTATTCTTGTATTGTGTGAAGTGGCGATTGTAAGCCAACTATGTATCCTTTTCCCTTATGTATTACATGGGTTGTGTGAAGATTACCTCACTTGCGACATTTCTTTCAATGCGATTATGCCTCTAAGTCGTGCTTCGATACGTGGGAGATATAGCCGCATCGAGGGCGTTACAAAACTTCCCTCCAGGAGGGGGAAATCATCACCATCGTCATCACCAATGATCCTCTCATTGGGAGGGGGTCAATCTCCATCAACATCTTCACCAGCACCATCTCCTCTCAAACCCTAGTTCATATCTTGTATCCAATTCTTGTCTCTAAGTCTGGGATTGGTACATGTGGGTTGCTAGTAGTGTTGATTACTCCTTGTAGTTGATGCTAGTTGATTTACTTGGTGGAAGATCATAAGTTCATATCCTATATGCACATTAATACACCTCTGATTATGAACATGAATATGCTTTGTGAGTAGTTACGTTTGTTCCTGAGGACATGGTAGAAGTCTTGCTATTAGTAGTCATGTGAATTTGGTATTCGTTCGATATTTTGATGAGATGTATGTTGTCTCTCCTCTAGTGGTGTTATGTGAACGTCAACTACATGACACTTCACCATTATTTGGGCCTAGAGGAAGGCATTGGGAAGTAAAAAGTAGATGATGGGTTGCTAGAGTGACAGAAGCTTAAACCCTAGTTTATGCATTGCTTCATAAGGGGCTGATTTGGATCCATATGTTTCATGCTATGGTTAGGTTTACCTTAATACTTTTGTTGTAGTTGTGGATGCTTGCAATAGAGGTTAATCATAAGTGGGATGCTTGTCCAAGTAAGGGCAGTACCCAAGCACTGGTCCACCCACATACCAAATTATCAAAGTACCGAACGTGAATCATATGAACATGATGACAACTAGCTTGACGACAATTCCCATGTGTCCTTGGGAGCGCTTTTCTCTTTATAAGAATTTGTCCAGGCTTGTCCTTTGCTACAAAAAGGATTTGGCCACGTTGCTTCACTTTATTTACTTTTGTTACTTGTTGCTCGTTACAAATTATCTTATCACAAAACTATCTGTCACCTATAATTTCAGTGCTTGGAGAGAATACCTTGCTGAAAACCGCTTATCATTTCCTTCTGCTCCTCGTTGGGTTTAACACTCTTACTTATCGAAAGGACTACGATAGATCCCCTATACTTGTGGGTCATCAGGACTCTTTTCTGGCGCCGTTGCCGGGGAGTGAAGCGCCTTTGGTAGGTGGGATTTGGTAAGGAAAATTTTATATAGTGTGCTGAAATTTACTGTCACTTGTTACTATGGAAAGTAATCCTCTGAGGGGCTTGTTCGGGGTATCTTCACCCCGACCAGTAGAGCAAAGAGTTGCTCCTCAACCTATTGAACCTACTGAAAATTAAAATGTCTACTTTGAGATTCCTTCAGGTATGATAGAAAAACTGCTAGCCAATCCTTTTGCAGGAGACGGATCAATGCATCCTCATGAGCACCTAATATATGTGGATGAAGTTTGTGGATTATTTAAGCTTGTAGGTGTGCCCGATAATGTTATTAAGAAGAAGGTCTTCCCTTTATCTTTGAAGGGAGATGCATTGACATGGCATAGGCTATGTGATGATAAGGGATCATGGAACTACAAATGATTGAAATTGGAATTTCATCAGAAGTTTTATCCTATGCATCTTGTTCATCGTGATCGCAATTATATATATAATTTTTGGCCTCGCGAAGGAGAAAGCATCGCTCAAGCTTGGGGGAGGCTTAAATCAATGTTATATTCATGCCCCAATCATGAGCTTCCAAGAGAAATAATTATTCAAAATTTATATGCTCCGCTTTCTGATAACAATCGCACCATGCTCGATATTGCTTGTGCTGGCTCTTTTATGATGAAGACTATTGAATTCAAATTGGATTTATTGGAAAGAATTAAACGCAACTCTGAAGATTGGGACCTCGGCGAAGGTAAGAAGTCAGGTATAACACCTAAGTTTGATTGTGTTAAATCTTTTATGGATACCGATGTTTTCCGTAAATTTAGCACTAAATATGGACTTGACTCTGAAATAGTAGCTTCTTTCTATGAATTTTTTGCTACTCATGTTGATCTCCCTAGGGGGAAGTGGTTTAAATATCATCCTCCCATAAAAGTAAAAGTAGCTGCACCTATTAAAGTTGAAGAAAAGACTATCACTTATAATGATCCTATTGTTCCTACTGCTTATGTTGAGAAACCACCTTTTCCTGTTAGGATAAAAGATCATGCTAAAGCTTCAAGTGTGGTTCGTAAAAGCAATATTAGAACCTATACACCTCCCGAGAAAATTAAAGTTGAACCTAATATTGCTATTGTTAAATATCTCTTGTCTGATAATATTGATGGGCATGTTATTCATTTCTGTGATGAGACTGCTAGAATTGCTAAACCTTGTGCTAAAGATAAACATAGACCCGTGGTAGGCATGCCTGTTATTTCTGTTAAAATAGGAGATCATTGTTATCATGGTTTATGTGATATGGGTGCCAGTGCTAGTGCTATACCTCATGACTTATACAAAGAAATTATGCATGAACTTGCACCTGCAGAGATGGAAGATATTGATGTTACCGTTAAGCTTGCCAATAGAGATACCATATCACCCATTGGAATTGTTAGAGATGTTGAAGTCTTGTGTGGGAAAACTAAATATCCTGCTGATTTTCTTGTTCTTGGTTCCCCACAAGATAGCTTTTGTCCCATTATATTTGGTAGACCCTTCTTGAACACAGTTAATGCTAAGATAGATTGCGAAAATGATGTTGTTACTATTGGTTTAGGTGATATGTCTCATGAATTTAATTTCTATAAATTTCGTAGACAACACCGTGAAGAGGAATTTCCTAGTAAAGATGGAATTATTGGTCTTGCTTCTATTGTCGTGCCTCCTAGTGATCCTTTAGAACAGTATTTGCTAGACCATGAAAATGATATGTTTATGAATAAAAGAAGGGAAATAGATGAAGTATTCTTTAAACAGGAAACCAACCCGAAACACAATTTGCCTGTCGAAATCCTAGGGGATCCTCCTCCACCCAAGGGTGATCCCGTGTTTGAGCTCAAACCGTTACCTGATACTCTTAAATATGCTTATCTTGATGAGAAAAAGATATATCATGTTATTATTAGTGCTAACCTTTCAGAGCATGAAGAAGAGAGATTATTGAAAACTCTAAAGAAGCATCGTGCTGCTATTGGATATACTCTCGATGATCTTAAGGGCATTAGTCCCACACTATGTCAACACAAAATAAATTTGGAGAAAGATGCCAAACCAGTTCATGATCACCAACGACGGCTGAATCCTAAGATGAAAGAAGTGGTAAGAAAGGAAATACTAAAGCTCCTTGAGGCAGGTATAATTTATCACGTTGCTGATAGTCAGTGGGTAGGTCATGCCCATTGTGTCCCTAAAAAGGGAGGTATTACTGTCGTTCCTAATGATAAAGATGAATTGATTCCGCAAAGAATTATTACATGTTATAGGATGGTAATTGATTTCCGCAAATTAAACAAGGCTACTAAAAAGGATCATTACCCCTTACCTTTTATTGATCAAATGCTAGAAAGATTATCCAAACATACACATTTTTGCTTTCTAGATGGTTATTCTGGTTTGTCTCAAATACCTATGTCAACTGATGATCAATCTAAGACCACTTTTACTTGCCTGTTCGGTACTTTTGCTTATAGACGTATGCCTTTTGATTTATGTAATGCACCTGCTATCTTCCAAAGATGCATGCTGGCTATATTCTCTGACTTTTGTGAAAAGATTTGTGAGGTTTTCATGGACGATTTCTCCGTCTATAGATCCTCTTTTGATGATTGCTTAAGCAACCTTGATTGAGTTTTGCAGAGATGTGAAGAAACTAACCTTGTCTTGAATTGGGAGAAGTGCCACTTTATGGTTAATGAAGGTATTGTCTTGGGGCATAAAGTTTCTGAAAGAGGTATTGAAGTTGATAAATATAAGGTTGATGCTATTGAAAAGATGCCATGTCCCAAGGACATCAAAGGTATAAGAAGTTTCCTTGGTCACGCCGCTTTTTATAGGAGGTTCATTAAGGACTTCTCAAAAATTTCTCGGCCTCTTACTAATTTATTACAAAAAGATATACCATTTGTTTTTGATAATGATTGCATAGAAGCATTTGAAATACTTAAGAAAGCATTGATCTCTGCACCTATTGTTCAGCCACCTGATTGGAATTTACCCTTTGAAATTATGTGTGATGCTAGTGATTATGCTGTAGGTGTTGTTCTAGGGCAAAGAGTTGATAAGAAATTAAATGTTATTCAATATGCTAGTAAAACTCTAGACAATGCTCAAAGAAATTATGCTACTACTAAAAAGAATTTTTGGCAGTTGTATTTGTTGGAAATATGCCCTAGAGGCGATAATAAATTAGTTATTATTATATTTCCTTGTTCATGATAATCGTTTATTATCCATGATAGAATTGTATTGATAGGAAACTCAGATACATGTGTGGATACATAGACAACAACATGTCCCTAGTAAGCCTCTAGTTGACTAGCTCGTTGATCAATAGATGGTCATGGTTTCCTGATCATGGACATTGGATGTCATTGATAACGGGATCACATCATTAGGAGAATGATGTGATGGACAAGACCCAATCCTAAGCCTAGCACAAGATCGTGTAGTTCGTATGCTAAAGCTTTTCTAATGTCAAGTATCATTTCCTTAGACCATGAGATTGTGCAACTCCCGGATACCGTAGGAATGCTTTGGGTGTAGCAAACGTCACAACATAACTGGGAGGCTATAAAGGCGCACTGCGGGTATCTTCGAAAGTGTCTGTTGGGTTGGCATGAATCGAGACTGGGATTTGTCACTCCGTGTAACAGAGAGGTATCTCTGGGCCCACTCAGTAGGACATCATCATAATATGCACAATGTGACCAAGGAGTTGATCACGGGATGATGTGTTACGGAATGAGTAAAGAGACTTGCCTGTAACGAGATTGAACGAGGTATCGGGATACCGACAATCGAATCTCGGGCAAGTATCGTACCGATAGACAAAGGGAATTGTATACGGGATTGATTGAATCCTTGACATCGTGGTTCATCCGATGAGATCATCGTGGAGCATGTGGGAGCCAACATGGGTATCCAGATCCCGTTGTTGGTTATTGACCGGAGAGTTGTCTCGGCCATGTCTGCATGACTCCCGAGCCCGTAGGGTCTACACACTTAAGGTTCGATGACGCTAGGGTTATAGGGAAAGTATGTACGCGGTTACCGAATGTTGTTCGGAGTCCCAGATGACATCCCGGAAGTCACGAGGAGTTCCGGAATGGTCCAGAGGTAAAGATTTATATATGGGAAGTCCCGTTTTGGTCACCGGAAAAGTTTCGGGTGCTATCGGTAACGTATCGGGACACCAGGAGGGTCCCGGGGGTCCACCAGGTGGGGCCACCATCCCCAGAAGGCTGTGTGGGCCAAGTGTGGGAGGGGACCAGCCCCAGGTAGGCTGGTGCACCCCCCCACCAAGGCCCAAGGCGCGTGGAGAGTGGGAAGGGGGCAAACCCTAGGTCCAGATGGGCCTTAAGGCCCACCCTAGGGCGCCCCCCTCTCTTCCCTCCCTTGGCCGCACCCTAGATGGGTTTTGGGGGCTGCCGCCACCCCTAGGGATGGAACCCTAGATGGGGGCGCAGCCCCTCCCCTCCCCCTATATATACTTGAGGTATTGGGGGCTGCCCAACACATGATTTGATCTCCCTCTTGGCGCAGCCCTACCTCTCTCCCTCCTCGTCTCTCGTAGTGCTTGGCGAAGCCCTGCTGGAGTCCCGCGCTCCTCCACCACCACCACGCCGTCATGCTGCTGGTGGACGGAGTCTTCCCCATCCTCTCCCTCTCTCCTTGCTGGATCAAGGCACGGGAGACGTCACCAGGCTGTACGTGTGTTGAACGCGGAGGCGCCGTTGTTCGGTGCTTAGATCGGAATCGACCGCGATCTGAATCGCTGCTTGTACGACTCCACCAACCGCGTTCTTGCAACTCTTCTGCTTAGCAATCTACAAGGGTATGTAGATGCACTCCCCTTCCTCTCGTTGCTAGATTACTCCATAGATTGATCTTGGTGATGCGTAGAAAATTTTAAATTTCTGCTACAATCCCCAACAGTGGCATCATGAGCTAGGTCTATCGTAGTTTCTATGCACGAGCAGAACACAAGTTGTTGTGGGCATCGATTTTTTCAATTTACTTGCCGTTACTAGTCTTATCTTGATTCGGCGGCATCGTGTGATGAAGCGCCCCGAACCGACCTTACACGTACACTTACGTGAGACAGGTTCCACCGACTGACATGCACTAGTTGCATAAGGTGGCTAGCGGGTGTCTGTCTCTCCCACTTTAGTCGGATCAGATTCGATGAAAAGGGTCCTTATGAAGGGTAAATAGCAATTGGCATATCACCGTTGTGGTTTTGCGTAGGTAAGAAACGTTCTTGCTAGAAACCCATAGCAGCCACGTAAAACATGCAACAACAATTAGAGGACGTCTAACTTGTTTTTGCAGGGTATGCTATGTGATGTGATATATGTGATGTATGAGATTGATCATGTTCTTGTAATAGGAATCACGACTTGTATGTCGATGAGTATGACAACCGGCAGGAGCCATAGGAGTTGTCTTAATTTATTTATGACCAGCGTGTCAACATAAACGCCATGTAATTACTTTACTTTATTGCTAACCGTTAGCCATAGTAGTAGAAGTAATAGTTGGCGAGGAAACTTCATGAAGACACGATGATGGAGATCATGGTGTCATGCCGGTGACGATGGTGTTCATGTCGTGCCTCGAAGATGGAGATCAAAGGCGCAAGATGATATTGGCCATATCATGCCACTTTATGATTTGCATGTGATGTTTGTCATGTTTACAATTTATTTGCTTAGAATGACGGTAGCATAAATAAGATGATCCCTCATTAAAATATCAAGAGTTGTGTTCCCCCTAACTGTGCACTGTTGCTAAGGTCCGTTGTTCCGAAGCACCACGTGATGATCGGGTGTGATAGGTTCTAACGTTCGCATACAACGGGTGTAAGCCAGATTTACACACGCAATACACTTAGGTTAACTTGACGAGCCTAGCATGTACAGACATGGCCTCGGAACACGAAAGACCGAAAGTTCGAACATGAGTCGTATAGTGGATACAATCAACATGAAGATGTTCACCGATGATGACTAGTCCGTCTCATGTGATGATCGGACACGGCCTAGTTGACTCGGATCATGTATCACTTAGATGACTAGAGGGATGTCTATCTAAGTGGGAGTTCATTGAATAATTTGATTACATGAACTTAATTATCATGAACATAGTCAAAAGTTCTTTGCAAATTATGTCATAGCTCACGCTTTGGTTCTACTGTATTAGATATGTTCTTAGAGAAAATTTAGTTGAGAGTTGACAGTAGCAATTATGCAGACTGGGTCCGTGAACTGAGGATTGTCCTCATTGCTGCACAGAAGGCTTATGTCCTTAATGCACCGCTTAGTGTGTTGAACCTCGAGCATCGTCTGTAGATGTTGGGAAACATCTGACATACACGTTTTGATGACTACGTGATAGTTCAGTACGTAATACTAACGGTTTAGAATTGTGGCACCAAAGACGTTTTTTGAAACATCGCAGAACATATGAGATGTTCCAAAGACTAAAATTGGAATTTTAGACTAGTGCCCACGTCAAGAGGTATGAGACCTCTGACAAGTTTCTTAAGCCTACAAACTAAGGGAGAAAAACTCAATCGTTGAGCATGTGCTTAGATTGTCTGAGTACTGCAATCGGTTGAATCGAGTGGTAGTTAATCTTCCAGATGAGATAGTGATGGTTCTCCATAGTCACTGCCACCAAGCTATTGGAGCTTCGTGATGAACTATAACATATCAGGGATAGACATGATGATCCTTGAGCAACTCGCGATGTTTGACACCGCGAAAGTAGAAATCAAGTAGGAGCATCAATTGTTGATGGTTAAACCACTAGTTTCAAGAAGGGCAAGGGAAAGAAGGGATACTTCATGAGACGGCAAATCAGTTGCTGCTCTAGTGCAGAAACCCAAGGTTGAACCAAACCCGAGACTAAGTGCTTCTATAATGAGGGGAACGGTCACTGAAGCAGAACTACCCTAGATACTTGGTAGATGAGAAGGCTGGCAAGGTCGACAGAAGTATTTTGGATATACGTCATATTATTGTGTACTTTACTAGTACTCCTAGTAGCACCAGGGTAATAAATACCGGTTCGGTTGCTAAGCGTTAGTAACTCGAAATAAAAGGCTGTGGAGACTAGCTAAAGGTGAGATGACGATATGTGTTGGAAGTGTTTCCAAGGTTGATGTGATCAAACATCGCACGCTCCCTCTACCATCGGGATTGGTGTTAAACCGAAATAATTTTTATTTGGTGTTTGCGTTGAGCATAGACATGTTTGGATTATGTTTATCGCCACACGGTTATTCATTTAAGGAGAATGATGGTTACTCTGTTTATTTGAATAATACCTTCAATGGTCTTGCACCTAAAATGAATGGTTTATTGAATCTCGATCGTAGTGATACACATGTTCATGCCAAAAGATATAAGATAGTAATGATAGTATGACGTACTTGTGGCACTGCCATTTGAGTCATGTTGGTATAAAACGCATGAAGAAGCTCCATGTTGATGGATATTTGGACTCACTTGTTTTTTTTGAAAAGATTGATACATGCGAACCATGTCTATTGGTAGATATGCATGAAGAAACTCCATACAGATGGATCGTTTGGACTCACTTGATTTTGAATCACTTGAGACATGCAAATCATACCACATGGGAAAGATGACTAAAAGGCCTCGTTATCAGTAAGATGGAACAAGAAAGCAACTTGTTGGAAGTAATACATTTTGATGTGTGCAGTCCAATGAGTGCTGAGGCACGCAGTGGATATCGTTATGTTCTTACTTCACAGATGATTTGAGTAGATGCTGAGTATATTTACTTGATGAAACACAAGTCCAAATTATTGAAAGGTTCAAGTAATTGCAGAGTGAAGTTGAAGATCGTCGTGACAAGATGATAAAATGTCTATGATATGATCATAGAGATGAATATCCGAGTTACAAGTTTGCACACAATTAAGACATTGTGGAAATTGTTTCACAACTAATACCGCCTGGAACACCATAGTGTGATGGTGTGTCCGAACATCACAACTGCACCCTATTGGATATGGTGCATACCATGATGTCTCTTATCGAATTACCACTATCGTTTATGGGTTAGGCATTAGAGACAACCACATTCACTTTAAATAGGGCACCACACAATTCCGTTGAGACGACATCGTATGAACTATGGTTTAGAGAAACCTAAGCTGTCGTTTCTTAAAAGTTTGGGGCTGCGACACTTATGTGAAAAAGTTTCAGGCTGATAAGCTCGAACCCAAAGCGGATAAATGCATCTTCATAGAATACCCAAAGCAGTTGGGTATACCTCCTATTTCAGATCCGGAAGCAAAAGTGATTGTTTCTAGAAACGGGTCCTTTCTCGAGGAAAAGTTTCTCTCAAAAGAATTGAGTGGGAGGATGGAGGAGACTTGATGAGGTTATTGAACCGTCACTTCAACTAGTTGAAGGAAATATGCCCTAGAGGCAATAATAAAGTTATTATTTATTTCCTTATATATCATGATAAAAGTTTATTATTCATGCTAGAATTGTATTAACCGGAAACATGATACATGTGTGAATACATAGACAAACAGAGTGTCACTAGTATGCGTCTACTAGACTAGCTTGTTAATCAAAGATGGTTATGTTTCCTAACCATGGACAAAGAGTTGTCATTTGATTAACAGGATCACATCATTAGTTGAATGATCTGATTGACATGACCCATTCCATTAGCTTAGCACCCGATCGTTTAGTATGTTGCTATTGCTTTCTTCATGACTTATACATGTTCCTATGACTATGAGATTATGCAACTCCCGTTTGCCAGAGGAACACTTTGTGTGCTACCAAACGTCACAACGTAACTGGGTGATTATAAAGGAGCTCTACAGGTGTCTCCAAAGGTACATGTTGGGTTGGCGTATTTTGAGATTAGGATTTGTCACTCCGATTGTCGGAGAGGTATCTCTGGGCCCTCTCGGTAATGCACATCACTTAAGCCTTGCAAGCATTGCAACTAATGAGTTAGTTGCGGGATGATGTATTACAGAACGAGTAAAGAGACTTGCCGGTAACGAGATTGAACTAGGTATGGGATACCGACGATCGAATCTCGGGCAAGTAACATACCGATGACAAAGGGAACAACGCATGTTGTTATGCGGTCTGACCGATAAAAGATCTTCGTAGAATATGTAGGAGCCAATATGAGCATCCAGGTTCCGCTATTGGTTATTGACGGGAGACGTGTCTCGGTCATGTCTACATCGTTCTCGAACCCGTAGGGTCCGCACGCTTAAGGTTACGATGACAGTTATATTATGAGTTTATGCATTTTGATGTACCGAAGGTTGTTCGGAGTCCCGGATGTGATCACGGACATGATGAGGAGTCTCAAAATGGTCGAGACATAAAGATTGATATATTGGAAGCCTATGTTTGGATATCGGAAGTGTTCCGGGTGAAATCGGGATTTTACCGGAGTACCGGGAGGTTACCGGAACCCCCCGGGAGGTATATGGGCCTTAGTGGGCCTTAGTGGGAGAAGAGAAGAGGCAGCCAGGGCTGGGCCGCGCGCCCCTCCACCCCTAGTCTGAATAGGACAAGGAGAGAGGGGGCCGGCGCCCCCCTCCTTCTCTCTCTCTCTTTTCCCACCTCACGAATCCTATTCCAACTAGGAAAGGGGGAGTCCTATTCCCAGAGGGAGTAGGACTCCTCCTGGCGCGCCTCTCCTGGCCGGCCGGCCCCCCTCCCTTGAACCTTTATATACGGAGGCAGGGGCACCCCCTAGAGACACAAGTTGATCCACGTGATCATATTCTTAGCCGTGTGCGGTGCCCCCTTCCACCATAGTCCTCGATAATATTGTAGCGGTGCTTAGGCGAAGCCCTGCGACGGTAGTACATCAAGATCGTCACCACGCCGTCGTGCTGACGGAACTCTTCCCCGACACTTTGCTGGATCGGAGTCCGGGGATCGTCATCGAGCTGAACGTGTGCTAGAACTCGGAGGTGCCATAGTTTCGGTGCTTGATTGGTCGGGCTGTGGAGACGTACGACTACATCAACCAAACGCTTCCGTTGTCAATCTACAAGGGTACGTAGATCATACTCTCCCCTCTTGTTGCTATACATCACCATGATCTTGCGTGTGCGTAGGAATTTTTTTGAAATTACTACGAAACCCAACAGTGGCATCCGAGCCTAGGTTTTATATGTTGATGTTATATGCACAAGTAGAACACAAGTGAGTTGTGGGCGATATAAGTCATACTGCTTACCAGCATGTCATGCTTTGGTTCAGCGGTATTGTTGGACGAAGCGGCCCGGACCGACATTACGTGTACGCTTACGCGAGACCGGTTCTCCCGACGTGCTTTGCACATAGGTGGCTTGCGGGTGACAGTTTCTCCAACTTTAGTTGAACCGAATGTGGCTACGCCCGGTCCTTGCGAAGGTTAAAACAACACCAACTTGACAAACTATCATTGTGGTTTTGATGCGTAGGTAAGATTGGTTCTTGCTTAAGCCCGTAGCAGCCACGTAAAACATGCAACAACAAAGTAGAGGACATCTAACTTGTTTTTGTAGGGCATGTTGTGATGTGATATGGTCAAGACATGATGCTAAATTTTATTGTATGAGATGTTCATGTTTTGTAACAGAGTTATCGGCAACTGGCAGGAGCCATATGGTTGTCGCTTTATTGTATGCAATGCAATCGCGCTGTAATGCTTTACTTTATCACTAAGCGGTAGCGATAGTCGTGGAAGCATGAGATTGGCGAGACGACAACGATGCTACGATGGAGATCAAGGTGTCGCGCCGATGACGATGGTGATCATGACGGTGCTTCGGAGATGGAGATCACAAGCACAAGATGATGATGGCCATATCATATCACTTATATTGATTGCATGTGATGTTTATCTTTTATGCATCTTATCTTGCTTTGATTGACGATAGCATTATAAGATGATCTCTCACTAAATTATCAAGAAGTGTTCTCCCTGAGTATGCACCATTGCGAAAGTTCTTCGTGCTGAGACACCATGTGATGATTGGGTTTGATAGGCTCTACGTTCAAATACAACGGGTGCAAAACAGTTGCACACGCGGAATACTCAGGTTATACTTGACGAGCCAAGCATATATAGATATGGCCTCGGAACACAGAGACCGAAAGGTCGAGCGTGAATCATATAGTAGATATGATCAACATAGTGATGTTCACCAATGAAACTACTCCATCTCACGTGATGATCGGACATGGTTTAGTTGATTTGGATCACGTAATCACTTAGAGGATTAGAGGGATGTCTATCTAAGTGGGAGTTCTTTAAGTAATATGATTAATTGAACCTAAATTTATCATGAACTTAGTACCTGATAGTATCTTGCTTGTTTATGTATGATTGTAGATAAATGGCCCATGCTGTTGTTCCGTTGAATTTTAATGCGTTCCTTGAGAAAGCAAAGTTGAAAGATGATGGTAGCAATTACACGGACTGGGTCCGTAACTTGAGGATTATCCTCATTGCTGCACAGAAGAATTACGTCCTGGAAGCACCGCTAGGTGCCAGGCCTGCTGCTGGAGCAACACCAGATGTTGGGAACGTCTGGCAGAGCAAAGCTGATGACTACTCGATAGTTCAGTGTGCCATGCTTTACGGCTTAGAACCGGGACTTCAAACGATGTTTTGAACGTCATGGAGCATATGAGATGTTCCAGGAGTTGAAGTTAATATTTCAAGCAAATGCCCGGATTGAGAGATATGAAGTCTCCAATAAGTTCTATAGCTGCAAGATGGAGGAGAACAGTTCTGTCAGTGAGCATATACTCAAAATGTCTGGGTATAATAAACACTTGATTCAAATGGGAGTTAATCTTCCAGATTATTGCGTCATTGAAAGAATTCTCCAATCACTGCCACCAAGCTACAAGAGCTTCATGATGAACTATAATATGCAAGGGATGAATAAGACTATTCCCGAGCTCTTTGCAATGCTGAAAACTGCGGAGGTAGAAATCAAAAAGGAGCATCAAGTGTTGATGGTCAACAAGACCACTAGTTTCAAGAAAAATGGCAAAGGGAAGAAGAAGGGGAACTTCAAGAAGAACAACAAGCAAGTTGCTGCTCAAGAGAAGAAAACCCAAGTCTGGACCTAAGCCTGAAACTGAGTGCTTCTACTGCAAGCAGACTGGTCACTGGAAGCGGAACTGCCCCAAGTATTTGGCAGATAAGAAGGATGGCAAGGTGAACAAAGGTATATGTGATATACATGTTATTGATGTGTACCTTACTAATGCTCGCAGTAGCACCTGGGTATTTGATACTGGTTCTGTTGCTAATATTTGCAACTCGAAACAGGGACTACGGATTAAGCGAAGATTGGCTAAGGACGAGGTGACGATGCGCGTGGGAAACGGTTCCAAAGTCGATGTGATCGCGGTCGGCACGCTACCTCTACATCTACCTTCAGGATTAATATTAGACCTAAATAATTGTTATTTGGTGCCAGCGTTAAGCATGAACATTATATCTGGATCTTGTTTGATGCGAGACGGTTATTCATTTAAATCAGAGAATAATGGTTGTTCTATTTATATGAGTAATATCTTTGATGGTCATGCACCCTTGAAGAGTGGTCTATTCTTATTGAATCTCGATAGTAGTAACACACATATTCATAATGCTGAAGCCAAAAGATGCAGAGTTGATAATTATAGTGCAAATTATTTGTGGCACTACCGTTTAGGTCATATCGGTGTAAAGCGCATGAAGAAACTCCATACTGATGGACTTTTGGAACCACTTGATTATGAATCACTTGGTACTTGCGAACCGTGCCTCATGGGCAAGATAACTAAAACGCCGTTCTCCGGTACTATGGAGAGAGCAACAGATTTGTTGGAAATCATACATATAGATGTATGTGGTCTGATGAATATTGAGGCTCGTGGCGGATATCGTTATTTTCTCACCTTCACAGATGACTTAAGCAGATATGGGTATATCCACTTAATGAAACATAAGTCTGAGACATTTGAAAAGTTCAAAGAATTTTAGAGTGAAGTTGAAAATCATCGTAACAAGAAAATAAAGTTTCTACGATCTGATCGTGGAGGAGAATATTTGAGTTATGAGTTTGGTGTACATTTGAAACAATGCAGAATAGTTTCGCAACTCACGCCACCCGGAACACCACAGCGTAATGGTGTGTCCGAACATCGTAATCGTACTTTACTAGATATGGTGCGATCTATGATGTCTCTTACTGATTTACCGCTATCGTTTTGGGGTTATGCTTTGGAGACGGCCGCATTCACGTTAAATAGGGCACCATGAAAATCCGTTGAGACGATGCCTTATGAACTATGGTTTGGCAAGAAACCAAAGTTGTCGTTTCTGAAAGTTTGGGGCTGCGATGCTTATGTGAAAAAGCTTCAACCTGATAAGCTTGAACTCAAATCGGAGAAATGTGTCTTCATAGGATATCCAAAGGAGACTATTGGATACACCTTCTATCACAGATCCGAAGGCAAGACTTTTGTTGCTAAGTTCGGAAACTTTCTAGAGAAGGAGTTTCTCTCGAAAGAAGTGAGTGGGAGGAAAGTAGAACTTGATGAGGTAACTGTACCTGCTCCCTTATTGGAAAGTAATGAATCACAAAAAACTATTTCTGTGACACCTACACCAATTAGTGAGGAAGCCAATGATAATGATCATGAAACTTCAGAACAAGATACTACTGAACCTCGTAGATCAACCAGAGTGAGATCCGCACCAGAGTGGTACGGTAATCCTGTTCTGGAAGTCATGCTACTAGATCATGATGAACCTACGAACTATGAAGAAGCGATGGTGAGCCCAGATTCCGCAAAATGGCTTGAAGCCATGAAATCTGAGATGGGATCCATGTATGAGAACAAAGTATGGACTTTGGTTGACTTTCCCAATGATCGACAAGCAATTGAGAATAAATGGATCTTCAAGAAGAAGACTGACGCCGATGGTAATATTACTGTCTACAAAGCTCGACTTGTCGCAAAAGGGTTTCGGCAAATTCAAGGGGTTGACTACGATGAGACCTTCTCACCCGTAGCGATGCTTAAGTCTGTCCGAATCATGTTAGCAATTGCCGCATTTTATGATTATGAAATTTGGCAGATGGATGTCAAAACTGCATTCCTGAATGGATTTCTGGAAGAAGAGTTGTATATGATGCAACCGGAAGGTTTTGTCGATCCAAAGGGAGCTAACAAAGTGTGCAAGCTCCAGCGATCCATTTATGGACTGGTGCAAGCCTCTCGGAGTTGGAATAAACGCTTTGATAGTGTGATCAAAGCATTTGGTTTTATACAGACTTTTGGAGAAGCCTGTATTTACAAGAAAGTGAGTGGGAGCTCTGTAGCATTTCTGATATTATATGTGGATGACATATTACTGATCGGAAATGATATAGAATTTCTGGATAGCATAAAGGGATACTTGAATAAGAGTTTTTCAATGAAAGACCTCGGTGAAGCTGCTTACATATTAGGCATAAAGATCTATAGAGATAGATAAAGACGTTTAATTGGACTTTCACAAAGCACATACCTTGACAAGATTTTGAAGAAGTTCAAAATGGATCAAGCAAAGAAAGGGTTCTTGCCTGTGTTACAAGGTGTGAAGTTGAGTCAGACTCAATGCCCGACCACTGCAGAAGATAGAGAGAAAATGAAAGATGTTCCCTATGCTTCAGCCATAGGCTCTATCATGTATGCAATGCTGTGTACCAGACCTGATGTGTGCCTTGCTATAAGTCTAGCAGGGAGGTACCAAAGTAATCCAGGAGTGGATCACTGGACAGCGGTCAAGAACATCCTGACGTACCTGAAAAGAACTAAGTATATGTTTCTCGTATATGGAGGTGACAAAGAGCTCATCGTAAACGGTTACGTTGATGCAAGCTTTGACACTGATCCGGACGATTCTAAATCGCAAACCAGATACGTGTTTACATTAAACGGTGGAGCTGTCAGTTGGTGCACTTCTAAACAAAGTGTCGTGGCCGGATCTACGTGTGAAGCGGAATACATAGCTGCTTCGGAAGCAGCAAATGAAGGAGTCTGGATGAAGGAGTTCATATCCGATCTAGGTGTCATACCTAGTGCATCGGGTCCAATGAAAATCTTTTGTGACAATACTGGTGCAATTGCCTTGGCGAAGGAATCCAGATTTCACAAGAGAACCAAGCACATCAAGAGACGCTTCAATTCCATTCGGGATCTTGTCCAGGTGGGAGACATAGAGATTTGCAAGATACATACGGATCTGAATGTTGCAGACCCGTTGACTAAGCCTCTTCCACGAGCAAAACATGATCAGCACCAAGGCTCCATGGGTGTTAGAATCATTATTGTGTAATCTAGATTATTGACTCTAGTGCGGTCTGACCGATAAAAGATCTTCGTAGAATATGTAGGAGCCAATATGAGCATCCAGGTTCCGCTATTGGTTATTGACCGGAGACGTGTCTCGGTCATGTCTACATCGTTCTCGAACCCGTAGGGTCCGCACGCTTAAGGTTACGATGACAGTTATATTATGAGTTTATGCATTTTGATGTACCGAAAGTTGTTCGGAGTCCCGGATGTGATCACGGACATGACGAGGAGTCTCGAAATGGTCGAGACATAAAGATTGATATATTGGAAGCCTATGTTTGGATATCGGAAGTGTTCCGGGTGAAATCGGGATTTTACCGGAGTACCGGGAGGTTACCGGAACCCCCCGGGAGGTATATGGGCCTTAGTGGGCCTTAGTGGGAGAAGAGAAGAGGCAGCCAGGGCTGGTCCGCGCGCCCCTCCACCCCTAGTCTGAATAGGACAAGGAGAGAGGGGGCCGGCGCCCCCCTCCTTCTCTCTCTCTCTTTTCCCACCTCACGAATCCTATTCCAACTAGGAAAGGGGGGAGTCCTATTCCCAGAGGGAGTAGGACTCCTCCTGGCGCGCCTCTCCTGGCCGGCCGGCCCTCCTCCCTTGAACCTTTATATACGGAGGCAGGGGCACCCCCTAGAGACACAAGTTGATCCACGTGATCATATTCTTAGCCGTGTGCGGTGCCCCCTTCCACCATAGTCCTCGATAATATTGTAGCGGTGCTTAGGCAAAGCCCTGCGACGGTAGTGCATCAATATCGTCACCACGCCGTCGTGCTGACGGAACTCTTCCCCGACACTTTGCTGGATCGGAGTCCGGGGATCGTCATCGAGCTGAACGTGTGCTAGAACTCGGAGGTGCCGTAGTTTTGGTGCTTGATCGGTCGGGCCGTGGAGACGTATGACTACATTAACCAAACGCTTCCGTTGTCGATCTACAAGGGTACATAGATCATACTCTCCCCTCCCGTTGCTATACATCACCATGATCTTGCGTGTGCGTAGGAATTTATTTGAAATTACTACGAAACCCAACACTAGTGTGTAGCAGGGCACAGGAAGTTGTTCCTGTGGCACCTAGACCAATTGAAGTGGAAGCTTATGATAGTGATCATGAACCTTCGGATCAAGTCACTACCAAAACTCATAGGTCGACAAGGATGTGTACTACTTCAGAGTGGTACGTAATCCTGTCTTGGAAGTCATGTGGCTAGACAACAATGAACCTATGAGCTATGGAGAAGCGATGGTGGGCCTGGATTCCAACAAATGGCTCGAGGCCATAAAATCCGAGAGAGGATCCATGTATAAAACAAAGTATAGACTTTGAAAGAACTACTTGATGGTCGTAAGGCTGTTGGGTGCAGATGGATTTTAAAAGGGAGACGGACAATGATGGTAAGTGTCACCATTAAGAAAGCTCGACTTGCCATTAAGATGTTTTCCGACAAGTTCAAAGGAGTTGACTACAATGAGACTTTCTCACTCGTAGCGATGCTAAGAGTCTGTTGGAATTATGTTAGCAGTTACTGCATTATTTATGAAATCTTGCAGATAGGATGTCAAAACATTGTTTCCTCGACGTTTTTCTTGAGGAAAGGTTGTATGTGATACAACCAGAAGGTTTTATCAATCCTGAAAGATGCTAACAAGTATGCAAATCTCCAGCAATCCTTCTAAGGACTAGAGTAAGCATCTCAGAATTGGAATGTACGCTTTGATGAGGTGATCAAAGATTTTGGGTTTATACAAAGTTTATGAGAAACTTGTATTTCCAAAGAAGTGAGTGGGAGCACTATAGAATTTTTGATGAGTATATGTTGTTCACATATTGTTGATCAGAAATGATGTAGAATTTCTGGAAAGCATGCAGGGTTATTTGAAAAATGTTTTTCAATGGAAAACCTGGATTAAGCTACTTGAACATTGAGCATCAAGATCTATAAGGATAGATCAAAATCTCTTAATAGTACTTTCAAACGAACACATACCATGACAAAATTTTGAAGGAGTTCAAAAATAGATCGGCAAAGAAGGAGTTCTTGGCTGTGTTATAAGGTATGAGTATTGAGTAAAACTCAAGACCCGACCACGGCAGAATAGAGAGAAAGGACGAAGGTTGTCCCCTATGCTTTAGACGTAGGCTCTAAAGTATGCAATGTTGTGTACCGCACCTGAAGTGTGCTAAGCCATGAGTCAGTCAAGGGGTACAAGTGTGGTCTAGGAATGGATCACAGGAAAATGGTCAAGGTTATCCTTAGTAACTAGTGGACTAAGGAATTTTCTCGATTATGGAGGTGGTAAAAGAGTTTGTCGTAAAGGGTTACGTCGATGCAAACTTTGACACTAATCCAGATGACACTGAGTAGTAAACCGGATTCGTATAGTAGAACAGTTATTTGGAATAGCTCCAAGTAGCGTGTGGTAGCTGCATCTACAAGATGACATAGAGATTTGTAAAGCACACATGGATCTGAAAGGTTCAGACTCATTGACTAATAAACCTCACTCACAAGCAAGATATGAACAAACCCCATGGGTGTTGGATTCATTGCAATCACATAGTGATGTGAACTAGATTATTGACTCTAGTGCAAGTGGGAGACTATTGGAAATATGCCCTAGAGGCAATAATAAATTAGTTATTATTATATTTCCTTGTTCATGATAATCGTTTATTATCCATGCTAGAATTGTATTGATAGGAAACTCAGATACATGTGTGGATACATAGACAACAACATGTCCCTAGTAAGCCTCTAGTTGACTAGCTCGTTGATCAATAGATGGTCATGGTTTCCTGATCATGGACATTTGATGTCATTGATAACGGGGTCACATCATTAGGAGAATGATAATATGGACAAGACCCAATCCTATGCCTAGCACAAGATCGTGTAGTTCGTATGCTAAAGCTTTTCTAATGTCAAGTATCATTTCCTTAGACCATGACATTGTGCAGCTCCCGGATACCGTAGGAATGCATTGGGTGTACCAAATGTCACAATGTAACTGTGTGGCTGTAAAGGCGCACTGCGGGTATCTCCGAAAGTGTCTGTTCGGTTGGCACGAATCGAGACTGGGATTTGTCACTCCATGTAACGGAGAGGTATCTCTGGGCCCACTCGGTAGGACATCATCATAATGTGCACAATGTGACCAAGGAGTTGATCACGGGATGATGTGTTACGGAACGAGTAAAGAGACTTGCCGGTAATGAGATTGAACAAGGTATCGGGATACCGACGATCGAATCTCGGGCAAGTATCGTACCGATAGACAAAGGGAATTGTATACGGGATTGATTGAATCCTTGACATCGTGGTTCATCTGATGAGATCATCGTGGAGCATGTGGGAGCCAACATGGGTATCCAGATCCCCCTGTTGGTTATTGACCGGAGAGTTGTCTCGGCCATGTCTGCATGGCTCCCGAGCCCGTAGGGCCTACACACTTAAGGTTCGATGACGCTAGGGTTATAGGGAAAGTATGTACGCGGTTACCGAATGTTGTTCGGAGTCCCGGATGAGATCCCGAACGTCACGAGGAGTTCCAGAATGGTTCGGAGGTAAAGATTTATATATGGGAAGTCCCGTTTTTGTCACCGGAAAAGTTTCGGGTGCTATCGGTAACGTACTGGGACCACCGGGAGGGTCCCGGGGGTCCACCAGGTGGGGCCACCAGCCCCAGAAGGCTGCGTGGGCCAAGTGTGGGAGGGGACTAGCCCCAGGTAGGCTGGTGCGCCCCCCACCAAGGCCCAAGGGGCATGGAGAGTGGGAAGGGGGCAAACCCTAGGTCCATATGGGCCTTAAGGCCCACCCTAGGGCGCCCCCTCTCTTCCCTCCCTTGGCCGCACCCTAGATGGGTTTTGGGGGCTGCTGCCACCCCTAGGGATGGAACCCTAGATGGGGGCGCAGCCCCTCCCCTCCCCCTATATATACTTGAGGTATTGGGGGCTGCCCAACACATGATTTGATCTCCCTCTTGGCGCAGCCCTACCTCTCTCCCTCCTCGTCTCTCGTAGTGCTTGGCGAAGCCCTGCTGGAGTCCCGCGCTCCTCCACCACCACCATGCCGTCATGCTGCTGCTGGACGGAGTCTTCCCCAACCTCTCCCTCTCTCCTTGCTAGATCAAGGTGCGGGAGACGTCACCGGGCTGTACGATTGTTGAACGCGGAGGCACCGTTGTTCGGTGCTTAGATCGGAATCGACCGCGATCTGAATCGCTGCGTGTATGACTCCACCAACCGCGTTCTTGCAATGCTTCCGCTTAGAGATCTACAAGGGTATGTAGATGCACCCCCTTCCTCTCATTGCTAGATCACTCCATAGATTGATCTTGGTGATGCGTAGAAAATTTTAAATTTCTGCTACGATCCCCAACAGTATTCGCTTGTGATAAGTTCAGACCTTATATTGTTGATTCTAAAGTAACTATTCACACGGATCATGCTGCTATTAAATATCTTATGGAAAAGAAAGATACTAAACCTAGACTTATTAGATGGGTTCTCTTGCTACAAGAATTTGATTTGCATATTATTGATAGAAAGGGAGCTGAGAACCACGTTGCAGACAACTTGTCTAGGCTAGAGAATGTTCTCATACTGCTCCATGGTATGCTGATTATGCTAATTACATTGTTGCTAAATTTATACCACCTAGCTTTACATACCAGCAAAAGAAAAATTTCTTCTATGATTTGAGACATTACTTTTGGGATGACCCACATTTCTATAAAGAAGGAGTAGATGGTGTTATTAGGCGTTGTGTACCTGAGCATGAACAGGAACAGATCCTATGCAAGTGTCACTCCGAGGCTTATGGAGGACACCATGTTGGAGATAGAACTGCACATAAGGTATTGCAATCCGGTTTTTATTGGCCTACTCTCTTCAAGGATGTCCGTAAGTTTGTCTTGTCTTGTGATGAATGTCAAAGAATAGGTAATATTAGTAGACATCAAGAAATGCCTATGAATTATTCACTTGTTATTAAACCATTTGATGTTTGGGGCTTTGATTATATGGGACCTTTTCCTGCCTCTAATGGATATACACATATTTTAGTTGTTGTTGATTACGTTACTAAGTGGGTAGAAGCTATTCCAACTAGTAGTTCTGATCATAACACCTCTATTAAGATGCTTAAAGAAGTTATTTTTCCAAGGTTTGGAGTCCCTAGATATTTAATGACTGATAGTGGTTCACATTTTTTTCATGGTGCTTTCCGTAAAATGCTTGCTAAATATGATGTTAATCATAGAATTGCATCTCCTTATCACCCATAGTCTAGTGGTCAAATAGAATTGAGCAATAGAGAACTCAAATTAATTTTGCAAAAGACTATTAATAGATCTAGAAAGAATTGGTCCAAGAAACTTGATGATGCATTATGGGCCTATAGAACTGCATATAAAAATCCTATGAGTATGTCTCCGTATAAAATGGTTTATGGAAAAGCATGTCACTTACCTCTCGAACTAGAACATAAGGCTTATTGGGCTATTAAAGAACTCAATTATGATTTCAAACTTGCTGGTGAGAAGAGGTTATTTGACATTAGCTCACTTGATGAATGGAGAACCCAAGCCTATGAGAATGCCAAATTATTTAAAGAAAAAGTTAAAAGATGGCATGATAAAAGAATACAAAAGCGTGAGTTTAATGTAGGTGATTATGATTATGTATTGCTATACAACTCTCGTTTAAGATTTTTTGCAGGAAAACTTCTCTCTAAATGGGAAGGTCCTTACGTTATCGAGGAGGTCTATCGTTCCGGTGCCATAAAAATCAACAACTTCGAAGGCACAAATCGGAAGGTGGTGAACGATCAAAGAATTAAACATTATATCTCAGGTAATCATATAAATGTTGAAACCAATGTTATTGAAACCGTAACCCCGAAGGAATACATAAGGGACACTTTCCGGAACGTTTCAGACTCTGAAAAGGAATAGGTATGTGGTACGGTAAGTAAACCGACTCCAAAACAGTTCTAATGGAAATTTTCTTCCGTTTTGGAATATTTAGAAAAATAGAAAAATAAGAAGCAATCCGGAAAGGACACGAGGGCTCCACGAGGGTGGAGGGCGCGCCCTACCCCCTGGGCGTGCCCCCTACCTCGTGGGTACCTCGTGTGCTCTCCGGACTCCGTTTTCTTACATGTCACGTATTTTGGTCGGTAAAAATTCATTATATAACCTCCCAAATGTTTTGACCACCGTATCACGCAAAAATCTCATGTTCTTGTTTCGAGCTGTTTTCTGCCAGGGTTTTCAAAGCCAAGCATCATGTCGTCTCCCTCCTCCTCCAACAATGAGGGCAACGATGCTTGGCTAATGAAGATAGAGCTGAAGAGAGAAGAACCCATGGAGATCAACAAGGATGAAGGGATCAAGAAGGCCACTGAGGACCAAGTTCTAGCAACAGAAGACATCCTTCAACTTGATCACAATCTTCTTACCCCAACTGAGATCGAAGCTTTCAAGATGATTGAGCTAGCTCGTATACAAACCAAGTATCTCACACGTGAAAATATTTTGTTGAAGGAGCATATCATCGCACTCAAGGGCATTATCCGCAAGTTGGAAGACCTCCTACGCTCGATGTGCGACTACCCATCATCAAAACCATCAACTCCTTCACCGGCAAAAGAGATATAATCACATGGGTATGGGCACTCCTCTTGGCAGCTGCCAAGCTTGGGGGAGTGCCCCAGTATCGTATCACCATCACTTCTATCTTTACCATTTTTTTCTTAGTTCGATCCTTTTGATAATATCTTGATCTAGTAGAATAAAGTTTTAGTATAATCTAGTTGTGAGTTTTGCTTTATGATCCTTCTATGTAATCGAGTCCGTGATATATATATATATAATAAAGATTAGTGTTGAGTCAAGGGCTTGATTATTTTACCATGATCTTGAGTGAATAAAAGAAAAGAGAAAGAATAAAAAGGAAATAAAAGAGATCATATAGATCTTATGGAGAGTAATGAGCTCACATATAAAAAGTATGATGAATAAAAGTTGTTGAGAGTTGACAAACATAGTTTTGGTCATCGTTGCAATTAATAGGAAGTAATAAAGAAAGAGAGGTCTTCACATATAAATATACTATCTTGGACATCTTTTATGATTGTGAGCACTCATTAAAATATGGCATGCTAAAGAGTTGACGTTGGACAAGGAACACACCGTAATGGGTTATGTTTTCTTACATCTGAGATAAATTATATTGTCATGGATCATCCAACATGATTGAGCTTGCCTTTCCCCCTCATGCTAGCCAAATTCTTTGCACCAAGTAGAGATACTACTTGTGCTTCCAAACACCCTTAAACCAGTTTTGCCATGAGAGTCCACCATACCTACCTATAGATTGAGTAAGATCCTCCAAGTAAGTTGTCATTGGTGCAAGCAATAAAAAAATTGCTCTCTAAATATGTATGACCTATTAGTGTGGGAGAAAACAACCTTTATACGATCGTGTGATATGGAAGAAATAAAAGCGACGGACTGCATAATAAAGGTCCATATCACAAGTGGCAATATAAAGTGACGTTCTTTCGCATTAAGATTTTGTGCATCCAACCATAAAAGCGCATGACAACCTCCGCTTCCCTCTGCGAAGGGCCTATCTTTTACTTTTATCTCCTACCTTACATAAGAGTCATGGTGATCCTCACCTTTCCTTTTTTACATTTTATCTTTTGGCAAGCACAACATGTTGGAAAGATCCTGGTATATATGGCTAATTGGATGTGAGTTTTCATGAACTATTATTGTTGACATTACCCTTGAGGTAAAACGTTGGGAGGCAAAGCTATATGCCCCTATCTTTCTCTATGTCTGATTAAAAATCCATACCCATAAGTATTGCGTGAGTGTTAGCAATTGTGAAAGACTATATGATAGTTGAGTATGTGGACTTGCTGAAAAGCTCTGATATTGACTCTTTCCTATGTTATGATAAATTGCAATCGCTCCAATGACTGAGATTATAGTTTGTTAGTTTTCAATGGAGTTTATGATTCATACTTGAAAGTGTGATTGAATTATTACTCTAGCATAAGAGATCATATGACAATAATTATATAAGATGCTGTTCTAAGAATGATCATGATGCCCTCATGTCCGTATTTTATTTTTATCAACACCTCTATCTCTAAACATGTGGACATATTTTTCGATTTCGGCTTTCGCTTGAGGATAAGCGAGGTCTAAGCTTGGGGGAGTTGATACGTCCATTTTGCATCATGCTTTTATATCGATATTTATTGCATTATGGGCTGTTATTACACATTATGTCACAATACTTATGCATATTCTCTCTTATTTATAAGGTTTACATAAAGAGGGAGAATGCCGGCAGCTGGGATTCTGGCTAGAAAAGGAGCAAATATTACAGACCTATTCTGCACAGCTTCAAAAGTCCTGAAACTTCACGGAAGTCATTTTCAGAATATATAAAAAATACTGAGTGCAAGAAGTTCTAGAGGGGGGCCACACCCTACCCACGAGGGTGGAGGGCGCGCCCTACCCCTGCCTCGTGGGCCCCCTGGTGGCCCTCCGATGCCAATCTTCTGCTGTATGGAGTCTTTCGATGAGAAAAAAAATCATAAGCAAGCTTTCGGGACGAGACTCCGCCGCCACGAGGCGGAACCTTGGCGGAACCAATTGTAACACCCACGATGCGGCTATATCTCCCACATGTCGGAGCACGACTTACAGGCATAACCGCATTGTAGGCATGTCGCAAGAGGGGTAATCTTTACACATCCCATGTACTGAATAATTAAGGGGTAAAGAGTTGGCTTACAATAGCCACTTCACACAATACATAAATATAGCATTACATCATCCAGAATACAATCAAGGTCCGACTACAGAACCAAAATAAAGGCAACCCCAAATGCGATAGATCCCCGATCGCCCCAACTAGGCTCCACTAGTGATCAACTGGAAACGAAACAAAACAATGATCAAGATCTTCATCGAGCTCCCACTTGAGCTTGGTAGCGTCATCTGCATTGGTATCATCGGCACCTGCAACTATTTGGAAGTATTTGTGAGCCACGGGGATTCAGCAATCTCACACCCTCGCGATCAAGACTATTTAAGATTATGGGTAGGAAAGGGGTAATGAGGTGGAGCTGCAGCACGCACTAAGCATATATGGTGGCTAACATACGCAAATAAGAGCGAGAAGAGAAGCAATGCACGGTCATGAACTAGAAGTGATCAAGAAGTGATCCTGAAACTACTTACGTTCAAGCATAACACAAGAACCGTGTTCACTTCCCGGACTCCGCCGGAAAGAGACCATCACGGCTACACACGCAGTTGATGCATTTTAATTAAGTTAAGTTGCGAGTTCTCTACAACTGGACATTAACAAATTCCCATCTGCCCATAACCACGGGCACGACTTTCGAAAGTTCAAACCCTGCAGGGGTGTCCCAACTTAGCCCATCACAAGCTCTCACGGTCAACGAAGGACATTCCTTCTCCCAGGAAGACCCGATCAGACTCGGAATCTCGGTTACAAGACATTTCGACAATGGTAAAACAAGACCAGCAAAGCCACCCGAATGTGCCGACAAATCCCGATAGGAGCTGCACATATCTCATTTTCAGGGCACACCAAATGAGTAAGACGTTGGGTTGGCATAGACCCTGGTTGCCTAGGGGGCACCGGACATCGCTCAGGTTGGACCAACACTTAGAGAAGCACTGGCCCGGGGGGTTAAAATAAAGATGACCCGCGGGAGTGCGACTCCAAGGGAAAAGGTAGGTAGTGGTGAGGCAAATGGTAAAACCAAGGTTGAGCCTTGCTGGAGGAGTTTTATTCAAAGCGAACTGTCAAGGGGTCCCCATAACACCCAACCGTGTAAGGAACGCAAAATCAAGGAACATAACACCGGTATGACGGAGACTAGGGTGGCAAGAGTGGAACAAAACACCAGGCATAAGGCCGAGCCTTCCACCCTTTACCAACTATATAGATGGATTAATTAAATAAGAGATATTGTGATATCCCAACATATCCATGTTCCAACATTTAACAAACTTCAGCTTCACCTGCAACTAGCAACGCTATAAGAGGGGCTGAGCAAAGAAGTAATATAGCCAAACAACGGTTTGCTAGGAAAGGTGGGTTAGAGGCTTGACATGGCAATATGGGAGGCATGATATAGCAAGTGGTAGGTATCGCAGCATAGCAAAAGAGCGAGCAACTAGCAAGCAAAGATAGAAGTGATTTCAAGGGTATGGTCATCTTGCCTGAGATCCCACAAGGAAGAAGAACGAGTCCATGAAAAAGACAAACGGACAAAGTCGAACGAATCCTCACAAACACGACGTTATCGGAACTAACCCGAAGAAGCAACACCGGAAAGAAGCAAACAACATAGTAAACAACCACGACATAAGCATGGCATGATGCACAACCAAGTATGATGCATGTCCGGTTCAATGAAGCATGGCATGGCAAAGTGCACGAGCAATTCTACAAATTAAGTGGAGCTCAATATGCAACGAGTTGCATATTGATGAAACACCACGTCAATTATTTAGTTCTTTCTCGTTTAGGTACCCAACAATATTAAATGTTGTTAAACATGGCAAGAGGTGGAGCATAGGAAAACTACCTATCTAGGCAAGTTTAAATGACGCCGGAACAACAAGCAACAAGTCCGAAAACTCCTCATGTGCATATTTTTGGTTTGGTACTGTTCTGCCCTAAACACAATTTTAGAGTTGTCAAACATGCAAAGTAAAGTTACCATGTTAAACTAGGCATTTTTCTACCCCATTTACATATAAAGTTTATTAAATTTGGAGCTACGGTTATTTAGTTATGAATTAAATCATTTAACATGGATATTAAGCAAATAAAAGCGAACAGCAGTTTAAACATTTTAAACATGGATGAAAGTGGCATATTATGAAACTAGACAAAATTCTAAGCATTTTACATATTAAGTTTGTTTAAATCCGATGCACGGTTATGGAGTTATTATATGCATGAAATGCAAGGGCTTTTATGTGAAACTGCTGTCTCGGGACTTAAATGCTAAATTCGTTCCATGGGAAAAAACATGATTCGGGCCGCATCTAAGCTCTGGCCCATCAGGAGGAAAAAAAGGGGCGCTGGGGTGTGCCTCACCCATGGGCCAGGCCCAGTTTGTGGAGATGCCTCGCTGGTCGACTGGATGGAGATGCGGGGAGGCAGGCCGAAGCTCTCCCCTGGGCCGGTGCTGCTGTAGAGGCCCACGTGGCAGAGTGAGGGCGTGTGGTTGCAGCCTAGCCACGTTCGAGGTCAACGGGGGCAGCGCTCGTCGGCTCGTCCCTGAACCGAGGATCGAGCAAGCACTCGATGCAGACGGCGGCGGCGAACAGCTCGTCGGATCCACCTGATCCGGGCGAGGTAGCGGCTAGGGAGCCCGGAAATGGGCAGGACGACGGCGGGGCACCCAGATCTGGCGGCCATGGGGGTCCCTGTTCAAGGCGGGAGATAGAGAGAGGTAAGAGGAAGGAGGAGAAGGAGATGGCCAGGGAAGGAGGAGCAGGGCGGCGGGGTCCGGCCTGGGAGGTCCTCCGATGAGGCTTGCCGGCTATGGGGTCTCCGGTGGCTGTACGGCGAGCTGACGGGGGCAGCGCAGACTCCTGGCGACGCTCGGGGCGGAGGCAGTTGCCTCGATCCAGACTGGATCGGGCACTGCGGGAGGAACATCGGCGACGCTTCGGGCCCGGACGGGCTTGCGGTGGGCCTGCAGGGCCGCGGCGGCTTGGAGGTGGTGGAGGAGGTGCCAAGTGGTGGCGAAACTGTGGAGGGGTGCGGAAAACAAGGGGTGATGGCTAGGGTTTCCAAAATTGGAGGAGGGTGTATCCATTTATAGGAATAGGCAAGGAGAGGGGGGTTTTAGTCCGTTTTCGGACCCTCGGATCGCGATCGGACGGCTCCAGGCGGAGGGGGAACTAGGTGGGGTTTGTGGGCTGTGCTAGAGAGAGATGGGCTGAGAAGAGAGGAGCGAGAGAGGCCCGGTAGCAGCTTCCGGAGACCAAAAACGTCCGACGTATGACCGGCTATAATGCCGCTATATGTTTAACGGTTGGGCTATCAAACGAGCCCCGAATGCGATGAAACTTGGCAGGCGACCTACTAACACAAAACAACACCGCGTGCCAACTTTCATCCCATTCCGAGGACATTTTCCGGCCACTTATAAAATAATATTTCGGACATGCCGCGGGCGCGTGCGAGTGTGTCTGAGCTCAGAACGGACAACGGAGGGAACTGGGGGAACCCGGACGGATGCAAGTTTCGAAAAAATGATGATGCAATGCACATGATGACATGATGAAATGCAACAGGCAATAAAATGACATGGCAATGTTAGCGAATAACTGGAAGACACCTGGCGCATCGGTCTTGGGGCGTCACACCAATCTAGGGCTCTGGGGCAGCTGTTCTGCCGGGGAAACTTCCCTCTAGGAGGGGGAAATCATCACCATTGTCATCACCAACGATCCTCTCACCGGGAGGGGGTCAATATCCATCAACATCTTCACCAGCACCATCTCATCTCAAACCCTAGTTCATCTCTTGTATCCAATTCTTGTCTCTAAGTCTAGGATTGGTACCTGCGGGTTGCTAGTAGTGTTGATTACTGGTTGTAGTTGATGCTAGTTGATTTACTTGGTGGAAGATCATATGTTCAGATCCTATATGCACATTAATACCCCTCTGATTATGAACATGAATATGCTTTGTGAGTAGTTACGTTTGTTCCTAAGGACATGGGAGAAATCTTGCTATTAGTAGTCATGTGAATTTGGTATTCGTTTGATATTTTGATGAGATGTATGTTGTCTCTCCTCTAGTGGTGTTATGTGAACGTCGACTACATGACACTTCACCATTATTTGGGCCTAGAGGAAGGCATTGGGAAGTAATAAGTAGATGATGGGTTGGTAGAGTGACAGAAGCTTAAACCCTAGTTTATGCGTTGCTTCGTAAGGGGCTGATTTGGACCCATATGTTTCCTGCTATGGTTAGATTTACCTTAATACTTTTGTTGTAGTTGCGGATGCTTGCAATAGAGGTTAATCATAAGTGGGATTCTTGTCCAAGTAAGGGCAGTACCCAAGCACCGGTCCACCCACATACCAAATTATCGAAGTACCGAATGCGAATCATATGAACGTGATGAAAACTAGCTTGACGATAATTCCCGTGTGTCCTCGGGAGCGCTTTTCTCTATATAAGAATTTTTCAAGGCTTGTCCTTTGCGACAAAAAGGATTGGGCCACCTTGCTTCACTTTATTTACTTTTGTTACTTGTTTCTCATTACAAATTATCTTATCACAAAACTATCTGTCACCTATAATTTCAGTGCTTGCAGAGAATACCTTGTTGAAAACCACTTATCATTTCCTTCTGCTCCTTGTTGGGTTCGACACTCTTACTTATCGAAAGGACTACGATAGATCCCCTATACTTGTGGGTCATCAGGTTACTTTGGTAATCCATCTATCAAGCCCATATTATAAGAGCACAGCTCTGGTTACTTTGGTAATCCGGCTATCAAGCCCATATCATAAGAGCACAACTCTGGTTACCTCAGTAATCCGGCTATCAAGCCCATATTATAAGAGCATAGCTCTGATTACCTTGGTAATCCGGCTATCAAGCCAATATTATAACTTCATATGAGCATAGCTCTAGTCTACTTGGAGGCTTAATGCCTGGATTAAAGGGACCAAAGAGAGTCTGTTGCATAGCACATCTCAAACATAGGTACCCCTTGGCCACAGCCCACATAATCACTTGGGGGCTTGGTCATATTCGAACCATAGCTACACCTCTTGATTGGTGTAAGGCCACCAGGGAAATCACTTGGGGGCTTGGTCGTATTCGAACCATAGCTACACCTCTTGATTGGCGTAAGGCCACCAGGGAAATCATTTGGGGGCTTGGTCGTATTCGAACCATAGCTACACCTCTTGATTGGCGTAAGGCCACCAGGGAAATCACTTGGGGGCTTGGTCGTATTCGAACCATAGCTACACCTCTTGATAGGCCTAAGGCCACTAGGGAAATCACTTGGGGGCTTGGTCGTATTCGAACCATAGCTACACCTCTTGATATGCATAAGGCCATCAGGGAAATCATTTGGGGGCTTTGGTCGTATCCGAACCATTGCTTAAACCCTCTTGATCAGTGCAACACCACAATTATGACTATTTAAATCATTCTTGATTTTTTAGGTTTATAATGCTTTATGGGTATAATTTATCTTGTGTTTATTGACCCGGCCTGGCTTTCGACTATAAGTTGCCAGTATATATTTGGATTGCGCCATTGGAATCATGCGCTTACAAATCATTGGGTATATTATTCAAATCTTTATTATCCAACATGGCTGGATTTTTACTATGGTTATCAATAACCAGTATTATGATTGAGGTTTTCAAAGTTGCTTTAGCGCAATGGATATTATTTTATTGATGGATATGATTTATTCTACAATGGAAGGAATAGTACCGAGTCGCTGCAGGCTTATGACCCGGCACTTGGGGGCTACATTATTCAAATTGAGATTACATCAAATATGCAAGTCCCATGTCACTGCCAGCATGCACCATGGAACTTGGGGGCTAATGCGAAGTCATTTTTTACTTGCCTTATTGAAGAACCGACTCATCACATTGTAATGAGTCGGCCCTTGGGGGCTACCAATTGCTCCTGTCAACAATTCAAGGTACACAAGTCTTAATCCATTATATTGAAGGGTCCACTCCTCAGTTGGTAAAGCACAAAGCTCTTAACCTTGTGGACGTGGGTTCAAGACCCATGATGAGAGTTACATCATATGATGTTATTTTCAGTAAAGTATATATAAAGTCCCATCTCAGTATTATCTTACTGAGCCAGCCCTTGGGGGCTACACATTGCTGTTAAAGTCTACATGATCATATCTACAAAGTCCCTGCTCATTATTGCATAATGACCCGGCCCTTGGGGGCTACACTGGTCGAAATTTTTATGTGCATAAGGAAATTACAAGTTCCAGGTTGCTGCAAGCATGACAACCCGACACTTGGGGGCTACATATGTGGAATATTCAGTTTTGACTAGTGACAGAGATGAGAAACCCAGATTTCTTCAAAGTGGTTATTTATATTGAAGTAAGTCTTAAGTCATCACTTTGCTCTTCTCAAGACTTGGGGGCTACAAGTAACACGGATATAAGGGAGAAATATTTTCAAATTCTCTGTTTTGAGCAAACCAGATTGACCTTGGCGTCACCAATCATTATGACCCGATGTCTGCAACATCATAACCCGGCATCATCAATAATCATGATCCGGCATTGGCAACAATCATGAACCAGCGTTGTCAACAATCATGACCCGAAATTATCAGTTTTTATAACCCGACAATGGTGGTAATCATAAATCGGCAAGTTTTACATCTTCAAGACGGCTGAATGTCAGTTGAATATTTGAAGACCAATATTTTTGTCAAGTCAGAAGATTGAAGACTGACTCAATTGGATTCTTTGTTAACAATATTTCTTCTATAAGCAAGTTGATTATGAAGCCGACCTATTAACCCGGATTTTCTAGAAGGAGGAAATGACAAGGAGTTAACGATGATCAGGTGCTGGCTTACACGAATTCTTAACCCGGAACACAATTTGTCAAATTTGTTCTTGTGTTTGTTTTACATGATTAGTTTAACATGGATAAATCCAAATTAAACTGGGGGCTAATGTCGGGGATATACCCCGCGGTATGACCCAGCCGGAAATATGACCCGGACAGACTTGGCGGTTTACTTGAGATCCGGCTGTCACTTGGCGATTCACTGGCGACCCGCCCGGACCTGGCGGTTTACAAGCAACCCGCCTAAACATTATGACTCACTAGTGACCCGACGGGCGGGTCAGACGGATGACAAGGCCCAAGGCCCAGAAGGCCGGTTCATGTTAATGGTGGGCCGTTTTATGAGGAAAGCACAAGGAATATTCTCCTACAAAGGAAACAAGACTAGGACTCCACTTGTAATAGAGTAATCCTACTCCAACTAGGACTAGTCATGTAAACCGCCCCTTCAACATATATAAGGAGGGGCAGGGCTCCCCAAAGGAGGGGGGAGAAAGAAGAAACAATCTCTAGGGATAGACATGACTAGGAGGGCCGGTTTACGGCGACTCCCTCGTGATCATAATGAGACCTAGCCACAAACAGCATGTAGGGTTGTTACCGGATGATGTTTCCCGGGGCCCGAAGCTGTCTAAACCCTTGTCTTGTGTTGCGTTTCTCGATTCTGTTCAACCCCTCTCAAGCTACCACATAGATGCGCTGGCCTCACGTCTAAGTCCTCACACTAGGACATCTGCCGTGACAATTCCACGACAAGCAGCCCGACATGATAAGACATAAATGCCCTTCAATGATATGACTGTTAGATGGATAGAATATTTTGGGACAGCTGGCGCGCAGCACAACAACGGTCAGAAATTTAAGCTCTCAAATTCCTCAGGGCTATCATGTTCCTCACTTGTAGGCAATCCACACTGGCGAATTCCTAACTCCTCAGTTAGAACAAATTCCTCATAGAACAGAAGACCTTCATCTTTGTCACTGAAGAAATTGACTAAACTCTATGAGATTTCCAATGACTTCACTTAAAAGGATTGGGTAGGTGTAGGCTTTGAGATGAGCATCACATGGAAAATGTTTCCTTAGTTTTACCTCGACCCCCTTTAACAGTGTGGTGTTTCCTATGACTGAAGAAATACAAAATGAAACTACGTAAACAAAAATCTTCACACTTCATAATCCTCGCATCAATATCAAAGTCTTCAAGGTTACACCAATTTCCTCATTTCAAAGTCTTCAAGAACACCAAAATCTTCAACTGAAGACATTCATTTTTAGGGGTCGACTTTCATTGTAAATATCAAACTCCTCATAGACTTATAGAACCTGTTTACACTCACAAACACATTAGTCCCTTAACCTATAAGTCTTTAATACACCAAAATCACTAAGGGGCACTAGATGCACTTACAATCACCTAGTTGCGATGGCCTCATGACTAAGTCCTCACACAAGGACATCTGTCATGACAAAACTATGACAGTTGGCACCCACCATGGGGCCAGCGCATGGTGGTTTCGAGTTCTTAAAGGGCTCTTTCCCAGGGATCGAGGGATACGTTGTCGGCAGGATGATGAAGAGTCGTCATGGAAAGCTCTACATCGACGACGCCGGCTGGGGCCCCGAGGCCAACTCAATCGAGTACGGATATGGGGTCCCCTTTGGCAAAATCCACGTCTTCATCAACAAGATCAACGGATCTGAACCTGAGCCGGACTTCTGCACCGACCTCGTCCAGCCGGCTTGGCGCGCGCAACCCGCCAGATCTCAAGGCGGCCTCAACCATGTCTTCGATGGGTTCACACAAGGTATGGAACTTGCGGAAAATTCCACATCTGGAGGAGAGACTCTCGTCTACTCAGATGATGAGTCCTCAACTATAGACACAGAATCGATCAATCAACTTCAAGACAGTGAGCTCGGGAGCTGTGTCGATGGCGGCATTATTCCGGACCCCTACAAGCTGCCGTGCCGAGCCGACGTCTTTATGGCAGGGACAGCAGCGGCTCTCAACTCTTCGGCGGCTGGAGCGACGGTGAAAACTGACCCATCAACCCCGGCTCCTTGTGCGCCTGTCTCAGTCTGGCCGCCAGCTCAGATATTGTTTGACCTGATGAACACTCTAACGACCTTGCTGGCGACTGAAGTTACTCTGGAAAATCAAGTGGAACACAACGCGGAGATGGCAAAGATCTGGGACCATATGACCAAAGCCTAGGAGGATATTAACGCTGAAAGTGCCCGGACAGCCACGTTGCAAGCTCATGTTCATGCAGATGCGGAGGGCTGGCGCTTGAGCCTGGATTAGAATGCGTTTGATGCAGTCCTTTGAAGGAGGTACCAGTCCCGTTTGCCTCCAAGTTATGATCCCGTGCGTTTATTCAACACGCCAGGGGCAGGCCCAAGCACTCCCGGAGCGCCGGTTATTCCCCAATTAACCTCATATGTGCCTGGAAACAGGGTAGCGGCTCAGCCTCATCGGCCAGAGCCGGCCGGCAGGGATGAGCCGGTTCTAGACCCGCCCCGTGTCCAGACGCCACCACAACATTTCTTGACACCCCTGGTCACTTTTCCAACCCGGTGAACAACATGGTGGTGGCGGCCACTCGACTTACTGCGCTCCCCATTACTGGCGAGTCGCCGGTCGCGGTGGAAACCCGAAACGCCATTGAACTTTTGCAAACAATGATTTCTTAGCAGGAGAATTATTCATATAGTCAACATCGTGTACACTCGACCCCATTGTCAAGTCATAGTTACAGTTGGCATGCTGAGTCACCGGCGGTTTCCAGTAGCAAACGACGCCGTAGCCTGCCCCAGGATATAACCCGCCCCATAACCCGTGAACTGATGCTCAAGCCATTGTGGATGGTGAAAGGTCCTGTCATGAGACGGAAGCAGCAAACCAAGGGGCTTATTAGTCGCCCCTGGTAGTTCCTTCAGCTTTGGTGGGAGCCGAGTCGAGCACCAGAACCCTTGGAGTGTCGTGCCTAGTGCCAGCTTTGCATAACGGGCGCGTGCCAAAAGACTTCAAGGGTCCCCGCAAAATACCCAATTGCACAACAGATCTTGAGCCGATGGGCTGGATTGAGAGCTATGAGCTGGCTATGGATATGTTGGATGTTAGTGATGCGGTGTGCGCGAAATATTTTACTATGATGTTGGAGGGGACGGCTCTTCATCAAGAATTTTCAAGGAACCTGCAAGCAGCCAATGACCATTGTTGATTTGGAACATTGCGTGCAGCGTGAGGATGAGTCGGCCCATCATTGGGCCCGTCAGGTCGCCACCATCATCCACTCTTCAGACAATATTGAGGCGGCTCAAGCTGTTCTGATTTCGGAAAAGAACTGTCACTTTCAGCCTCTTAAGCAGAAGTTGTGGAGACTTAAATGCAAGTGCCAGGACATGGGTAATCTCATGAATGCTATGTTGATTCTGATGTTACGAAGGATCTTGGCTCTGACGAGGATAAATCTGGCAAAGGCAAGAAGAACGGTGGTGGTAAAGGTCAGCAGCAGAATGGCCCGACGCATAATGGTAATAACCATGGTAATGGTGGAAAGCATAAGTACCCTGATGGCGGGGTCAGATTTGGTGGCTAACACCAACACTGGGTATAAGAATCAATGTCGCATAGACAAGCAGCCGTATGCTGGGGGAAAACCCAAGAATTATGAGGAAGCTCTTAATGCGTCGTGTACTAAGCACAATTATCCTAACAAGCCATCTTCTCATACTTGGAAGGATTTTTATAATACGGGAGTTCAAGAATCAGTCTTTTCAAGAACATCATGGGAATGATAATGGGCCGCTAGGAGGGTCAGGCTCAGGAGGTTTCCATGGAGCCGGCTTTGGCGGTGGCGGCTCAAGTTCAAATTATCCGGGTCAAGGGAGCCATGGTGGTCATAATCAATACTCTAGTGAAGGTAATCAGCAACATAATAATCAATCGGGGTATCAGAGTAGTCCTAAGCAGGTCAATAGTGGCCAGTATCATGTTTTCACTACGAGTACCTACAAGCGTGACCATAATATCCATAAGCGGGCGATCAATGTGGTTGAGCCGGCAGTGCCACAATACTTAAAGTGGTCTGAGCACACGGTCACTTGGAGACGGGCAGATCACCGCCCCGTGTCAATAATCTGGGTCATCTGGCCCTGGTAGTAGCCCCTCAAGTGGGTGGTTACAAATTCACTAAGGTACTTATGGATGGTGGCAGTAGCATCAACATCTTGTATTATGACACTTTTCGGTGAATGAACCTGACCGAGAAGGATCTCAAGCCGTCCTCTACTGTATTTCACGGGGTGGTTCCTGGCAAGTCAGCTTATCCTGTGGAGAAGATTTCTGCTACCTCTTGAGCACTGCGTTGGTTTTCCCCGAAGAGGAAGGGATGATGCAACAAAGTAGTGTAAGTATTTCCCTTAGTTTTTGAGAACCAAGGTATCAATCCAGTAGGAGGCTACGCGCGAGTCCCTCGTACCTGCACAAAACAAATAAATCCTCGCAACCAACGCAAATAGGGGTTGTCAATCCCTATAAGGCCACTTACGAGAGTGAGATCTGATAGATATGATAAGATAATATTTTTGGTATTTTTGTGATAAAGATGCAAAGTAAAATAAAGGGAAAGTAAATAGCAAAGGAAATAACTAAGTAGTAGGAGATTAATATGATAAAGATAGACCCGAGGGACATAGGTTTCACTAGTGGCTTCTATCGAGAGCATAAGTATTCTATGGTGGGTGAACAAATTACTATTGAGCAATTGACAGAATTGAGCATAGTTATGAGAATATCTAGGTATGATCATGTATATAGGCATCACGTCCGAGACAAGTAGACCGACTCCTGCCTGCATCTACTACTATTACTCCACTCATCGACCGCTATCCAGCATGCATCTAGAGTATTAAGTTAAGAACAGAGTAACGCCTTAAGCAAGATGACATGATGTAGAGGGATAGACTCATGCAATATGAAGAAAACCCCATCTTATTATCCTCGATGGCAACAATACAATACGTGCCTTGCTGCCCCTACTGTCACTAGGAAAGGACACCGCAAGATTGAACCCAAAGCTAAGCACTTCTCCCATTGCAAGAAAGATCAATCTAGTAGGCCAAACCAAACTGATAATTCGAAGAGACTTGTAAAGATAACCAATCATACATAAAAGAATTCAGAGAAGATTCAAATATTATTCATAGATAGACTTGATCATAAACCCACAATTCATCGGTCTCAACAAACACACCGCAAAAAGAAGATTACATCGAATAGTTCTCCACAAGAGAGGGGGAGAACATTGTATTGAGATCCAAAAAGAGAGAAGAAGCCATCTAGCTACTAACTATGGACTCGTAGGTCTGAGGTAAACTACTCACACTTCATCGGAGGGGCTATGGTGTTGATGTAGAAGCCCTCCGTGATCGATGCCCCCTCCGGCGGAGCTCCGGAACAGGCCCCAAGATGGGATCTCGTGGATACAGGAAGTTACGACGGTGGTATTAGGGTTTTGGCTCCGTATCTGATCGTTTGGGGATACGTAGGTATATATAGGAGGAAGGAGTACGTCGGTGGAGCAACAGGGGCCCACGAGGGTGGAGGGCGCGCCTGGGGGGGGGGGGGGGTAGGCGCGCCCCCTACCTCGTGGCCTCCTATTTTCTTTCTTGACATAGGGTCCAAGTCTCCCGGGTCTTGTTCATTGAGAAAATCACGTTCCCGAAGGTTTCATTCCGTTTGGACTCCATTTGATATTCCTTTTCTTCGAAACCCTAAAATAGGCAAAAAAACAGCAACTCTGGACTGGGCCTCCGGTTAATAGGTTAGTCCCAAAAATAATATAAAAGTGGATAATAAAGCCCAATAATGTCCAAAACAGTAGATAATATAGCATGGAGCAATCAAAAATTATAGATACGTTGGAGACGTATCAATTTCCCTCGAGGTGGCTTTTGGTGATGAGTACAACTATAGGACAGAGACATTGTGGTTTGAGGTGGTCAAGATAAAGAGTCCATATCATGCACTGCTTGGACGTCTGGCTTATGCTAAGTTCATGGCTCGCCCCTGTTATATATATTTGCAGCTTAAGATGCCAGGGCCAAACGGAGCAATTAGGGTTCATGGGGACCGTAAGATAGCTTTAGAGTGTGAAGAAGGAGATGCCGCTTATGCAGAGATGGCTTGTGTTGTGTAGGAGCTAAAATTCTACAAAGACAATGTTGACCCGGCTGATATGACCCCTCTTAAGAAGCCCACCACAGAGAAGGACCCTGTGCTCAAATTCAAGTCAGCAAAGGACACCAAGTAGGTTGATTTTATCCCCGGCGACTCTACTCAGCAATTCATTGTGGGGACTGAGATGGATCCTAAATAGGAAAGCGTTCTCATCGAGTTCATCCATGAGAATCAGGACATGGAAACCTTCTGACATGTCGGGTGTACCGAGAAAATTCGCTGAGCACCATCTTAATGTGGATCCTAAGATGAAGTCGGTCAGACAGTTCCTCCGTCATTTTTAACGAGGAGAGGCGAAGGCTATTGGACAAGAAGTAGCCCGGCTCTTAGTGGCCGGGTTCATAGTTGAAGTTTTTCACCCTCGATGGTTGGCTAATCCCGTGCTTGTCCATAAGAAGAACGACACGTAGCATATGTGTGTTTAATACACATATCTCAACAAAGCATGTCCTGCTGATCCATTTTCTCTCCCCCGTATCGACCACATCATTGATGTAACGGCGGGTTGTGAGAGTCTATGTTTCCTGGATGCTTATTCTGGTTATCATCAGATCAAGATGGTGGTTGAGGATTAGGAGAAAACAACTTTTATTACACCCTTCGGAGCTTTCTGTTATGTCTATATGCCCTTTGGGCTCAAGAGTGCCCAGGCGACTTATCAACACCGTGTTCAAATTTTCTTTCATGGATAGATTGGACGCAATGTTCATGCTTTTGTGCATGACATTGTGGTTAAATCTAGGAAAAGAGAGACCTTGCTTGATGATTTTAAGGAGACCTTTGGCAATCTTCAGGTGTACAAGATGATGCTTAACCTAGCCAAGTGTGTTTTTGGTGCGCCTGTAGGGAAATTGCTAGGTTTTTTGGTTTCAGAATGGGGCATCGAGGCTAACCCGGAGAAGATTGAGGCTATCACTTCTTTATCTAAGCCGGCATGTATCAACGATGTTCAATGTTTGGTGGGTCATATTGCAGCCCTGAGTCGGTTTATATGCCGCCTGGGCGAGAAGGCAATTCCCTTGTACCATATGATGAAAAGGACTGATCACTTTGTATGGAGTGATGCTGCTAATGAAGCTTTCGAGGGACTGAAAAGGCAATTGGCTGAGCCACCTATCTTGGCTGCTCCTATTGACAAAGAGCCTATTCTCCTGTACGTGATGGCTAATAATAAAGTTGTTAGCATGACAGTTGTCGTTGAGCGCAAGGAGGCAGGAAAAGAATTCCCAATCCAGCAGCCAGTTTATTATGTCAGCGAGGTTTTGATAGAGTCCAAGCAAACGTACCCACACTGGCAGAAATTGGTGTTTGGAGTGTTCATAGTTGGCCACAAGCTGAAACATTACTTCCTTGGGCATCCAATCACTGCGGTTAGTTCTGCTCCTCTAGGGGACATCATCCAGAACAGAGAGGCTACTGGTTGGGTTGCTAAGTGGGCAATTGAGCTTGTGCCACATCATTTGAAATATATGCCCAGGACTACTATCAAGTCTCGGGCTTTGGTGGATTTCACTAATTATTGGACAGAGCAGCAAACACCCGAGGAAAGGCCTGAGAATACATACTAGATGGTACACTTTGATGGTTCCACGCAGTTAGAAGGCTCGGGGGCTGGAGTCATTTTGTCTTCCCCACGAGGTGACAAGTTGTTTTGAGGCTTATGTTTCCCTGTACTAACAATGCAGCCGAGTTGAAACCTTGCTACACGGGATCCACATGGCCAAGGAAATGAACTTGAGCCGGGTTATATGCCTGGGTGAAAGTGCTAGTGATCGACTAGAGGGGGGGTGAATAGGCGATTTTTATGAAAGTCTTCAAAACAAGGAAGTTTCGAAGACAAACGATAGAAATAAACCTATTACCATGTAGCGGAAGGTAGACTACACTAAGCAAGCCATAGTCAAGTATTCAATGAAATGAAAGCACAAAGACTAATAGCAGCTAGGAAGTATAGATCAGGATGGAAGATAGTATGAAGCCAATCAGAACAAGCAGTCACACAGTGAAGACAAATAGATAATGCAAACAGGCAATGACTTCACAAGGACTAACTATAAATGAAGAGATGGAAAGGCTAGAACCAGTGGCTCGTTGAAGACAATGATTTGTTGGACCAGTTCCAGTTGCTGTGACAACTGTACGTCAGGTTAGGGAGGCTGAGATTCAACTCAGAAGACTGCGTCTTCACCTTATTCCCCTTGAGCTAAGGACACCCAGTCCTCGCCCAATTACTCTGGTAAGTCTTCAAGGTAGACTTCCAAACCTTCACAGACTTTGTTCACCGGCGATCCACAATGACTCTTGGATGCTCAGAACGCGATGCCTAACCGGCTGGAGGATTCACAGTCCTCAAGTGTAATAAGTCTTCAGATCACATAGACAAGAAGACTTAAGTGATGCCTAACACTCTTTGGCTCTGGGTGTTTAGGGTTTTGTCCTCGCAAGGATTTCTCTCTCAAAGGCTTCGAGGTGGGTTGCTCTCAAACGACAAAAGCTGTGCACTAACTCTGAGCAGCCAACCAATTTATGGTGTAGGGGGTGGGCTATTTATAGCCACTAGGCAACCCGACCTGATTTGTCCGAAATGACCCTGGGTCACTAAGGAACTAACACGTGTTCCAACGGTCAGATTTCAAACACACACGGCAACTTTACTTGAGCTACAAGCAAAGATGACTTATCCAGCTCTGGATAAGATTTGCTCTCATTGTCTTCACTTGAAGACTTAGGATTTTGGTTAAGCATCACTTCAGTCATTTTGACTAGTTTACTTGGACCCCACTTAACAGTACGGTGGTTCCTATGACTCAACAAAGAAGAAAACGAAACAATGAAATAACTAAGTCTTTGTGCTCCATAGTCTTCACACAATGTCTTCTCTTGTCATAGACTTCAATGTGAATACCTTCACAAACCACCTTTGTCTTCAATGTCTTCATACATTTTTAGGGGTCATCTCCGGTAGGTAAACCAAATCAGACTAGTACCTGTGTTATCCTGCAATTCTCACAAACACATTAGTCCCTCAACCAGGTTTGTCGTCAATACTCCAAAACCAACTAGGGGTGGCACTAGATGCACTTACAATCTCCCCCTTTTTGGTGATTGATGACAAACTGGTTGAAGTTTTCAACGGGGATAAAGTATGTGAAATTGTAAAGGATTTAAGTATTGTCTTCGTAAGTAGCAGAAAGGCTCCCCCTGAAGATGTGCATATAAGTATTTTGCTTTTGAATGCAAATATACATGGCAGGTTGTACTCGCGGAGCTCCTCTTTTACTTATGAAGACAATTCATCATGCATGAAAGGATATATCAAAGATAATGACATGAATAATGAAAAATGGACATCTGCAAAATGACTTCATGCGGAATTTATCGTCGCACATGCGGAATTTATCATCGGATCACATAGTGTCGAAAAAGGTAGCAGACGACCATCAAGTTTAAGTGTTACAACTCAAAATGAACCAAATGTTACAAAAGCGAGAGTTGTAAGCACTTGGTAAAAGTAGCAAAAAGTAAAGCAACCACCCATATGGACCCGCTTGAAGACTATCAACTCATATGCTTCTCCCCCTTTTGTCAGTAATGACCAAAAAGGTTTGAAAACATAGAGCTTCTACTCATTCCCATGAGGAGTAGGCGAAGCAGCAGGGTCGTCATTGAGGTCCGGTGGTGCAGTAGAACTTGGTGCAGTGTCGAGACGCGCTGACGGTGGAGGTGGTGAAGTGACATCATCTTGATCATCGATAACTCTGGCATTCACTGTTGCAGCTGAGGAAGAATAGTCAGAGTCTTCAAGGGAGGGAGTGTGAGGCAAGTGAGCATTCCTTGGAGGAGTGGAGTCAAACTTGAATCTTTCTGTGAAGCCATCATCTTTAAGATCTTCTTCAGCAGTGAGAAAAATCAAACTCTTCCAAGACCTCCGGCAGGTTTCATGTGTGACAAAGGCATTCTTGGTAGCAAGATTTCGAATGTAATTGACATCCACCAAGAGGCTTTGCATCTGACGCTTAAGCTAGTCATGATGATTATCCTATTTCTGATGTAGCGCGACGAGAAGCTCTCGGTCATTGAGAACAAGAGATCGCTTCCGAGGCCTTTGGGCAATGGTGCTTCCAGTGGCGTCAGTTTGGGAGCGAGGGGCATGCTTGTTACCAGCCAAGGGATAAACACGAGAGACTTCCTGAACTCCTTCAATGGGCTGGGTGAAGCTTTGACGATCAACGTTGTGAAGATAGATTGGATCCTTAGCAGGCTCTGGGTAAATAGCTTCAACAGACAGATCAACCTCTAGCAAGAATACAAGATGATTGCGCACAGATGGCTGATAGTTGAAGGCAGAGTGAAGCTTGATAAGGCGCATTACCCATGGAGCATAGAACTTCAGACCAAAAATGTCGGAGCCAGATGCAGCCAACTGCCTGATGAAGAAGTCTTGAGCATTGAAGCTTATGCCATTGAAGATATAGAAAACCAAAGTCTTCATTGCTCCTTCAAGCTTCGCTGCAGATGAATGTCCTTTGAAAGGCCATAGAGTTTTTCTGATGATATGGTAAATGGTGCGGGGCAGATACTCTAGGTCTTCAACAAAGAATTCGGTTGGGTATTTAGCGTCGTGAGGCAAAGGCTTCATCATACTCAGCATTTGGCTCATGTTGGGTTCTGGCTTCTGGAAAATGCTCTCCAAAGCATTCTGGTGTTGTTGACAACTTGGTTCATAGTATTCACCAGGAGTGGGCAGGGCTGTGAGCTCAATGATGTCTTGAGCTTTAGCTTCATGATGAACATCTCCTGTCATCCACTCAAGGATCCAAGTCTTCGGATCCCTGTTGTATCCACGAATGTGGAGGGTAGCATAGAATTGAAGGAGAAGTTCTTCATTCCAGTGTTCCTTGGCAGTCACAAAATAAAGCAGACCCGCATCATAGAAGCAGTCAAGGGCTTCTTCAAGGCATGGCAATCCAGCAATGGCTTCACAATCAAGATGCATGTGAGGGAAGATGCATACCTGATTGTACAAGATGCATGAATAATAGCTTCGCCACTGATAACTCCAGAATCGGTCCGAAGAGATTCTTGGCCTTGTGTAGGGTTCTTGTCACTGTTGAAGAATGTGTTGTGTGCCTTGAATCCATTTAGTTAAATGATCCTGGTGAACTTGCAGCACTTGGAAACCGTGGTAGCCTTGGCTTTGGCTTCTAGACCTGAGGCCTGTGCTCCACATGATAGGCAAACTGAGGTCCAGGAGCAGGCGGAGCAACCAGGATTGGCCAGCGGACGGTAACAAGCTATCCACGATCATATGCTTTCTCGATGGTGTGTGGCCTTGGAGGAGGTACAGGAGCAGAGGCATTGGCTTTAGGCAGTGGATTTGCTTCGGGTGCTGCATTGGCTTCAGGTGCATTCACTTCTGGCACCACATTAGCTTCAGGCGCCACATTAGCTTCAGCCATGACAACGTCATTGGCTTCAGTGTTGACGTTGGTGGCCGCCTCAGTATTGGTAGCCTCCACTTCAGGAGCTGGAGGGCTGGACACGTTCTCCCCGAGAACAACTTCAGGGTTGGACGGGCACTACAAAAAAAGACACATCCATGACATTTTGGGCCGAACGAATTTTTTTTCTGTCATACATATGACACTTCTATGACGATAATTGTGACAAAACCCGGTATCATCATAGATGTGGTGGGCTCCTACTTCTATGACAAAAAATCATGATAGAAAATGGGCTTTTCGTCCTGGGCGGGCCGGAGACGCAGCTGCATGACATTCTTTGGGTCGTCCATGACAGAAAAAACCGTGGTAGAAGCGAGGGGGAGGAAAATTTCGGGGAGTTCCCGGTTACGGTGGGAGGTCGGGGGCCGAGCGATGCGCGTTTCTCTCATACACGTACGCGCGTGTGTGCGAGGCGTTGGCTCTAACTGAACCCGAGCGAGGTGTTGGGCTCTAACTGAACCCAAGTGATTGCACTGCAGGCTACGCGTTACTGAACCCGAGCGACTGATCGATGGCTGTTAACTGAACCCGATTGAGCGATTCCCTTCGCTACTGCTGCTAACTGAAGCCGATCAATGGGATGAACAGTGAGCGTTGCGGGTTTTTTTGGATGAACAGTGAGCGGTGGCGTTGCCTCTGGATGAACAGGACCCCGTGGTGTGGTGGAGGGCTGGATGAACAGTTGACGGTGGAGGGGTGCCCGTGGAGGGGTGGACGAACAGGACCCTGTGGTGTGGAGGGCTGGATGAACAGTAGACGGTGGAGGGGTGGTTGAACAGGACCCCGTGGTGTGGAGGGCTGGATGAACAGTAGACGGTGGAGGGGTGCCCGTGGAGGGGTGGTTGAACAGGACCCCGTGGTGTGGAGGGTTGGATGAACAGTAGACGGTGGAGGGGTGCCCGTGGAGGGGTGGTTGAATAGGACCCCATGGTGTGGAGGGCTGGATGAATAGTAGACGGTGGAGGGGTGGTTGAACAGTAGCCGGTGGAGTAGCGCGCGGTGGAGGCTGGATGAACAGGAGCCCGTGGATGAACAGTCGCAGGTGGAGGCTGGAGGAGGTCGACGGTGGATGAACAGTAGCTCATGGAGGCTGGAGGGGGTCGACGGTGGAGACGAGCAGTATCCCGTAGAGTCCCTTTTTGCGGTACGCCACACCCCTCCCAATGAACAGGACCCCCGTTTCGACCGTAGCGCTCCAACACAAGTCCGTTTCCTCCGTTTTGCGGTACGCCACACCCCTCTCGATCAACAGGACCCCCATTTCGACCGTAGGAGGTCCGTTTCCTCCGTTTTGCGGTACGCTAGAACCCTCCCGATGAACAGGAACCCGTTTCGAACGTGGACGGTCGAACATAAGGCCGTTTCCTCTGTTCTGCGATACGCCAGGCCTCGTTTCCATCGCCTGTTCCGTCCAGGCCCTCCCGATGAACACGATGCATTTCGTGGCCTCCCCATGAACACAACGCATTCTGTTGCCTCCCCATGAACACGAGCATTCTGTTGCCTCCCCATGAACACGACGACAACGTTGTTTCTCCGTTCTGACCCAGCCATGTACACGAGCCCTCGCCGTACGTATGCGCGAGTAGGCGTTCGAGACCCTGCCGGTATGTACACATACGTGGCCGTATTTTCTTTCTTGCACCCTGGCCGCTGTACGTACGTGTACCTGCTACGTGTGCGCCTCTACTACGACACGTGCGCGCCTCTACATCGACCAGTATGTACGTACACGTTCGCGACCAGAATGACAACGCTACGTACGCTTCGACCAGGTGGGTCCCGACTATCAGGAACTTCCTTGCCTGCGAAGATGTAGCTAGTCGGTCCCAGCAGTCAGGGGGCGAATCGTTTTTTTGCCCGGACGCACTTCCTTGCGTGCGAAAATGTAGCTGGTGGGTCCCAGCAGTCGGGGGCCTGGTGGGTCCCAACAGTCAGGGGGGCGAATCGTTTTTTTTCGGACGCACTTCCTTGCGTGCGAAGATGTAGCTCGTGGGTCCCAACAGTCAGGGGGCGAATCATTTTTTTCGCAAAATACGGTGGCCCGTCTGGTGGGTCCCCGCTGTCAGGTGGAGGAATAATTATTTTGCGCGTAATAAGGAGGCACTTCCTTGCGGCTACCGTGGACCCAGCTGTCAGCCTCTCCACGTACAATACTCTTCTGATGGAAGTCGGTCGTTGACCACGCCGTGCCGAGAGCACCAGGGCGGTGGTCTGGACGACGGCGAGGCCTAGGAAGGGACGGCGCGAAGCCGGGGAAGACGCAGCAGTGGGAGCCCACGCGGAGAGGAGTATGAAGTTCACCGGTTCGGCTGCGGTGTGAGGCTGCCATCGCCGCAGAATAACAGGGGGTGTGGGTGAGTAGAGGGATGGCCTGGCTAGCGGTGGGAGTAGTACGAGGCGGTGAGGCCTCCGCGGCATCACAGCCGGCCACGGGAGGCAGGAGCACGCGACACGACCGGCGCTGCTTTGGGCGGCTGGAGCAAGAAGACTAGAGGTTGAAGAAGCACTACGGCCGTTGGATGGATATCGTACGATCACTTCAGCTAGAATAGTTTATATTGACTAAGTTTACAAAGCCCTTGGTACACGTTAACTTAGTAGGCCCACAGCTCGGATTTGGTAGAGAACATATAGCCCATTTGCGATTTGTAAGAATGTACAACCCATTTTTTAATTCTAATGGAATTTACTACAACCCATTTACAGTTTGTTAAAAGTACAGCCCAACTTCTAGCTAGGACAATGATTAATAATTTCAAACCACCGCTCAAAACAGAATTCAAAAAAAATTCCCACATTTTGATGGGATCCGAAATATTTGTATCCGAAATTTCTAGTCAAGTTAAATATAATTTTAAAATAAAGTTGTATTATGTTAAAATCCAACGAAATATTGCGCGCGCAACAAGTAATGAAATTAAAATTTTCAAATTCCAAAAATAATATATTTTTCAAACTAATTACGTGTTTGGTGCATAGTAACTGTCCAGTTATTATAATTACATCCCATTTATTATTTCTTAAAGTCCATTTTCTTGTTAAGCCTAATGCATACCTCCTAGGAAAGTTTGCAGCCCAGCGGGGCGGAGAATAACAAGTTAACCCGGATATTGTGTACAACTGTCGGCCCAGTTGCATTGCTGTTGTTGAAAAAAAGCTATTTTTTATACACACATTAAAAAAATTGTATAGATAAGGAACATTTTTTATACACACATTTAACATTTTTTAAATACATGATTAACACTTTTTAAAACATATTTTTTAGTCAACAGTGGGCCCACAGCGAGCGGAGGAGGTCACAATACACATATTTTTTAAATACATGATTAACACTTTTGCAAAAACAATTAGCCCACAGCGAGCCAATTAGCTCCAGTCGGCCCACAGTGGGCCGACAGGGGCCAGTCAGCCAGCTGTAGGCTGACTGGAATCCAATCAGCCTGCTGTGGGCCGACTAGGCCCAGTCGGCCTGCAGTGGGCGGACGGTGTATTATTTTTGAAAAAAAAATACCCAGCGTAATATTTATGAAAATTAATAAAAAATGTATTATTTAAGAAAAAATAGCGAAAAAGGCCTGTGTAGTACAGTACAACCTAACATGGTTACTCAGCCCACATTCAGCGACGCCGGAAAGGCCCAAACAAGGCTTCTGTACAACTTTTTGAAGTCACTGAGCTCAATTAATAACTTAAGAAAAAAGTTAGATTAGAGTGGAACCTAATTAAAAGCTGTCATGAGCAAATAAATAATTCAACGGTTCCCACTTGTGCGTGTGCGCATGTGTGTGTGAGAGAGAGAGAGAGACCCATCGGCCGATGCTCGTAAATACATCTTTCAGCCATATGCATTGCTGATGCTCAGTAAAAACTTATATAGTTGACACAATCATATAGAACATCATAGCACACTGAACTTGCATACAAAAATTTCACGCAGGCGGCACAATCAGGATGGAAGCAGTGGATCGCTACGGGAAGGGCTATGTTGAAACCAACGAAGTCGTACATAATGGTTCATCGTCTTTATCAATGACGGGGAAATATCTTGAATGTTGTGCAAAGAATACAGACAGACAACACAATAAGTTCTCCTAGCACATTAAGTTGACGTACATCCCTTTCTAAAAAAGTTCAGGTACAAAATTAGAACAGGTCACAATCAAATGTACTGGCATATCAGTGCTTCACACCCATAGCTCGGATTTAACTAGTATCTGACAAGATTCAGTTGTTACCTCAAATTAGAGCACATCCAGGCAGCCAGCCCTGCCTCTTCTCCCAAAGAAGTAGTGGCCTCCGCCGTGCGATGGAGTAGGCCCTGTGCCATCCATCGTTCCGAGCAACACGGGGAAAGTCTGACGTTGACTCCTGTAATGGACGTCGTCGACGGAACCTGGTACCAGCGGCAGCGGCAGGATTTCGATTGATGGATATACCACTTCTTCGACATGCACGAACACTCGATACAGGTACATCCCTAACGTGGTCTGCGGCGGCCTTGGTGGCGACGAATAGTACAACCCGGTTCCTGCACCGGTATCTCAACACCAATCACCTTCGGTATGGTGGACGGCTTCTTCATCCATGCCATAACCGTCAGAGCCCAGCTGTCTGGAGGAACAAACATACTTATGAGCTCACCTCCAAGGTCGTTGATAAGCTCGTTCATGGACTTGATGTTCCAAGCACATCGAGGCATGCCGTGGAAGGTAAGCTTTGTTAAAAACTCAAGCTCAGAGGGCACCGAGCCCCATCCTGGGAGCCACTGATCAAAGCTCACCAGCGCGCCATCGCAGAACAAACGCTGGCAAGATTCGAACACACGACTGTAGTCGAAAGTTGTCCGGAACCTGACGAAGAAATCAGCCAGTGGCGGACAGACTTCGACGAGAAAGTCACTTATTTGGATGACATGCGCAATGCCAAGAGCTTTGACAAGGTCATCCGGCGAGACGGGAGGCCGGTCGCCGTTGATGGTTGCCATCAGCACTTTGCCGGCAAACTGCTCGTCAAGCGTCGCCATGCCACTGTTGAGCGACAGCACGCAGCGACCGAAGGCAGGACGGATCTCAGGATCTCCGGCTCGGAGATCCGCGTTGACCGGCGACATGATAGTGCGCTTGAGTACAGGGAGTACAGGAGGGGGATTTCGGGGAACTGGAGTAGGAATTGAGATTCCAGAGGTAGGGGAGGGGCGGGAGACTGCGGATGAAAAGGTAGCATGAATTTCGAGCACGCGCCAATATGCTCTCGGCGTGCAAGGGCACGAAAACACCGGTGGCGCCCACATGTCGGCCTAAGAGTCCTTATTCATTCTTTTTTGGAGAGCCTGGCCTTTTTTCAGGATCTTTTGAGAGCCCGGCCTGAGAGTCATAATTGACCTGTTTAGCATTGCGTTACTAATCGGCCCATATTCAACGACACCTCACTGGCCCAAACAAGTGTACATCATCAAAAAGACACTAAGCTCAAATTATATAATTTGAAAAAAGGAGATATACTCTGAACACTGGAGAATGGTGATGCCCTCATTTAGCCCACCAGTAGTTCGAGACAATAAATAGTTCCAAACAACGATATATACAACATTCAAACACCGACTAGTGACTACTACTGACATAAACAACAAGACATGATAGTTCATAAGAAGTCTTGCTACACCACCAAAACGCACCCATCTGTAGCGCTCAGACGCTCGTGATCCAGACGAGAATGACATTCTTAACAGAAGCAACTATTACATAGTAAGAGTGACATAGACGAGGATGACCAAATGACAAGGAATATGCATAACAAAAGAAAGAACTACCCATCCAGAACTAGCAGCAAAGACAACAAAGTCATTCGAAGATATGATCCAACACCATCATAATTTGCAGCCCCACTTCAGCGACCAGTGATCCGGAGACACCAGTACTCCACCCTTTTGATGCAACAGCCCAATTACCTATCAACCTGAAGGCTCGAACCACATTACTGCTTGTCGTAATTGAGACATCCAAGGATCAAAGTTAATTCGGATGCCTTTGTCATTCTCACCTTCTTTTGGCTGCAGGCTGCATCGTTGACAATCAGGGGAGTTTGCTCCCGAACTCCTAGGGCTCGCCGTGTAGACACAGTTTTCCATAGCAAACAGAGCCTCTCTGCCATCAAGGTCCTTGCCAACGGTGATCTCCTGATTAATCGGATAATTGAGTCTGAGAAATAGAGAGTGTGAACCAAGGCTGTTTACCCGCCTCCAACTAAAAAATCCTAAAGGCCCCAACAAGCTGGTATCCTTCTCATACATGTAACAGCCACTGTCCGGATACTCACGTATTACACGGTGCTTGTATACAGTAGGGTTTTTGCAATATAACTTTTCCGGCTCATGTGTCCGAATGATCATCAGTCTTTTGCCGTCGTCTGATTGAGCGAGGAACCAGTTGTGCTTCCCTGTTTTTGGCAAAGGTGGTGTGATTACAAAGGGCAGTAACTGTAGGGACACTGCATCATATCAAAAAGGACATGCATTGTTAATGTAAGATCAACATTGTTCAGAGTATGAGTAGGATAATGCAAGAAACAGCATTGATATGTCCCTGTTTGAACTGGGAGGAAAATACAGGGAAATGTATACTGGGTTTGAAAATATAGAAGTGCCATGCATGGTTATACTCATGTTATCTCGCAATCGATTCTTCACAGGAAACTACCATGTCATGCATGTTATGTAATCATGTTCTGTCCTCACAAACAAATTCTTCAAGGTAACTAACAGACCATGCATTGTTATATACCCATGTTCTGTGGGCAAAATTTTTGTGAGGATATTAGTCTAGCCATTGATTGCTGAAGGGCGAATATAGGTATGTACACATGGTAAGCATTGCAGATTTCACTACTTCCAAATATAGAGTTCTCCATATGCACATTTACTTCCCTAATGTATGATTAGATGAAACCAACAGTGTGGTGCATGTTTCTACATCATGAAAATGAGGAAACTAACATGGCCAATGAGGAAACTCATATTTAGTAGTAGTATATAGATTACTGTAAAATAAGGATAATATCCATATATTCCTAACCGTTTGATTATTCAGGGTACAAATTGGCTGTAATGACATGGTCACAATCGCATGAATTAACTCATTCCAAATATAGCTTATTTACGACGTCTCTAATACATTGCCATAGTTCTACTCAAATTCTGGTGAAACAGAGATATGCCAATCATCACAAAAAGTTCAAACAGTGTCATGGCGTCATCATTAACATGAGAGGAAACAACTTACATGCGCCGTCCCAGCAACACGTGGCGCCATCTGCTTTGTCGATCGCGTAGATGATGCCATTGTGTTCAATAGCATCATAGAAGTGTGTATCAGCTTTGACGATGATCCACTGCGAGCTGAGTTGTCTCCAGCTAAAGAAGGCACCGGCGTAAAGATAGGCGAGTCCACGGTCGAACAAGGCAATTAGCTTGAAGTCTGCGTAATTCGCATGTCGTGTGGGCACTTGGCAAATTACAATCTTCTGCAAAACAAGGTCCGTCCAACTGACGTAGTAATCTAGATGACTTGGACCGCGATGGTAATACTCTATATAATCCAATGGAGGAAGGATAATCTCATGGGAGGTCTGGAAGTTCACGAGCACCAACTTTTTACCATCTTCTCTGAAGGAAGCCATCCAGTGGGAGTTCATGCCGACCCAGTACATACCTGCAAAGAAGTTTCGGGCGATGGTGATCGGATCAATGTCGAGGGAAATGATGTACGACGACCCACTACATACCTGCAAAAAGGTTTCGGCTAATGGAGATCGGATTGAAGTCGAGGGGCATCATGCACGCCTCTGTATCATGGTGAGCCAATCTCGCAAGACCAGATAGCAGCAAGTAGGGTGTCTTGAAAAGCTTAGGCCTCGCTTCGACGATGGCCGTGTGCATGTCCCTCGAGCATGCAGCCAGCCGCAGGGCGCTCAACATATCCATACACGAACAACAGAGGTCTTGGATGTCACTGGGGAGATTGCTCCAATCACGGCTCATATGGATGCTGCGCGGTTCGCGTTCGTCCATGGTGGAGTTTGGAAGGGGGCTTGATTTATGGGGGATAAGGATGTCGGTGCTGGAGCGGCTAGCGAGGGAATAGTGGTACTGGGGGAGGCGAGTGAGGCGACGGTACACGGGGGCACAGTGAGATGGAGACGGAGAAGGAGATGGAGATGGAGTGGTGCTATGGGAGCGAAGAGGGAGACGAGGCGAGGCGCCAATGTGCTGTACAGCAGCGGTGACAGACTGCACTGTGCACAGGGTGAGGCTGACTTTGGTAACCCGAACACGCCGCCTGGACTAGTGTCAGGCGCAGGGTGTTGTCACTTCACTGTGAGGACCGGATGAATAGTATTTTGACCATCAAGTGTACCACAGTTGTACTACTACTACTACTACTACTACTACTACTACTACTACTACTACTACTACTACTACTACTACTACTACTACTACTACTACCAGTAGGTACATGAGTACTCCAGTATTGTATAGCGTAAATAGGTCTCCCGTGCTAGCATGCCTGTTCACTTCATCGTTCAGGTATCATCCATATTGCGAGCAGAACCAAATTCTCGTGCATGCCCAATCAACGCTCTGCCGCGATGCATGCAGTGGTCGTTCTGGTGCATCAAGGACGGCATGCAGATCGTTCCACACTTGAGAAGAGGAAAAATGGAAAGGTAGAATGCGGCAGCAGAGGAAGAGAACGCTGGCTGAGGCTGGGAGGGGATCGAGCAGGAAGTTAATTCTCCACGCCTAAAGGTTTTGGGAAAACCTGATGTTCATAAGGTGACTTATACTCACCTAAACGGAGGGAGTATTCCTTAACCAGAGAATGTTGTGTCTCCCACTCACGCGCTCAAAAAAAACTACGACACATTTTTTTATCTGTTTGCATAGGTCCCAGGATGGGCACGTACACGAACAGGTACGACTCATCAGTCTACCCGCATAGCCTTTTCATTTAGTCTACCTAGCCGTCTAATCAACTGCCTGCACCCCACTTCTCCCATTTACTTCTCCATTGGGAACCGATTCTCCTCAGCTTCTTCACCTCCCCTTCGTCTTCATTTGCATCCAAACCCCACTGCGTTCACATTGTTTTAACCTCTTTAAATAATCATCTACTACTTCAGTTAGACTAGCCATCTAATCCTAATTCTCCAAACCATAGCCCTCCGTTCCAGCGGTTCCAAATGGCGATAGAGATCGAGATGCAGGTTTTTAGCATCCAACATGTCCTCGTGGAAGGCTCGATGCGCATAGTTGCCACCGTCACCGTCCACCCAAGGGTTGTTCGACAGTGGATCAACAATGTATCCAAATCCCTCGAAAAGGTAGAGACGAGGGTGATCACTCTCGACGTAGAGTACACGGAGCGTGCCCCTGGGAAGATCCAGCGCGCGGCCGTCCTTCAGCTGTGCTTCGAAGAATATGTTTTGGTGTACCACATCATGCACTCGCCCTCCATACCAGGTGAGCTTCACGATTTCTTGTCTCGGGAGGACGTATACTTCTGTGGGGCAGCCATCGAAGGGGACAAACAGAAGCTGGAGCCGTACAAGCTTGATTTGAATAGCATCGCTGACCTACAAACTAGAATCAAAATTCCTGTAGAAGTTTGTGATAAACAGACACCATCCCTATTCGACGTAGCAAATTTTGTGCTCGGTACAAATCTTCATAAGGGTGATGAGACGGCTGCATTAAGGTCGTCTGGATGGGAGAATTATCCCTTGATGTACGAGTGGATAAAATATGCTGCCCTCGATGCCCGTGTGAGTTTCGAGATAGCTGCAAGGTCCAAAGAGCTTGTTGCGAAGCTGTCTCCCACAGAGAATGAGAAGAAGAAGAAGAAGAAGAAGAAGAAAAGGCTGCACCAGCAGGAGGGCATTATGGATGGATGAACTATTTCCTCTCTTGTAAAAACAATTATTCCCTCTCGGTGTATATTGATATAGATGTACTATTTCGATGGTGTGCATGTCTTTGGAACAGAGTAGTAGCGTGGGCCCGCTTGACTATAAGGAACTATTTATCCACATATATAGCTTTCTATTGTACTCCTTCCAGTGATCGGTATGCAGTGCATGTGTCCGTAGACATGACAGCTTGTCCATGTAAGTTCAACTACGGCGACCATCACATTTCATCTCGCGATTCCCACGACGCCTCTCCAACCCACGGCACCACGCCCCCCGACATGCGCCTCACCCCTCTCGGCCGCACCGCCCCTCTGCCTTTGTGTGCATGACATGTGGGCCACCTAAAATGCGGCGAGCATCAAGTTTCTACCACAGCCACCCGCGATTCCCACGACGCCGCTCGAACCCATGAAACCACACGTCCCCCGACCTGCGGCTCACCCCTCTTGGCCCCACTGCCCCTCTGCCTACGGGAGCATTACATGTGGACCAGTCACCTATCGGATCCACATGTTATTGACTCAAAGGTAGGTGTAGTAAGGCGCTGAAGCTCAGTCCCGACGGCCCTCAGAGGGAAATGTAACTCTTGCGCCAGGGCTTGTGGTGCTCCCGCAGCATGCACTCGTGCCAAACTCGAGATTTGTTTCTTTACTATACATGCACACAACGATTTAATGGACATTGTAATCTCAACATGTGATGGGGAGCTCTAAATTTGAATTTGAAACTTATAAAACGAAAAGATTCAAAACAAATAAACTGGGAGAGAGGGAGTATATCATAGGATGTGTCCCATACAAAATAAGTCCATTGGTTTGTCACCGCGCAGATGCGGTTAGAAAGGAGCACAGCGTCTTCCTACTCGTACGGCAACAAATCCGCCGCAGACAGCATGGTCCGCCTTTGACCGCCATGTGCAAGGTTCGTGCTATCTTATTCAATCTCACCATGGTTCCATCGTACCAATTCATGCGGTGGCCCATTGCATGGCTGATCCCAATGTTGGACAAAGGTTCTACGGGAATGGTTTCACCATTGTAAATGTTGTGCAAATTGATGTTGGTACCCTCCCGTACATATGCAAGCCAATCTCCACTCGCACCGAGCCTAACCTGTGAAACAGTGGGCAGGGGAGAATTAGGAAATGGACACGGAAGTAGTCTTTAGAATGAATTTACTACGTGATCAAACTCATCTTACCTGCTCATCGGAGGAAATCCGAGTGCCCCTCAACGTCGGCATCTCAAGGGGCGTCAACTTGCAACTACGGCCACGCCGCGCTGGAGAGACCCCCAAGGAAACATCCTCGTGCGTTCCACAGAACATCAAGATGCATTTGTATGAGTAGTTTATCTTGTGAGAGAAAATGATGAACGAGGGAAGGCCTCTAGAGATAGACATGGACACTACTACTACCAATGTGCTGGCCCGTGCGTTGCAATGGATCCAAAGTAGTAGAATAATACTTGTTCACGTGCTTGAAATATAAACACTCTAGTTTTGATATACATGTGTCAGCAGACATGACAGCTTGTCCATGGAAGTTGAACCACGGCGACCATCACGTTTCTTGTTTCTACCACTAAGCCACTAAAGTTCGGTCCCGTGGGCCCCGAGAGGGAAATGTAACTCCTGCGGCAGGCCTTGTGGTGCTCCCGTAGTACGAGCTCGTGCCAAAACTGGAATTTGTTTCTTACTACTACCAACTAGTACTAGTAAGGTACACGTGCATTGCACGCATGAGATTCTGGTGGTTTGTGCATTATGCTTCTACATGTGGAGCTTTCTGGATTCTAACATGTGGCAAAATCTGGTGGAATGTAAGGTTAGGCAAGTTTGATTAACTTAGGCGAGTGTTTGATTCAAGCCACACCTTAGGCAAGCCACACTAAGGCCCCACATGACATACACACAAAAAATGTGGCAAGATTCCCTTAGGCTTGCCAACTTGTTTCTCTCGTTTTGAAGAACTAATAACTTTGCCTAAGCTTAGTTGTGGAAAAGTTAGGGTCTGTTTGATTCAAAGGATTTTCATAGGATCTTTGAAGGATTAGAATCCTTAGGAATTTTTCCTACATTGGTCGTTTGATTCGTAGGATTGAATCATGTAGAATATTTTCCTAAGGATTCATTTGTACTATGTTTCACAGGAATTCTAACATGCACTCCAACCTCTTGAAAGAAATCCTTTGTTTTTCATGTGACACAATCAAACAAACTCAAATCCTATAGGGATCCAATGAACATGCCATTCCAATCCTACTTTTTTCCTATTCCTGTGTTTCTGCAATCCTATGAATCAAAGAGGCCCTTAGTCATGAATTAAGTTCAACCATAGAGTCTTCTAGATTATACATGTGGCAGAATCTGGTGGATGATATCCAACGGCCAGTAGTGCTCGGATTTTCCATCTTTGTACCGTCGGATTGGCTTCATCCAATGACCAACTTTCAAAGTTTTTCACACACTATATAGGGGGTATAGATATAGATGTGCCGGTCCGTTGCAATGGATCCAAAGTATATATATATCTATTTAGTGGAGTGCACTCTAAACACATTATCTATTTATTTTGCTCTAACCTTCCGTAGCCATGCAACCAAGCCACATAAGCTTCGTGGGTGCCCCCCACATCATATTATTCATACTACGTTGATTGAAAAATAGATAAATCACCCAAAACAAGATCTTCCCGTTTTTTGTTCCTACGATGTTGTGCCATGCACGTACCTACTAGTTGTATAGTGGTAGTACTAGTAATATAGTATTAGGAGTACAAACTTGGTACTAGTAGGAGTAGTACTAGTACAGAATGCTCCTAATCTATCAATGAGCCCCGTCTGACACCAAATTTCTTGGCTTCCGTGCTACAGCTAGATCTTCCCCTCGTTTCTTTTTTTCCAACCCGGCGGTGGGCGGGCTGTCGGTTTGCTCAATGGCGGTCCCACATGAAAGTGAAAATGCTAGGCAACACGCCATCCCTAAGCCATGTGTCGTGCCGGACGGGCCGTGTTGTACTCCCGATTCCCGGGCGTGTGGGGGTGCGACGCGAACGCGACAGGCCTTTTCCTTTTACCAGCAATGTCCTCGTGCGTTGCGACGGATCCAAAGTAGTAGAATAGTAGTATTTGTTCACAAATTTGAAAGAAATCACTATTGTTTTGATATACTCCTAATATATTACTCCCTCCGTACCTAAATATTTGTCTTTTTTGAGATTTCAAATGGACTATTGAAAGGATTGATATGGTTGACTAGAGGGGGGGGTGAATAGGCAACTAACAATTTTTAGCTTTTCTTTAGCAATTTAAACTTTGCATCAAAGTAGGTTGTCTAGATATGCAACTAGATGAGCAACCTATATGATGCAACACGAATAGGAACACAAGCAAGCAAGATATATGAAACAAATAAGCTACACAAGTAAAGGCAAGAGATAACCAAGAGTGGAGACGGTGGAGACGAGGATGTGTTGCCGAAGTTCCTTCCTTTGAGAGGAAGTACGTCTCCGTTGGAGAGGTGTGGAGGCACAATGCTCCCCAAGAAGCCACTAGGGCCACCGTAATCTCCTCACGCCCTCACACAATGCGAGATGCCGTGATTCCACTATTGGTGCCCTTGGAGGCGGCGACCGAACCTTTACAAACGAGGTTGGGGCAATCTCCACAACTCAATTGGAGGCTCCCAACAACACCACAAAGCTTCACCACAATGGACTATGGCTTCGCGGTGACCTCAACCGTCTAGGATGCAAAAACACCCAAGAGTAACAAGATCCGCAAGGGATTAGTAGGGGGAATCAAATATCTCTTGGTGGAAGTGTAGATCGGGGCCTTCTCAACCACTCCCGAGCAAATCAACAAGTTTGGTTGGCTAGAGAGTGAGATCGGGCGAAACTAGAGCTTGGAGCAATAATGGAGATTTAATGGTGGAAGAGGTGAGTCAATGGGGAAGAAGGAGACCCCTTATATAGTGTGTGGAAAAGATCCAACCATTACCCACCAACCAGCCCGTGGCCAGTGGTACTACCGCGCCTGGCCAGCGGTACTACCGGAAGGCCGCGCGGTACTACTGCTTGCAACCAAGCGGTACTACCGCACGGCTGTGCGGTACTACTGTACCGACCCACGGTACTGCCGCGACCCCAGCACAGAAACAAATGCACAGAAGCTAGGGGCGGTACTTCCGCACGCGCGGTACTACCGCAAGGCAAAAGTCCCAGCCAGGGGGAAGGGAAACTTCCGTGCCTACTTCTGCAAAAGAAACGGAAGTAGCAAAAACCCGACACAGTAGTACTGTCGAGGGGCGGTACTACTGTCTGACCGCATAGCGCGGTACTACCGCACGGCGAAAGCGGTACTACCGCGGTAGGTGCAGATGTAAAAAATTACATCCGCTCCTACTACCGCGAAGGGGAGGCTCTAGCCTGGTGGGCAGTGGTAGTGCGGCTCCAGGGGAGCGGTACTACCGTGGGCACCAGCGGTACTACCGCGCCACTGCGCGGTACTACCGTGGATGCCTACGGTACTACCGTTGATCCAGGAGCAGTACTACCGCAACCACAACAGCAGCCAGTCACAGGAGGCAGGAAAACGGAGGAAGCTCCAAGGAAGAAGGAGGGAATAAAAGGAGATGTGTACGTGATGATTCCACCCAAACCTTTCCAACGCGGACCCCCTCTTAATAGTACGGCTTTCCTACGACTCAAATCCACCAAAAAGAAACGTAGAAAAGACGCCGTCTTCGTCAGTCTTCGAGGGGCACCCAATCGTCTTGTGCCTAGCAAAGAAGTGTCTGGAATACTCATGGCACATGATTAGTCCGCAAATGCGTTGTCATCAGTCACCAAAACACTTAGGGATAAATATGTCCTCACAATCTCCCCCTTTTTGGTGGATTGATGACAAAACGGGATTTGCACAAAGAAAATACTATTAAGTAAATGCAAACCCCTCCTCTCTATAATATAGACGGGCTCCCCCTAAATGTGTGCCACCTAGATGAGCACGAATACTAGGAACAGAGCTCCCCCTATATTATAGAGACAAGGCATATCTATCACTAGACAAGATAGTACAAACATAAGATAACTAAGATAGATAGAGTGCATATGTCTTACACCATATGGAGGATAGGTCTCGAAGGCAGAAACCAAACAAAAGCAAACGAGGCAAACGAGGTCCAAACGACAAAGCAAACAAACACACCAAGCACGACACAATGCAAATCCCTACACTCTCTCCCCCTTTGGCATCGAGATGCCAAAAAGGCAGAGATGACACCTACACACATGGGGTGGCTCAGGCAGAGAAGTCGTCCCACTGCTCCTCGTGCTCCTCGTCAGACTCAGCGATGGGGATAGTCTCCTCGATGTCATCCTCTGAACTGGTCCACTTGTAGCCCTGCTTTGACATCCAGGCAGCCTCAAGTGTGATGACGTCCTCAGACCCGCTAGACACATCCTCTCCAAAGAGCCTCATCACCTTCTTGTCACGGCGGCGACTCTCCTTGTCAGTCATGTGAGCCCTGTACTGTCCCTTCGCCTACATGCAGAAGAGAGTCTTCATCTTGTCCTTCAGCTTCTTGGCCCATGACGGCTCAGAGGAAGAAGTGGTAGACCGAGCAGCACGGTCCTCAGCAACAGTCTCAGCAGCAGCAGCCTCCCCCTCACCAGCAGCCCTCCTAGCAGAAGATGCCTCAGCACGGGTAGTGGTGTTGGCCCAGTTGGGCTTGATGCGGAGGCTGATGGACTCATGGCGAATCCAGTCTGGAGCAAGGAACTCATCACCTGGATACGTCTTCTCCCAAGTGGTGGAGAGCAGCAGAAACAGGTACGGTCCATAGATAGGTACCTTGCGAGTGAACACCGCAAACCGAAGCTCACACCACATGATGTGTGAGACATCAAGTGGCTGAGTCTGAGAAGTACGTGCCTCTGCACACAAGAGCAACATGTCCACTAGATATGCATATACCTTGTCCTTGTCGCCAATGCATGGGAACAGAGTGTTGCGGAAGATGCGATGCATGATATCCAGAAAGGAGTTTAACACCCAAGATGACTTGCCATTGGGGAGTACCTTCTCAACAAGGAAGGGCTGAAGCTGGTTCTTATTGGTAGACTCAGAGTTGGCATGGGGGCGAACGCCAACGGGGGTGTGAAGCCCATTATCAGGAATGTGCAGCAGATCCATGAACTCTTTCCATGTAGCAGATAGCTGACGGCCATTGGTCATCCAGGTCATCCTCCGCTCCTCCCCGGGATGAAAGTACACTGAGGCAAAGAACTGACAGATGAGCTAAGGGTCATAGTCAAGGTGAAAGGAGATCACCGGCTCAATAGCAAACTGCTCCACCAAGTCCAGAGCCTCTCCAAAATAGTCACAAAACTTGTCCTTCCGCAGGTGATGCATGTCTATCCACTTGACATCCACGAAGGTATTCTGCTTGTTCTTGATCACATCCAGATAGATGAGAGCATGTTGCTTGGTCCAGAACAACTCGGTGCCTCTGAGGATAGCCCGAGGATTCACATAGGGATTGATCTTCCGGCGCTCGACATACTCAGAGGTTGAAATCTCGTCCATGCCCTTAGTCGATTCCTTTTGCTTGCTGGCAGTGGTCTTGACATTGCGCTTGGGGGCATTGGAGCCCTCTGGGGCTTCATCTTGGGGGTTGCGTAGCCGCTTGGAGCTAGTGTCATGACTGGGATTGGAACGGCGAGAGCCACCACCTGAGACACAGAACGCAAAAACACCCACAACAGCCAAGAGAGATTAATGCAAAGACCACAACAAAGCAAGTGAAACAAGCAGAAAGCACACATGATAAATGCCTAGAGAGAGATTTGATCCCTATGGTAGTACTGCCAAGAGCCGCGGAGCTAAGATAGTAGTACGACTCTTATACGCGGTAGTACCGTGCAAGATCATGGTAGTACCGGGTGTAGGAGCAGTAGTACGACCTTAGCGCCACGGCCGGCGCGGTAGTACCGCGTCTGCAGAGCGGTAGTACCGCACCTGACGGGCGCTAGTACCGCAAGAGCGGTAGTACCGCACATCGGGCACGGTAGTACCGCACCGTGTCAGATCTGAACTGGTTCAAATCTGAAAAAGCCCGCAAAACCACGGTGGTACTACGGTTGGACAAATCTACCACAAGACAGCATATCAAGTATGTTTCCTACGCATCATGACTCTCCTACATCCTACTCTTGCATAGATTTGGCCTAAAATCTCAAGGACAAGTTTCTCCCCAAAAACCTAGAAGCAAGAGAACAACCAAGAAAAAGAGGGATTTGGGGAAAAACTTTGGTCCATGGAAAGAGGAAGTGGTGGGGAACGATCCCACCGGTCGGAATCCGAGGAGAGTGGCCGAAGACGGAGATCCGGTGAGGGCCTCCGGCGCCGTTCTTGAGAGGGAGAGACGTGGAGAGAGAGACAATGAATGGGTATGGGGAGTTGGAACTCCCCTGCCCGAGTCATAACCCCCACGCGCCCTTGGCGGCGCGGTAGTACCGTGCCCAGACACGGTAGTACCGCACGGCGCGGTACTTCCGAAGTACCGCACCAGAGCGGTAGTACCGTGCTGTGGCGCGGTAGTACTGTGCCTCCCAAAGCAGTAGTACCGCGCCCAGATGCGGTAGTACCGTGGGCTCAAGAAGATGCACGTTTCGAGCGCACGAAAAACTGGATCTTTGCACAAACCACTCCGAGCCAACACGACACCACAAGACCACGCAACACACAAAACCAGAAAGACACCACCTCTCCAAAAGAGAGGGCGGTGGCCATAGCCACCTATGTTTGAGTCAAATGGTATGGCACCGCGAAGAATTATCCTTGGGTCCATGACCAAAACTCGTCTTTGAAGCACAAGTACCATCAAACATGGCTAATGTGAAAGACTTGATTGATTTATGCATAATGGGGGGAGGGAGAGTTCATTGAGAGAACATCACTCCCCCTATGTCCATGCCTACATCTAAATAGGACAACACGTTGAGTATGGTGGGGTGTGCAAGGGTTCAAGCAACATTGCTCGAATCGATGATATTTAGCTCATGCATTAACTCGCGAAATCTTGCTTCATCCATGGGCTTCGTGAAGATATCTACAAGGTTATCATGAGTGTTGACGTAGTTGAGCTCGATCTCTCCACGCCTAATGTGATCCCGGATGAATTGATACCGGATCTCAATATGCTTCGTCTTGAAGTGTTGCACCGGGTTGAGAGAGATCTTGATGGCACTTTCATTGTCACACCAAAGAGGCACTTTGTCACAAGTGACACCGTAATCCTTTAAAGTTTGCCTCATCCATAAGAGTTGTGCACAACAACTACCGGCCGCCACATACTCCGCTTCGGTGGACGAGAGAGACACACAACTTTGCTTTTTGGAAGACCAACTTACCAAAGAGCAACCAAGGAATTGGCACCCTCCGGAAGTGGACTTCCTATCCACTTTGTCTCCCGCCCAATCGGAATCCGAGTACCCTACAAGCTTGAAGTTTGATCCTCTTGGGTACCATAAGCCAAAGTTTGGGGTATGAGCCAAATATCGAAAGATTCGTTTGACCGCCACATAGTGACTTTCCTTAGGTGCAGCTTGAAACCATGCACAAATTCCCACACTCAACATGATGTCTGGTCTAGATGCACAAAGGTAAAGCAAGGATCCAATCATGGAATGATATACCTTTTGATCCACCACTTTACCATTGGGATCTAAGTCAAGTTGGCACTTGGTGGGCATTGGAGTGGAAGCCGGCTTGACGTCACTTAGCTTGAATCTCTTGAGCATGTCTTGAGTGTATTTGGATTGATTGATGAAGGTTCCTTCCCTTCTTTGCTTCACTTCGAACCCTAGAAAGAACTTCAACTCTCCCATGGAGGACATCTCGAACTTTGAGGTCATGAGAGCGGCAAATTCCTCATTGAAAGCTTTGTTAGGAGAACCAAAGATAATATCATCAACATATAATTGGCACACAAACAACTCCCCTTTGACCTTCTTAGTAAAAAGAGTGGGGTCGATTAGCCCAACTTCAAAACCACGGTCTTGTAACAACTCGGTAAGGTGGTCATACCACGCACGTGGGGCTTGTTTAAGGCCATAGAGTGCCTTATCGAGTTGATACACATGATCGGGAAAGTAGGGATCCTCGAACCCGGGGGGTTGCTTAACGTAAACCAATTCATTAATGGGACCATTAATAAAAGCACTCTTCACATCCATTTGTTGTAACTTAAAGTTATGATGAGAAGCATATGCAATCAACATGCGAATGGATTCAAGACGAGAAACGGGAGCAAAGGTTTCACCGTACTCGATACCCTCGACTTGGGAGTAGCCTTGTGCTACCAAACGAGCCTTGTTGCGAATGATGATCCCATGGGCATCTTGCTTGTTCTTAAATATCCACTTGGTTCCTATGACATTGTGATTTTCGGTCGGTCTTGGCACCAATCTCCACACTTTGTTGCGCTCGAAGTTGTTGAGTTCTTCATGCATGGCATTGAGCCAATCCGGATCTTCTAGCGCCTCATAGACCTTGTGGGGTTCCACACAAGAGACAAACGCGTGATGCTCACAATAATTTGCTAATTGTCTACGAGTGCTTACCCCCTTTCTTAAGCTTCCAAGCACATTCGTCATGAGATGATCCTTGGTGGAGAGCTTGGAAGCAACCTTGGCGGCACGACGCTCTAATTCCTCCTTGGTGGTGAGTTGAGGAGTGGTTACTTGATCATCTTGAGCACCTTCATGAACTTGTTCTTGATCTTGAACTTGCTCGGGGGAGAGAACTTGACCTTGGGCATCACTTGGTGTGTCCACACCGTCTTGAGTATGATCATGCCCTTGCTCTTGTTCATGAGGTTGAGGGCCTTCACTTTGTTCTTCGGAAGCGTGTGGGCCTTGGGTTGGTGATGGCTCCACTTGAGTGGAGCATTGTCCTTCTCCTTTGGCCGCAAGGGGTTCCTCAATGGGTAGGATAAAACCAACACCCATTCTTCTTATGGCTTGAGGAGGAATTTCATCACCTACATCACAAGTGCCACTTTGCTCCACTTGGGAGCCGTTATTCTCATCAAACTCCACGTTACACGTCTCCTCAATAAGTCCCGTGGATTTATTAGGACATGGTAAGCATGAGAGTTTGTAGCATAACCAACAAATATGCCCTCATAAGCTCCAGCCTCAAATTTAGACAACCGAACACCTTTCTTGAGAATGAAACACTTACACCCGAATACCCGGAAGTACTTGAGGTTGGGCTTGTTACCAGTGAGTATCTCATATGGAGTCTTGTTCAAGCCCTTGCGGAGGTAGAGCCGATTTGATGCATGACACGTGGTGTTGATGGCTTCGGCCCAAAAGTTGTACGGAGACTTGAACTCCGCCATCATGGTCCTTGCCGCATCCATCAACGTCCGGTTCTTCCTCTCCGCAACACCGTTTTGTTGAGGGGTGTAGGGTGCGGAATATTGATGCTTGATTCCCTCGTCACTAAGAAACTCATCCAAGGTGTAGTTCTTGAACTCGGTGCTGTTGTCACTTCTTATTGTCAAGATCTTTGCATTGTGTTGACGTTGTGCTTCATTTGCAAAGTCAATGACGGTTTGTTGGGTCTCGCTCTTCCTCTTGAATAAATACACCCATGTGTACCTTGAGTAGTCATCCACAATCACCAAGCAATACTTCCTACCTCCAAGACTATCGAAGGATGGAGGCCCAAAGAGATCCATGTGAAGGAGCTCCAAAGGCCTCTTTGAATAAATGATAGTCGTGGGAGGGTGAGCCTTCTCATGTAGCTTTCCTTTGATACAGGCACTGCAAGCACGATCTTTAGCAAAACTAACTTTCGTTAGTCCACGAACATGGTCCCCCTTGAGGAGACTTTGCAAAGATCTCATATTGACATGGGCTAAAGGGCGATGCCAAAGCCATCCCACATCAACTTTAGCCATTAGGCATGTCGCGGTCTTAGTGGGTCGCTCCGAAAATTTAATCACATATAGACCGTTCTCGACATGCCCAAAAAAGGCTACTTTAAGAGTCTTGCTCCACAAGAGGGCCACGGTATCGATATCAAAGAAAGTGGCAAAGCCCATGATAGCAAGTTGACAAACGGAAAGTAAATTGTATGCAAGGGACTCAACAAGCATGACCTTCTCGATTGTGAGATCATGAGAGATGACCACCTTGCCAAGTCCCAATACCTTAGAAGATGAGGCATCACCCCACTCGACATTGGTGGGCATAGATGGAACATTGTGCACGTCCACCACCAAGTCCTTGCTTCCGGTCATATGATTTGTAGCTCCGCTATCGAGCAACCATGATCCCCCACCGGAAGCAAACACCTACAAGAGATCAATGCTTGGTTTTAGGTACCCATTTTGTAATGGGTCCTTTGATGTTAGTAACAAGGGTTTTTTGAACCCAAATAGACCATTCAATGTATTCATGAAGAGAACCAACAAATTTGGCATAAACATGCCCATCACTAGCACGGCATAACACATAAGAAGGGTTAAAATCGCCGGCTTTGTTGAGAGGGGTGGCATTGCCCTTCTTGACATTGTTCTTCTTCTTCTCCTCGGGGGCACTCTCTCCCTCTCTCACAAAGGTTTGCATGAGGGGAGGAGGTCGTTTGGTCTTGTCATTCTTCTTCATGTTCTTGGAGTCGGGCACGTACCCAACCCCTTCCTTGGCCACACCTCCCTTTTGGTTGATCAAGAGATCGTTGAGGTTCTTCTTGCCTTGTATGCAAGTCGCAAGACCTCTATCAAGTTGCTCCTTCAACTTCGCATTTTCCTCAACAAGATGTATATGCTCACAACATGGGTTAGTAGCATTTGCATTATCAATTAAAACCATATGAGGAAAAGTTGCTTTCTCCTTAGTTAGCTTCACTTGGAGTTGATCATGAGACTCCTTGAGACTAGCGTGAATACCCTTCAAGGCCTTGTGGGCCTTGTCAAGTATATCAAACTCCTCTTTGAGTCTAGCAAGATCAACCCCGAGTTTGGCCTTCTCGGAATTTAGCACACGAGAAACAATGAGGACATGATCATAATCTTTCTTTAACTTAGCATGATCAACGTTGTGTGACTCCTCAAGATCCAAACGAAGACCACGCTCTTCCTCAAGAGCATTGGAAAGATCCGAAATCTCATCGGCATAGTCATGACTGTGCCCTTCCATCTTAGAGATGGTGTCTTCGTGAGCCTTGATCATGTCATTGGCTTCACCAAGTTGTTCCAAGAGAGCAACAAAGTGCTTCTTGGATTTTCCCTTGAGTTTGCCCATAAAGGCCTCAAACTCGTTAGCCTCCACATTAGCTCCCTCAAGTTCATTAATGCTATCCGTCGGGGAAGGATGATTAATGATGGTAGTTTTGATGTTGGAGGTTATCTTGTTGGTGGCTTTAGCCATGAGGCACTTGGCGGTGATGCTATCATTGGGTGAGTCGAAGAGAGACACCCGTGACGTTGTTGCAATGGCAACGGAGGCCATGGCAACCGACTCACCATCTTCATCATCATCATCATCCTCATTGTACTCTTCTTGCACAACCAAAGCCTTGGGAGGAGTCTTCTTGGTGAAGTTGATCTTGTTGGGGAACGACTTGGCCTTGTCCTTTCGGATGAGATTGCCACCATTGTCTTCCCTCTTCTCATACGGGCATTCCGCAACGAAATGACTCACGTTGCCGCAATTGTAGCAAGTCCTTACACGTTGCTTGCCCCTTGTGCCACTCGAGTTGCTTTTGCTAAAGTTTGGCCTCGAGTTTTTCTTGCTCCAAAATTGCCTTGAAGCAAGTGCCATGTGTTCATGATATGCATACTTCATATCTTCGGGGTTGCTCTCCTCTTCTTCCTCTTCTTCTTCCACGGTGAGCTTGGCCTTCAATGCTAGGTTAGGCTTCTTTGCCCGTTGAGAACGGAGCACCGCATGGCCACAAACTCATCCAACACTTCGCTTGAGGTCAAAGTGTGGAAGTCCGGTCTTTGACGAATGACGGAGGACATGGCCTTGTGATAGGGCATCATTGCCTTGAGGAATTTGCGCTTGATCCAATTTTCATCCGTGTCCTTGCTCCCGTGATCTCGTAGTGAGACCGCGAGTTTGGTTACTCTCCGATAAAGCTCACGAGGTTCTTCATCTTCTTTCATTGCAAACTCATCGGCCTCATCTTGTACCACTTCATAATTGGAGCGTTGAATGCTTGCGCTTCCCCGATAGAGAGAGACAACACAGCGCCATGCATCTTTGGCCAAGGCAAAGGGACGAAGATGAGGTAGGTCTTCAGGTGGAATTGCATCTTGAATGATGAAGAGAGCATTCTCATTGAATTGATTATCCGCGGCTTCTTGAGGAGTGAAGTTGCTTGGATCATGCGGATAAAAACCTTCTTCAATGATTCTCCAAAGGTTAGTGTTCACATGATTTAAATGACGTTTAAAGCGGTAAACCCAAGAATCAAAGTCCTCATTTTTCACAATCTTAGGAGGAGGACCGGCATGATTCAAATGAGTGGAAGGAATCGGTCCACCATAAACAAGTGGTGGTTCCACATGGGCAAAGATGCCGGTGCCATTCTTACCACTAGAAGAAGGAGCCTTTTCACTACTAGCTTCCCCCTTGTCGGGGATAGCATCCGTCACCTTGTTGGCGGGATCACCCACTTTCAATGGTGCGGTGGATAGTTTAAGCCCCTCAAGAAATTTAGTAAACATGCTCTCAACTTCGGTCGTCATGGAGGTTTTCAATGTCTCCAAGGCCACATTGAACTCCTCACGAGAGACCGAGGTTCCCCCATCGCTCGTAGACGAGATAGGATTCACACCAGAGTGTTCCTCCGCACCGTCTATGGTATCAACCATACTCTTTGGACGGTAAAGTCCTTAATAAAGACATGAGGCTCTGATACCAATTGAAAGGATCGATATGGTTGACTAGAGGGGGGGGCGTGAATAGGCAACTAACAATTTTTAGCTTTTCTTTAGCAATTTAAACTTTGCATCAAAGTAGGTTGTCTAGATATGCAACTAGATGAGCAACCTATATGATGCAACACGAATAGGAACACAAGCAAGCAAGATATATGAAACAAATAAGCTACACAAGTAAAGGCAAGAGATAACCAAGAGTGGAGACGGTGGAGACGAGGATGTGTTGCCGAAGCTCCTTCCCTTTGAGAGGAAGTACGTCTCCGTTGGAGTGGTGTGGAGGCACAATGCTCCCCAAGAAGCCAGTAGGGCCACCATAATCTCCTCGCGCCCTCACATAATGCGAGATGCCGTGATTCCACTATTGGTGCCCTTGGAGGCGGCGACCGAACCTTTACAAACGAGGTTGGGGCAATCTCCACAACTCAATTGGAGGCTCCCAACAACACCATGAAGCTTCACCATAATGGACTATGGCTTCACGGTGACCTCAACCGTCTAGGATGCTCAAACACCCAAGAGTAACCAGATCCGCAAGGGATTAGTAGGGGGAATCAAATATCTCTTGGTGGAAGTGTAGATCGGGGCCTTCTCAACCACTCCCGAGCAAATCAACAAGTTTGGTTGGCTAGAGAGTGAGATCGGGCGAAAATGGAGCTTGGAGCAATAATGGAGCTTTAATGGTGGAAGAGGTGAGTCAACGGGGAAGAAGGAGACCCCTTATATAGTGTGTGGAAAAGATCCAACCATTACCCACCAACCAGCCCGCGGCCAGTGGTACTACCACGCCTGGCCAGCAGTACTACCGGAAGGCCGCGCGGTACTACTGCTTGCAACCAAGCGGTACTACCGCACGGCTGTGCGGTACTACTGTACCGACCCACGGTACTGCCGCGACCCCAGCACAGAAACAAATGCACAGAAGCTGGGGGCGGTACTTCCGCACGCGTGGTACTACCGCGCCCCCCATGCGGTACTACCGCAAGGCAAAAGTCCCAGCCAGGGGGAAGGGAAACTTCCGTGCCTACTTCCGCAAAAGAAACGGAAGTAGCAAAAACCCGACACAGTAGTACTGCCGAGGGGCGGTACTACTGTCTGACCGCATAGCGCGGTACTACCGCACGGCGAAAGTGGTACTACAGCAGCTGGTGCGGATGTAAAAAATTACATCCGCTCCTACTACCGCGAAGGGGCGGCACTAGCCTGGTGGGCAGCGATAGTGCGGCTCCAGGGGAGCGGTACTACCGTGGGCACCAGCGGTACTACCGCGCCATCGCGCGGTACTACCGTGGATGCCTACGGTACTACCGTTGATCCAGGAGAAATACTACCGCAACCACAACAGCAGCCAGTCACAGGAGGCAGGAAAACAGAGGAAGCTCCAAGGAAGAAGGAGGGAATAAAAGGAGACGTGTACGTGATGATTCCACCCAAACCTTTCCAACGCGGACCCCCTCTTAATAGTACGGCTTTCCTATGACTCAAATCCACCAAAAAGAAACGTAGAAAAGACGCCGTCTTCGTCAGTCTTCGAGGGGCACCCAATCGTCTTGTGCCTAGCAAAGAAGTGTCTGGAATACTCATGGCACACGATTAGTCCGCAAATGCGTTGTCATCAATCACCAAAACACATAGGGATAAATATGTCCTCACAACTATCACATACGGATTATATAGACATATTCTAGTGTTTCTAGCAAGTTGCCCGCGCGTTGCACGAAGTTGATGGAAAAGGTAAGCACAACTTATAAATTGATGGATGGAGTACTAGTTAGAGTGATGCATATAATTAAGCAAAGGGATCGCACATGTCGGTATTGACTGGAACGAGAATGCAACAACATAGAATTAAGGCCACGATGATGCGATCGCAGTGGTGGTTATAGAAGGCAAGAAGAAAGATGGATCCACGAACATACGACCTCCTCCTCCTCAACTTAGTGTGCCGGGCCACCGACCGGCGGCTAAGGAGTGGCGGCTTTTGTGGCGAGGTCGAGGTGCTTCTCAGCAAAGGCATCCAAGGCTTCCAGCCGGTTGAGGAAGGCCAACGTCGTAGCGTCCTCACTGGCCTTGTAGATACCTATGTACACGATTTCCTCATACATGTGGATGTGTAGGTCAACGAATTCTTGCAGGGCGAGGCGCCTCGCGGCGAGCGCGACCTCCAGGTGGACATTCTTCGTGGCATCGGCGGGCAGTCGCAGGGCCACCAGTGCTTGAAAGAGGTTCTGACCATGGAGGCCGATTAGGGTGGCAGGCAATGAGGAGCCCGGGCGCGCGGGCTGAAGGAGTACGGCGATGTCGTCCGCGAGCATCTTGAGGACGGTGAACTTGTTTCTGGTGGCAACAATCATCTGGTCCAACTGAGAGTCGTAGTTGGTGTCGAAGGCGGCCATCCACCAGCCGGTCTCCAACACCGTCTAGAGACGATCCTCGGTGCCATGCCGCAGGCCGGCGTTGTGGACCATCTGGCGCAGCCGCTGGCCGCTCACGAGCATCTCCGCCATGGGTCTGGAGTGAGCTCTTTGCGCTTAGTGTAGGTGCTTAGGCAAATGCTTAGGTGCGTACGATGTGGTAGATGCATTGGAATGGAGGGGCGCCTTTATATGAGGGCAATGAGGGCAAACTGCGTTGCATTCACATCATGCAACCTCTTTTCCCGGACCTCCTCCCATTACTTCCCTCATGCATTAATTGAAGGAGGATGCATTGGCCGTTCAACATATCAGGAACCGCTACTCCCTCCCTCGTCTGCATTAAAGCCGTATCAGGAACTGCGCCCCCGCTGTCAAATCGAATACTCCCTCCGTCTAGGTGAGTATTAAGTCATCTTACAAAAACCAAATAGTAAACACATAGGCATGGTGCATTAACTCTCATGTTGTTTCTTATTTTTTGACTTAAATAGAGGAATCAACCAAGAAGAGATTTGGGGCTTGTATGCTTTTAATGACTTGAGACTATGAAACATGACATCCAGTGGTCAGTTCGTTGCACAAGAACAAATACAACCCACGTCAGCACACACGCATCTTATATAGCATCACTTCCAATGGCTATAAAAGATGAATGAGACCAAATTATATATCATCTAGAGGAGTTCTAGCAAAACTGTATTAATAATACTTAGTACTCCTGCGCCATGTATCATATATTAGTATCATGTAGTACTTTATTTATTTATGAGGTATCCAGATGGCACTGCACCGCCAAGAAAAGAGGGTAACATCAAAATTATGGACTACTTTTTTGAGTATGTTGGTAAGGTCCGGTCATAGTCACTTGTTGAAATCTCTAAAAAGACAAATACTCCCTCCGTCCGTAAATACTTTGTCATCAAAATGGATAAAAGGAAATGTATCTAGACGTATTTTAGTTTTAGATACATCTCTTTTTATCCATTTTGATGACAAGTATTTTCGGACAGAGGGAGTAGAAAACAGAGTTGGTGATGATGGTGTGCGTGCCATCCTACAATATAGGCCGTTGGATTTATATCTAACGGACAGGAAAGAAACTATGGAAATTTTGCAAAAATATACCCACACGTCTCTCCATGTTCGCAAATAAGGCCTTCCCTCGTTCAACCTTTTCTCTCACAAGATAAACTACTCATACAAATGCATCTTGATGTTCCGTGCAACACACTTGCAGCTAGCTTATTTCTTTTAAAATAGTTGCTACGATAATTGGGTTGAAGTGATATATTTTATGTCTGCCCCGAATGATTTCAGATTCACTGGTAGTAACAAAGAAAAGGTTGCCTTGTTAATTAACAGAAAACAGGGTGAAAACTATCACATGAGGCCGGTAAAAACAAGGCACACTGGGTTCAGCGTCATCGTCACTACAGCTGTGCGCGCGCGAGAAGTCTACATATCGAGGGGGCTACCGAGCGAGGCACCGAGACATAATGTTTGAGAGAGAACCCAATTGACAGATTATGATTAGATCGAGTTGTCACCCTTCTGCTGTCATTGTTGGGGGGGGAGAGAAAGACATATCGAATGTGTGCGCGGTAGGCATAGAGGCACAACTAGCGAGTGTGTGTGTGTGTGTGTTTGAAAGAGGAGTAGATAGATTATTATCAAGATCGATGTGCCACCGTACTAGCTCCTTAGGTGCCGGGTAGTGTGTGTGTGTGTGTATGTTTGAGAGAGAAGCCAGTCGATAGATTAGTATCAAGATCGAGGTGTCACCCTACTCCTTCGGTGTTGGGAAGTGTGGGTGTGTGGGGAGGGGGGCAGTGACACACACATATCTCTACTCTTATAAAAAACAGAGTTGGTGATGATGGTGTTCCTGCCATCCTGCAATATAGGCCATCCAGTTTATATACGACAGACAGGAAGGAAACTATGGCAATTTTGCAAAAAGATACCCACACCCCTCTCCGCATTTGCAAATAAGGCATTCCCTCGTTCATCCTTTTCTCCCACAAGATAAACTTCTCATACAAATGCATCTTGATGTTCCGTGCAACGCATGGGCATCTTGCTAGTAGGGAGAAGAAGTTTGTGTGACACATATCTAACTATATTAAGGGATAGGTAGATAGCATATGTGTGAGAGACATTAGTGGCTGTGGGTGAGCGGAATTAAAGGGGTGGGCGTGTTAGACATAGAGAGCGTGTGTGTTTCTGTGTGAGAGACTTGTAGGACAGGGTAGAAAGACGAATTTAACCCTGACGGAGGGAGAGAAATACACGAAGTGCGCATGTGTGATTCCGATGCCCACAGGGAAATGAGATATGTATGCGTGTGAGAGAGATTGCACAATTCATTCACGTATCACTATCTAGCGATCGTGGACGTGCATCGCTTGAACATAAGTCAATATCTACTTCGTATCATGGCCAAAGGTACAATATCGATTCAACGCTATAAAGATTGGACACTCACATATCACATTTTTTTCTATTTAAATAAGCCTTTTTAATTAGTTGTGCATGCCAAAGTTACAGTGATGTTTCTTCAAACAACCAATGTAGCTATCATGAACATGCACCATTGTTACTCTTGCATTCAAATTCATTAGTCTTGGATGATTTAAGTTTCTATTTTGAAGTAATATATGTAATATTCATATATGAATTCAACGGTACGCAATTTATGAAATGGAGGCTATGTAATCATATGAGGTAACACTTTTAAGTAGCTGACTACAATATCCATTTCTTTTTGTGCGCCTCTACACTAACACGTCAATGCATTATGTTTAAAGTAAATAACCAATGGCTCTAAATTATCTGTTTACACGAGAAATACATAGGCTGAGCGTTTGATCCCTTTTTTTGTGAACGCGCCACTACACCCGTACGATTGGCCGCGCCCGTGTGAACGTCCAAGTTATCAGCGCATCATCCCGAGTTATTGTCTTTTTTCTGGGGTGGACTTCACACCAGTTATTAACTGCTGATGCGTGCCCCGTGTACGCAGTCTAGCATGACCTTCCCGCTAGCACGGTCCAAAATTAGTTGAAACTGGATACGAACGATCCCGCGGGCGGCAAAATCTCCCGCCTCCTTCTAAAATTTCCGCCACCTTAGTCTTTAGCATGCGAAATCCCCCTTTTGTCCTTGGTGCACGGAGACCAACAGTTACAATACCGCCCTCATCTACATGATAGGTCAGGGCTGCTTTGGTAACTTCCGGTTCCCCCACTACACGGCACCCCCATTTCCTCTCCCCTCCCGCAAAAATGACTAACTCCACACTCCACAGCACCAGAGCATCTTACATCACGCCGTCCATACTTCATCGCCCTTTCTCCCCTCCCCTCTCGAAACCCTAGACCGCTCATCCACCGGCGTACCATAGCCCATTCACTGGCAGCGGCGTCCACCTCGCCGGATCTGCTTCTGCGGCCGCATATACCCCTCCCACCTCCCCTAGAAACAAGTAGACTGCTCATCCACCATTGTACCACAGCCCATTCAGTGCCGGGCTTGTCCACGGCGCCGGATCTGCTTTGTCGGTACTCTCATCAACCGCCGCGCATCTGCAGTGGCTCATTCGTACTCCCCACCGGAGACGCTTCGTCCACACCCCCCGGAGCCGCCCCACCGATGCCCCCCTCGACGGCCTCTGATCCTCTTCGCCGACACCTTCCTCAACCCTGGAGCCGCTTCGCCAACACCTTCCTCAACCCTACCGGAGTAGCTTCGCCTATATCATTCTCAACCCTACCGGGGCCGCTTTGCCAACTCACAAGTCCACGGCCTCAGATCCGCTTCCTCGCACCCTCATCCAACCTACCGGAGTAGCTTTTGACGACCCATCCACGGCCGCAGATCCGCATCGTCGACACCACCCTTAACCCAACCACCGGAGCAGCTTCTGACGCCCCGTCCACGGCCACAGATCCGCGTCGTCGACACCATCCTTAACCCAACCACCGGAGCAGCTTCACCTACGCCCTCGTCCACGGCCATAGATCCGCTTCGCCCACACCGTAGTCCACCCTACCGGAGCCGCTCCACAAACACCCTACTCGACGGTTCTAGATCTCCTTACCCGACCCGAACAGCCAGCACAGCGTCATCACCCTCGACGTTTCTAACCTGATTCCCATAGTCCGGAGAGATGCCAAGCGCCCGCCACGGCCTAGGTACTTGTCACCTTTAAACCCGTCCAGCATCACCTGCCCGATGTACTTCAAATATACTAACCGGTCGCTGTTACCTATTATGCAGCTGGCAAAAACTACAAGGACGATGTTTCTTGTGGATCTGACAGCTTGGCCAACCAAGATCCTGGACTGAGGCATTGCTATGATCTTGTAAGTGCGTCTCTCTCTCTCTCTTGTATTGTTCTGTGCCTGCCAGCGTGCTTTGCTAGGATTTTCGACCAGTAATCCCTTTGTGCAGACAATGATTTCTACTACTGGCTGCTAAATTAGATATGTAGATGTCATACATGATACTACATCGTACCTTCGTTCCTAAATATAAGTCTTTCTAGAGATTCCACTATAGGCTACATACGGAGCAAAATGAGTGAATCTACACTCGAAAATGCATCTATATACATCTGGATGTGGTCCATACTGGAATTTGTACAAAGACATATATTTAGGAACAGGGGCAGTACATTACACAAAATCGTAGGTGGCATGTAGGAATTCCAGTGCACTACATTAGGCTCCCTTAGAGTGCCTGCTAGTCCAGCATACAGAGTCATGGCTAGTTTATGGTACGCACACAATCGTTAATTGGTGGTTTAAATATGCGCAAGGCATATGCAATGTAGTATCATGTAGAGATGTCTGAAATTAGCTGTGTCAACTTGCAGATAGGGTTACACAATGAAAAAGTACAAGATGTATGTGGCAATTTCATGGAACATCGCAAAAAAGGAGAGGCAGCGGTGAGCCTATACAGTGTGCCATGGTACGTCACTCCTCCGTTGCAATCATCGTGACATGTTATTTGTATGCCAGTTCTATTAGCCAAGTTTCTTAGGGACAGTTATTACGAGTTATCCTAAGAAAATAAGCACCTGTGAATATAAGCTCCATGTAATAAGCCAACCAGTTATTTTCATTGCGTTTTCAGCTTATCTTTTGTATGATCAGTGGAAAGTCTATATTGCATTATATTTTTTTTTCATTTTGCTGCCCATATGGAAATTAATTTGACTTGCAAACATCACAAATTGAACCCAGTGCAGTAATTAATATGATAGGAAAACATACCATCACTATTTGCTCAAAATGCAAATACAAAGATACCATCTACTTGGCACAATCTACTTTGGTCAATGTTTTCCATAGATATCCCATTGCCTAATTTAAACGAAGAATGCATGAACCACATTTAAATGAAGAACAATTATTTATTGAAATTCAATGGTCCAAGTGGCTGGTTATTATCGTATAGCACCACCACCTGAAAGCATCATATAGCAGCAGCAACTCTGTCACAGCCCCAGTTTAGCCCTTGCTTGACTTTGCTTGCATCCATGCATCATGTCTATATTTGTTTGAAAGTTGAAATGGGGATGGCAGAAACCCCCAGCACCACTTAATCCAACTAGGGTTACTAAAATATTTTTCAAAGATCCTGAAATGCCCTTCAAAAATGTTCATCATCTTTCTCTTGGTCTAAAACCTCTGACAAAAATGGTGCAATACTTTCTAGGTCATCCAAAGGTCACTGGATTAAATCATATGTTATTTGAATTTGGGCATTTAAATGCTAGTAAATATTTTAAATGCCCAAGTAATCCTAAACTGAAATGTTCCATGTTGGATATATTCTAAACAGTGGGCATGTTCAGTTTGGTGATTTTTGAAAGGGTCCAAGTATTTTTAATAAAGCCCTGAAGACTACAGAAAAATAGAAAACAAATTAAAAGAGAAAGAGGGAGAACCTACCTGGTGGGCCAACCGGCCCACCACTGTAGCAGCCCAGCCGGGCAAAGCCAGCCCAACCCACCTCCACCTCCCTGTCGTCTTCCACCTCCTGCCAGTGGGCAGGAGGGCGTGTGCCCGCGGCACGCACACGCGCGCCCGAGCCACCTCCTGCCTGGCTGCCTGCGTCCCCGATGCCCTGGACGCCTCCATGCGTCGCCACACACCCTCCCTCGACTGTCTGCACCTCCTCCCTCCATGAAGCTCTCTCCCCTCCCCTCTCTCTCACCCACCGAGCAGAGCTCGTCGCTACCGCCGCCGTTTTCGTAGCCACCGCTGTCCTCGCGCCCCCTCTCCCTCTCTGCAAGCTCCGCCATGACCTTCTCGTCATCTTCGCCAAGCCAAACGATGCCAGAGCGCCCTGCAGCGCCGCCATCGTCGTTGTCTTCTCCCTCTGCCCCGAGCGCCGCCCCGTCCGATTCATCGCCGTCCGGGCTTCCCCGACATCGCTGACGACGCCGCCGAGTTCACTGTGAGCTCCTGCTCCTCCCCCCTTGCTCACCCCCTCCATACCCATTCGCTAGTAACCGTCACCGTGAACCCGAGCTCCGGCCGCCGCCATGGCCGGTGAGTTTCGTGCTCCCAAGCTCCTCCATTTGTGCTCGTTGCCTCCGCGTGCTCTTGGCGATCCCAGAAACCCATAAAGACCATCGGCCACGCCCGCCGTGCCCCGTAACGCCTAAACCACGGATGCCCGAACTCCGGCGGCCGCAACCGAGCTCGCCGCCATCGACTCCGGCCACCCCGGCTCACCCCGTCTGCTCCATCAGCTGCGCGCGAGCAACAGCTCTTCGTAGAGCCTCCCCATGCCAAAAACCATCACCTGTGGGCGATTTCCGAAGCTCTCCTCCGTCTCTGGCCTCGCCGGCGATGAACCGCGGGTCAACTTTGGTGGGGTTGACCATGTTTGACTGGGGTTTGACTCCTCTGAGTCAGTGACATGTGGGGCCAGCCCCTGACTAACCCTAGATTATGTTTTTTTAGTTAGCACTAATTAACACTGTTAATTAGTTAGGACGCTGACATGCGGGTCCCATTGGTCAGGTTTGACCTGACCAGCCACAGTTGACCTGATGACGTCACTATTACGTCATGCTGACGCTGTAAAACCTTTTCTGAAATTTAAATAAATCTTAAATGATTTATTATTTTCAGAAAATGCCTAAAGCTTCTAAAAATCATAGAAATTCAACCATAACTCCAAATGAAATAAATTATATATGAAAAATTATCAGAAAAATTCAAGGAATCTGTTTATGGCATTTTCATGCATGTTAGAAAAACTTATGGATGCTGTTTAGGCCAATTCACATAAATGGAATTTAAACTCTCACATATGGAGTTTGAATTTGAACCTAGGGTTCAAACCAACTCCATTTAACATGTTGCTAGTTGCATTAGCTCAAAACACAACATATTGACATGTCATGATCATGCATCATATTGTGCATTGCATTGATTGTGTTCTTTCTCTGTTGCCGGTGGTTGTCCCCTCTCGATAGACGTTGTACCGACGCTGTGATCGTTGACACCGATGAAGAACTATATTATCTTCAGAAGTGCCAGGCAAGCAAAACCCCCTTGTTCATTCCGATACAAACCACTCTCTCGCTCCTGCTCTCTTTTACTGCATTAGGACAACAACGATTCAACTGTTACATGTTGCGGTAGTTGAACCCCTTTCCTGTGCATGACCTGTCATTGCCACAGTAAATAGATGAAACCCACTAGCATGAGTAGGAGTTGTTTGAGCCCTGATGTGCCTACTCATTCATGCTTGTTTATCATGCCTGCTACTGCTTAGAGTTGAGTCAGGTCTGATTCATCGGGATGAATCGGAGGTGTGTAAACATGTCCTACTGTTGAGAGCTAAGTGAGTGAACATGATTTGGTAAAGGTAGCGGTGAGAGGCCATGTAGGAGTACATGGTGGGTTGTCTCATTGAAGCCGTCCTTAGGATGTAAGTTCTATGTTTGTGATCCATGAAACAGTTACTACCACGCATTGGGCCCGAAACCAATGGACCCTCTCGGCTTCTTGATCACCCTTGTCCTCTGTCCAGGAGTTGCAACTAGTTTCTGGTGCTTATAGGATATGTGTTGACGGCCGTGCGTAGCGCTGACCCTAGGGGTGGGCTATGATGCGGTAGATACACTGTGGCACGGTGTACCGGGTGCCCGTTTGGTGTCTCGGGAACCCTGTTCACATCGTTCGGGGCCGTATGTGGAAACCTCGGCCGGACTCCCTGCGGATGGAACTTGGATAGGTGATAAACCTAGACTAGAGACTTGAGTGTTTAGGTAGGCCGTGGCCAACACCCTCGTTGGGCTTCCACTTGAAGGTTGCCGAGTACATGTCGTGTAAACGCCGGTAAGTGGTGAGAGCGTGTGTGAAGAAGTACACCCCTGCAGGGTTAACATCATCTATTCGAATAGCCGTGTCCGCGGTAATGGACTTCTAGGTTGCCTATAACAGTTCATAGACAAGTGAAAGTGGATACTCTAAAACTCGCAAGATAAGTGTGAGTGCTATGGATGGCCTTCTCGTAGGGAGACGGGAGTGGATCCATAGTGGTGTATTGAATGGTGAATATGTGGACTCGTGTGCGCCACCTCAAAAGAGTTGCTTGCAGTCGTAGTTTAGGTTAGCCACTGAGTCAAAGCTGGCTTGCTGCAGTTAAACTCCACCACCCCCTTTATTGATACTGATGCATATGTAGATAGTTCTGATGTAAGTCTTGCTGGGTACATTTGTACTCACATTTGCCTATTTTATGTTTTGCAGAGAGACGTCAGTCTCGCTAGTAGTTCCATGTGGACTTCGACGTTTAGCTTGATACCTCAGCTACGATCTTGTGCCCTCGGTAGGATCTGGTAGATAGTCAGGCTTCTCAGCCTTCTCCATTTGTAGATGTCTGTACTCAGACATGTTAAGCTTCCGCATGTGTTTTGACTTGTATGCTCTGAATGTTGGGTCATGAGACCCATGCTTGTAATATCTCGCTCCTCGGAGCCTAATGAATAAATACTTGAGTTGTAGAGTTATGTTGTCATGCCATGTTGTATTTACACATATCGAGCATATTGTGTGTATGATTGAAATGCTTGGTATGTGTGGGATCCGAAAATCTAGTTGTTTATCTTTGGCAGCCTCTCTTATGGGGAAATGTAGTCTTGTGCTTCCGTGAGCCATAGTACTCCGCTACAGCCCGGTTCACCGGAGTCCTGCTAGCCCAGCACTACTGCTCATGACACTTGACTGGCCGGCATGTGTTTCACTTCGTTCTTGTGTCTGTCCCTTCGGGGAAATGTCATGCGGTGACCTCCGGAGTCCTGTCAGCCCAGTGCTACAGCCCGGATTCACACGCTGCTGACCGACATGTTCCAAGTTGATTCATGTATGCCTGTCCCCATGGGTTAGTGCCGCTTTGGGTTCACGACTAGCCATGTCGGCCCGGGTTCTCTGTCATATGGATGCTAGCGACACTATCATATACGTGAGCCAAAAGGCGCAAACGGTCCCGGGCCGTGGTAAAGTGACACCCGTGGGAATACCGTGCGTGAGGCCACAAAGTGATATGAGGTGTTACCGGCTAGATCGATGTGACTTGGAATCGGGGTCCTGACAGCATTGGTAGCAGAGCCTGGCTGCCTGTAGGATTACCAAGCCAAACTGGTTGAAGTCGAGTCTAGAAATGCTTAGTTATGTAAGGGAATTGATTGTGGAAGGGAATGTAAGGCTCTTTTTACTCCTTATACCTCATGCCCTCTGATCTGAGTCATCCTGTTCTTTTCTACGAGAATTAAGAACTAGGCCTTCTCATCTATCTATTAGGATGACGTGTTACTAATCTGTAGACTTATAGGACTGTTGGATTCAAGTCTCAGTTCAGTTCCTTTTACCTCCGTATGCTCATAGCTGGCCTCAGAACCTTGATATTGTAATGTTGAGTGGTCATGCCACTATTTTGCAGGATGTCTCAAATATTTTGAGCATTCACAGCCGTTATGCTGTCTGAGTCATCCCAGGTTTCTAAATAGTCTGATGCATTTGCAAATCCCTTCCTCCTGTTCCTGATGTCCATTTGGGCCAGATTAATCACACTAATCGGTGAGTTGAGGTACTTTGTTGCCTCGACATATATGTTGGAGCTATTACTATGACCCTAGGTGTTTTAGGGAGTCACCTAGTGATCTAGCCATGTTTTGTATCCCCAGTGTGTGATTCTGGCCATTATTCTCAAAAGCATCCCGTGATGCCATGTAGTGGTAGGTATTCTATTCATGGGTTCTTGAACCCGAGATTCACCCTACTTACCTCTTGTTGATAGTGTTTGATAGTTCCTTTAGGATATTAGTAACCTTGCGACAGCCCTCGAGGTTCGTGGTATTTCTTCCTTCCAAATACCATGAACCGTTAAGGCACAAGTTCTTTGAACCAAAATATCACAATCAGAGTACTCTTGAGGAGTTCTCCATTCATAATTGTGATTCTGTCAGTTCTACCTTTTTGCATGGGTTATCCGGAAGAAACCTGTTGAACTTGATTCGACATACTAATCTATGCATCCACAACTCAGGAAGTTATATGTTCCTTTGAGTTGTCCCTCTTTAGTTGTGCATTCGTGTTATCGATGCTTATTTTTCTCATGGTCCGTCGGGCTGTTCTATTTCAGAATGACTAGGAGAAACAAACTCCAGTACCTCATCCATATCTAGAATTGGATCAAAGCAGTTGTATTCTGCAGATCAAAATGCCAATCCAGCTTTTGATTATGATCTACCCTGAAGTATTGCCCTCTTTATGTCAGGAATATCATAGGAATTGCACAACCTCCTATGAACTCTTGATATAGTGATACTTCTCGCCATCATCGTTCATTCCTCGGTCCCGTGCTGTCGCAATCGGAATGCCGACAAATGAATCGTGATGTGTGAAATCAATACTCCGAGCAACTCGTTGCTTGGTAGTAAATGGACAATTTCTCATTCTTAGCGTGTTGGTTATTGAACTACCATTCTAAGATTGATCATGCTACCTAGTCCATATTTCCGGGTGCACTCATCGACCAAGGGGTTAGGATTTTACCAAACCCTTGCTGTTTTGATCATATCGTCCTGCTCTGAAAAGAAAGATTGTTCTCGAGCTTAGTAACATATCGGTGGTTCATGATTTTCCGAAGATCTTGGAAGTATTACCTGGCTGTCATCTGATCGCTATGTTGAGTTCGTGATCAAGTTGGTTTTCTTATAAATCACCCCTTCTCCAAGATTCTGTGTTGGATATCTCTGAGCTAGTTGGTTGAGCTAAACAACAACTTGGAGAGTTGGAAGATGGAAGCTTGTCTGACTTAGTTCATGTTAAGGGATATCCTGGTGGTGGTGGTGGTGTGTGTGTGTGTGTGTGTGTGTGTTGAAGATAGATGGTATCTTCATCGACCGATCCCCGTGATCAGTTGTTGAACCTATTGTCTTGTCCAAACCTTGATTTGAGTATGGGCTATCGTCAAATCAAGTTAAAACCAATGATATTCGTAATGTTGTCTTACTCGTGGTTGATTCCTCGAGCATACCCATTACATCTTTTGGTCTGACCAATGCTATCACCGTGTTCACATGATGGTGGAAGTCCAGTGATATGTAAATTCCGATGAGTTGTTGTTGAGCCCATCAGCAACATTTTGTCTCCCCATGATTCATGTTGAACATCAACCTAGTGTTGGAAACTTTATAAGCAATGCCTTCGTATTCCATTCATGAAGCTTATGCTTGGATGGAAGAAGTGACTTCCTCGAATTCATGTGAATTTGGGGCAAGTTACCGCCGTGAGTTCGAGAAAGATTGTTTTTGTTTTCCCTGGTACCACTCCAAGTCAGTTATGCATGTGTGAATGTATTCTATGGTTTGGTAGATTAATTACCTCTACTCCATATGTGTTCCTAGCACACCAAGCCATTGATTGACTTGTTTAAGGAAAAGGAGTCTATGCTTGGGATCTAATCCATGGACTTGCGTAAGACTTCAAGATCCTTGATGATGGTTCCCCACCTGAACTCGATAGTGTTTTACTATAAGACTACTACGTGGTCATGCTTGTCTTGGTTAGCGTGTTCACAGGTTTGTAGCAGAACCAGCTCATGTTTTGGAGCTTGCTATCGTAGTTCATTACCCGAGAATCTCGCAACGTCATCTCGTCAAATTGTGTTGCAAACTCTCATTTTCTTTCTAGACTGGATGGGTCTAGAATATCCTAACACCAACCAGATCTGAATCTCAGGCAGATATGATGGTTGGAATGTACTCCAAGAACTATAATGTTGGTCTCTCTATAACCGGTAACGTGGATGTCATGGCCAACACACCTAGCCGGAAGGCCTATTATTGTAGTATCTTGGTTAAAGAAGTTGGTCACCTCCCCATAAAGATCTCGCAGGATCTGCCTCCGTAGTTATTCCTTATGGATTCTTGAGCTTCCGAAGTCCGACCTTTTACTTGATGTTCTAGATATCAAACCATATCTATAAATGGATTACGCTAGCACATCAAGGAGAACATTAGAAGCGGAGTGCTAAAAGTCTCTCGGTCGATTGTCCAAGTTCTGTTCCCTTAGCCTCACTAAGGGAAGATCTGAGAAGGTGTTATCTTCCTTTGTATCCGCATTATCCATCACTAGTCATCATGGTGGTATGTCGTGTTGCCAGGATCCTTGCCACGGATGTTGGTAGAACCTTGATGAATATGGAAATGCTCAAGTTCTTGAGAGCACGCGTAAGCAAAATTATCCCTTGCGTTGTCTTCAACAAGGTAGTCCACATCATCCATCCTAGTCCGAGTATGCCATCTCTTCGAGCTATCTCAAACGATCAATTGTAAATTGCCTTAAGCTGGTATGAAGAGTTCTAATGATTTATGGATCAAAAGTAATTCTTTTTGCCACTTAAGGGAACAGTTCAACGAGTCACCTTCTCCAAGGTGCCCTGTTATGGGTTCATGACAATTATCTCCTCGCAACCTTGAAACCTTGCACCACCTTACCCAAGTGTGGAATTACTACCTACCAACTTGAATCCTTGTCGTCTGATTTCCATCACCTTGATGTGAACTTTGTGTCTCAATTGGAGAGATGTTCCTATGTCTCACTCCATGAGTTGATCCTGAGTTGTTTGATCTTCGAGAAGATCGATCCTTCCAGAGTTTTCCCTTCCCTCTCGTTGTCATGTTGGATGGAGTTCTCAGAGCAAGACATCGAGACAAAGATGGTGATCGAACCAACATTCTTATGAAGTGCAACCTGGATCGTGAAGATTATGTAAGCTTGTGTTTTCCGCCTTCACCTTACCCTACGCTTGAATCTCGGGACGAGATTCTTGTTTAGTGGGGGTGAGCTGTCACAGCCCCAGTTCAGCCCTTGCTTGACTTTGCTTGCATCCATGCATCATGTCTATATTTGTTTGAAAGTTGAAATGGGGATGGCAGAAACCCCCAGCACCACTTAATCCAACTAGGGTTACTAAAATATTTTTCAATGATCCTGAAATGCTCTTCAAAAATGTTCATCATCTTTGTCTTGGTCTAAATCCTCTGACAAAAATGGTGCAATACTTTCTAGGTCATCCAAAGGTCACTGGATTAAATCATATGTTATTTGAATTTGGGCATTTAAATGCTAGTAAATATTTTAAATGCCCAAGTAATCCTAAACTGAAATGTTCCATGTTGGATATATTCTAAACAGTGGGCATGTTCAGTTTGGTGATTTTTGAAAGGGTCTAAGTATTTTTAATAAAGCCCTAAAGACTACAGAAAAATAGAAAACAAATTAAAAGAGAAAGAGGGAGAACCTACCTGGTGGGCCAACCGGCCCACCACTATAGCAGCCCACCCGGGCAAAGCCAGCCCAGCCCACCTCCACCTCCCTGTCGTCTTCCACCTCTTGCCAGTGGGCAGGAGGGCGTGTGCCCGCGGCACGCACGCGTGCGCCCGAGCCACCTCCTGCCTGGCTGCCTGCGTCCCCGACGCCCTGGACGCCTCCATGCGTCGCCATGCACCCTCCCTCGACCGTCTGCACCTCCTCCCTCCACGCAGCTCTCTCCCCTCCCCTCTCTCTCACCCACCGAGCGGAGCTCGTCGCCATCACCGCCGTTTTCGTAGCCACCGCTGTCCTCGCGCCCCCTCTCCCTCTCTGGAAGCTCCGCCATGACCTTCTCGTCATCTTCGCCAAGCCAAACGATGCCAAAGCGCCCTGCAGCGCCGCCATCGTCGTTGTCTTCTCCCTCTGCCCCGAGCGCCGCCCCGTCCGATTCGTCGCTGTCCGGGCTTCCGCGACCTCACCGACGACGCCATCGAGTTCACTGTGAGCTCCTGCTCCTCCCCCCTTGCTCACCCCCTCCTTACCCATTCGCTAGTCACCATCACCGCGAACCTGAGCTCCGGCCGCCGCCATGGCCGGTGAGCTTCGTGCTCCCGAGCTCCTCCAGTTGTGCTCGTTGCCTCCGCGTGCTCTTGGTGATCCCAGAAACCCATAAAGACCATCGGCCGCGCCCGCCGTGCCCCGTAACGCCTAAACAATGGATGCCCAAACTCCGGCGGCCGCAAGCGAGCTCGCCGCCGTCGACTCCGGCCACCCCGGCTCACCCCGTCTGCTCCATCAGCTGCGCGCGAGCAACAGCTCTTCGTAGAGCCTCCCCACGACAAAAACCATCGCCTGTGGGCGATTTCTGAAGCTCTCCACCGTCTCTGGCCTCACCGGCGACGAACCGCGGGTCAACTCTAGTGGGGTTGACCCTGTTTGACTGGGGTTTGACTCCCCTGAGTCAGTGACATGTGGGGCCAGCCCCTGACTAACCCTAGATTATGTTTTTTTAGTTAGCACTAATTAACACTGTTAATTAGTTAGGACGCTGACATGCGGGTCCCACTGGTCAGGTTTGACCTGACCAGCCACAGTTGACCTGATGACGTCACTCTTACGTCATGCTGATGCTGTAAAACATTTTCTGAAATTTAAATAAATCTTAAATGATTTATTATTTTCAGAAAATGCCTAAAGCTTCTAAAAATCATAGAAATTCAACCATAACTCCAAATGAAATAAATTATATATGAAAAATTATCAGAAAAATTCAAGGAATCTGTTTATGGCATTTTCATGCATGTTAGAAAAACTTATGGATGCTGTTTAGGCCAATTCACATAAATGGAATTTAAACTCTCACATATGGAGTTTGAATTTGAACCTAGGGTTCAAACCAACTCCATTTAACATGTTGCTAGTTGCATTAGCTCAAAACACAACATATTGACATGTCATGATCATGCATCATATTGTGCATTGCATTGATTGTGTTCTTTCTCTGTTGCCGGTGGTTGTCCCCTCTCGATAGACATTGTACCGACGTTGTGATCGTTGACACCGATGAAGAACTATATTATCTTCAGAAGTGCCAGGCAAGCAGAACCCCCTTGTTCATTCCGATACAAACCACTCTCTCGCTCCTGCTCTCTTTTACTGCATTAGGACAACAACGATTCAACTGTTACATGTTGCGGTAGTTGAACCCCTTTCCTGTGCATGACCTGTCATTGCCACAGTAAATAGATGAAACCCACTAGCATGAGTAGGAGTTGTTTGAGCCCTGATGTGCCTACTCATTCATGCTTGTTTATCATGCCTGCTACTGCTTAGAGTTGAGTCAGGTCTGATTCATCGGGATGAATCGGAGGTGTGTAAACATGTCCTACTGTTGAGAGCTAAGTGAGTGAACATGATTTGGTAAAGGTAGCGGTGAGAGGCCATGTAGGAGTACATGGTGGGTTGTCTCATTGAAGCCGTCCTTAGGATGTAAGTTCTATGTTTGTGATCCATGAAACAGTTACTACCACGCATTGGGCCCAAAACCAATGGACCCTCTCGGCTTCTTGATCACCCTTGTCCTCTGTCCAGGAGTTGCAACTAGTTTCTGGTGCTTATAGGATATGTGTTGGCGGCCGTGCGTAGCGCTGACCCTAGGGGTGGGCTATGATGCGGTAGATACACCGTGGCACGGTGTACCGGGCGCCCGTTTGGTGTCTCGGGAACCCTGCTCACATCGTTCGGGGCCGTATGTGGAAACCTTGGCTGGACTCCCTGCGGATGGAACCTGGATAGGCGATAAACCTGGACTAGAGGCTTGAGTGTTTAGGTAGGCCGTGGCCGACACCCTCGTTGGGCTTCCGCTTGAAGGTTGCCGAGTACATGTCATGTAAACGGCGATAAGTGGTGAGAGCGTGTGTGAAGAAGTACACCCCTGCAGGGTTAACATCATCTATTCGAATAGCCGTGTCCGCGGTAATGGACTTCTGGGTTGCCTATAACAGTTCATAGACAAGTGAAAGTGGATACTCTAAAACTCGCAAGATAAGTGTGAGTGCTATGGATGGCCTTCTCGTAGGGAGACGGGAGCGGATCCATAGTGGTGTATTGAATGGTGAATATGTGGACTCGTGTGCGCCACCTCAAAAGAGTTGCTTGCAGTCGTAGTTTAGGTTAGCCACTGAGTCAAAGCTGGCTTGCTGCAGTTAAACTCCACCACCCCCTTTATTGATACCGATGCATATGTAGATAGTTCTGATGTAAGTCTTGCTGGGTACATTTGTACTCACGTTTGCCTATTTTATGTTTTGCAGAGAGATGTCAGTCTCGCTAGTAGTTCCGTGTGGACTTCGACGTTTAGCTTGATACCTCAGCTACGATCTTGTGCCCTCGGCAGGATCTGGTAGATAGTCAGGCTTCTCAGCCTTTTCCATTTGTAGATGTCTGTACTCAGACATGTTAAGCTTCTACATGTGTTTTGACTTGTATGCTCTGAATGTTGGGCATGAGACCCATGCTTGTAATATCTCGCTCCTCGGAGCCTAATGAATAAATACTTGAGTTGTAGAGTTATGTTGTGATGCCATGTTGTATTTACACATATCGAGCATATTGTGTGTATGATTGAAATGCTTGATATGTGTGGGATCCGACAATCTAGTTGTTTATCTTTGGCAGCCTCTCTTATGGGGAAATGTAGTCTTGTGCTTCCATGAACATAGTAGTCCGCTACAGCCTGGTTCACCGGAGTCCTGCTAGCCCAGCACTACTGCTCATGACACTTGACTGGCCGGCATGTGTTTCACTTCGTTCTTGTGTCTGTCCCTTCGGGGAAATGTCATGCGGTGACCTCCGGAGTCCTGTCAGCCCAGTGCTACAGCCCGGATTCACACGCTGCTGACCGACATGTTCCAAGTTGATTCATGTATGCCTGTCCCCATGGGTTAGTGCCGCTTTGGGTTCACGACTAGCCATGTCGGCCCGGGTTCTCTGTCATATGGATGCTAGCGACACTATCATATACGTGAGCCAAAAGGCGCAAACTGTCCCGGGCCATGGTAAGGCGACACCTGTGGGAATACCGTGCGTGAGGCCACAAAGTGATATGAGGTGTTACCGGCTAGATCGATGTGACTTGGAATCGGGGTCCTGACAAGGTCATAGCAACTCATCATACAACAGCAAGAGCAGTCTGCAATTCATCATATACCAGCAGCAGCTCATAGCAATTCATCATATAGCAGCAGCAGGAGCAGCTCATAGCAATTCATCATATAGCAGCAGCAGGAGCAGCTCATAGCAAGTCATCATATAGCAGCAGCAGGAGCAACTTGTAGCAACTCATCATATAGCAGCAGCAGGAGCAGCTTGTAGCAACTCATCATATAGCAGCAGCAGCTCATAGAAATTCATCATATAGCAGCAGCAGCAGCTCATAGCAACTCATCATATAGCAGCAGTAGCTCATAGCAATTCATCATATAGCAGCAGCAGGAGCAGCTCATAGCAATGCATCATATAGCAGCAGCAAAAGCAGCTCATAGCAATTCATCGTATAGTGGAAAGGGGAGAGGAGATGCAAGCTGGCAGGGCAATGAATGCTTGCGTGTTTGTTTTTACTTGAGGGTCAGGTGTGACATGGGCGCCAGCAGTTGCATTTTGAGTGTAATATAGGCAGACAACAGAGTCATTTCACTATTCCCCTTCCCTTCAATTTTTAGTGAGGTTCTACCCGAAACACCCCCCTCCAAAGCGAAATTAGTTAATCCCAAGCCCATAACTCAAAAATGACTTCTTTACATGTTTTATGGCTTATTTTGACAATATGCCCTGAAAAGGCAGAATCAAACTGGCCCTTAACCTGCAATTCAATTGTGCATGCAATGATGAATCACTCCTGCCTGCTATCTGTACATTTAGGCATCATCATAGATGGCATAACCTAATACATGTGCATTCCATTGTAGAATCCGGAAATATGCAATGTTTATGTTAGTTCATATGTTGCACATGATGTTTAATGCCCCTTAAATCTGGCCAGTCAAGAGATGGTCTTTAAGCCTCCTTCTTTGCTTCTTTTCTTGATATGTAAGATTTGCTCACACATCTGTTCAATTGCTTGTTTGCATCAGCCAGCCATACTAGGACTGCTTGCTTTGATTACTTGCTGTTCTTGACATAACACTCTAACCGAGCTTGTCAACGATTTAAACACTAAGGGCTGCTGTAGTGGGGCCTTTTCTAACTCATAGGTGACATAAAGGTTTGGTTGTACACTACAGTAGGCTCTCCAAGAGTACCTGGAGATCCAGTTCGAAGGTATGCCTAGTTTTCACATAGTGCAGACATAGTAAATGCTCATATCATTGTGTGCAAGTGCAAGAGATGCGGCATGTTTCATTATGTGGTGTTGTTTTGTTATAATCTCATTCTTTTGTGTTCACAGACTGGAAAGTATGCATATTTATCTTCCAAGGAGACGAGTAACTAGTTTGTGTCACCTTGCAGAGGGGGTGCAATGAAGATAAGATTGAGGATTTCCAAGTACAAGATGTTAGGAAGGAGCCTTGCAAGAGAAGTAGGAGCTGCGCTGAGCCTCTTCAACCTGCTAAGGTAAGTCACTGTATGCAACTCAACATTTCAATTCCTTGTTTGTTTCAGGCATAGTTAATTTTCTCTTTTCAATTGCTTTATTTGTCCTCAGTTAATGAGATGCCCAAATAATCATGCCTGATGTTTGGTACTTGTATCACTATTTGTTGACATAATTAAAGGCCTTACCATTTAATTACTCTGCCGAAGTGTGCCTGAAGCTTTGAAGTCTATTAACCAACTATTATTGCATGAGGCTCACAATCTAGTTTATACTACGCTAATGATTGCATAGTTTTGCCTGCTGTAGTATGTTTGTATGAAACCCTCTATTGTTCATTATGCTCCCTAAGACTTTAATTGAGGCACAGAATGGCCAACTGCTTGCTTACTTATATGCAACGTGCTGTCTAAATTTGTAACTTGTCTGTGTTTTCGATTGGGCCCCAACATCATGCTCCTCTGGTGAGCTAAGAGGGATTTCTGTATGCAGGCTGCACATACTATCTTTTTTATAATTTTTAAAATATCACCTGCTTATGCTTCATGACGTGTAACTTTTTTTTGAAAGTGACGTGTAACATTATTGTTAGTCCTGTTTTGCCATGTAGTACAAAATAGTGTCTTGTTCGCTTCACTGTTGTAATTATAGTTTTGCCCTAGTCATGTGTACTTACAGAAACATTTCAGGATGAAGTGACATCAACACAAAGATCTGCGAGCAGTGTGGCATGGCCGTTACCGAATGATTATGGATTGGAATTGGAATGTGCTGATGTTCTCGAGCATCAACTAGAGGTGGCAAGACAATGTGTACATGATTGTCAACGTATAATCAACAAGTTGAGACTGGACATGCAGGTATTAGATGCAGGAGTCAAAAAATGAAACAAGGCACTGAGGTAACCATGAAGGAATTGGAGATTTTGCAGACTGAAATTTGTGCTATCTGAATCCGGCCAATCTTATTTTCTGAAGAGATTATAGTTCAATTGGAGTTAAGTTGATGCGCGTCCATGATGTATGAGCTGTATTTTCCCAGTGTATGTAATTTGCTGTTTGTGTATGCTTTATTATCACCTGTGCCGAACCATGCCCAGTGGGTATAATCGGCTGTAATTTCTTTATTGTATAGTGTAGGATTATTCTACCTTTCTATGCCTTGATATCTTTGTTGTAATAGTGTAGGCTTTTTAGAGGTGATAGTATTGAGTAGGATAATTCTTTGAATATGCTATATCGTTCAAACGGGGGCCAATTCGCCCGACCATGGCCCTTCACGGGCTGTCAGATCCATGGGCCTTCTACGTCTCATAGGATCCATGGGCCGCCGGCTCATTTATGGGTCTTGTACGGGCCTTTAATGGGCCGTAGATGGGCCTTTAATGGAAATCGTACGTTTTATGGGCTGACCATAACGGGCCGTTAATAGGCCGTATTTGGTGATGCTATGAAAATGGCCCAACAGACTAACGGTCCGCAAACGGGCCGACCGTAACGACGGGCTGAATTTGGCCCACAAAGAGAAAATGACAGTAACGGGCCGTAAGTAACCGAATGCTGCAAATGATCCCAAGAATAAATGGGCCCTCAGAAAGCTAAAAGTTAACTTGGGCTGGAAACGGCCCAATGGAATAACTGGCTGTTAATGGGTGTAAAGTAATACACTGTTCATTATTGGCCAGTTTCAACACGGGCCGCTAATGGGCCAAGAGTTACAAAGGGCCTCAGATGGGCCGAAAGACGTCATGGGCTATACATGGGCCAGAAGTGAAAATGGGCTGGAATCATATTGGACGGCCCAGATGACGCTAATGGTCCTAATTCGGATAGGGCGTAACGGGCCTTGGATTAGCAGGCTGTAAATGGGCTATATGCGAATGGGCTGTTAACAGGCTTTCCATGGGCCGGCCCGCCAGCTTTTGACCAAGTCAAATGGGCCGGCTTTTTCACAGGAATGGGCCACTGTTGGGCCATGCCACGTGTCGACATATCATAGGCGCCTTCTGTCCAGTGAGTGGATGGCATCTGTCCCAACGATGAGCCGACACGTGTTTCCTCTAGCCAATGACGATTTTACACGTGGAAAATCCCCATTGGTCGGGGCTGTTAACGGGTTATCGGATCCAAAACCCGACCCGATAGCTTAACGGCGTTCCGTTACGGTGGATGCCACGTGTCGGTCACCCTTGACGAAAGCACTTCTGTGACGCGCGATTTATCGTCATGGAAGTGGACACTTCCGTGATGATAATTTTGGTAATGTCATGGAACACTTCTATGACAGCACAGGTATGACTATCTTGATTCTATCATAAATTTTTCATGGATGTACATGCATGACAAAAAAGCGACCTACTCTGACAAACACGTATCATCACGGAAGTGTATTTTTTTTGTAGTGGGGGGTGTACCAAAACGTTCTTCTTCTCTTGGTTCCTCTTCATGGTCATCGGCTGATGCAGCCGGAATATCTTCAACCGTTTTGGCTTCAGATTCAGGAATGTTCACAGTAGGAGAGGCTTCAGGAAAGACTTCGTGTGAAATGGATTGGCGCTCTTCTCCTTTTGGAACACTTGACAATGTGACCTGTGGCCTTGGTCCTTTGCGAAGCCTGCGAAATGTTGGCGACGCCTGTGGAGATGGAGTTGGTTGGGCCTCAAAGTCTTCACTGTCAATCACCGGAGTTGTTGGGGATATTACTACTGGGCGTAAACCGGCCAGAAGTAGCCGAATTAACTTTATGAAGATTAGAAGCCCATGAAGACGTAAGAATGATGGTGCTTTATGAAGGCCCAAGGCCCAAAGGCGAGTTAAGGCCTGTAGATGTAAACCGACCTTATTATGTAACTTGCATTATAAGATAGGAAGTATAGAGACCGAACTGGACATGTTTATGATCCGGCTTCGGGACTTTGTAAACCGGCGGGCGTCAACCTATGTATATAAAGGGACGACCCGGCAGCGGTTTAGGGACAATACACAACAATTCGAGAGCCAGTCAAAGCGGATTCGCTCCCTGGTCATCGAAACCCTAGCAATACCAATCACAACTAGACGTAGGCTATTACCTTCATCGAAGGGGCTGAACTAGTATAAACTCCCCATGTCCCCTTGTCCGGTTTAACCCCTTTAAGCTAACCCATTGCGATGGCTCCATGACTAAGTCCTTTCACGAGGACATCTGCCGTGACAAACCCATGATAGTTGGCGCCCACCATGGGGCTATCACACGATGGTTTCGAGTTCTTAAAGGGAAGCTTTGATGGACTCAAGGGATACGCTGTGGGCCGGATGACGAAGAGTCATCGTGGCAAGCTCTACATCGACAACGCAGGATGGGGCCCCGAGGCCGATTCAATCGAATACGGGTACCGGGTCCCCTTTGGTGGGATTCACGTCTTCATCGGCAAGATTGGCGAATCAGGCCCTGAGCCGGACACCTGCACCGACATCATCGAGATGGCTCAGTGTGCAAGCCCTTCCCCGGTTCAGCCCATGGCAAAGCATGTTTTCGTAGGTGTCATCCATGGAACAAAATATGAGGACGGACCGGCATCCGATGGAGAAACCGTAGTCCGCTCCGATGACGAATCTTCTGGAGAAACCGAATCGCTTTATCAGTTGCAGGATGGCTGGATTAGTGGAGGCTCCGAGGGCAATAGTATTCCAGACTCCCCTGATCTACCAAACCAGGCCGCTATCTTCATTCCCGGTACATAGTCAGCGCCCCACTCATCAACCGCCACAGCAATGCTCTCCGGTTCAGCAACAGCCACGCCGGAGGGGGCAGGGAGCTCTGCGCCACCTCTGTCTCAAGTTCTGTCTGACTTGTTCGACGCTTTGGCAACATTGATGGCCGCAGAGGTGGACGCAGCAGCCCGAGATCAGCACAACGCGGATATCGCAAAGGTGAAAGATCAGATAACTCAGGCTAAAGCGGACCTGGCAGCAGAGAACGCTAGGATGGCTACAAAATAGGCCGAGTTGGAAGCTCAGGCCTACCGGCTTAGGCTGGATCAGAATGCTTCAGAGGAAGTCATGAGAAGAAGATACCGATCGCATCTCCCGCCGAGTTATGAGCCAAGAAATCTCTTCAATATGCCAGGAGCAGGAACTAGTAACCAGCCAATATTAAACCGGACGGAGGCGCCAGGGACAGGAGCGCCGGTTCAGCAGCGCGCGATAGACCTGCCCCGTCAGAACAACATTGTGCCATAGTATGTTCCAACACCCCCCCGGGCATTACTCCAACCCGTTGGACAACATTGTGGCCGCCGCTTCACGGTTGGCAGCCCTCCCAACCGACGGCGAATCACCAGTTGCGGTTGAGGCACGGCGGGCAAGAGATCTCCTTCAAACAGCTCTAAACCAGTAGGAGGCATATTCGCATAGTCATGAGAGTATTCATTTCACCCCCTGTCCAAGACAGAGCTACAGCAGGCATGTTGAGGATGAACCGGCCGTGTCAAGCAGTGCACGTCGCCGTAACTCGCCGCAAGGGCACAACCCGGCAGGTGGAGGTGCTAATGCGCAGGATGTGGTGGATCATGGTCGCGCACCTCGAGAGGCCGAGTTAGCAGCTCTGCACGGAGCCCGTCAACCCATGTCGGTTCACCCTACCGCTTCAGTAGAGCTAGGTGTGGTATTCAGTTCCTTAGGGGTGCCGTGTCTCACCCGCTTTGTGTAATGTGCGACTGCCCAAGGATTTCAAAGGACCTCGTGAGGTACCCAATTACACTGCCGATCTGCAGCCAGAGGCATGGGTTGAAAGTTATGAGATGGCAATGGAGATGTTAGATGTGGATGAAGCAGTATGTGCTAAATATTTCACCATAATGTTGGAAGGAACAGCTCGTAGTTGGCTGAAGAGCTTACCAACTAACTCTGTCAGATCATGGGCCGAATTGAAGCACCGGTTTATCCAGAACTTCAAAGATACTTGTAAGCAGACCATGGCAATTGTGGATCTGGCCGCTTGTGTCCAAGAGGATGGGGAGTCCACGACCCATTGGGTAAAGCGGGTCTCAGCTATTTTGCATTCATCGGATCGTATCAATGCAGATACCGCAGTGCTAACGTTGGAGGGCAATTGCCGTTTTCTGCCGCTCAAACAGAATTTAGGAAGGCTCAAACGTCACTGCAATGATATATCAACGCTTATGGCTGCTTTGGTTAAATACGCTGATTCAGATAATACCAAAGACCCTGACTCAGAGGAGGACAAACCGGGGAAAGGGAAAAAGAATGGCAACACCAAGGGTCAGCAGCATAATCCGGCAGGCCATGGGAACAATGGCAAGCGCAAGGATGACAACAGTTTAGAGTTTGTGGCTAACACCAATGCTCAGGAGAATGGTCAGCGCCGTAACGGCAAGAAGCTCCAGAGGGGCGGAGGTTCAGGCCCCAATTTGGAGCGCCTGTTAAATCAACCCTGTCCAAAAGCATGGATCAAAGGAGAAGCCAACATGGCATCTTTGGAAGGATTGTTATATCATGCGAGATTTCAAGAACTCCAATATGTTTCAGTACGATAATGGCCCGCCCGGCGGTTCAGGAGGTGGTTTCCACGGGCCGGGTTACGTAGGCGGCAGCTCCGGTTCAGGATTTCAGGGCAATCAAACCGGACATAGCAATCATGGGAACCAAGGAAACCAGGGAGGTTACAACCATCAGGGGAACCAGTAGCAGCAGCAGCAGTCGGGTTATCAGAGCAATCCTAGGCAGTTAAATAGTGGGCAATATCATGTCTTCACCACTAGCTTGTGTAAGCGTGATCAGAAGCTTCACAAGAGGGCAGTAAACTCTGTTGAACCGGTGGTGCCTCAGTATTTGCGCTGGTCTAAGCAACGCATTTTATGGAGTAGAGAGGATCACCCGCCCCGGGTTGACAATCCGGGTCATCTGGCCTTAGTGGTGGCCCCTCAAGTTGGGGGATATAAGTTCACTAAGGTACTCATGGATGGGGGAAGTAGTATCAACATTCTATATTATGATACCTTCCGTCATATGGGGTTGACAGATAAGAATCTTAAACCGTCAAACACCGTTTTTCATGGTGTGGTGCCTGGTGAGTCTGCATATCCAGTGGGCAAGATAGCCTTAGAGGTAGCTTTTGGCGATGATCATGATTCAAGATTAGAAACATTGACTTTTGAGGTGGTAAAAATCAAAAGTCCGTATCACGCTTTGTTTGGGCGACCGGCTTATGCTAAGTTCATGGCAAGACCGTGTTATGTTTATCTACAGCTTAAAATGCCAGGTCATAAGGGGACCATCACAGTACACGAGAGCAGGAAGATCGCTTTGGAATGTGAGGAAGGTGATGCGGCTTATGCTGAGTTGGTTTGTGCCACGGAGGAGCTGAAGTTTTATAAAGACCAAGTTGATCCGGCAGATATGACTTCTTTGAAAAAGCCAACTATGGAACACGATCCGGTGTTGAAATTTAAATCGGCCACAGATACTAAGATCGTTGATTTTGTTCCTGGTGATTCATCCAAGCAGTTCAGCATCAGCGCTAACCTGGATCCCAAATAGGAAATCGCACTCATCGAGTTCATCCGTGAGAACCGGGACATCTTTGAATGGAAACCTTCTGACATGCCAGGTGTACCGAGGGAACTTGCTGAGCACACACTTAACATTGATCCTAAGTTTAAACCAGTCCGGCAGTTTCTCCGCCGCTTCAATGAAGAAAGGCGCAAGGCTACTGGTGAAAAGGTAGCTCGGTTGTTGGCCGCAGGGTTTATCGTGGAGGTCTTCCACCCGGAGTGGTTGGCTAATCCAGTGCTAGTTCTTAAGAAAAACGGCACTTGGCGTATGTGTGTAGATTACACAGACTTGAACAAGGCTTTCCCTGCAGATCCCTTTGCCCTCCCTCGTATTGATCAGATTATTGATGCTACGGCGGGTTGTGACCGTTTGTGTTTTCTGGACGCTTATTCTGGCTATCATCAGATCAAAATGGCAGTTAAGTACCAGGAGAAGACGGCTTTAGTAACTCCCTATGGAGCCTTCTACTATGTCTCCATGACTTTTGGGCTCAAGAGTGCCCAGGCGACTTATCAACGTTGTGTTCATAATTGTCTTCATAAGCAGATTGGGCGCAATGTTCATGCATATGTAGATGATATTGTGATAAAGTCCAAGAAGGAGGAAACATTGATAGATGATTTGAGAGAAACATTTGACAACCTGCGGGTTTACAAGATGATGCTCAATCCGGACAAGTGTGTCTTTGGTGTCGCGGCAGGCAAACTCTTGGGTTTTCTAGTGTCAAACAGAGGCATTGAGGCTAATCCAGAAAAAATCTCAGCAATTACATCTTTGGCTAAACCGGCGTGTATCAATGACGTTCAACATTTGGTCGGCCGGATTGCAGCTTTGAGCCGGTTTATCAGTCGTCTTGGGAAGAAGGCTATCCCTCTATATCAGATGCTCAAGAAAACAGATGATTTTGTCTGGAGTGAGGCGGCTGATAAAGCATTTGAGGATCTGAAGAGGCAGTTAGCTGAACCACCTGTGCTTGCAGCCCCGATCGATAAAGAGCCGTTATTGCTGTATGTGGCTGCTAATGCCCGAGCTGTTAGCGTGGCTATTGTGGTGGAGCGCAAGGAAGCTGGAAAGCAATATCCGGTTCAACGACCGGTTTATTATATTAGTGAGGTTCTCATTGAATCAAAGTAGAGGTATCCACATTGGCAGAAGCTGGTGTATGGAGTGTTTGTGGCAAGCCGGAAGCTTAAACATTATTTTCAGGGTTGTCCTATCACAGTGGTCAGTTCAGCCCCCCTGGGAGATGTCATTCAAAACAGAGAAGCAACTGGCCGGATTGCCAAGTGGGCTACTGAGCTTGGACCTCACGGGTTCAAATACATACCTCGCACAGCGATTAAATCCCAAGCACTCGTGGACTTCATCAATGATTGGACGGAGTTGCAGGCACCAGAGGAAAACCAGATAACACGTATCGGACTATTCACTTTGATGGATCGAGACAGTTGGAGAGCTCGGGGGCTGGAGTCATACTAACTTCCCCATGAGGTGACAAGTTTTGTTATGTCCTTTGTTTAATGTTCCCTTGTACTAACAATGCAGCTGAGTGTGAGGCCTTACTCCACGGTCTTCGGATGGCTAAGGAGATAAACTTAAGCCGGGTTAAGTGCTTTGGGGATTCAGATCTGATGGCTCAACAGGTGTCTGGCACTTGGGATTCTAAAGACCCACTCATGGCTGCATATCGATGAGAGGTGGACACAGTGGCTGGTCACTTCAAGGGTTATCAGGTGGACCATATAGACCGGCGAAATAATGAAGCGGCGGACGCTTTAAGCCGCCTTGGTTCTCAGCATAAACCGGTCCCACCAAATGTCTTCCTTGATATATTGCATAATCCGTCGGTCAAGATACCAACAAAGGAGGAGTTGGCTATTCCTAACCCGGAGGCTCAATTGGTGGCAGCTTTGCATGTCATACCGGATTGGACAATCCGATACCTGGCTTACATGAACCGGGGCGAGTTACCGGAGGATGAAACCTTGGCCCGACAGGTAATCCGGCGTTCCAAGTCAATGACCATAATCAACGGGGAGTTACATCGTTACAGCGTCACACGGGCAATTCAGCGTTGTGTAACTCCTTAGGAGGGTTGTGAGATTTTGCGAGAAATCCATGAAGGGGATTGTGGTCATCACACCGGTTCAAAGTCTTTGGTGGCTAAAGATTTTCGCCACGGTTTCTATTGGTTAACAGCTCATGCTGATGCTGGGGATTTAGTTAAATGATGTGACGGTAGTCAAAAATTTGCACGCCATGCACATATTCCGGCTCAGGAGTTGAGGATGATTCCAATAACATGGCCTTTTGCGACTTGGGGGTTTGATATGGTTGGACCCTTTAAGCGCTCCAAGGACAAACAGACCCACTTGTTAGTGGCAGTTGACAAATTCACCAAATGGGTAGAAGCAGAGCCAGTCAGTAAGTGTGATGCGGCCACGGCGGTTTAGTTCAAGGTGATATTCTGGTTTGGTATTCCACACAGTATTATAACTTATAATGGTACTAATCTGTCAACGGGAAATATGGAGGAATTTTGCCAACGTGAGCACATCCGGCTTGATATAGCATCATTGGCTCACCCCAATCTAATGGTCAAGCGGAGAGGGCAAATCAAGAAATTTTGAGAGGTATTAAACCCCGGCTTATGGTTCCTTTGAAGCAGACACCGGGTTGTTGGGTTGAGGAGTTACCTTCTGTGTTATGGAGCATCAACACCACACCCAACAGATCTACGGGTTACACGCCTTTCTTCATGGTTTACGGAGCGGAGGCAGTTCTTCCTAGTGACATACGTCACGACTCACCTTGGGTGGCAGCTTATATTGAAGCTGATAATGAGACAGCACGTCAGGATTCCCTGGACCTGTTAGATGAGGAGCATGATCTTGCAGTAGCACGTTCAGTGATTTATCAACAAGATCTCCGACGTTATCACAGCCGCTGGGTTAAGACCAGAACTTTTCAAGAGGGCGATCTGGTGCTCCGCCTCATCCAGGATCAGACTGATATGCACAAATTATCCCCACCTTGGGAAGGACCTTTTGTGGTCAGCAAGAATCTGCACAACGGGTCATACTACCTCATTGATGTTCGAGAGCACAAAGACTCACGTAAATCAGAGGAGGAGACCAAGCGACCGTGGAATATAGCTCTTCTTTGGCCTTACTATACTTGAGCCACAGGCTCTTTGTATGTACATATTTATGACAATGTATATATTATATAATAAACCAGAGCCTTGAATAAAGCGGGGTCTCTATTCTTTTTACATCGTGTGTGAGCTTACAAGGGTTTCTACTGACAAAGCGGAGTTTTGTTAAACCGGTCTCTGCGGCCGCACAGATATAAAGAAAATCACTAGGGGGCTTGGTCATATCTGAACCATAGCTACACCTCTTGATCGGTTTGAAACCACAAAGGGATATCACTAGGGGGCTTGGTTGTTGTCACACCATAGCTACACCTCTTGATCGGTTTAACACCACAAAAGGATATCTCTAGGGGGCTTGGTTGTTATCGCACCATAGCTACACCTCTTGATACGCGTTAAGCCAAAAGGAAATTATGTGGAGCCAAAGAGAGTCTGTTGCATTAAGCACAGCTCAACATAGGTATCCACCGAGCACAGCTCACATATTTCCTGGGGGCTCTTTGCTTCTCAAAGAACAATGAGTTTTGAACCCTTGTAATAGGCTATCAAGCCAGGCTTGGAAGCCAGGTGTATTCTCCTAAAACCCCGGGTTATCCTACCTCTTTAAGTAAGCCACTCCGTCCAGGTAAACCTGGTATGACCCATCGAACGTTTGACAAGTCAATCCCATGGACCCTAAACTTGTCAAAGTTAAAACGGTGATTGGTTAAAGATTGAGGTCCATCTTAAAAGGCTTTGCAAAATGGTTTAACTCAGCGGCCTGGCAGCCCATGAAAAGCCTCAATTTAGGGCCTGTCAGCCCATGAAAAGCCTTGCATATGTCTTTTGTATTTGTTGTTTTAACATCTTTTGGTAAGGGATTTATGAATATTTTCTGATAAACTGGTGTTTATTACAAACCCGGCTTGACTTTCAACGCTTAGTTGTCAGTACATGATCAGGTTCTAAACCGGTAGCAAACTGCTCCGGTCTGATTTTGACTAGATGTCACCATTCTTATACAAACAACTCAATGGCTTTTTAGCCCAATATGATTTTTACATGCAACGGTAAGAGAGCCAGGACTTATCAATGCTCCGGATTGATGTTTTCACCTTTACCATACAAACATTTGGTCAGCCAACGAGGTATGTTGCAGATGTTATTTTTAATACAGACTTTCATTATTCATCCAAGTATTGTATATTTTTTGGCATCATGACCCGTCCAGTGGTAAACCACTAGGACACTCTCAAGTTCTTGCATCCAGGAACACAAATCATCATGGGCTATGCATAAATAGATCCCAAAAAAGTGAAACAAGTTTTCCGCATGTCAAAGCAACATAAACATGCTTGAGGGCATGACAGATAATAGGGTTTTGCTATCCTATTACAAGAAGCTTCAAAATGGCTCCAATTGAATAATTGTTTCAAAGCAGTGGCACATAATAGCTGGTAAACCGGTTGCCGGTTTAAGATGCTTCGTCTGGAGGGATTGACGGTTGAGGATCATTTGGTGCAATCACTTCTTCTTCATCCCTCCCCAGACGCTGGAAATCAACCGTTGACCAATCGATTCCGGTTAAAGCTTGAAACACGACTTCTTCATGGATAAGGTTGGAGGGGTTAATGTCAGGAGCGTAAGTATGCTTACGGATTGGAGGCACAAGTTCTTCGACTTCATGGATTTCGGCAGGCTGTCTCTTCCCTTCAGTGTCGTAAGCCGGCTGGAAATGAGATAAATATGTGTCTTCTACCAGTTTGCTGGCTATTGGCCGCATCTCCTTTGTCAGCCTTCGGAGATCATCATTGTCGAAGTTTGAACCTTCCTCCTTCACACCTGGATATCCTTTAGTGATGGCATCCACTTCAAGATCCAGAATCCATGCTTTGGCCCGGATTAATGCGGTTAGCGCTCCTGCTCTTGCGGCTGCCTTCTTCAGTTCAGTAATCCGGGCTGGTAGCATGGCCAGCTTCTCAAGGGTTTCTTTAATCAGTGTTGGTACCGGTTTATTGTAGGCTGCAGTGCATATCGCATGCTGGGATCCAGAGTAAAGCTGTTCTATTAAGGTGTAAGCCGCTTTAAGCTTCATCTGCATATCAGCGCCCAGATGAGTAATGCGAGTGCTTGTCATGATTTAACATCAGCCCAACTGGTACACAATAAGATCTCACGAATTGGAAAAACAACATAAGCAGATACTTACCAAATACAACGAACGTCATGGCATTGATTTGCCGCTTCAAACCAGTTAGTTCATCAACAACTGGCTTCAGGGCTGCTTCGACATCTTCAGCTCTTTTGGTTAAACCGGCCTTTTCGGTTTCCTAGTCAGCACATTCCTTGTTAAAAGACTCCTTTAGTTTTTCCATAGCTGTCAGGGCTTTGGTCAGCTCCTCCTTGGCTTTCACAGCCTGTGCTTGTTGGGACTTCATGTTCTCTTGCAAATCGGCGGTTCGGGCATCTCTATTGCTTAGCTCGGCCTGTAACAACGAAGATATGTCAACAACGGGATATGTATTTTCTAAGTACTAAGCGTATAACAAGTTATGCACTTCGTACTTGGGGGCTAATGCCTATTTGCTCTATTATCAATACATCTTCTATAAGTCTCCAAAACAATGCAAGCATTATCCTTGACACTTGGGGGCTAATGTCCATCTGTTCAAAATGGACGCATGGATTCAAGACCCGGATTACCTCGCAAAGCTAAACCGGCCTTTTGGGGGCTACACTGAGGAAAGCTACATAATTACATTGGTAAAGTATCGGTTTTTATTTTTCACTAAGGACCTGACATTTTGAGGATCAGCAGGAGAGGATTAAAGTATTACAAAGTCCCGATTTAATTAACATCATAAAACGACCCTTGGGGGCTACTTGGGCTAGTGTTTCAACTTTGGAATCAAGAAATAAAGGGAGATGAAAATACCTCATAGCGTTCCTTCATCAGGTTCACCAAACCGGCTTCATAGTCACGGTTTGAGTGCAGACGGTTTAAAAAACCGGAGTGAAGTTCTTCAGCACTAAGATGAGCATAGCTTGATAAGTCAGTGCTCCATTTACCCTTTTCCCTGGTAGCACGCTCTTCTTTGGCACTATGTTGGGCCAAGATTACAGGATGGCCAGGAGAGCTGTGGCCCATGCCAGTAATGATAACATCATCTCCTCGGCCTTCAGTAGTTTTTGCGGGTGATGATGGAGTATGAGTACCTCTCACCGGACTAGCCCGGTTTGGAGTTGCCGGTGTCAGGCACAGCAGGATCAGCTTCTGGTTGTTTATCAATATTCTGGTCTTGAAGGGGTGGTTCATCAAAGGTAGCTTCAGGATGAGTACCCTCCAGTTCACGAGTTTGGTCCGGTTCACCTATTTGCTCTTCTTCAAAAACCGCCTGGTCTTCTGACGGATTGTTGACCCGAGCTTTCTTGTTGGGTCTGGCTTTGGCTCTGCAAACAAAATTAAAAAAGGTTTAGCATCTTATTCAAGATTTGCAACGCATTTGAAGAAAGGGTTTGAATGCTTACCCAGCTACAATTTTAAGAGGAGGGAGTTGGATTGCTGTTGACTCACTAGAGGATGAGGGAGGTGTCACCTGATAATTTGAATTGGACGGATTAAGAGGTTGTCTGAAATAACCTGCCTTGGGATAAGAATTGTCAGAAGTGGAAGAGACCTCAGCTCGGCGCTTCCGAACCGGAGTATCAGGTAAACCGGCCGAAGTGACCTGCTGGCCACTGTGCCGGGTTGTCCGGCGAGCTTCATGCTGCTGCGTCTTCAAAATAAATGTTGGATCCAAGTAAGCAAGAGGATGAGAAAAGCTTACTTTCCGAACCGCTTGACGGGTTTTTTGTGTTGGCATAGAGTCTGAACCGGAGGAAAGGGTAATTACCTCTACATCATTAGCCTGGTTGCCTTCTACGTCTTACTGATAAAGATCATTGTTAATGAGGTGCATGAAAAGGGAGCCAAGTGAGTCAAGTTCTACCTCAACTTCCTGATCATTTGCATCTTCATCAAGTTCCATATTGATCCAGCCGGCTGTTTTCCACTTTGAGGTACGCTTGACGGCTTTGGTTTTGGGATGGGATGGCTTTGCCGCTTTATGTGCGGATTTCCGTTTCCAGAAGGGATCATCACCCTGTTTATACACAAACAGAAGGAAGTTTACAAGTTTAACAATTTAAAGATATCAAAGATAAAAGGGAAGCATAGTGCTTACAGCAGGCGGTTTATTTTGAGTGTAGAAAGGGTTCAAGCCAGTTTGGCGACAGACTGATTCCGGTTCATTCAAAATTTTCTTGACGCTTTCAGTGACCTCTTCATCGGTCACCTGAATGTTGATGTGGTGTTGGGGGTCTTCTAATTCACCGGTGTACTCACACATTAAACCGGGGCGGCGGCTTAGTGGCAAGACGCCCCAAGATATCTAGCAACGCACAAAATCAACGCCTGTTAAACCGTTGGCCATAAAGGCCCGGAGCTTGGCGAGTTGAGGGGCATATTTGGCCCGTTCCACAGAACTTAAACGTTGCGGCATCGGATGAGTATTGGATAGCCGGTGATCATGGTAGCCTGGAAGAGGGTTCTCATCTTCAGGAGAGGTATCTATGCAGTAGAACAAAGTCTGGTTCCATTCCTTAGGGTGACTATGCAGTTTGGCATGAGGGAATTCAACTTCTTTCCGCTTTTGAACAGAGACACCACCAAGTTCAGTGTTGGGACCGTTTACAAATTATGTACGCCGGTTCAGATGAAAAAAGTCCAGGAACAGCTCAGCAGTTGGTTCTTCTTGTAAGTATACTTCACAGAAGACTTGGAAGTTGCATAGATTGGACACCGAATTGGGTCTGATATCTTGAGGATGGAGTTGGAAACTGGCAAGCACATCTCGGAAAAACTTCGACCCGGGCGGTTTGAAACCACGGCCTATGTGGTCGACAAAGACCACTACCTTACCCTGCCTCGGGGTAGGAGGATTTTCTGTTCCTGGAACTCGCCATCGAATTTCAGTTTTCTTAGGCAAGGTGCCGATATTGACCATTCCGTTCAACTGTTCCTCGGTGACCCGGGAAGGAGCCCAGTTGCAAGCGAAAAACTGTTTGGCCATTGTGGAATGAAAAGCTGAAAAAGAATGCCGGTTTACAAATCATTCATGGTGGTACGCAAGATGCAATGGATTAAAGATATACAGATATGTGAAATTGCGTAAACCGGAGACTGATACAATAATGAATGACAAGGTCATAGCAAGGGTATACGTGTGTTGTTAAACTAGACTGTTACAATGAATGTAAAGGGGGTTTGCCGGTTTACCAGGGGACTAATGGTATGAGATAGATTGTTTTTACAAGGGTAAACCGCCTACATGGTAAAGAGGATACAGATCTAAGGCGAAAAGGGCTAAGTAAGGTAAAACCGATTTCATAGTTTGGCATGGGAATTTCAGATCTGTCGTGCGTTGGATAAATCAAAATATATTATGTTCTAATCTCAAGTGCTCAAAAGGTTCAGTAAGTTCAGATGAGTTTGATAACAAGCAGATGCCTTTACAAGAAGAAGGGAGTTTAAGCTACAAAGGGCGCTGAAAACAATCAGATCTAACTGGCCATTGGTGTTACTAAAGGAGGAACAACTTCAGGTTATGAAGAACACCAAACCCTAATGGCGGATTTGGGGTGAGGAGAAGAGGAACTTACTGGTGCAAGAAGAAGCAGCGGAGGATCATCGCGTGTCTCTGGTAACGGTCAGGTTGATGCAGCGGCCTTCGTCGAAGCAGAGGTGAAGCTCGGTGGCGGCGGCGGCGCTCAGGGGCAGAGATGTCGCGAGGAGGAAGAAGAAGTGAAGGAGACAAAGGGGGAAAAGGAGAAGGACCTATGGTCCTATTTATAAGGCGAAGCGATAAAGCGACAAGTGCGGGAATCAAGGAGGTCAAAAATGGATAGTTAATAATGGTGTCGCCTCGATGATGGGATATGCATTAATGAAGGTAATCTTCAGCTTCAACGAATAGATGACGTCAGGGCGGTTTATCATGATCCTGGAGTAGGACATCACGGCGGTTTACAAGATCAAGGTGAAGATGCAAAGGAGGAGTTTTTCTAAGTGTTGAAGATTGACATGAACAAGTTCAAACCAATCTGGGGCCTAATGTTGGGGATATTACTACTGGGCGTAAACCAATCTGGGGCCTAATGCCCGGATTAACTTGATGAAGATTAGAAGCCCATGAAGACATAAGAATGATGGCGCTTTATGAAGGCCCAAGGCCCAAAGGCGAGTTAAGGCCTGTAGATGTAAACCGACCTTATTATTTAACTTGCATGGTAAGATAGGAAGTATAGAGACCGAACCGGACACGTTTATGATCCGGCTTCGGGACTCTGTAAACCGGCGAGCGTCAACCTATGTATATAAAGGGACAACCCGGCAGCGGTTTAGGGACGATACACAACAACTCGAGAGCCATTCAAAGCGGATTTGCTCCCTGGTCATCGAAACCCTAGCAATACCAATCACAACTAGACATAGGCTTTTACCTTCATCGAAGGGGCCAAACTAGTATAAACTCCCCGTGTCCCCTTGTCCGGTTTAACCCCTTTAAGCTAACCCATTGCGATGGCTCCATGACTAAGTCCTTTCACGAGGCCATCCGTCGTGACAAACCCACGACGGGAGTGGTGACCTGTGGTGGGGGAGTGACTGGTGTTTCTTCAACACGAGGTGATTCTTGAGGGTGACATGAGTCATCCTGAGCAATTGGCGTTAATGGACGACCAATGCTGATGAGTTTGCTATTGGAAATATGCCCTAGAGGCAATAATAAAATGGTTATTATTATATTTCCTTGTTCATGATAATTGTCTATTGTTCATGCTATAATTGTGTTATACGGAAATCGTAATACATGTGTGAATATATAGACCACAACATGTCCCTAGTAAGCCTCTAGTTGACTAGCTCATTGATCAATAGATGGTTATGGTTTCCTGACCATGGACATTGGATGTCATTGATAACGGGATCACATCATTAGGAGAATGATGTGATGGACAAGACCCAATCCTAAGCATAGCACAAGATCGTGTAGTTCGTTTGCTAGAGCTTTTCTAAGTGTCAAGTATCATTTCCTTAGACCATGAGATTGTGCAACTCCCGGATACCGTAGGAGTGCTTTGGGTGTACCAAACGTCACAACGTAACTGGGTGGCTATAAAGGTACACTACAGGTATCTCCGAAAGTGTCTGTTGGGTTGGCATGAATCGAGACTGGGATTTGTCGCTCCGTATGACGGAGAGGTATCTCTGGGCCCACTCGGTAATGCATCATCATAATGAGCTCAGTGTGACTAAGTAGTTGGTCACGGAATGATGTGTTACGGAACGAGTAAAGTGACTTGCCGGTAACGAGATTGAACAAGGTATTGGGATACCGACGATCGAATCTCGGGCAATTAACGTACCGATTGACAAAGGGAATTGAATATGGGATTGATTGAATCCTCGACATCGTGGTTCATCTGATGAGATCATCGTGGAATATGTGGGAGCCAACATGGGTATCCAGATCTCGCTGTTGGTTATTTGCCGGAGAGTTGTCTCGGTCATGTCTACATGGTTCCCGAACCCGTAGGGTCTACACACTTAAGGTTCGGTGACGCTAGGGTTGTAGAGATATTAGTATGAGGTAACCCGAAAGTTGTTCGGAGTCCCGGATGAGATCCCGGACGTCACGAGGAGTTTCGGAATGGTCCGGAGGTAAAGATTTATATATAGGAATACTAGTTTCGGCCATCGGGAAAGTTTCGGGGGTCACCGGTATTGTACCGGGACCACCGGAAGGGTCCCGGGGGTCCACCGGGTGGGGCCACCTATCCCGGAGGGCCCCATGGGCTGAAGTGGGAAGGGAACCAGCCCCTGGTGGGCTGGTGCGCCCCCCTTGGGCCTCCCCCTGCGCCTAGGGTTGGAAACCCTAGGGGTGGGGGCGCCTCCACTTGGCTTGGGGGCCAAGCCACCCCTTGGCTGCCGCCCCCCCATCTAGATGGGATCTAGAGGGGCCGGCGCCCCCTGGCCCCTATATATAGTGGAGGGGAGGGAGGGCAGCCGCACCCAAGTGCCTGGCGCCTCCCTCTCCCTCCGTGACACCTCTCCCTCTCATTGGTGCTTGGCGAAGCCCTACCGAGATCCCGCTGCTTCCACCACCACGCCGTCGTGCTGCTGGATCTCCATCAACCTCTCCTCTCCCCTTGCTGGATCAAGAAGGAGGAGACGTCTCTCCCAGCCGTACGTGTGTTGAACACGGAGGTGCCGTCCGTTCGGCGCTCGGTCATCGGTGATTTGGTTCACGACGAGTACGACTCCATCAACCCCGTTCTCTTGAATGCTTCCGCTCACGATCTACAAGGGTATGTAGATGCACTCCTCTTCCCCTCGTTGCTAGATGACTCCATAGATTATCTTGGTGATGCGTAGAAAATTTTTTAATTTCTGCTACGTTCCCCAATAGTGGCATCATGAGCTAGGTCTATGCGTAGTTTCTATGCACGAGTAGAACACAAGTTGTTGTGGGCGTTGATTTTGTCAATTTAATTGCCATTACTAGCTTATCTTGATTCGGCGGCATCGTGGGATGAAGCGGCCCGGACCGACCTTACACGTACGCTTACGTGAGACTGGTTCCACCGACTGACATGCATTAGTTGCATAAGGTGGCTAGCGGGTGTCTGTCTCTCCCACTTTAGTAGGATCGGATTCAATGCAAAGGGTCCTTATGAAGGGTAAATAGAAATTGGCATATCACATTGGGGTTTTGGCATAGGTAAGAAACGTTCTTGCTAGAAACCTATAGCAGCCACGTAAAAACTTGCAACAACAATTAGAGGGCGTCTAACTTGTTTTTGCAGCATGTGCCATGTGATGTGATATGGCCAAAAGGATGTGATGAATGATATATGTGATGTATGAGATTGATCATGTTCTTGTAATAGGAATCACGACTTGCATGTCGATGAGTATGACAACCGACAGGAGCCATAGGAGTTGTCTTAATTTATTTATGACCTATGTGCCAACATAAACGTCATGTAATTACTTTACTTTATCGCTAACCGTTAGCCATAGTAGTAGAAGTAATAGTTGACGAGACAACTTCATGAAGACACAATGATGGAGATCATGATGATGGAGATCATGGTGTCATGCCAGTGACGACGATGATCATGGCGCCCCGATGATGGAGATCAAAAGGAGCAAAATGATATTGGCCATATCATGTCACTATTTGATTGCATGTGATGTTTATCATGTTTTACATCTTATTTGCTTAGAACGACGGTAGCATAAATAAGATGATCCCTCGCAATAATTTCAAGAAAGTGTTCCCCCTAACTGTGCACCGTTGCTAAGGTCCGTTGTTCCGAAGCACCACGTGATGATCGGGTGTGATAGGTTCTAACGTTCGCATACAACGGGTGTAAGCCAGATTTACACAGGCAATACACTTAGGTTGACTTGACGAGCCTAGCATGTACAGACATGGCCTCGGAACATGGAAGACCGAAAGGTCGAACATGAGCCGTATAGAAGATACGATCAACATGAAAATGTTCACCGATGATGACTAGTCCGTCTCACGTGATGATCGGACACGACCTAGTTGACTCGGATCATGTATCACTTAGATGACTAGAGGGATGTCTATCTGAGTGGGAGTTCATTAATAATTAGATTAGATGAACTTAATTATCATGAACATAGTCTAAAATCTTTGCAATATGTCTTGTAGATCAAATGGCCCACGCTAATGTTGTCCTCAACTTCAACGCGTTCCTAGAGAAAACCAAGCTGAAAGACGATGGTAGTAACTATACGGACTGGGTCCGGAACTTGAGGATCATCCTCATAGCTGCCAAGAAAGCATATGTCCTTGAAGCACCGCTAGGTGAAGCACCACCCCCAGCAAACCCAGACGTTATGAACGCTTGGCAGTCCCGTGTTGATGATTACTCCCTGGTTCAGTGCGGCATGCTTTACAGCTTAGAACCGGGGCTCCAGAAGCGTTTTGAGAAACACGGAGCATATGAGATGTTCCAAGAGCTGAAAATGGTTTTCCAAGATCATGCCCGGGTCGAGAGATATGAAGTCTCCGACAAGTTCTACAGTTGTAAGATGGAGGAGAATAGTTCCGTCAGCGAGCACATACTCAAAATGTCTGGGTTGCACAACCGCTTGTCTCAGCTGGGAGTTAATCTCCCGGATGATGCGGTCGTTGACAGAATCCTTCAGTCGCTCCCACCTAGCTACAAGAGCTTTGTGATGAACTTTAATATGCAAGGGATGGAAAAGACCATTCCTGAGGTATATTCGATGCTGAAATCAGCGGAGGTGGAAATCAAAAAGGAACATCAAGTGTTGATGGTGAATAAAACCACTAAGTTCAAGAAAGGCAAGGGTAAAAAGAACTTCAAGAAGGACGGCAAAGGGGTTGCTGCGCCCGGTAAGCAAGCTGCCGGGAAGAAGCCAAAGAATGGACCCAAGCCCGAGACTGAGTGTCTTTATTGCAAGGGAAGTGGTCACTGGAAGCGGAACTGCCCCAAGTACTTAGCGGACAAGAAGGCCGGAAACACCAAAGGTATATGTGATATACATGTTATTGATGTTTACCTTACCAGTACTCATAGTAGCTCCTGAGTATTTCATACCGGTGCGGTTGCTCATATTTGTAACTCAAAACAGGAGCTGCAGAATAAGCGGAGACTGGCGAAGGACGAGGTGACGATGCGTGTTGGGAATGGTTCCAAGGTCGATGTGATCGTCGTCGGCACGCTACCTCTACATTTACCTACGGGATTAGTTTTAAACCACAATAATTGTTATTTAGTGCTAGCTTTGAGCATGAACATTTTATCAGGATCTCGTTTAATACGGGATGGCTACTCATTTAAATTCGAGAATAATGGTTGTTCTATTTATATGAGAGATATGTTTTATGGTTGTCGGTGTCAAAACCGGCGGATCTCGGGTAGGGGGTCCCGAACTGTGCGTCTAGGCCGGATGGTAACAGGAGGCAATGGACACGAAGTTTTACCCAGGTTCGGGCCCTCTCGATGGAGGTAAAACCCTACGTCCTGCTTGATTAATATTGATGATATGGGTAGTACAAGAGTAGATCTACCACGAGATCGGAGAGGCTAAACCCTAGAAGCTAGCCTATGGTATGATTGTTGTTGTGTATGTCGTCCTACGGACTAAAACCCTCCGGTTTATATAGACACCGGAGAGGGTTAGGGTTACACAAAGTCGGTTACAATGGTAGGAGATCTGCATATCTGTATCGCCAAGCTTGCCTTCCACGCCGAGGAAAGTCCCTTTCGGACACGAGACGAAGTCTTCAATCTTGTATCTTCATAGTCCAGGAGTCCGGCTGAAGGTATAGTCCGGCCATCCGGACACCCCCTAATCCAGGACTCCCTCAGTAGCCCCTGAACCAGGCTTCAATGACGACGAGTCCGGCGCGCAGATTGTCTTCAGCATTGCAAGGCGGGTTCCTCCTCCAAGTACTTCATAGAAGATACTGAACACAAAGATAGTGTCCGGCTCTGCAAAATAAGTTTCCACATATTTCCATAGAGAGAATAATATTTACACAAATCTAATCTGCTGACGTATTCCGTAGTGTGACACACCACGGCCAAGCCTTTATCCAAGTCGTTTCATTATCCCACCTCAGCGCGTCATGCGAGGCGGTTTCCTTGGCATGTCTTGCTAAAGCAGAGATCGTGTCCCCTTATTCTGGGATTCTTATCAATACGGGCGTGGGTAACCCAACCGCGCCATTGATTACGGTGCTTGGAGATAAGCGATTTTTACCAGGCTGGTGGGGACACGTAGTCGCATCCACCCATATAAGGGGATAGGGATCCACCTTTTCACCTACGCCTTCTTCCTCCCTTGCTTATCCATTCTCGCGCACTCGAGCTCCAGCGCCCAAGTCCGCACTCCCCACCTCAACCTTCTCCAGCCATGTCCGGAGCGGGAGGCAAGTGGATGGTCTCCTCCGTCATGGAGGGACACATCAAAAAACTGAGGAAGGCCGGATACTTGTCTAACGACATTGCATACCGGCTTCCCGAAAAGGGGCAGCTCATCCCCACCCCTAGGCCCCATGAGAGGGTGGTGTTCCTCCCCCATTTCCTCCGCGGACTGGGCTTCCCTCTTCACCCATTTGTCCCGGGGCTCATGTTCTACTATGGCCTGGATTTCCACGACCTGGCCCCGAACTTTGTCCTCAACATCTCGGCATTTATCGTCGTGTGCGAGGCTTTCCTCCGCATCCGCCCCCATTTTGGCCTATGGCTCAAGACTTTCAACGTCAAGCCGAAGGTGGTGCGCGGCAACCAGGCGGAGTGTGGAGGCGCCATGGTGGGCAAGATGGCCAACGTCCTATGGCTCGAGGGCTCCTTTGTGGAGACTCTGAAGGGGTGGCAATCGGGGTGGTTTTACATCACCGAGCCGCGCGACCCCGAATGGGTCACAGCCCCGTGTTTCGATCCGGATCCCCTACGCGGCTCACCTCCTGGAAGGAGACGGGCCTGTCGTGGGGTAAAAAAGGAGAGCTGACCGGACTCCAAACATGCATCCAAACCCTGGTGGACAAGAAGCTCAAACTTGTCAACGTTGTCCAGGTTATGCTCATCCGCCTGATCCTCCCGTGTCAACAACGGGCTTTCAACCTGTAGGAGTTCGACCCGGCGCGACACCAAACTCTGAGCAGGCTCTTCGACACGACGTACGAAGATGCCTGGAAGGTGCTTTTCAAGGGCGCCAAGGCCTCCGCATCCGCTACCGGGGATCGCGGATTCAGTACGCAGCGTCACGCTCATGCGGTAAGCTATTTTTTCCTTTTACAGGGTATCGATTTTTCATAGTTTGACTCCATGCGGGATCTAAGCTCCCTTACCTTTGACAGGATTGGTAGGTGACGTCCGGACAGATCAACTGTGCAGCTCCTTTGCCTGAAGGCCGAGCGGACGCTCGCTTGGCGAAGCTGCTGGTTCCGGCACCCTACGTGGTGCCGAAGAAGAAGGCCGCGAAAAAGGCCACGGGGACTCGAAAGAGTGCCCGGTGATACGTCTCCAACGTATCTATAATTTTTGATTGCTCCATGCTACTTTATCTACTGTTTTGGACTATATTAGGCTTTATTTTCCACTTTTATATTATTTTTGGGACTAACCTATTAACCGGAGGCCCAGCCCAGAATTGCTGTTTTTTGCCTATTTCAGTATTTCGAGGAAACAGAATATTAAACGGAGTCCAAACGGAATGAAACCTTCGGGAACGTGATCTTCTCACCGAACGTGATCCAGGAGACTTGGACCCTACTCCAAGAAGTTTCCGGGGAGGTCACGAGGGTGGAGGGCGCCCCCCTGGGCGCGCCCCCCTGCCTCGTGGGGCCCCCGTAGCTCCACCGACGTACTCCTTTCACCCATATATACCGTCGTACCCTAAAACTTCTAGAACAGGAGATTAGATCGGGAGTTCCACCGCCGCAAGCCTCCGGAACCACCAAAAACCAATCGTGACCCCTTTCCGGTACCCTGCCGGAGGGGGGATCCATCACCGGTGGCCATCTTCATCATCCCGGCGCTCTCCATGACGAGGAGGGAGTAGTTTTCCCTTGGGGCTGAGGGTATGTACCAGTAGCTATGTGTTTTATCTCTCTCTCTCTTGTGTTCTCTCTCGTGTTCCTCTATGGCACGATCTTGATGTATCCCGAGGTTTGCTATTGTAGTTGGATCTTATGATGTTTCTCCCCCTCTACTCCTTTGTGATGAATTGAGTTTCCCCTTTTGAAGTTATCTTATCGGATTGAGTCTTTATGAGAACACTTGATGTATGTCTTGGTGATCAACTTGCGGGTTTCGTGACATTGGGAACCTATGCATAGGGGTTGGCACACGTTCTTGATTCTCCGGTAGAAAATTTGGGGCACTCTTTGAAGTACTTTTATGTTGGTTGGATAATTCTGAGATTGTGTGATGCATATCGTATAATCATGCCCACGGATACTTGAGGTGACAATAGAGTATCTAGGTGACATTAGGGGTTTGGTTGATTTGTATCTTAAGGTGTTATTCTAGTAAAAACTCCAGGGTTGTTTGTGACACTTATAGGAATAACCCAACGGATTGATTTGAAAGAATAACTTTGAGGTGCTTTCGTGCTCTACCATAATCTCTACGTTTGTTCTCCGCTATTAGTGGCTTTGGAGTGACTCTTTGTTGCATGTTGAGGGCTTGTCATATGTTCTATTTATGTTAGTATTGTTGAGGGAAATTACACTAGCGAAAGTATGAACCCTAGGCCTTGTTTACCATCATTGCAATACCGTTTACGCTTACTTTTATCACTTGCTACCTTGCTGTTTTTATTATTTCAGATTACAAAAACCCATATCTACCATCCATATTGCACTTGTATCACCATCTCTTCACCGAACTGGTGCACCTATACAATTTACCGTTGTATTGGGTGTGTTGGGGACACAAGAGACTTTTTGTTATTTGGTTGCAGGGTTGTTTGAGAGAGACCATATTCCTCCTACGCCTCTCACGGATTGATAAACCTTAGGTCATCCACTTGAGGGAAATTTGCTACTGTCCTACAAACCTGTGCACTTGCAGGCCCAACAACGTCTACAAGAAGAAGGTTGTGTAGTAGACATCAAGCTCTTTTCTGGCGCCGTTGCCGGGGAGGCTAGGTAAGTGAAGGTATATCTTTAGATCTTGCAATCGAATCTTTTTGTTTCTTGTTTTAGCACTAGTCTAGTTTATAAAAGAAAACTACCAAAAAATGGAATTGAGTTTGTCTCATACGCTTCACCTTTTTAATATCTTTTGTGAGTATGATGGAAAGGAAAATTGTGCCAAAGTGCTAGAAGAAGAAATCTATAAATTGTTTGGCACTAAATCTTTGAATGATGAGCATGATTGCAATGTTGTTAGTATGAATTCCTTGAATATCCATGATGCTAATGATATGCAAAGCCACAAGCTTGGGGAAGCTATGTTTGAGGAAGATGATATATTTTGTCCCCCAAGCTTTGATGAGCAAATTTACTTGATGAAAGAATGCGTCCTATCTATGATGATTATTGTGATGACACGTATGCTATAAATAATAATTATAACCATGAAACTTGTCATCTTGATCTTAATTTTCAATCACATGATAGCTATTTTGTTGAGTTTGCTCCCACTATTATTCATGAGAAGAATTTTGCTTATGTCGAGAGTAGTAAATTTTCTATGCTTGTAGATCATGAAAAGAATGCTTTAGGTGCTGGTTATATTGTTGAATTCATTCATGATGCTACTGAAAATTATTATGAGGGAGGAATATATGCTTGTAGGAATTGCAATAATATCAAGTTTCCTCTCTATGTGCTTAAATTTTTGAAGCTATGCTTGTGTTACCCTCCTATGCTAGTTGATTATTGTTCCCACAAGTTGTTTGCTCACAAAATCCCTATGCACAGGAAGTAGGTTAGACTTAAATGTGCTAGTCATATTCTTCATGATGCTCTCTTTATGTTTCAATACTTATCTTTTATGTGAGCATCATTGAAATCATCATGCCTAGCTAGGGGCGTTAAACGATAGCGCTTGTTGGGAGGCAACCCAATTTTATTTTTGTTACTTGCTTTTTGTTCCTGTTTAGTAATAAATAATTCATATAGCCTTTGTTTAGATGTGGTTTTATGCTTTTAATTAGTGTTTGTGCCAAGTAGAACCTTTGGGAAGATTTGGGGAAAGTCTTGTTGATCATGCTGTCAAAAACAGAAACTTTAGCGCTCATGAGAATTGCTGCCATTTTTATTTGGAGAGTGCTATTTAGTTAATTATTTTTTTAGATGATTAATAGATAAATTACTCAGGTCTAGCAATTTATTTGATAATTTTATGAGTTCCAGAAGTATACGTTTGATCCAGATTACTACAGACTGTTCTGTTTTTGACAGATTCTGTTTTTCATGTGTTGTTTGCTTATTTTGATGAATCTATGGCTAGTAAAATAGTTTATAAACCATAGAGAAGTTGTAATACAGTAGGTTTAACACCAATATAAATAAATAATGAGTTCATTACAGTACCTTGAAGTGGTGATTTATTTTCTTATACTAACGGAGCTTACGAGTTTTCTGTTAAGTTTTGTGTTGTGAAGTTTTCAAGTTTGGGGTAAGGATTCGATGGACTATGGAATAAGGAGTGGCAAGAGCCTAAGAATGGGGATGCCCAAGGCACCCCAAGGTAATATTCAAGGACAACCAAGAGCCTAAGCTTGGGGATGCCCCGGAAGGCATCCCCTCCTTCGTCTTCGTTCATCGGTAACTTTACTTGGAGCTATATTTTTATTCAACACATGATATGTGTTTTGCTTGGAGCGTCTTGTATTATTTGTGTATTTGCTTGTTAGTCTACCACAATCATCCTTGCTGTACACACCTTTTGAGAGAGCCATGTATGAATTGAAATTTGTTAGAATACTCTATGTGCTTCACTTATATCTTTTGAGCTTGATAGTTTACTCTATGTGCTTCACTTATATCTTTTTGAGCATGATAATTTTTTGCTCTAGTGCTTCACTTAATCTTTTAGAGCACGATGGTGGTTTGTTTTAAAGAAACTTGATCTCTTATGCTTCACTTAGATTATTTTGAGAGTCGTTAATAGCATGGTAATTTGCTTAATGTTAATATACTTGGTATTCAAGATATGTGAAACTTTCTTTTTAGTGGGTTGAATACTAAGATAAGTTTGATGCTTGATAATTGTTTTGAGATATGGAGGTGATAATGTCACAGTCGTGCTAGTTGAGTAGTTGTGAATTTGATAAATACTTGTGTTGAAGTTAGCAAGTCCCGTAGCATGCACGTATGGCTAAAGTTGTGTAACAAATTTGAAGCATGAAGTGTACCTGGCTTGTGCATCCTTATGAGTGGCGGTTGGGGACGAGCGATGGTCTTTTCCTACCAGTCTATCCCCCTAGGAGCATGCGCGTAGTACTTTATTTTTTATGGCTTCTAAATTTTTGCAATAAGTATATGAGTTCTTTTGACTAATGTTGAGTCCATGGATTATATGCACTTTTACCTTTCCGCCATTTGCTAGCCTCTTCGGTACTGTGCATTGCCCTTTCTCACATTGAGAGTTGGTGCAAACTTCGCTGGTGCATCCAAACCCCGTGATATGATACGCTCTTTCACACATAAACCTCCCTATATCTTCCTCAAAACAGCCACCATACCTACCTATCATGGCATTTCCATAGCCATTCCGAGATATATTGCCATGCAACTTCCATCATCATCATCATCATGACATGCTTTACTTTTGTCATATTGCCATTGCATGATCTTGTAGTTGACATCGTATTTGTGGCAAAGCCACCATGCATTATTTTTCATACATGTCACTCTTGATTCATTGCACCATCCCGGTACACCGCCGGAGGCATTCATATAGAGTCATATCTTGTTCTAGTATCGAGTTGTAATCATTATGTTGTAATCAATAGAAGTGTGATGATCATCATTATTAGAGCATTGCCCAATCAAAAAAAAGAGAGAAAGGCCAAAAAGAAAAAAAGAAAGGCCCAAAAAAAAGAAGGAGAAAATAAAAAGGGCAATGCTACTATCTCTTTTTCCACACTTGTGCTTCAAAGTAGCACCTTGTTCTTCATGTAGTGAGTCTCATATATTGTGCTTCAAAGTAGCACCATGATTTTCATATAGTGAGTCTCATAAGTTGTCTTGTTCATACTAGTGGGAATTTTTCATTATAGAACTTGGCTTGTATATTCCAACGATGGGCTTCCTCAAAATGCCCTAGGTCCTCATGAGCAAGCAAGTTGGATGCACACCCACTAGTTTTCTTTTGTTGAGCATTCTTAGCTCTAGTGCATCCGTTGCATGGCAATCCCTACTCCTTGCATTAACATCAATTGATGGGCATCTCCATAGCTCATTGATTAGCCTCGTTGATGTGAGACTTTCTCCTTTTTTGTCTTCTCCACACAATCCCCATCATCATATTCTATACCACCCATAGTGCTATGTCCATGGCTCGCGCTCATGTATTGCGTGAAGGTTGAAACAGTTTGAGATTATTTGAGTATGAAACAATTGCTTGGCTTGTCATCGGGGGTATAGAAGTTGGGAACATCTTTGTGTGACGAAAATGAAGCATAGCCTAACTATATGATTTTGTAGGGATGAACTTCCTTTGGCCATGTTATTTTGAGATGACATAATTGTTTAATTAGTATGCTTGAAGTATTATCATTTTTATGTCAATATGAACTTCTGTCTTGAACCTTTCGGATCTGAATATTCATACCATGATTAAGAAGATTTACATTGAAATTATGCCAAAGTATCACTCCGCATCAAAAATTCTCTTTTTATCATTTACCTACTCGAGGACGAGCAGGAATTGAGCTTGGGGATGCCTGATACGTCTCCAACGTATCTATAATTTTTGATTGCTCCATGCTACTTTATCTACTGTTTTAGACTATATTGGGCTTTATTTTACACTTTTATATTATTTTTGGGACTAACCTATTAACCGGAGGCCCAGCCCAGAATTGTTGTTTTTTTTGCCTATTTCAGTATTTCCAGGAAACAGAATATCAAACGGAGTCCAAACGGAATGAAACCTTCAGGAACGTGATCTTCTCACCGAACGTGATCCGTGAGACTTGGACCCTACTCCAAGAAGTTTCCGGGGAGGTCACGAGGGTGGAGGGCGCCCCCCTGGGCGCGCCTCCTGCCTCGTGGGGCCCCCGTAGCTCCACCGACGTACTCCTTTCACCCATATATACCGTCGTATCCTAAACTTCCAGAACAGGAGATTAGATCGGGAGTTCCGCCGCCGCAAGCCTCCAGAACCACCAAAAACCAATCGGGACCCCTTTCCGGTACCCTGCCGGAGGGGGGATCCATCACCGGTGGCCATCTTCATCATCCCGGTGCTCTCCATGACAAGGAGGGAGTAGTTTTCCCTCGGGGCTGAGGGTATGTACCAGTAGCTATGTGTTTGATCTCTCTCTCTCGTGTTCTCTCTCGTGTTCCTCTATGGCACGATCTTGATGTATCCCGAGGTTTGCTATTGTAGTTGGATCTTATGATGTTTCTCCCCCTCTACTCCTTTGTGATGAATTGAGTTTCCCCTTTTGAAGTTATCTTCTCGGATTGAGTCTTTATGAGAACACTTGATGTATGTCTTGGTGATCAACTTGCGGGTTTCGTGACATTGGGAACCTATGCATAGGGGTTGGCACACGTTCTTGATTCTCCGGTAGAAACTTTGGGGCACTCTTTGAAGTACTTTTATGTTGGTTGGATAAATCTGAGATTGTGTGATGCATATCGTATAATCATGCCCACGGATACTTGAGGTGACAATGGAGTATCTAGGTGACATTAGGGTTTTGGTTGATTTGTATCTTAAGGTGTTATTCTAGTAAAAAATCCAGGGTTGTTTGTGACACTTATAGGAATAGCCCAACAGATTGATTTGAAAGAATAACTTTGAGGTGGTTTCGTACCCTACCATAATCTCTATGTTTGTTCTCCGCTATTAGTGGCTTTGGAGTGACTCTTTGTTGCATGTTGAGGGCTTGTCATATGTTCTATTTATGTTAGTATTGTTGAGGGAACTTACACTAGCGAAAGTATGAACCCCAGGCCTTGTTTACCATCATTGCAATACCGTTTACGCTTACTTTTATCACTTGCTACCTTGCTGTTTTTATTATTTCAGATTACAAAAACCCATATCTACCATCCATATTGCACTTGTATCACCATCTCTTCGCCGAACTAGTGCACCAATACAATTTATCGTTGTATTGGGTGTGTTGGGGACACAAGAGACTTTTTGTTATTTGGTTGCAGGGTTGTTTGAGAGAGACCATCTTCCTCCTATGCCTCTCGCGGATTGATAAACCTTAGGTCATCCACTTGAGGGAAATTTGCTACTGTCCTACAAACCTGTGCACTTGCAGGCCCAACAACGTCTACAAGAAGAAGGTTGTGTAGTAGACATCACCCGGCGCCAGGAGGTGTCGGATCCATCATCCTACGGTTCCGAGGTGCATTCCTCCCGTGAAGACGAGGAGGAAGAAGAAGAGACCTCTCCCCCTCCAGCGAGAGGAGAGAAGAAAAGGAAGGCCGCCCTCTCTGGGGAGGCCGGAGGGTCCAAGAAGGGGAAAACCCTTCCTCCGGACTACTCCAGCGACGTCGACGACGGCGGAGAGGAGTGGCCGCCCAGGGCCAAGCCCCTGGAAAAATCATAAGTATCCAGATACCAGAGTAATTCATAGTATTCGTTTATTGCACAGCTTTCCCTTATGTCGAATATGTTTATGCAGCCCACCCAAAGACCGACTGGACGCGTCGTCGAGCAGCTCACTGGACTCGTCGGATGTGAACTCGCTTCCAACGGCTTCCTCCCCCCGCCCTACGGATGACACCGAAGTGTTGTCCCAACAGGTTCCAAGCCGGGAGGAGGTGGTCCTGGAGGCGCCGCAAGGTGACCTCCCGGACTCCAGGAGTAAAGGGGATGAGACTCCCCAGGGCTCCAAGTCCGGCTCTAGGCCGGACACCGCTCCGGAACCTTCAAAGGTTCCAGAGTCCGGTGGGGGACCTCCTTCCAAGAGGAGCAAGCCCACCGTGCCGGTGACCCCCGTCCAACCGGAGGCGCCGGACAATCTGTTGGAGGCGCTCCAAGGCGCCTCCATCGACGAGGAGCACCGCACCATTATGAGTGCGGTGGTCCAGAGGGTTCAATCCGCCAAGAGTGGACTGACTGAAGCTTGTACTAGCCTTTTAACAGGCTTTGAGGTAAGTAAACAATGTGTAAATAATATTACCGCATAGACAGTAGCCCCTGATGCTCTGTTTGGCATTCGGGAAGAAAAGCCGAATAGAGGATCAAATAAAATTCACAGGAGTATAACAAAAATGAGTCAATATGCGTATGCAGGCTTCTCTGCTTGCGTCTGCCGCACTGACTACGGAAGTGGACATGCTAAAGAAGAACCTCGAGCGGTCCGAGAAAGAGCTCGGGCGTGCCAAGAAGCAGCTCGAGGACAATGAAGGTAAGAAATACCTTGTTTTTAAATATATATAAAAAGGTGCAATTGCAAAAAATACCAGGATTATCGTGGCTATTGTAGGGGCCACGTCTGAGGTGGCGACCCTTAAGCAAGCGCTGGTCGAGGCCGAGAAGAGGGCGGCCACGGAGCGCACCGAGCAGGAGAAGTATGAGGCCGAGGTTGGCAAGGTACGGCAAGAGCTCCAGGCTCTCATGGAAAAACATGAGAGTTTGGAGCTTGACTCAAAGACGCGAGCGTCTGAGCTCGCGGTGGCTATTGAAAATGCCAAGTCTGCCAAGGCCGAATCCCAGAAGACCCTCCAGGAGTTGGATGAGGTGAAGAAGATAGCAGCGGGTAAGGCATTCTTTATGCAAAGCAAACACATAAACGTGAGTTACTTGTTACTTACCCGAATCCAGAGCTCTCCAGGAGCGTTCGCAGATCTTCCCTGGAGTGTGTCTGATGCCGCCGCATTCTACCGAGCCGAGGAGGGCAGCTCGACAGAGAAGGTGTTCTGGTCTCAGTATGCTGAGGCCGGACACCCCGTGCCCCTGAGTGACCAGCTGAAGCAACTGGTCGAGCTCCACAAGGCGGCCGAACAGGCCATGAAGGGCCTCATAGTTCGGCTGTGGCCTGGAGGGGCTCTGTCTGGGAGCTATTTCGGGCTGGTGCGGCGGCTGGTGGAGGCCTGTCCAAGGCTCGAAGTCATCAAGCGCTCCGTCTGCATTGAAGGTGCCCGTAGGGCCCTTGCCCGTGCTAAGGTGCACTGGGGCAAGCTAGATGCTGAGAAGCTTGTGAAGGACGGGCCACCGCCGAGGAAAGAGCATCGCAAGCACGAGAATTATTATAAGGATGTTCTGAAGGGTGCCTGCCTTGTGGCAGATGAATGTTCTAGGGATGTAATTTTTGAGTGAAACTTGCTCCTTTTGTCCTGTGCGCTGAAAACTTGTTCATATGCGCTAAGCAATGCTGTTTGGAATTTAAAATATTACCTTCTGTGCGGCTGTTTATCAATTCTGAGAGATGGCAAGTCGTCGGCTTCTACCCCCGTGCCGCTAGTGTTGGGGTGTTCAGGGATAAACCTGAGCGTTCTTTTTCCCATGTTTGGGTCCTTCGAGGGAGGCGCTCAGCCCAACGAACGAGGCAATCGGACTATAATGCGTGAACACTCTCACTTAGCCATAGAATTCTATAATTTTAAATTTGGGCGAAGCCCCTGGTATTCGGAAGATCGAGTTCGGGGCGCTATCCACGCCTTGGCCGGGCAGAGCCGGCTCCTCGCTCTAAGCGGCATAAGTCGTTAGGGACTCGAAAAACCTCTCGAACAGCGACCAGCTCTCGCTTCATCATGACAGTCAGTTTAGCTTTCTCCACTGAGGTGCTCGACCCAGATCAACTGGGGCACAATCGCAGTGGTTCTCCTAGTGCTACCTTAGCCGATATAGCGGAACGTAAGGCACCAAAACATAGGAGCCGGGCAAACCCATTTATTGACCCAAGACATGATTCGGAGCCGATGCATATAATGCTATAAGTTCGGGGTGCCGCACTTGTTAAAGTGTTCGGACTTCTCACACCATATTGAGGGGTACTAAAGCCCCTGGCGTCTTTAGGCTGTACCAAAGTGTACGGGTGCAATATGTCATTAAGGAACATATATAAATAAAAAAAGAGTAATGCGAAAATAGACAAAAGCTATGCACTGTTTATTAAAGAGGGCTGCATCAAAGCAGAACGATACAAATAATGCGATAAGCAAAAGGTTGGACTATGTAACATGTCCGTTCCAGGGGCAAGCTGCGGAATAGTATGTGAAACAGGTATACTGCTCGTGATAGAGACCACCTGGGAGTTCCGTAATGCGGTGTGGCTTGTCTGCTTCCCTGGTTCTTGCATCGTGTGTGCGGCAATTAAACTGCCGAACAGGCCTTCCGAAGAGTGGAGTCCTGAAAGTAAGAGAAAATTAAAAAATCGGCAGCCCCTGGTGCGGTTTAAGCCATGTTTCGGGCATGCCATGATGGTGCCCCTCCCCCTGTACCCATGGTATTTCTAGAGCGAAGTTATGTACGCGAAGTACTGGTGTCGCATTTTTGCGAGGGCTGGGGTTGGGGCCGCATTGCTACGCCTGCTCGGATCGTGCCAGGCGGTCTTGTTGTAGGTTACTCCGGGCGCGCTTGACGGTGTCCGGTCGTTTAATGGTCGGACTAGAGAACTGCCTGGAGAGGCTGCTTTGTACTTCCGCTGCAAGGGCCGCCATGTGCTCCTCCGTTCAGAGGGAGCGTTCGGTGTTTCCATTGACCGTAATTACTCCTCGAGGGCCTGGCATCTTGAGCTTAAGGTATGCGTAGTGCGGTACTGCATTGAACTTGGCGAATGCGGTTCGCCCGAGCAGTGTGTGATAGCCACTGCGGAATGGGACTATGTCGAAGATTAACTCCTCGCTTAGGAAATTATCCGGAGATTCGAAGACCACTTCAAGTGTGACTGAGCCTGTACAGTTGGCCTCTACACCTGGTATTACGCCTTTAAAGGTCGTTTTGGTGGGCTGAATCCACGAGGGATCTATGCCCATTTTCCGCATTGTATCCTGGTAAAGCAGGTTCAGGCTGCTGTCGCCGTCCATAAGGACTCTAGTGAGATGAAATCCGTCAATAATTGGGTCTAGGACCAATGCGGCGAATCCGCCATGACGGATGCTAGTGGGATGGTCCCTTCAATCAAAGGTGATCGGGCAGGAGAACCATGGGTTGAACTTTGGGGCGACTGGTTCTACCGCGTATATGTTCCTTAACGCGCGCTTCCGCTCCCTTTTGGGGACGTGGGTTGCGTATATCATGTTCACCGTCTGCACTTGTGGGGGAAAACCCTTCTGTCCACTGTTGTTCGGCGGCCGGGGCTCCTCGTCGTCATCGCTATGCAGCCCCTTGTCTTCATTTTCGGCGTTTAACTTGCCTGCCTGCTTGAACACCCAACAATCCCTATTGGTGTGATTGGCCGGCTTTTCGGGGATGCCATGTATCTGGCACAAGCGGTCGAGTATTCGGTCCAAACTGGACGGGCCCCTAGTATTCCTTTTGAATGCCTTTTTCCGCCGACCGGATTTAGAGCCTCTGAATCCGGCATTAACTGCCGTATCCTCAGCATTGTCGCCGTTAATGCGGCGCTTCTGCTTGTTGCGACGCGACCTGCCACTACTGTCCCTGGTATCCGAATTACCAGGGTTCTTGGTCAGATTGTTGCTACGAGCAAGCCAACTGTCTTCTCCCACGCAAAAGCGGGTCATGAGTGTCGTGAGTGCTGCCATAGACTTCGGCTTTTCCTGTCCAAGGTGTCGGGCAAGCCACTTGTCACGTATATTGTGCTTGATGGCTGCTAGGGCCTCAGCGTCCGGACAGTCGACTATTTGATTTTTCTTTGTTAGGAACCGTGTCCAGAATTGCCTGGCCGATTCCTCTGGCTGCCGAATTACATGACTTAGGTCATCGGTGTCTGGGGGTCGCACATAAGTGCCCTGGAAATTTTCGAGGAATGCGGCTTCCAGGTCCTCCCAACAACTAATTGATCCTGTTGGCAAGCTGTTAAGCCAATGCCGAGCTGGTCCTTTAAGCTTGAGTGGGAGGTATTTGATGGCGTGGAAATCATCGCCACGGGCCATGTGGATATGAAGGAGATAATCCTCGATCCATACCGCAGGATCTGTTGTGCCATCATATGATTCGATATTTACGGGTTTGAAACCCTTGGGGATTTGATGATCCATTATTTCGTCTGTGAAGCATAGTGGGTGTGCGGCGCCTCCGTACTGGGCTATATCACGACGTAGCTCCAATGAGCTTTGTCTACTGTGTTCGGCCCTACCGAATTTCTGGCCGGCGTGATGGTTACCGTCTCGAGCCGTGGGGCGCCCACGCGATCCGTAGATCGATCTTGTTTGCCTTGCTTTGTCCTCCAACATATCTCGTAAGTCCGGCGTGTATTCCCATGCCTTGGTACGGGGTGCGGCTTGAGTGGAGGGCCGAGAGGCCTCTCTATCGCAGCCACGAGGTGGCCGGTCGGCCACATCAAGTGCTTCCTCCTCTAATCGGGGTTGCAACCTGCGCTTTGGGTAGCTCTTGGAGGGGCGTTTGAGTTTATGCTCTTCGGCCGCGAGGACTTCAGTCCATCTGTCGACTAGCAAATCTTGATCAGCTCTGAGCTATTGCTGTTTTTTCTTGAGGCATCTTGCCGTGGCCATAAGCCTGCGTTCAAAACGCTCTTGCTCGACGGGATCCTCTGGCACGACGAATTCGTCGTCGTCGAGGCTTGCCTCGTCTTCGGAGGGAGGCATATAATTATCATCGTCGACCTCTCTGTCTGCCGCTCTCTCATGAGGGATGGTTTCTCCATGCTCTTGTGCTAAATCTTGCTGGAGGGGATTTTCTTCGGCACTTTCCGGAGTATTATTATCTCCCGTGCTGGAATCTCCATATTTGTTTTGGCGGGATTTTGAGCGGCGCCGCTGACGCCGGCGCTTAGGCTGTTTCTTGGAGGGGTCATCCTCCGCTGTTCCATCACCATCTCCTTCTTTCGGGGTGTCCACCATGTATATGTCATATGATGAGGTGGCTTTCCAGGGCTTGATAGGCGCTGGTTCTTCATCGTCTCCTTCATCAGTGTCCATACCGTCGATGTCTTCAGAGTCGAAGTCGAGCATGTCGGTTAAGTCATCGACAGTGGCTACAAAGTGGGTGGTGGGTGGGCTTTGAATTTCTTCATCGTCCGAATCCCAACCTTGCTGACCGTAGTCCGACCAGGGCTCTCCTGATAAAGAGAGAGACTTCAGTGTCTTCAGAATATTGCCGAAAGGGGAGTGCTGAAAGATGTCCGTGGCAGTAAACTCCATAATCGGCGCCCAATCGGATTCGATCGGCAGGGGCGCGGAGGGTTCGGAGTCCGGAGAGGAGTCCGGCTCCTTGGAGTCACGAGTCTCGCAGAGTGCGGGGCTGGTGTTCGGCTCGATCGTCGTTGGGATCGCAGCCCCCGAGGCGGCGTCCAACCACCGATCCTCGATCGGTGCAATTGGCTCCGAATTAAGGGTCGAAGCCGATGCGGGTGCGGTCTCCAGGGCGCTGTTCGGCGGTAGAGCGAGATCGTGCTCGTCGAGACAGTGTGGCATGCTCAGCAGTGGCTCGAATTCGTCGAAGATCAAGTCCCCGCGGATGTCAGCCGTGTAGTTTAAACTTCCAAATCTGACCTGACGGCCAGGGGCATAGCTTTCGATCTGCTCCAGATGGCCAAGTGAATTGGCCAGTAGTGCGAAGCCGCTAAAGACGAAGATCTGTCTGGGAGGAAGGTCTCACCCTGGACTGCATCGCCATTGATGATCGTAGGAGCCATCAAGCCTGACGGCGACGACACAGAGGAACTCTCAATGAAAGCACAAATGTCGGTGTCAAAACCGACAGATCTCGGGTAGGGGGTCCCGAACTGTGCGTCTAGGCCGGATGGTAACAGGAGGCAAAGGACACGAAGTTTTACCCAGGTTCGGGCCCTCTCGATGGAGGTAATGAAGGAAATATGCCCTAGAGGCAATAATAAAGTTATTATTTATTTCCTTATATCATGATAAATGTTTATTATTCATGCTAGAATTGTATTAACCGGATACATAATACATGTGTGAATACATAGACAAACAGAGTGTCACTAGTATGCCTCTACTTGACTAGCTCGTTAATCAAAGATGGTTATGTTTCCTAACCATAGACAAAGAGTTGTTATTTGATTAACGGGATCACATCATTAGGTGAATGATCTGATTGACATGACCCATTCCATTAGCTTAGCACCCGATCGTTTAGTATGTTGCTATTGCTTTCTTCATGACTTATACATGTTCCTACGACTATGAGATTATGCAACTCCTGTTTGCCGGAGGAACACTTTGTGTGCTACCAAACGTCACAACGTAACTAGGTGATCATAAAGGTGCTCTACAGGTGTCTCCAAAGGTACATGTTGGGTTGGCGTATTTCGAGATTAGGATTTGTCACTCCGATTGTCGGAGAGGTATCTCTGGGCCCTCTCGATAATGCACATCACATAAGCCTTGCAACTAGTGAGTTAGTTGCGAGATGATGTATTACGGAACGAGTAAAGAGACTTGCCGGTAACGAGATTGAACTAGGTATTGAGATACCGACGATCGAATCTCGGGCAAGTAACATACCGATGACAAAGGGAACAACGTATGTTGTTATGCGGTCTGACCGATAAAAGATCTTTGTAGAATATGTAGGAGCCAATATGAGCATCTAGGTTCCGCTATTGGTTACTGACCAGAGATGTGTCTCGGTCATGTCTACATTGTTCTCGAACCCGTAGGGTCAGCACGCTTAAGGTTTCGATGACAGATATATTATGAGTTTTTGCATTTTGATGTACCGAAGTTTGTTCGGAGTCCCAGATGTGATCACGGACATGACGAGGAGTCTCGAAATGGTCGAGACATAAAGATTGATATATTGGAAGCCTATATTTGGATATCGGAAGTGTTCCGGCTGAAATCGTGATTTTACCAGAGTACCGGGAGGTTACTGGAACCCCCCGGGAGGTATATGGGCCTTAGTGGGCTTTAGTGGAAGAGATGAGACGTGGCCAGGGCTGGGCCGCGCGCCCCTCCCCCTCTAGTCCGAATAGGACAAGGAGAGGGGGGCGGCGCCCCCCCTTCCTTCTCTCTCTCCTCTTTCCCCCCTCCCGAATCCTATTCCAACTAGGAAAGGAGGGGGGGAATCCTACTCCTGGTGGGAGTAGGACTCCTCCTGGCGCGCCCTCCTCCTGGCCGGCCGCACCCCCCCTTTGATCCTTTATATACGGGGGCAAGGGGCACCCATAGGGACACAAGTTGATCCACGTGATCATATTCTTAGCCGTGTGCGGTGCCCCTTCCACCATAGTCCTCGATAATATTGTAGCGGTGCTTAGGCGAAGCCCTGCGACGGTAGTACATCAAGGTCGTCACCATGCCGTCGTGCCGATGGAACTCTTCCCCGACACTTTGCTGGATCGGAGTCCGGGGATCGTCATCGAGCTGAACGTGTGCTAGAACTCGGAGGTGCCGTAGTTTCGGTGCTTGATCGGTCGGGCCGTGAAGACGTACGACTACATCAACCGCGTTGTGCTAACGCTTCCGCTGTCGGTATACAAGGGTACGTAGATCACACTCTCCCCTCTTGTTGCTATGCATCACCATGATCTTGCGTGTGCGTAGGAATTTTTTTTGAAATTACTACGTTCCCCAACAGTGGCATCCGAGCCTAGGTTTTATATGTTGATGTTATATGCACGAGTAGAACACAAGTGAGTTGTGGGCGATATAAGTCATACTGCTTACTAGCATGTCATACTTTGGTTCGGCGGTATTGTTGGACGAAGCGGCCCGGACCAACATTACGCGTACGCGTACGCGAGACCGGTTCTCCCGACGTGCTTTGCACAAAGGTGGCTAGCGGGTGACAGTTTCTCCAACTTTAGTTGAACCGAGTGTGGCTACGCCCGGTACTTGTGGAGGTTAAAACAGCACCAACTTGACAAACTATCGTTGTGGTTTTGATGCGTAGGTAAGATTGGTTCTTGCTTAAGCTCGTAGCAGCCACGTAAAACTTGCAACAACAAAGTGGAGGACGTCTAACTTTTTTTTGCAGGGCATGTTGTGATGTGATATGGTCAAGACATGATGCTAAATTTTATTGTATGAGATGATCATGTTTTGTAACCGAATTATCGGCAACTGGCAGGAGCCATATGGTTGTCGCTTTATTGTATGCAATGCAATCGCGCTGTAATGCTTTACTTTATCACTAAGCGGTAGCGATAGTCGTGGAAGCATAAGATTGGCGAGACGACAACGATGCTATGATGGAGATCAAGGTGTCGCGCCGGTGACGATGGTGATCACGACGGTGCTTCGAAGATGGAGATCACAAGCACAAGATGATGATGGCCATATCATATCACTTATATTGATTGCATGTGATGTTTATCTTTTATGCATCTTATCTTGCTTTGATTGACAGTAGCATTTTAAGATGATCTCTCACTAATTATCAAGAAGTGTTCTCCCTGAGTATGCACCGTTGCAAAAGTTCTTCGTGCTGAGACACCACGTGATGATCGGGTGTGATAGGCTCTACGTTCAAATACAACGGGTGCAAAACAGTTGCACACGCGGAATACTCGGGTTATACTTGACGAGCCAAGCATATACAGATATGGCCTCGGAACACGGAGACTGAAAGGTCGAGCGTGAATCATATAGTAGATATGATCAACATAGTGATGTTCACCATTGAAACTACTCCATCTCACGTGATGATCGGACATGGTTTAGTTGATATGGATCACGTGATCACTTAGAAGATTAGAGGGATGTCTATCTAAGTGGGAGTTCTTAAGTAATATGATTAATTGAACTTTAATTTATCATGAACTTAGTCCTGGTAGTTTTAGCATATCTATGTGTAGATCAATAGCTCGCGTTGTTGCTTTCATATGTTTATTTTGATATGTTCCTAGAGAAAATTGTGTTGAAAGATGTTAGTAGCAATGATGCGGATTGAATCCATGATCTGAGGTTTATCCTCATTGCTGCACAGAAGAATTATGTCCTTGATGCACCAATAGGTGACAGACCTATTGCAGGAGCAGATGCAGAGTTATGAACGTTTGCCTAGCTCAATATGATGACTACTTGATAGTTTAAGTGCACCATGCTTAACGGCTTAGAATCGGGACTTCAAAGACGTTTTGAACGTCATGGAGCATATGAGATGTTCCAGAAGTTGAAGTTAATATTTTAAGAAAATACCCGAGTTGAGAGATATGAAGTTTCCAACAAGTTCTATAGCTAAAAGATGGAGGAGAATCGCTCAACTAGTGAGCATGTGCTCAGATTGTCTGGGTACTACAATCGCTTGAATCAAGTGGGAGTTAATCTTCTAGATAAGATAGTGATTGACAGAATTCTCTAGTCACCATCACCAAGTTAGTAGAACTTCGTGATGAACTATAATATGCAAGCGATAACGGAAATGATTCCCAAGCTCTTCGTGATGCTGAAATCGACGAAGGTAGAAATCAAGAAAAACATCAAGTGTTGATGGTTGACAAGACCACTAGTTTCAAGAAAAGGGCAAAGGGAAGAAGGGGAACTTCAAGAAGAACGACAAGCAAGTTTCTGCTCAAGTGAAGAAGCCCAAGTCTGGACCTAAGCCTGAGACTAAGTGCTTCTGCTGCAAAGGGACTGGTCACTGGAAGCGGAACTACCCCAAGTATTTGGCGGATAAGAAGGATGGCAAAGTGAACAAAGGTATATTGGATATACATGTTATTGATGTGTGCTTTACTAGTGTTTATAGCAACCCCTTGGTATTTGATACTGGTTCAGTTGCTAAGAGTAGTAACTCAAAACAGGAGTTGCAGAATAAACAGAGACTAGTTAAGGGTGAAGTGACGATGTGTGTTGGAAGTAGTTCCAAGATTGATATGATCATCATTGCACACTCCCCTATACTTTTGGGATTAGTGTTGAACCTAAATAAGTGTTATTTGTTTTTTGCGTTGAGCATGAATATGATTTGATCATGTTTATTGCAATACAGTTATTCATTAAAGTCAGAGAATAATTGTTGTTCTATTTACATGAATAAAACCTTTGATGGTCATACACCCAATGAAAAAAGTTCATTGGATCTCGATCATAGTGATACACATATTCATAATATTGAAACCAAAAGATGCAAAGTTAATAATGATAGCGCAACTTATTTGTGGCACTGCCGTTTAGGTCATATTGGTGTAAAGCGCATGAAGAAACTCCATACTGATGGGCTTTTGGAATCACTTGATTATGAATCACTTGATGCTTGCGAACCATGCCTTATGGGCAAGATGACTAAAACGCCGTTCTCCGGAACAATGAAGCAAGCAACAGATTTGTTGGAAATCATACATACTGATGTATGTGGTCCGATGAATATTAAGGCTTGCAGCAGGTATCATTATTTTCTGACCTTCACAGATGATTTGAGCAGATATGGGGATATCTACTTGATGAAACATAAGTCTGAAACATTTGAACAGTTCAAAGAATTTCAGAGTGAAGTGGAAAATCATCGTGACAAGAAGATAAGGTTTCCACGATCTAATCACGAAGACGAATATTTGAGTTACGAGTTTGGTCTTCAATTAAAAAAATGTGGAATAGTTTCACAAATTCATGCCACCTGGAACACCACAGCATAATGGTGTGCCCGAACATCATAACCGTACTTTATCGGATATAGTACAATCTATGATGTTTCTTACCGATTTACCACTATCGTTTTGGGGTCATGCATTAGAGACAGCTGCATTCACGTTAAATAGGTCACCATCAAAATCCATTGAGACGACGCCTTATGAACTGTGGTTTGGCAAGAAACCAAAGTTTTCGTTTCTTAAAGTTTGGGGTTGCGATGCTTATATGAAAAAGTTTCATCCTGATAAGCTCAAACCCAAATCGGAGAAATATGTCTTCATAGGATACCCAAAGGAGACAGTTGGTTACACCTTCTATCACAGATCCGAAGGCAAGACATTCGTTGCTAAGAATGGATCCTTTCTAGAAAAGGAGTTTCTCTCGAAAGGAGTGAGTGGGAGGAAAGTAAAACTTGATGAGGTAACTGTACCTGCTCCATAATTGGAAAGTAGTTCATCACAAAAATCTGTTCCTGTGACTCCTGCACCAATTAGTGAGGAAGATAATGATGATGATCATGTAACTTCGGATCAAGTTACTACCAAACCTCGTAGGTCAACCAGAGTGAGATCTGCACCAGAGTGGTACGGTAATCCTATTCTGGAGGTCATGTTACTTGACCATGACAAACCTACGAACTATGAGGAAGCGATGATGAGCCCAGATTCCGATAAATGGCTTGAGGCCATGAAATCTGAGATAGGATCCATGTATGAGAACAAAGTGTGGACTTTGGTGGACTTGCCCGATGATTGGCAAGCCATTGATAATAAATGGATCTTCAAGAGGAAGACGGACACTGATAGTAGTGTTACTATCTACAAAGCTAGAATTGTCGCAAAAGTTTTTGACAAGTTCAAGGTGTTGACTACGATGAGAGTTTCTCACTCGTATCTATGCTTAAGTCTGTCCGAATCATGTTAGCAATTGCCGCGTTTTATGAAATCTGGCAAATGGATAAACAAAACTGCATTCCTTAATGGATTTATTAAAAAGAGTTGTATGTGATGCAAAAAGAAGGTTTTGTCAATCCTAAAGGTGCTAACAAAATATGCAAGCTCCAGCGATCCATTTATGGACTGGTGCAAGCATCTCGGAGTTGGAATATACGCTTTGATAAGTTGATCAAAGCATATAGTTTTATACAGACTTGTGGTGAAGCCTGTATTTACTAGAAAGTGAGTGGGAGCACTACAACATTTCTGATAAGTATATGTGAATGACATATTGTTGATCAGAGATAATGTAGAATTATTCTGCAAAGCATAAAGGAGTGTTTGAAAGGAGTTTTTCAAAGAAAGACCTCGGTGAAGCTGCTTACATATTGAGCATCAAGATCTATAGAGATAGATCAAGACGCTTGATAAGTTTTTTCAATAAGTACAAACCTTGACAAGATTTTGAAGTAGTTCAAAATGGAGCAGTCAAAGAAAGAGTTCTTGCCTGTGTTACAAGGTGTGAAGTTGAGTAAGACTCAAAGCCCGACCACGGCAGAAGATAGAAAGAGAATGAAAGTCATTCGCTATGCCTCAGTCATAGGTTCTATAAAGTATGCCATGCTATGTACCAGATCTATTGTATACCATACACTGTGTTAAGAGAGGGAGTACAATAGTGATCTAGGAGTAGATCAATGGACAGCGGTCAAAATTATCCTTACTGGAATAAGGATATGTTTCTCGATTATGGAGGTGACAAAAGGTTCGTCGTAAAGGGTTACGTCGATGCAAGTTTTGACACTGATCCAGATGACTCTAAGTCTCAATCTGGATACATATTGAAAGTGGGAGCAATTAGCTAGAGTAGCTCCATGCAGAGCATTGTTGACATAGAAATTTGCAAAATACATGCGAATCTGAATGTGGCAGACCCGTTGACTAAACTTCTCTCACAAGCAAAACATGATCACTTTTTGGGTCTTAATCACATAGCGATGTGAACTAGATTATTGAATCTAGTAAACCCTTTGGGTGTTAGTCACATGGAGATGTGAACCAATCACATAAAGATGAGAACTATTGATGTTAAATCACATGGCTGTGTAATCTAGATATTGACTCTAGTGCAAGTGGGAGACTGAAGGAAATATGCCCTAGAGGCAATAATAAAGTTATTATTTATTTCCTTATATCATGATAAATGTTTATTATTCATGCTAGAATTGTATTAACCGGAAACATAATACATGTGTGAATACATAGACAAACAGAGTGTCACTAGTATGCCTCTACTTGACTAGCTCATTAATCAAAGATGGTTATGTTTCCTAACCATAGACAAAGAGTTGTTATTTGATTAACGGGATCACATCATTAGGTGAATGATCTGATTGACATGACCCATTCCATTAGCTGAGCACCCGATCGTTTAGTATGTTGCTATTGCTTTCTTCATGACTTATACATTTTCCTATGACGAGATTATGCAACTCCCGTTTGCCAGAGGAACACTTTGTGTGCTACCAAACGTCACAACGTAACTGGGTGATTATAAAGGTGCTCTATAGGTGTCTCCAAAGGTACATGTTGGGTTGGCGTATTTCGAGATTAGGATTTGTCACTCCGATTGTCAGAGAGGTATCTCTGGGCCCTCTCGGTAATGCACATCACATAAGCCTTGCAAGCATTGCAACTAGTGAGTTAGTTGAGAGATGATGTATTACAGAACGAGTAAAGAGACTTGCCGGTAACGAGATTGAACTAGGTATTGAGATACCGACGATCAAATCTCGGGCAAGTAACATACCGATGACAAAGGGAACAACGTATGTTGTTATGCGGTCTGACCGATAAAAGATCTTCGTAGAATATGTAGGAGCCAATATGAGCATCCAGGTTCCGCTATTGGTTATTGACCGGAGACGTGTCTTGGTCATGTCTACATAGTTCTCGAACCCGTAGGGTCCGCACGCTTAAGGTTTCGATGACAGTTATATTATGAGTGTTTGCATTTTGATGTACCGAAGTTTGTTCGGAGTCCCGGATGTGATCACGGACATGACGAGGAGTCTCGAAATGGTCGAGACATAAAGATTGATATATTGGAAGCCTATATTTGGATATCGGAAGTGTTCCGGGTGAAATCGGGATTTTACCGGAGTACCGGGAGGTTACCGGAACCCCCCGGGAGGTATATGGGCCTTAGTGGGCTTTAGTGGAAGAGAGGAGAGGTGGCTAGGGCTGGGCCGCGCGCCCCTCCCCCTAGTCCGAATAGGACAAGGAGAGGGGGGCGGCGCCCCCCCTTCCTTCTCTCTCTCCTCTTTCCCCCCCTCCTGAATCCTATTCCAACCAGGAAAGGGGGGAATCCTACTCCCGGTGGGAGTAGGACTCCTCCTGGCACGCCCTCCTCCTGGCCGGCCGCACCCCCCCTTTGATCCTTTATATACGGGGGCAAGGGGCACCCCTAGGGACACATGTTGATCCACGCGATCATATTCTTAGCCGTGTGCGGTGCCCCCTTCCACCATAGTCCTCGATAATATTGTAGCGGTGCTTAGGCGAAGCCCTGCGATGGTAGTACATCAAGGTCGTCACCACGCCGTCGTGCTGACGGAACTCTTCCCCGACACTTTGCTGGATCAGAGTCCGGGGATCGTCATCGAGCTGAACGTGTGCTAGAACTCAGAGGTGTCGTAGTTTCGGTGCTTGATCGGTCGGGCCGTGAAGACGTACGACTATATCAACCGCGTTGTGCTTCCGCTGTCGGTCTACAAGGGTACGTAGATCACACTCTCCCCTCTCGTTGCTATGCATCACGATGATCTTGCGTGTGCGGAGGAATTTTTTTTGAAATTACTACGTTCCCCAACAGGTAAAACCCTACGTCCTACTTGATTAATATTGATGATATGGGTAGTACAAGAGTAGATCTACCATGAGATCGAAGAGGCTAAACCCTAGAAGCTAGCCTATGGTATGATTGTTGTTGTGTATGTCGTCGTACAGACTAAAACCCTCCGGCTTATATAGACACCGGAGAGGGCTAGGGTTACACAAAGTCGGTTACAATGGTAGGAGATCTGCATATCCGTATCGCCAAGCTTTCCTTCCACGCCAAGGAAAGTCCCTTCCGGACACGGGACGAAGTCTTCAATCTTGTATCTTCATAGTCCAGGAGTCCGGCCGAAGGTATAGTCCGGCCATCCGGACACCCCCTAATCCAGGACTCCCTCAATGGTCATGCCCCGCTGGTCAATGGTTTATTCTTATTTAATCTCGAACGTGATGTTACACATATTCATAGTGTGAATACCAAAAGATGTAAGGTTGATAATGATAGTCCCACATACTTGTGGAACTGCCGCCTTGGTCACATTGGTGTCAAACACATGAAGAAACTCCATGCAGATGGACTTTTGGAGTCTCTTGATTATGAATCATTTGACACGTGCGAACCATGCCTCATGGGCAAAATGACCAAGACTCCGTTCACCGGAACAATGGAGCGAGCAACCAACTTATTGGAAATCATACATACTGATGTGTGCGGTCCAATGAGTGTTGAGGCTCGCGGTGGCTATCGTTATGTTCTCACCCTCACTGATGACTTGAGTAGATATGGGTATGTCTACTTGATGAAACACAAGTCTGAGACCTTTGAAAAGTTCAAGGAATTTCAGAGTGAGGTTGAGAATCAACATGACAGGAAAATTAAGTTCTTGCGATCAGATCGTGGGTGAGAATATTTGAGTCACAAATTTGGCACGCACTTAACGAAATGTGGAATAGTTTCACAACTCATGCCGCCTGGAACACCTCAGCGTAATCGTGTGTCCGAACGTCGTAATCACACTCTATTGGATATGGTGCGATCTATGATGTCTCTTACCGATCTACCGCTGTCATTTTGGGGCTATGCTTTAGAGACTGCCGCATTCACTTTAAATAGGGCTCCGTCGAAATCCGTTGAGACGACACCGTATGAATTATGGTTTGGGAAGAAACCTAAGCTGTCGTTTCTGAAAGTTTGGGTATGCGATGCTTATGTGAAGAAACTTCAACCTAAAAAGCTCGAGCCCAAATCGGAAAAATGCGTCTTCATAGGAAACACTAAAGAAACTATTGGGTATACCTTCTACCTCAGATCCGAAGGCAAGATCTTTGCTGCCAAGAATGGATCCTTTCTAGGGAAAGAGTTTCTCTCGAAAGAAGTAAGTGGGAGGAAAGTAGAACTTGATGAAGTATTGCCTCTTGAACCGGAGAGTGGCGCAGCTCAGGAAAATGTTCCTGGGGTGCCTGCACTGACTAGAGAGGAAGTTAATGATGATGATCATGAAGCTTCAGATCAAGTTGCTACTGAACTTCGTAGGTCCACAAGGACACGTTCCGCACCAGAGTGGTACGGCAACCCTGTCCTAGAAATCATGTTGTTAGACAATGGTGAACCTTCGAACTATGAAGAAGCGATGGCGGGCCCAGATTCCGACAAATGGCTAGAAGCCATGAAATCCGAGATAGGATCCATGTATGAAAACGAAGTATGGACTTTGACTGACTTGCCCGATGATCGGCGAGCCATAAAAAATAAATGGATCTTTAAGAAGAAGACAGACGCGGATGGTAATGTGACCATCTATAAAGCTCGGCTTATCGCTAAGGGTTATCGACAAGTTCAAGGGGTTGACTATGATGAGACTTCCTCACCCGTAGCTAAGCTGAAGTCCGTCTGAATCATGTTAGCAATTGCCGCATTCTATGATTATGAGATATGGCAAATGGACGTCAAAACGGCATTCCTTAATGGTTTCCTTAAGGAAGAATTGTATATGTTATGATGCAGCCGGAAGGTTTTGTCGATGCTAAGAATGCTGACAAGGTTTGCATGCTCCAACGCTCAATCTATGGGCTGGTGCAAGCATCTTGGAGTTGGAACATTCGTTTTGATGAGATGATCAAAGCGTTTGGGTTTACGCAGACTTATGGAGAAGCCTGCTTTTACAAGAAAGTGAGTGGGAGCTCTGTAGCATTTCTCATATTGTATGTGGATGACATACTATTGATGGGAAATGATATAGAATTCTTGGAAAGCATAAAGGCCTACTTGAACAAGTGTTTTTCAATGAAGGATCTTGGAGAAGCTGCTTACATATTAGGCATCAAGATCTATAGAGATAGATCGAGACGCCTCATTGGTCTTTCACAGAGTACGTACCTTGACAAGATATTGAAGAAGTTCAATATGGATCATTCAAGGAAGGCGTTCTTGCCTATGTTGCAAGGTACAAGATTGAGCATGGCTCAATGCCCGACCACGGCAGAAGATAGAGAAAAGATGAGTGTCGTCCCCTATGCCTTGGCCATAGGGTCTATCATGTATGCCATGTTGTGTACCAGACCTGATGTAAACCTTGCCGTAAGTTTGGTAGGAAGGTACCAAAGTAATCCCGGCATGGAACACTGGACAACGGTCAAGAATATCCTGAAGTACCTGAAAAGGACTAAGGATATGTTTCTCGTTTATGGAGGTGACGAAGAGCTCGTCGTAAAGGGTTACGTCGATGCTAGCTTTGACACAGATCTGGATGACTCCAAGTCACAAACCGGATACGTGTATATTTTGAATGGTGGGGCAGTCAGCTGGTGCAGTTGCAAGCAAAGCGTCGTGGTGGGATCTACATGTGAAGCGGAGTACATGGCAGCCTCGGAGGCAGCACAAGAACCAATCTGGGTGAAGGAGTTCATTACCGACCTAGGAGTTATTCCCAATGCGTCGGGCCCGATGACTCTCTTCTGTGACAACACTGGAGCTATTGCCCTTGCCAAGGAGCCCAGGTTTCACAGGAAGACTAGGCATATCAAGTGTCGCTTCAACTCCATTCGTGAAAATGTTCAAAATGGAGACATAGATATTTGTAAAGTGCATACGGACCTGAATGTCGCAGATCCGTTGACTAAACCTCTCCGTCGAGCAAAACATGATCAACACGAGAACTGTATGGGTGTTCGATTCATCACAATGTAACTAGATTATTGACTCTAATGCAAGTGGGAGACTATTGGAAATATGCCCTAGAGGCAATAATAAAATGGTTATTATTATATTTCCTTGTTCATGATAATTGTCTATTGTTCATGCTATAATTGTGTTATCCGAAAATTGTAATACATGTGTGAATATATAGACCACAACATGTCCCTACTAAGCCTCTAGTTGACTAGCTCGTTGATCAATAGATGGTTACGGTTTCCTGACCATGGACATTGGATGTCATTGATAACGGGATCACATCATTAGGAGAATGATGTGATGGACAAGACCCAATCCTAAGCATAGCACAAGATCGTGTAGTTCGTTTGCTAGAGCTTTTCTAAGTGTCAAGTATCATTTCCTTAGACCATGAGATTGTGCAACTCCCGGATACCGTAGGAGTGCTTTGGGTGTACCAAACGTCACAACGTAACTGGGTGGCTATAAAGGTACACTACAGGTATCTCTGAAAGTGTATGTTGGGTTGGCATGAATCGAGACTGGGATTTGTCGCTCCGTATGATGGAGAGGTATCTCTGGGCCCACTCGGTAATGCATCATCATAATGAGCTCAGTGTGACTAAGTAGTTGGTCACGGGATGATGTGTTACGGAATGAGTAAAGTGACTTGCCGGTAACGAGATTGAACAAGGTATTGGGATACCGACGATCGAATCTCGGGCAAGTAACGTACCGATTGACAAAGGGAATTGAATACGGGATTGATTGAATCCTCGACATCGTGGTTCATCCGATGAGATCATCATGGAATATGTGGGAGCCAACATGGGTATCCAGATCCCGCTGTTGGTTATCGGCCGGAGAGTTGTCTCGGTCATGTCTACATGGTTCCCGAACCCGTAAGGTCTACACACTTAAGGTTCGGTGACGCAAGGGTTGTAGAGATATTAGTATGAGGTAACTCGAAAGTTGTTCAGAGTCTTGGATGAGATCCCGGACGTCACAAGGAGTTCCAGAATGGTCCAGAGGTAAAGATTTATATATAGGAAGACCAGTTTCGGCCACCGGGAAAGTTTCGGGGGTCACCGGTATTGTACCGGGACCACCGGAAGGGTCCCGGGGGTCCATCGGATGGGGCCACCTATCCTGGACGGCCCCATGGGCTGAAGTGGGAAGGGAACCAGCCCCTGGTGGGCTGGTGTGCCCCCCATGGGCCTCCCCCTGTGCCTAGGGTTGGAAACCCTAGGGGTGGGGGCGCCTCCACTTGGCTTGGGGGCCAAGCCACCCCTTGGCCGCCGCCCCCCCATCTAGATGGGATCTAGAGGGGTCGGCACCCCCTGGCCCCTATATATAGTGGAGGGGAGGAAGGGCAGCCGCACCCAAGTCCCTGGCGCCTCCCTCCCCCTCCGTGACACCTCTCCCTCTCATTGGTGCTTGGCGAAGCCCTGCCGAGATCCCGCTGCTTCCACCACCACACCGTCGTGCTGCTGGATCTCCATCAACCTCTCCTCTCCCCTTGCTGGATCAATAAGGAGGAGACGTCTCTCCCAACCATACGTGTGTTGAACGCGGAGATGCCATCCGTTCGGCGCTCGGTCATCGGTGATTTGGATCACGACGAGTACGACTCCATCAACCCCGTTCTCTTGAACGCTTCCGCTCATGATCTACAAGGGTATGTAGATGCACTCCTCTTCCCCTCATTGCTAGATGACTCCATAGATTGATCTTGGTGATGCGTAGAAAATTTTTAAATTTCTGCTACGTTCCCCAACATTTGCTGTTCGTGAGAACAGGCGATGATACCAAATTGTGCTCGATCTGAGGAAGGACTTCATCATCTTCAACATTGTCATGAGGACCAATGTCTTCAGCTGTGGTGGGGTCAATAGTTGGATTCTCTTCAGCTTCAGGAGCCTCTATGAAAGCAGGATCGTGAACTACCAAACGACGTTCTCAATGTGCAGAGGAAGGACGAGCAACCGAAATTGGCTCGACAACAAGGGGCTCTATGGAAGCAGCCTGGTCTCTCTTCTTTGTTTTTCTTTTCTTGGTTGGGGGAGCATCATCAGTGGTGGCTTTGGTCTTGCGCTTTCTGGCTTCGGCTTCAGCTGCTCTAGTTTTCTTGAATTCTGAAGCCACTGTGGGGACCTTAGGCTTCGAGCCTGTCATACTGGCTGGGAAGACAATGCGAGGTTCTTCCTGCCTTGATGCTTCTGGTTCGGCCACAGCTGGCTTCTTCTTCTTCTTGGTAGCCATTCTGGGATCGATGCCTGGTCGCCCCAAAGCCTTGCGCTTTTCAGCTTCATTGTAGCCTTGAACACATTTGGCAGCAAGATTCTTCATGCGCTCACGAGAACCTTTTGCTTCTTCTCGTTTCTTGTGGAATGCCTCCTTAAGCTCATGCATCATGACCTTGAAGTTTTGAATGTCTTGAACATTGAGCTTGGCCATGTGCCTCTTGAGCTGAGCCTTTTCATAATCGATCTTATGCTTCAGCTCAACAATTTTCTGAGCAAGAGCCAGCTCAGGAGCAATGGCTCCATGGAAGGAGACGCTGAGGCCAATTGGAAGCTAAAGATCATCAAAACTGACATCTGGGCTGTCAAACCACTCATCAATAAACTTGTATAAGATTTCCACATCAAAGAGGGGAAGATCATTGAAGATTTCCGCCTCTTGCTTGCTCTTTATCAACTGCTCAAGAGCGTCATAGCCAAGATCGTCATCGCTGGACAGATCAATGGCGCCATTCTTGTTTCTCAAAACAGCAGCAGGGGTTAGTGCTTGACCAGTGGGTTGCATGGGCTTTTTCAACTTGGCAGACTTGGAGATGCGTGAGAGATCTTCAGACTGCACACTAGCTTCAGGAGGTGAAGTGGCCAGAGGCTTCGCCTGTGAGACCTTTGGTGTAGAGGGGGCTTTGAAGCCTTTGGTTTCAGTTGCTTCACAAGCTTCGAAGGTGCAGGCGCTTCATCAGAATTAGTGTCATCTGCAGAGTGGTCCACGGCTTCCCCTTGAACCTAAATGTGAGTGATGAGACCTTCTAAGTTGTAGAAGGGCCCAATAAGATTGGGTTCAGCTTCGCGTGTGCCATCAGCTCGTGGTGTAGAGGGGCCTGGGTTGAAGTCTAATCCCAAAGACTTCTTGTAGCCAGATAGTTGCGCTTGAACAGATTATCTTCACGACACCATAACAGAGAGGATGGGTCGGCATTAGCAGGCTGAGGTCCACGAATCATGCAGGGGTAGAAGGCTTGAGCAATAGCTTCGGACTTCCACTTGGGCTGAAGACCTTTGTAAATTATATCTCCCCAGGGGCCCTTTAAGGCATTCTTCTCAGCATACTCCTTGTTGACGAATCTGTACTTGAACCATTCCTCTGCCCAATGTCTTTGAATCCATTGGATTCGGTTCTTGCGTTCTCCATAGGTTTCTTCTGGATCTGACTTGTATAACTCATAGAGATCCGGTGGCAGGTCCTTAGCAGTGTTTCCACGATGTTGTTTGCCGCCCTTCCTGACTGATTTTTGAGTTGTCATGAAGTTTGGACTGAAAGGCTTCAACACTGTCAAAGTCTTCCGTCTACTGGTCAGACAGGAACTGGCTTCAGGAGAATTTATGTGACGCTGTAAGAACTCTGCAAATGAATGCATACTATGAGAACCAAGGGATTCTCCCACGAACATGTACCTATGACAGCATTAGAGATGCGAGGGAAGGGGAAGAGGTCATATGCATTCTCAGAAGATTTTGAAGATAAATCAGTTTAGAAGACATTGACCTCATAGTGCGAAGACATTCACTCATATGTAGAGAGTTGGTTCCAGATTTGTAAGAATCCACGAATAAGTACAAGTGAGGAATCTAACTACTTTGTGAAGCATAAGTGAACATACTAGGCATGATATGAGATGCAGACTGAGATAGATCCAACTTGTAGGAACAGAAACCACTTGTGGTTGAGAAGGATGAATCTATCGGATCACAAAGACTGTAAAAAGAGGTTTTATTTACCACACGAGGAACTGCTAGACGGAGTGGGAGAGGAGGCCGAGAAGTTCGATCTTCCGTGCCCTAACTTGGCGACGGAGGACACCTACGGCGACGGCGGAGAAGACGATGTCCGCAGCCGGCGTGAGGACGGCGTCAGTGAGGTCGCGGCAGCTAAGCGCTTCGTCGCCGACGTCATCGAGGGCCAGCGGTGGCGCTAGGGTTTGTGCGAGAGTGTAAGAAGAGATAATGACTGGGGTGAGGCGTGTATTTATAGGGACAGGGACGACACAGTGTTAGTACACAGGTACCCCTGGCGGTTCACATCTGAAGGACACGTGGCGATCATGCAACACATTGAAGGTTGTTCCACGTTCCCACGCACGCCTAGATTGTCTGGTGGTCGTTCCCACTTCTCTGGGTTTCAGGTAAAAAGGATTGAGCATTGAAAACAGATTAATGTTTGTCTCTGTGTCTTCTGCTGACAAGGACGCAGAGAAGATGTTTTGACAGTTTCAATAGAATGCATATGATTTGGATAGATAGATTTAAGACGGGAGCATAGAAAGGTCAGGGTCCGATCACATTCACTTAGTTCAAAAAATTCAACTAGAATACATAGCTATAAGTGAATGTTGTAGAGGACAGAAACCAAATCATTACATTGAAGATAAACATGAAGCCATGTTAATAATGAAGACAAACAAAATGCGAAGACTTTGCAAATGTAATGCCAACAGAAAGTATTCCAAACAAAAGTTTGGTGGTGGCGTTACCCACCGTATAGGAAATATTAGACCTAGACATGGCACACAATTATCGTGGCGCTCTGAAGTCAAATTTCGTGTTAATGTATTCACACTTAGAGTGTAAGTCTTCATTTGTTGAAGATATACGTTACTTCGTGTGTTTGCACATCTAAGTCATCAACATGCATAAGTGTTAGGATGTGTGCATGATCATAGGACATTTGAGGATTCCAAGATATTTAGCTCACACCACAACTTGCAAAACCTTTTCTCATCCAAGGGCTTTGTGAAGATATCTGCCAGTTGCTCTTCAGTGCTGACGTGAATGATATCAATATCTTCCTTCATGACATGATCTCTGAGAAAGTGATGAAGGATCTGAATGTGCTTTGTCTTCAAGTGCTGAACTGGGTTGTTGGCGATCTTGATGGCGCTTTCATTGTCGCAGTAGAGTGGCACTTGCTTCAAATGAATGCCATAGTCTTTGAGTGTTTGCTTCATCCAAATCTGAGCACAGCAAGATCCAGTAGCAATGTATTCAGATTCAGCAGTGGAGAGAGATACACAGTTTTGCTTCTTTGAGTACCAACACACAAGTGATCGTCCCAGAAAGTGACATGTGCCTGATGTAGACTTGCGATCCACCTTGTCACCAGCATAATCAACATCCGAGAATCCAACTATATCAAACTCTGGGCCCTTTGGATACCATAATCCTAGTGTTGGGATGTGAGCCAAAAATCGAAGAATTCGATTCACAGCTAAGTGATGCGATTCCTTTGGTGCCGCTTGGAATCGGGCACACATGCAAACACTAAGCATGATATCTGGCCTAGATGCACATAAGTAAAGCAAGGAACCAATCATGGAGCGTATACCTTTTGATCGAACTCTTTACCATTGGCGTCAGAATCTAGATGACTCTTGGTAGGCATTGGCGTCGTGTAACCTTTGCAGTCTTGCATTCCAAACTTCTTCAGGCAATCCTTGAGGTATTTCTCTTGAGATATGAAGATGCTGTTGCGTTGTTGTCGTATTTGAAGACCAAGGAAGAACTTCAGCTCACCCATCATGGACATCTAATATTGCTCTTGCATCATGTATCCAAACTCATCACTGTATTTCTGATTAGTGCAGCCGACGATAATGTCATCCACATATAATTGGCACACAAACAGTTCACCATCATATGTCTTCGTGAAGAGCGTGGGATCCAAGGAACCAGGTTTGAAGCCTTTGCTCTTCAGGAAGTCCTTGAGTGTGTCATACCAAGCACGAGGGGCTTGTTTGAGGCCATACAGTGCCTTGTTGAGCTTGTAAACCATGTCAGGATGTTTTGGATTTTCAAAGCCAGGCGGTTGTGCAACATACACTTCTTCTTCAATCTTGCCATTGAAAAAGGCACTCTTCACATCCATTTGATACAGAAGAATTTTATGATGATTTGCATAGGCCAGCAGTATGCGTATAGCTTCAAGCCTAGCCACAGGAGCAAATGTTTCATCGAAGTCAATTCCTTCAACTTGAGTGTATCCTTGAGCAAAGCCTTGTTTCTGACAACTTGACAATGCTCATCTTGCTTGTTGCGATATATCCATTTAATGCCTACGATGTTGTGCTTACGAGCATCAGGACGCTTGACCAGTTCCCATACATTATTCAGCTCAAACTATTGAAGCTCTTCTTGCATAGCTTGAATCCATTCAGGCTCCATGAAGGCTTCATCAACTTTCTTGGGTTCAGACATTGAGAAGAATGCGAAGTGCCCACAGAAATTTGCTAGTTGTGTTGCCCTTGAACGAGTGAGTGGACCAGGTGCATTGATGCTATCAATTATTTTCTCAATCTGTACTTCATTTGCAACACGAGGATGAACAGGACGAAGATTTTGCTCTTGCTGATCATTGCCATCGTTAGAAGGATTGTCTTCAGGCTGAGTATTGTCTTCAGGTTGATCAGGTGCAGAGATGATGAGTTCCTCTTCGGGCTGTGCTTCAGATGGTATGATTTCTACAGTTCCCATAAGCTTGATGGATTCACTGGATGGAACTTCATCTAGCACATTTGGCAGGTGCTCTCTTTGCGAGCCGTTAGTCTCATCGAACCGCACATCCATAGTTTCAACCACTTTATAGTGAAAGAGGTTGAAGACTTTGTAGGAGTGCAAATCCTTTCCGTATCCAAGCATAAAACCTTCATGTGCTTTCGGTGCAAATTTTGAAGTGCGATGTGGATCCTTGATCCAGCACCTAGCACCAAATACTCTGAAGTAACTGACATTTGGCTTCTTACCAATGAGGAGCTCATAGGATGTTTTGTTGAGAAGCTTGTGAAGATAAACGCGGTTGGTGACATGGCATGCAGTATCAATGGCTTCAGGCCAGAACTTTCTTGGAGTCTTGTATTCATCAAGCATCGTCCGGGCCATCTCAATGAGTGTTCTATTCTTGCGTTCCACGATGCCATTCTGCTGCGGCGTGTACGGAGCTGAGAACTCATGAGTGATGCCCAATGTATCAAGATAAGTGTCGAGGCCGGTGTTCTTGAATTCAGTGCCATTGTCACTTCTGATGTGCTTGATCTTGACACCATACTTGTTCATGGCTCGATTGGCGAAGCGTCTGAAGACATCCTGCACTTCAGTCTTGTAGAGGATTATATGCACCCATGTATATCTTGAATAATCATCAACAATGACGAAGCCATAGAGACAAGCAGTAGTGGTAAGAGTTGAGTAGTGAGTGGGACCGAAGAGGTCCATGTGTAGCAGTTCGAAGGGTTGAGTCGTTGTCGTGATTGTCTTCGAGGGATGCTTGGCCCTCATCATCTTTCCAGCTTCGCAGGCACCGCATAAGTGATCCTTCTTGAACTTGACGCCCTCGATGCCTATGATATGCTTCTTCTTTGCAAGAGTGTGCAAATTCCTCATGCCAGCATGCCCTAGCCTCCGATGCTAGAGCCAGCATTCTGAAGCTTTTGCAAGAAGACATACGGCAAGCTGTGGTCCTGCTGAGAAATCTACCATGTACAAATCATCTTTCCGATACCCTTCAAAGACTAGAGACTTGTCAGATTCCATTTGAACAAGGCAACGATATTTTCCAAACATCACAATCATGTTTAAATCACAAAGCATTGAGACAGACATTAAGTTGAAACCAAGGGATTCAACAAGCATCACTTTATCCATGTGCTGATCCCTTGAGATTGCAACTCTACCTAGACCCAATACTTGCTTTTACCAGTATCAGCAAATGTGATGTGACTCTTGTCAGATGGACGTAAGGTTGAGTCCATGAGAAGACTTCGCTTGCCAGTCATGTGATTAGTACATCCACTATCAATAATCCATTCCGAAGCAGCTGGTGTCATACCCTTGGCACCGCGTGCCATGAAGCAGTAGGTGGGAGCGGAGTTGTCCTTGTCATTAGCATTGGCGTCGATGATGAAGTCATTGCCTTCAGTGTTGAAGATGGACTTGGCAACGTAGGCTGTAGCCAGACTTGCAACGCCAGAATCGGACTCCTCCTCAGACTCCACCTCCGCCTCCTCAGAAGCAGACTCCTCCTCTGAATCCATTTCCTTGCCAACAAATGCACGAGCCTTGCCAGATGAGCTCTTCTTGTGTGATGGAGACTTTGATGAAGACTTGGAAGAAGACTTTGAGTATTTTTTCTTCTTCTTGTCGTTAGAACCATATTCCTTGCTCTTCTTCTTGTTGTTGTTCTCATTGTCCCACTGCGGACACTCAGAGATGTAGTGACCATGTTTCTTGCACTTGTGGCATGTTCTCTTCTTGTAGTCATGAGCAGAAGCTTCATCATTCCTTGAGCTGGATCGTGACGACTTTCTGAAGCCTTTCTTCTTGGTGAATTTCTGGAACTTCTTCACAAGCATAGCAAGCTCCTTTCCAATGTCTTCAGGATCATCAGAACTGCAATCAGATTCTTCTTCAGATGAGGAAACATTCTTTGCCTTCAAAGCCCGAGTTCGCCCATAGTTGGGACCATAGATGTCTCTTTTCTCAGAAAGCTGAAACTCATGTGTGTGTTGAGCCTTTCAAGTATGGCAGACGGATCGAGTGTCTTGAAGTCAGTGCGTTCTTGAATCATCAAGGCTAAGGTGTCAAACGAGCTGTCAAGTGATCTCAGGAGTGTCTTGACGACTTCATGCTTGGTCATCTCAGTAGCGCCGAGAGCTTGAAGCTCATTTGTGATGTCAGTGAGTCGAACAAACGTGAGCTGAACATTCTCATTGTCTTTTCTCTTGAAGCGGTTGAAGAGGTTGCGAATGACATTGATTCTTTGATCTCTCTGGGTTGAGATGCCTTCGTTGACCTTGGAGAGCCAGTCCCAGACTATCTTGGATGTTTCTAGAGCAGTCACACGGCCATACTATCCTTTGGTCAGATGACCAAAGATGATGTTCTTGGCAGTGGAATCTAGTTGAACGAACTTCTTGACATCAACAGCGGTGACACCTTCACCAGCCTTGGGGATGCCATTCTTGACGACATACCAGAGGTCGACATCAATGGCTTCCAGATGCATGCACATCTTATTCTTCCAGTAGGGATATTCAGTTCCATCGAAGACTAGGCACGCAGCGGAGACTTTGATTATCCCTGCAGTCAACATAGCTAAAACTCCAGGTGGTTAAACCGAATCACACAGAACAAGGGAGTACCTTGCTCTGATACCAATTGAAAGTGCTAGTGATCGACTAGAGGGGGGTGAATAGGCGATTTTTATGAAAGTCTTCAAAACATGGAAGTTTCGAAGACAAACGATAGAAATAAACCTATTACCATGCAGTAGAAGGTAGACTACACTAAGAAAGCCATAGTCAAGTATTCAATGAAATGAAAGCATAAAGACTAATAGCAGCTAGGCAGTATAGATCAGGATGGAAGATAGTACGAAGCCAATCAGAACAAGCAGTCACACAGTGAAGACAAATAGATAATGCAAACTGGCAATGACTTCACAAGGACTAACTGTAAATAAAGAGATGGAAAGGATAGAACCAGTGGCTCGTTAAAGACAATGATTTGTTGGACCAGTTCCAATTGCTGTGACAACCGTACGTCTGGTTAGGGAGGCTGAGATTCAACTCAAAACACCGCGTCTTCACCTTATTCCCCTTGAGCTAAGGACACCCAGTCCTCGCCCAATTACTCTGGTAAGTCTTCAAGGTAGACTTCCAAACCTTCACAGACTTTGTTCACTGGCGATCCACAATGACTCTTGGATGCTCAGAACAGAACGCGACACCTAACCGGTTGGAGGATTCACAGTCCTCAGGTGTAATAAGTCTTCATATCACACAGACAAGAAGACATAAGTGATGCGTAACACTCTTTGGCTCTGGGTGTTTAGGGCTTTGTCCTCGCAAGTATTTCTCTCTCAAAGGCTTCGAGGTGGGTTGCTCTCAAACGACAAAATCCGTGCACTAACTCTGAGCAGCTAACCAATTTATGGTGTAGGGGGTGGGCTATTTATAGCCACTAGGCAACCCGACCTGATTTGTCCGAAATGACCCTGGGTCACTAAGGAACTGACACGTGTTCCAATGGTCAGATTTCAAACACACACGGCAACTTTACTTGAGCTACAAGCAAAGCTGACTTATCCAGCTCTGGATAAGATTTGCTCTCATTGTCTTCGCTCAAAGACATAGGATTTTGGTTAAGCATCACTTCAGTCATTCTGACTAGTTTACTTGGACCCCACTTAATAGTACAGTGGTTCCTATGACTCAACAAAGAAGAAAACGAGACAACGAAACAACTAAGTCTTTGTGCTCCATAGTCTTCACACAATGTCTTCTCTTGTCATAGACTTCAATGTGAATACGTTCACATACCACCTTTGTCTTCAATGTCTTCATACATTTTTAGGGGTCATCTCCGATAGGTAAACCGAATCAGTGAGGGACTACTACCTGTGTTATCCTGCAATTCTCACAAACACATCAGTCCCTCAACCAGGTTTGTCATCAATACTCCAAAACCAACTAGGAGTGGCACTAGATGCACTTACACTGGGCGACTCAGATCTCGTTGCACAACAATTTTTTAGGGAAATGGGATTCTAAGGACCCACTCATGGCGGCTTATCGTCAGGCAGTGAATAATATTGCAGGTCACTTTAAAGGTTATCAGGTGGATCACATAGATTGGCGGCATAAAGAGGCGGCTGATGCTTTATCTCGATTAGGTTCTCAACGTAAGACGGTTCCCCCTCATGTGTTCCTTGATGTGGTGCACAACCCGTCTGTAAAGTTACCTTCTGAAGAAGATCTGGCTATTCCTGACCTGGAAGGACAGCTTGTGGCTGCTCTCCGAGCTATTCCAGATTGGACGCGACCTTATCTGGCTTATGACATCTAACACGGGTGAACTTCCACAAGAAGAAATCTTTTCTCGACAGGTGATCCGGCGGTCTAAGTCCATGACAATAGTCAATGGCGATTTACACAGATGCAGTGTGACGGGCGTCTTTCAACGCTGTGTTTCCCTTGAAGAAGGGAGAGAGATTCTGCAAGAAATACATGCTTGAGACTGCGGTCATCATGCCGGGTCACGATCATTAGTGGCCAAAGCTTTCAGACACTGTTTTTACTGGTTAACTGCTCATGCTGATGCAGAGGACATTGTTCACAAGTGCGATGGCTGCCAGAAGTTTGCAAGACAGGCTCATGTGCCCGCTCAAGAGTTGAGGATGATCCCAATAACTTGGACATTCGCGGTCTGGGGGCTTGATATGGTTGGGCCGTTTAAGAGGTCCAAGGATAAAAATACTCACCTTCCGGTTGCAGTTGATAAGTTCATCAAGTGGGTTGAGGCAGAGCCGGTCAGCAATTGTGAGGCGCAACAACAGTTCGGTTTTGTGAAAAAGCTGATTTTTTGCTTTGGTTATCCTCATAGTATCATCACCGATAACAGGACAAATCTATATAAGGGTGCTAAGAAATAATTCTATCAAAGGGAGCACATCCGGCTTGATGTTTCATTTGTGTCTCATCCACAGTCTAATGGCCAGGTTGAGCGAGCTAAACAGGAGATATTATGAGGGATCAAGCCTCGGCTCATGGTTCCTCCGGAGCGTACTATGGATTGTTGGGTTGAAGAGCTTTCGGCCGTCCTCTGGAGCATAAGGACTACCCCCAACAGATCAACTGGCTATACACTGTTCTTCATGGTCTATGGTGCAGAGGCGGTTCTTCCAAGTGACATCCGACATGACTCGCCCAGGGTGGTGGCTTACGTTGAAACAGATAATGAGACGGCACATCAGAACACCTTGGATGCTTTGGAATAAGAACGGGATCTCGCAGCGGCTCAATCTGCAATTTATCAGCAAGACCTTCGTCGTTATCACAGTCGAAGAGTTCGAAGCCGTACTTTCCAGGAGGGCAACTTAGTGCTCCGTTTGTTTCAAGATCAGACAGGCATGCATAAGCTCTAACCTCCTTGGGAGGGCCCTTTGTGGTCAGTAAAATCCTTAATAATGGATTATATTATCTCATTGATATTCGTGAGCACAATAAATCACGTACCTCTGAGGATGAGACCAACATGCCTTGGAACATTGCTCATCTTCGGCCTTATTACACTTGAGACACTAGCTCCAGTTCTCTGACATACATGATGTATATATCTTTTTATGGTCAAATATAATAAAGCTGGCATCCCCGAAACTCGGGGCCTTTGTCGTTTCATCCCATATATTGCATAAGACTATTTATTGATCATAGGTCACTTGGGGGCTTCCAACTCATCGAGTTTAGCTTTCTCACCCTCTTAACCTGGCAAAAACACAACAATATGTTGGTTAAACCTGCATGTCTGCTTGATGCTACTCCAAACAGGTGCCCGCTGTACTCTAGACAGACAATCTTTATAACCCTGAACTTATCAAGGTTAAAACGGCGGCTTAAGTCATGTGAGAGCCGGCTTTCAGAAAGTGAGGATAAACCAAGGCTATCATGCCAGCTTCATCGAAGCAAGACTTGAGCCTCGAAAGCTGGTCTTTTTGTCGAGCCTCGAAAGCCGACTTATAATTAAAACAATATATATATATATGTGTTCGTATTCTTGCTCTATTTTTTACAGGAGTTCTTTTGCTATTGATCACATTATTGTGACTATAAGTCTCCGGGTCAAAAGATTTATGGGTTATTTGTGATCAGCTTTAAGCCTTTTACCGACCATGAGTCGTCGGGTTATCAACCCTAGTTATTTTTTCAAAATTTATTATCATGAATATAAGTCACCGGTGGATAATTGTCGGGTTATATCACACTAGTTATAACTTGGTGGAATCTTTTGCGGGCACAATAAGTATTTGCACTGACAAATTGCTACAGGCGGCTTATCGCAAGTACGTGCAAGCCAAAACTGTAAGGCATTAGCAAAAATCCAAAGCAATTTATCAAACCGCGATGGTTTCGATTCATAACAAATAAGGCTGGTGTTTTGATTGAATGATAAAACATGCACGAAGGCATGGTAGAGGCAATCAACAGTTTTGCTACAACTATTACAATGCTCCAGTTTTGATCCCCCAATGATCATTAAAGTTTTTTCAAGAGTGTAAATTGCTTTTGTAAGCCGGCCTCTGTGCTGTCTGGATTGGCGCATTGGTGACCTCCTGCCATTGATGTCTCCGGGTTATCCTGCGTCACTTCTTCTACGTCGGATCTGAAGGTTGTCCAGATTCCAGTTGACACCTGTTAAAGCTTGGAAGATGGCTTCATCATGCAAGACAGGGGACGGGTCAACATCAGGGGCAAAGATATGCTTATGCCTTTGAAGAGTCAAGTCCACATATTCAAAGGTTGGCATTTGCACTCGAGAGTTATTGTTATTGTAAGCCGCCTGATAGTTTCTCAGGTCCATATCTTCAACAAGTTGACTCGACAACACTCGAGTCTTCTTCACACAATGGTCATAATCAGTAGGTGAAAATTTCGTCCTGTCATCCTTGTATTGAGGAAACCCGACAACCATCTCTAAAGGATCTAACTCGAGGGCATACGCTATGGCCCGGCTCAAGGACATCATGGCACCAATTCAGGCGGCTGATCTCTTTAACTCTTCAATTTGCTTTGGGATCGTAGAGAGGCACCTCAGTACATCTTTGATATACTGCACCGGCTCTTTCTCCCCCATTACAGACTTGATGGTAAGAATGCTTCCAGCATATAACTGCTCTACAAGAGAGTATACTACTTTCAGCTTCATCACATTATCTTGGAGATTGCGAGTTTTGTTGCCTCCCAACATTTGAAATATGTGAGTCGCCAGGCGAGTCATTATTTATATATCAGTGGCCATGTGAACTATAAATTCAAAGGATTGCTTAACAAATATGGTCTAGGCCATTTGGGAGATATGGGTCTTAAACCAGCCAGTTCTTCAGTAATGGGCACCGATTGGCTTTCGGCGTCTTCTGCGCGTTTGATCAAGGCGGCCTTTTCAGATTCAAAAGATTTCTTTTCTTCCTCAAAGTCCAGCTTGACTTTTTCTAATTCTTCCAACGAAGATTGAAGGCTTGATTCAGCCTTGGCTTGAATGGCTTGCTCAGTTTCAAGTTCTTTTTTCAAGCCGGTCACATTTGACTCGACTGTGCTCAATGCTTCCTGTAAGATAAAGAGCTCATTCAGTTATATATTTTTTGAAGCAAACTGGCAGTGATGTCTAAACTGGCATTTGTGGGCAATAGCTAGCAAGTTCATTTCATTATTAAAAGTCCCAAGCAGATTGCTAGCAATATGCTTAGGACTTGGGGGCTAATGTATGCCATTTTTCTTTGATAACTGAAGAAGACCCGACTCGGTTCATAAAAATGAGTCAGCCCTAGGGTGCTACATGTCACTTCTTTATTTCAAAGACCCGGCTCATCTCATAAAGTTAAGTCGGCCCTTGGGGACTACCTAATGTTTTCTTTTCACAAAACATATGTTTGAAGAATCAGTTTATCATCGAGATGATCACTCGGTCCTTGGGGGCTACCTTGCAAGATTTCAAGATTTTGATCTAAGTCTTAAACACACTCAATTCTTCCTATATTTAAGACTTGGGGGCTATGTGAGGATATATATATATATACATACATACATACATAAACACTATTCTGATCACGGGATCAGAATAATATCCTGATCACAACCTGACCTGCCCCGCTGGTAGTACGTTGAACTTCCCCCTGTACTAGGTTGATCTTCCGCTAACATTGCCCAAATGGGGCTTGCGATATACCGTTGGAAAGCTATGGACACCAATATCATGACCCAACTTAAATTTTTGGCAAAATATAAGCGGTTTAAGATCAGTTTTGAAAACCATTTTTTCTTTCACACAAAAAATGTGAATCGTATTTTCTATCGCATTTCTAAACCGTTTATCGGAATGAGGCATATAATATCGCGTTGGAAAGCTGCTGCAAAACCGCTCATTCCACATGTTGAAAGTTTTCTCTAATTTCCTATGGTTAAAGAGTAATTTGAAAAAACATAAAATTTTGTAAACCGAATAGCTGAGTTCGTATTTTCGATGCCATTTCTAAATGGCTAATCCAATTGAGGCATATGATATGGCGTTGGAAAGCTTATGAAAATGCGCTACTTTTTCATCTTGAAAGTTTTTTTCTAATTTTCAATGGTTTAAGAGTGATTTAGAAAATGGTCCAAGTCCTACCGAGTTCGTATTTTCGAGCTAATTTTTTAACCTGCGTCCGAATGCAGCAAATGATATGGCATTGGAAAGCTTGAACAAATGTGAAACTTTTTGATATTTATTGTTTCTCTCAATTCTTTATGGTTTTAAGTCAGTTTGGAAAATGGCGAAAAACGTATTTTCGCCATATTTTCTACAAACTTTAAAGGAAAGGCGCAAATAATATCCCGTTGAAAAGCTACGAAAAATGAGAAACTTTTTCATGTTGATGGTTTTCTCTGATTCCTAACCATTTTCAAGTAATTGCGAAAATGGCGAGATCATTCGTTTTGCCTTTATCGGAAACAGATTCTTTGAAAATGCACCGCGTGAAGAACCTGAACTTCTCAGCATGTCTACCTGAACTTCACTCTGTTTTCGACGTGCTTTTTTATGCTCGCAGATCGCCATCCACTACTCGTAGCTCTCCATCCACTCCCTGGAATTCAACGAGTGATATATCGATGGAAAGCTGCTGTAAACACGCAACTTTCCCGTGTTGATCATTTTTTCATACTCGCGACGATTTTAAAAGTTTTTCATCTAAAATTCATTCAGCATAGTAGTTGAACTTCCTGCTATTTTTCACGTTGAACTTCTGTGACGTATTTTTGTTTGTAGTTTTCTCATCCATTCACTAGTGTTACACAAATAATATTTCTTTTGTACAAACATCTCTCAAAATAAATTTTTTAACTTTCTCTGACCAAGGACTTGAACTTAAACAAATGATATTCCTGTCGTTTTGAGGTAAATTAAAAATGGCGAGATCATAATTTTTGCGTTCATCGCGAATGGAAATGCACTGCGTGAAGTAGTTGAACTTCTGGGCATGTCTGTTTGAACTTCACTCTGTTTTTGACGTGTTGTTTTTTGCACTGCAAGAAGTAGTTGAACTTCCGGGGCATGTCTGTTTGAACTTCACTCTGTTTCACTTTATTGTATTTTTGTTATATGAAATACACACCGTGTAGTATGTGAACTTCCGGTTGTTATCACTTTGAACTTCTCTCTGGTTTGAGAGAATTATTTTAAAACACAACAAACTACATTTTTATGTTTTTTGGACATCTAAATACATGGTGAACTTCTCTCACAAGAATTTTTTGAACTTTTCCTCTCCGAGCAGTTGAACTTCTTTCAACAAACCTTTCAAGCTTTAATTTTTTATACTTCTATTCTCACCTGAAATGCATCCCTTGTAGTACTTGAATTTCTCGTTGTTTTCACTATGAACTTCTGTCACATTTTTTGTGTATACGTCGAATTACACGCAATTGAAGGTTGGACGTCATTTTTTTCATTTTAAAATATGCAATTGCAGGTCGGATGTCCCGCAATATAAATTCTGAACCGTGCACGAAGGTGCATGTGAACTTTTTACAACAAATCTGAGTTTTTTTATATACTTTGAACTTCTCTCTTTTTATAATTTCAACATCTTAGTCATATATTAGAAAGAAAATATGTTTTTTAAATAAGCATCAAACATTTTGTTTTTGTAAATTGAACTTCATAGTTTTATTTTCCTTAGAAACGGTAATCATTTGAGTTTCCCGTATACATCGAACTACTCCTCTATCTTAATTTGAAACTTGTCATTTTTATATTGCTTGAACATCTATTTTTTTCTTTTTAAAATTGAACTTCTAGGTTTATTATTTAGTAACAGGGAAAATATTTATTTATTTAATAAACATCGAACCGCTTTTGTTATTTTAATTTGAACTTCTAGATTTTTTTAGAAACGGGGAAAGACGTTCTTAGAAATTCTAACTACTCTCTGGTAATTAAACAACTCTATTTATTTATTTTGAAATTATTGGTTTTGTAATAAACATTGAACTTCAATGTTTTTGAAATTTGTACTTCTAAGTATTTTAGAAACGAGGAACCCCTTATTTTATAAATATTTTGAACTATTCATTTCTTTTTAATTTCTACTTCTTTATTATTTGACGGGAAAACCATGTTCTTTTTTAAAATAAACATCAAAGTCATATGTTATGTTAATTTGAACTTCTTGCTTTTCTTTAGATACAAATTTTTCTATTTTTTATAAAAAATGACCTGCTATGTATTTTAAATTTGAACTTCTTGGTTTACTTTCAGAGACGGGAAAAATGTCTACTATTGTGTCTTTTAACTTATAGGCTTTTTGGGTTTTGTAAACTTCTAGATTTATTTTTTGGCAAACTCTTTTTTTGGTAAAAATGCCTTTTTGTTTGTTTTTTAACGTTAATTTTTCTTATCTCTTTTTTTCCAACCTACGAACACTTTGTATATGTATTTCTCGTCAACTATATGCATTCACTTTTGTGATTTTAAACATAACAGGCACTGCCATGGAGGGTTGAATTTTGTCAACCACGAATTAGATGGACCTTGTGTCGGTGTACTAGAGTAGGGGTACCCTAGTATCCCGAACTTGTGCACGGGCAGTCGCAGCATCCCGCGGCAAGGCTTGCCGGGTGACCGCCAAGATCCTCCGTGGTTCCTTTGGAGCCATTCAAGAAAAAAGTGTCCAAGTCAAGAAGACAAGACCCCGGCAAGAGGAGCTTGCCGGGAAGGCCACTCAAGGCATTTCAAGGAACTTGCCGCGGCGCACCACGCGTTCCGGCAAGACCCGGTGAGCGACAAGCTCCCGGACGCGACAAGACAACGACCGCGGAAAGGCGCTTGCCGCGGCAAGCCACCTCTCCGCGCCCGCGCTCCAGCACATCCACCAACGTGTCGCTCTGGGGCCCTTCCAGGCGTACGTGGCGGAAGGCTGTGCAGCTAGGGACATGCGGTGGCAAGCGGCGCTGACAAGATCACCATTGTGGCGAACGGTGGCGTCCCTGGCGGTCCCTTTTCGCACTGTTTAGGCGACACATACGGGCATTTAAGACCCTTGTCCCCAGCCGTCAGGGTTAGGTATGATACATTGTAGTAGGTAGCTGTGCCTACCACAGCACCTTTCCATTTTTGCCCTTTACCTCCATTGCCACCTATCGGTAGCCCCTTGAGCATATAAAAGGAGGCCCGTGTGCAACGTAGAGGGGGGGTTAGCCAGTTCGAACACTCACGCTCGGTCTTGCTAGCCGCTGGTGTGTACTGTAGCACTCCGCGCTCCCGAGCTAGAAATCAATACAAAACCACAAAGCAGGAGTAGGGTTTTACGCATCCGTGCGGCCCGAACCTGGGTAAATCGCTCGCGTTCTTCGCCTCGATTTGCTCTTTGCACGATCTCCGCCCCCGCCGAACCGAAAGGGACCCGGCCCGCCGGTCCCATAGGTGCCCGTGGATCAGTACCCCGGCATCTTTGGCGCGCCAGGTAGGGGGCGTTGAAGTTGTGTGAACCAGATCCGGCGTTCCCGCGAGCTAGATCTTCATCATCTTCATCAACATGCCGCCGAAGAAGAAGGTTTCGGAGGCAGCTGCTCCGTCCGTGCCGAGCCAACCACCGCCGGAGCAAACGGTTGGTGGGGCAGGCTCCGGCGGAAGGACACGCGTCGACGAGGGAACTCACGGTGCTGCCAGGTCTCAGGACAAGGCTGCGCTGCCCATCGGCGGCGTAGCCGGCTCCCACAATGACCGGGCGCACTCCAAGACCTCGGCGTCCGTGCATGCACCGCGCCCATCTCAGGAGGCGCGGGACCGGCAGCGTCATGGTGCTCACGGTACCATGCATTCGCTAGATCAAGATCGAGCTGGTGGATCTCGGAGCGCTCAGGACCACCATGTACGTCAACCTGCTGGCGCGAGCAAGACACGGTCGCCTGGACGAGATACTGCTCCTTCTAACGTAGTTAGAAGTCCGAGCATATCCCGCTCCTCGCACCGTTCGCCACCGCCACCCGCCACCGCAGCAGAAGCTCTGGCGCGAGCTCAGCTGCTCCTAGACTACCCTCCAGCGGCGGACAAGATCGATGACTGGAGGGCCACTATCCAGAGTCTCATCGGCTTCGCCAACGGCGACACTCCACGGCAGCCGAGCACGTCTCAGCCGCGGCAAGCCAGCCAGGCACGAGCCAGAGACGACAAGACTGGTGGGGGTGCGACTACTGTGCACTCTCCACCCCGAAGGCCAAGATCGCCGACTCGCCGGGTCCACCTCGACAGCGACTCCACCGTGTCGTCAGATCTGCGATCTCGTCGCGATCAGCGCCAAGTTCTTCAAGAACGACAACAAGAAGACGCTCGTACTCGCATCGAGCGCCGGAGAGAAGCGCGGCGTTAATCAGACCAGCGTGATGGGCCCTCTGTTGACATGCATGCGCCAGGGGAACCAGGTGACTTGCCGTACGCGGTAGGTTGCCCTGTGTTCACTCGTGAGCTGCGGCAAGTCCAGTGGCCCAGTACGAAGAACTTCAAACCAGATGTACCAGAGAAGTACGACGGCAAGTCGCATCCGTCGGAGTTCCTCAGCATCTACACCATCGCGGTGCAAGCTGCTGGGGGGCGGGACGACAAGATCCTTGCCAACTACTTCCCGTTGGTGCTCAAGCCCAACGTCAGGTCCTGGCTCATGCACTTGCTGGACAACTCCATATCCTCCTGGGCTGATCTATGCCATCAGTTTGTCGGCGCCTTTACAGGCGGCCACAAACCTCATGGCCAAGAGAGTGATCTTTATCTGCTCGTCCAGAAGGAAGGAGAGCCCCTGCGCAAGTATATTCAGAGGTTCAGCCGTGTACAGTACAACATCCCAGACGTCCACCCCGCCGCGGTCATCAGCGCGTTTCATCAGAACGTGCGTAACCGCAGGATGCGGGAGGAGATGGCGATGTGCAGGATCAGAGACGTCAGTGAGCTATATGCCCTGGCCGACAAGTGTGCACGCGCTGAGGAAGGGAGGAGACTCCCCGGAGAGAAGACGGGAGCAGAAGGATCTGACAGTGAGGATATTGCCCCAGCAAAGAAAAACCGGTGGCCGAACAGGAAGAAGAAAGGCAAAGAGGTGCTAGTCGTTGAGCAGCCCGGCAACGAAGGTGGCGCCAAGAAGGCCAAAGTTGGTAGCTCCGGCAAGGAGATTGCCGCGTGCGCCAACTGCCAGGCTGTGGTAGCCGCCGACAAGCAGGACGGCTCCGACAAGCAATACTGCAAGATTCACCGTACCAAGGGCCATGACCTCCAGAGCTGCAAAAAGGTCGAGCAGCTTGTCCAGCAGCAAAAGGCTGAGTACGAGCGGTGAGACAAGGAAAGGGCCCAAGGTGGCGCTGCAGAATCTGGCAAGAAGCGCGCCGGCCGAGGAGGACGCCGCGGTAAGGCCAAGCAGCGGCAAGGAGACAGACCTCCCCGCGGCCGCGACAACGATGAAGACGACGACGACGACGAAGACATGGATGATGTTGAGACCAGTGAGCAGGAGTTTCAGAAAGCCACAGAGGTCTTGTGCGTTGACGGTGGTGCTTCTCTGCATACCTCACACCGCCGACTCAAACAGTGGGTGCGGGAAGTTAATGCAGCAGAACCGCCTATCGAATCACACAAGCTTCTGAAGTGGTCCAGCACGCCTATCATCTTCGACATTGAGGATCACCCTGATCGCACAACTGCGGTCGGGTGTTTGCCGATGTTGGTATCACCAACTATCCGCAACCTCAAAGTCACCAAGATGCTAGTTGACGGCGGGGCCGGCTTAAACCTGATCTCCTCCGCTGTACTCCAAAAACTCCAAATCCCTGACAGCGAGCTCGAAGAGACCGGCACATTCCAAGGAATCAATCCGGGAAGGAGCAAGCCGAAGGGGAAGGTCACGCTGCCGGTAACATTTGGCAGCGAGCTAAACTTCAGGACTGAGAAGGTCACATTCGACGTTGCCGATATTCCATTGCCTTACAATGGAATACTTGGCCGTCCAGCACTCGCCAAGTTCATGGCAGCCTCTCACTACGCATATAACATGCTGAAGATGCCAGGCCCGATAAGCGTCATTTCTGTCCCTGGCGACAAGAAGGATGCTCTTATCTGTGCCGACAAGATCTACCGGGAAGCAGCAGCCATGGCAGATCGCAATCCACTTGCTGCTGAAGCTCCCGGGGGGAAGAAGACCAAGTCCGGCAAGAGTTCTGATGCCCACTCCGGCAAGCGCACCTCTTCGGAGTGCTGCGCTGCCGTCGAGGACGCACCATCGAGCTCCACCGGCAAGTGCAAGAAGACGATGGCAGCTCCGCCAGAGACGAAGAAGGTATCCGCCAAGGAGGACGGCACTGGTGGTACCTTCACCATCAGTGCCACGCTCGACCCTAAATAGGAAAGCACGCTCGTTGCTTTCCTGTGGGCGAATGTCGACGTGTTTGCATGGCAGCCGTCTGACATCCCTGGTGTTCCCAGGAAAGTGATTGAGCACCACCTTGCCGTTTGTCCCCATGCGTGGCCCGTCAAGCAGAAAGTCAGGAAGCAGGCAGTGGAGCGCCAAGAATTCATTGCAGAAGAGATCAAGAAACTGGAAGCAGCAGGCCTTGTCAGAGGAGTGCTCCATCCCATGTGGTTGGCCAATCCTGTAGTCGTGCGCAAGGCAAACGGGAAATGGAGACTTTGTATCGATTTTACCGATGTTAACAAAGCTTGTCCCAAAGACCCATTTCCTTTGCCGCGCATTGACCAGATTGTTGACTCCACAGCCGGATGTGATTTGCTTTCATTTCTTGACACATACTCAGGATATCATCAGATCTTCATGGCAGAAGAGGATGAGGAGAAGACCGCATTTATTACTCCATGTGGCACGTACTGTTTCGTACGGATGCCTTTCGGATTAAAAAATGCTGGTTCGACATTTGCAAGAGTAGTCCATGTTGCTCTTGAGCCACAAATACACAGAAATGTGGAAGCCTACATGGATGATATAGTGGTCAAGAGCAAGGACAGAGCAACCCTGATTCAAGATTTAGACGAGACCTTTGCAAATCTGCGCAAGATCAGCCTCAAGCTCAACCCAGAGAAGTGTGTGTTTGGAGTTCCCTCCGGCAAGCTTCTCGGGTTCTTCGTGTCTCAGCGGGGAATTGAAGCCAATCCCGACAAGATCAAGGCCATTGAGCAGATTGAAGCACCAAAGCGCGTCAAGGATGTACAGAAACTTGCCGGTTGCGTGGCTGCTCTCAGCAGGTTTATCTCTCGGTCTGCTGAGCGTGCCCTGCCGTTTTTCAAATTATTGAAAAAGGCAGGTCCAATGAAATGGACTCCGGAAGCGGAGACTGCGCTGCAAGACCTGAAGAGATACCTGTCCTCCCCTCCAATACTTGTCGCACCTAAGCCACAAGAGAAGTTGCTGCTATACATAGCGGCAACCAATCAAGTGGTTAGTGCTGCGTTAGTAGCAGAGAGGGAGGCAGATGATGAGCCAACAACCAAGGCAAGTGCATCCAGCGACAAGCAGGGAGCCTCCCCGACAAGCTCTGGTCCCGACAAAGATGGATCTGCGCAGATACACAACGAGATACACAAGAAGATGGTGCAGCGCCCAGTTTACTTTGTCAGTTCCCTTCTGCATGGGGGCTAGGTCAAGGTACTCTGGTGTGCAAAAATTGCTTTTCGGCCTTCTCATGGCCTCGAGAAAGCTGCGCCATTACTTCCAAGCACATGAGATCACAGTTGTCACTCGCTTTCCGCTGAAGAGGATACTGCAGAATCCAGAAGCGACAGGCAGGATTGTTGAGTGGGCACTGGAACTGTCAAGCTTTGGCCTCAAGTTTGAAAGCACTTCAACTATCCAAAGCAGAGCATTGGCAGAATTCATAGCAGAATGGACGCCAACACCAGATGAAGAAATTCCAGAAACGAGCATCCCCGACAAGGAAGCAAGCAAAGAGTGGCTGATGTACTTTGATGGTGCCTTTTCGCTGCAAGGCGCCGGCGCCGGCGTGCTGCTTGTCGCACCCACCGGTGAGCACCTCAAGTACGTAGTCCAGATGCACTTCCCCAAGGAGCAAGCAATGAACAATACTACAGAATATGAGGGCTTGCTTGCCGGTCTCCGGATCGCGGCAGACCTTGGGATCAAGAAGCTCATTGTCAGGGGTGACTCACAGCTTGTCGTCCGCCAAGTAAACAAGAGTTATCAAAGTCCGTTGATGGAAGCTTACGTCGACGAAGTGAGAAAGCTAGAAGAACACTTTGACGGCCTACAAATGGAGCATGTTCCAAGAGCTCAGAACGCCATTGCAGATGGCCTGTCAAAGTGTGCCACACTTAAGTTACCTGTGGAACCAGGGATCTTTGTGCTCAAGCTGACTCAGCCGTCCGTAACGCCATCAACTGGACAGAGCAAGAAGAGGAAGTTGGTTTCTGGTGACTATTTGCCGGCAGAGCTTCCCGAAGCCGCCGCCAAGAAGGTCCCCAAGATCAACGCCAAGAGTGCTGAGGAGCAGTCTGCTCCGGAAGACCCTAGGGTTTGTTCCGTTGAAGCAGAAGCTCCCGACAAGTTTTGCTCTGGCAAGCTTGCCGGGGAACGTCACGCTCCGGCAGAGCCGCAGGTTCTTGCCGTAGAAGCGGATATTCCCGCAGCAGTCTCCAAGATCAATACCAAGAGCGCTGAGGAGCAAGATGCTCCGGCAAGCCCTAGGGTTTGTTCCGTTGAAGCAGAAGCTCCCGACAAGTTTTGTTCCGGCAAGCTTGTCGGGGAACGTCAAGATCCGGCAGAGCCGCAGGTTCTTGCCGTGGAAGCGGATGTTCCCGCAGCAGCAGATTTGCCTTTAGTCCTTGTTGTCGAGCCACAAGCTCCAGCATGGGCACAACAGATTGTCCATTTCCTTCAGACAGGAGGACTTCCCGAAGAGCAAGAAGAAGCGGAGAGAGTAGCCTGGCAGTCAAGTATGTACCAGTTTGTCGACAAGACACTGTACAGAAGAAGACTCAGCGGTGTGAAATTGAAGTGTATTCCCCGGGAAGATGGACAAAAGCTGTTGGCAGAAATACATGGAGGCATATGTAGTCACCACATTGGCGCAAGAACACTTGCCGGTAAAGCTTTCCGGCAAGGTTTCTTCTGGCCAACAGCCCTCCAGGATGCAACTGCACAAGTAACCAAGTGTGAAGCGTGTCAGTTTCATTCCAAGCAGATACACCAACCAACTCAAGCTCTCCAGACGATCCCTTTATCCTGGCCATTTTTGGTCTGGGGGCTCGACATCCTCGGCCCCTTTCCCCGAGCTGTCGGGGGCTTTGAGTACTTGTACGTTGCAATCGACAAGTTCACAAAGTGGCCGGAAGTGGAACCAGTGAGGAAGGTGACAGCACATTCAGCAGTCAAGTTCTTCAAGTCGATCGTTTGCCGCTTCGGGATCCCTAACAGGATAATCACCGACAATGACACGCAATTTACGAGCCGCACCTTCACGCAGTACGTCCAAGATCTTGGCGCCAAGGTCTGCTTCGCTTCTGTTGCTCACCCGAGAAGCAACGGTCAAGCGGAGAGGGCAAATGCTGAAGTGCTGCGCGGGCTCAAGACCAGAACTTTTGACAGGCTGCACAAGTGCGGAAGAAACTAGATCGAGGAGCTGCCGGTGGTTCTTTGGTCGATCAGAACGACGCCAAATCGAGCCACTGGACAGACACCTTTTGCTCTAGTTTATGGAGCAGAGGCAGTTATCCCCACGGAACTCGTATACGGGTCACCTCGAGTGCTCGCTTATGATGAGCTCGAGCAAGAGCGGCTGCGACAAGATGACGCGCTGCTCCTTGAGGAAGACCGTCTTCAGGCTGCTGTGCGAGCTGCTCGCTACCAGCAAGCTTTGCGCCGCTACCATAGCCGCAAAGTTAACGCCAGAAGTCTCGAGGAAGGCGACCTTGTTCTTCGGCGCGTTCAGTCCGCCAAGAATTCCAACAAGTTGACGCCGAAGTGGGAAGGCCCTTACCGGGTGAAACGAGTCACTAGGCCTGGCGCTGTCCGCCTTGAGACCGAAGATGGCATTCCGGTGAGCAACTCCTGGAACATTGAGCATCTTCGTAAGTTTTACCCGTAAGGCGCGGTTGTCGGAACCTGTTCCGGCAACCACCTTTTGTACAAGTCTTGCCGCTGTTGCATGTAATCCTTTGTACAAAGCCGGGCGCAGATCCCGTGCATAAGTAAACCTCATGTGCTCCGCACATTTTGTCAATTTTATGCTTTCTATTTCCTGGCATATATGATCTGACACTTTGTGCAGCACCTACTCCACGGTAAGCAATAACGAGCCGTAAAGCTCCATATCTGTATTGTCTCTTCTTCCTTTTGAAAGCAAGGTTCCCCTCGCCCACAAGTTTGCCGGGGGGGAAAGGAGAAGACGATGGATGGTATGGGCCAGGCGTCGTTCAAGAAAGTTTCGCCTTGCCGGGAAGCAAACAACAGAAAAGCTAAGTTGCCAAAGTTTGAGCAATCAAATTTTTTAAAATTTTAAGTTATCTCCCTTGAACGACCACACTTTGTATGGGAAACCTGTGCGCGGAGGAACCAACTCATAGCTAGTTGCGCCCCTACTTTGTTTCGAGTCCGCTCAACAACTTAAGTGAGCTGCTAGCGCCCTTACTTTGCTTCGAGTCCGCTCAGCAACTTAAGTGAGCCGCTAGCGCCCTTACTTTGTTTCGAGTTCGCTCAGCAACTTAAGTGAGCTGCAACTAGTTGCGACAAGGTTTCTTGCCGGTAGCGGCACCGCCAGCAGGCTGCTGACGTTCCGCACTCAGCGCTCGCAGCTCAGGTGCCTGCACCGGCAAGTTCCCTAAAAGCGTAGGGCAAAAACATACAAAGGGAGGAATCAAGTAAAGGGAGTAACGTTGCAATCATTTCCCACAATCAAGTTACATTACAAAGATAGCTTGTCGCAGCTCTAACAGATTGTTTTCATGACATGATGGGCAGTGACAAGAAAAGAAGAAATGAGCGGCCTAATCTACGCGATCGCCTTCGACCCACTTGATCCCGCTCACCTTGTCCACAATGGTAGCGACAAGGGCCTTGAGCTCCTCCAGATCAGCTTCTGGCGGCAAGGACCTGAGGATGTTGGTGAGGCGGAGGCCCGGATTGCGGAAGGCCACCTTCATCAACACTTTCTTGAGGGCTCCTGCGCAGATCTCACGCGACTCGTCAGCTAGTTGCTTGGGGATCCTCTCTCGGAGTCGCTGAAGGGCCGTCGCCACGCCCTTGAAGAATAGGACGAGCTTGGCGCTGGGCTGGAGGTTGTCGTCGGAGGGATACCCAAGATCTTCTATCCCCAGCTGCGCCAGCTCCTTGTCGATATCTGTGGCGGCGTTCACCAGACTCTTCGTCCAGTGCGTCACAGTCTCCCTGAAGGTGTTCTGGGCGGTGGCAGCGCTCTCCAGCAGCGCCTTGTCGGCCTTGATTTCCTCCTTCAAGGCCGCCTCCCGCTTCTTGGCGCTGTCCAGAGTCTTGGTCAAAGTGGTTAGCTTCAACTCAAGATCCACGTTGGAGACCTTGGCGGCGCTGAGCTCCTTGCCCTTCTCGGAGAGATCGGCCTCCAGCCGCGCCACCTTCGTCTTCAACTCCTCCTTGGCGGCCTCAGCGGCGGCGGCAGTGTCCTCCGCTTGCTTGAGGGCTCCGCCAAGCTTCTCCTCGCGAGAGGCAAGCTCCTCCTCGTGGGCGTCGAGATTGACCTTCCGCTGCGCCAGCTCGCCCTCTTCCGCGGCTAGCTTCACAGCGGCAAGTCGCTGGCGCACTTCGGCTTCAGCCTTCTCGAGGAGAAAGACCTTCCGCGCTTCAGCGAGCTGCTCCCGCTCCTCCGCCAGGGATCGGAGGGCTTCCCGGTGGAAACCTCCGAGCTCTTCCGCGCGCTTTTCAATGTCTGCTCCCGACTTCGCGACAAGCGCCTCGCGGGACTCCAGCTTGGCTTGTCGCGCGCGGTAGAGCGACATCAACCAGCGCAGCAGCCGCTCTTCTTCGGGCTCGTTGCTGCTGCTGCTTGGCGCGTCGACCAGCTTCAGCCCCGCGGAGGCGAGCACTTCTCCGTAGAAGACCTCCACCTCGACCGGCGCTCTGGAGCTTGATGCCCAGGGAAGATTGATGAAGACGTCGTCGCCGGCCTTCAAATAAACGCCCGGCTGGGGCTCCTTGGAACTTGGCGCTGCGGCTTCGGCGGATGGGTCGGCGGTCGGCGTAGCGCCTGGCGCTCCTGCGGCCTCTGGGCCGTCAGTACGATCGCCAGATTCCTCGCCAGTTGCTGCGGCGTCAGCCTTGGCGGCCTCTGCGCCGGTGGCGTCTCCAGCACCGGCTGCTTCGTCGGCGGCGACCTCTGTCTCCATCTGCTCCGCAGCGGATGGATCTGACGGCCGGAAAAGGGGAGAAGAGTCAAACAGAATCCAGCAGAAACCCATAAAGATGAAGAAAAGAAGGATCCAAGAGAAATTTTGAAGCAAGGGGAGTACCTGCACCAGGCTCTGCGGTCGTGGTCTCCGTCGTCGGGGGGCCGCTGGCGCTGTCCCTCGCCGGAGAACCCTCCCTTGCCGGAGACTCCTCCCTCACCGGGAAGCCTTCCCTTGCCGGAGAATTCTCCCTTGTCGAGGGATTCTCCCTTGGCTCCTGGTGGGGCTGCTCGGCTCCTACACAAGTCAACAAGCAGATATCAGCAAAGACAAGTACCCATGCGCGCCTCGCCGCGGAAAATAATTCACACACTTACGCTGGGGGTTGCCATGGAGGAAAGTCGCCGGCTCCGGCAAGGTTGTCTCGGGCGCGCCACCTATTGTCGCAGTGGGCTCGTCCTCGATGATGATCACCGGGGCCTTAGCTCTCTTTGCCGCTCTCTGGGCCAGAGTCCTAAAGAGGAACAGATTCAGGGAAAGGCAAGTGAGAAACAAGACCAACAGCAAGAGTTGAAGAAATGCAAGTACAACAAGAGAAGCTTACTCTTCTTCTTCTTCCTCGTCGGAGGTCAGCGTGGAGAAGTCGAAGCTTGGCGCGCGCCCGGCGCGAGGAGGCGGAGGAGAAGCTTCCCTTGGCCGCTTGGCGGGAGCAGTGGCGGCGGTCTGAGACGACCCCGCTCCGGCTATTGGCGCGGCGTGAGTAGCGGCTGGGACTGAAGCGGTGGTCCGGCTAGACTCCGCTCCAGTTGCCGTCGTAGCATGAGGCGCTCCCGCGGCAACGGTGTTTGCCGTGGTCGAGCGTGTCATGCGGCGTGGCGACTGTTGGCCCGCTTGCCGCTCCGCCACATCACCAACCTTGCGGAGGCGCCTTCTTGGTGGGGATGGAGGCTTTGCTTCTGGTGGGCTGTCTGAAGACGAGGTGGAAGAAGAGTCGATTTGCAACGAGCCGCTCGTGTCCTTGGCAGGCTCGCTCGGCTCGGTGTCTTGCCCGGAAAGCCCCTTCTTGCCGGCAGGCTCCCCTCGCTCGGCACGGCTTGCCGCTTCCGCTACATCGGCCTCCTCCACAGTGAACCCGAACTCGCCCGCGGCTGCGGCTGCCGCTGCCTCCTCCAGCCTAGTGGCGATGAGCGCCATCTCCGCATCCGTGGTGTCGCGGGTGAGGCCGTCCTTCTCGTCGGGGCGGATTGGCACTTCCACCAAGTCGTCGAAGAATTGCTGCACGACCTTGTCTGCAGGCTCCTGCCAAGTTGGCACAATCCCGTGCGAGTCGCACTCCGGCATCATTGCACGGATGCGGTCGAGCGCGGAATTGTTGCACAAAGGCACGACGCCCCCCGGAAACCTGAACACCTCGGGATGCTGGGGGTCATATTTGAACAGCTCCTACAGCATCGCGTTGAGCTCCAGGACCGTGAAGTTGTAATTGAGGCCTAGCCGCAGCCTCATGATGTCTGCCGCGTTCTTGAACTCCCAAGTGGGCCTCCCCCGTTCCTGCAGGGGGGCGATGCGGCGGCGAAGGAAGTCTGTGCCAACAGCGCCAACAGTAAGCCCGGCAAGCCTCAGGCACAGGATCCTGGTGACGGCAATCTTCAGCCTGGCATCCTCCGGAGCCATGTCACTCCAATCACTGCCGCGTGCTACTGGGGTTCGGCGTCGGACGGTGAACGGCTGCGGGCTCTCCTCGTCAATCCAGCACCAATCAGCTCTCCACTCCTCCCACTTGCCGCGGAATTCTCCCTCCAGATAGGTCTCTTTCTTGCCGGGCCTTGAGATCCAGGCAATCCTGCCGGATAGAGGCTCTCCTCTCTCTACTCGGGGTATGAAAAAGTGGCGGAAGAGGGCTACGTTGGGAAGGACTCCGACAAAGTTTTCGCAGAGGTGTGCGAAAACTGCCATTGTCAGGATGGCGTTGGGGGTGAAGTCAAGGAGATGGAATCCATAGGTGTTCATGATGTCGCAGAAGAAATCAGAGAAGGGCGGGCAGAGCCCGCAATAGAAGAACAATGCGAAGAAGGGGTACCCATTCGGAGCCTTCTTCCAAGCGGCGGCGGGGAGAACCTTTGTGCGCGGATGCGCGCGCGTCTCCGCCGACCAGAACAGATAGTAGTTCTCCCTCAGCTCCTTCGCGCCGAGCTTTGGGGGGAAAACGGACCGCTCCTTCCGCAGCGCCATGAGCCGCTGCGCCTCGGTCGTCTTCACGGTCTTCCCCTTGTCGGCTTTTGGAGCCATGGCGGAAGTAGTGGAGGAGGTCGACGGCGTTGGTGATGATAGTGGCGATGGGGGGCGGAGCGCTTCTCTCTCTCTCTCAGCTTTGGGGAGGCAAGGGAGCGGCGGAGATTTCTGAGATTGGGAACGGCAACGGGCGAGTGGGCCAACTGCCCCTGTTTCCCCTGCTTATAAAGGGGGAGGGGGCGGACGTTCCGCATTTCCGAATAAAGAAACCCCCACGACCTCTCCCACGACGTCGCATTCAACGCGTGCCATTCGGGGAGGCCGCGGTGGATACGGAGTGAGATACAGCGTAACCTAGGCCGCGCGTGCCCGTGCCCTGTTTTGGGCCTGGCCCAACAGCGCTCGGCACCGTGTATGGCCCAGGCCCGGGGGCTCCTGTCGGTGTACTAGAGTAGGGTTACCCTAGTATCCCGAACTTGTGCACGGGCAGTCGCAGCATCCCGCGGCAAGGCTTGCCGGGTGACCGCCAAGATCCTCCGTGGTTCCTTTGGAGCCATTCAAGAACAAAGTGTCCAAGTCAAGAAGACAAGACCCCGGCAAGAGGAGCTTGCTGGGAAGGCCACTCAAGGCATTTCAAGGAACTTGCCGCGGCGCACCACGCGTTCCGGCAAGACCCGATGAGCGATAAGCTCCCGGATGCGATAAGACAACGACCGCGGCAAGGCGCTTGCCGCGGCAAGCCACCTCTCCACGCCCGCGCTCCAGCACATCCACCAACGTGTCGCTCTGGGGCCCTTCCAGGCGTACGTGGCGGAAGGCTGTGCAGCTAGGGACGTGCGGTGGCAAGCGGCGCTGACAAGATCGCCATCGTGGCGAACGGTGGCGTCCCTGGCGGTCCCTTTTCGCACTGTTTAGGCGACACAGACGGGCATTTAAGACCCTTGTCCCCTGCCGTCAGGGTTAGGTATGATACACTGTAGCAGGTAGCTGTGCCTACCACAGCACCTTTCCATTTTTGCCCTTTACCTCCGTTGCCACCTATCGGTAGCCCCTTGAGCATATAAAAGGAGGCCCGTGTGCAACGTAGAGGGGGGTTTAGCCAGTTCGAACACTCACGCTCGGTCTTGCTAGCCGCTGGTGTGTACTGTAGCACTCCGCGCTCCCGAGCTAGAAATCAATACAAAACCACAAAGCAGGAGTAGGGTTTTACGCATCCGTGCGGCCCGAACCTGGGTAAATTGCTCGCGTGCTTCGCCTCGATTTGCTCTTTGCACGATCTCCGCCCCCGCCGAACCGAAAGGGACCCGGCCCACCGGTCCCATAGGTGCCCGTGGATCAGTACCCCGGCACCTTGTCTAACAGAATAGTAGCACTTCGGTTAACTTCACTTTCCCGTGTTGATCATTTCTTCATACTCGCGACGATTTTAAAAGTTTTTCATCTAAAATTCATTCAACATAGTAGTTGAACTTCCTGCTGTTTTCACGTTGAACTTCTGTGACGTATTTTTGTTTGTAGTTTTCTCATCCATTCGCCGGTGTTACACAAATAATATTTCTTTTGTACAAACGTCTCTTGAAATATATTTTTTAACTTTCTCCGACCGAGGCATTGAACTTACACAAATGATATTCCTGTCGTTTTGAGGTAAATTAAAAATGGCAAGATCATGATTTCTGCATTCATCACGAACGGAAATGCACTGCGTGAAGTACTTGAACTTCTGGGCATGTCTGTTTGAACTTCACTCAATTTTTGACGTGATGTTTTTTGACGTGTTGTTTTTTGCACTTCGTGAAGTAGTTGAACTTCCGGGGCGTGTATGTTTGAACTTCACTCTGTTTCACTTTATTGTATTTCTGTTATATGAAATACACACCGTGTAGTACGTGAACTTCCGGTTGTTATCACTTTGAACTTCTCTCTGGTTTGAGAGAATTATTTTAAAACACAACAAACTACATTTTTCATGTTTTTGGTCATCTAAATACATGGTGAACTTCTCTCACAAGAATTTTTTGAACTTTTCCTCGTCGAGCACTTGAACTTCTTTCAACAACCCTTTTAAGCTTTAATTTTTTATACTTTTATTCTCACCTGAAATGCATCCCTTGCAGTACTTGAACTTCTCGTTCTTTTCACTATGAACTTCTGTCACATTTTTTGTGTATACGTCGAATTACACGCAATTGAAGGTTGGACATCATTTTTTTCATTTTAAAACATGTAATTGCAGGTTGGGCGTCCCGCAATATAAATTCTAAACAATGCACGAAGGTGCATGTGAAGTTTTTACAACAAATCTGAGTTTTTTTATATACTTTGAACTTCTCTCTTATTTTAATTTCAACTTCTTAGTCATATATTAGAAAGAAAATATGTTTTTAAATAAGCATCAAACATTTTGTTTTTGTAAATTGAACTTCACAGTTTTATTTTTCTTAGAAACGGTAATCATTTGAGTTTCCCGTATACATCGAACTACTCCTCTATCTTAATTTGAACTTCGTCATTTTTATATTGCTTGAACATCTATTTTTTTCTTTTTAAAATTGAACTTCTAGGTTTATTATTTAGTAACAGGGAAAATATTTATTTATTTAATAAACATCGAACCGCTTTTGTTACTTTAATTTGAACTTCTAGATTTTTTAGAAACGGGGAAAGACGTTCTTAGAAATTCTAACTACTCTTTGGTAATTAAACAACTCTATTTATTTATTTTGAAATTATTGGTTTTGTAATAAACATTAAACTTCTATGTTTTTGAAATTTGTACTTCTAAGTATTTTAGAAACGAGGAACCCCTTATTTTGTAAACATTTTGAACTATTCATTTCTTTTTAATTTGTACTTCTATGTTATTTGACGGGAAAACCATGTTGTTTTTTAAAATAAACATCAAAGTCATGTGTTATGTTAATTTGAACTTCTTGCTTTTCTTTAGATACAAAGTTTTCTATTTTTTTATAAACATTGACCTGCTATGTATTTTAAATTTGAACTTCTTGGTTTACTTTCAGAGACGGGAAAAATGTCTACTATTTTGTCTTTTAACTTATAGGCTTTTTGGGTTTTGTAAACTTCTAGATTTATTTTTTGGCAAACTCTTTTTTTGGTAAAAATGCCTTTCTTATCTCTTTTTTTCCAACCTTCGAACACTTTGTATATGTATTTCTCGTCAACTATATGCATTCACTAATGTGATTTTAAACATCACAGGCACTGCCACGGAGGGTTGAATTTTGTCAACCACAAATTAGATGGACCTTGTCTAACGGAATAGTAGCACTTCAGTTAACCTCACATTCCGTCTCCACCATAATTACAGCTGCTCGAGCTAAAGCAATGAATCTTGTGTTTTATTACCCCAATTTTTGTATCCAACTCCCCATTTTTTCCACAATGATTGAACTATCGGCACAATATAATTGAGCTACATCGTATTTTCAAACTAGAGGAGATGCTTTAGTGCTTTTTTTCAGCAACTTGTACCTTTTAGTATGTTGTACATCCCGGTTCATTTTTTACCTTTTATTTTCTTTTCTCTGGACGACTTTACCTTTTAAATACAACCTTCTAGGTAAAAATGATTTTTTGGCAAAATGAAATACTTCACCTGATATATTGTTTGAGAAGCGACTTTTACTGAAAAGAACGAGTATCCTTTTTGTTCCTAAAAAATGCTTGCTTTTTGTTTTAGTTTCGGCATGTTGAACATCAAATCATTCCGTTAGTTATTTTTGAACTTCTAGGCTTATTTAAAAATATGGAAATTCCATTTAACAATAGTGAAACGACATTTTTTGAAACTTTCATATTGTAAACCGAAGAACTTCTTTGAGTTTTTTCATGAAAAAATCCACTGGTTTTTTGTGTAAACATTTAATACTACTCTCTTATTCATGTCATCCAAAACCTAAAATTACATTTCTATATATAGATGCACGTTATTTTGTATAGTCCCGTATGGTGAACATGTAAAGAGAAACAAATTTCGTATTTTTAATCCATGTATTAAATCCCAATGAGCATACTCGCCAATTGCCAGTACTCATGTCATGAATGAAGTTAAGGAGCCAGGCCAGCATATAGCTGTAGTAGAATTTGGCATATGGCATAGAACTTCACGGAGGACGTAGCCTATAGCTGCAGTAGAACCTTGCATACATCCATAGTAGAACTTCACGGCCGCCGGCGTGTAGCCGTAGTACAACTTCTCATTGGCCAGCATATACATGTAGAACTTGAATACAAAACAAAACTCCAAGAGCCTCACGTCGACCTGTAATATTTCCTAAACATGAAGCTCATCTTTGAACCTTGTCCCCTCAACCTCTCTAACTAAATTTCCTAATCAAAGATCTCTTTTTCTATAGGACTAGCAAGCAGCAGACTAGATATGGTGCTATCTGAATGGCCATCTTGAACTTTACTGAACATGCGCCTCGTCGGGCCTTTTGCTCGACGCAGAGGACAAACACTACTGTTGCTTTGAAGAGGAAGACAAATGGGTCCAGGCGCTGCTGGTTGAAAGCAAACAAGATGGAGCTCGGCGGAGCAGGACGGTTGCTCTACCTCGTGCAGTTCCGAGAAACCGTGAGCTCCAACCACGCATCCTGTATCCTCTCTGCCACAACTGTCTCGACCTCGCGCGAGTCAGTCCAGCGGCGGTGGGCTGTGTAGGTAATGTGGCACCATGGTGCTCGACGAGCTAGAGGTCAGAGGTCGGTAGAGGCTCCTCGGATGGAGCTTGGCAGCATCGGGTCGGTTGCAGGGGAGGTCACGGTGGCAGTTGACAGAAGGTCGCGGCGGAAGGCAGAGGAAGGTCGCGCGACGGAAGGTTCCCGGTGATGGGGCACGGGATGGCGGAGGGTGCGGCGGCGTGATCCCCATCGTGGGACTATGGAGGCGACGTGATCTGGGTCAAGGGACGGTGGCGCAGCGCGATCCACGACGGGACGGTGCCGGCGGCGCGATCCGTGGTGGGATGGTGGCGTGGCGCGATCCACGGTGGGATGGTGCCGGCGGCGCGATCCGTGGTGGGATGATGGCGCCGCGCGATCCGTGGCAGGACGGTGCCGGCGGCGCAATCCATGGTGGGACGATGGTGGCGGTGCGATCTGCGACGAGGGACGGTGGCAGCGGCAGTTGGGAGGGGACGGCGGCGCCTGTTGGGGATAGAGATGGAACATGCGGTGAGCTTTTCTTCTATTCGGCACCGGTTCGGGAGCATCCACGTCGCCCCTATATAGGCGCATCGTGATCAGAATAACTATTCTGATCCTATGATCAGAATAGTCTTACTCTCTCTCTATATATATATATATAAATATATATATATATACATACATAAACACTATTCTGATCACAGCCTGACCTGCCCCGCTAGTAGTACGTTGAACTTCCCTGTGAACTAGGTTGAACTTCCGCCAACATTGCCCAAATGGGGCTTGCGATATACCATTGGAAAGCTATGGACCCCAATATCATGACCCAACTTAAATCTTTGGCAAAATATAAGCGGTTTAAGAGCAGTTTTGAAAACCGTTTTTTCTTCGCACAAAAAACGTGACTCGTATTTTCCATCGCATTTCTAAACCGTTTATCGGAATGAGGCATATAATATGGCGTTGGAAAGCTGCTGCCAAATCGCTCCTTCCACATGTTGAAAGTTTTCTCTAATTCCCTATGGTTAAAGAGTAATTTGAAAAAACGTAAAATTTCGTAAACTGAACAGCTGAGTTTGTTTTTTTGATGTCATTTCTAAACGGCTAATCTAGTGGAGGAATAAGATATGGCGTTGGAAAGCTTATGAAAATGTGCTACTTTTTCATCTTCAAAGTTTTTTTCTAATTTTGAATGGTTTAAAAGTAATTTAGAAAATGGTCCAAGTCCTATCGAGTTCGTATTTTCGAGCTAATATTTTAACCGTGTGTCCGAATGCAGCAAATGATATGGCGTCGGAAAGCTTGAACAAATGCGAAACTTTTTGGTAAGTATTGTTTCTCCCAATTCTTTACGGTTTTAAGTCAGTTTCGAAAATGATGAAAAACATATTTTCGCCGTAATTTCTACAAACTTTATCGTAATTGGGCAAATAATATATCGCTGAAAAGCTACAGAAAATGCGAAACTTTTTCATGTTGATGGTTTTCTCTGATTCCTAGCCCTTTTCAAGTACTTTAGAAAACGGCGGGATCATGCGTTCTGCCTTTATCACGAAACAGATTCTTCGAAAATGCACCGCGTGAAGAACCTGAACTTCTCGGCGCGTGTACCTGAACTTCACTCTGTTTTTCACGTGATTTTTTTGCTCGTAGGTCTCCATCCACTGCTTGTAACTCTCCATCCACTCACCGGAATTGAGCAAGTGATATACCAGTGGAAAGCTACTGTAAGCACATAACTTCCCCATGTTGATTGTTTTTTCATACTCGCGATGGTTTTAAAAGTTTTTCCTCTGAAATTCATTCTACGTAGTAGTTGAACTTCATGTTGTTTTCACATTGAACTTTTGTGACGTATTTTCGTTTGTAATTTTCTCATCCATTTCGTCAGTGCTACACAAATGATATTCCTTTTGTACAAACCCCTCTCACAATATTTTTTTAACTTTCTCCGACCGAGGACTTGAACTTACACAAATGATATTCCCTGCCGTTTTGAAGTAATTAGAGAAATGACGAGATCATGATTTTTGCCTTCATTGCGAATGGAAATGCACTGGTGAAGTAATTAAACTTCTCGGGCATGTCTGTTTGAACCTCACTCTGTTTTTGACGAGCTGGTTTTTTGCACTTCGTGAAGTAGTTGAACTTCTAGGGCATGTCTGGTTGAACTTCACTCTACTTCACTCTATTGTATTTTTCTTATATGAAATACACACCATGTAGTACGTGAACTTCTGGTTGTTATCACTTTGAACTTCTCTCTGGTTTGAGAGAATTATTTTAAAACACAAAAAACAACATATTTTTTGATGTATTTTGGACATCTAAATATACGGTGAACCTCTCTCACAAGAATTTTTTTGAACTTCTCCTCACCGAGCACTTGAACTTCTAGCAACCATATTTTTCGTTTATGAGTTGTTTTTAAAAGTGCAAAAAATGGCATTGTGTTTTTTTATATTTTGAATAGGTAAATCCTAGGTTTTAATAAACTCCGAACTTCTCTGTTATTTCAATATGAACTTCACCTTTTTATATTTTGAGTAAAGAATTGTATTCAATTTTTATACTGAAAAAATCGAACATGTAAATACAAGGTGAACCTCTCTCGCAAGAATTTTTGAACTTCCCCGGACAGAACACTTGAACTTCTTTCAACAAACCTTTTAAGCTTTTATTTTTATATACTTTTATTCTCACCTGAAATGTATTCCTTGCAGTACTTGAACTTCTCATAGTTTTCTCTATGAACTTCTCGTTATTTTAGTTTGAACTTCTATTTATTTGAAAAATAGAAAAATTATTTTTTTCAAACCCTTTTTTAGTTTTTCCTTTTTTAAAATTTGAACTTCCTCATTTTATTCTTCAGTAACGAGAAAAAATTGAGGTTTTTATATACTACGAACTTCTCTATTATTTTTAAATTGAACTTCTTTAGTCCTATTCTTAGAAAATATATTTTCAAATAAGCATCAAACTTTTTTTAAATTGAACATCATACTTTTATTTTTCCTAGAAACAAAAATAATTTAAGTTTTTCGTATACATCAAACTACTCCTTTATTTTAATTTGATCTTCTTCATTTTATTCTTTGGTAACAAGGAAAATTTGACTTTTTTATAAATATCGAACTTCTCTATTTTTCTAAATTGGACTTCTTGGTTTATTTCTGTTAGTAACTGAAATGCCCTTGTTTTTGTAGCAAACATTTGAACCGATTCATTAGGAAGGTCAAGTCGGCCATCGCTAGAAGGTCACAAGTTGTTGTTGATCGATAGGAGCACCAAATCGTCGCTAGAGAAGGAAGAGTGGTGTGTTGTCATCGTCACTAGGGTGGGTTACTAAGTTGAACACCCTAACTTTTCTTTTTCTGTTCTGCAGAATGCAAGTGTGAATAACTTGACAACATGATGTACGAAGAGCGCCACTATTCCAGAAAATATACTTAACATACTTTTGACCTTCACAAATAAAACATTTTGACCTTCATCCCCTTTTTTGGTTCCGACAACTTACTAAACTAGGCAAAAACATATAATTATTTTTTTTTGCAGCTGAAATGATACACCAGGCAAAGCCGGGCTACAACAGTGGCCAATTTTTTAGATACATAAACACAAAACATCTGTTTTATGCATTGGAGTTTTGCTGTAGACACCTGAATATTTTTTCCTTTTGCACAAACTACTGTATGAAGAATCATCACATTTCATAAAGGTCATTTAACCAAAAGATTGTGGGCACACAGACTCGCAAACGGGAGGTGCACCATATTTTTTAGGAACACCAAGCTTGAGTTATAGTGGAAAGAAAGAATCATAAACTAAAGAGTATACCGATCAAAGTGTTTTACGTACACACAAGAGTCCATAAGCTTTTTAGATAACAACATGTTGTCGTAGAAGTTATCTAATCAATTATGAAGTTTAAGAAATGAAAAACAAGAGAGGAAAACATGTCTGCATATACTAAAAAACATCTCTGAACCTTCACATCCACATCACTCTGAACTTCAGTGCTCCTTCAAACCGCAAACTTTTTCTTGGTACACATATGTGACCTTCTCCCTATCTATTCATTTGAACTTCTATTCAAGACAAAAAATTCTAGCAAAAAAACCATTGAAGCAACATACTCTTTGACCATTTTCTGCTAAGTAGCTATACTTATGCATTCTTTTGCCATTTTCTTTGATTCTTCAAATTTGTGCCTACAAGAACAATACAAGGACTAAACTGACAGAATTAGAGTGTCAGTACTAAACGAAAGTTGCAGCATGATCCACCGCATGAGCAGAAGAAGAACTAGGGGAGCTCATTGTGTGTTGGTGTATCCACCAGTTGCTGAAGAAATGAGCATAACATGAATTTTCTAATGGAGTGAAACACTAATACAGCTAAACATATAATGGAGTAGATATAGCTGAACTTCAGACACTATCTACCCGTGCTGCCATCATAGTGGAGAGAGAAGGGAAATGGTGCTCGGTGGATGCGCTGATGGAGCAGAGTGCTGGTGCGCTGGAGGAAGGTGCGGCATAGCAGAGGGCAGGTCACACCAGAAGGGAGGGCAGGTCGCGCCAGGGCAAAGGAAAGTTCCAACCCAAGAGGTGAACCTCTCTCACAGAGTGGCAGACGGGAGGGAAGGCCATGAACAGCGGCATGCCCTCTGCTACATCGGGCAGAGGTGGTTTGCGTCGCTGGAGGTTGGACGGGGAGGCGCCCGTGGCTGGGGCAAATCAGCGAGGAGGAGCTGAGCGATGTCGGGGGCAGCCTAGGTCCCAGGGGAGGAGCGGCGACGTACCAGAGGTAGGTGACGAGGTCGCGCGCCGGCGCTTCATGGCGACAGGCGGCGTCGGGGTCGCACGCCAGTGCTTGGTGGTGGCAGGCGGCAATGGGATCAGTCCCAGGCGGATCCGGGGGAAGGAGGAGGTCCGGTGGCCGGATCCGGGGGCGGGCGAGGCCGCAGCTCCAGTTGCTGCCGACCCAACGGGATCTGCCCGCGTGGCGAAGTTCATGTAGTGAGGATGAGCCTGTCAGAGGGACCAACGGACCGACTGGCGGGGCGAGGGCGGCGAAGCTAGTTGTGGGCGCGGCGGCGACGGTGGTGTCGACGGGGCCGAGCGGCTGGCGGCCCGGCAGCGGTTGTGGAGGGGGGCGGGGAAGGTGGGGATCGGGCCGGGACGGGGATCGTGGGGGAGTGGTCAGCGGGTGGGTGGAAATGGTTTTTTTTCCGTCCACTGTACCGATTCGGAAGTTCGGGAATAGCCCCTCCAGCCCTATATAGGGGGCACCGTGATCCAAATAACTATTCTAATCCTGGGATTAGAATAGTGCTACCCTATATATATATTACTGGTTATCTGATTGAGTGTACCACACATTTTCTTTTCATCATATTAACCAGGCCGACTTCCAGATCTCGACTGGTAGAGAGACGGCTCAAATAGCCCGCATGAAACTCCTTTGTGCTGAACTCCTCATAACTAGGCAGTTCAAGTTTGGCTTTTCCTTTCTCGGACAAGGGCTTCTCTACTTTGGTTGTGGTCTTGGTTAGCACATTTGAGATTTATAAGCCTAACCCGTAATGGTAATTTCATCATTATCCTTCTAGGAAGAACATCTTGAGCCACCTTCGTGGGACTCAAAGCTGGAGCAGGGCTTGGTGGGTTAAGATCGCCTACTGGGTTAGCATCTGCATCCATTGCCTCAGTTCTGGCTAGTTCATTTTGTTGAGACGGCTCAACCTACTTGTCGCGATGGTCTTCAGGATTTTCGGTACGAGCCTTAGGGGTCACTAAAGGCTTGGTCCTTTGACTCAGGGATCTCATGGGTCGTTGATGACTCGTCAACTTTCTGTTTCTTGGCTTTGGCTTTGGCTTTGGCTCTGTGCTACCTTTTGAGCACTGCGTTGGTTTTCCATTGAAGAGGAAAGGGTGATGCAGCAAAGTAGCGCAAGTATTTTCCTCTGTTTTTATGAACCAAGGTATCAATCCAGTAGGAGACTACACGCAAGTCCCTTGTACCTACACAAACAAATAAGAACCTCGCAACCAACGCGATAAAGGGGTTGTCAATCCCTTCACGGTCACTTACGAGAGTGAGATCTGATAGAGATAATAAGATAAATATTTTTGGTATTCTTATGATATAGATAGCAAAGTAAAATAGATTGGAAACTTATATGATAAAAGATAGACTCAGGGGCCATAGGTTTCACTAGTGGCTTCTCTCAAGATAGCACAAGTATTACGGTGGGTGAACAAATTACTGTCGAGCAATTGATAGAAAAGCGCATAATTATGAGAATATCTAGGCATGATCATGTATATAGGCATCACGTCTGCGACAAGTAGACCGAAACGATTCTGCATCTACTACTATTACTCCACACATCGACCGCTATCTAGTATGCATCTAGAGTATTAAGTTCATAAGAACAGAGTAAGGCGTTAGGCAAGATGACATGATATAGAGGGATAAACTCAAGCAATATGATATAAACCCCATCTTTCTATCCTCGATGGCAACAATACAATACATGCCTTGCTGCCCCTGCTGTCACTGGGAAAGGACACCGCAAGATTGAACCCAAAGCTAAGCACTTCTCCCATTTCAAGAAAGATCAATCTAGTAGGCCAAACCAAACTGATAATTCAAAGAGACTTGCAAAGATAACAAATCATACATAAAAGATTTCAGAGAAGAATCAAATATTGTTCATAGATAAACTTAATCATAAACCCACAATTCATCGGATCTCGACAAACACACCGCAAAAAGAATTACATTAAATAGATCTCCAAGAAGACCGAGGAGAACTTTGTATTGAGATCCAAAGAGAGAAAAGAAGCCATCTTGCTAATAACTATGGACCCAAAGGTCTGTGGTAAACTACTCACACATCATCGGATAGGCTATGGTGTTGGTGTAGAATCCCTCCATGATCGATTCCCCCTCCGGTGGAGCTCCGTAAAAGGCCCCAAGATGGGATCTCTAGGGTACATAAGGTTGCGGCAGTGGAAATAGGGTTTTGTGGTGCTCCTAAATGTTTTCAGGGTATATGGATATATATATATGAGGAAGAAGTAGGTCGGTGGAGCTGTGAGGGGCCCACGAGGGTGGGGGCACGCCTAGGAGGGCAGGCGCGCCTCCTTGCCTCGTGGTCTCCTTGCTTCTTTTTTGACGTCTACTCCAAGTCCCTTGGATCACGTTTGTTCCAAAAATAACTCTCCCGAAGGTTTCATTATGTTTGGATTCCGTTTGATATTCCTTTTCTGCGAAACACTGAAATAGGCCAAAAAACAGCAATTTGCACTGGGCCTTGGGTTAGTAGGTTAGTCCCAAAAATAATATAAAAGTGTATAATAAAGCCCATTAAAATTCCAAAACAGATAATATAATAGCATGGAACAATCAAAAAATATAGATACATTGGAGACGTATGAAGCATCCCCAAGCTTAATTCTTGCTCATCCTCGAGTAGGTAAATGATAAAAACAGAATTTTTGATGTGGAATGCTACCTAGCATAATTCTCAATGTAATCTTCTTTATTGTGGCATGAATATTCAGATCCAAGAGATTCAAGACAAAAGTTTAATATTGACATAAAAATAATAATACTTCAAGCATACTAACTAAGCAATCATGTCTTCTCAAAATAACATGGCCAAAGAAAGTTCATCCCAAGAAAATCATATAGTTTGGTCATGCTCTGTTTTCCTCACACAAGAATGCTCTCATCATGCACAACCCCGATGACAAGCCAAGCAATTGTTTCATACTTTAGTAATATCAAACTTTTTTCAATTTTCACGCAATACATGAGCGTGAGCCATGGATATAGCACTATGGGAGGAATAGAATATAATGATGGGGGTTGTGTGGATAAGACAAAAAAGGAGAAAGTCTCACATCGACGCGGCTAATCAACGGGCTAGGGAGATGCCCATCAATAGATGTCAATGCAAGGAGTAGGGTTTGCCATGCAACGCATGCACTAGAGCTATAAATGTATGAAAGATCAACAAAAGAAACTAAGTGGGTGTGCAACCAACTTGCTTGCTCACGAAGACCTAGGGCATTTGAGGAAAGCCCATTGTTGGAATATACAAGCCAAGTTCTATAATGAAAATTTACCACTAGTATATGAGAGTGACAAAACAAGAGACTCTCTATCATAAAGATCATGGTGCTACTTTGAAGCACAAGTGTGGAAAAAAGGATAGTAGCATTATCCCTCTTTATTTCTTATTTTCTCTTTTTTGGGACTTCCCTTTTTATTTGGCCTTTCCACTTCTTCTTTTTGGGGGACAATGCTCTATTAATTATGATCATCACACTTCTATTTATTTACAACTCAATGATTACAACTCGATACTAGAACAAAATATGACTCTATATGAATGCCTTCGACGATGTACCGGGAAGGGCAATGAATCAAGAGTGACATGTATGATAAATTATGCATGGTTGTTTTGCCACAAATACGATGTCAACTACATGATCATGTAAGGCAATATGACAATGATGAAGTGATGGGGAACGTAGTAATTTCAAAAAATTCCCTACGCGCACATAGGATCATGGTGATGCATAGCAACGAGAGGGGGGAGTGTGTCCACGCACCCTCATAGACCGAATGCGGAAGCGTTAGCACAATGCGGTTGATGTAGTCGTACGTCTTCACGATCCGACCGATCCAAGTACTGAACGCACGACACCTCCGAGTTCTGCACACGTTCAACTCGATGATGTCCCGCGAGCTCCGATCCAGCAAAGCTTTACAGGAGAGTTTCGTCGGCACAACGACATGGTGACGGTGATGATGATGCTACCGATGCAGGGCTTCGCCTAAGCACCACTACGATATGATCGAGGTGGATTACGGTGGAGGGGGGCACCGCACACGGCTAAGAGATCAATGATCAATTGTTGTGTCTCCAAGGGGTGCCCCTCCCCATATAAAAAGGAGTGGAGGAGGGGGCGGCCCTCTCTATGGCGTGCCCTAGGGGAGTCCTACTCCCACCGGGAGTAGGATTCCCCCTTTCCTAGTAGAACTAGGAGCCCTTCCACGTAGTAGGAGTAGGAGAGAAGGAAAGGGAAAGAGAAGAGAAGGAAGGAGGGGGCGCCGCCCCTCCCCCTAGTCCAATTCGGACTAAGCATTGGGGGGGCGCAGCCTCTCCTCTCTCTTTCCTCTAAACCCCAATAAGGCCCATATACTCCTCAAATAATTACCATAACTCTCCGGTACTCCAAAAATACCCGAATCACTCGAAACCTTTCCAATGTCCGAATATAGTTGTCCAATATATCGATATTTACATCTCGACCATTTTGAGACTCCTCGTCATGTCCCGATCTCATCCGGGACTCCAAACTACCTTCGTTACATCAAAACACATAAACTCATAATACAAATCATCACCGAACATTAAGCGTGTGGACCCTACGGGTTTGAGAACTATGTAGACATGACCAAGACACGTCTCCGGTCAATAACCAATAGCGGAACCTGGATTCTCATATTGGCTCCTACATATTCTACGAAGATCTTTATCGGTCAAACCGCATAACAACATATGTTGTTCCCTTTGTCATCGGTATGTTACTTGCCAGAGATTCGATCGTCGGTATCTCAATACCTAGTTCAATCTCGTTACCGGCAAGTCTCTTTACTCGTTCCATAATACATCATTTCGCAACTAACTCATTAGTTACAATGCTTGCAAGGCTTATAGTGATGTGTATTACTGAGTGGGCCCAGAGATACCTCTCCGACAATCGGAATGACAAATCCTAATCTCAAAATACGCCAACTCAACAAGTACCTTCAGAGACACCTGTAGAGCACCTTGATAATCACCCAATTACATTGTGACGTTTGGTAGCACACAAAGTGTTCCTCCGGTAAACGGGAGTTGCATAATCTCATAGTCATAGGAACATGTATAAGTCATGAAGAAAGCAATAGCAACATACTAAACGATCAAGTGCTAAGCTAACTGAATGGGTCAAGTCAATCACATCATTCTCCTAATGATGTGATCCCGTTAATCAAATGACAACTTGTGTCTATGGTTAGGAAACTTAACCATCTTTGATTAATGAGCTAGTCAAGTAGAGGCATACTAGTGACACTATGTTTGTCCATGTATTCACACCTGTATTATGTTTCCAGTTAATACAATTCTAGCATGAATAATAAACATTTATCATGAAATAAGGAAATAAATAATAACTTTATTATTGCCTCTAGGGCATATTTCCTCCAGTCTCCCACTTGCACTAGAGTCAATAATCTAGTTCACATCGCCATGTGATTTAACACCAATAGTTCACATCACCATGTGATTAACACCCATAGTTCACATCGTCATGTGACCAACACCCAAAGGGTTTACTAGAGTCAATAATATATTTCACATCGCTATGTGATTAACACCCAAAGAGTACTAAGGTGTGATCATGTTTTGCTTGTGAGAGAAGTTTAGTCTACGGGTCTGCCACATTCAGATCCGTATGTATTTTGCAAATTTCTATGTCAACAATGCTCTGCACGGAGCTACTCTATCTAATTGCTCCTGTTTTCAATATGTATCCAGATCGAGACTTAGAGTCATCTAGATCGATGTAAAAAGCTTGCATTGACGTAACTCTTTACAATGAACTCTTTTATCACCTCCATAACCGAGAAATATTTGCTTAGTCCTCTAAGGATAATTTTGACCGTTGTCTAGTGATCTACTCCTAGATCACCATTGAACTCCCTTGCCAGAAAAATGCTAAGGTATACAATAGGACTGGTAAATAGCATAGCATACTTTATAGAACCTATGACCGAGGCATAGGGAATGACTTTTCATTCTGTTTCTATTTTCTATCATGGTCGGGTTTTTAGTCTTTACTCAACTTCACACCTTACAACACAGGCAAGAACTCCTTCTTTGACTGTTCCATTTTGAACTATTTCAAAATCTTGTCAAGGTATGTACTCATTGAAAAAACTTTTCAAGCATCTTGATCTTGTAAGTGCATCTAGTGCCACCCCAAGTTGGTTTTGGAGTATTGACGACAAACCTGGTTGAGGGACTAATGTGTTTCTGAGAATTGCAGGATAACACAGGTAGTAGTCCCTCATTGATTCGGTTTACCTACCGGAGATGACCCATAAAAATTTATGAAGACATTGAAGACAAAGGTGGTTCGTGAAGATATTCACATTGAAGACTATGACAAGAGAAGACATCGCGTGAAGACTATAGAGTGTGAAGACTTAGTTGTTTCGTTGTTTCCTTTTCTTCCTTATTGAGTCATAGGAACCACCGTACTGTTAAGTGGGGTCCCAGTGAACAAAGTCAGAGTGACTGAAGTGATGCTTAACCAAAATCCTATGTCTTCGAGCGAAGACAATGAGAGCAAATCTTATCCAGTGCTGGATGAGTCAGCTTTACTTGTAGCCCAAGTAAAGTTGCCGCGTGTGTTTGAAATCTGACCGTTGGAACACGTGTCAGTTTCTTAGTGACCCAGGGTCATGTCGGACAAATCAGGTCGGGTTGCCTAGTGGCTATAAGTAGCCCACCCCCTACACCATAAATTGGTGGCTGCTCAGAGTTAGTGCATGGCTTTTGTCATTTGAGAGCTACACACCTCGAAGCCTTTGAGAGAGAAATCCTTGCGCGGACAAAGCCCTAAACACCCACAGCCAAAGAGTGTTAGGCATCACTGAAGTCTTCCTGTCTATGTGATCTGAAGATTTATTACACTTGAGGACTGTGAATCCTCCAGCCGGTTAGGCGTCGCGTTTTGAGCGTCCAAGAGTCATTGTGGATCGCCGGTGCACGAAGTCTGTGAAGGTTTAGAAGTCTACCTTGAAGACTTACCTGAGTGATTGGGCGAGGACTGGGTGTCCTTAGCTCAAGGGGAATAAGGTGAAGACGTGGTCTTCTGAGTTGACTTCAGCCTCCCTAACCAGACGTACAGTTGTCACAGCAACTGGAACTGGTCCAACAAATCCCTTGTCTTCACCAAGAAAATGGTTCTACCCTTTCCTTCTCTTTATTTACAGTTGGTCCTTGTGAAGTCATTGCCTGCTTGCATTATCTGTTTGTCTTCACTGTGTGACTATTTGTTCTGATTGGCTTCATACTATCTTCCATCCTGATCCATACTGCCTAGCTGCTATTAGTCTTCGTGCTTTCACTTCATTGTATACTTGACTATGGCTTGCCTAGTGTAGTCTACCTTCCGCTCCATGTTAATAGGTTCATTTCTATCGTTTGTCTTCAAAACTTCCATGTCTTGAAGACTTTCATAAAAATCGCCTATTCACCCCCCTCTAGTCGATCACTAGCACTTTCAATTGGTATTAGAGCAAGGTACTCCCTTGTTCTGTGTGATTTGGTTTAACCACCTGGAGTTTTAGCTATGTAGACTGCAGGGATAATCAAAGTCTCCGCTGCGTTCCCCGTCTTCAATGGAACTGAATATCCCTACTGGAAGAATAAGATGCATATGCATATTGAAGCCATTGATGTCGACCTCTGGTATATCGTCAAGAATGGCGTTCCCAAGACTGGTGAAGGTGTCATCCCTGCTGATGTCAAGAAGTTTGTTCAACTGGATTCTACTGCCAAGAACATCATCTGTGGTCATCTGACCAAAGGACAGTATGGCCGTGTGAGTGCTCCGGAAACATCGAAGCTAGTCTGGGACTGGCTCTCCAAGGTCAATGAAGGCGTCTCAACGCAGAGAGATCAAATGATTAGTGTCCTTCGCAACCTCTTCAACCACTTCAAGAGAAACGACAATGAGAATGTTCAGCTCACGTTTGATCGCCTCACTGACATCACAAATGAGCTTCAAGCTCTCGGCGCTACTAAGATCACCAAGCATGAAATCGTCAAGACGCTCTTGAGATCACTTGACAGCTCGTTTGACACCCAAGCCCTGATGATTCAAGAAGCCCTGACTTCAAGACACTCGATCTGTCTGACATACTTGAAAGGCTCAACACACATGAGTTTCAGCTTTCTGAGAAAATAGATATCTACGGTCCCAACTATGGCCGAACTCGCGCCTTGAAGGCAAAAGCTGTTTCTTCATCTAAAGAAGAATCTGACTGCAGTTCTGATGATCCTGAAGATATTGGAAAGGAGCTTGCTATGCTAGTGAAGAAGTTCCAGAAGTTCACTAGGAAGAAAGGCTTCAGAAAGTCTTCATGATCCAGCTCAAGGAATGATGAAGCTTCTACTCATGACTACAAGAAGAGAACATGCCACAAGTGCAAGAAACCTGGTCACTACATCTGGCGTGGGTTTGTCACGGAAGATGTCCTCGTGAAAGGACTTAGTCGTGGAGCCATCGCTACGGGTTAGCTTAAAGGGGATAAACCGGACAAGGGACACGAGGATTTTATACTAGTTCGGCCCCTTCGATGAAGGTAAAAGCCTACGTCTAGTTGTGTTGGTATTGCTAGGGTTTTGATGACCAAGGAGCGAATCCTCTTTGCCTGGCTCTCGAGTTGTTGTGTGTTATCCCTAAACTGCTGCCAGGTCGTCCCTTTATATACATAGGCTGACGCCCGCCGGTTTACAGAGTCCCGAGGCCGGATCATAAACGTGTCCGGCTCGGTCTCTATCCTTCCTATCTTACAATGCAAGTTACATAATAAGGTCGGTTTACATCTACAGGCCTTAACTCACCCTTGGGCCTTGGGCCTTCGTAAAGCGCCATCATCCTTACATCTTCATGGGCTTCTAATCTTCATAAGGTTAATCTGGCTATTCCTGGCCGGTTTATGTCCAGTAGTAATATCGCCAACATTAGGCCCCAGATTGGTTTGAACTTGTTCATGTCAATCTTCAACACTTAGAAAAATTCTTCCCTTGCATCTTCACCTTGATCTTGTAAACCGTCGTGACGTCATACTATAGGATCATGTTAAATCACCATGACGTCATCTTGTTATTAAAAATGATACATCTCTCCTTCAGTTAATGAGCCTCCAACAATCGAGGCGACCGCTCCTATTAAGCATCAATATTCCGGCTCCTTGATTCTCGCGCCTGTCACCTCCCCCCTTAACCTTATAAATAGGGCCAAGGGTCATTTCCTTTTTTCCCTCCGTCTCTTCGCTCCTTATTCCTCCTCGCGATGCCCCTGTACCCGAGCGCCGCCGCCGTCGCCAAGCTCCGCCTCTGCATCTCCGTTTGGCCACTGCATCGACCTGGTTGCACCAGAGAACCGCGGCATATCTCTGCTAGCTTCAAAAGCCGCCGTAAGACCTTCCCTTTCCTCCTCTATAGATCTACCTAGGGTTTCAGTGTTCATCGAAGTTCATCAAAGCTCCGGCAACTGTTCTTTCATGTTCTTCCTTAGTCCATGGATAAAAGCTTCAAGCTTGATATATTCCGTGTAATAGACATAGCGTTCCTTATCTTTTGCTATCATAACAACTCTTATATGCATAAAAACTGATCTGGACCTTTGTGAATCGCTTCGGGGCCAACCTTTTTAGGTCTAAATCTTTTTGCTTTTCCTGTCTTATGGTAGATCCAAAATTTCCATGCCATCTTGTGAAACCTGTTTTACCTTATTTAGTCGTTCTTGCCTTAGATCCGTACCTTTTTTATCACATAGATGGTTTACCTTTGTAGAAAGCAAGATATCACATGCCATTAGTCCCCTTGTAAACAGGCAACTCCTTGATTTCCGTTGTCATATTCCGGTTTAATAATATGTGTATATCTCTTTTTCCGCTCATCGCTTTGTCATTCATAACTGTATTAGCCTCCGGTTTACCAATTCCACATACTTGGATTCCTTTGTCCTGTTGTACCTTATGCATCACCATGAATGAATTATAAACCGGCATTTCTTTTCAGCTTTTCACTTGCAATGGCCAAGTAGTTTTATTCCTGCAACTGGGCTCCCTCCCGGGTTACCGAGGAGCAACTTAATGGAATGGTCAAAATTGGTACTTTACCAAAAAAGAATGAGATCCGGTGGCGAGTTCCTGGACCGGAGAACCATCCTACTTGTAACACCCACGATGCGGCTATATCTCCCACGTGTCGGAGCATGACTTAGAGGCATAACCGCATAGTAGGCATGTCGCAAGAGGGGTAATCTTTACACATCCCATGTACTGAATAAGAAAGAGATAAAGAGTTGGCTTACAATCACCACTTCACACAATACAAAAATATAGCATTACATCATCCAGAATGCAATGAAGGTCCGACTACGGAACCAAAATAAAGACAACCCCAAATGCGATAGATCCCCGATCGCCCCAACTGGGCTCCACTACTAATCGTCCAGAAAGGAAACATAGTAACGTCATGAATCCTCGTCGAACTCCCACTTGAGTTCGGTCGCGTCCCCTACACTGGCATCGTCGGCACCTGCATCTGGTTTTTGAAGTAAACCGTGAGTCACGGGGACTCAGCAATCTCACACCCTCGCGATCAAGACTATATAAGCTTATGGGTAGGAAAAGGTAGTGAGGTAGAGCTGCAGCAAGCAAAAGCATCTATGGTGGCTAACTTACGCAAATGAGAGCGAGAAGAGAAGCAAAGCTCGGTCGAGAAGCTATAAGATCAAGAAGTGATCCTCAAAACTACTTACGTTAAAGCATAACACGAGACTGTGTTCTCTTCCCGGACTCCGCCGAAAAGAGACCATCACGGCTACACACGCGGTTGATTCATTTTAATTAAGTTAAGTGTCAAGTTTTCTACAACCAGATATTAACAAATTCCCATCTGCCCATAACCGCGGGCACGGCTTTCGAAAGTTCAAAACCCTGCAGGGGTGTCCCAACTTAGCCCATCACAAGCTTTCACGGTCAACGAAGGATATTCCTACTCCCAGGACGACCCGATCAGACTCGGAATCCCGGTTACAAGACATTTCAACAATGGTAAAACAAGACCAGCATAGCCACCCGAATGTGCCGACAAATCCCGATAGGATCTGCACATATCTCGTTCTCAGGGCACACCGGATTGTCCAAACTTCCCGTAGGCCAACCCAGAGTTGCCCCTGGTGGCCACCGGTGGCTGACAAGTTGGACCAACACTTAGAGGAGCACTGGCCCGGGGGTTTAAAATAAAGATGACCCTTGAGTCCGCGGAACCCAAGGGAAAAGGGCTTTGTGGCAAAGGGTAAAACCAAGGTTGGGCTTTGCTGGAGGAGTTTTATTCAAGGCGAACTATCAAGGGATTCCCATTATAACCCAACCGCATAAGGAACGCAAAATCAAGGAACATAACACCGGTATGACGGAAACTAGGGCGGCAAGAGTGGAACAAAACACCAGGCATAAGTCCGAGCCTTCCACCCTTTACCAAGTATATAGGGGCATTAAAGTAAACAAGATATAATAATGATATCCCAACAATAAACATGTTCCAACAAGGAACAAACTCCAACTTCACCTGCAACTAGCAACGCTATAAGAGGGGCTGAGCAAAGCGGTAACATAGCCAAACAATGGTTTGCTAGGAAAAGGTGGGTTAGAGGCTTGACATGGCAATATGGGAGGCATGATATAGCAAGTGGTAGGTATCGCGGCATAGCAAATGAGCGAGCAACTAGCAAGCAAAGATAGAAATGATTTCGAGGGTATGGTCATCTTGCATGCAAAGTTCTCCGAGTTGACGTAAACTTGATCCTCGTAAGCGTTCTCAACGGGTGCCTCGATCACGAACTCGTCTCCCGGCTCTACCCAAAGAAAGAGCACAAGCAAAATAAACCACAATCAACCACGGTGCAATGTGCAAGCAACATGATGCAAACACATGGCATGATATGCGGGATGTGATATGCAATGCATATGCGTGCTTTGGAAGGAAAATGTTGAACCAGGCATCAACTTGGCAAACCAAGTGCGCCGCTGGAAAGATGAGTTGATTACGGTCGAAATCGATATAAAGATCACCGGAATCGGATGCACATTTTGCAAATGGCAAGCAAAACAATAATGGCACAGTTCTGCAATTAACAGCACGATGCCATCTAGAATGCAACAAGAAACTAAGCTACTGCACTCCAACATAGCAACAAAGCACATGGCAGTGACCTACTCAAGATGCTTAACAAGATGAACACTGAGCTACGGCTAAATCACACAATATCAGGTTCAAACAAGCATGGCAAAAGTGCAAAAGATATCAGCATCATGGACTTAGTGAAAATAACATGTCAGGAATTAACATCAGGAAGCAATGTTTAGAGCAAGATAACAACATGCTACAGGATCAGAATGTAGCAATACAAAGCATGGCATGAATTTACTCAAAGCATATAACAAAATTCCCTTACTGACCATAAGACAAAAAGGATCAGAAGATATGATGGCACCCATGTAAACATAGCAAGTTTCGTTAACAGATTCAGACTTAGCAGAAAACTAGACATGGCATAAACAGAATTATGAAGGCATGTTTGCGAGCTCGATGCACTCAACACAAGGCATTGCATGACAAACTAAGCATATATCCAGCAAGAAGACATGATCAAGAATCTAAACATGGCAAGAACAATCTCATAGCATGCATGGATCAACTACAACAACCTTGGCAAAATTGATTAACACGTAAACAATCTGCCAGGAACATTTTATAGCAAAAGTAGAGCAAGATTGAGTCATGCTAGGGTACTCCATAAATGCAAACAGGGACATGGATGGATAGAGCATAACCATATGTCAAAATCATCCTTACTGAACATGCTCAAAAGAAGCATGGATCACTCTGTAGCAACATGAATACATGGCATAAAAATAATAGCAGAGCAAAGACTTAGTGAAATTCTAAGTCTCTGATATCAGCAATATTACAAGAGCTACTTTGCATGCTTGTGCTAGTCACCACATTGATCACAAAAATACATGCCATACACCCCTGTAAAGATGGCATGTCATAGCCCAAAACACATGTAGAGCTCATGCCCATATGCAGCACACAATAATCATGGAAAAAATGACAAATGCTCATAATCTAATAAGAATCAGCAACTAACATTTTATAGCACTCTTGCATCAACAATTTGGGCAGCAAGATGGACTCAAACAAGAATGGTGCAATGGAACAAAACGAAGAGCACATCCAGATGAACAATTTGATATATCACACGCGCGAAACAGAGCTACGAATGAGAAGTTATGATGCAATGAACGGAGCTTCAGAAAGTAAATATTTGAGGACTTAGAAGAATTTTTGGGGTCAACCTAGTCTTCCAGATCCAGCTCCGGGCGGCACGGAGTTCGAGGATCACCGGAGAAGGGGTTTGCCGGAGCTCGGGGAGGAGATGGCCGGAGCTAGGGGAGGAGATGGCGGCGGATCCGGCCGATCCCTCGCCGGATCCGACCGGAGGCGGGGTCGACGGCGAGATGGGCGAGGCGCCGGTGCGCGGTGGTGGGCGCCGGTGCCACCCGGCAACGGCGGTGCGGTGGCGCGCCGGTGAGGAGGCGGCGGAGGCGCGCCAGTGGAGGCGAGGCGCGCTGGAGCGGGGCTCGCGCGGGCGGAGGAGCGGGGCGGCGGCGACCGGGCCGCGGGGGCCGGCCTCGGGCCCGAGCGGGCCTGCGGCGGCAGGCGGTGGCCGAGGCCGGGGCCACGTGGCGGCCTGCGGTTGGACGGGCGCGGTGGCGGACGCGTCCGGCTCCGCCCGGACGTGTCCGGCGGGCGAGAGGGGAAGATCTAGGGTTTCTCTGCGCGAGGATTTCGGAGGGGAGCACCTATTTATAGGTAGACGAAGCTAGGGGAGTCCAAATGAGGTGCGGTTTTCGGCCACGTGATCGTGATCGAACGACCGAGAGGATGGAGGGTGTTTGGATGGGTTTTGGGCCACTTTGGAGGGGTGTTGGGCTGCAACACACACGAGGCCTTTACGGTTCCCCGGTTAACCGTTGGAGTATCAAACGGACTCCAAATGGCACGAAACTTGACAGGCAGTCAACCGGTGGTGTACCAAGGCCGCTTGGCAAATCTCGGTCCATTCCGAGAAAGTTTAACACCCACACACGAAAAGAGGCAAAAGGGGGCGCTGGAGGACATAGGAGTGTCGGATCACAAAACGGACAACGGGGAAACTGCTCGGATGCATGAGACGAACACGTATGCAAATGAGATGCACATGATGACATGATATGAAATGCATGACATGGACAAAATGCAAAACGAAGACAAAACCCAACCATGAGGGAATATCATAACTTAGAGACGAAAATGGCAAGAGTTGGACTACAATATGGTAAGTTACATCTGGGGTGTTACACTACTCCCAAGCAGGGTGAAGTAGTGGTGTTTGTTGATCACATAGGCCATGGTTTCAAACCGCCCGGATTGAAGTTTTTCCGGGATGTGCTTGCCAGTTTTCAGCTCCACCCTCAAGATATTGGACCCAACTCGGTATCCAATATATGCAACTTCCAAGTCTTCTGTGAAGTGTACCTACAAGAAGAGCCAACTGTTGAGTTGTTCTGAGACTTCATCCATCTGAACCGACGCACTGAATTTGTAGACGGTCGCAATACTGAACTTGGCAGCGTCTCCATTCAGAAAAGGAAAGAAGTTGAATTTGCTCATGCTAAGCTGCACAGTCACCCCAAAGAATGGAACCAAACTTGGTTCTATTGTAAAGACACCTCCCCTGGAGATGAGAACCCTCTGCCGGGTTACCGTGCTCACCGGCTCGCCAACATCTAAGTGCCCAAGAACGGGCCTCATATGCCCCTCAACTCGCCAAGCTCCGAGCCTTTATGGCCAATGGTTTATCAGGTATAGACTTTGTCCGCTGCTGGATATCCTGGAGCATCCTGCCATTAAGTCGCCGCATCGGTTTAATGTGCGAGTATACTGGCAACATAGAAGACTCCCAATGCCATATCAACATTCAGCTAACAGACAAAGAAGTCACAGAGTCTATCAAAGATATATTGAATGAGTCGGAAGTTGTCTGTCGCCAAACCGGATTAAACCCCTTTTATACGAAAAACAAACCGCCTGCTGTAAGTATTGTCTTCCGCTTTACACTTGATATCTTTATACTGGACAAGCTTTAAATATCCTCTGCCCCTCTTTAAATAGGGTGATGATCCGTTCTGGAAAAGAAAGCCTCGGGAGAAAGCGGCAAAGCCTTCTCGTCCTAAAACAAAAGCCGTCAAGAAAACCTCAAAGCGGAAGGCAGCTGAACGCATCAGTATGGAACTGGATGACGACCCAGATGAGCCGGAAGTTGAGGTAGAACTTGATTCACTTGGTTCACTTTTCATGCATCTCATTGACAATGATACTTATCAGGAGGACGTTGAGGGCAGCCAAGCCAACGATGCAGAGGTAATTATCCTTTCCTCCGGTTCAGACTCCCTGCCAACACAAAAAATTCGTCAAGCGGTCTGGAAAGTAAGCTTTTCACATCCTGTTGCTCACCTGGATCCAAAATTTATTTTGAAGAAGCAGCAGCACGAGGCTCGCCGCACAACCCGGCACAGTGGCCAAAAGGTCACTTCGACTGGTTTACCAGACACCCTAGTTCAAAAACGCCGATCTGAGGTTTCGCCCACTTCTGACACTTCTTATCCCAAGGTAGGCTATTTCCGACAACCTCTTAATCCGTCCGATTCGAATTATCAGGTGACACCCCCTTCATCTTCTGGCGAGTCAACCGCAACACAACTCCCTCCTCTCATAACCATGGCTGGTAAGTATTTCAATCCAATCCTTTGATGTTTCACACTCTTTATGCTAAATTAACCTTTGTACCTTGTTCTGTTTAGAGCCAAAGCCTTACCCAGTAAGAAGGCTCGGGTGAATAATCCGCCTGAAGACCAGGTGGTTATTGAACCGAAGCAAACTGCTGAACCAGAGGGTCCAAACCCTGAAGCTACCTTTGATGAACCACCCCCTCCAGATCACAATACTGATGAACAAGCAGAAGTTGATACTGCTATGCATGATGATGAACCGGCAAATCCAATCTTGATTGGTGACAGATCCTCTAGTCCGATGAGAGCTACTGACACTCCATCAACTCCAGAAAAGGCTGCTGGAGACAAAGAAGATGAGGTTATCATTACTGGTACTGGTCACACCTCTCCTGGCCATCCTGTAATTTTGGCCAAACATAGTGCCAAGGAAGAGCATGCTGCCATGGAAAAAGGCAAATGGAGCACCGATTTGTCAAGCTACGCCCATCTCAGCGCTCAAGAACTCCACTCTGGTTTTCTAAACCGTCTGCACTCAAATCGTGATTATGAAGCCGGTTTGGTGAACCTGATGAAGTAGCGCTATGAGGTATTTTCATCACTTCCCCTCTCATAAATCCAATTTTTAAATATCAACTCAAGTAGCCCCCAAGGGCCGGTTTATGATAACAATCATAAATCGGGACTTTGTAATATGTCAAGTGATCTTTGGAAACAAAACAATACTTTATCATTGTATTCCTGTAGTTTCCGGCTGTGTAGTCCCCAAGGGCCAGTTTATCTTTCCAAGGTCAACCGGGTCTTTCATCCATACATTCATTTGAACGGATGTACATTAGCCCCCAAGTGTCAAGGATAATGCTTGCATTGTACTTGAGACTTGCAAAGAAAATTTTGATGATAGAGCAAATAGGCATTAGCCCCCAAGTGCAAAGTGCAGAACTTGTTATACGCTTGGTACTTCAAATATACATATCTCATTGTTGATATATTTTGCCTTTGCAGGCCGAGCTGAGTAAAAGGGATGCTCAAACCGCTGACCTTCAGGAGAACATCAAATCTCAGCAAGCAGAGGCTTCCAAGGCCAACGAAGAGTTGACAAATGCCTTAGCAGCCATGGAAAGGCTAAAAGAGACCTTTAATAAAGAGCGTGCAGACTGGGAGACAGAAAAGGCCGGTTTAACCAAGAAGGCCGAAGATGCAGAAGCAACCCTGAAACCGGTGGTTGAAGAAGTGACCGGGTTGAAACGGCAGATTAACGCCATGACCTCTGCTGTCTTTGGTAAGTATCTGCACATGAAGTTTGTCCAATCCATAATATCTTATCAAAAGCCGGTTTATTGATGCTTTACCATGACAGGGACCCGCATTACTCATCTGGGCTCCGATATGTGGATGAAGCTTAAAGCGGCCTATACTTTGATTGAACAGCTATATTCTGGATCCCAGCAAGCCATTTGCACGGCAGCTTATAACAAGCCTCCGCCAACGCTGATCAAAGAGACCATCGAAAAGCTGGCAATGCTACCTGCCCGGTTGGATGAACTGAAGCGATCAGCCGCAAGGTCAGGTGTCCTAACCGCGCTAATCCGGGCTAAAGCGTGGATTCCAGATCTTGAACCGGCAGACATCGGCCAAGGGTACCCCAACATGAAGGAAGATGGCACCAACTTCAACAACGATGATCTTCGAAGGCTGACAAAGGAGATGCGGCCTATAGCAAGCAAATTGGCGGATGACACAGATCTCTCTCATTTTCAACCGGTTTACGATGCTGAAGGGAAAAGACAACCCGCGTTGATTCATAATGTAGAAGATCTTGTGCCGCCAATCCGTAAGCATACTTACGCTCCTGACATCGACCCTTCCACCCTTATTCATGAAGAAGTCGTTTTTCTAGCCTTAACTGGAATCGATTGGTCAACGTTTGATTTCCCGCAACTGGGTAGAGATGAAGAGAATGTGACCGCTCAAGATGACCCTCAATTGTCAAACCGCCCAGATGAAGAGTCATAAACCGGAGGCCGGTTTATCGGTTGCAGTCTGCCACTCTTGAAAACAATTATTCAATTTGGGTTGTTTGAAGCGCCTTGTAATAGGATAGCGTGAACAACTTATCTGCCATGCCATCGAGCATGTTTGTTTTGCTAGTTTACTGTAAAACTTGCCATGCCCTTGGGAGTTATGATATGCATAGTCCATTATGGTTTCTGCTCCTGCATATAAAAACTTTGAAAGTGTCCGAGTGGTTTACCACTGGACGGGTCATAATGCCCAAAAATGTATACATAACTTGGATGGATAACCAAGATTGTAATAACCAAATATAAAATAGATGATACCTGTGATATACCTCGTTGGCTGGCCAACTGTATTTATAGTAAGGATGAAAAACACCAATCTGTAGTGTTGATGACTCCTTGCCCTCTTGCCGGTTCAAAAACCATACTGTGCTATAATAGCCATCGATTTGTTCGTATAATACTGGTGCCATCTAATCAAAACCAGACCGGAGCAACTTACTGCTGGTTTAAGACTGATCATGTACTGACAACTAAGTGTTAAAAGCCACGCCAGGTTGTAAAAAACACCGGTTTATCAGAAAATATTCATAAATCCCTTATAAAAAGATTTAAAACAGCAAACACAAAAAAATATGTAAGGCTTTTCATGGGCCGCCAGGCCCTAAATCGAGGCTTTTCATGGGCTGCCAGGCCGCTGAGTTAAACCATTTTGCAAAGCCTTTTTAAGATGGACATCAATCTTTAACCAATTATCGTTTTAACTTTGACAAGTTCGGGGTCTATGAGATTGACTTGTCAAACATTCGATGGGTCATACCAGCTTTACCTGGACGGAGTGGCTTACTTAAAAAAGCCAGGATAACCCGGGGTTTTAGGTGTATACACCTGGCTTCCAAGCCTGGCTTGATAGCCTATCACAAGGGTACAAACTCGTTGTTCTTTGAGAAGCAAGGAGCCCCTAGGTAATATTTGAGCTATGCTCAGTGGTTACCTATGTTTGAGTTGTGCTTGATGCAACAGACTCTCTTTGGTTCCACATAATTTCCTTTTGGCTTTAAGCCTATAAAGAGGTGCAGCTACGGCGTGAATACAACCAAGCCCCCTAGTGATTTCCCTTTTTGGTTTTAAACCGATCAAGAGGTGTAGCCATGGTTCGGATACGACCAAGCCCCCTAGTGATTTCCTTCATATCTGTGTGGCTTTATAGGCCGGGTTAATAGAACTCCGCTTTGTAAGTAGAAGCCCCCATGGAACCACACATGATGTAAAAAGAACAGAGACCCTGCTTTAACCGAGGCTCTGGTTTATTATATAATATATACATTGTCATAAGTATGTACATAAGAAGAGCCTGTGGCTCAACTGTAGTAAGGCCGGAGAAGAGCTATATTCCACGGCCGCTTTGTCTCCTCCTCTAATTTACGTGAGTCCTTGTGCTCTCGAACATCGATAAGGTAGTATGACCCGTTGTGCAGGTTTTTGCTGACCACAAAAGGTCCTTCCCAAGGTGGGGATAACTTGTGCATATCAGTTTGATCCTGGATGAGTCGGAGCACCAGGTCAGCCTCTTGAAAAGTTTTGGTTCTAACCCGGCGGCTGTGATAACGCCGGAGATCTTGTTGATAAATCGCCGAACGTGCCGCTGCGAGATCACGCTCCTCGTCTAACAGGTCCAGTGAGTCCTGACGTGCCTTCTCATTGTCAGCTTCAACGTAAGCCGCCACACAGGGCGAGTCATGACGGATGTCACTAGGAAGAACCGCCTCTGCTCCATAAACCATGAAAAAAGGTGTGTAACCCGTCGATCTATTTGGTGTGGTGTTGATACTCCATAACACAGAAGGTAACGCCTCCACCCAACAACCCAGTGTCCGCTTTAAAGGAACCATGAGCCGGCGTTTGATACCTCTCAAAATTTCTTGATTTGCCCTCTCTGCTTGACCATTAGACTGGGGGTGAGCCACTGACACTACATCAAGCCGGATGTGCTCACGTTGACAGAATTCCTCCATCTCACCCTTAGATAGATTAGTACCATTATCAGTGATAATGTTGTGTGGAAAACCAAACCGGAAGATCACCTTCTTGATGAATTGAACCGCCGTGGCTGCATCACACTTACTGACTGGCTCTGCCTCTACCCACTTGGTAAACTTATCAAACGCCACCAATAGGTGGGTCTTTTTGTCCTTGGATCTCTTAAAGGGTCCGACCATATCGAGCCCCCAAGTTGCAAATGGGCAAGTGATTGGAATCATTCTCAACTCCTGGGCCGGAACATGGGCGCGGCGTGCAAACTTCTGACAACCGTCACACCTCTTACTAAATCCTCTGCATTAGCATGAGCCGTCAACCAATAGAAGTCGTGACGAAAAGCCTTAGCCACCGGGGATTTTGAACCGGCATGGTGACGACAATCTCCTTCATGGATTTCTCGCAAAATCTCACAACCCTCTTGAGGAGACACACAACGGTGAATTGCTCCTGTGACACTGTAACGATGTAACTCCCCATTGATAATGGTCATTGACTTGGATCGCCGGATTATCTGCCGGGCCAAGGTTTCGTCCTCCGGTAACTCGCCCCGGTTCATGTAAGCCAAGTACGGGACTGTCCAATCTAGTATAACATGCAAAGCTGCCACCAATTGGGCCTCTGGGTCAGGAATAGCCAACTCCTCTTCTGTGGGTATCTTGACCGACAGATTATGCAGTACGTCGAGGAAAACATTAGGTGGCACCGGTTTATGCTGAGAACCTAGACGACTTAAAGCGTCCGCTGCTTCATTCTTTCGCCGGTCTATATGGTCAACTTGATAGCCCTTGAAATGACCAGCAACTATGTACACCTCTCGTCGATATGCAGCCATGAGTGGGTCCTTAGAATCCCAAGTGCCAGATACCTGTTCAGCCACCAGGTCTGAGTCACCGAAGCACTTAACCCGGCTTAAGTTCATCTCCTTAGCCATCTGAAGACCGTGGAGTAAGGCCTAGTACTCAGCTGCATTGTTAGTGCAAGGGAACATTAAACGAAGAACGTAACAAAACTTATCACCTCGTGGGGAAGTTAATATGACTCCAGCCCCCGAGCCCTCCAATTGCCTGGACCCATTGTCAGTGTCAAAACCGGCGGATCTCGGGTAGGGTTCCCGAACTGTGTGTCTAGGCCGGATGGTAACAGGAGGCAGGGGACACAAAGTTTTACCCAGGTTCGGGCCCTCTTGATGGAGGTAAAACCCTACGTCCTGCTTGATTAATATTGATGATATGGGTAGTACAAGAGTAGATCTACCACGAGATCAGAGAGGCTAAACCCTAGAAGCTAGCCTATGGTATGATTGTATGTTGTGATTGTTGTCCTACGGACTAAAACCCTTCGGTTTATATAGACACCGGAGAGGGTTAGGGTTACACAAGGTCGGTTACAAAGGAGGAGATATCCATATCCGTATTTCCTAGCTTGCCTTCCACGCCAAGTAGAGTCCCATCCAGACACGAGACGAAGTCTTCAATCTTGTATCTTCATAGTCTAACAGTCCGGCCAATGGAGATAGTCCGGCTGTCTGGAGACCCCCTAATCCAGGACTCCCTCAGTAGCCCCTGAGCCAGGCTTCAATGACAATGAGTCCGGCGCGCAGTATTGTCTTTGGCATTGCAAGGCGGGTTCCTTCTCCGAATACATCACAGAAGAATTTGAATACGAGGATAGTGTCCGACCCTGCAAAATAAGTTCCACATTCAACCGTAGAGAGAATAATATTTCCGCAGATCTGATTTGCTGGCTTGTTTTGGCAGCATGACGTTATGTCATGGCCCGGTGATTATTCGAACCATTTCCTTTAACCAGCCCCGCACATAACGCGAGGCAGTTTTTCAACACGTCTTGTCAAAGCAGAGATCGTGTCCCCTTATTACGGGATTCTCATCAATACGGGCGTGGGTAACCCAACCGCGCCATCAATTGCGACGCTTGGGGGACAAGCGAGTTTTACCAGGCAAGTGGGGACGCTTAGTTTCGTCCGCCCATATAAAGGGATAAGGATTCACCTTTCTATCCACGCCTTCTTCCTCCTTTGCTCATCCGTTTTGGCACACTCGAGCTCTAGCGCCCAAGTCCACACTTCCACCTCAACCTTCTCCAACCATGTCCGGAGCGGGAGGCAAGTGGATGGTCTCCTCCGTCATGGAGGGACACATCAAGAAACTGAGGAGAGCCGGATACCTGCCCGACGACATCGCGCACCGGCTCCCAGATGAGGGGCAGCTCATCCCCACCCCCAGGCCCCATGAGAGGGTAGTATTCCTCACCCATTTCCTCCGTGGACTGGGATTCCCTCTCCATCCATTCGTTCGGGGGCTCATGTTCTATTACGGCCTGGATTTCCATGATCTGGACTCAAACTTCGTCCTCAACATCTTGGCGTTTATCATCATGTGCGAGGCCTTCCTCCGCATCAAGCCCCACTTTGGCTTATGGCTGAAGACCTTCAATGTCAAGCCGAAAGTGGTGGGCGGCCTCCAGGCGGAGTGCGGAGGCGCCATGGTGGGCAGGATGCCCAACATAACATGGCTCGAGGGCTCCTTTGTGGAAACTATAAAGGGGTGGCAATCGGGGTGGTTCTATATCACCGAGCCGCGCGACCCTGCATGGGCAGCGGGCCCCGAGTTCCGATCTGGCATCCCCACGCGGCTCACCTCCTCGAAAGAGAAGGGCCTGTCCTGGGGTAATTCGAAAGAGCTGACCGGACTGCAAACATGTATTCAAAACATGGTGGACAAGAAGCTCAAGCTTGTCAACATAGTCCAAGTCATGCTCATCCGCTGGATACTCCCGTGCCAACATCGGGAGTTCAACTTGTGGGAGTTCAATCCGGCGCAGCACCGAACTCTGAACAGGCTCTTCGACACGACTCATGAAGATGCCTGGAGGGTGGTGTTCAAAAGCGCCGAGGTCCCCCCTATTACTGAGGATCGCGGATTCAGCGTGAAGCGCCAAGCCAGTGCGGTAAGCTGCTTTACCTTTCACAGGATACTTATTTTATATAGATTGGCTCTGTGCGGGATCTAAACTCCCGTACCTTTGACAGGACTGGCAGAAGATGGTCGGACAGATCGACTGTCCGGCTCCTATGCCCGAAGGCCCCGCAGATGCTCTTCTGGCGAAGATGTTGACTCCGGCCCCTTATACGGTGCCGGAGAAGACCAAGAAGGCCAAGGGAACTCGAAAGAGTTCCCGACGCCAGGCGTCGTCGGACTCACCGTCCAATGACTCTGCGGCGCACTCTTCCCCCGAAGACGAGGAAGAAGAAGAAAATGCTCCCCCACCGACTGGGGGAGACAGGAAAAGGAGGCCGCCCCAACCGAGGACGCCGGAGGGTCCAAGAAGGGAAGGACTCTCCTTCTGGACGGTTCCACTGCCGCCGACGAAGGCGAAGACGAGTGGTTACCCAGGGTCAAGCCCCCGGGGAGATCGTAAGTATTCGGATACCAGAGTAACTCACAGGATTCCTTTGTCGCACTGCTTTCCCTAACGCTGAACGCAATTATGCAGGCCGCCATGAGCCAGTATCGATGTATCAACGGACGGCTCCTTGGGCTTGTCGGACATGGATAGCGATCCAGTCCCGACCGCCACCTCCCCTCATCCTGCCGACGATGCCGAGGTGTTGTCTCAAGAGGCACCGGATCAAGGGGAGATAGTCCTGGAGGCGCCTCAAGGCGACCTTCCAGATTCCGGGAGCCGCGGGGACGGCGCCCCCGAGAGCTCCGAGTTCGGCCCTCAGCCGAACACCTTGTTGGACCCTCCAGCGGTTCCGGGCTCGGGCAGGCGGCCTCCTTATAAGAGGGGCAAGATGCCTATGCCGATGACCTCTGTCCATCCAGAGGCACCAGACAATCTGCTGGAAGCGCTTCGCAGCGCTTCCATCGACGAGAAACCACACTATCATGAGTGCGGTGATCCAGAAGGTTCAGTCCGCCAAGAGCAGATTGACTGAAGCCTGTGCCAGCCTTCTAACAGGCTTCGAGGTAAGTGTGTTAAAATGTAGTAGAAATATTACCGCATAGACAGTAGCCCCTGATGCTTTGTTCGGTGTTCACCAAGAAAACTCGAACAGAGGATCAAATAATATCGCAGGAGTCTAATATAAGTATGTCAATATGCGTATGCAGGCTTCGCTGCTGGCGTCCGCCGCACTGACTGCGGAGGTCGCCGTACTAAAGCAGGACCTCGAGGGGTCCAAGAAAGAGCTCGGCCTTGCCAAGAGGCAGCTCGAGGAGAACAAGGGTAAGTAATGCCCCATCTATAAATATGCATATATAAAAAAGGACGCGATTGCAAAATGACAGGATCATTGTATGTTTGCCAGGGGCCATGACCGAGGTGGTGACCTTGAAGCAAGTGCTAACCAAGGCCGAAGATATAGCGGCCAAGGAGCGCACTGAGCGAGAGAAGCATGAGGCTCGGGTGGGAGAGGTGCAGCAAGAGCTCCAGGCTCTTGTGGCGAAGCACGAGGCGTTGGAGCTTGACTCCAAGATGCGGGAGTCTAAGCTTGCCGCGGCCCTCGAGTGTAAAAAGTGCCAAGGCCGAAGCCCAAAAGGCCCTCCAAGAGATCGACGCGATGAAGAAGATAGTGGCAGGTAAGGCTTTCTATATGCAAAGCAAGTGTGTAAAAGTAAATTACCGATTACTTACTCGGATCCGGAGCTCTTCAGGAGCATTCGCGGATTTGCCCCGCAGTGTGTCTGATGCCACACAATTTTACCAGGCCGAGGACGGAAGCTCGACGGAGAAACTATTCTAGTCTCAGTATGCTGAGGCTGAACATCCGGTGCCGATGAGCGACCAGCTGAAGCAGATGGTCGAGCTACATAAGGCGGCCGATCAGGCCATGAAGGGCTTTATAGTCCGGCTGTGGCCTGGCGACGCCCTTCCGAACAGCTTCTTCGGCCTGGTGTGGCGGCTTGTGGATGCCTACCCGCGGCTGGAGGTCATCAAGCGGTCCGTCTGCATCGAAGGTGCATGCCGGGTTTTCGCCCGTGTGAAGGTGTAGTGGGCCAAGCTAGACGCTGTGAAGCTGATCAAGGAAGCATCGCACCCCCGAAATTTATTATGAGGGTGTCCTGAAGGGTGCCTGTCTTGTAGCGGATGAATGTTCAAAGGATGTAATATTAGAGTGAACTTGCTCGTGTGATCATGTATGATGAAAACTTGTTTCATATGCGCTATGCAACGCTTGTGTGAATTTAAAATACTACCTTCTGTTTGGCCATTTATCCAATCTGAGAGATGGCTAGTCCTCGGCTTCTACCCCCATGCCACGAGTGCTGGGGTGTTCGGGATAAACCTGAGCACTCTTGTTCCCATATTTGGGTCCTTCGAGGGAGGTGCTCAGCACAACGAACAAGGCAACCGGACTAATAATGCTTTATCACTCTCACTTAGCCATAGAATTCTATAATTTTAAATTTCGGCGAAGCCCCTGGTATTCGAAAGGCCGAATTCGGAGCGTGATACACGCCTGTAAGCCGGACAGCGTCGGCCCCTCGCCCTAAGCGGCATAAGTCTTTAGGGACTCGAAAAACCTCGCCGAACAGCGACCAGTCTCTCGCCTTATCATGATAGTCAGTTTTAGCTTTCTCTACTGAGGTGCTAAGCCCGGCAGAACCGGGGCACAATCGCAGTAGTTCTCCTAGCGCTACCTTAGCCGATAGAGCGGAACGTAAGGTACCAAAACATAGGAGCCGGGCAAACCCAACATTTGACCAAAGACATGATTCGGAGCTGATGCATATAATGCTATAAGTTCGGGGTGCCGCACTTGTGAAAGTGTTCGGACTTTTCACACCGTATTGTGGGGTACGTAAGCCCCTGGTGTATTGGCCGTACCAGAGTGTACGGTTGCAAGGCGTCATTAATGAACACATAGGTATATATATATAACAAAAATGCAATAATAGTATTAATTTCATGCATTGTTTATTAAAAAATTGCGTTAAAGCAGAGTGATACAGATAATGCGATAAGCAAAGAGTAGGACTATGTCCCTTCCAAGGGCAAGCTGAGGAATGATATTAAATTGAATATTTCACTCGTTACTGTAATCAACCTGGGAATTCTGTGGTATAACGTAGTTGTCTGCCTCCTTGGTTGCTGCATCATGTGTTCGGCAATAGTGCTGTCGGACAGTGTTTCCAGAGATTAAGGTCCTGAAAGAAAAAGAAAAATAACCGCGGTTTAGGCCGCGTTTTGGGGCTTGCCGCAGTTGTGCCCCCCTCCCCACCTGTGCCCATGGTATTTTTAATGCGTAATTATGTACGCGCGGCACGAATATAGCCGTTGGGATGGGATTGGGTGGCCGCCGTATTGCTACGCGAGCTCAGATCGCGGCAGGCGGTCTATTTGCCGATTGCCCCGAGCGCGCTTCAAAGTGTCCGGGCATTGAAGTGCCGAACTGGTTGATTGCCTTGAGAGGCTGCTTTGCGCTTCTGCTGCGAGGGCCGCGGTGTGCTCCTCTGTTCGGAGAGAGCGCTCTATGTTTCCATTGACTGTAATAACTCCGCGAGGTCCTGGCATCTTGAGCTTGAGGTATGCATAATGTGGTACCGCATTGAATCTAGCGAATGCGGTTCGCCCGAGCAGCGCGTGGTAACCACTGCGGAACGGGACTATATCGAAGATTAACTCTTCGCTTCGGAAATTATCCGGGGATTCGAAGACCACTTCCAGTGTAACTGAGCCTGTGCAATGGGCCTCTACACCTGGATTGACGCCCTTAAAGGTCGTTTTTGTGGGTTTGATCCTTGAGGGGTCTACACCCATTTTACGCACTGTGTCCTGATAAAGCAGGTTTAGGCTGCTGCCGCCGTCCATAAGGACTCGAGTGAGGTGAAATCCGTCGATAATTGGGTCTAGGACCAGTGCGGCGAATCCGCCATGACGGATACTAGTGGGGTGGTCCCTGCGATCGAAGGTGATCGGACAGGAGGACCAAGGGTTGAACTTTGGGGCGACTAGCTCCAACGCATATACGTCCCTGAGCGCACGCTTCCACTCCCTCTTGGGGATGTGGGTTGCGTATATCATGTTCACCGTCCACACTTGCGGGGGAAACCTCTTCTGTCCTCCAGTGTGTGGCTGCCGGGGCTCCTCCTCGTCATCGCTATGCGGCCCCTTGTCCTTGTTTTCGGCAATTAACTTGCCGACTGGCTTGAACACCCAACAATCCCTGTTGGTGTGATTGGCTGGCTTGTCTGGGGTGTCGTGTATTTGACACGAGCAATCGAGTTTACGGTCCAAGATGGACGGACCCGGCGTACTTTGTTTGAATGGCTTTTTCCGCTGACCGGGTTTAGAGCCTTTGAATCCGGCATTGACTACCGTATCCTCAGTATTTTCGCTGTTAATGCGGCGCTTATGCTTGTTGCGACGTGACCTGCTATTGCCGTCCTTGGTATCTGAGGTACCATGGTTCTTTGATATGTTATTACTGCGAGCCAGCCAGCTGTCTTCTCCCGCACAAAAGCGGGTCATGAGCGTCGTGAGAGCTGCCATAGATTTCGGCTTTTCCTGACCAAGGTGCCGGGCTAGCCACTCGTCTCGGATGTTGTGCTTGAAAGCCGCTAAGGCCTCCGCATCCAGACAGTCGACGATTTGATTTTTCTTTGTAAGGAACCGAGTCCAGAATTTCCTGGCCGACTCTTCTGGCTGCTGAATTATGTGGCTCAAATCATCGGCGTCTGGTGGTCGCACATAAGTTCCCTAAAAGTTGTCGAGGAATGCGGCTTCCAGATCTTCCCAACAGCTAATGGAGTCCGCTGGCAAGCTGTTAAGCCAATGTCGCACTGGTCCCTTGAGCTTTAGTGGGAGGTATTTGATGGCGTGTAAGTCATCGTCGCGGGCGATGTGGATGTAGAGGAGGAAGTACTCAATCCATACTGCGGGATCTATTGTGCCATCGTATGAGTCAATATTTACAGGTTTGAAACCTTCTGGGAATTGATGTTCCATTACTTCGTCTGTGAAGCATAAGGAGTGTGCGGCGCCTCTGTATTGGGCTATATCGCGACGCAGCTCAAATGGGTCGTGCCCGCTGTGTTCGACCTGGCCGGATTTGCTTTTACTGTATCCGGCGTGACGTTTGTCGTCATGCACAGTGGTGCGCCCTCGTGATCCGTAGATCGATCTTGAATGCTTTGCCTTGTCCTCCAATATGTCTCGCAGGTCTGGCGTATCTCCCCATGCCTTTTTATTTAAATGGCGTTGGGGTGGAGGCTGAGCTTTTGGCTAGAATGCCTTTCTATTGCGGCCACGAGGTGGCCGATCAGCCGTATCATACGCTTCTTCCTCCAGTCGGGGTAGTAACCTGCGCCTTGGGTAACTCTTGGAGGGGCGCTCGAGTTTATATTCCTCGGCCACGAGGACTTCAGTCCATTTGTCAGCTAGCAGATCTTCATCAGCTTGAAGCTGCTGCTGCTTTTTCTTCAGGCTATTTGTCGTGGCCATAAGCCGGCGCTTGAAGCTCTTGTTCGATGGGATCCTCTGGGACGGCGAATTCATCGTCGCTGAGGCCTGCCTCGTCTTCGGAGGGGGGATGTAATTGTCCTCCTCCTCCTCTCCGTCTACCGCTCTCTCAGGAGAGCTGGCTCCTTCATTATCCTGCTCTAAATCTTGCTGGAGGGGATTGTTGTTGTCTTCGGCACTATCCGGAGTGTTATTATCTCCTGTGCCGGTATCACCACTTTTGCTTTGGCGGGACTTAGAGCGGCGCCGCTGACGTCGGCGTTTGGGTTGCTTCTTGGAGGGGTCATCCTCCGCTATCCCGTCGCCATTGCCTTCTTTGGGTGTATCCACCATGTATATGTCATATGACGAGGTGGCTTTCCAGTGCCCTATAGGTGCTGGTTCATGTTCGTCTCCTACATCGTCGTCCATACCGTCGACGTCTTCGGAGTCGAAGTCGAGCATGTCGGTTAAATCATCGACAGTGGCTACAAAGTGGGTGGTGGGTGGGCGTCGAATTTCTTCGTCGTCCGCATCCCAATCCTGTTGGCCATAATCCGACCAGGGCTCTCCTGACAAAGAGAGAGACCTTAGTGAATTCAGAATGTCACCGAAAGGCGAGTGCTGAAAGATATCTGCGGCGGTGAATTCCATGATCGACGCCCAATCGGATTCGATTGGCAGGGGCGTGGATGGTTCGGAGTTCGGAAAAGAGTCCGGCACCTTGGAGTCACGGGCTGCGCAGAGGGTTATGCTGGTGTTCGGCTCGATCGCCGTTGAGACTGTGCCGGGCTGGCCCTTTAAGCTTAAGGGGTAGATATTTTATGGCATGGAGATCATCTCCTCTAGCCATGTGTATGTGGAGGATATAATCCTCGATCCAGACTCCAGGGTCTGTTGTTCCATCATATGCCTCTATGTTTACGGGTTTGAATCCCTCTGGGAATTCATAGTCCAGGACTTCATCAGTGAAACATAGGGGGTGTGCAGCGCCCCTGTATTTGGGTGTGCCGGATTCTGATGATGGCTTCATAGTGCTGCTTATGAGAGCTTGCTTTCTTGGCCCATAAATGGACCTGACTGGGCCATGATGCGAATCCTTAAGTGGGTCGCATGCCGATTTAGGTGCGGCGCCGCTTACCGCTTTATGGGGTCGTCTATCTGACCGTGTGGCTTTTTCATTTTTTGAATGCGAGGGCTCTAGGGCCTCTTCATCAAATTCAGGCAGTAGCTTTCTTTTCGGATAGCTTTTAGTGCGGCGACTGTCGCCGTACTTATCTGTGGTATTGATTACTTTGCTCCATCTAATCTGGAGTGCGTCTTCCGCTATTTTTAGCTTCCGCTTCTACTTCTTTAGGCTGCGTGCAGTTACAACGAGCCTCTCGTGGAGATTCTTCTGCTCCATAGGTTTATTCGGCGTGAGGTCATCTGGAATGCCATTTTCGCCGGAGGAGGGATGTTCGGTTTCTCTATCCGTGTTGCCCTGTTTGGACGGTTGCTCTAAGGCTTGCTTGTCGTCTACCAGCTCGTCCTGCTCTATGGCTGGGTTTTTGTTGAGGCGGGGCTTGGGTCGGCGTTTACGCCGACACTTTGATTGCTTTTCGGGGGGTCGATCTCCCGTCCCATCCCCTTTTTCCTCGTTGTCGCTTCCTTCAGGGGTGTCCACCATGTACACATCGTGAGATGAGGTGGCTGTCCAATGCCCTATGGGCGTTGGTTCGTCGGTATCTCCTGCATCGTCATCCATGCTGTCGATGTCTCCGGAGTCGAAGTTGAGCATGTCATTTAAATTGTCGACAGTGGCTACCAAGTGGGTGGTGGGTGGGCTTTGAATTTCTTCATCGTCCGTATCCCATCCTTGCTGACCGTAGTTCGGCCAGGGCTCTCCTGATAAGGAGAGAGACTTAAGAGAATTCAGGATGTCGCCAAAAGGCGAATGCTGAAAGATGTCTGCGGCGGTGAACTCCATTATCGGCGCCCAATCGGGTTCGATTGGCAGGGGCGCGGGGGGTTCAGAGTCCGGGGAGGAGTTCGCATCCTCGGAGTCACGGGCCATGCGGAGTCACGGGCCATGCGGAGTGCGGGGCTAGCGTTCGGCTCGATAGCTTTCGGGATCGCAGCCCCTATGGTGACGTCCAACCGTTCATCCTCGATTGGCGCAATAGGCTCCGAGTTAGGGGTCAGAACCGATGCGTGTGCGGCCTCCAGGACACTGTCCGGGGGCAGAGCTAGATCATGCCCCTCGAGATAGTGCGGCGCGCTTGGCCGTGGCTCGAGCCCATCGAAGATCAAGTCTCCGCGGATGTCGGCCGTGTAGTTTAAGCTTCCAAACCTGACTTGATGGCCAGGGGCGTAGCTTTCGATCTGCTCCGGGTGGCCGAGCGAATTGGCCCGCAGAGCGAAGCCGCCGAAGACGAAGATCTGTCCGGGGAAAAAAGTCTCACCTTGGAGCGTATCGTTGTTGATGATCAAAGGAGCCACCGGGCCTAAAGGCGACGACACAGAGGAACTCTCAATGAAAGCACCAATGTCGGTGTCAAAACCGGCGGATCTCGGGTAGGGGGTCCCAAACTATGCGTCAAGGCCGGATGGTAACAGGAGACAGGGGACACTTTGTTTTACCCAGGTTCGGGCCCTCTCGATGGAGGTAATACCCTACTCCTGCTTGATTAATATTGATGATATGGGTAGTACAAGAGTTGATCTACCACGAGATCAAGGAGGCTAAACACTAGAAGCTAGCCTATGGTATGATTGTTGTGTATGGAGTTGATTGCCTACAGACTACAACCCTCCGGTTTATATAGACACCGGATAGGGTTAGGGTTACACAGAGTCGGTTACAATGGTAGGAGATCTTGAATATCCTCATCGCCAAGCTTGCCTTCCACGCGAAGGAAAGTCGCATCCGGACACGGGATGAAGTCTTCAATCTTGTATCTTCATAGTCCAGTAGTCTGGCTGAAGGAATAGTCCGGCTACCCGAACACCCCCTAATCCAGGACTCCCTCAAAGATCTTTATCGGTCAAACTTCATAACAACATACGTTGTTCCCTTTGCCATAGGTATGTCACTTGCCTAAGATTCGATCGTCGGTATCTCAATACCTAGTTCAATCTCGTTACCGGCAAGTCTCTTTACTCGTTCCGTAATACATCATTCAGCAACTAACTCATTAGTTACAATGCTCGCAAGGCTTATAGTGATGTGTATTACCCAGTGGACCCAGAGATACCTCTCCCACGATCGGAGTGACAAATCCTAATCTCGAAAGATGCCAACTCAACAAGTACCTTCAAAGACACCTGTAGAGCACCTTTATAATCACCCAGTTATGTTGTGATGTTTGGTAGCACACAAAGTGTTCCTCCGATAAACGGGAGTTGCATAATCTCATAGTCATAGGAACATGTATAAGTCATGAAGAAAGCAATAGCAACATACTAAATGATCAAGTGCTAAGCTAACGGAATGGGTCAAGTCAATCACATCATTCTCCTAATGATGAGATCCTTAATTAAATGACAACTCATGTCTATGGTTAGGAAACTTAACCATCTTTGATTAATGAGCTAGTCAAGTAAAGGCATACTAGTGACACTATGTTTGTCTATGTATTCACACATGTATTATGTTTCCGGTTAATACAATTCTAGCATGAATAATAAACATTTATCATGAAATAAGGAAATAAATAATAACTTTATTATTGGCTCTAGGGCATATTTCCTTCATGAAGCGTGTCATGAATGAAACGGTGGAAAGTTGCATGGCAATATATCTCGGAATGGCTATGGAAATGCCATAATAGGTAGGTATGGTGGCTGTTTTGAGGAAGATATAAGGAGGTTTATGTGTGACGGAGCATATCATATCACGTGGTTTGGATGCACTGGCGAAGTTTGCACCAACTCTCGAGGTGAGAAAGGGTAATGCATGGTACCGAAGAGGCTAGCAATGATGGAAAGGTGACAGTGCGTATAATCCATGGACTCAACAATAGTCATAAAGAACTCACATACTTATTGCAGAAATCTACAAGTCATCAAAAACAAGCATTACGTGAATGCTCCTAGAGGGATAGATTGGTAGGAAAAGACCATCGCTCATCCCCGACTTCCACTCATAAGGAAGACAATCAAAGAACACCTCATGTTTCAAATTTGTTGCACAACGGTTGCCATACGTGCATGCTACGGGACTTACAATCTTTAACACAAGTATTTCCCAAATTCACAACTACTCAACTAGCACAACTCTCATATCACCATCTTTATATCTCAAAACAATTATCAAGTATCAAACTTCTCATGGTATTCAATGCACTTTTATGATAGTTTTTATTATACCCATCCTGGATGCCTATCATATTAGGACCAATTTTATAACCTAAGCAAAATACCATGATGTTCTAAAGGACTCTCAAAATGATATAAGTGACACATGAGAGATCAATAATTTCTATAAAATAAAACCACCACCGTGCTTTAAAAGATATAAGTGAAGCACTAAAGCAAAATTTTCTAGCTCAAAAGATATAAGTGAAGCACATAGAGTATTCTAATAAATTCTGATTCATGTGTGTCTCTCCCAAAGGTGTGTACAGCAAGGATTATTGTGGTAAACTAAAAAGCAAAGACTCAAATCATACAAGATGCTCCAAGCAAGACACATATTATGTGGTGAATAAAAATATAGCCTCAAGTAAATTTACCGATTTACGAAGACGAAAGAGCGGATGCCTTCCGGGGCATCCCCAAGCTTAGGCTTTTGGTTGTCCTTGAATTTTACCTTGGGGTGCTGTCGGTGTCAAAACCGGCGGATCTCGGGTAGGGGGTCCCGAACTGTGCGTCAAGGCCGGATGGTAACAGGAGACAGGGGACACTTTGTTTTACCCAGGTTCGGGCCCTCTCGATGGAGGTAATACCCTACTCCTGCTTGATTAATATTGATGATATGGGTAGTACAAGAGTAGATCTACCACGAGATCAAGGAGGCTAAACCCTAGAAGCTAGCCTATGGTATGATTATTGTGTATGGAGTTGATTGCCTACGGACTACAACCCTTCGGTTTATATAGACACCGGATAGGGTTAGGGTTCCACAGAGTCGGTTACAATGGTAGGAGATCTTGAATATCCGCATCGCCAAGATTGCCTTCCACGCCAAGGAAAGTCCCATCCGGACACGGGACGAAGTCTTCAATCTTGTATCTTCATAGTCCAGGAGTCCGGCTGAAGGTATAGTCCGGCTACCCGAACACCCCCTAATCCAGGACTCCCTCAGTAGCCCCTGAACCAGGCTTCAATGACGACGAGTCCGGCACGCAAATTTTCTTCGACATTGCAAAGCGGGTTCTTCCTCCAAGTCCTTCATAGAAGATTTGTAAACACCAAGAGTAGTGTCCAGTTCTGCAAAATAAGTTTCCACATATTGCCGTAGAGAGAATAATATTGACACAAATCAAATCTGCTGACGTATTCCGCAGTGCGCTATCACACTACGGCCAAGTCCTTTACTCGAATCGTTTTTACTTTTCCACCTCAGCATGTTTTGCGAGGCAGTTTCCTTGGCACGTCTTGTCAAAGCGGAGATCGCGTGCCCTTTTTACGGGTTTCTCATCAATACGGATGTGGGTAACCCTAACCGCGCCATTTACCATGGCGCTTGGGAGGCAAGTGAGTTTTATTAGGCAGGTGGGGACGCACAACCGCATCCGCTCATATAAGGGGATAAGGATCCACCTTTTTACCTACGCCTTCTTCCTCCTTTGCCTACCCATCTCCTGCGCACTCGAGCTCCAGCGCCCAAGCCCGCACTTCCCACCTCAACCTTCTCCAGCGATGTCCGGACCGGGAGGCAAGTGGAAGGTCTCCTCCGTCACGGAAGGCGACGTCAAAAAGCTAAGGAAGGCCGGATACTTGTCCAAAGACATCGCGCACCGGCTTCCCGAGGAGGGGCAGCTTCTCCCCACCCCAAGGCCCCATCAGAGGGTAGTATTCCTTCCCCACTTCCTCCGCAGACTAGGTTTTCCACTTCACTCATTCGTCCGGGGGCTCATGTTCTACTACGGCTTGGATTTTCACGATCTGGCCCCGAACTTCATCCTCAACATCTCAGCGTTTATCGTCGTGTGCGAGGCTTTCCTCCGCGTCCGCCCCCATTTCGGCCTCTGGCTCAAGACCTTCAATGTCAAGCCCAAGGTGGTGCGCGGCAACCAGGCGGAGTGCAGAGGAGCCATGGCGGGCAAGATTGCCAACGTCCTATGGTTCGAGGGCTCCTTCGTAGAGACCCTAAAGGGTGGGAAGCCGGGTGGTTTTACATCACCGAGCCACGCGATCCGAAATGGATCGCAACCCCCGAGTTCCGATCCGGACCCCCCACGCGGCTCATGTCCTGGAAAGAGACGGGCCTATCATGGGGTAACGGACTGAAGACATGCATCCAGTCCCTGGTAAACAAGTCAATCAGGCTTGTAAATGTAGTCCAGGTCATGCTCGTTCGCCGAATCCTCTCGTGTCAACAACGGGACTTTACTCTGTGGGAGTTCGACCCGACACGGCACCGAACCCTTAACAGGCTCTTCGACACGACGTATGAAGATGTCTGGAAGGCGCTAATCAAAGGTGCCGAGGCTCCCGCATCCGCTTCCGAGGACCACGGATACAGCTCGCAGCGTCACGCTAGCGAGGTAAGCTATTTTCACCTTTTACAGGATGTTCATCTTTTTTCATAGTTTAACTCTATGCGGGATCTAAACTCCCTTACCTTTGACAGGCTTGGCGGGCGGTATCCGGACCGATTAACTGTCCGGCTCCGCTGCCCGAAGACCCAGCCCCAGCTCTGCTAGTGAAGCTGCTGGCTCCGGCGCCTTATGTGGTGCCGGAAAAGAAGGCCAAGAAGAAGAAGACCACGGGGACTCGAAAGAGTACCCGCAACATGGTGTTGTCGGACTCGTCATCCGACGAGTCCGAGACGCCCTCCTCCCGTGAGAACAAGGAGGAGGAAGAAGAAAGCTCTCCCCCCCAGCGGAGGGAGGAAAGAAAAGGAGGGCCGCCCCAAGGGGGAAGGCCGAAGGGTCCAAGAAGAGGAAGACCCCTCCGCCAGACTACGCCCCCGACGCCTACGAGGACGAAGAGGAGTGGCCGGACAGGGCCAGGCATCTGGTGAAATCGGAAGTGTTCGGATACCAGAGTAACTCATGATATTCCTTTTGTCACACAGCTTTCCCTAATGTCGAATATAATCATGCAGCCCGCCCCGGGCCGAACTCAACGAGTCGTCGAGTGGCTCCCTGGATTCTTTGGACGTGAACTCAGTTCCGCCCGCTGTCTCCCCCCGCACTGCGGATGACGCCGAAGTGGAGTCACAACGAGCTCCGGGGCAAGAGGAGGTGGTCCTGGAGGAGCCGCAAGGCGACCTCCCGGACTCTAGGAGTAAAGGGGACAAGACCCCCCAGGGCTCCAAGTCCGGCTTTATGCCGGACACCGCACCGGAATCTTCAACAGTTCCGGACTGCGGTAGGAAAACTCCTTCCAAGAGGAGCAAGTCTTCTGAGCCGGCAGCTTCCGTCCAACCGGAGGTGCCGGACAATCTGCTGGAGGTGCTTGAAGGCGCCTCCATCGACGAGGAGCACCGTACTATTATGAGTACGGTGATCCAGAAGGTTCAGTCCGCCAAGAGCGGACTGACTGAAGCTTGCGCTAGCCTTCTAACAGGCTTCGAGGTAAGTAAAAATATGTAAAAATATTACCGCATAGACAGTAGCCCCTGATGCTCTGTTTGGCGTTCGGAAAGAAAAGCCGAATAGAGGATCTAGTAAATTTCGCAGGAGTCTAACAAAAAGAGTCAATATGCGTATGCAGGCTTCGCTGCTATCCACCGCCGCACTGACTGCGGAGGTGGGTGTCCTGAAGCAGGACCTCGAGCGGACCGAGCAAGAGCTCGGCCTTGCCAAGCGGCAGCTCAAGGAGAAAGAAGGTAAGAAATACCTTACTGAAAAGGGTGCCTATAGAGAGGCGTGATTGCAAAAAATAACAGGATTGTACTGCTTATTGTAGGGGCCACGACTGAGGTGGCGACCCTCAAGCAGGCGCTATCTGAGGCCAAAAATAAAACGGCCGTGGAGCGCACCGAGCGAGAGAAACTTTGGGCTCAGGTCGGCGAGGTGCAGCGAGAGCTTCAGGCTCTCATGAAAAAACATGAGAGTTTGGAGCTTGAGTCAAAGACCCAAGCGTCCGAGCTCGCGGCGGCCCTTGAGACTGCCAAGTCTGCCAAGGCTGAAGCCCAAAAGGCCCTCCAAGAATTGGAGGAGATGAAAAAGATAGCAGCGGGTAAGGCATTATTTATGCAAAGCAGAAATATAAAAGTAAACTACTTGTTACTTACCCGAATCCGGAGCTCTCCAGGGGCATTCGCAGATCTTCCCCGCAGCGTATCCGACGCCGCCGCATTCTACCGAGCTGAAGAGGACAGCTCAACGGAGAAGGTGTTCTCGTCTCAGTATGCTGAGGCCAGACACCCTGTGCCCTTGAGCGACCAACTGAAACAGCTGGTCGAGCTCCACAAGGCGGCCGAACAGGCCATGAAGGGCTTCATAGTTCGGATGTGGCCCGGAGAGGCCCTGCTTGGGAGCTACTTCGGGCTAGTGCGGCGGCTGGTGGAGGCCTGTCCAAGGCTCGAGGTCATCAAGCGCTCCATCTGCATCGAAGGTGCCCGTAGGGCCCTTGCCCGTGTAAAGGTGCACTGGGGTAAGCTGGATGGTGAGAAGCTTGTTAGGGATGGGCCGTCGCCGGGGAAGGACCATCGCAAGCCCGAGAACTACTATAAGGATGTTCTTGCGGGTGCCCGCCTTGTAGCGGATGATTGTACCAAGGATGTAATTTTTAAATGAACTCGCTTGATTTTATCCTGTGCGCTGAAAACTTGTTCATATGCGCTAAGCAATGCTTATTGAATTTAAAATATTATTTTCTGTGCGGCCGTTTATCAAAAATTGAGAGATGGCCAGTCGTCGGCTTCTGCCCCCATGCCACTAGTGCTGGGGTGTTCGGTGATAAACCTGTGCGCTCTTTTTCCCATGTTTGGGTCCTTCGAGGGAGGCGCTCAGCACGACGAACCAGGCAATCGGACTATAATGCTTGAACACTCTCACTTAGCCATAGAACTTTATAATTTTAAATTTCGGTGAAGCCCCTAGTTCGGAAGACCAAGTTCGGGGCGCTATCCACGCCTTGGCTGGGGTTATCCAGCTCCTCGCTCAAAGCGGCATAAGTCATTAGGGACTCGAAAAACCTCTCGAACAGCGACCGGTCTCTCGCCTCATCATGACAGTCAGTTTTAGCTTTCTCCACTGAGGTGCTTAACCCAGCTCAACCGGGGCGCAATCGCAGTGGTTCTCCTAGTGCTACCTTAGCCGATATAGCGGAACGTAAGGCACCAAAACATAGGAGCCGGGCAAACCCAACTATTGACCCAAATCATGATTCGGAGCCGATGCATATAGTGCTATAAGTTCGGGGTGCCGCACTTGTGAAAGTGTACGGACTTCTCACACCATATTAAAGGGTACTGAAGCCCCTGGCGTACTTGCCGTACCACAGTGTACGGGTGCAACATGTCATTAATGAACATATATAAAAGAGAGGATAATGCAAAAAATAGACAAAAAGCTATGCATTGTTTATAGAGAGGCTATTTATCAAAGCCGAACGATACAAATAGTGCGGTAAGCAAAAGATATTGGACTATTCAGTATGTCCTGACCAGGGGCAGGCCGCGGAATTGTATTTAAAACAGGTATACCGCTCGTAACAGAGACCACCTGGGAGTTCCATAATGCGGCATGGCTTGTCTGCCTCCCTGCATCTTGCATCGTTTGTGCGGCGGTCGAATTGCCGAACAGGTCGTCCGAAGTATGGAGTCCTGGAAATAAGAAAAAAAAATTAAAAAAAAAAGAATCCGGCAGCCCCTGGTACGTTTTAAGCCGTATTTTGGGCGTGCCGTTATTGTGCCCCTTCCCCTGTGCCCATGGTATTTCAAGGGCGTAGTTATGTACGCGAGGTACTGGTTTCGCTATGTTGCGAGAGCTGGGGTTGGGGCCGCATTGCTACGCTTGCTCAGGGTGTGTCAGGCTGTCCTGCTGTAGGTTACTCCGGGCGCGCTTGGCAGTGTCTGGCTTTTTAATGGCCGGACTGGAGAATTGCCTGAGGAGGCTACTTTGTACCTCCGCTGCGAGAGCCGCCGTATGCTCCTCCATACGGAGGGAGCGTTCGGTGTTTCCGTTGACCGTAATTACTCCTCGAGGGCCTGGCATCTTGAGCTTGAGATATGCATAGTGCGGCACCGCATTGAACTTTGCGAATGCGGTTCGTCCGAGCAGGGCGTGATAGCCACTGCGAAACGGGACTATATCGAAGATTAACTCTTCGCTTCGGAAATTGTCCGGGGATCCGAAGACCACGTCAAGTGTTACTGAGCCTGTACAGTTGGCTTCTACACCTGGTATAACGCCTTTAAAGGTCGTTCTTGTGGGTTTAATCCTTGAGGGATCTATGCCCATTTTCCGCACTGTATCCTGATAAAGCAGGTTCAGGCTACTGCCGCCGTCCATGAGGACTCTTGTGAGATGAAATCCGTCGATGATTGGGTCGAGAACCAATGCGGCGAAGCCACCATGACGGATGCTAGTGGGATGGTCCCTTCGATCAAAAGTGATCGGGCAGGAGGACCATGGGTTGAACTTTGGGGCGACTGGCTCCATCGCGTATACATCCCGTAGCGCACGCTTCCGCTCCCGCTTGGGAATGTGGGTTGCGTATATCATGTTCACCGTCCGCACTTGTGGGGAAAGCCCTTCTGTCCATTGTTGTTCGGCGGCTTGGGCTCCTCGTCATCGCTGTGCAGCCCCTTGTCTCTGTTTTCGGCCCTTAACTTGCCTGCCTGCTTGAACACCCAACAATCCCTGTTAGTGTGATTGGCTGGCCTTTCGGGGGTGCCATGTATCTGGCACAAGCGATCGAGTATTCGGTCCAAACTGGACGGGCCCTGAGTATTCTTTTTGAATGGCTTTTTCCGCTGACCGGATTTATAGCCTTTGAATCCGGCATTGACTGCCGTGTCTTCATTGCTGTCACTGTTAATGCGGCATTTTTGGTTATTCCGCCGTGTCCTACCACTTTTGTCCTTGGTATCCGAATTACCAGGGTTCTTTGATGAGCTGTTACTGCGAGCTAGCCAGCTGTCTTCTCCCGCGCAAAAGCGGGTCATGAGTGTCGTGAGGGTTGCCATGGATTTCGGCTTTTCCTGTCCCAGGTGCCGGGCAAGCCACTCGTCGCCGATGTTATGCTTGAAGGCTGCTAGGGCCTCTGCGTCCGGACAGTCGACTATATGGTTTTTCTTTGTTAGGAACCGTGTCCAGAATTGTCTGGCCGATTCTTCTGGCTGCTGAATTATGTGGCTTAAATCGTCGGCATCCGGCGGTCGCACGTAAGTGCCCTGGAAGTTGTCGAGGAATGCGGCTTCCAGGTCCTCCCAAGAACCGATTGAGTCTGCTGGCAAGCTCTTAAGCCAATGCCGGGCCGGTCCTTTAAGTTTGAGCAGGAGGTATTTGATGGCGTGTAGATCATCGCCGCGTGCCATGTGGATGTGAAGGAGGTAATCCTCAATCCATACCGCCGAATCTATTGTGCCGTCGTATGATTCGATGTTTACGGGTTTGAAACCCTCTGGGATTTTATGATCCATTACTTCATTCGTGAAGCATAGCGGGTGTGCGGCGCCTCTGTACTGGGCTATATCGCGACGCAGCTCGGAAGAGCTATGTCTGTTGTGTTCGGCCCGGCCGGATTTGTTGTATCCGGAGTGAAGATTATTGTCACATGCCGTAGGGCGCCTGCGCGATCCGTAGATCGATCTTGTTTGTCCTGCCTTATCCTCCAGTATATCTCGCAGGTCGGGCGCATTTTCTCGTGCCTTAGTTGAGCGGCGTCGGGGCATGGCTTGGGTGGAGGGCTGACAGGCCTCTCTGTCGCGACCGCGAGGTGGCCGGTCTGCCATGTCATGCGCTGGTGATGTAGGTGCTTCCTCCTCTGATCGGGGTAGCGGCCTACGCTTCGGGTAACTCTTGGAGGGGCGTTCGAGTTCATACTCTTCTGCCGCAAGGTCTTCAGTCCATCTGTCAGCTAGCAATTCTTGGGCAGCTCTAAGCTGTTGCTGCTTTTTCTTGAGGCTGCTTGCCGTAGCTAAAAGCCTGCGTTTAAAACGCTCTTGTTCGGCGGGGTCTGATGGTATGACGAATTCATCGTCATCGAGGCTAGCCTCGTCTTTGGAGGGAGGCGTATAGTTATCATCCTCGACCTCTCGGTCTGCCACTCTTTCATGAGGGCTGGTTTCTCCATCTTCCTGTGCCGAATTTTGCTGAGGTGGGTGTTCTTCCGCGCTATCCAGGGTAGTATTATCTCCCGTGCCGGAATCACCGTTTTTGCTTTGGCGGGATTTAGAGCAGCGCCGCTGACGTCGGCGCTTTTGCTGTTTCTTGGGGGCGTCATCCCCCACTGTTCCATCGCCATCTCCATCTTTTGGAGTATCCACCATATATATGTCATATGACGAGGTGGCCTTCCAGCGCCCTACAGGTGCTGGTTCTCGTTCGTCTCCTACATCGTCATCCATGCCGTCGATGTCTTCGGAATCGAAGTCAAGCATGTCGGTTAAGTCGTCGACAGTGGCTACGAAGTGGGTGGTGGGTGGGCTTTGAATTTTTTCATCGTCCGTATCCCAACCTTGCTGACCATAGTCCGGCCAGGGCTCTCCTGATAAAGAGAGAGACTTTAGAGAATTCAGGATGTCGCCGAAGGGCGAGTGCTGAAAGATTTCCGCGGCGGTGAACTCCATGATCGGCGCCCAATCGGATTCGATCGGCAGGGGCGCGGGGGGCTCGGAGCTCGGAGAGGAATCCGGATCCTCAGAGTCACGGGCCATGTGGAGTGTGGGGCTGGAGTTCGGCTCAATCGCCTCTGAGATCACAGCCCCTGAGGCAGCGTCCAACCGCTGATCCTCGATCGGTGCAGTAGGCTCCGAGTTAGGGGTCGGAACAGATGCTTGTGCGGCCTCCAGGACACTGTCCGGGGGCAGAGCTAGATCACGCCCCTCGAGATAGTGCGGCGCGCTTGGCTATGGATCAAATCCGTCGAAGATCAAGTCCCCGCGGATGTCAGACGTGTAGTTTAGGCTTCCAAACCTGACCTGATGGCCAGGGGCGTAGCTTTCGATCTGCTCAAGGTGGCCGAGCGAATTGGCCCGCAGAGCGAAGACGCCGAAGACGAAGATCTGTCCGGGGAGAAAAGTCTCACCCTGGACTGCATCATTGTTGATGATCGAAGGAGCCATCGGGCCTAAAAGCGATGACACAGAGGAACTCTCAATGAAAGCACCAATGTCGGTGTCAAAACCGGCGGATCTCGGGTAGGGGGTCCCGAACTGTGCGTCAAGGCCGGATGGTTACAGGAGACAGGGGACACTTTGTTTTACCCAGGTTCGGGCCCTCTCGATGGAGGTAATACCCTACTCCTGCTTGATTAATATTGATGATATGGGTAGTACAAGAGTAGATCTACCACAAGATCAAGGAGGCTAAACCCTAGAAGCTAGCCTATGGTATGATTGTTGTGTATGGAGTTGATTGCCTACGGACTACAACCCTCCGGTTTATATAGACACCGGATAGGGTTAGGTTACATAGAGTCGGTTACAATGGTAGGAGATCTTGAATATCCGCATCGCCAAGCTTGCCTTCCACGCCAAGGAAAGTCCCATCCGGACACGGGACGAAGTCTTCAATCTTGTATCTTCATAGTCCAGGAGTCCGGCTGAAAGTATAGTCCGGCTACCCGAACACCCCCTAATCCAGGACTCCCTCAGGTGCCTTGAGCATCCCCAAGCTTAGGCTCTTGCCACTCCTTATTCCATAATCCATCAAATCTTTACCCAAAACTTGAAAACTTCACAACACAAAACTCAACATAAAATCTTATGAGCTCCGTTAGTATAAGAAAACAAACCACCACTTAAGGTACTGCAATGAACTCATTCTTTATTTATAGCACACAAAGTATAAGATTCCATCATCCTAAACCAAGCATCTTTAAATTTTCTTCTTTTCTTTGTTTGAAGTGAAGAACTTCAAACTCGGGAGACAAAGGGGCAGATAAGGGACTAGCCATGAGGACGAAGCAAACGATCTAACACACGGACACAAGAAGCGAGCAAAAAGAGGCGAACAGAAAAAGAGGGTGAATAAAACGGCAAGGGTGAAGTGGGGGAGAGGAAAACGAGAGGCAAATGGCAAATAATGTAATACGAGGGATAAGAGTTTGTGATAGGTACTTGGTATGTCTTGACTTGTGAGTAGATCTCCCCGGCAACGGCGCCAGAAATCCTTCTTGCTACCTCTTGAGCACTGCATTGGTTTTCCCTTGAAGAGGAAAGGGTGATGCAGCAAAATAGTGTAAGTATTTCCCTCAGTTTTTGAGAACCAAGGTATCAATCCAGTAGGAGACTACACGCAAGTCCCTCGTCCTACACAAACAAATAAGAACCTCGCAACCAACGTGATAAAGGGGTTGTCAATCCCTTCACGGTCACTTACGAGAGTGAGATCTGATAGAGATAATAAGATAAATATTTTTGGTATTTTTATGATATAGATTGAAAGTAAAGATTGCAAAGGAAAATAGATTGGGAACTTATATGATAAAAGATAGACCTGGGGGCCATAGGTTTCACTAGTGGCTTCTCTCAAGATAGCATAAGTATTACGGTGGGTGGACAAATTACTGTCGAGCAATTGATAGAAAAGTGCATAATTATGAGAATATCTAGGCATGATCATGTATATAGGCATCACGCCCGCGACAAGTAGACCAAAATGATTCTGCATCTACTACTATTACTCCACACATCAACCGCTATCCAGCATGCATCTAGAGTATTAAGTTCATAAGAACAGAGTAACGCATTAGGCAAGATGACATGATGTAGAGGGATAAACTCAAGAAATATGATATAAACCCCATCTTTTTATCCTCGATGGCAACAATACAATACGTGCCTTGCTGCCCCTACTGTCACTGGGAAAGGACACCGCAAGATTGAACCCAAAGCTAAGCATTTCTCCCATTGCAAGAAAGATCAATCTAGTAGGCCAAACCAAACTGATAATTCGAAGAGACTTGCAAAGATAACAAATCATACATAAAAAGATTTCACATAAGAATCAAATATTGTTCATAGATAAACTTGATCATAAACCCACAATTCACCAGATCTCGACAAACACACCGCAAAAAGAATTACATCGAATAGATCTCCAAGAAGATCGAGGAGAACTTTGTATTGAGATCCAAAGAGAGAGAAGAAGCCATCTTGCTAATAACTATGGACCCGAAGGTCTGTGGTAAACTACTCACACATCATCGGATAGGCTATGGTGTTGGTGTAGAAGCCCTCCATGATCGATTCCCCCTCCGGCGAAGCTCCGAAAAAGGCCCCAAGATGGGATCTCTTTGGTACATAAGGTTGTGGCAGTGGAAATAGGGTTTTGTGGTGCTCCTAAATGTTTTCGGGGTATATGGATATATATATAGGAGGAAGAAGTAGGTCGGTGGAGCTGTGAGGGGCCCACAAGGGTGGGGCGCGCCTAGGGGGCAGGCGCGCCTCCTTGCCTCGTGGCCTCCTCGTTTCTTTCTTGATGTCTACTCCAAGTCCCCTGGATCACGTTTGTTCCAAAAATAACTCTCCTGAAGGTTTCATTCCGTTTGATATTCCTTTCCTGCGAAACACTGAAATAGGCAAAAAAAACAGCAATTTGCACTGGGCCTTGGGTTAGTAGGTTAGTCCCAAAAATAATATAAAAGTGTATAATAAAGACCATTAAACATCCAAAACAGATAATATAATAGCATGAAACAATCAAAAATTACAGATACGTTGCAGACATATCACTCTGCAAAGCAATATAGCATGATGAGGTATCTGCGAGGCTGAGAAAGACTAAGTAATACATGATATAAAACTTACCCTTGGTTAATGACGAAGGGTGGCAGCCTGGAAGAAGTTGATTCACCAAATGATGGTGATGACTCCTAGTAATTTGAATCAGAAGAATTAAGAGGCTGCCTGATAAGGCCAGCTTTCGAAAGAGAAGAGGTTGGGCTGTGAGGCACCTCATTATCTCGTTTTCTGGCGGATGGTTCACGGGACAAGCCGGCCAGCAGCTCTCCAGAGCCACTCTGGGTTTGGCGCCTTGACTCAAACTGAGCTTTCTTCAAAATAAAGTTTGGGTCTAAATGAGCATTCGGATGAGAAGAGCTTACTTTCTGAATGACCCGCCTAGTGTGATTGCGAGGCAAGGATTCTGAACTAGAAGAGATGTAATTTACCTCAACGTCGTCAGCCCGGCTAGTGGCAACATCACCCTGAGAATAAGAGGTGTCAGCAAGTTCAATAAAGAGACGACCAAGGGAGTCAAGTTCTACCTCTGACTGAATGTCAGCTAATGGCGACTCTCCCCTAGTGGTCGGCTTGTCCACAACAGCATGCTTCTTCTTTCTCTGAAACGGCGCAGTCTTTGTCTTAGTCGCCTGTGTTTTCTTCCTCTTCCAAAATGGAGAGTCGACCTGCATAGTTGAATAAGGTTAACAAGTGAGATATTTGTCAAGGTAATGATTGATAAGCCGGACAAACAATTATATGCTTACTGGAGGAACCGGGTCGAGTTTGAAGAAGGGACGCAACCCTATCTTGCTGCAATTCTCTTGGGTTTCCTAAGCAACTTCATCATGATTTTGTTAACTTCATCAGCTTCTAAGTCATCAGAGTTGTACCATTGAGCGTGCTTGGGTCCCGAATAATTGCACATTAAGTCTAACCGACGACTCAATGTGAGAATCCTCCAAGCAACCCAGCAGCGGGTTAAGTCAACCCCTGTTAGACCATGGGTGAGGGAGTCCTGGATTAGGGGGTCTCCGGACAGCCGGACTATATCCTTTGGCTAGACTGTTGGACTATGAAGATACAAGATTGAAGACTTCGTCCCGTGTCCAGATGGGACTCTACTTGGCGTGGAAGGCAAGCTAGGCAATACGGATATGTATATCGCCTCCTTTGTAACCGACCTTGTGTAACCCTAGCCCCCTCCGGTGTCTATATAAATCGGAGGGTTTAGTCTGTAGGACAACATACAATAATACCATAGGCTAGCTTCTAGGGTTTAGTCTCTTCGATCTCGTGGTAGATCAACTCTTGTAATACCCATATCATCAAGAATAAATCAAGTAGGACGTAGGTTTTTACCTCCATCAAGAGGGCCCGAACCTGGGTAAAACATCGTGTCCCCTGCCTCCTGTTACCATCCGCCTTAGACGCACAGTTCGGGACCCCCTACCCGAGATCCGCCGGTTTTGACACCGACATTGGTTTTCATTGAAAGTTCCTCTGTGTCGTCGCCGTTAGGCTTGATGGCTCGTATGATCATCGATAGCGATGCAGTCCAGGGAGGGACTTTTCTCCCCGGTCAGATCTTTGTGTTCGGCGGCTTCGCACTATGGGCCAACTCGCTTGGCCATCTGGAGCAGATCAAAAGTTACGCCCCTGGCCACCAGGTCAAGTTTGGAAGCTTAAACTACATGGCCGATATCCGCGGAGACTTGATCTTTGACAAATTCGAGCCCCTGCATTGTGCGTCACACGGTCACGATGAGTATGATTTAGCTCTACCATCGGACAGTGTTCAGGAGATCACACCGGCAGCCGCTCCGACCCTCAATTCGGATCCAGTTGTTCCGTCCATGGATGGGTGGATGGACCCCGCCACGGAGGCCTTATCCTCAACGGCGATCGAGCCGAACATCGACCTTACCCTGCACGAGAGTCATGTTGTCAAACTGTCGGATCCTTCTCCGGCCACGGACTCCGAACCGCCTGCACCCATTCCAAGCGAATCCGATTGGGCGCCGATCATGGAGTTTACCTCCACGGATATTTTTCAGCACTCGCCCTTTGGCGACATATTGAACTCATTAAGGTCTCTCTCCTTGTCAGGAGGATCCTAGGCGAACTATCTCCGGCAGGATTGGGATGCGGATGACGAAGAAATTCGCTGCCCACCCACCACCCACTTAGTAGCCATTATCGATGACTTAACCAACATGCTCGACTTCAACTCTGAAGACATCGACGGTATGGACGACGATGCGGGAGACGAAGAGGAACCACTGCCCACAGGGCACTGGACAGCCACCTCATCATACGGTATATACATGGTGGACACACCCAAAAAAGGCAATGGCGATGAGGCAGCGAAGGATGACCCCTCCAAGAAGCAACCCAAGCGCCAACGTCAGCGGCGCTGCTCTAAGTACCGCCAAAGCAAAAGTGGTGATACCAGCATAGGACATAATAATACTCCGGATAGTGCCGAAGATGGCAACGATCCCCTCCAGCACGATCCAGGACAGGAGGATGGAGAGGCCAGCCCTCCAGAGAGAGCGGCAGATGGAGAGGCGGAGGATGATAATTACATGCCCCCCTCCAAAGACGAGGCAAGCCTCGACGATGACGAATTCGTCGTGCCAGAGGATCCCGTCGAACAAGAGCGCTTCAAGCACCGGCTTATAGCCACGGCAAATGGCCTTAAGAAAAAGCAGCAGCAGCTTCAAGCTGATCAAGATCTGCTAGCTGACAGATGGACTGAAGTCCTCACGGCCGAGGAATATAAACTCGAACGCCCCTCCAAGAGTTACCCAAAATGCAGGTTGCTACCCCGACTGGAGGAAGAAGCATATGACGCGGCTGATCGGCCACCTCGTGGCCGCGATAGAGAGGCATTCCAGCCAAAAGCTCAACCTGCACCCCGACGCCATTCAAATAAAAAGGCATGGGGAAATACGCCAGACCTGCGAGATGTACTGGAGGACAAAGAAAAACATGCAAGATCGATCTACGGATCACGAGGGCGCACCACCACGTGAGACGATAAACGTCACGCCGGATACAGTAAAAGTAAATCCGACCGGGCCGAACACAGCGGGCAAGACTCATTGGAGCTGCGTCGCGATATAGCCCAGTACAGAGGCGCCGCACACCCCTTATGCTTCATAGACGAAGTAATGGATCATCAAATCCCTGAGGGTTTCAAACCCGTAAATATAGAATCATACGACGGCACAACAGATCCTGCGGTATGGATCGAGGATTTCCTCCTGCATATCCACATGGCACGCGGTGATGATCTACACGCCATTAAATACCTCCCACTCAAACTCAAAGGACCAGCTCGGCATTGGCTCAATAGCTTGCCAGCAGAGTCTATTGGCTGTTGGGAAGATCTGGAAGCCGCATTCCTTGACAACTTTCAGGGCACTTATGTGCGACCACCAGATGCCGATGAGTTGAGCCACATAATTCAGCAGCCAGAGGAATCCGCCAGGCAATTCTGGACACAGTTCCTAACAAAGAAAAATCAAATCATTGACTGTCCGGATGCAGAGGCCCTAGCAGCTTTCAAGCACAACATCCGCGACGAGTGGCTAGCCCGGCACCTTGGTCAGGAAAAGCCGAAATCTATGGTAGCCCTCACCACACTCATGACCCGCTTTTGTGTGGGAGAAGATAGCTGGCTGGCTCGCAGTAATAACATATCAAAGAACCATGGTACTTCGAATACCAAGGACGGCAATAGCAGGTCTCTTCGCAACAAACATAAGCGCTGCATTAACAGCGACAATACTGAGGATATGGCAGTCAATGCCGGATTCAAAGGCTCTAAACCCGGTCAACGGAAAAAGCCATTCAAAAGAAGCACTCCGGGCCCGTCCAGTTTGGACCGTATACTCAATCGCTCGTGTCAAATACACGGCACCCCCGACAAGCCAGCCAACCACACCAACAGGGATTGTTGGGTGTTCAAGCAGGTCGGCAAGTTAATTGCCAAAAAGAAAGATAAGGGGCCACATAGCAATGACGAGGAGGATCCCCGGCAGCCGAATACCGGAGGACAGAAGAGGTTCCCCCCACAAGTGCGGATAGTGAACATGATATACGCAACCCACATCCCCAAGAGGGAGCGGAAGCGTGCGCTCAGGGACGTATATGCGTTGGAGCCAGTCGCCCCAAAGTTCAACCCATGGTCCTCATGTCCGATCACCTTCGATCGCAGGGACCACCCCATTAGCATCCGTCACGGCAGATTTGCTGCACTGGTCCTAGACCCAATCATTGACGGATTTCACCTCACTCGAGTCCTTATGGATGGCGGCAGCAGCTTGAACCTGCTTTATCAGGACACAGTGCGCAAAATGGGTATAGACCCCTCAAGGATCAAACCCACAAAAATGACCTTTAAAGGCATCATACCAGGTGTAGAGGCCCACTGCACAGGCTCAGTCACACTGGAAGTGGTCTTCGGATCCCCGGATAACTTCCGAAGCGAAGAGTTAATCTTCGATATAGTCCCGTTCCGCAGTGGCTATCATGCACTGCTTGGGCGAACCGCATTTGTGAGATTCAATGTGGTACCGCATTATGCATACCTCAAGCTCAAGATGCCAGGACCTTGGGGGTCATTACAGTTAATGGAAACACAGAGCGCTCTCTCCGAACGGAGGAGCACACTGCGGCCCTCGCAGCGGAAGCGCAAAGCAGGCAATCCACTAGTTCGGCGTTTAAGGACCCGGACACCTTCAAGCGCGCCCGTAGTAATCGGCAACAGGACCGCCTGGCACGTTCTGAGCTCGCATAGTAATGCGTCCCCCACCCCAGTCCCAGCCAAACGGCGAAACCCGTGCCACACGTACATAATTACGCATTAAAAATACCATGGGCACAGGCGGGGTAGGGGGCACGACTACGGCACGCCCCAAGATGCGGCTTAAACTGCACTAGGGGCTTCGCGCTTTGTTATTTTTCTCTCTTTCAGGACATTAATCTCTGGAAACCTTGTCCGGCAGCATGATTGCCGAACACATGACGCAGCAACCAAGGAGGTAGAAAGCTACATCACACCACTGAGCTCCCAGGTGGATTACGATAACGAGTGAAATACTTGTTTTAATATTATTCCTCAGCTTGCCCTTGGAGGGGACAGAGTCCTACTTTTTGCTTATCGCCCTACCTGTATCATTCTGCTTTAACGCATGTTTTTGAGTAAACAATGCATTGCATTAAGGCTTTTATTGCATTCTTCTTATATATATATATGTGTGTGTGTTCATTCATGACATCAAGCACCCGTACACTCTGGTACGGCCAATACGCTAGGGGCTTAAGCATACCCCATAATACGGCATGAGAAGTCTGAACACTTTTGACAGTGCGGCACCTCGAACTTATAGCATTATATGCATCAGCTCCGAATCATGTCTTGGGTCAATAGTTTGGTTTGCCCGGCTCCCATGTTTTGGTACCTTACGTTCCACTATATCGGCTAAGGTAGCACTGGGAGAACTACTGCGATTGTGCCCCGGTTCTGCTGGGCTAAGCACCTCAGTAGAGAAAGCTAAAACTGACTGTCATGATAAGGCGAGAGCTGGTCGCTGTTCGAGACGAGCACCCTTCAGGACACCCTCATAGTACATCTCGGGGTGGTGATGCTCCTTGCCCTCCGGCGGCCCTTTCCTTAATGAGCTTCACGGCGTCCAGCTTGGCCCATTGCACCTTCACACGGGCGAAAGCCCGGCGTGCACCTTCGATGCAGATGGACCGCTTGATGACTTCCAGCCATGGGCAGGCATCCACAAACCGCCTCACCAGACCGAAGTAGCTGTTGGGAAGGGCGTCACCAGGCCACATCTGGACTATAAAGCCCTTCATGGCCTGTTCGGCCACCTTGTGTAGCTCGACCAGTTGCTTCAGCTGGTCGCTCAGAGGCATCGGGTGTTCGGTCCCAGTATATTGAGACCAGAACAGCTTCTCCATTGAGCTTCCCTCCTCGGCCTGGTAAAACTGTGTGGCATCCGACACGCTGCGGGGCAAATCTGCGAATGCTCCTGGAGAGCTCCGGATTGGGGTAAGTAACAGGTAATTTACTTTCACATGCTTGCTTAGCATATAGAATGCCTTACCCGCCGCTATCTTCTTCATCGCATCAATCTCCTGGAGGGCCTTTTGGGCTTCGGCCTTGGCATTCTTTTTGCTCTCAAGGGCCGCGGCAAGCTCGACTCTCGCATCTTCAAGTCAAGCTCCAACTCCTCGTGCTTCGTCACGATAGCGTGGAGCTCTTTCTGCACATCGCCCACCCATGCCTCATGCCTTTCCCGCTCGGTGCGCTCCTTGGTCGCTTTGTTTTCGGCCTCAGATAGCGCTTGCTTCAGGGTCGACACCTCGGTCGTGGCCCTGGCAAATTTATGATGATCCTGTCATTTTGCAATCACATTCTCTTTATACATATCCATAGACTAGGTATTACTTACCTTGGCTCTCCTCGAGCTGCCTCTTGGCAAGGCCGAGCTCGTCCTTGGACCCTTTAAGGTCCTGCTTCAATGCGGCGACCTCCGCAGTTAGTGCAGCAGAGGCCAGCAGCGAAGCCTGCATACGCATATTGACATACTTATATTAGACTCCTGCGATATTGTTTGATCCTCCGTTCGGCTTTTCTTTGTGAACACTGAACAGAGCATCAGGGGCTACTGTCTATGCGGTAATATTTTTCCCCATATTTCAAAAACTTACCTCAAAGCCTGTTAGAAGGCTGGCATAGGCTTCAGTCAGTCCGCTCTTGGCGGACTGAACCTTCTGGACCACCGCATTCATAATAGTGCGGTGATGTTCGTCGATGGAAGCATTGCGAAGCGCCCCCAGCAGATTGTCCGGTGCCTCTGGATGGACAGAGGTCACCGGCACAGGCGTCTTGCCCCTTTTGGAAGGAGGCCGCCTGCCCGAGTCTGGAACCACTGGGGGTTCCGGCACGGTGTTCGGCTGAGGGCCGAACTCGGAGCCCTCGGGAGCCTTGCTCCCTCTGCTCCCGGAGTCCAGAAGGTCGCCTTGAGGCGCCTCCGGGACTGTCTCCCCTCGACCCGGTGCCTCTTGAGACAATACCTCGGCATTGTCCGTAGTGCAAGGGGAGGTGGCGGTCGGAAGTGGATCGCTATCCATATCCGACTAGCCCAGGGAGCCGTCTAACGATATGTCAATATGGGCTCGTGGCAGTCTACATAGTCATAATTCGGCGTTAGGAGAGGCAGTGCGACAAAGGTATGCTATGAGTTACTCTAGCATCTGGATACTTACGACTTCGCCAGGGGCTTGTCCCTGGGCAGCCACTCGTCTTCGCCTTCGGCGGCGGTGGTGGAGTAGTCCGGAAGGAGAGTCCTTCCCTTCTTGGACCCTTCGGCCCCCCGATAGGGGCGGCTTTCCTTTTCTTGTCTCCCCCGACTGGAGGGGGAGCATCTTCATCTTCCTCCTCGTCTTCGGGAGAGGAGTGCGTCGCGGAGTTATCGGACGATGAGTCTGATGACGCCTGGCGTTGGGAACTCTTTCGGGTTCCCTTGGCCTTCTTGGTCTTCTCCGGCACCTTGTAAGGAGCCGGAGTCAGCATCTCCGTCAGGAGAGCGTCCGCAGTGTCTTCGGGCAGAGGGGCCGGACAGTTAATCTGCCCCGACATCTCCACCCAGTCCTGTCAAAGGCGTGGAGCTCAGACCCTGCACATGGTTAAGCTAGGGGAAATAAATATCCTACCGGATGTATAGAACTTACCAAATGCGCTCGCGGCTTCGCGCTTAGTCCGCGGTCCTCGATGAGAGAGGGAGGGACCTCGGCGCCCTTGAACAGCACCCTCTAGACGTCCTTGTGCATCGTGTCGAAGAGCTCACTCAGAGTTTGGTGCTAGGCCGAGTCGAACTCCCACAAGTTGAAGTCTCGTGTTGACACGGGAGGATCCGGCGGATGAGCATGACCTGGACTATGTTGACAAGCTTGAGTTTCTTGCTTGCCATGTTCCGGATACATTACTGGAGTCCGTCCAGCTCTACCGATGAACCCCACGACAGGCCCTTCTCTTTCCAGGAAGTGAGCCGTGTAGGGAATCCGGATCAGAACTCGGGGGCAGCCACCTGGTTGGTGTCGCACGGCTCGATGATGTAGAACCACGCCGATTGCCACCCCTTTATTGTCTCCATGAAGGAGCCTTCGAGCCATATAACATTGGGCATCTTGCCCACCATGGCTCCGCCGCATTCTACTTGTTGGCCGCCCACCACCTTTGGCTTGATATTGAAGGTCTTCAGCCACAGACCAAAGTGGGGGCGTATGCGGAGGAAGACCTCACAGACGACGATGAACACCGAAATGTTGAGGATGAAGTGCGGGGCCAGATCATGAAAGTCTAGCCCGTAGTAGAACATGAGACCATGGATGAATGGATGAAGGGGAAACCCCAGTCCGCGGAGGAAGTGGTGGAGGAAAACTACCCTCTCATGAGGTTCCGGGGTAGGGACGATCTGCCCCGCAGCAGGCAGCCGATGCGCGATATTCGCGGCTAAGTATTCGGCTCTGCGCAGCTTTTTGATGTGTTCCTCCGTAACGGAGGAAGCCATCCACTTCCCTCCTGCTCCGGACATGTTTGGAGGAGGTTGAGGAGAAAGATGCGGACTTGGGCGTTGGGGCTTGAGTGCGCAAGAACGAATGAGCAAGGAGGAAGAAGGCGTGGGTAGAGAAAGGTTAAACCTTATCCCTTTATAAGGGCGGCCGAAACTGTGCGCCCTCACTAGCCTGGTAAAACTCGCTTATCCCCCAAGCGCCGTAATCGATGGCACGGTTGGTTTACCCACGCCCGTATAGATGAGAATCCTGTGATAAGGGGAACACGATCTCTGCTTTGACAAGACGTGTCAAGAAACTGTCTCGCGTTATGTGCGGGGCTAGTTAAAGTAAATGGTTCGAATAATCACCGAGCCATGGCATGATGTCATGTTGCCTAAACGTGTGAGCAGATTAGATATGTGGAAATATTATTCTCTCTACGGTGGTATGTGGAACTTATTTTGCAGGGTCGGACACTATCCTTTATTTGAACTCTTTTGTGGTATATCCAGAGGAGGAACCCGCCTTGCAATGTCGAACACAACACTGCGCGCCGGACTCGTCGTCATTGAAGCCTGGTTCAGGGGCTACTGAGGGAGTCCTGGATTAGGGGGTCTCCGGACAGCCGGACTATATCCTTTGGCCGGACTGTTGGACGATGAAGATACAAGATTGAAGACTTCGTCCCGTGTCCGGATGGGACTCTACTTGGCGTGGAAGGCAAGCTAGGCAATACGGATATGTATATCTCCCCCTTTGTAACCGACCTTGTGTAACCCTAGCCCCCTCCGGTGTCTATATAAATCGGAGGGTTTAGTCTGTAGGACAACATACAATAATACCATAGGCTAGCTTCTAGGGTTTAGTCTCTTCGATCTCGTGGTAGATCAACTCTTGTAATACCCATATCATCAAGAATAAATCAAGCAGGACGTAGGGTTTTACCTCCATCAAGAGGGCCCGAACCTGGGTAAAACATCGTGTCCCCTGCCTCCTGTTACCATCCGCCTTAGACGCACAGTTCGGGACCCCCTACCCGAGATCCGCCGGTTTTGACACCGACAATGGGCTAATAAGGCCCTGAGTTTTGAGTATGCATGGGCGGTTTGGGCATGTTCTTATGGTATAACCTGGCCGGGGAGGTCAAAATCGATGGGGAGACGATCATGCCTATAACCTGAGAGGGGGTTTTCATCAGCTGGAGCAGTATTCTTGCAATAAAACCAAGTCTTAATCCATCCCTTAGGATGACTTGCTAAGGTGGTTGCAGGAAAGGAACCGTCTCTTCGCCTTTGAATTGAGACCGCGCCAAGCTCTAGACTAGGGCCATTAGCAAACTTTTTTTGCGGTTGATATAGAAGAATTCTTTGAAAAGGGGAACAGTGGGTTCCATTTGCAGATACACCTCACAGAAGACTTGAAATTGGTTCAAGTTGGATATTGAGTTTGGACCAAGATCTTGAGGATGAAGGTTGAAGAAGTTTAGGAAGTCCCGGAAGAATTTTGAGCTGGGTGGAGCAAAGACCACAACTTCCCCTTCGCCGGGTTGGGAATCTCATCTCCTTAGGCGGCTTGCCAGCTAATCTCCCTTTGAGCCGGCAGAAGGCCTTCATCTGCATAGTCTTGGAGCATGAGCTAGTAGACTTGGGAAGGCACCCAGTTGCAGATGGTGGTTTTAGACATAATGAGTCGCCTGGGTGAGAGTTAAGCACTGTAGAAGTATGAATGGCGGGTCATTTAGGAAATGATAAATCGCCTAAATAGGGCTATGTGATCAAGCGGTAATACATTAACAGCTATGGTTAAGGCGGTTTAGTTATTAATAATAAGCAAAGTCACCCAATGATGAGCCGACATCTAAACAGAGCAATTCTTAACCATGGCGGGTTACAGTCATAATGATGAGCCGGTAAACATAAGGGCGTCTTATGATGGACTGAAGACTTCTAGTTTTTACTAAGTGGTATCAACAAGTTTCTACTTAAGCAGCAGAAATTTTGGATCTACAAAATAGTTTAAAAAGCAAAAATACTGCTAAACCTAAGGTGAAGTTTTGGAACAAAGACTGCCTGACCTATGGTTTCCTAAGGGGATCTATGTGTTCTAGATGCAAAAATGGTGTTGTTGCTCATATCGTTATACCTATGTGAGAAAGTTCATTGCTACTACATCTAAACTAGCAATGGCAATAGATGGAGTCCGACGAACTCGGAAGAACTGCAAGGTGACTTGTACATATCTAAGGAAGGCGGGATGATGTACCTTGACGGCTGAGAAGAGCAGCGGAGATGGACCGAGCTCCGGTGAAGACTAGACGGCGTCGAGGTCCCGGGCCAGTGGTTGATGACGGGCGAGCTGCGGCGGCGGTCTGACGCGAAGGAGCTGGAGGAAGAAGAAGAGGCGAGTGGGGTCAAGGTAAAAGGTGAAAAGAGGAGCCCTCACATCTATTTATAAGGCAAAGAACCAAAGGGTAAATAGCAGGCACGAAAAATGAGGAGACACATTAAATTTCGGAGCCTGAGACACCTCGGTTTTCGGGATAAATGGATATGTACGAAGATTCGTTATGATGTCATCATGGATTTCCCAAGATTTTCGGGTGTGACGTCATTAGTGAGAATATGTGGAAAACAATAAGTCTGGAAGCATCAAAAGCTAGCATTTCATGACCCGGCAAAGATGCACCTACGATCAGAAGACAAGCCGCTGGATTAAGACGATGGAGATTGACATGAATGAATTCAAATCAATATGGGGGCTAATGTTGGGGATATAGGGCCAGTTCTTTTCAGCGATTCTCACAGAATCACCCCCTCCCCGGCTTCTCCCAGAATCGCCATTCCATATTTTTTTACAATCCTATCTAGTTAAGGTCTAATTAGCTAGGATTGTAAAAAATATATGAAGTAGTGATTTTGGGAGAAGGTGGGGAGGGGGTGATTCTGGTAGAATCGCCCAAAAGAACTGGCCCATAACCCCATGATATAACCTGCCATAATGGGCCAGGTTGTCCAGCTGGCGGCTGATGAGCAATATTCAAGACAGATAGAGTGGGTCGGCTTAAGGCCCAGTGATACGTCTCCAACGTATCTATAATTTTTTTGTTGTTCCATGCTATTATATTATCAACCTTGGATGTTTTATATGAATTTATATGCTATTTTATATGATTTTTGGGACTAACCTATTAACCTAGAGCCCAGTGCCAGTTTTTGTTTTTTCCTTGTTTTAGAGTATCGCAGAAAAGGAAAATCAAACGGAGTCCAATTGACCTGAAACTTCACGGAACTTATTTTTGGACCGGAAGAAGCCCACGGAGTATCGGAGTTGGACCAGGAGAGTCCCGGGCTGCCCACGAGTGTGGGGGCGCGCCCACCCCCCTGGGCGCACCCCCCTGCCTCGTGGACAGCCCGGAGGTCCACCGACGTACTTCTTCCTCCCATATGTACTCATATACCCTAAAAACTTCGGGGAACACAATAGATCGGGAGTTCCGCTGCCAGAAGCCTCAGTAGTCACCGAAAACCAATCTAGACCGGTTCCGACACCCTGCCGGAGGGGGGAATCCCTCTCCGGTGGCCATCTTCATCATCCCGGTGCTCTCCATGACGAGGAGGGAGTAGTTCTCCCTCGGGGATGAGGGTATGTACCAGTAGCTATGTGTTTGATCTCTCTCTCTCTCTCGTGTTCTTGAGGTGGCACGATCTTGATGTATCGTGAGCTTTGCTACTATAGTTGGATCTTATAATGTTTCTCCCCCTCTACTCTCTTGTAATGGATTGAGTTTTCCCTTTGAAGTTATCTTATCGGATTGAGTCTTTAAGGATTTGAGAACACTTGATGTATGTCTTGCGTAGGATAACCGTGGTGATAATGGGTTATTCTATTGATTCACTTGATGTATGTTTTGGTGATAAACTTGCGGGTTCCGCCCATGAACCTATGCATAGGGGTTGGCACACGTTTTCGTCTTGACTCTCCGATAGAAACTTTGGGGCACTCTTTGATTTGTCTCTTAAGGTGTTATTCTAGTACGAACTCTAGGATAGATTGAACGGGAAGAATAGCTTCATGTTATTTTACTACGGACTCTTGAATAGATCGATCAGAAAGAACAACTTTGAGGTGGTTTCATACCCTACCATAATCTCTTTGTTTGTTCTCAGCCATTACTGACTTTGGAGTGACTCTTTGTTGCATGTTGAGGGATAGTTATGTGATCCAATTATGTTATTATTGTTGAGAGAACTTGCACTAGTGAAAGTATGAACCCTAGGCCTTTTTTCTTAGCATTGCAATACCGTTTGTGCTCACTTTTATCATTAGTTACCTTGCTATTTTTGTATTTTTAGATTACAAAAACATATATCTACTATCCATATTGCACTTGTATCACCATCTCTTCGCCGAACTAGTGCACCTATACAATTTACCATTGTATTGGTTGTGTTGGGGACACAAGAGAATCTCTGTTATTTGGTTGCAGGGTTGTTTGAAAGCGGCCATCTTCATCCTACGCCTCCCACGGATTGATAAACCTTAGGTCATCCACTTGAGGGAAATTTGCTACTGTCCTACAAACCTCTGCACTTGGAGGCCCAACAACGTCTACAAGAAGAAGGTTGTGTAGTAGACATCAAACTCTTTTCTGGCGCCGTTGCCGGGGAGGTTAGCGCTTGAAGGTATATATTTAGATCTTACAATCGAATCTTTTAGTTTCTTGTTTTATCACTAGTTTAGTTTATAAAAGAAAACTACAAAAAATTGGAATTGAGGGTACCTCATATGCTTCATCTTTTTAATATCTTTCATGAAAATAAGGATTCCGATAATTGTGCTCAAGTGCTAGAAGAAGAATGCATTAGAATGTTTGGCACTCAATATTTGAATGATGAGCATGATTGCAATGTTGTTAGTATGAATTCTTTGAATATCCATGATGCTAATGGTATGCAAAGGCACAAGCTTGGGGAAGCTATGTTTGATGAAGATGATATTTTTTGTCTCACAAGTTTTGATGAGCAAATTTATTATGATGATAGCATGCCTCCTATTTATGATTATTATATTGATGAAAGTGGGTTTGGAAGAGTGTCAACTTTAGGAAGTGAAGATCCCACTATTCTGGAGGATGTTATTTTGTTGTGATAATTATGATAGTGGATTTGGAGAGGTCATGACTTTATTTAGTAATGATTCCACTATTTCGGAAGAGGTTCCAATTGATTATGAGAACAAAATTGCTACCTATGATGATTATCGTGATGACTTGTATGCTATTAAGAATAATAATAACCATGAAACTTGTCATCATGATTTTAACTTTCAATTGGATTATGCTTCACATGATAGTTATTTTGTTGAGTTTACTCTCACTATTCCGAATGAGAAGAATTTTGCTTATGTGGAGAGTAGTAAATTTTCTATGCTTGTAGATCATGAAAAGAATGCTTTAGGTGATGGTTATATTGTTGAATTCATTCATTATGCTACTGAAAATTATTATGAGGGAGGAATATATGCTTGTAGGAATTGCAATAATATCAAGTTCCCTCTCTATGTGCTTAAAGTTTTAACGTTATGCTTGTTTTGCCTTCCTATGCTAGTTGATTATTGCTCCCATAAGTTGTTTGCTCACAAAATCCATATGCATAGGAAGTGGGTTAGACTTAAATGTGCTATTTATATTATTCATGATGCTCTCTTTATGTTTCTATTCTTATCTTTTATGTGAGCATCATTGAAATCATCATGCCTAGCTAGGGGCGTTAAACGATAGCGCTTGTTGGGAGGCAACCCAATCTTATTCGTGTTATTTACTTTTTGCTCCTGTTTAGTAATAAATAATTCATCTAGCCTATTTTTAGATGTGGTTTTATGTTTTAATTAGTGTTTGTGCCAAGCAGAACCTTTGGGAAGACTTGGGTGAAGTCTTTGTGATCTTGCTGTAAAAAACAGAAACTTTAGTGCTCACGAGATTAGCTGCCATTTTTTCCTGGAGAGTACTATTAAGTTGATTCTTTTTGCAGAGGATTAATAGGAAAATTCCGCAGGTCCACAAATTTGTTTGAGAATTTTATGAGATCCAGAAGTATACGTTTCATCCAGATTACTACAGACTGTTCTGTTCTTGACAGATTCTGTTTTCTATGTGTTGTTTGCTTATTTTGATGAATCTATGAGTAGTATCGGAGGGTATAAACCATAGAGAAGTTGGAATACCTTAGATATTACACCAGTATGAATTTAGAATGAGTTCACAACAGTACCTAAGTGGTGATTTATTTTCTTGTACTAACGGAGCTTACGAGTTTTCTGTTGAGTTTCGTGTTGTGAAGTTTTCAAGTTTTGGGTAAAGATTCGATGGACTATGGAATAAGGAGTGGCAAGAGCCTAAGATTGGGGATTCCCAAGGCACCCCAAGGTAATATTCAAGTACAACCAAGAGCCTAAGCTTGGGGATGCCCCGGATGGCAACCCCTCTTTCGTCTTCGTTCATCGGGAACTTTACTTGGAGCTATATTTTTATTCACCACATGATATGTGTTTTGCTTGGAGCGTCAATTTACTTTATTTTGTTTTGCTTGATGTTTGAATAAAGTATCAAGATCTGAAATTCTTAAATGTTATAGAGTCTTCACATAGTTGCATAATTATTCGACTACTCATTGATCTTCACTTACATCTTTCGGAGTAGTTTGTCATTTGCCCTAGTGCTTCACTTATATCTTTTAGAGCACGGTGGTGGTTTTATTCTATAGAAATAATTGATCTCTCATGCTTCACTTATATTACTTCGATAGTCCTAAACAGCATGGTAATTTGCTTAGGTTATGAATTTAGTCCTAATATGATGGGCATCCAAGAGGGATATAATAAAAACCTTCATATAAAGTGCATTGAATACTATGAGAAGTTTCATACTTGATGATTGTTTTGAGATATGAGGATGGTAATATTAGAGTCATGCTAGTGAGTAGTTGTGAATTTGAGAGATACTTGTGTTAAATTTTGTGATTCCCGTAGCATGCACGTACGGTGAACCGTTATGTGATGAAGTCGGGGCATGATTTATTGATTGATTGTCTTCCTTATGAGTGGCAGTCGGGGACGAGCGATGGTATTTTCCTACCAATCTATCCCCCTAGGAGCATGCGTGTAGTACTTTGTTTCGATAACTAATAGATTTTTGCAATAAGTATGTGAGTTCTTTATGACTAATGTTGAGTCCATGGATTATACGCACTCTCACCCTTCCACCATTGCTATCCTCTCTAGTACCGCGCAACTTTCGCCGGTACCATAAACCCACCATATATCTTCATCAAAACAACCACCATACCTACCTATTATGGCATTTCCATAGCCATTCCGAGATATATTGCCATGCAACTTTCCACCGTTCCATTATTATGACACGCTTCATCATTGTCATATTACTTTGCATGATCATGTAGTTGACATCGTATTTGTGGCAAAGCCACCGTTCATAATTCTTCCATACATGTCACTCTTGAGTCATTGCACATCCCGGTACACCGCCGGAGGCATTCATATAGAGTCATATTTTGTTCTAAGTATCGAGTTGTAATTCTTGAGATGTAAGTAAATAAAAGTGTGATGATCATCATTATTAGAGCATTGTCCCAGTGAGGAAAGGATGATGGAGCCTATGATTCCCCCATAAGTCGGGATGAGACTCCGGATGAAAAATAAAAAAATAAAAAAAGAGGCCATAAAAAAAGAGAAAAGGCCCAAATAAAAAATAAAAAAATAAAAAAATGAGAGAAAAAGAGAGAAGGGGCAATGCTACTATCCTTTTACCACACTTGTGTTTCAAAGTAGCACCATGATCTTCATGATAGAGAGTCTCCTATGTTGTCACTTTCATATACTAGTGGGAACCTTTCATTATAGAACTTGGCTTGTATATTCCAATGATGGGCTTGCTCAAAATGCCCTAGGTCTTTGTGAGCAAGCGAGTTGGATGCACACCCACTAGTTTCTTTTGTTGAGCTTTCATACATTTATAGCTCTAGTGCATCCGTTGCATGGTAATCCCTACTCACTCACATTGATATCTATTGATGGGCATCTCCATAGCCCGTTGATATGCCTAGTTGATGTGAGACTATCTTCTCCTTTTTGTCTTCTCCACAACCACCATTCTATTCCACCTATAGTGCTATGTCCATGGCTCACGCTCATGTATTGTGTGAAGATTGAAAAAGTTTGAGAACATCAAAAGTATGAAACAATTGCTTGGCTTGTCATCGGGGTTGTGCATGATTTAAATATTTTATGTGGTGAAGATAGAGCATAGCCAGACTATATGATTTTGTAGGGATAGATTTCTTTGGCCATGTTATTTTGAGAAGACATGATTACTTGGTTAGTATGCTTGAAGTATTATTATTTTTTGTCAATATTAAACTTTTGTCTTGAATCTTATGGATCTGAATATTCTTGCCACAATAAAGAGAACTATATGGATAAATATGTTAGGTAGCATTCCACATCAAAAATTTTGTTTTTATCATTTACCTACTCGAGGACGAGCAGGAATTAAGCTTGGGGATGTTGATACGTCTCCAACGTATGTATAATTTTTGATTGTTCCATGCTATTATATTATCAACCTTGGATGTTTTATATGCATTTATATGCTATTTTATATGATTTTAGGGACTAACCTATTAACCTAGAGCCCAGTGCCAGTTTCTGTTTTTTCCTTGTTTTAGAGTATCGCAGAAAAGGAAAATCAAACAGAGTCCAATTGACCTGAAACTTCACGGGACTTATTCTTGTACCGGGAGAAGCCTACAGAGTATCGGAGTTGGACCAGGAGAGTCCCGGGCTGCCCACGAGGGTGGGGGGCACGCCCACCTGGGTGGGCGCCCTTGCCTCGTGGACAGCCCGGAGGTCCACCAACGTACTTCTTCCTCCCATATATACCCATATACCCTAAAAACTTCGGGGAACACAATAGATCGGGAGTTCCGCTGCCAGAAGCCTCCGTAGCCATTGAAAACCAATATAGACCCGTTCTGGCACCCTGCCGGAGGGGAGAATCCCTCTCCGGTGGCCATCTTCATCATCCCGATGCTCTCCATGACGAGGAGGGAGTAGTTCTCCCTCAGGGATGAGGGTATGTACTAGTAGCTATGTGTTTGATCTCTCTCTCTCTCGTGTTCTTGAGGTGGCACGATCTTGATGTATCGCGACCTTTGCTACTATAGTTGGATCTTATGATGTTTCTCCCCCTCTACTCTCTTGTAATGGATTGAGTTTTCCCTTTGAAGTTATCTTATCGGATTGAGTCTTTAAGGATTTGAGAACACTTGATGTATGTCTTGGGTGGGATAACCGTGGTGACAATGGGTTATTCTATTGATTCACTTGATGTATGTTTTGGTGATCAACTTGCGAGTTCTGCCCATGAACCTATGTATAGGGGTTGGCACACTTTTTCGTCTTGACTCTCTAGTAGAAACTTTGGAGCACTCTTTGAAGTACTTTGTGTTGGTTTGAATAGATGAATTTGAGATTGTGTGATGCATATCGTATAATCATACCCGCGGATACTTGAGGTGACATTGGAGTATCTAGGTGACATTAGGGTTTTGATTGATTTGTGTCCTAAGGTGTTATTCTAGTACGAACTCTAGGATAGATTGAATGGAAAGAATAGCTTCATGTTATTTTACTACGGACTCTTGAATAGATCGATCAGAAAGAATAACTTTGAGGTGGTTTCGTACCCTACCATAATCTCTTCGTTTGTTCTCCGCTATTAGTGACTTTGGAGTGACTCTTTGTTGCATGTTCAGGGATAGTTATGTGATCCAATTATGTTATTATTGTTGAGAGAACTTGCACTAGTGAAAGTATGAACCCTAGGCCTTGTTTCCTAGCAGTGCAATACCGTTTGTGCTCACTTTTATCATTAGTTACCTTGCTGTTTTTATATTTTCAGATTACAAAAACATATATCTACCATCCATATTGCACTTGTATCACCATCTCTTCGCCGAGCTAGTGCACCTATACAATTTACCATTGAATTGGGTGTGTTGGGGGCACAAGAGACTCTCTGTTATTTGGTTGCGGGGTTGTTTGAGAGAGACCATCTTCATCCTACGCCTCCCACGGATTGATAAATCTTAGGTCATCCACTTGAGGGAAATTTGCTACTGTCCTACAAACCTCTGCACTTGGAGGCCCAACAACGTCCACAAGAAGAAGGTTGTGTAGTAGACATCACCCAGCCTCCGAAGATGGCGGTTCACAGTCCCAAGGTACAAGTCGCTGATACGTCTCCAACGTATCTATAATCTTTGATTGCTCCATGCTATATTATCTACTGTTTTGGACATTATTGGGCTTTATTATCCACTTTTATATTATTTTGGGACTAACCTATTAACCAGAGGCCCAGCCCAGAATTGTTGTTTTTTGCCTATTTTAGGGTTTCGAAGAAAAGGACTATCTAACGGAGTCCAAACGGAATGAAACCTTCGGGAACATGATTTTCTCACCGAATACAACTCAGGAGACTTGGACCCTACGTCAAGGCACGTAACAGGAGGCCATGAGGTAGGGGGCGCGCCCTACCCAACTAGGCGCGCCCCCCACCCTCGTGGGCCCCCTGTTGCTCCATCGACATACTTCTTCCTCCTATATATACCCACGTACCCCCAAACGATCAGATACGGAGCCAAAACCCTAATTCCACCGCCGTAACTTTTTGTATCCACGAGATCCCATCTTGGGGCCTATTCCGGAGCTCCGCCGGAGGGGGCATCGATCACGGAGGGCTTCTACATCAACACCATAGCCTCTCCGATGAAGTGTGAGTAGTTTACTTCAGACCTACGGGTCCATAGTTAGTACCTAGATGGCTTCTTCTCTCTTTTTGGATCTCAATACAATGTTCTCCCCCTCTCTTGCGGAGATCTATTCGATGTAATCTTGTTTTTGCGGTGTGTTTGTTGAGACCGATGAATTGTGGGTTTATGATCAAGTCTATCTATGAATAATATTTGAATCTTCTCTGAATTCTTTTATGTATGATTGGTTATCTTTGCAAGTCTCTTTGAATTATCAGTTTGGTTTGGCCTACTATATTCATCTTTCTTGCAATGGGAGAAGTGCTTAGCTTTGGGTTCAATCTTGCGGTGTCCTTTCCCAGTGACAGTAAGGGCAGCAAGGAACGTATTGTATTGTTGCCATCGAGGATAACAAGAGGGGGTTTTCTTCATATTGCATGAGTCTATCCCTCTACATCATGTCATCTTGCTTAAGGCGTTACTCTGTTTTAACTTATTACTCTAGATGCATGCTGGATAGCGGTTGATGAGTGGAGTAATAGTAGTAGATGCAGGGAGGAGTCGGTCTACTTGTCTCAGTCGTGATGCCTATATACATGATCATACCTAGATATTCTCATAACTATGCTCAATTCTATCAATTGCTCAACAGTAATTTGTTCACCCACCATAGAATACTTATGCTCTCGAGAGAAGCCACTAGTGAAACCTATGGCCCCCGGGTTTATCTTTATCATATCAATCTCCTACTACTTAGTTATTTACTTTGCTATGTACCTTGCTTTTATTTTACTTTGCATCTTTATCATAAAAATACCAAAAATATTATCTTATCATATCTATCAGATCTCACTCTCGTAAGTGGCCCTATAGGGATTGACAACCCCTATTTGCATTGGTTGCGAGGATTTATTTGTTTTGTGCAGGTACGAGGGACTCGCGCGTAGCCTCCTACTGGATTGGTACCTTGGTTCTCAAAAACTGAGGGAAATACTTACGCTACTTTGCTGCATCATCCCTTCCTCTTCGGGGAAAACCAACGCAGTGCTAAAAGAGGTAGCAAGAAGGATTTCTGGCGCCGTTGCCGGGGAGGTCTACGCAAAAGTCAACGTACCAAGTACCCATCACATACCCTTATCTCCCGCATTGCATTATTTGCCATTTTCCTCTCGTTTTCCTCTCCCCCCAATTCACCCCTGCTGTTTTATTCGCCGTCTCTGTCTCTCTATCCTCCCTCTCTATTTGCCTTTTTTCCGCCTGCTTTTTGTTTGCTTGTGTGTTAGTTTGCTTGCTTGTAGTTATGGCTAGTCCCCTATCTTCTCCGTTGTCTCCCGAGAATGAAATTCTAAATTTTAAGCAAAGGGAGGGTGAAAATCTAAAAGATGCTTGGTATAGAATTTGCAATGCTCAAAATAAATCTGCTAGGAAGCAATCTACTACCATTTTCCTTCGCAATTTTTATGTAGGCATTACTCCTTGGCACCGTTATGTTCTTGATACTATTACCGAAGGGAATTTTTTTGGTAGCCATACTTTTGATTCTTATAATGCTATGTTAGATTTATTTGGCTCCCCCCCTCTTTTGTTTAATGGAACTATATTAACTTTGGAGCATGTAATGCAAAGGCTTGAAATTATTGAAAATAAGGTTGCTACCGTAGAGTTAATTGAAAATTTGGATAAAAAGATCCACAGCCGAATCTCTCAATATGGATCTAAAGTATGAGTTACTTTGAAAGATATTAAAGAAAAGGAACCCATAGTTAATGAGAAAATAAATCACGATTCCGTTAGGATCAATAAACTTGAGAATATTATTACCAATTTGGGAACTGCTTTTTCTTCCGTAAAGAATACTCCAAGTCCCTCCACTAAAGTTGCCAAGCTTATGTATGTTCCTAAAAATAAGGGTGAATCATCTAGTAAGGAAAATGCGGATCTTAAATCTATAAGTGTTCATCCCAATCTTTTTGCTATCATTAAGGAACCATTTGTTACAAATGAATTTTTCGATCTTGTGACTAAAAGCTTGATAATTAATAAAAATAAAGAAACTCCTAAAGATGGTAGATGCATCATTGAATAATTGCCTACCAAAGATGGCAATACCTAGATCTATTCGTGATTGTTATGCCTAGCTAGGGGAGTTAAACGATAGCGCTTGTTGGGAGGCAACCCAATTTTATTTTTATTCCTTTCTTTTTGCTCCTTTTTAGTAATAAATAATTTATCTAGACTCTGTTTTGGTTGTGTTTTTTGTGTTTAATTAGTGTTTGTGCCAAGTAGAACCGTTGGGAAGACTTGGGGAAAGTCTTGTTGAACTTGCTGTAAAATAAACAGAAACTTTAGCGCTCACGAGAACTGCTGTAATTTTTATTTGGAAAGTGAAATTTAGTCAATTCTTTTTGCAGATGATTTATAGATAAATTACTCACGTCCATAAATTTATTTTAGAATTTTTGGGGTTCCATATCATGCGCTAGCTACAGATTACTACAGACTGTTCTGTTTTTGACAGATTCTGTTTTGCGTGTGTTGTTTGCTTATTTTGATGAATCTATGTCTAGTAAAATAGTTTATGAACCATAGAGAAGTTGGAATAAATTAGGTACAACACCCATATAAATAAAGAATGAGTTCATTACAGTACCTTGAAGTGGTCTCTTGTTTTCTTTCGCTAACGGAGCTCACGAGTTTTCTACTTTAAGTTTTGTGTTGTGAAGTTTTCAAGTTTTGGGTAAAGATTTGATGGATTATGGAACAAGGAGTGGCAAGAGCCTAAGCTTGGGGATGCACATGGCACCCCCAAGATAATCTAAGGACACCTAAAAGCCAAAGCTTGGGGATGCCCCGGAAGGCATCCCTTCTTTTGTCTACTTCTATCGGTAACTTTACTTGGAGCTATATTTTTATTTACCACATGATATGTGTTTTACTTGGAGCGTCTTGTATGATTTGAGTCTTTGCTTGTTAGTTTACCACAATCATCCTTGCTGTACACACCTTTTGAGAGAGCCATACATGATTTGGAATTTGTTAGAATACTCTATGTACCTCCTCAATGAGCTCTGGTGCGTGATGGAGCACTTGCCACCGGCACGGAGCGCCAGACATGGACCAGGCGGAGGAGAAGGCGCTGGTCGACTCCTATCGCACGGCCTACAAATTCTGTCGCGGCCGTTGGCGGTACCGCCAACGTCAGTCGGGGATAGAAGTGGTCTTCAAGGATATCGGTGAGGCGGACGACGAAGTCTATGGAAAGAGCGAGGACGAGGAAGACGTTGCTAGCCCCGCCACGCCCGCGCCTCACCGCCACGACCACAAAGCCGGCACGTCCAAGGGCGCCAGCGACAGCGAGGAAAAGTATATCATGGGAGTTCACCTGTGCTCGGACACCAGGAGGCCACTGCCCTTTAGCTCCCGCTGAAGCCAAGCTTGACGGGCTCAAAATCGTCGGCCAATTAGCCACTTGTAGGCTATGGAGGCGAAGCTGGAGTTTTTAGTTCCCAGGGCTCATGGCCGGCCGGAAATGGGCGAACGGGTGTTGGCGGACATTTAGACTAGGTTTAGAGTAGGATTTAGTTCAAATATGTCGAAATGTAATTAGTTTGCTCCGGTCTATATGAAAAGCATCTGGTTTTGTCTAAAAATTATTCAAGTACGAATGAATATCATCCGGTTTGTTTAAATATCCATCAAATTTGTTGACTTTTGTTAAATTTCTTCCGAAATGCAACCGAACATATGCGGATAGCTTTGGATGGTCGTCTTCCACACTAGTGTCCGTGTGCTGCCCCCCCTCCCCGGCGACATGCGGACGAATGTGGTGTCCCTTTTGCAGGCAACGTTGGATATGCCCTCAAAATCACATGTATGTTTCTCCCGCTAAAAGACTATCCCATGCATCTGTAAGACTCAGATTGTATGCTTCTCCCGAAAAAAAACTATTCCATGCATCACTACTCTTTCCTTTGTTAGAAATGCAGAGCGTAAGCATGCGTCAAAGAAGGACGTTAGGGTGACTTCTCACATGAACACTTTATAGTCCAAATAAGTGAAGCGTAGTGACATGTGAAGTAGGGTTTTTTCAATTTTTTCGCCCGTTGCAACGCACGGGCATTTGTACTAGTATCTTTTAGAGCACGGTGGTGGATTTGTTTTATAGAAACTATTGATCTCTCATGATTCACTTAGATTATTTTGAGAGTCTTAATAGCATGGTAATTTGCTTAAAATCCTAATATGCTTGGTATGCAAGATTAATAATAAAAACTCTCCTATGAGTGTGTTGAATACTATGATAAGTTTGATACTTGATAATTGTTTTGAGACATGGAGATGGTGATATTAAAGTCATGCTAGTTGAGTAGTTGTGAATTTGAGAAATACTTCTGTTGAATCTTGTGACTCCCGTAGCATGCACGTATAGTGAACCGTTATGTGATGAAGTTGGAGCATGATTTATTTATTGATTGTCTTCCTTATGAGTGGCGGTCGGGGACGAGCGATGGTCTTTTCCTACCAATCTATCCCCCTAGGAGCATGCGCGTAATACTTTGCTTCGATAACTTATGGATTTTTGCAATAAGTATATGAGTTCTCTATGACTAATGTTGAGTCCATGGATTATACGCACTCTCACCCTTCCACCTTTACTAGCCTCTCTAATACCGCGCACCTTTCGCCGGTATCTTACACCCACCATATACCTTCCTCAAAACAGCCACCATACCTACCTATTATGGCATTTCCATAGCCATTCCGAGATATATTGCCATGCAACTTTCCACCGTTCCGTTTATGACACACTCCATCATTGTCATATTGCTTAGCATGATCATGTAGTTGACATAGTATTTGTGGCAAAGCCACCGTTCATAATTCTTTCATACTTGTCACTCATGAATCATTGCATATCCCGGTACACTGCCGGAGGCATTCATATAGAGTCATATCTTGTTCTAAGTATCGATTGTAATAATTGAGTTGTAAGAAAAATAAAAGTGTGATGATCATCATTATTAGAGCATTGTCCCAAGTGAGGAAAGGATGATGGAGACTATGATTCCCCCACAAGTTGGGATGAGACTCCAGATGAAAAAAAGAGGCCATAAAAAAGAGAAAAGGCCCAAATAAAAAAATGAGAGAAAAACAGAGAAGGCACAATGTTACTATCCTTCTACCACACTTGTGCTTCAAAGTAGCACCATGATCTTCATAGCAGAGAGTCTCTCATGTTATCACTTTCATATACTAGTGGGAATTTTTCATTATAGAACTTGGCTTGTATATTCCAATGATGGGCTTCCTCAAATTGCCCTAGGTCTTCATGAGCAAGCAAGTTGGATGCACACCCACTTAGTTATTTTTGAGCTTTCATATACTTATAGATCTAGTGCATCCGTTACATGGCAATCCCTACTCACTCACATTGATATCTATTGATGGGCATCTCCATAGCCCGCTGATACGCCTAGTTGATGTGAGACTATCTTCTCCCTTTTTGTCTTCTCCACAACCACCACTCTATTCCACCTATAGTGCTATATCCATGGTTCATGCTCATGTACTGCGTGAAGATTGAAAAAAAATTGAGAATGTCAAAAGTATGAAACAATTGCTTGGCTTGTCATTGGGGTTGTGCATGATTTAAATATTTTGTGTGGTGAAGATAGAGCATAGCCAGACTATATGATTTTGTAGGGATAACATTCTTTAGCCATGTTATTTTGAGAAGACATAATTGCTTTGTTAGTATGCTTGAACTATTATTATTTTCTATGTCAATATGAACTTTTGTCTTGAATATTTCGGATCTGAATATTCATACCACAATTAAGAAGAATTACATTAAAATTATGCCAAGTAGCATTCCACATCAAAAATTCTGTTTTTATCATTTACCTACTCGAGGACGAGCAGGAATTAAGCTTGGGGATGCTTGATACGTCTCCAATGTATCTATAATTTTTGATTGCTCCATGCTATATTATTTACTGTTTTGGACATTATTGGGCTTTATTACCCACTTTTATATTATTTTTGGGACTAACCTATTAACCGGAGGCCCAGCCCAGAATTGCTGTTTTTTTGCCTATTTTAGGGTTTCGAAGAAAAGGAATATCAAACGGAGTCCAAACGAAATGAAACCTTCGGTAACATGATTTTCTCACCGAACATGATCCAGGAGACTTGGACCCTACGTCAAGAAACAAAGGAGGAAGCCACGAGGTAGGGGCGCGCCTACCCCCCCAGGCGCGCCCTCCACCCTCGTGGCCCCCTGTTCCTCCACCTACGTACTCCTTCCTCCTATATATACCTACGTACCCCCAAACGATCAGATACGGAGCCAAAACCCTAATTCCACCGCCATAACTTCCTGTATCCACAAGATCCCATCTTGGGGCCTGTTCCGGAGCTCCGCCGGAGGGGGCATCCATCACGGAGGGCTTCTACATCAACACCATAGCCTCTCCGATGAAGTGTGAGTAGTTTACCTCAGACCTTCGGGTCCATTGTTATTAGCTAGATGGTTTTTTCTCTCTTTTTGGATCTCAATACAATGTTCTCCCCCTCTCTTGTGGAGATATATTCAATGTAATCTTCTTTTTGCAGTGTGTTTGTTGAGACCAATGAATTGTGGGTTTATGATCAAGATTATCTATGAACAATATTTGAATCTTCTCTGAATTCTTTTATGTATGATTGGTTATCTTTGCAAGTCTCTTCGAATTATCAGTTTGGTTTGGCCTACTAGATTGATCTTTCTTGCAATGGGAGAAGTGCTTAGCTTTGGGTTCAATCTTGCGGTGTCCTTTCCCGGTGACAGTAAGGGCAGCAAGGCACGTATTGTATTGTTGCCATCGAGGATAACAAGATGGGGTTTTCTTCATATTGCATGAGTCTATCCCTCTACATCATGTCATCTTGCTTAAGGCGTTACTCTGTATTAACTTAATACTCTAGATGCATGCTGGATAGCGGTCGATGAGTGGAGTAATAGTAGTAGATGCAGGCAGGAGTCGGTCTACTTGTCTCGAACGTGATGCCTATATACATGATCATACCTAGATATTCTCATAACTATGCTCAGTTCTGTCAATTGCTCAACAGTAATTTGTTCACCCACCGTAGAATACTTATGCTCTCGAGAGAAGCCACTAGTGAAACCTATGGCCCCCGGTTCCATCTTTATCATATCAATCTCCTACTACTTAGTTATTTACTTTGCTATTTACCTTGCTTTTATCTTACTTTTCATCTTTATCATAAAAATACCAAAAATATTATCTTATCATATCTATCAGATCTCACTCTCGTAAGTGGCCCTATAGGGATTGACAACCCCTATTTGCGTTGGTTGCAAGGATTTATTTGTTTTGCGCAGGTACGAGGGACTCGCGCGTAGCCTCCTACTGGATTGATACCTTGGTTCTCAAAAACTAAGGGAAATACTTACGCTACTTTGTTGCATCATCCCTTCCTCTTCGGGGAAAACCAACGCAGTGCTAAAAGAGGTAGCAGTCACCAAGAGATTTTCTTACTTAGGGAAGAAGATAAGATAGAAACATACTAAGTCACGCGTCAAGATACGACTCGGACTCTTGTAAGCCCAGGGTCTTGACCTGTATATAAAGGCGAGTCCCTGAGGCAGAAAGACTTAAGTTACAATCGATCAATAGCTAGCTCAAGCGAATCTGCTCCCTTGTAATTGATCATCCAACAATAAATACAAAGCATGACATAGGCTATTACCTCGATCGTGAGGGACCGAACCTGGGTAATCCGTGTCTCTCAATCTGATCAACCCCAACAAGCTAATCACCTAGTTGTGATGGCCTCGCGACTAAGTCCTCACACTAGGACATTTGTCGTGACAAAACCACGATAGGTAACGAGGATTTCGGTATAGTGAGCATGGTGATGATTCAGGAGGATACCGATGCATCCTGGGTTTTGTGAAATATCGACCAAAGGGAACATCACATGATAACCAAAGGTTCACTCGAATATCATTCATGTACTCATATGGACCAGTACGGACGTCCACGGTCCCAATGCCGGTCATTGAATGAACGGTTTCGTTCATGTCTATGAGTTACCGAATGTACGGGGTCACAAGCTTAAGGGAATCAAGATCTGATGAGTGTTAGTAGTGCGGGAGTCATGAGAAAATATTTGTGTAATTATTTCATGAATATTAGGAATAGTTCCGAGAGGATCCGGAAGTGTTCCGGGTCACCGGAAGGCTTTCAGAGAGTATCGGATAATACCGGGTAGACCGAAAGCGGAAGCGTTAGCACAACGCGGTTGATGTAGTCGTACGTCTTCATGATTTGACCGATCCAAGTACCAAACTCACGGCACCTCCGAGTTCTGCACATGTTCAACTCGATGATGTCCCGCGAGCACTGATCCAGCAAAGCTTCACAGGAGAGTTTTATCAGCACGACGGTGTGGTGACGGTGATGATGATGCTACCGATGCAGGGCTTCGCCTAAGCACCGCTATGATATGATCGAGGTGGGTTATGGTGGAGGGGGGCACCGCACATGGCTAAGAGATCAATTATCAATTGTTGTGTTCTAGGGTGCCCCCTACCCCTGTATATAAAGGAGCAAGGGGGGAGGCCGGCCGGCCCTCCTAGGGCGCGCCAGGAGGAGGAGTCCTCCTCCTAGTAGGACTACGACTCCCCTTTCCTACTCCTACTAGGAGGAGGAAAGGAAGGGGGAAGGGAAGAAGGAAGGAGAGGGAGAAAAGGAGGAAAGGGGGCCGCCCCCTAGTCCAATTCGGTTTGGGCTAGGGGGGTCGCGCGCCCTGCCTCTTCTCTTCCACCACTTGGCCCATGAGGCCCAATACTTCTTCCCCGTATTCCCGTAACTCCCCGGTACTCCGAAAAATACCCAAATAACTCGTCCAATATATCAATATTTATGTCTCGACCATTTCGAGACTCCTCGTCATGTCCCCAATCTCATCCGGGACTCCGAACTACCTTCGGTACATAAAATCACATCAACTCATAATACCGATCGTCACCGAACTTTAAGCGTGCGGACCCTACGGGTTCGAGAACTATGTAGACATGACCGAGACACGTCTCTGGTCAATAACCAATAGCGGAACCTGGATGCTCATATTTGATCCCACATATTCTACGCAGATCTTTATCGGTCAAACAGCATAACAACATACGTTGTTCCCTTTGTCATCGGTATGTTACTTGCCCGAGACTCGATCGTCGGTATCTCAATACCTAGTTCAATCTCGTTACCGGCAAGTCCCTTTACTCGCTCTGTAATACATCATCCTGCAACTAACTCATTAGTTACATTGCTTGCAAGGCTTATAGTGATGTGCATTACCGCGTGGGCCCAGAGATACCTCTCCGACAACCAGAGTGACAAATCCTAATCTCGAAATATGCCAACTCAGCAAGTACCTTCAGAGATACCTGTAGAGCACCTTTATAATCACTCAGTTATGTTGTGACATTTGGTAGCACACAAAGTGTTCCTCCGGTAAATGGGAGTTGCATAATCTCATAGTCATAGGAACATGTATAAGTCATGAAGAAAGCAATAGCAACATACTAAACGATCAAGTTCTAAGCTAACGGAATGGGTGAAGTCAATCACATCATTCTCCTAATGATGTGATCCCATTAATCAAATGCCAACTCATGTCTATGGCTAGGAAACACAACCATCTTTGATCAACGAGCTAGTCAAGTAGAGGCATACTAGTGACACTCTGTTTGTCTATGTATTCACACATGTATCATGTTTCCGGTTAATACAATTCTAGCATGAATAATAAACATTTATCATGATATAAGGAAATAAATAATAACTTTATTATTGCCTCTAGGGCATATTTCCTTCAGTCTCCCACTTGCACTAGAGTCAATAATCTAGTTCACATCGTCATGTGATTTAACACCAATAATTCACATCTTTATGTGATTAGTTCACATCTCCATGTGACTAACACCCAAAACGTTTACTAGAGTCAATAATCTAGTTCACATCGCTATGTGATTAACACCCAAAGAGTGATCATGTTTTGCTTGTGAATGAAATTTAGTCAACGGGTCTGCCACATTCAGAGCTGTAGTATTTTGCAAATTTCTATGTCTACAATGCTCTGCACGTAGCTATTCTAGCTAATTGCTCCCACTTTCAATATGTATCCAGATCGAGACTTAGAGTCATCTAGATCGATGTAAAAATCTTGCATCGACGAAACTCTTTACGACGAACTCTTTTTATCACCTCCATAGCCGAGAAATATTTCCTTACTCCTCTAAGGATAATTTTGACCGCTGTCCGGTGATCTACTCCTAGATCACTATTGTACTACCTTGCCAGAATCATGCTAAGGTATACAATAGGACTGGTAAACAACATAGCATACTTTATAGAACCTATGACTGAGGCATAGGGAATGACTTTTCATTCTCTTCCTATTTTCTGCTGTGGTCAGGTTTTTGAGTCTTTACTCAACTTCACACTTTGCAACACAGGCAAGAACTACTTCTTTGACTGTTCCATTTTGAACTACTTCAAAATCTTGTCAAGGTATGTACTCATTGAAAAAATTTATCAAGCGTCTTGATCTATCTCTATAGATCATGATGCTCAATGTGTAAGCAGCTTCATCAAGGTCTTTCTTTGAAAAAAAAACTCTTTTCAAACACTCCTTTATGCTTTCCAGAAAATTCTACATTATTTCTGATCAACAATATGTCATTCACATATACTTATCAGAAATGGTGTAGTGCTCCCACTCACTTTCTTGTAAATACAGGCTTCACCGCAAGTCTGTATAAAACCATATGCTTTGATCACTTTATCAATGTATATATTCCAACTCCGCGATAATTGCACCAGTCCATAGATGGATCGCTGGAGCTTGCATACTTTTTAGCACCTTTAGGATCGACAAAACCTTCTGGTTACATCATATACAACTCTTCTTTTAAGAAATCCATGAAGGAATATAGTTTTGACATCCATTTGCCAGATTTCATAAAATGCGGCAACTGTTAACATGATTTGGACAGACTTTTAAGCATCGATACGAGTGAGAAAATCTCATCGTAGTCAACACCTTGAACTTGTCGAAAATATTTTTTGACAATTCGAGCTTTGTAGATAGTAACACTACTATCATCGTCTGTCTTCCTCTTGAAGATCCATTTATTCTTAATGACTCATCGATCATCGGGCAAGTCAATCAAAGTCCATACTTTGTTCTCATACATGGATCCCATCTCAGATTTCATGGTCTCAAACCATTTCGCGGAATCTGGGCTCATCATCACTTCCTCATAGTTCATAGATTCGTCATGGTCAAGTAACATGTCATCCAGAACAGGATTACCGTACCACAATGGTGCGGATCTCACTCTGGTTTACCTACGAGGTTTGGTAGTAACTTGATTTGAAGTTACATGATCATCATCATCAGCTTCCTCACTAATTGGTGTAGGAGTCACAGGAATAGATTTTTGTGATGAACTACTTTCCAATAAGGGAGCAGGTACAGTTACCTCATCAAGTTCTACTTTCCTCCCACTCACTTCTTTCGAGAGAAACTCCTTCTCTAGAAAGGGTCCATTCTTAGCAACGAATGTCTTGCCTTTAGATCTGTGATAGAAGGTGTACCCAACTGTCGCCTTTGGGTATCCTATGAAGACACATTTCTCCGATCTGGGTTTGAGCTTATCAGGATGAAACTTTTTCACATAAGCATCGCAACCCCAAACTTTAAGAAATGATGACTTTGGTTTCTTGCCAAACCACAATTCATATGGCATCGTCTCAACGGATTTAGATGGTGCCCTATTTAACGTTAAATCTGAGAATGGTTTGAAACTTAAACCATTCTTGAACCATACCCGTTTAATGCCATTTTCAGCCCAACCAAAACTAAACCCTCTATTTTTTTCCACCCAAACCAATTTAAACCCAATACATAACCGTGGGTTTAAACCAAATACATAACTATGGGTTTGCTTCAATGTATATATGATTGCACAAATCGACATGTCAAGAAGCAAATGACATATGTCGGGTGGTTGGTGCGACATATGCCAACGGGTGGCTTATCATTGTGGGAGCTAATAAAACATCGTCGGCGCCTGGAAACGGGATAAGGCGAAGACATGCACACCAGCGGATCATACCCAGCTTCAGGGATCTCCGTGGAGATAACACCCCTACTGCTGCTCTGCGGGGTCTCCGCATGGTCACTAGATCGACAAGTAGCTACAAGAGGCTCATTGAGCTGTTTGGTGAAAGGATGAAGAAGGGCAAGGCTAGCCCGCTTCTCCTCTCGATGAGGTGTCTAAAACAATCCAAAAAAGGGGATCCCTCTGCATGGGTCCCCTGGGGGTTTATATAGGCCTACCCCCTAGGAGTACAACGGTAATCCGGCTAGGCGTGGGCCCCAGCCGTCTATGTCTACGCTCGCCGGCTTCTCTGCCGACCGATGGGGCCCGCCGACTGGTGAACCCTGCCGGCTGCCGGCCTTCTGGTCGACAGGTCGGTCCCACCGCTCGGGAGTCTTGTTGGAGGCTGGTTACTATTGCCTCGCCTCTAGTGACGAGGGCTTCATCGTGGTAAGCATGGCTACAGTGCCGCCGCCGGGCCGATCAACACTGTAGCCTTACCTCGTCTTAGCTCCTTAATGAGGCACCTCCTTCGAGGGAGAGAGCTGGCCGGCAATTAGGAGCTGGCCATACCCCAGTCCGACTGCGGGAGGTCTGGCCGCCTTTGGGTGTCTCCCAGACTGAGGGGGCCTGCCACCCACAGGTCATACTGACTGCTCGCTGTGGGTGACGTCATGGCCAACATGGCAACAATGTCGCGCCGGACGGGTGATGGCCGCCCCGTACGGCGTACTGTGGCCATGCGCGCCCCGGGAATTTGGGGTGGCAGGCTTCACTGTAGCCACGCCCCATCTCATCGCCATTATGTGGGCGCAGACTCTGAGGGCACGATCTTGGCCGCCTGCTGAGGGGCCGGCTTCTTGGAGTCGGCCTTCTCGTGGCCGGCTTCTTGGAGCCTGCCCTCTCGTGGTTTTGTTTCACAAGGATTTTATGGCTGGGGCCGCCTTTATGCAGCCGGCCTGAGAGGTAGCCAGCTGGGGAAGGCGGCCCCATGTCTTGGATGCTTGGAGGCTCGATCGGCCTATAATTTTTCTCAAGAGCCGGGGGGAGCCGGCTAGGCTACCCCTGGTCATTTACTCCGACAGTAGTCCCCGAAGCTGGTTGGGCTCCGAGGCAGAAAAAAGACGAGAAGCTCAGTCAGCTTCCTATCTTGAGGAGCCAGAAACTGGGAGCCGGCTTTGATTAGGTGCGCCGTCTTCTGGAGGTTTCGAAGCTTGAAGGTGGGAACCAGTCGGCGCGCGAGTCAGGCTGCGAGCTGACCGCTCGTCGCCTGCGCGCCATGTAGCACCCTACGGCTGGAGGGGCCTGCCAGCCCACGAGCGAGACGGGACGCCGCCGCAGTCCGGGGCCCGCCACTACGGGGCCTCGGCCCACGCACGGATCTTCTGCGGCCCTGATGGACCGCGCGCCTCCCAGCGGCGGTTACCGCACGCCGTGAAGGCGCAATAATCACGGGGCGTGGGGGAGTGGGTGCAGTTAATCCCACGTCCCCCCATGCTCTGCCTCCTCGGCTTCGCCGCACGAGGCTATAAGTAGGGGGAGAGGAGGGGAGCGCCAGACGCTCGCACGCTCGCCCTCGCTCCGCCCCTTCCTTCTTCTTCTTCCTCCTCTTCGTCGCCACAGCTACCCGCCGCCACTCGGCTTTCCCGCCAATCGTCTTGGCTCGCTGTTGCTTCGTTGTAGCAGGGTCGCGCCCCTCTCCGATGCCGCACCTTTCTCGTTTTCGTGCCGTCCCCATGGCGTTGTCGAGCTCCTGGGATGGCTCCAACGTCCATGACGACCACGTCGACTTCCTCCATCGGACGCGGCTGCTGCCAGGCGCGGTCTACGTGCGGGTCCGTCTCGCGCCGGAGAGGGAGATCTCGCCGGCATCGGAGGAGGACGAGTGGGTAATCTTCCGCTCGCACTACCTGCGCGGCTTCGGACTGCCGGCGAGCGGGTTCCTCCGTTCCTTCCTCGAGTTTTATCATCTCCAGCCGCATCACCTTACTCCAAACGTGGTGATGCTGCTGTCGGCCTTCGTCGCCGTGTGCGAGGGCTTTCTTGGCGTCCTCCCCACCCTCAAACTCTGGGGGGAATTCTTCTAGTGCAAGCTCGGCACCGTTGTCGCGGGCGTGCCCAGCCCATGCGGCGCCTTCATCGCCATGCGGAGGACGAGAGACAACAATCCGTTTCCGCCCATCCCGCTAATCCAGTCGGTGAAGCTCTAGCAGAAATATTACTTCTACGTGAAGAACATCGCTCCGCAAGGCGACTTCGTCAATATGCCGGCTTACGTAGCCGGCCCGCTGGCTGGGAGGCAGCCCTCATGGTCCTTCTGGGCCAGGTTCCTGTCTCAGGGTGGGGCCGCCTCCGTTGCATGGCTCCGGGTGATGATCCAGTCGGAGGGTCTACTGGGGCTGACCTGGTGGCCGTCTTCGTGGAGCGTCGGTTGCTCCCGCTCTAGGGCCGACCTCACATGATCTGCCAGATGAGCGGCCGCTTCGACCCGTGCTGGCTAAGCACCAAGGAGATGTGAGGGAGTCCTAGATTAGGGGGTGTCCGGATAGCCAGACTATACCTTCGGCCGGACTCCTGGACTATGAAGATACAAGATTGAAGACTTCGTCCCATGTCCGGAAGGGACTTTCCTTGGCGTGGAAGGCAAGCTTGGCGATACGGATATGTAGATCTCCTACCCTTGTAACCGACTCTGTGTAACCCTAGCCCTCGCCGGTGTCTATATAAACCGGAGGGTTTTAGTCCGTAGGACGAACAACAATCATACCATAGGCTAGCTTCTAGGGTTTAGCCTCCTTGATCTCGTGGTAGATCTACTCTTGTACTACCCATATCATCAATATTAATCAAGCAGGACATAGGGTTTTACCTCCATCAAGAGGGCCCAAACCTTGGTAAAACATCGTGTCCCCTGCCTCCTGTTACCATCCGCCTAGACACATAGTTCGGGACCCCCTACCCGAGATCCGCCGGTTTTGGCACCGACATTGGCGCTTTCATTGAGAGTTCCTCTGTGTCGTCGCCATCAGCAAGGATGCCTCATCCCGTCTTTAAAGATGGCACCGTTGCTAAGGGAGCTTTGGCTGTCGGCGAAACTCTCCAGCTAGGTGGTTTCCTTATGACCACCTGTTCGGCTGCTGCGCCGACGATGACCTCTCAGGTCATCGAAAGCAATCTTCACGTCAGCTCGGAATTCGCTGAGCAGCTGGATCCAATGGAGCTCTCTTCCCTAAACAAGCTCTTGGATCGCATCGCCGCCCTGGGAGTCGCTACGGATTACGACCAGATTGGGCCTAAACCCGATCTGAGAGAGATTAACTCTCCCCAGGTCACCCATCACGTTGCCATGGTAGAGGGACAGTGTGGCGACCCTTCATCTATCTTAAGGACTAGCTATGTCCGGATTTCTGAACCCTCCAAACCGGATACCCGCGGAGGGGAGGACATCACTCAAGACCTGAATTCAAAGTCAGGCGACGGGCTAGATTCATTGGACAGCATCCAAGAATCCAAACTTCCGAGTTCGGAAACTCCTTGGCCTCTGGGTCTCAGATTGGGTGAGGTTTCGGATTTGATTCCACCCACCCGTACATAAGCGATCTATCCCAAATTAGGCAAGAGCGCGAAGAAACAGTACAACATTACTGGGCCAGATTCCTCCTGGTTATGAACAGGATAAAGGACTGCCGCGAGGAAGACGCAATTTCATTCTTCTGCAATAATTGCACGGACAAGGGAATCCTCAACGCCATAAGTCACCGTGATATTACACGCTTCGCTGACTTGGCGTCCATAGTACGAAAGTACTGTGCGATGGAAAGTGCCTGGAAAACCGAAATAAAATTTTGGGACAATCCGGCCCTGAATACAAACCCAGTCCGAAATAAAAGGGTGCATCATCGCCAGACACCCGGGTTCAACACCAAAAAGCAAAAGCCCTCTACAGGGCACGGAACCGTACTGGAAGGATGGCTTAATGGACCCTGCAAAATTCACAGTGCAGAGGGCGCCACACCAACTCACAGCCTTAGAGCATGTTGGATACTCCGAGAGGTGGCAAAAATTGGCGAAGACCTTCTAATTCCAGAAGCCACAGAAAGCCACCCCAGAGAAACCAGTACGGTATTAACAGTCTTCGAGACTTTCGCATCAAATAATATGCGAAAAAGAACACTCCGCGGCCTTGCCGAAGTCTACCAAGTAGCAACAATAAACCCATGGAGTGACACAGCTATTACTTTTAACACCAGTGATGAACCTAAATTCCAAACAGCCCGAGCACCAGCCGCATTGGTCCTCGGTCCAATAGTGGACGGCTTTCGTCTTACCAAGGTACTCATGGATGGCGGTAGCGGATTGAACCTCATTTATGAGGAAACCCTTAAAAAATGGAAATAGACTGGAACCGCATTGAGCGAAGCAGCACAACCTTTAGAGGAATAATCCCCAGTCGGGAAGCGCGCTGTACAGGAAAAATCACACTAGATGTGGTGTTTGGCACGCGGATAATTATAGGTCTGAAGAGGTCACGTTCCAGGTGGCCCCGTTCAGTAGCAGATATCACGCTTTGCTAGGGCAGGAAGCGTTTACAGTCTTCCAAGCAATACCCCATTACGGGTACATGAAGCTCAAGATGCCCGGGCCTAACGGAATCATCACTCTCGCTAGTGCTCCGGACATAGCACTCCGCACCGAAAACAAGACAGCAGCACTGGCCCTCGAGGCGCTATCCGAAGCCCTAGCGGCTGAGGAACTGACTGCGCTGCGCTCCACGGTGAATAGGGACAATGTGATACTCGATAAAAGATCCAAGTCCACCTCCTTTAAACCGGCGTACGAAATAGTCAAATTCCAGGTCCATCCAACGGACCCCAATAAAACAGCTTCCATCGGGGCACAGTTAAGCCCTGATGTAGACGCCGCACTGCGAGGGTTCCTACGAGAGAACTGGGACATTTTCGCCTGCCACCCTTCAGACATGCCAGGAATCCCATGCAGGCTGGCCGAACACAGCTTAAATATCCTAAAAGGATTCAAGCCAGTCAAACAGGCTCTTCGGTGTTTTTCCGAACCTAAGAGACAGGCCATGGGAGAGGAACTAGCCAAGCTATCGGAGGCCGGATTCATCAAAGATATAAAACACCCAGACTGGCTAGCAAACCTAGTGATGGTACCAAAGAAGGACAAATCATGGCGCCTGTGTGTTGATTTCAAAGACCTTAACAAGGCTTGCCCAAAGGATCCCTTCCCTCTCCCCCGCATCGATCAAATTATCGACGCTACCGCAGGACACGATTCGTTGTGTTTCCTCGACGCATACTTCGGCTACCATCAAATAAACATGGCAGAGTCAGACCAAGCCGCGACGGCATTCATCACACCATACGGCCCATTCTGCTTCAACACAATGCCCTTCGTGCTCAAAAACACCGGCGCAACATATCAGCGCATGATTCAGACATGTCTGGCAAACCAGATCGGCAAAACAGTGGAGGCATACATAGATGATGTGGTCGTTAAAACAAGACATGTCGAATCTCTAGTAGACGACTTGAGGCTAACATTCGATAACCTCCGAACATACGACTTGAGGCAAACGCCCAGGACTTAGTCCAACGATGCGTTGGTTGCCAGCTTTTTGCAAACCAAAGCCATATGCCACCCACCGCCCTCCAAACTATCCCCATCACTTGGACCTTCGCAGTCTGGGGGCTTGACATGGTTGGACCCCTTCAAGACGGAACCCACAAGAAAAAATACTTACCGGTCATGGTGGATAAGTTCATCAAATGGATAGAAGCCAAGCCTGTTAAGACGGCCAAATCTGGACCGGTGATAGACTTTATATCCGGGGTTGTACACCGTTACGGCGTCCCCCAAAGCATCATCACTGATAACGGCACGAACTTTACGGCCGACGAGGTAAAACTCTGGTGCAAAAGCATGGGCATCAAGCTCGATTATGCTACCGTCTATCACCCACAAACTAACGGCCAGGTCGAACGTGCAAATGGTCTTATCATGAGCGGCATCAAACCCAGATTAGTGTGGTCCCTTAAGGAATCTAATACGCACTGGGTAGAGGAGCTCGAATCCGTACTCCGGGGGCTGCGGACCATGCCGAATCGCACCACCGGATACACACCATTCTTTATGGTGTACAGCGCAGAGGCAGTTTTGCCCTGCGACATAATTCATGACTCACCTCGAGTGCGCATGTACGAAGAAAGAGAAGCCGAGCTCGATCAGCAGGACAGTTTGGACGCCTTGGAGGAAGAGCGTGACGTGGCAAAAGCCCGTTCCGCATTCTATCAACAGCAGGCTTGAAGATACCAAAGCAGAGAAGTACGGGCCAAAAATTACAACATTGGCGAATTAGTTCTACGCCTGCCGGACAAGAAAAAGGACAAACTCAAGCCCAAGTCGGAAGGTCCCTTAATAATTGACCAAGTCCTGACTGGTGGAGCATACCGCCTACGATATGCATCGGATAACCGACTCGAGCCGAACCCATGGAACGCAGCCCGTCTCCGAAGATTCTATGCCTAGCGCCGGACTCTGTGTTCGTCTCTTTCCTCTGTCCATTTTTTATATACTTTCTGTCTTACATTTCTCTCCTTCTTCTCTCTCTCTCTCTCTCTCTCTCTCTCTCTCTTATAGCCTTTAAAGGCTATCCGCGCTCATTAAACCTGGGGGCTTCTTTCAACAGAAACTTATTTATACGGGCTTCATGCCCAACACATGTGTCACACTTCTGCATGTACCTTTTATTCACCATTATATGCATCGATATGACGTAAGTTTTGGCCAAGCTGGGTTGCCTGGCCCCTGTGCTTACCCCTACATTCCCGATTGTTCGGCTAGGTGGTAAAGGGAGCACCTCTACGATTGTTACTGCCAGGTCAGCCGGATGTGTACCTCAGACTGGGTGAAGCCGAAAGCTAGCGTTCTTAAGGGAATATTCGGTCGGTGAACTAAAGATGATCTTTTTTTCACTTATTTATCTATACGCCCCCAGATGTTTTTCCTGCGTCTCTTTTCGCAGAATGGACATGCACTTTAGGGCATGCCTCCCAGGGAAAGGAACCCCTAACAGAACTATTCTCCCTGGAAGATGTTTCTTACTAACCATGTAATAAAACATAACTAGTTGGGCACTTGTCTGTTCAAGCACTAATGACCCCTACGCCTGGTCTCCATGCATACCCCGGTTCTTATATAACTGCGAGGGTATTTGGACACACTCCGGACCGTCAGGTCCCGAGGTTGAAGCAAAAAGGTCGGCCATGACAAACGATCTACAATCTGGCTAGAGGGCATTACACATGTCAATTAAAATTACATAGTCAATCTGACTGATTGTATTCCTCTTCAATACCATCTAACAGGCTGTCTAGCTTACAGTCCTGTTGGGAATACTTTGCAGCCAATTCTACTTGGCCGTATACTAAGCTCACAGGGATCTCCTTCCCATCGGGCCCCACGGGTCCAACCTCGGCCATGTGGTTTGGGTCAGCCTTCATGTACCGCGTCTTCACCATGGCCCAGGCCTCCCTGGTGCCTTGATGGCAGGCTGACATCTTCCACAATCGGAAGCGCCGCCGCGCTCCCTTCAGCTTCTCTACAAGCTCTCCAAGGCCTTCGGGCATGGAGACAGATGGCCACAAGGCCTGGGCGACGCCTTGCATCACCTGCCGAACTCGCTCGTGCAGTTGTGAGAGCTCGGGAAGAAGGTCACCCGTGGAACCGGGCATTTCCTCTGCAGGACGACCTGTTAGCATACCTACAGACATTACTCTGTTAGTCGACTTCCTCGCCGAACTCTTTTTTTCAAAATTCGTTTAAGCACTTACTAAATATGCCGCGTTGAAGTCGTTGATTCTCCTTAACGGAGTCCAATAGCTGGGCACGAACGTCCTTCAGTTCAATGCCCAGCTTGGTGTTGGCGTCTTGGAGATCGTTCTTCTCCCGCCTCACCTTTGTCAGCACACTCTCACCAGCCTTCAGCTGGCGTAGGAGTTGCTGCTTTTCCAGATTTAATTCGGTGCCATCTGCAATTTCATTTGTCAGATTTGCACCCACGCCGCACTTCGCAAAATACTTATCTTTCGAAGCGTATATTACCAGAGGGGGTCTCCTTGGGCTCCCCTGTCGCGGCTCGTGCGGCCTCAAGTTGGGGTTTGCACTCTTCCAGCTCCTGGGACAGTAGGGTATTCTTTTCTGTAAGAACCTGCATAACAAATGATCCTTAAATCAGTTATTCTAACTGTTTCAAGTCTCGGGGGCTACTGGTATATATATAATTACCAAAATTTTCTTACTCGTATGTCTTCTACATACTGCTCTGTGGCTCTGGCTAGACCATTTTGAGCGGCACAGAGGTACGCATCTCCCGAATTGAAGGCATCCAATGCCTCTTGGGAGAAACAAGCGTCGCGAAGAACTGTCCGGCGACGCCTATGGTTCATGGCACTCTCCACCTCGGAATTGGTGGCAGACAGCCTGTCCGCATCCTCTGTCGATGGAGCGTCCGGTGCGCCTTTTGTTCGCCTCTGCTTCCGGACCAGGCTTTGGAGCCTGGCTGGTGGAGGCGCGATTGGCAACCTCTCCGGATATAGTCCGGCGAGGTCTCTTCGTCCTGAAGAGAGCACGAGCATTAATATGCCTCGAAGGAATAACACCTAGGAATTAGATGGCGCGCTATACCTTTGCGCCGGCGTGTCAGTCCGGACCGCACTTCTTTTCAGCCCGCGGGGCCTTGCCGCCCCTCGTTGGCTAGTCGCCGCACGCTCGGCCTCCCGTCTCAAGGACCTCCCCTGCAAAACACGGTTGTCATACGGAAATCGAAAACACGCGAGGATAGATCCCTTTTCAAAGTGCTGGGACTTCAGTCTCAGTTACCTGTGAGGCTGGGAGTAGCCCTGGGTAATCGGCCGTAATGGCCACCAAGGCGTTGTCCTTGCTCAATTGATGAAACACAACACCCCATCAATCAGCTCCACAGATAAGTCCGGATCCTCTTGAGAGGCCGGGTCGAGGGACCGTCCCAGATCCTCGGGTTGTGGAGGAGGGATGTTTATTTCTTTAACAGGCTGGCGCAGTTCCTGCGTTGAAGTCGTTAGACTGAATATTTAACGATGGGAATATAAAACGGATGGGCAAGTAAAAGTGTCCACTTACCCAACTTGGGGGATTGTACATAGAAAATCCACCCTGTGGGTTGACGCGGAGAAATTCCTCCTCTTCTCCCTTGTACAAAGCGGACAAGGTCTTTATTAGAGCGGCAGCCGAATCTGGCCCCATACGGCCGTAGCGGGTGGCGTCATCCTCCCCGTTGAAGTCCCACATGGGGCGGCCTCTATACTGAAGCGGCTGCACCCCTCGCATGATGCATGCCGCCATGACCCCGATCATGGTCAGTCCGAAATGAGCTAACAATCTTATCCGGCCCATCAGGTAAAGAACGTCCCTGTCACTTTCCCTCTGAGGGCTCCGTGGACGCCAGCTTAGGTGCTTCTTTAGGGGAGCACTTTCAAACTCAGGGAGGCCGATCCGGACAGGATCCGGCAGCGGGATGTCCTCTATATAAAACCATTCCGAAGGCCAGTCCTCGGACGCCTTCTTTGGGGTTCCGGATAGATATCCGGTCCCGACGATGCGCCACACTTCGGCTCCGCCCACTTGATATATTGACCCCTTCTTAGAATGGGGCACAAGGCAGAATAGCCTTTTCTACAGCGCGAAATGAGCCTCGCAGCCCAAAAACAGCTCGCAAAGGGCTACGAAGCCCGCGATATGCAATATGGAGGCAGGTGTGAGGTTGTGCATCTGGAGGCCATAGAACTCCAGGAGCCCCCGGAGAAACGGATGAATTGGAAATCCGAGCCCTCTTATTAAGTAAGGGACAAGGCATACCCGCTCTCCTTTGGAGGGATTGGGGGCGCTCTCCGCTTGCTCTCCGCCATTATAGGTGGCAAGTCCGGCTCGAACCGGGACCATATAGGCCGGGGGGAGAAATCCCTTGGTCTGGAGCATCACTAGCTCGCTGTGCGGGATGGAGCACCTCTTCCAATCTCCAGGCTGAGTGCTGGAAGGGCGAGAGGAGGAGCTGCGGCGGCCGGCCATGATAGAATGGACCTTTGTCGGATACGCTCTGATGAATACTTGCGGAGGGGAGAAGGTGTGGTTTGGATCTAAATCCTCGTCCCCTTAAATAGGCGGCTCATTCACGTGGCTAGGGGTGTAAATATAAAAAACACCCTGACTTTTCGTATTCGTTTGACACATGAAGACGGCCATTATTGGGCGTGGAAGCCAAGGAGCACTACATTTATAAGAAGCCGGACACTATTCAACAGGTACACGGAATTTGGAGGAGAACCCACCTTGCAATGCCGAAGACAATTTGCGCGCTGGACTCGTCGTCATTGAAGCCTGGTTCAGGGGCTACTGAGGGAGTCCTGGATTAGGGGGTGTCCGGATAGCCGGACTATACCTTCAACCGGACTCCTGGACTATGAAGATACAAGATTGAAGACTTCGTCCCGTGTCCGGAAGGGACATTCCTTGGCGTGGAAGGCAAGCTTGGCGATACGGATATGTAGATCTCCTACCCTTGTAACCGACTCTGTGTAACCCTAGCCCTCGCCGATGTCTATATAAACCGGAGGGTTTTAGTCCGTAGGACGAACAACAATCATACCATAGGCTAGCTTCTAGGGTTTAGTCTCCTTGATCTCGTGGTAGATCTACTCTTGTACTACCAACATCATCAATATTAATCAAGCAGGACGTAGGGTTTTACCTCCATCAAGTGGGCCCGGACATGGGTAAAACATCGTGTCCCCTGCCTCCTGTTACCATCCGCCTAGACGCACAGTTCGGGACCCCCTACCCGAGATCCGCCGGTTTTGACACTGACAAGATGCCTCATGCCGAGGTGTCTTACATGGTGAACTATATTTCCAACTGCAAGCTCACCGAGGAGTGGCAGTACGGCAAGGAGCCATATTCTCGCGCCAATCCTCCGCCTACGGTAAGTTTCTCTTCTTTTCTTCTTTTCTTGTTGTCGGGTTCATGATGGCTGACTCCTAACCAGTCGGCTTGTTTTTGGCAGAATCCCATGCTTCCGCCGGCAACCGGGGCTGCAGGGGTTGAACGCCAGTTCCTCCCCGACCGCACGATGGACGACGTTGACGACCCGTACCTGGGGGCGGCCGCCATGGAAGATGACGTCGCAGGGGAAGGCGGCGAGGCAGGCGGCACTGGGATCGGGGCCGCCTTCAAGGACTGGCCGGATGATGATGAGGCCGAAGTTGTTCTGCGCCGTCAGCCGGCGCCCGATCATCAAGGCGCGGACCCATCTGCCGCGCCGGCTGCTCGTGGTGGCGCGCAGAAACGTCGGGCCACGTCGACCCACTTTGGCAGTCGGCCAAAGAAGCCCAAGAGTACAGCGGCGGCGACTAAGCGGGATGAAGCGGCCGCGAAGGCGGCCCGCTTCCGCAAGGTGGTGAAGCAGCCGCAGTCGGTTTCAGCGTAAGTGTTATTTTCCTTACGCCTTTCTTTTTCTTCTTTGGTTGATATTCTTCTAAGCCTTCTTCTTGACTTATCAAACAGGGCCCCGCTTTCCCTCGGGCGGGTCCCTGCCGCCTCCATAGTCGGAGCCGTGCGAGGGTCTTCAAGCTCCCATCGTGTGGATCCCCGCGCCAATCTCCTAGAGGCAACGGAGCGAAATGCGCGGGAAGCGCGGGAGGAGCGGGAGGCGGAGGAGCGGAGGGCGGCTCGGGAGGCGAGGGAGAAGTCGGTGGAGGCACGGGCCGACGCGGGTGCCAAGGCCCAGGCAGAGGCCGCGGCCGTGGAGAGGGAGGCGGAGGCCCTGCAGAACCAGCCTCCGCAGCTCGTCATCCCCCTTCGCGCCGCAGCCCCCAACATCCCAGTGCCCCCGACGGAGGAGGCCGGCCGCGGCCAGCCGGCGAGGGAGAAGGAGACGGAACCAACACCGCCGAATGGAAAAGGCCAAGGTGGCCGGCCCGACGCGCCGCCCGCGCAGCCGACCGGAGGTGAGCTGACTGTGGGGGCAGACCTTGTGGTCCTGTCGCCACCTCGTCGGCGCCCAGAGAAGGCGACTTCAGCGTCGGATCCACAAAAAGCCGCGAGCGCCGGCCCGTCAGCCCAAGACCTGGAAGCGGCCAGCGATAGCTCGTCTGGGTGGACACCGGGCGGTGGGACGACCGTGCTGAACGTGGCGGCGCAGGACGTCCGGAGCCGGCTTCAGGCCCAAGCTGTCACCCTGAAGCAGTATACTCAAGAGTTTCTCACAACGTGAACGGTGATCCGGGTGAGTCCTCCCGCTTTTTCGTTGATTGCTCCTGATTTCTTCCGTGGGGGCGCGTCAGCGCACCCACTGGGTGTAGTCCTCGAGTTCCGAGACGGCTGCTGAGCAGGCGGCTTGGAACTTCTTGGTAGACTTTGATTGCTGTCTTGTTCTTACTCGTATCTTTTATCTTATCTGTAGGAGTACCATAACCTCCGCGCAGCTGCTTTCAACTCCCAGGCCCAGGAGTTGAATCAGAAAGCCACTGATCTGACCGAGAGCCAGAGTAAGTGCTTCATCTTTTATCTCAAGTGGGGGCGCGTCAGCGCACCCACTGGGTGTAGTCCCCGAGATTCGGGCCAACTGCTGAACAGTCGGGTCGGATCTTTTCCTGACGACTTCTTTTTTCATAACTGCAGGGGCCAATGCTGACTTGAGGGGCCAGCTAAGCGAAGCCCAGACCGCCCTTCGTGCCAAGGAGGCCGAGTGCGCTGCCCTGGCTCAAGAGCATGATCGCCTTGCCAAGAAACTGGCCGACCAGGAGGAGAGCCACAAGGTGGCCCTAAAGACGGCACAGGACAGCCAGGCCGCCCTCAAAGCCGAATATGAGACCGAGGCGGCGAACTGGGCCGAGGCAAGGCAGGCGCTGAGTCAAGGCTACATCCGGGTGGAAGACTTAATTGACGGTAGGCCGCCTTCTTCTTCGTTTCTTTGCCTGCCTCCTTCCATCTGGTTCGTCTTTTGATTTTGTGCTACTGCTTTCTTCTTTGTGCAGATTACTTTCCTGGTTATTATGTTGCCACCTCCCAAGCCATCGAGGCCTACCGCGACGCGCGACGGTAGGCAGGGGCCGAGATCGCACCGGGTGCCGGCCGGTCACTTGAAGAGCAGCTTCTGGCGCTTCAAGCCCGTCTACAGCTGGCCCACCGCATGCTCCGCCGTCTTCAGCGCGCCGGGGCGCAAGTGCTGGCCGCCCTCTGGCCTGGCGAGGTGGTTCCCCGCACCCCAAGTCAGAGTACCGACTGGCTGGAGGTCGCAGTCAGCCGCTTCGAGGCTTGGAAGGCATCAGCAGCCCGGTCCGGCGCTGGGCGGGCGCTGGAATTTGTCCAAGCCTGGTATCATGGGCTCAACTTGGACCAGATGAGCACCTAGCGGCAGGAGGCCGACGAGGAGCTGGAGGCGGTGCGGCCGGCTATCGTCCAGCGCACATCGGCGATCGCCGAGTATACTGACACCAGCGTCTTTGTTAGGACCCCGATTCCAAATCACATCGATCTAGCTGGTAACACCTCATATCACTTTGCGGCCTCACGCACGGTATTCCCACGGGTGTCGCCTTACCATGGCCCAGGATCGTTGGTGCCTTTTGGCTCACGTATATGATAGTGTTGCTAGCATCCATATGACATAGAACCCAGGCCGACATGGCTAGTCGTGAACCCAAAGCGGCACTAACCCATGGGGACAGGCATACATGAATCAACTTCGAACATGTCGGTCAGCAGCGTGTGAATCCGGGCTGTAGCACTGGGCTAACAGGACTCCGATAACCCAGGCTGTAGCAGGCTAGGCAGGACTCCGGAGGTCACCGCGTGACATTTCCCTGAAGGGACAGACACAGGAACGAAGTGAAACACATGCCAGCCAGTCAAGTGTCCTGAGTAGTAGTGCTGGGCTAGCAGGACTCCGGTGAACCGGGCTATAGCAGACTACTATGGCTCATGGAAGCACAAGACTACATTTCCCCATAAGAGAGGCTCCCAAAGATAAACAACTAGATTGTCGGATCCCACACATACCAAGCATTTCAATCATACACACAATATGCTCAATATGTGTAAATACAACATGGTGTCACAACATAACCCTACGACTCAAGTATTTATTCATTAGGCTCCGAGGAGCTAGAAATACAAACATGGGTCTCATGACCCAACATTCAGAGCATACAAACCAAAGCACATGCGGAAGCTTAACATGTCTGAGTACAGACATCTATAAATGAAAAAGGCTGAGAAGCCTGACTATCTACCAGATCCTGCCGAGGGCACAAGATCGTAGCTGAGGTATCAAGCTAAACATCGAAGTCCATGCGGAACCACTAGCGAGACTGAAGTCTCTATGCAAAACATAAATTAAGCAAACGTGACTACAAAGGTACTCAGCAAGACTTACATCAGAACTAGCTACATATGCATCGGTATCAACAAGGGGGGGTGGAGTTTGACTGCAGCAAGCCAGCTTTGACTCAGTGGCTAACCTGAACTACGATTGCAAGCAACTCTTTTGAGGTGGCGCACACGAGTCCACATATTCACCATTCAATACAACACTATGGATCCGCTCCCGTCTCCCTACGAGAAGGCCATCCATAGCACTCACACTTATCTTGCGAGTTTTAGAGTATCCACTTTCACTTGTCTATGAATTCTTATAGGCAACCCAGAAGTCCTTTACCGCGGACACGGCTATTCGAATAGATCATTTATAACCCTGCAGGGGTGTACTTCTTCACACACGCTCTCGCCACTTACCACCATGTACACGTCGTGTATCTCGGCAACCTTCAAGCGGAAGCCTGGAGAGGGAGTCGGCCATGGCCTGACTAACCACACAAGTCTCTAGTCCAGGTTTATCGCCTATTCGGGTTCCATCCGCGAGGAGATCCGGCCGGAGTTTCGCTCACAGCCCCAAACGATGTGTGCAGGGTTCCCGAGACACCAAACGGGCGCCCGGTACACCGTGCCACGGTGTATCTACCGCATCATAGCCCACCCCTAGGGTCAGCGCTACGCACGGCCGCCAACACATATCCTACAAACACCAGAAACTAGTTGCAACTCCTGGACAGAGGACAAGGTGAAAGTGCAACTATCCCTAGGTGGTTTTGGTAATTCATAACAACATATAGCTCATTGAGCTAATGCTGTTCCAAGATGACTATTTCAGGAAAGCTCAATGATTGGCATGGCATGGATGTGAAAGTGGAACCCTCAAAATGCTAAGGACAAAGGATTGGCTCAAGCTCAAAAGCTCAAGACTCTTCATTTTATATTTTAGTGATCCAAGATCACATTGAGTCTTTAGGAAAAGACAATACTATCAAGGAGGGATGAGGTGTTGCTTAATGAGCCTCTTGCTTCATGTGCTTAATGATATGCTCCAAAACCCTCAACTACTTTCCCATATCCACATATGACCTAAACCCTAAGCCAAACTCGGTCCTACCGATTCTTTCTATCCGGCGCCACCGAGTTTCACTTGTCATAAGCCACTGCCAAACCCTAGCAAATCGGTTCTACCGATAGGGATCTCGGTCTCACCGAGATGGGATTGCAAACTGTCTGTTTCCCTTTCGTAACTTTTCGGTCTCACCGGAAGAGCGAATCGGTCCCACCGAGATTGCAATGTAAATTCACTGTTTCCTTTTTGTAACTTTTCGGTCTCACCGAAAGAGCAAATCGGTCCCACCGAGTTTGCCTGACCAACTCTCTGGTTAGCTAATTACCAAAATCGGTCTCACCGATTTTGTGTAATCGGTCTCACCGAGATTACGTTATGCCCAAACCCTAACCATATCGGTCCTACCGAGTTGCATGTCAGTCCCACCGAAAATTTCTAACGGTCACTAGGTTTACCTTTTCGATCCGACCGAGTTTGATGATTCGGTCCCACCAAGATTGGAAAACTGTGTGTAACGGTTGGATTTTGTGTGGAGGCTATATATACCCCTCCACCTCCTCTTCATTCGTGGAGAGAGCCATCAGAACACATACACAATTCCAACTCATATGTTCTGAGAGAGAACCACCTACTCATGTGTTGAGACCAAGATATTCCATTCCTACCATATGAATCTTGATCTCTAGCCTTCCCCAAGTTGCTTTCCACTCAAATCTTCTTTCCACAAAATCCAAATCCTATGATAGAGAGTTGAGTGTTGGGGAGACTATCATTTGAAGCACAAGAGCAAGGAGTTCATTACCTACACACCATTTGTTACTTCTTGGAGAGTGGTGTCTCCTAGATTGGCTAGGTGTCACTTGGGAGCCTCCGACAAGATTGTGGAGTTGAACCAAGGAGTTTGTAAGGGCAAGGAGATCGCCTACTTCGTGAAGATCTACCGCTAGTGAGGCAAGTCCTTCGTGGGCGATGGCCATGGTGGGATAGACAAGGTTGCTACTTCGTGGACCCTTTGTGGGTGGTTGCTTCTTCGTGGACCCTTCATGGGTGGAGCCCTCCGTGGACTCGCGCAACCGTTACCCTTCGTGGGTGGAGCCCTCCGTGGACTCGCGCAACCGTTACCCTTCGTGGGTTGAAGTCTCCATCAACGTGGATGTAGGATAGCACCACCTATCCGAACCACGGGAAAAACATCCGTGTCTCCAATTGCGTTTGAATTCTCCAAACCCTTCCCTTTACATTCTTGCAAGTTGCATGCTTTACTTTCCGCTGCCAATATACTCTTTGCATGCTTGCTTGAATTGTGTGATGATTGCTTGACTTGTCCTACAATAGCTAAAATCTGCCAAGAACTAAAATTGGGAAAAGATTAAGTTTTTATTTGGTCAATTAGTCTAATCACCCCCCCTCTAGACATACTTTCGATCCTACAAGTGGTATCAGAGCTTTGGTCTCCATTTGCTTTGATCTCCATAGCTTTTGGTGGTCATAGCCTTGGTTTCACAACCTAGGAGAGTATGGCGTCTAGCGAGGGAAATTATCACCGTAGAGGTCCTTACTTTGATGGTACTAATTTTGCTAGTTGGAAGCATAAAATGAAAATGCATATTCTTGGACATAACCCCGCCGTTTGGGCTATTGTGTGTGTTGGTTTGCAAGCTGACTTCTTTGATGGGAAAGAACCAAACCGTGAAGCTACCGCGGATGAGTTGAAGATGTTGCAATACAATGCTCAAGCTTGTGATATTCTCTTCAACGGATTGTGCCCCGAAGAATTCAACAAAATCAGTCGTCTTGAGAATGCAAAGGAAATTTGGGACACTTCGATTGATATGCACGAAGGTACCGACTCCGTCAAGGAATCCAAGTTGGATGTGCTTCAAAGTCAACTTGACAAGTTCAAAATGAAGGATGGTGAAGGTGTCGCTGAAATGTACTCTAGGCTTGCTCTCATCACAAATGAGATTGCCGGCTTAGGAAGTGAAGAGATGACCGATAGATTCATCATCAAGAAGATTCTAAGAGCCTTGGATGGGAAATATGATACTGTGTGCACATTGATCCAAATGATGCCCAATTACAAAGATCTCAAGCCAACGGAGGTGATTGGAAGAATTGTTGCTCATGAGATGTCACTTAAGGATAAAGAGGAACTTCACAACAAATCAAGTGGTGCCTACAAAGCCTCATGTGAAGCCCCTACATCATCAAGTGAGAAACAAAACTTCAATGAAGAATTGAGCTTAATGGTGAAGAACTTCAACAAGTTCTACAAGAGTAGAAGCAAAGATAGAAGCTTCAAGTCAAGGTCCTACAATGACAAAAGATCTTCTAGTCGAGAGCGAAACTGCTACAGTTGTGGAAGACCCGGACACTATTCCAATGAGTGTACGGCTCCCTACAAGAGAAGAGAAGATTCTCCAAAAAGAAGAAGCAAAGAATCACCACCAAGAGAGAGGAGTAGAGATGATCGTTATGAACGAAGATACTCACGGAGAAGCAAGGATTCGGAAAGGAAGGAAAAATCATCAAGGCGTTACACAAAACGAAGACATCAAGCTCATGTTGGTGAATGGGTATCCGGCTCCGACTCCGACAGCCACTCCGAGAGAAGTTATCACTCCGACTCCGAAGATACTCAAGATGAAGGTGTTGCCGGTCTAGCACTTGTGTCAACCAACTCCTACGACATATTTGACTCACCAAATGAAGGAATTGGAAGATGCTTCATGGCCAAAGATCCTAAGGTAACACACCCCGAGTATGTTGATTTCAATAGTGATGAAGATGACTTGTTAGGTGATGATTTGCTTGTTGACAACTCTAGTGATGAATACTATGATGAAACGTCAATTAATCATGCTAATCAAGATAAAACGAATGACAATGATAAGGAGAAGATTGAGGCTCTAACTAAAGAACTAAACACTCTTAAGTTAGCTCATGAAACTATCTTCGAAGATCATCGAGAACTTTTAAGAGCTCATGAGAAATTACGCTTTGAAAAGCTCAATCTTGAGCAAGAGCATGAGTTCTTAAAAGCAATCAATGATGATCTCCGCAAGAAAAGTTCTTCTTACATTGCCAAGCGTTTACTCTTATCCACTTACATGCCTCAAGTCAAGTCTAGTAACAAGAACAAGAAAGATTCTTCCTCTAGCAGTAACAATGATCATGCTAAATCCAATATTGTTGCTTCTAGTAGTTCTCTTGATTCCACTAATGATTCTCTTAGCCAAGTTACACTTGAGCAAGAAAATAGCTTATTGAAGGGAATTATAGAGAAACGAGTGTACAAAAGCCTTGCTGGGAGTAAGCAATTCGAGGAAATTGTGCGCAAGCAAGGAATGCACCGGAAGAATCAAGGTGTTGGTTTTGAATGAAATTTCAATGCCAATGGAGTTGAGTGGGAAGAAGATCAATACCCCAAGACAAAGTTTGTTCCTCAACAAGAGAAGTATGATACTTCTTTCGAGGAGACACAAGCTCAAGATGATCTTCCACCACAAGACTACAAGCAAAAAGGCAAGGACAAGCTTCAAGAGGAAATTGATGCATTTGAAGAAGCTCCTAAGACCTTAGTCAAGTGGATTCCCAAGACTACTTCAAGTTCCACTTCATCAAGTACGACTACAACTCCAAGGATTCCCATCAAGATGGTGTGGATCCAAAAGAAGAAGAACTAGAGAGTTCTTGAGGGTGACTCCGCCAACATACTTCACTCTTATCATTTTGGCAAGAACAAGTGCAATCAACTTCCAAATCTTGCACTAGTTCAAGGAGTCACAAACCCTCTTGTTGGTAAGACAAGGGACAAGGTAACCTAAAAGTTTTCATGGACATCATCTTGTGTGTGCATCACTCTATGTCTATGGATATCCTTGTTTGTTCCTTGTGGTACTAACCCATGTAGGTATTGAAAGTGCAATTCACTCAAATGGATAGCTCCAAGTGATCTACATCAACATTGAGCATCCACATCTTCAACATCTACATGAAGTCATCATCGACAAAACCCGAGGTTAGTTCATCCCTCTAAGGGGGGATATCACATCTAGGGGGAGCTTTACTCTAAGACTTGAGCTAAAGCAACTCTAAAGATGTGAACACAACAATGCTTTATGTTAAAGTGGTAACCCCACTTGAGCTTAAACGATGAGTATGACCTATGATCAAGTGTTATCACTTGACTCCTAAGTCAATATACTCATATATAGATGACCTTGTCATCGCAAATTGCTTGATAGATGCTAGAATTGGTTGTGCATGCCTTGTCACATATTTCATTTGCCATCTTATTGTGTGAGCATGCTGGTTGCATATTTTACTCATTCGAGGACATCCACTTGTTGTTTTGATTGTTTGGTTTTATTTCCTTTTGCCAAGTGGATGGACAAGAATGCCTAAGAACCTCCTCTAGGTATCTATGCTTTTCTCGTCTCAAACTCTATTCATGCTACATCACAAAATTTGATCAAGTCAGATTCGAACCACTCTGTGTGAGGAGCGCTCGGAGTCCCCAATTCGTCATAGACTTAAACTTCCAAAACCTCTTTATGATTCTCGGTCTGACCGATACCCTACTTTCGGTCCTACCGAGATCATTAAGTTGATCTAAGTTTTCGATCTCGATGCAACCGATTTGAACCATTCGGTCACACCGAGTTGCAACAACTGTATACAGTTTTGCATCTCGGTGCCACCGAGTTGTTCCACTCGGTCACACCGACACGGTCGGGCTATATATAGTCACGGGCAAAAATTTGGAAATTTCTCCGAACCCCTTCACCCGCGCGATAGCCTGCTCTGCCAACTTGGTCTCCGGATCGTCTCCTCGCCGCCAGCCGCCTCCAGCCGCTGGTCTCCGTCGCCGTCAACGAAAATTCAACCCCGCCGTTGCCGCCGTAGCGAGTCTCCGCCAAACTAGGGTATGGACTCGATCTTTGTGCTATTCCCCAATCCGATTCTTAGCACATTGTGATCATCATGATTCTTGCCACGTTTGTTAAACTTCTATCCAGTCAATGAACTCGTAGATTAGGTTTAATTCGAAAATTTTAGGGTTAGGTTTCCACCGAAACCATCTCGGACCCACCGAGTTGAAAAACTCGGTCCCACCGATTTGGCTCATGCCATTGCACAAGTGAGACTCGGTCTGACCGAGAATTACTTATCGGTGTGACCGATTTTGGAACTTTGTGAAACCCTAGCAGTCTCGGTGCCACCGAACTGTGACTCGGTCTGACCGAGTTCACTAGTTTAGGTTCCAAAACTGCTTCGGTATCACCGAGTTTAAAAATCGGTAGATCCGAGATGATTTCAGTGGGAAACTAAAACTAAGATTTTGAATCATTCTTTTGCAAAAATCTCTGCATTTTGTGATGCTTATCCACTCTATCTCATCTATAACCTATTCACAGGGTCAGCAGTCAGCTTGTTCATCATGTCAGGCCAAAGTGATAGCCAGAATGTGTCAGAACAGCAAGTGCAGATGAGTGAGGGCACTAGTCCCTCAAGTTCCTCAGATGATGGCAGCAGAAGTATTCCTAGCAATCTGCCAAAAGCTGCCACCAGACAGAGGAAGAAGAGAACCTCAGAATCAGAGGATGAGGATTATGTCGCAGAAGAGGAAGAAACTTCAAAGAGAGTAATGCTTGAGAAGGAACATGGCTCAGCTCAAGGTGCAAAGCCAGGGATGAAAATCAAAAGGCCAGCAGGCAGGCAGCCTATGTCAAAGGCCAAAGCTTCAACTGAGAAACCCACTCCCATAGAGCCAGTTGCTGCTGAAGGCAAGAAAAGGAAGGAAAGGGTCAAGAAGACCGTAGCCAAAGTGCTTGGAAAGGCTTCCATCATGGAAGATGAGGATGAAGAAGAAGAGGTTGCTGCACCAGCACCTAAGGCACCCAAGCTGATGGGTGATGCCATAAGATCAGGGTCAACTGCTTCTAAGGCCAAGCCAGCTCCAAAGCCAAAGCCCAAGAGGAATACAAGGAGCATACCTGCAGCTGAAAAGAACAAGGCCCCAGTGCCTGACATTGCTGAAGAAGAAGAAGGTCAAGTGCTCAGAAAGCTCAAGCCCAAGATCCCAGACCATAGTGATGCTCATCCTGTGGCTGAGGACATGAAGCTCAGGAGAGACTCAGGGCTCGGGAAGTGGAGAGAAGCAGATCCATATGCTTCAAGGAGAAGGACTGCTGTTGACTACAGGTTCCACACTAAGGAACAACAGGACTTTTATGAGACAGTGTTGCTTGATAAGAAGCCAATTGTTTGTGATATGAGATGGGTCGACTGGGAATACATCAAGGACAATGAAGAGCACTATCCTGGAGTGCAAGACAGCTTCAATGCTTGTGGAGTAGCAGACTTTGTTGGGCAGAAGCTCACAAAGTGGAACAAGGAACTTATTATGCAATTCTACTCCATAGCACATTTCTACCCAGTTGGAAAGATCACATGGATGTCTGAAGGTACGAGGTACCAATCTACAGTTGCTGAGTGGGCACAGCTCATCAATGCCCCTGAAGAGCATGAGGATGACTTGGATATCTATGCCAAGAAGAAGATCGATCATAACTCAATGTCAAACATGTACAAGGAGATCCCAAGTGAAGCACTTGATACTTTCAAATTTGGCTCAGTGCATTATCTTCTGTCAGGGTTGCCAACCATCAATTGGATACTGAGGCACACCTTGTTGCCCAAGTCAGGTGATCACAAGATGATCAGAGGCCATGCGATCAATTTGCTTCATATATTTGATGTGCCACAGAAGTTCAAGGTGATGAGCCTCATGGTAGAGACCATTAAGAGGACATCAGCTGATCAGAAGAGGAGCTGTGGATATGCCCCACAAATTTAGGAGTTAATCAACTCCAAGATGGGCACAGGCATATACTTATTGGATAAGGAACACCTGCCCATCCGTCCAGATTTTGAAGATAATCAAGTTGTCATGAATGAGAATGAACCATCATCTGCACAAGCACAAGAAAAGAAGGAGAAGGCAAGGAAGGAGAAAGCTGCCAAGATGCGAACTCAAGAGGAGGCATCTGAGTATTTCTTGAAAACCAAACAAGAGCAGCTTGGTTACTTGATTGCATCCACACTGAGGATTGAGCAAGGACTGGCCACCCTCACTCAGAATCAGCAGAGCTTAGAGAGGATCATGGAACAAAAGTTCTATGACTTGGATGTCAAAGTAATAGAGATTCAGTCTGCAGTGGAACAACTTCAGGATGACATGCAGGAGAGGAGAGGCAAGACTACAACCGATGCATTTGCCAGAGTGCCAAGAGCTCAGAGATCACATGCAGTGCCAGTTGCTGACACCAGAGCCACCACTTCTGCACCAGCTACAGCCTCAGTTCCACCAGCTCCAGCGTCCACTTCAGCCTCGACTCCGACCACGTCTACAGAAGCCTTCGTCCTTGGAGTGCTCCGGACTCCACCACCACCAGAAGATCAAGCCTGAGCGTCGATCTAGCACTATGCATTTTCTAGGAACTTTTTGGTAACTTGTTGCCAAAGGGGGAGAAAAATGTATAGATCATAGGCTTCGAGAGAGAGAGAGTGTTGCTTTTCTCTCTCTTGTTTTATTTGGTGGTTTTTCGAACTTTTTTTGCTTTTGAGTGCTTGAGATACTATGCCGTTATCTGTGAGACATTGATGATCATGTGTTTGATCATAAGCTACACTTAATGTTTGCTTAATATTATCATCTTATCTATCTTATGTGATCATTCACTATTCTTGGTGATGAGTGCATGTATTTCATTCTTATCATTTTAAGCGCTCCACCAAGATGTATGTGACATGGAAGAGTAACCCATGACTCTAACTCTTTGTGCATTTGCAGTCCAAAGCAAATTTTAAATATGCAAAAATTTAGGGGGAGCTCTTACTTGTCACATACTTCTCAAAGCGACGATATATTTCATGCTTATTATCATTTGTCGAAGCTTTGATCTATATGTTGTCATCAATTACCAAAAAGGGGGAGATTGAAAGTGCAACTATCCCTAGGTGGTTTTGGTAATTCATAACAACATATAGCTCATTGAGCTAATGCTATTCCAAGATGACTATTTCAGGAAAGCTCAATGATTGGCATGGCATGGATGTGAAAGTGGAACCCTCAAAATGCTAAGGACAAAGGATTGGCTCAAGCTCAAAAGCTCAAGACTCTTCATTTTATATTTTAGTGATCCAAGATCACATTGAGTCTTTAGGAAAATCCAATACTATCAAGGAGGGATGAGGTGTTGCTTAATGAGCCTCTTGCTTCATGTGCTTAATGATATGCTCCAAAACCCTCAACTACTTTCCCATATCCACATATGACCTAAACCCTAAGCCAAACTCGGTCCTACCGATTCTTTCTATCCGGCGCCACCGAGTTTCACTTGTCATAAGCCACTGCCAAACCCTAGCAAATCGGTTCTACCGATAGGGATCTCGGTCTCACCGAGATGGGATTGCAAACTGTCTGTTTCCCTTTCGTAACTTTTCGGTCTCACCGGAAGAGCGAATCGGTCCCACCGAGATTGCAATGTAAATTCACTGTTTCCTTTTTGTAACTTTTCGGTCTCACCGAAAGAGCAAATCGGTCCCACCGAGTTTGCCTGACCAACTCTCTGGTTAGCTAATTACCAAAATCGGTCTCACCGATTTTGTGTAATCGGTCTCACCGAGATTACGTTATGCCCAAACCCTAACCATATCGGTCCTACCGAGTTGCATGTCAGTCCCACCGAAAATTTCTAACGGTCACTAGGTTTACCTTTTCGATCCGACCGAGTTTGATGATTTGGTCCCACCAAGATTGGAAAACTGTGTGTAACGGTTGGATTTTGTGTGGAGGCTATATATACCCCTCCACCTCCTCTTCATTCGTGGAGAGAGCCATCAGAACACATACACAATTCCAACTCATATGTTCTGAGAGAGAACCACCTACTCATGTGTTGAGACCAAGATATTCCATTCCTACCATATGAATCTTGATCTCTAGCCTTCCCCAAGTTGCTTTCCACTCAAATCTTCTTTCCACAAAATCCAAATCCTATGAGAGAGAGTTGAGTGTTGGGGAGACTATCATTTGAAGCACAAGAGCAAGGAGTTCATTACCTACACACCATTTGTTACTTCTTGGAGAGTGGTGTCTCCTAGATTGGCTAGGTGTCACTTGGGAGCCTCCGACAAGATTGTGGAGTTGAACCAAGGAGTTTGTAAGGGCAAGGAGATCGCCTACTTCGTGAAGATCTACCGCTAGTGAGGCAAGTCCTTCGTGGGCGATGGCCATGGTGGGATAGACAAGGTTGCTACTTCGTGGACCCTTTGTGGGTGGTTGCTTCTTCGTGGACCCTTCATGGGTGGAGCCCTCCGTGGACTCGCGCAACCGTTACCCTTCGTGGGTGGAGCCCTCCGTGGACTCGCGCAACCGTTACCCTTCGTGGGTTGAAGTCTCCATCAACGTGGATGTAGGATAGCACCACCTATCCGAACCACGGGAAAAACATCCGTGTCTCCAATTGCGTTTGAATTCTCCAAACCCTTCCCTTTACATTCTTGCAAGTTGCATGCTTTACTTTCCGCTGCCAATATACTCTTTGCATGCTTGCTTGAATTGTGTGATGATTGCTTGACTTGTCCTACAATAGCTAAAATCTGCCAAGTACTAAAATTGGGAAAAGGTTAAGTTTTTATTTGGTTAAGTAGTCTAATCACCCCCCCTAGACATACTTTCGATCCTACACAAGGGCAGTTAATAAGTCGAGAGGGTCCATTGGTTTCGGGCCCAATGCGTGGTAGTAGCTGGTCATGGATCACAAACACAGAACTCAGTTCCTAAGAACGGTTTCAATGAGACAACCCACCATGTACTCCTACATGGCCTCTCACCGCTACCTTTACCAAATCGTGTTCACACACTTAGCTCACACACAGTAGGACATGTTCATCACTGTTCCAATTCATCCCCGATGAATCAGACCTGACTCAACTCTAAGCAGTAGCAGGTATGACAAACAAGCATGAATGAGTAGGCACATCAGGTCTCAAACAACTCCTACTCATGCTAGTGGGTTTCATCTATTTACTGTGGCAATGACAGGTCATGCAGAGGAAAGGGGTTCAACTTCCGCAACATGTAACAGTTGAATCGTTGTTGTCCTAATGCATTAAAAGAGAGTAGGAGCGAGAGAGTGGGATTGTATCGGAATGAACAAGGGGGTTTTGCTTGCCTAGCACCTCTGAAGATAGTATAACTCTTCATTGGTGTCATCGAACTCGTCATCGAAACACGTCTACTGAGAGGGGACAATTACCGGCAAGGGAGCATAAACAACATTCAATTAATGCAATGCACAAGCAAATGAATGATATGACATATTAAGGTACTGAATTGAGCTAATGCAATAGCAAGTCATTTTAATTGAAGTGGAATTCAAACTACATCAAATTCCAACTCCAAACCTATTTTTCAAATTTACCTTAATCATGTTTTATCCTAATCAGTGGAGTTAACTTGCTCAAACATGCATGAACATGGCATAAACAGATTCTTTGGATTTTTCTGATCATTTTTCGTATATAAATTATTTCCATTGGAGTTATAGATTATTCTCTATGATTTTTTGAAGTTTTAACTATTTTCTGGAATTTCCTGGTTATTGAAAATGCCAGAAAAGATTTATGGCGTCAGCAAGGTCAACAGTGACGTCAGCAGGTCAACTGACCCGGTCCAGGTCAAACCTGACCTGTCGAGCCCACTGGTCAGTGACAGAGGCACTAATCCGCGTTGACTCGTGCTTTGACTCGACGCGGGGCCCACTGTCAGTGGTTGTGTGGTGGTTAGCTGGCAGGGATTAGTGCTAATGATGGCCACGTTGGTAGTCGCCGGACTTCGGTCGACGGTGACCAAAATTGCAGCGGCAACTCGCCGGACTTGTGCTACGAGCGTTGGCTGGACGCGCGGAGACCACCAGAAGGTAGCCCGCGCTCGACCGCGTCTAGCAGAGCGATCGAGAGGCCTCGGGGTCGCTGGAAACGATGACGACGAGCATAGAGGCGGCGGCCGGAGTTCGGCCACGACGAACACGGGGATGCGGTGCACGGCAGGAGCAGTGGGTGTGGGTTTTGGGCTTCTGGCATTGCGCTGAGCACGGTGGTGTGCTCGGTCGTGGCCCTAGGTGATGGTGGCCACGGCGACGACATGGCCGGCGGAGCCAAGCTCTCGGCCGCGAGGGCAACGGCGTAGGAGGAAGCAATCGAGCGAGGGGAGAGAGGGGTTAGATGCAGAAGCTCACAGCGGATCTAACGGAGGGGTCCGCAAGCTCGGGGAAGGCTTGGACGGCGTCGGAGCCACGACGGCGATCGTCGGCACCCGAGGATGAAGACGACGTCGATGGCGATGACACAGGGTGCCCGGCGTCTCTTGGCTTGATGGGGAGGATGAGGGAGACTTGACGAAGCTCTTGGACTCGTCAGGGAGGCGAGGTGGTGGCTGTGGCTACGGCATCGACGAGCGGCGGTGGTGACGGCGCTCGGTTGGTGAGAGAGAGAGAGCCGGGGGAGGGGATGAGCTCGAGGAGGAGGCCTAGGGGGTTCCAGGGGTGTCGTGGAGGCCTTGGACGAGTCAGGGATGACGCAGGCAGGGTGGAGCTGGCCAGGCACGTGCACGCGCGCGGCGACCACGCGCTGCATCCTTCTGGCAGGAGGAGGAAGAACACCCCCTTGCCCCTAGTGGGCTGGGCCAGGACAGGGGTTGGGCCGGTGCTTCAGTAACAGGCCACAAAGGTGAGCTACAGGTAACTTTCTGTTCTATTTTATTTTCCTTCTGTTTTTCTTTTATTTAATCTTTTTCCACTGTTTTCAATTCAAACAAAATTCAACAATGCCAAAACATCCTCTGAGTATTTTTATGTTGTTTCTTGGACTTTTCCAGAGGCACATAAATCATCACAAAGCATTTCAAAATATATCTCATATATTTTTGAATATATTTTCAAATTCAAATAGAATATTGTTTTAAATTCAGAGACCAAATTATTCCTGAAAAATGTTCCAAAATTTTGGTTAGGTATATAACCCTTGCCAAAATTCTCGAAACTATTTCTAGGGCAAGTTGGGATCACTGAATGCAATTTAAAGTGTTCTTACCCTTCTTTTAAAATAATTTTTGAGGCTTTGAATATTCCTCATTTCAATTTCTTGAATTTAACATGATGCATGCTCACTGATGCAACTATTACACTCAAGTATTCTGGGGCTGTGACAACTCACCCCTACTAAACAAGAATCTCGTCCGGAGATTCAAGTCGTGAGGTAAGAAGACAGAGGGACACAAGCTAACATGATCTTCTTGATCCAACTGCCCTTCTTAAAGATGTCAACTCCTTGTGTCGTATTGATCTTGGCATCTTTGCTTGTGAGATCTTCACCCAACATGAGGATAAAAGAGCAAGATAACTCTATAGGAATCGATCTTCTTAAAGACCGAGCAACTCATGATCAACTCGCGGAATGAGACGTTGAACATCTCTTGAGCTGAGACACAAAACACACCTTAAAAGGATGGAAGAAACAATTGACGAGGGTTTCAAAGTAGCAAGGAGAAACTGCCATGATCCCATTACAGGACACCTCGGGGGAGGTGACTCGTAGAATTATTCCCTTAAGTGGCAAAAAGAATTACTTTTGATATCTAGATCATTGAAACTCTTTATACCAGCCTAAGGTAAATCACAATCGATCGTTTGAGGAAGTTCGGAAGAATGGCATACTCAAACTAGGATGGATGATGTGGACTACCTTTTTGAAGACAACCCATTGGATGAATTTTTTGCTTATCAACAGAAATGGATGGGACCCATGGTAGGACCACTTTTGAAGATGATCTTACCAGAATTTACCGAGGAGGGTAGTCCATGGTTGAATGGCACAATGGCGGTGCAAGCTGGGAACAAAATGCAAATGTTGGGAATGTTTCTAGTAACTGGGAGAAACTCAACAGAAGAGAGTGATTCCATCGTTAGAAAAGTTATGGCATAATCGAAGAAACTGAGAGCGGATCCCAATTAATGCCGACGATAAATCCTAGTGCTTGCCCGTGCTCTCAAGAACTTGAGCATTTCCATATTCATCAAGGTTTTACCAATATCCGTGACAAGGATCCTGGCAACACAACATACCACCATAATGGATATTGGTGGAGGATGCGGATGCAAAGGAAGATAACACTTTCTCTGATTTCACCTTAGCGCGGCCAAGGGGACAAAATCTGCATAATTGACCGAGAGACACTTAGCACTCTGCTTCTAATGTTCTCCTTGATGTGCTAGCGCAACACATTTATTAAAATGGTTTGGTACCTAGGACATCAAGTAAAAGGTCGGACTTCGGGAGCACAAAAATCCATAAGGAACAACTATTGGAGTAAACCCTACGAAATCCTTATGGGGAGGTGGCCAACTTCTTCAATCAAGATACTACAATAATAGGTCTTTCGGCTGGGTGTGGCAGTCACGACATCCACTTTACCGGGTTACAGAGGGACCAATATTATAGCTTTTGGAAGACGTTTCAACCATCATATCTGCCTGAGATTCAGATCTGGTTGGAAACAGGATATTTCAGACAGCATGTCTGGAGAAGGAACAGTTGCAACTCAAATTAACGAGATAATGTTGCGAGATTATCGGGAAATGAACTAAGATAGCAAGCTCCAAAACATGAGTTGGTTTTGCTAAACACATGTGAACACGCTGTCCCAGACAAGCATGACCATATAGTAGTCTTATGATAAAATACTACCGAGTTCAGGTGGGGAACCATCATCTAGGTAACGAAGTCTTGTGCATGACCTAGGATTGGCACAACAACTCCTTTTCCTTGAACAAATCAATCAGTGGCTTGGTGTGCTAGGGACACATATAGAACGAAGGTTGCAACTCTCCGAACCACAGAATACTTCGCATGTATGCATGACCAATTTGGGATGATTCCAAAAGAAGCAACATTGACTTTCTCGAATCCACGGCGGCAACTTGCACCAGATGCACATGAATTAGAGGAAGTCACTACTTTCATCCAAACATATGCTTCATGAACGAAACATGAAGAAATGCTTACACAAGTTTCCAACACTAAGTTGATGTTCAACATGAGTCATGGGGAAAGACAGAATGCTGCTGATGAGTTCAACAGCAACTCATCGGAATTTCCATATCACTGGACTTCCACCATCATGTGAACACGGTGATAGCATTGGTCAGACCAAAAGATGTAATGGTGTATGCTCGAGGGATCAACCACGAGTAAGACAACATTACGAACATCGTTGGTTCTGATTTGACTTGGCCATAGCCCATACTCGGGCCAAAGTTTTGACAAGGCAATAGATCCAACAACTGATCACGAGGACCAATTGGTGAAGATATCATCTTCCTTCAACACACACACAAACACAAAGATAACCCTTCAGAAAGAACCAAATTCGGCAAAGCTTTTATCTTCCAACTCTCCAAGTTGTTGTTTAGCTTAACCAACTAGCTCACGGGTATCCAACACAGATTCTTGGAGAAGGGGTGGTTTACCAGAAACCAACTTGATCACGAACTCAACATAACAGTCAGGGGACAACCTGGTAATGCTTCCGAGAAGATATCCGGAAAATCACGAACCACCGATATGACTCTAAGCTCGAGAACAATCTTGCTTGTCAAGGCAAGACGACATGATCAGAAGAGTAAGGGATGACACAATCCTAACTCATTGATCGAAGAGGGCACCAGAAATAAGGAAAAGATAGCACAATCAATCCTAGAATAGTGTTTCGATAACCAACACGCTAAGAATGATATTAGTGTCCATTAACTACCAAGCAACACGGTTGCTAGGAGTATTGATTTCGCACATCATGGTTCACTTGCTGGTTCTGGTTGCGACAACACGGAATCGAGGAATGAAAAATGATGGCACGAAGTATCACTGCGTCAAGAATTCATAGGAGATGGTGCAATTCTCATGACAATCCTGACATAAAGGGGGTAATACTCTAGGGTAGAACAGAGCAAAAGCTGGATGGGCATTTGATCTGCAGAACACAACTACTTTGACCCAATCCTGGATATGGATGAGGTACTGGAGTTTGTTTCTCCTAGTCATTCCGAGATAGAATGGCTTGACAGACCATAAGAATAATAAGCATTGATAACACGGATGCACAATTACTCCTGACTATCAATTGATAGGCGATGGTCGGAATACAAATGAAGGGGGACAACTCAAAGGAACATATAACTTTCTGAGTTGTGGATGCATAGATTAGTATGTCGAACGAGTTCATCATATTTCTTCCGGATAACCCATGCAGAAATGTTGAACTGGCAGAGTCACAATATAGAATGGAGAACTCATCGAGAGCACTCCTGTTGTGATCTTTTGGTTCAAGAGAACTCCTGCCATATTGGTTCATGGTATTGGAAGAATGTTGTACCACGGACCTCGAGAACTATCGCAAAGGTTACTAATATCCTAAAGGAACTATCAACACTATCAACATGAGGTAAGTAGGGTGAATCTCGGGTTCAAGAACCCATGGATAGAATACCTACTACTACATGGCATCACGGGATGCTTTTGAGAATAATGGCCAGAACCATCACACTGGCGATGAAAAGCATTGCTAGATTACTAAGTGGTCCTCTAAGACACCTAGGGTCATAACACTAACTCCGACATACATGTCAAGGCAACGGAATACCTCAACAGACCGATTAGTGTGGTTGAACTGGCCCAAAGGGACATCGGGAACGGAAGGAAGGGATTTGCAAATGCATCAGACTATTTAGAAACATGGGATGACTCGGACAGCATAACGGCTGTAAATGCTCAAAAAGATTTGAGACAACCTGCAAAAATGGTGGCATAACCACTCAATATCACAATATCAAGGTTCTGAGGCCAGCTATGAACATATGGAAGTAGTAGGAACTGAACTGAGGCTTGAACTCAACAATCCTAGGCAACTACGGTTTTAGTAACACGTCATCCTGAGAGATAGAAGAGAAGCCTAGTTCTTAACCCCGTAGAAAAGATAAGATGACTCAGATCAGAAGGTCATGAGGATAAGGAGTAAAAAGAGCCCTACGTTCCCTTCCACAATCAATTCCCTTACATAACTAAAGCATTTCTAGACTCAACTTCGACCGGTTTGGCTTGGTAATCCTACAGGCAGTCAAGCTCTGATACCAAAACTGTCAGGACCCCGATTCCAAATCACATCGATCTAGCTGGTAACACCTCATATCACTTTGCGGCCTCACGCACGGTATTCCCACGGGTGTCGCCTTACCATGGCCCGGGACCGTTTGTGCCTTTTGGCTCACGTATATGATAGTGTCGCTAGCATCCATATGACAGAGAACCCGGGCCGACATGGCTAGTCGTGAACCCAAAGCGTCACTAACCCATGGGGACAGGCATACATGAATCAACTTCGAACATGTCGATCAGCAGCATGTGAATCTGGGCTGTAGCACTAGGCTAACAGGACTCCGGTAACCCGGGCTGTAGCAGGCTAGGCAGGACTCCGGAGGTCACCGCGTGACATTTCCCTGAAGGGACAGACACAGGAACAAAGTGAAACACATGCCGGCCAGTCAAGTGTCCTGAGCAGTAGTGCTGGGCTAGCAGGACTCCGGTTAACCGGGCTGTAGCAGACTACTATGGCTCATGGAAGCACAAGACTACATTTCCCCATAAGAGAGGCTGCCAAAGATAAACAACTAGATTGTCGGATCCCACACATACCAAGCATTTCAATCATACACACAATATGCTCGATATGTGTAAATACAACATGGCATCACAACATAACCCTACGACTCAAGTATTTATTCATTAGGCTCCGAGGAGCCAGAAATACAAACATGGGTCTCATGACCCAACATTCAGAGCATACAAACCAAAGCACATGCGGAAGATTAACATGTCTGAGTACAGACATCTATAAATGAAAAAGGCTGAGAAGCCTGACTATCTACCAGATCCTGCCGAGGGCACAAGATCGTAGCTGAGGTATCAAGCTAAACGTCGAAGTCCACGCGGAACCACTAGCGAGACTGAAGTCTCTCTGCAAAACATAAATTAAGCAAACGTGACTACAAAGGTACCTAGCAAGACTTACATCAGAACTAGCTACATATGCATTGGTATCAACAAGGGGGGTGGTGGAGTTTGACTGCAGCAATCTAGCTTTGACACAGTGGCTAACCTGAACTACGATAACAAGCAACTCTTTTGAGGTGGCGCACACGAGTCCACATATTCACCATTCAATACACCACTATGGATCCGCTCCCGTCTCCCTACGAGAAGGCCATCCATAGCACTCACACTTATCTTGCGAGTTTTAGAGTATCCACTTTCACTTGTCTATGAATTCTTATAGGCAACCCAGAAGTCCTTTACCGCGGACACGGCTATTCGAATAGATCATTTATAACCCTGCAGGGGTGTACTTCTTCACACACGCTCTCGCCACTTACCACCATGTACACGTCGTGTATCTCGGCAACCTTCAAGCGGAAGCCTAGCGAGGGAGTCGACCACGACCTGACTAACCACACAAGTCTCTAGTCCAGGTTTATCGCCTATTCGGGTTCCATCCGCGAGGAGATCCGGCCGGAGTTTTGCTCATAGCCCCAAACGATGTGTGCAGGGTTCCCGAGACACCAAATGGGCGCCCGGTACACACGGCCGCCAACACATATCCTACAAACACCAGAAACTAGTTGCAACTCTTGGACAGAGGACAAGGGCAGTTAATAAGTCGAGAGGGTCCATTGGTTTCGGGCCCAATGCATGGTAGTAGCTGGTCATGGATCACAAACACAGAACTCAGTTCCTAAGAACGGTTTCAATGAGACAACCCACTATGTACTCCTACATGGCCTCTCACCGCTACCTTTACCAAATCGTGTTCACACACTTAGCTCACACACAGTAGGACATGTTCATCACTGTTCCAATTCATCCCCGATGAATCAGACCTGACTCAACTCTAAGCAGTAGCAGGCATGACAAACAAGCATGAATGAGTAGGCACATCAGGGCTCAAACAACTCCTACTCATGCTAGTGGGTTTCATCTATTTACTGTGGCAATGACAGGTCATGCAGAGGAAAGGGGTTCAACTACCGCAACATGTAACAGTTGAATCGTTGTTGTCCTAATGCAGTAAAAGAGAGCAGGAGCGAGAGAGTGGGATTGTATTGGAATGAACAAGGGGGTTTTGCTTGCCTGGCACTTCTAAAGATAGTATAACTCTTCATCGGTGTCATTGAACTCGTCGTCGAAACACGTCTACTGAGAGGGGACAATTACCAGCAAGGGAGCATAAACAACATTCAATTAATGCAATGCACAAGCAAATGAATGATATGACATATTAAGGTACTGAATTGAGCTAATGCAATAGAAAGTCATTTTAATTGAAGTGGAATTCAAACTAAATCAAATTCCAACTCCAAACCTATTTTTCAAATTTACCTTAATCATGTTTTATCCTAATCAGTGAAGTTAACTTGCTCAAACATGCATGAACATGGCATAAACAGATTCTTTGGATTTTTCTGATCATTTTTCGTATATAAATTATTTCCATTGGAGTTATAGATTATTTTCTATGATTTTTTGAAGTTTTAACTATTTCCTGGAATTTCCTGGTTATTGAAAATGCAAGAAAAGCTTTATGGCGTCAACAAGGTCAACAGTTGTAACACCCCGGATGTAACTTTCCCAATTTGTACTCCAACTCTTGTCGTTTCCGGCGTTAAGTTATATTTATTTTCTCGGGTTCGGGTCTTTGTCTCCGTGTGTTGTTGTTGTTGTTGTCATGCATCTCATATCATGTCATCATGTGCATTGCATTTGCATACGTGTTCATCTCATGCATTCGAGCATTTTCCCCGTTGTCCGTTTTGCATTCCGGCGCTTCGTTCTCCTCCGGTGGTCATTTCTAGCTTTCTTTCGTGTGTGGGGATTAAACATTTCCGGATTGGAACGAGACTTGACAAGCGGCCTTGGTTTACTACCGGTAGACCGCCTGTCAAGTTTCGTATCATTTGGACTTCGTTTGATACTCCAACGGTTAACCGAGGGACCGAAAAGGCCTCGTGTGTGTTGCAGCCCAACACCCCTCCAATTTGGACCAAAACCCACCTAAGTCTTCTCCGTCATCTAGAGCGTTCAATCACGATCGTGTGGTCGAAAACCGCACCTCATTTGGACTCTCCTAGCTCCCTCTACCTATAAAACTAGCCCCACCTCCGAAATTCCGGATCCCCCTCGTCCTCAAACCCTAAATCCCAGATCCGCGCCGGCCGGACACGTCCGCCCTGGCCGGACGCGTCCGCTCCTCCGCCGCCAGCCACCCCGCGCTCGCCACGTGGCAAGCTGCCGCCGTCTCCGCCCGTGGCCCGGCCGGCCCGCAACCGGCCCCCGCGGCCCGAGCCGCCATCCGCCGCCGCCGCCGAGCCAGGCCGCCTCCCCGCCGCCCGAGTGCGCCGCCTCCTCCTCCGAGCCGCCGCTGCCGGAGCAAGCCGGCCCCGCCGCCGACGAACCCCGCCGTGCCTCGCCGCCGCACCTCCTCCATCGTCGCGGCGCCTCCCCGCCGCCTCTCCGACTCGCCGGCGATCGGATCCGGCGAGATCCGGCCGCGGGAGAGCCGGATCCGGCGCCCCCAACCCCGGCCGCCGCCGTCCTCGACTTCTCCGGCGAGCCGCGCCACCGCCTCGGCTTCCGTGTCCCGAGTTGACTTTTCTCGTGGGTTGATTTTTTTCTCTAAGTCCCAGGAATTGTAGATCCATGTGCTCATGTTCGTAGCTCCGTAACTTTGCATCCGTAGCTCCGATTCATCCATATAGCATATCAAAATGTTCATCCCAGAGAGTACATCATTTCATTCCATTGCATCATTTTCATTTGAGCTCATCTTGATGCATGAAATGCTGTTAGAAGAGGGCTACTTGAGATAATTGTCAGATCTGCTACTCCATTTAGGTTTTTGTCATTTTTTCCATGATTAATGTGTGCATGATATGCCCTGATGCTCTACATATGTTTTGTTAAGGGTTTTGTCATCTTTCCAAAGGTGCAACCCATGTATTTTTGTGATGTGTGTGGTGACTTGTGCAAGCTTGCAAACTGGTGCACTTGCTAATTCTGATTTCAGGGACTTAGCAATTCCACTAAGTCCTTGAGCTGTTTATCTCATGATGCCATATGTTCATGTTGTTCCCTAGTGATCCGTGCCTCTTTTGAGGATGATCAGTAAGGATGTTTTGTTAATCTTGTAGTTCTCTATCCATCCATATCTTTGTTTGCAATTATGGAGCACCCTATCTTGAGTCAATCGAGCTCTACTTTTGCTACTTTGTGAATCTGGGCAGATTGTCAACTTGTTTGCAATTTTGCCGATGATGTTGTAGTTGATCCGTGCATGCTATGCTTTTTTTCTTGCCATGTCTAGCTTGCATTTTGTGCCTTCTTGATGAATGTATGCTTGTCTTTCCATGACTTGCACCGTAGTGAGTGCATCGAGCTCGTAAACATGCCTACTTTAGTTATATTTCAGCATGTGCCAGTTTTCACTAAGTCTGAAAACTGATTATGTTTTTGCTATGTTCACATGCTTACAATTGTATTTTCCGATCCCTTTTGGCTCAAGGTCACTAAGGGATTTTTTTTAATCTCTTTGATTAGCTCCATGCCATGATTTACTTTGCCATGTTCAGGTCCTGTAGCATGTAGTTTTGTTGCTCCGAAGAGAGATACCTGATCTGAAATTCCAGACAAGTGTTAATTTCACTAAGTCTGAGATCTGTTTGCCATATGCATTTTTGCCATGCTTGTTTGAACCTGTTAATGGATGAATTGGCCGTAGCTCAGTGCTAGACTTTTGTTAAGCTTCTTGAATACATCCCTGCCATGTATTTTGTTGTCATGTTTGGGTGTTGTAGCATGTTCATCTCATTGCATTTAGATGGCTACTTGCTGTAAATCGCAGACCGGTGTCATTTTTGAATCGCTTGCCATTTCCAAATCGTAACTCCGATTCCGGTGTTCCTTATATCGTTTTCAAGCGATTTCATCTCATCTTTCCAGTGGCACACTTGGATTTCCATGTTGAAGCCAGGTTCTTGCATTTCCTGTCATATCTTGCATTTTGCATCCCGCATCGCATCCCGCATAGCATATCTTCATTGAATCATTTTGCTTGATCCTTGCACGTGGTTGATTGTGTCCTTATTGCTTGTTTGTCTTGTTTGGGTAGAGCTGGGACACGAGTTCGCTAACGAGGAGCCCGTTGAGTTTGCTTTCGAGGATCCAGTCAACTCTGACAACTGTGCAGGCAAGATGATCATACCCTCGAAATCACTACTATCTTTGCTATGCTAGTTTGCTCGCTCTTTTGCTATGCCAATGCTACGATGCCTACCACTTGCTTTCAAGCCTCCCAAATTGCCATGTCAAACCTCTAACCCACCATGTCCCAGCAAACCGTTGATTGGCTATGTTACCGCTTTGCTCAACCCCTCTTATAGCGTTGCTAGTTGCAGGTGAAGATTGGAGGCCGTTCCTTGTTGGAACATTTATTTACTTGTTGGGTTATCATTATATTGCTATGTTATCTTAATGCACCTATATACTTGGTAAAGGGTGGAATGCTTGGCCTCTCACCTAGTGTTTTGTTCCACTCTTGCCGCCCTAGTTTCCGTCATATCGGTGTTATGTTCCCGGATTTTTGTGTTCCTTACGCGGTTGGGTTATAATGGGAACCCCTTGATAGTCCGCCTTGAATAAAGCTCCTCCAGCAATGCCCAACCTTTGTTTTACCATTTGCCACCTAGCCTTTTCCCTTGGGTTTCGCGGACTCAAGGGTCATCTTATTTTACCCCCCCCCCCCGGGCCAGTGCTCCCCTGAGTGTTGGTCCAACCTAGAGCATCGTGCGGGGCCGTCCCTTGGCAACTTGGGTTACGTTGGCTCCCGTACGCTTAGCTTATCCGGTGTGCCCTGAGAACGAGATATGTGCAGCTCCTATCGGGATTTGTCGGCACAGCGGGCGGTGTTGCTGGACTTGTTTTACCATTGTCGGAGTTGTCTTGAAGAACCGAGATACCGAGTCTGATCGGAACGTCTTGGGAGGAGGTCTATTCCTTCGTTGACCGTGAGAGCTTGTCATGGGCTAAGTTGGGACTCCCTTGCAGGGTTTTGAACTTTCGAAAGCCGTGCCCGCGGTTATGGGCAGATGGGAATTTGTTAATGTCCGGTTGTAGATAACTTGAACCTTAACTTAATTTAAAATGAATCAACTGAGTGTGTTACCGTGATGGCCTCTTCTCGACGGAGTCCGGGAAGTGGATACGGTGTTGGAGTAATGTTTGCGCAGGTTGTTCTCTAGTTTCTCGCTCGCGATTTGCCTCCTCTTCTCGCTCCCTTTTGCGAATAAGTTAGCCACCATACTTGCTAGTCGCTTACTACAGCTCCACTCATATTTACCCTGCCATGCCTATAAGCTTAAATAGTCTTGATTGCGAGGGTGCGAGATTGCTGAGTCCCTGTGGCTCACAGATTACTATTACACCAGATGCAGGGCCTGATGATTCCGCTCCAGGAGACGCGTATGAGCTCAAGTGGGAGTTCGACGAAGACTCTCAACATTACTATGTTTCTTTTCCTGATGATCAGTAGTGGTGCCCAGTTGGGGGTGATAGGGACCGTGTCGCATGTTGGGTTATCTTTTATTTTGGCGCCGTAGTCGGGCCATGAGTGTTTGGATGATGTAATGTTATTTATGTACTTGATTGACGTGGCGAGTGTAAGCCAACTATGTTATCTCCCCTTTATGATTTATATTACATGGGATGTTGTGAAGATTGCCTAACTTGCGACATATGCCTTCAATGTGATTATGCCTCTAAGTCGTGCCTCGACACGTAGGAGATATAGTCGCATCGAGGGTGTTATAAGTTGGTATCAGAGCCTTGCCCGACCTTAGGAGCCCCATTGCTTGATCGTTTTTAGCGGCCGAGTTGTGTCTAGAAAAATGTTTTGAGTCATTTAGGAATTATATATCGGAGAGTTTAGGAATTCTTTTTACTTCCCAGTCTCCTCATCGCTCTGGTAAGGCATCCTGATGTAGAGTTTTGACTCTTCTCTTCTCAAATTTCACTAAAAATAATTTAGGATCATGCGGGTATCTTGGAATCGCTCCGATGGTTTTATGATGAGAACATTGTCTTGGTGCCTCCTGTCAGGGGTTTAGTGGAAGTGTCCCGGGCAGTTGAGCTCTGAGGTGTTGTCGTCATAATTTTATCGTTGCAGTTCTGGAGTACCTGAGTCTAGTACGCCGACATCGAAAATCTCTTTTATGCAGTTCATTGGTGAGATAACCTCGACGCCACCCAGTACTGGGGCAGGAGTTCGGGAGTATCGCCATAACTTGTATAACGGATGGTTTTCGAAGGTTGAGGTAGATGGTTTCCGAAGGTTTCTTGGTTATGTGTTGAAGGATGGATACAGCTGGATGTAGGATTTGCTAGTTTGGGTGAGATATTATGCTTCCCCTGTATCCCCAACACCTGATTGCATAACCGGAAAGGTTCCGGAGTTTCATAGGTGGGAATTCTAGTAGCTCTAGTTCTTCTTCCACGGATATTGGTTTGAGATTGGGATTTCTTACCGATTATTCGTTCTTGATCCGTACCTTGTTGATTTATTTCTCTACCTTAAGTCTACGTGGCTTCTCAATTTATGGATATGTGACCATTTCAAGAGGAATGCATTCGTTCATTTTGTTCGGATGTGAAGACTATATGTTGCAATTCTCATTCTGTTGGATTCAGCTTCAATATTTATCTGTCAATGTGCTAATGGGTGGTCAACCTCTTCAGGATGGCTCCTCCAACGCGCACGACTCCGAATCCTGATCTACCACCACCTCCACCCCCTCCGGAGGCATGGCAAGCTGTGATGGCCGCAACCAATGCAAACACACAGTTGATCATGCAAATTCTTCAAGAGCGCAATCAAGGCAACCAAGGGAATCAAGGCAACAATCAGAATCACTTTGCTACACTCAACCAGTTCCTTGCTAACAGGCCAAAGACTTTCAGCAATTGTGTTGAGGCAACCGATGCTGACGATTGGCTTGTGGATCTGTGCAAGCATTTCGAGTGCAGCAACGTCAGGCCTGAGGACTTTGTTAAGTTCGCTTCCTTCCAACTCAAAGATCAAGCTGCAGAACGGTTCCAGCAGTACAAGGATTCCAGAGGTGGATGCGTTATCACTTGGGACGATTTCCGTCGAGATTTCCGAGCTCATCATATTCCCCAGAGCATGGTTGAAAGCAAGCGTGAGGAATTCCGCAACCTGAAGCAAGGCTCTTTGTCTGTCTATGACTACAACAAGTTGTTCCAGAAGCTCGCCCGCTTTGCCAAGCAGGACATCCCTGATGAGAAGAGCATGATATATCAGTTCAGGGATGGTCTCAGAGAAGAAATTCAGCTAGCTCTTGTTCTCTTCGAGCCCTTGAGGTATGATGAGTTCTACAACATGGCACTGAAGCAAGAGGCTGCTCAGTTGAGGTGTGATGCTTCCAAGAAGCGAGCCAGAGATGTTACTCCTTCTTCTTCTACTCAAGTGGCCAAGCAGCAGAAGTATTGGCTTCCTCCTCCTCCGTTCCGTCAGCCGTATCAGCAGAAGAGAAAAGGTGGCAGTGGTTCTTCCCACCCACCCAACCCTGGCTTTCAGAACAAGAATTCGTCTCAAGCTCCAAGATTGAGTGCTCCATATCACCGTCCGCTTTCAGAGGTCACGTGCAACAAGTGCCAACAGAAGGGCCACTATGCCAACAAGTGTTTCAACCAGAGGCGTCTTCCTCCTCCTCCTCCTATCAGATCGGCAAGTACAGCTGTGGTCAAGCATAACCCCAAGCACGCCAAGGTCAACTTGATGAACGCAGCTCAGGCAGAGGACTCACGAGATGTCATCATGGGTAACTTTCCAGTTAACTCTTTTCCAGCAAAAGTTCTTTTTGACACTGGTGCATCGCATTGTTTCATGTCAAGATCTTTTGTTTCCAAGCATGACTTCATTTCACAAATGTTGGGTAAACCTATGGGAGTGGTTTCTCCGGCTAAGTCTATGAGGGCTACTTCAATAGTCCCGGATGTTTCTATCATGATGGGTGATTTCAAGTTTCTGGCTTCTCCAATGGTTCTTGGTAACTCGGATATTGATCTTATTCTCGGGATGGATTGGCTTTCTAAGCACAAGGCTCAGCTTGATTGTGCAGCCAGGCAGATTCAATTGACTCATTCGTATGAGGATGTAATTGTCTTTGCCGCTCGAGATGATACCATCCGTCTGTTCTCTCTCAATGAGAAGGGTGAACTGGATGCTATCTCGCAAATTCCAGTCGTTTGCGAATATCAAGACGTCTTTCCAGAAGAGCTCCCAGGAATGCCTCCGCACCGGCCAGTTGAATTCGTTATTGATCTTGAGCCTGGCACGGAACCTGTGTGCAAACGTCCTTACAAGCTCGGACCTGAAGAGTTGAAGGAGCTGAAGAAGCAACTCGATATTCAAGATAAAATGGGTCTCATCCGACCTAGTTCTTCTCCGTGGGGTTATGGTGTTCTTTTTGTGAAGAAGAAGGATGGAACGGACCGACTTTGTGTTGATTACCGTCCAGTGAACAAGAAGACAATAAAGAACAAATACCCACTTCCCAACATCAATGAGCTGTTCGAACAACTCAAAGGAGCCCAAGTATTCTCCAAGCTTGATCTTCGTATGGGTTATCATCAGATTCGAATCCGTGAGCAAGATATTCCCAAGACGGCTTTCAGGACAAGCTTTGGTTCATATGAATACACTGTCATGTCTTTTGGTCTCGTCAACGCTCCTCCGTCGTTCTCTCGCATGATGAACTTCATCTTCAACGCCTACACCAATGACTTTGTTTTGGTCTATATCGACGACATTCTGGTTTTCTCCAAGAATAAGGAAGATCATGCCAAGCACTTGCGTTTGGTACTCGATAAGCTCAGAGAACATCAGTTCTACGCCAAGTTCTCCAAGTGTGAATTTTGGCTCGATGAGGTTCTTTATCTTGGTCATATCATCTCTGCCAAGGGCATTGCCGTGAATCCTGAGAAGGTGTCTGCAATTGTGAATTGGGAACCTCCTCAGAACGTGAAGCAACTCCGTAGCTTCCTCGGTCTCGCAAGCTATTGCCGAAAATTCGTTGAAAACTTTTCTAAGATCGCGAAGCCTCTCTCTAAGCTTCTCCAGAAGCACGTCAAGTACGTTTGGTCTCCGGAGTGTGATATTGCTTTCAACACTTTGAAAGGGAAATTGATCACTGCTCCAGTTCTGACTCCGCCTAATGAATCCAAGACGTACGAGGTCTTTTGTGATGCCTCTCTCCAAGGTCTTGGCGCAGTATTGATGCAAGAGAAGAAAGTTGTTGCTTATACCTCTCGCCAGTTGAAGCCTAATGAGAAGAACTACCCCACTCATGATCTCGAGTTGGCGGCAGTTGTGCATGCTCTTTTGACTTGGAGACATCTTCTATTGGGAAGAAAAGTGGACATTTTCACTGATCACAAGAGTCTCAAGTACATCTTCACTCAGCCTAATCTCAACCTCAGGCAAACTCGATGGGTTGAAATGATTCAAGAGTATAATCCGAGTATCGAGTATACTCCAGGCAAGGCCAATGTGATTGCTGACGCTTTGAGCAGGAAAGCTTACTGCAACAGTCTGATTCTTAAGCCTTATCAACCCAAGCTTTGTGAAGCTTTCCGCAAACTTAATCTGCAAGTTGTTCCTCAAGGTTTCCTCGCCAACCTTCAAGTCTCTCCTACCTTGGAAGACCAGATTCGCCAAGCCCAGCTTCTTGATGCTATGGTGGAAAAGGTGAAGATTGGGATTGCCAAGAGTCAGCCCAAGTACAAGTGCTACCGCCTTGACGACAAGGACACTCTCTTCTTCGAGGATCGTATTGTTGTACCCAAAGGTGACCTCCGTAAAGTGATCTTGAACGAGGCTCACAATTCTCTCCTCTCCATCCACCCTGGGAGCACGAAGATGTATCAGGACCTTAAGCAGGCTTATTGGTGGACTCGAATGAAGCGCGAGATTGCCCAATTCGTGAATGAATGTGATGTCTGCAGAAGAGTGAAGGCAGAACACCAAAGGCCAGCAGGTCTCCTCCAACCTCTTGCCATTCCAGAATGGAAGTTTGACCACATTGAAATGGACTTCGTGACTGGGTTTCCAAAGTCCAAGCGTGGCAATGATGCTATATTCGTTGTCATCGACAAACTCACCAAAGTGGCTCACTTTCTGCCTATCAAAGAGTTGATCACTGCAGCTCAATTGGCGGAACTCTATACCTCTCGAATTGTCTCTCTGCACGGTATTCCACAAGTGATCTCTTCAGACCGTGGCAGCATCTTTACCTCGAAGTTTTGGGATTCTTTCCAGAAGGCCATGGGCACGAACATCCGCTTCAACACAGCTTTCCATCCTCAAGCTAGCGGTCAAGTCGAGCGTGTCAACCAGATTCTTGAAGATATGCTCAGGGCTTGTGTGATCTCCTTCGGCATGAAGTGGGAGGATTGTCTTCCTTATGCTGAATTCTCCTACAACAACAGTTTTCAAGAAAGTTCGGGCAAGGCCCCATTTGAAATTCTGTATGGCAGGAAGTGCTGTACCCCTCTCAACTGGTCTGAAACCGGTGAACGTCAGCTTTTGGGTAATGACTTAATCACAGAGGCAGAGGAAATTTGCAAAGTCATTCGTGATAACCTCAAAGCAGCCCAATCCCGTCAGAAGAGCTACTATGATAGTAAGCACCGTGATTTGGCTTTCGAGATCGGAGATCATGTTTACCTCCGCGTCTCTCCTATGAAAGGTACTCGTCGCTTCGGTATCAAAGGGAAGCTTGCCCCCAGATACGTGGGACCTTTCAAGATTGTCAGCAAGAGAGGCGACCTCGCCTATCAACTTGAGCTTCCTTCAAACTTTGCAAATGTTCATGGCGTGTTCCATGTCTCTCAGCTTCGAAAGTGCTTCAAGACTCCTGACCGCACCATCAACTTCGAGGACATTGAGCTCCAAGAAGATCTCTCCTATTGTGAGCACCCAGTTGCTATTCTCGAAGATACTGAACACAAGACTCACAACAAGTCAATCAAATTTCTCAAAGCCAAGTGGTCACACCATTCCGACCGTGAAGCTACCTGGGAACGTGAGGATCACCTCCGTTCTGAGTACCCAGCGTTCTTTCAGTCCTAGATCTCGGGACGAGATCCTTTCGTAGTGGTGGAGTGTTGTAACACCCCGGATGTAACTTTCCCAATTTGTACTCCAACTCTTGCCGTTTCCGGCGTTAAGTTATATTTATTTTCTCGGGTTCGGGTCTTTGTCTCCGTGTGTTGTTTTCGTTGTCATGCATCTCATATCATGTCATCATGTGCATTGCATTTGCATACGTGTTCGTCTCATGCATTCGAGCATTTTATCCATTGTCCGTTTTGCATTCCGGCGCTTCGTTCTCCTCCGGTGGTCATTTCTAGCTTTCTTTCGTGTGTGGGGATTAAACATTTCCGGATTGGACCGAGACTTGACAAGCGGCCTTGGTTTACTACCGGTAGACCGCCTGTCAAGTTTCGTATCATTTGGACTTCGTTTGATACTCCAACGGTTAACCGAGGGACCGAAAAGGCCTCGTGTGTGTTGCAGCCCAACACCCCTCCAATTTGGCCCAAAACCCACCTAAGTCTTCTCCGTCATCTAGAGCGTTCGATCATGATCGCGTGGCCAATTACCGCACCTCATTTGGACTCTCCTAGCTCCCTCTACCTATAAAACTAGCCCCTCCTCCGAAATTCCGGATCCCCCTTGTCCTCAAACCCTAAATCCCAGATCCGCGCCGGCCGGACACGTCCGCCCCGGCCGGACGCGTCCGCTCCTCCGTCCCCAGCCACCCCGCGCTCGCCACGTGGCAAGCCGCCGCCGTCTCCGCCCGCGGCCCGGCCGGCCCGCAACCGGCCCCCGCGGCCCGAGCCGCCATCCGCCGCCGCCGCCGAGCCAGGCCGCCTCCCCGCCGCCCGAGTGCGCCGCCTCCTCCTCTGAGCCGCCGCTGCCGGAGCAAGCCGACCCCGCCGCCGATGAACCCCGCCGTGCCTCGCCGCCGCACCTCCTCCATCGTCGCGGAGCCTCCCCGCCGCCTCTCCGACTCGCCGGCGACCGGATCCGGCGAGATCCGGCCACGGGAGAGCCGGATCCGGCGACCCCAACCCCGGCCACCGCCGTCCTCGACTTCTCCGGCGAGCCGCGCCACCGCCTCGGCTTCCGTGTCCCGAGTTGACTTTTCTCGCGGGTTGATTTTTTTCCCTAAGTCCCAGGAATTGTAGATCCATGTGCTCATGTTCATAGCTCCGTAACTTTGCATCCGTAGCTCCGATTCATGCATATAGCATATCAAAATGTTCATCTCAGAGAGTACATCATTTCACTCCATTGCATCATTTTCATTTGAGCTCATCTTGATGCATGAAATGCTGTTAGAAGAGGGCTACTTGAGATAATTGTCAGATCTGCTACTCCATTTAGGTTTTTGTCATTTTTTCCATGATTAATGTGTGCATGATATGCCCTGATGCTCTACATATGTTTTGTTAAGGGTTTTGTCATCTTTCCAAAGGTGCAACCCATGTATTTTTGTGATGTGTGTGGTGACTTGTGCAAGCTTGCAAACTGGTGCACTTGTTAATTTTGATTTCAGGGACTTAGCAATTCCACTTCCTTGAGCTGTTTATCTCATGATGCCATATGTTCATGTTGTTTCCTAGTGATCCGTGCCTCTTTTGAGGATGATCAGTAAGGATGTTTTATTGATCTTGTAGTGCTCTATCCATCCATATCTTTGTTTGCAATTATGGAGCACCCTAGCTTGAGTCAATTGAGCTCTACTTTTGCTACTTTGTGAATCTAGGCAGATTGTCAACTTGTTTGCAATTTTGCCGATGATGTTGTAGTTGATCCGTGCATGCTATGCTTTTTTTCTTGCCATGTCTAGCTTGCATTTTGTGCCTTCTTGATGAATGTATGCTCGTCTTGCCATGACTTGCACCGTAGTGAGTGCATCGAGCTCGTAAACATGCCTACTTGAGTTATATTTCAGCATGTGCCAGTTTTCACTAAGTCTGAAAACTGATTATGTTTTTGCTATGTTCACATGCTTACAATTGTATTTTCTGATCTGTTTTGGCTCAAGGTCACTAAGGGATTTTTGTTAATCTCTTTGATTAGCTCCATGCCATGCTGTACTTTGCCATGTTCAGGTCCTGTAGCATGTATTTTTGTTGCTCCGAAGAGAGATACCTGATCTGAAATTCCAGACAAGTGTTAATTTCACTAAGTCTGAGATCTGTTTGCCATATGCATTTTTGCCATGCTTGTTTGAACCTGTTAATGGATGAATTGGCCGTAGCTCAGTGCTAGACTTTTGTTAAGCTTCTTGAATACATCCCTGCCATGTATTTTGTTGTCATGTTTGGGTGCTGTAGCATGTTCATCTCATTGCATTTAGATGGCTACTTGCTGTAAATCGCAGACCGGTGTCATTTTTGAATCGCTTGCCATTTCCAAACCGTAACTCCGATTCCGGTGTTCCTTATATCGTTTTCAAGCGATTTCATCTCATCTTTCCAGTGGCACACTTGGATTTCCAAGTTGAGGCCAGGTTCTTGCATTTCCTGTCATATCTTGCATTTTGCATCCCGCATCGCATCCCGCATAGCATATCTTCATTGCATCATTTTGCTTGATCCTTGCACGTGGTTGATTGTGTCCTTGTTGCTTGTTTGTCTTGTTTGGTAGAGCCGGGAGACGAGTTCGCTAACGAGGAGCCCGTTGAGTTTGCTTTCGAGGATCCAGTCAACTCTGACAACTGTGCAGGCAAGATGATCATACCCTTGAAATCACTACTATCTTTGCTATGCTAGTTTGCTCGCTCTTTTGCTATGCCAATGCTACGATGCCTACCACTTGCTTTCAAGCCTCCCAAATTGCCATGTCAAACCTCTAACCCACCATGTCCCAGCAAACCGTTGATTGGCTATGTTACCGCTTTGCTCAGCCCCTCTTATAGCGTTGCTAGTTGCAGGTGAAGATTGGAGGCCGTTCCTTGTTGGAACATTTATTTACTTGTTGGGTTATCATTATATTGCTATGTTATCTTAATGCACCTATATACTTGGTAAAGGGTGGAAGGCTCGGCCTCTCGCCTAGTGTTTTGTTCCACTCTTGCCGCCCTAGTTTCCGTCATATCGGTGTTATGTTCCCGGATTTTTGCGTTCCTTACGCGGTTGGGTTATAATGGGAACCCCTTGACAGTCCGCCTTGAATAAAGCTCCTCCAGCAATGCCCAACCTTTGTTTTACCATTTGCCACCTAGCCTTTTCCCTTGGGTTTCGCGGACTCAAGGGTCATCTTATTTTACCACCCCCCCCCCCGGGGCCAGTGCTCCCCTGAGTGTTGGTCCAACCTAGAGCATCGTGCGGGGCCGTCCCTTGGCAACTTGGGTTACGTTGGCTCCCGTACGCTTAGCTTATCTGGTGTGCCCTGAGAACAAGATATGTGCAGCTCCTATCGGGATTTGTCGGCACAGCGGGCGGTGTTGCTGGACTTGTTTTACCATTGTCGGAGTTGTCTTGAAGAACCGAGATACCGAGTCTGATCGGAACGTCTTGGGAGGAGGTCTATTCCTTCGTTGACCGTGAGAGCTTGTCATGGGCTAAGTTGGGACTCCCCTGCAGGGTTTTGAACTTTCGAAAGCCGTGCCCGCGGTTATGGGCAGATGGGAATTTGTTAATGTCCGGTTGTAGATAACTTGAACCTTAACTTAATTTAAAATGAATCAACTGAGTGTGTTACCGTGATGGCCTCTTCTCGGTGGAGTCCGGGAAGTGGATACGGTGTTGGAGTAATGTTTGCGCAGGTTGTTCTCTAGTTTCTCGCTCGCGCTTTACCTCCTCTTCTCGCTCCCTTTTGCAAATAAGTTAGCCACCATACTTGCTAGTCGCTTGCTGCAGCTCCACTCATATTTACCCTGCCATGCCTATAAGCTTAAATAGTCTTGATCGCGAGGGTGCGAGGTTGCTGAGTCCCTGTGGCTCACAGATTACTATTACACCAGATGCAGGGCCTGATGATTCCGCTCCAGGAGACGCGTATGAGCTCAAGTGGGAGTTCTACAAAGACTCTCAACATTACTATGTTTCTTTTCCTGATGATCAGTAGTGGTGCCTAGTTGGGGGTGATAGGGACCATGTCGCATGTTGGGTTATCTTTTATTTTGGCGCCGTAGTCGGGCCATGAGTGTTTGGATGATGTAATGTTATTTATGTACTTGATTGACGTGGCGAGTGTAAGCCAACTATGTTATCTCCCCTTTATGATTTATATTACATGGGATGTTGTGAATATTGCCTAACTTGCGACATATGCCTTCAATGCGATTATGCCTCTAAGTCGTGCCTCGACACATAGGAGATATAGTCGCATCGAGGGTGTTATAACAGTGACGTCAGTAGGTCAACTGACCCGGTCCAGGTCAAAGCTGACCTGTCGGGCCCACTGGTCAGTGACAGAGGCACTAATCCCACGTTGACTCGTGCTTTGACTCGACGCGGGGCCCACTGTTAGTGGTTGTGTGGTGGTTAGCTGGCAGGGATTAGTGCTAATGATGGCCACGTCGGCAGTCGCCGGACTTCGGCCGACGGCGACCAAAACCGCGGCGGCAACTCGCCGGACTTGCGCTACGAGCGTCGGCTGGACGCGCGGAGACCACCAGAAGGTAGCCCGCGCTCGACCACGTCTAGCGAAGCGATCGGGAGGCCTCGGGGTCGCTGGAAACGACGACGACGGGCACAGAGGCGGCGGCCGGAGTTCGGCCACGACGAACACGGGGATGCGGTGCATGGCAGGAGCAGTGGGTGTGGGTTTTGGGCTTCTAGCATTGCGCTGAGCACGGTGGTGTGCTCGGTCGTGGCCCTAGGTGATGGTGGCCACGATGACAACATGGCCGGCGGAGCCAAGCTCTCGGCCGCGATGGCAACGGCGTAGGAGGAAGCAATCGAGCGAGGGGGGAGAGGGGTTAGATGCAAAAGCTCACAGCAGATCTAACGGAGGGGTCCGCAAGCTCGGGGAAGGCTTGGACGGCGTCGGAGCCACGGCGGCGATCGTCGGCACCCGAGTATGAAGACAATGTCGATGGCGATGACACAGGGCGCCCCGCGTCTCTTGGCTTGATGGGGAGGATGAGGGAGACTTGACAAAGCTCTTGGACTCGTCAGGGAGGCGAGGCGGTGGCTGTGGCTACGGCATCGACGAGCGGAGGCGGCGACGGCGCTCGGTTGGTGAGAGAGAGAGAGCCAGGGGAGGGGATGAGCTCGAGGAGGAGGCCTAGGGGGTTCCAGGGGTGTCGTGGCGGCCTTGGACGAGTCAGGGATGACGCAGGCAGGGTGGAGCTGGCCAAGCGCGTGCGCACGTGGGGCGACCACGCGCTGCATCCTTCTGGCAGGAGGAGGAAGAACACCCCCTTGCCCCTAGTGGGCTGGGCCAGGATAGGGGTTGGGCCGGTGCTTCAGTAACAGGCCACAAAGGTGAGCTACAGGTAACTTTCTGTTCTATTTTATTTTCCTTCTGTTTTTCTTTTAATTAATCTTTTGCCACTGTTTTGAATTCAAACAAAATTCAACAATGCCAAAACATCCTCTGAGTATTTTTTTGTTGCTTCTTGGACTTTTCCAGAGGCACATAAATCATCACAAAGCATTTCAAAATATATCCCATATATATTTGAATATATTTTCAAATTCAAATAGAATATTGTTTTAAATTCAGAGACCAAATTATTCCTGAAAAATGTTCCAAAATTTTGGTTAGGTATATAACCCTTGCCAAAATTCTCAAAACTATTTCTAGGGCAAGTTGGGATCACTGAATGCAATTTAAAGGGTTCTTGCCCTTCTTTTAAAATAATTTCTGAGGCTTTGAATATTCCTCATATCAATTTCTTGAATTTAACATGATGCATGCTCACTGATGCAACTATTACACTCAAGTATTCTGGGGCTGTGACAGTCTTTGCCCCTGAGGTGGATGATGCCGGCGTTGCTCAGCCGAAGGAGTGGTTTGGGCTGAACCCGGCAAAAGGTGAGGACTCGGCGGAGGAGATTGCTTCCAGCGATGAGGGCGAAGGGGAAGAGGGGGAGGATGGCGAAGACGTTGTGCCAGACGGTGAAGCGACCAGCCCGCCTCAGCCTGATCGTGCCTCTAGCAACGAGGCGCGTGCAAGCGCGCCGTCTGCAAGAGGTGATGACCATGCCGAGACTTGCCAGCCGGCCACTCCTCCAGCCGGCACTGCCGTCTCCACCAACCTGCCTGACTCGCTCGTCGCTCCCTTGGCTTGATATGCCGTCCTTGCTTTCCTGCTTGTTACTCTTTTGAACAACTTTTATTAAATTTGTGCAGTTCCATCCACTGGGGGTGTATTCAAACTATGTTGAATGCTGGCCTTTTGAAGGTCTTTTGTGTAAATATAATTATGCATGTGCTTGGCTTCCGTTCATGTTTGCTTTTCATCCTTTGGCTTTTTGCTTTGCCGTCTTCCCTTGGCCACCGCCTTCCCAGCCGAACAGCTGCTTTGCAGTCTGTGGCTGGGAAAGGGGCTTGGTCGTTTTGAGAAGACAAGTACTCGAGCTTTCTTAGATTGCAGCAAGGTGAACGGGAAGCCGGCCAGCCGGCTACTCTGGTAGCCGGTTGGCGGGGCGGGAGGCCAGCTCGCGTTATATAAGTTCGTTAGTCCTTAGCCGTTTTTCATGTGGGCATCCTTTCCTGCCCTTGGCTCTTGCCAGTCGGATAGTCGATTCTTCGAGCTGTGACTTTTGACACGAGGGGGCTTGGGTGCCGGCACACTACTTGTCTAACTGCAGGCAGAACTTTAGATATAACTCGAGGCGGCGAGTCCCCGGGCCGACTGGTCGAACCCGGTGCCGGATGAAAAAGCAAAAGTAGTAACATAATCATATGCGTGATACTCATCATTCATAGATAAAAGAGGTTAGTCCCTGAGTGCTCCTCGGGGGACCCTTTGCCTCGTACTTAGTACAAAAGGTAGCGTGCTACGTACTTCTTTTTAACTGTAAAATCTTCGGAGAAGATTGGCGATCCATGGTCGTTCCGACTCCTTGTCGGAATCATCTCTCTTGCGTGCCTTCGGCTTCTGTGCGGCGATTAAGTAGTAGGAGTTGTTGCCTAAAGCTCTGCTGATGATGAAGGGGCCGAGAGCTTGTGTTGGCCGGCTATTCGCTGGATTAGCCGGAGCACAAGATCGCCCTCTTGGAACGATCTTGGCTTGACCTTCCGGCTATGGTAGCGACGCAGACCCTGCTGATAGATGGCGGACCGGCTGAGGGCTAACAGCCGGCCCACTTCTAGCAGGTCGACGACGTCTTCTCGTGCTTCCTTGGCCTCCGCCTCCGTGTACATGGTGACCCGAGGTGAGTCAAACTCGATGTCAGTTGGGATGACAGCCTCGGCACCATATACAAGGAAGAAGGGGGTGAATCCGGTTGACTTGTTTGGGGTAGTGCGCAAACTCCAAAGGACGGCCGGCAGCTCGTCGAGCCAACAGCCGGTCGAATGCTCTAGTGGCATGACTAGTCAGGGCTTGATGCCGGAGAGGATGAGGCCATTTGCTCGCTCGACCTGGCCGTTTGACTGCGGGTGGGCAACGGACGCTAGGTCCAACCGGATGCCTTGTGTTGCGCAGAAACATGCTAGTGCCCCCTTTGCAAAATTTGTGCCATTGTCGGTGATGATGCTATGCGGTAGGCCGTACCGGGTTGTGATATCCGCGATGAATGTTAGGCAGTCGGCCCATTCAGCTTCTTGATCGACTTTGCTTCAATCCACTTGGTAAATTTTTCCACAGCGACGAGCAGATGTGTCATGCCGCCGCGTGCCGTCTTGAATGGGCCCACCATGTCCATCCCCCAGACGGCAAAAGGCCAGGTGAGGGGGATGGTCTTGAGTGCAGAAGCCGGCAGGTGTTGCTTGGAACTGAAGACTTGGCACCCTTTGAAGTGTTTGACTAGCTCCTTGGCGTCATCCAAAGCAGTCGCCAGAAGAATCCATGGCGGAAAGCTTTGGCGACGAGTGATCTTGAGGCCGCATGGTGGCCGCATTCACCTTGGTGGATGTCTTTGAGGATTGCTATGCCCTTCTCTGGCTCGACGCAATGCTGGAAGACTCCAGTGACGCTGCGCCTAACAAGCTCTCGGTTTACTATTGTGTATGCTCCAGCTCGGCATTGGACTTGTCTTGCCGAGATCTCGTCATTTGGCAACTCTCTGTTTACTAAGAAGTTGAGGATGGGCTGGGCCCATGATGGAGCTGCGACTTCTTCTACTGCCAAAACTGCTACTGCGACCAGGGCGGGCGGGCTGGGTGGTGAAGAGTTGGAGTCGGCCACTGCCTGTTGTGTCAATGCAGTCCCCAGGCCGGCTGCAATAGCCCCCGGGATGAGTTCCGAAGTTCCCGGGCCGGGTGCGACTATGGCAGTCCCCGGGCCACCTGTCGAAGTCCCCGAGCCGCCTGTTTGGTTCCCCAGGTCGGATCCGACTGCGTCGGGGTTAGGCGGCACGAAGATGGAATCAGATTCTAGAGACGGCTTTATAGACGGCTTGAGGAGGCGGTGGAGAGAAACGCCGGCTGGTATAGCTTGTCGGGTGGAGCCTATTCGTGTCAGGGCATCTGCTTGCACGTTGTCGGCCCGTGGTACATGAAGGAACTCGCATCCTTCAAAATATCCACTGATTTGCTGAACAAGGAAGCGGTACCTCGCCATGTTCGCGTCCTTGGCGTCCCAGTCGCCAGATGACTGCTGGACCACCAAATCCAAGTCGCCGTAGCACAAGATCCGGCGGATGCCGAGCTCTTTGGCTAGCCGGAGCCCGTGTATGAGCGCCTCGTACTCGGCCACATTGTTGGAGGCGGCAAAATGAATTTGCGATGTGTACTTGAGCTTGTCGCCCTTGGGAGAGGTGAGGATGATGCCGGCTCCCAAGCCGGTGTTCATCTTGGACCCATCGAAGTGCATCCGCCAATGAGTGGAGTCGGGGGCCGGTGGCAGGTACTGGGTTTCAGCCCAGTCGACGAGGAAGCCGGCCAGTGCTTGGTACTTAATGGCGGTGCGGGGCTGGTAGAAGATCGTGTAAGGAGCCAACTCAATGGCCCATTTTGCCACTTGGCCGGATGCATCCCGGCTGCCTATGATCTCGGCAAGCGGGGCAGTACATACGACTGTGATGGGGTGCTCTTGAAAGTAGGGCTTGAGCTTCTTGGCGGCGAAGTACACACCGTAGCACATCTTCTGGTAGTGTGGGTAGTTCTGCTTCGAGGCAGATAATACCTCGCTTAAATAATACACCAGCCTCTGGAGTAGCTGAGCTTGGCCTTCTTCTGGGCGTTGGACCACAATAACTGTGCTGACCACCCGGCTAGTGGCGGTAATGTAAAGGAGCATAGGCGCTTTCTCAGTCGGTGCCGCCAAGACGGGCGACGTGGTCAGCATCTTCTTTAGCTCGTGGAAAGCTTGGTCTGCTTGGTCGTTCCACTCGAAGTGAGTGGACTTCTTCATGAGCCGGTAGAGGGGGAGAGCTTTCTCTCCGAGCCGGCTGATGAAGCGGTTCAGGGAAGCCAAGCATCCGGTGAACTTCTGGACGTCTCGTAGCTTGGTGGGAATCTCCATTCTCTCTATGGCCTTGATCTTCATCGGGTTGCATTCGATGCCGCGTTCGAAGACCAGGAAGCCTAGAAGCTGGCCGGCTGGTACGCCGAACACGCATTTCTCGGGGTTGAGCTTGATTTGAAACCGGCGCAAGTTTTCAAATGTCTCTCTGAGGTCTTCCAGCAAGGTGCCGCGCTTCTCCGTCTTCACCACAATATCATCCACATAGACTGTGGCCACCTGCTGACTGGTGGGAAGCGGCATGGGAGCCTTACGCTTGTGGTCGTTATGGTACGGGCGTCGGCTGGAGTCTCCTGCCGGCGTATTGGGACTCGGAGCGAGCACCTTCCCAGAGGCGTCTACTCGGAGCTCGGTCTTCATTGAGGAATCGGCCGTGGCGTATTTATCAGCTATGACCAGCAGCTCGTCGAGGGTAGTCGGCTCGTTGCAGAGGAGTCGGTGCTTGAGGAGGGTGCCTTCTCGGCACCCGGTGGTGAAGTACTCTATAGCTTGAACCTCGTGCACCCCATCGCAGCAGTTGCGGAGCTCGGCCCAACGCGTGAGGTAGTCACGAGTTGATTCATTGAGCCCTTGCACACACAAGGAGAGCTGTTGGGGCTTGGGAGCCCGCTTGTAGGTGTTGGTGAAGTTGCGGATGAAGGCTTCTGTGAAGTCCAGCCAGCTGTTGACGTTGTAAGGCTTGAGGCTGTTGAGCCAGGTGCGCGCCGTGCCTTGGAGCATGAGGGGAACATACTTCACGGCAACGCGCCTGTTGCCGTTCACGATGCTAACCGCAGTGGAGTAGTCGATCAACCAGTCTTCCAGCTTCACGGAGCCGTTGTACTTGGGCGTGTCTCTTGGGAGCGAGAACCTTTGGGGAAGGGTTCGTCGCGGATGCGGGGGCCAAAGCAGGGCGGGCCGACATCATCTTCTTCTTCCAGGGCCAGGGATCGCGCGAGGCGGTCGATCCGGTGACAGGCGTCATTTTCGCCGACTCCTTCGTGGCGGCCCAGTCGGCCGCTGAGAGTCGGATGCGTGACAGGCGGCGGGGTGGGATATCTCTCCCCGTGAGGCGGAGGAGGAGGCGGGTCACCCCGCCATTCCACAGCTCGAGGGCGGCCTTCAGCGTCACGCTCGATGGAGATTCGAGTCCGGCTGCGGGTGGCAGCCGGCTCCTTTTCTTTCCTTGCGCGGGTGTTGCCCGCAGTCAGCGTTCGGGACGTCGCATTGTGCTCTTGGTGTGGGGGAGGACTTTCGGCATGGACACCGGCTTCATGCCGCTCTGTGGCCGCGTTGATAAGCTGCTGAATGCATCTGGTCATGTAGGGGAGCTCGTCGGGCCCCAGTACATTCAGCTCATCTGAGGCCGCCTGGGCGGCGCGTAAGTTCTCGAGAGGCGTGGCATAGACTGGGCGGTCTGCTCCCAGCACGTCGGCGATAGCCGCACTGCGTTTCTTGATGATGCCGGCGCGGCTCGGCCCGTCGGGAGACGGCGTGCCGAAGGCGGCGCGGTCGACTTCGCGCTGGTGAGCCTCGGTGAGGCGTCTCATGGAAGCTAGCTTCTGGCCCTCCGCAACGAGGGCGAGGCGGCGCGCCTCCAGTGTCTGGGCATCGGCGTCGGCCGGGATGGGGGCGAACAAGTCGTGTAGCGCCGCCTGCGGGGCGTCATGGGCGTTTTCGCCAGAGGCGGCACCGTGGCTGATGACCAGTACCTCGGTGATGGCGCTGCCGCTGCTGTCGGCTCGAGGAAGAGGGTCGTTGATGATTACTACGTTGGTGGGGAAGGCGTCAAGAGACGCCGTGTCAGAGTCGACAAGCATCGGGTCGGTGGAGCCAACCGACTCCAAGTCCGCGGCAAGCTCGCCGGAGACGTGGAGTTGGTCGAGGAGGCTGACGAGGTGGCTCTCGGGGCAGCCCGTGCCCGCATCGGATGCGGTCTTGTCGGAGATGCGAGCCTCGCCAAAAAGTCGACGAGGCAGCACGTCGCGTAGGCGTCAGCGACGCCTTGCAGCGCGTCGGGGCAAGCGCCATCGGGCGAGCTGGGCTGGCTACGCACGCTGGGAAGGAAGAGGGTTCACGTCCAGAACAGGTCTCCGGACGACGGTGCACCTGGCCCCACGGTGGGCGCCAAATGTCGGGTGGTTGGTGCGACATATGCCAATGGGTGGCTTATCATTGTGGGAGCCAATAAAACATTGCCGGTGCCTGGAAACGGGATAAGGCGAAGACATGCACGCCGGCAGATATTACCCAGCTTCAGGGCTCTCCGTGGAGATAACACCCCTACTGCTGCTCTACGGGGTCTCCGCATGGTCACTAGATTGACAAGTAGCTACAAGAGGCTCCTTGAGCTGGTTGGTGAAAGGATGAAGTGTTGGAAATATGCCCTAGAGGCAATAATAAATTAGTTATTATTATATTTCCTTGTTCATGATAATCGTTTATTATCCATGCTAGAATTGTATTGATAGGAAACTCAGATACATGTGTGGATACATAGACAACAACATGTCCCTAGTAGGCCTCTAGTTGACTAGCTCGTTGATCAATAGATGGTCATGGTTTCCTGATCACGGACATTGGATGTCATTGATAACGGGATCACATCATTAGGAGAATGATGTGATGGACAAGACCTAATCCTAAGCCTAGCACAAGATCGTGTAGTTCGTATGCTAAAGCTTTTCTAATGTCAAGTATCATTTCCTTACACCATGAGATTGTGCAGCTCCTGGATACCGTAGGAATGCTTGGGGTGTACCAAACGTCACAACGTAACTGGGTGGCTATAAAGGTGCACTGCGGGTATCTCTGAAAGTGTCTGTTGGGTTGGCACGAATCGAGAGTGGGATTTGTCACTCCGTGTAAACGGAGAGGTATCTCTGGGCCCACTCGGTAGGACATCATCATAATGTGCACAATGTGACCAAGGAGTTGATCACGGGATGATGTGTTACGGAACGAGTAAAGAGACTTGCCGGTAACGAGATTGAACAAGGTATCGGGATACCGACAATCAAATCTCGGGCAAGTACTATACCGATAGACAAAGGGAATTGTATATGGGATTGATTGAATCCTTGACATCGTGGTTCATCCGATGAGATCATCGTGGAGCATGTGGGAGCCAACTTGGGTATCCAGATCCCACTGTTGGTTATTGACCGGAGAGTTGTCTCGGCCATGTCTGCATGACTCCCGAGCCCGTAGGGTCTACACACTTAAGGTTCGATGATGCTAGGGTTATAGGGAAAGTATGTACGCGGTTACCGAATGTTGTTCAGAGTCCCGGATGAGATCCCGGACGTCACGAGGAGTTCCGGAATGGTCCGGAGGTAAAGATTTCTATATGGGAAGTCCCGTTTTGGTAACCGGAAAAGTTTCGGGTGCTATCGGTAACGTACCGGGACCACCGAGAGGGTCCCGGGGGTCCACCAGGTGGGGCCACCAGCCCCAGAAGGCTGTGTGGGCCAAGTGTGGGAGGGGACCAGCCCCAGGTGGGCTGGTGCACCCCCCCCCCCACCAAGGCCCAAGGCGCATGGAGAGTGGGAAGGGGGCAAACCCTAGGTCCAGATGGGCCTTAAGGCCCACCCTAGGGCGCCCCCCTCTCCTCTCCCCTTTGGCCGCCACCCTAGATGGCATCTAGGGCTGCCGCCCCCCCTAGGGAGGGAACCCTAGAAGGGGGCGCAGGCCCTCCCCTCCCCCTATATATACTTGAGGTATTGGGGGCTGCCCAACACATGATTTGATCTCCCTCTTGGCGCAGCCCTACCTCTCTCCCTCCTCGTCTCTCGTAGTGCTTGGCGAAGCCCTGCTGGAGTCCTGCGCTCCTCCACCACCACCATGCTGTCGTGCTTCTACTGGACGGAGTCTTCCCCAACCTCTCCCTCTCTCCTTGCTGGATCAAGGTGCGGGAGACGTCACCGGGCTGTACGTGTGTTGAATGTGGAGGCGTCGTTGTTCGGTGCTTAGATCGGAATCGACCATGATCTGAATCGCTGCGTGTACGACTACACCAACTGCGTTCTTGCAACGCTTCCGCTTAGTGATCTACAAGGGTATGTAGATGCACTCCCCTTCCTCTCGTTGCTAGATTACTCCATAGATTGATCTTGGTGATGCGTAGAAAATTTTAAATTTCTGCTACGATCCCCAACAGTGGCATCATGAGCTAGGTCTATGCATAGTTTCTATGCACGAGTAGAATACAAAGTAGTTGTGGGCGATGATTTCTTCAATTTTCTTGCCATTACTAGACTTATCTTGATTCAGCGGCATTGTGGGATGAAGCGGCCCGGACCGACCTTACACGTACACTTACGTGAGACAGGTTCCACCGACTAACATGTACTTGATGCATAAGGTGGCTGGCGGGTGTCTGTCTCTCCCACTTTAGTCAGATCGGATTTGATGAAAAGGGTCCTTATGAAGGGTAAATAGCAATTGGCATATCACCGTTGTGGTTTTGCGTAGGTAAGAAACATTCTTGCTAGAAACCCATAGCAGCCACGTAAAACATGCAACAACAATTAGAGGACGTCTAACTTGTTTTTGCAGGGTATATTATGTGATGTGATATGGCCAAAAGGATGTGATGAACGATATATGTGATGTATGAGATTGATCATGTTCTTGTAATAGGAATCACGACTTGCATGTCGATGAGTATGACAACCGGCAGGAGCCATAGGAGTTTTCTTAATTTATTTATGACCTGCGTGTCAATGAAAACGCCATGTAATTACTTTACTTTATTGCTAACCGTTAGCCATAGTAGTAGAAGTAATAGTTGGCGAGGCAACTTCATGAAGACACGATGATGGAGATCATGATGATGGAGATCATGGTGTCATGCCGGTGATGATGGTGTTCATGCCGCGCCTCAAAGATGGAGATCAAAGGCGCAAGACGATATTGGCCATATCATGTCACTTTATAAATTTGCATGTGATGTTTGTCATGTTTACATCTTATTTGCTTAGAACGACGATAGCATAAATAAGATGGTCCCTCACTAAAATTTCAAGAAAGTGTTCCCCCTAACTGTGCACCGTTGCTAAGGTCCGTTGTTTCGAAGCACCACGTGATGATCGGGTGTGATAGATTCTAACGTTCGACGTTCGAATACTACGGGTGTAAGCCAGATTTACACACGCAATACACTTAGGTTGACTTGACGAGCCTAGCATGTACAGACATGGCCTCGGAACACGGAAGACCGAAAGGTCGAACATGAGTCGTATAGAAGATACGATCAACATGAAGATGTTCACCGATGATGACTAGTCTGTCTCACGTGATGATCAGACACGGCATAGTTCACTCGGATCATGTATCACTTAGATGACTAGAGGGATGTCTATCTAAGTGGGAGTTCATTGAATAATTTGATTAGATGAACTTAATTATCATGAACATAGTCAAAAGTTCTTTGCAAATTATGTCGTAGCTCACGCTTTGGTTCTACTGTTTTAGATATGTTCCTAGAGAAAATTTAGTTGAGAGTTCACAGTAGCAATTATGCGGACTGGGTCTGTGAACTGAGGATTGTCCTCATTGCTGCACAGAAGGGTTATGTCCTTAATGCACCGCTCAGTGTGTTGAACCTCGAGCATCGTCTATAGATGTTGGGAAACATCTGACATACACGTTTTGATGACTATGTGATAGTTCAGTACGTAATACTAACGGTTTAGAATTGTGGCACCAAAGATGTTTTTGAAACGTCGCAGAACATATGAGATGTTCCAAAGACTGAAATTGGAATTTCAGACTAGTGCCTACGTCAAGAGGTATGAGACCTCTGACAAGTTTCTTAAGCCTGCAAACTAAGGGAGAAAAACTCAATCATTGAGCATGTGCTCAGATTGTTTGAGTACTGCAATCGCTTGAATCGAGTGGGAGTTAAACTTCCACATGAGATAGTGATGGTTCTCCATAGTCACTGCCACCAAGCTATTGGAGCTTCGTGATGAACTATAACATATCAGGGATAGACATGATGATCCTTGAGCAACTCGCGATGTTTGACACCGTGAAAGTAGAAATCAAGTAGGAGCATCAATTGTTGATGGTTAATCCACTAGTTTCGAGAAGGGCAAGGGAAATAAGGGATACTTCATGAGACGGCAAATCAGTTGCTGCTCTAGTGAAGAAACCCAAGGTTGAACCAAACCTGAGACTAAGTGCTTCTATAATGAGGGGAACGGTCACTAGAGCAGAACTACCCTAGATACTTGGTAGATGAGAAGGCTGGCAAGGTCGACAGAAGTATTTTGGATATACGTCATATTATTGTGTACTTTACTAGTACTCCTAGTAGCACCAGGGTATTAAATACCGGTTCGGTTGCTAAGCGTTAGTAACTCGAAATAAAGGGCTGCGGAGACTAGCTAAAGGTGAGATGACGATATGTGTTGGAAGTGTTTCCAAGGTTGATGTGATCAAACATCACACGCTCCCTCTACCATCGGGATTGGTGTTAAACCGAAATAATTGTTATTTGGTGTTTGCATGGAGCATAGACATGATTGGAATATGTTTATCGCCACACGGTTATTCATTTAAGGAGAATAATGGTTACTCTGTTTATTTGAATAATACCTTCAATGGTCCTGCACCTAAAATGAATGGTTTATTGAATCTCGATCATAGTGATACACATGTTCATGCCAAAAGATATAAGATAGTAATGATAGTACCACGTACTTGTGGCACTGCCATTTGAGTCATGTTGGTGTAAAACGCATGAAGAAGCTCCACGTTGATGGATCTTTGGACTCACTCGTTTTTGAAAAGATTGAGACATGTGAACCATGTCTATTGGTAAATATGCATGAAGAAACTCCACACAGATGGATCGTTTGGACTCACTTGATTTTGAATCACTTGAGACATGCAAATCATACCACATGGGCAAGATGACTGAAAGACCTCGTTTTTAGTAAGATGGAACAAGAAAGCAACTTGTTGGAAGTAATACATTTTGATGTGTGCAATCCAATGAGTGCTGAGGCACGCAGTGGATATCATTATGTTCTTACTTCACAGATGATTTGAGTAGAGTCTGAGTATATTTACTTGATGAAACACAAGTCTGAATTATTGAAAGGTTCAAGTAATTTCATAGTGAAGTTGAAGATCGTCGTGACAAGATGTCTATGATATGATCATAGAGATGAATATCTGAGTTACGAGTTTGGCACACAATTAAGACATTGTGGAAATTGTTTCACAACTAATACCGCCTGGAACACCATAGTGTGATGGTGTGTCCGAACATCATAACTGCACCCTGTTGGATATGGTGCATACCATGATGTCTCTTATCGAATTACCACTATCGTTTATGGGTTAGGCATTAGAGACAACCGCATTCACTTTAAATAGGGCACCACACAATTCCGTTGAGACGACACCATATGAACTATGGTTTAGAGAAACCTGAGCTATCGTTTCTTAAAAGTTTGGGGCTGCGACGCTTATGTGAAAAAGTTTCAGGCTGATAAGCTCAAACCCAAAGCGGATAAATGCATCTTCATAGAATACCCAAAACAGTTGGGTATACCTCCTATTTCAGATCCGGAAGCAAACGTGATTGTTTCTAGAAACGGGTCCTTTCTCGAGGAAAAGTTTCTCTCGAAAGAACTGAGTGGGAGGATGATGGAGACTTGATGAGGTTATTGAACCGTCACTTCAACTAGTATGTAGAAGGGCACAGGAAGTTGTTCCTGTGGCACCTACACCAATTGAAGTGGAAGCTTATGATAGTGATCATGAAACTTCGGATCAAGTCACTACCAAACCTCATAGGTCGACAAGGATGCATACTACTTCAGAGTGGTACGTAATCCTGTCTTGGAAGTCATGTTGCTAGACAACAATGAACCTACGAGCTATGGAGAAGCGATGGTGGGCTCGGAATCCGACAAATGGCTCGAGGCCATAAAATCCGAGAGAGGATCCATGTATAAAAACAAAGTATAGACTTTGGAATAACTACTTGATGGTCGTAAGGATGTTGGGTGCAGATGGATTTTAAAAGGAAGACGGACAATGATGGTAAGTGTCACCATTAAGAAAGCTCAACTTGTCGTTAAGATGTTTTCCGACAAGTTCAAAGGAGTTGACTATGATGAGACTTTCTCACTCATAGCGATGCTAAGAGTCTGTTGGAATTATGTTAGCAGTTACTGCATTATTTATGAAATCTTGCAGATAGGATGTCAAAACATTGTTTCCTCGGCGTTTTCTTGAGGAAAGGTTGTATGTGATACAACCAGAAGGTTTTGTCAATCCTGAAAGATGCTAACAAGTATGCAAAGCTCCAACAATCCTTCTAAGGACTGGAGTAAGCATCTCGGAATTGGAATGTACGCTTTGATGAGATGATCAAAGATTTTGGGTTTATACAAAGTTTATGAGAAACTTGTATTTCCAAAGAAGTGAGTGGGAGCACTATAGAATTTTCGATGAGTATATGTTGTTCACATATTGTTGATCAAAAATGATGTAGAATTTCTAGAAATCATGCAGGGTTATTTGAAAAGTGTTTTCCAATGGAAAACCTGGATTAAGCTACTTGAACATTGAGCATCAAGATCTATAAGGATAGATCAAAATCGCTTAATAGTACTTTCAAACGAACACATACCATGAAAAAAATTTGAAGGAGTTCAAAAATAGATCGGCAAAGAAGGAGTTCTTGGCTGTGTTATAAGGTATGAGTATTGAGTAAAACTCAAGACCTGACCACGGCAGAATAGAGAGAAAGGATGAAGGTCGTCCCCTATGCTTTAGACGTAGGCTCTAAAGTATGCAATGTTGTGTACCGCACCTGAAGTGTGCTAAGCCATGAGTCAGTCAAGGGGTACAAGTGTGATCTAGGAATGGATCACAGGACAACGGTCAAGGTTATCCTTAGTAACTAGTGGACTAAGGAATTTTCTCGATTATGGAGGTGGTAAAAGAGTTCGTCATAAAGGGTTACGTCGATGCAAACTTTGACACTAATCCGGATGACTCTGAGTAGTAAACCGGATTCGTATAGTAGAACAGTTATTTGGAATATCTCCAAGTAGCGCGTGGTAGCTGCATCTACAAGATGACATAGAGATTTGTAAAGCACACATGGATCTGAAAGGTTCATACTCATTGACTAATAAACCTCTCTCACAAGCAAGATATGAACAAACCCCATGGGTGTTGGATTCATTGCAATCACATAGTGATGTGAACTAGATTATTGACTCTAGTGCAAGTGGGAGACTGTTGGAAATATGCCCTAGAGGCAATAATAAATTAGTTATTATTATATTTCCTTGTTCATGATAATCGTTTATTATCCATGCTAGAATTGTATTGATAGGAAACTCAGATACATGTGTGGATACATAGACAACAACATGTCCCTAGTAGGCCTCTAGTTGACTAGCTCGTTGATCAATAGATGGTCATGGTTTCCTGATCATGGACATTGGATGTCATTGATAACGGGATCACATCATTAGGAGAATGATGTGATGGACAAGACCCAATCCTAAGCCTAGCACAAGATCGTGTAGTTCGTATGCTAAAGCTTTTCTAATGTCAAGTATCATTTCCTTAGACCATGAGATTGTGCAGCTTCCGGATACCGTAGGAATGCTTTGGGTGTACCAAACATCACAACGTAACTGGGTGGCTATAAAGGAGCACTGCGGGTATCTCCGAAACTGTCTGTTGGGTTGGCACGAATCGAGACTGGGATTTGTCACTCCGTGTAAACGGAGAGATATCTCTGGGCCCACTCGGTAGAACATCATCACAATGTGCACAATGTGACCAAGGAGTTGATCACGGGATGATGTGTTACGGAACGAGTAAAGAGACTTGCCGGTAACGAGATTGAACAAGGTATCGGGATACCGACGATCGAATCTCGGGCAAGTACTATACCGATAGACAAAGGGAATTGTATACGGGATTGATTGAATCCTTGACATTGTGGTTCATTCGATGAGATCATCGTGGAGCATGTGGGAGCCAATATGGGTATCCAGATCCCGCTGTTGGTTATTGACCGGAGAGTTGTCTCGGCCATGTCTGCATGACTCCCGAGCCCGTAGGGTCTACACACTTAAGGTTCGATGACGCTAGGGTTATTGGGAAAGTATGTACGCAGTTATCGAATGTTGTTCGGAGTCCCGGATGAGATCCCGGACGTCACGAGGAGTTCCGGAATGGTCTGGAGGTAAAGATTTATATATGGGAAGTCCCGTTTTGGTCATCGGAAAAGTTTCGGGTGCTATCGGTAACGTACCGGGACCACCGGGAGGGTCCCAGGGGTCCACCAGGTGGGGCCACCAGCCCCAGAAGGCTGCGTGGGCCAAGTGTGGGAGGGTACCAGCCCCAGGTGGGCTGGTGCACCCCCCCCCCCCCACCACCAAGGCCCAAGGCGCATGGAGAGTGGGAAGGGGGCAAACCCTAGGTCCAGATGGGCCTTAAGGCCCACCCTAGGGCGCGCCCCTCTCCTCTCCCCTTTGGCCGCCACCCTAGATGGCATCTAGGGCTGCCGCCCCCCCCCCTAGGGAGGGAACCCTAGAAGGGGGTGCAGCCCCTCCCCTCCACCTAGATATACTTGAGGTATTGGGGGCTGCCCAACACATGATTTGATCTCCCTCTTGCCGCAGCCCTACCTCTCTCCCACCTCGTCTCTCGTAGTGCTTGGCGAAGCCCTGCTGGAGTCCCGCGCTCCTCCACCACCACCACCACGCCGTCGTGCTGCTGGACGGAGTCTTCCCCAACCTCTCCCTCTCTCCTTGCTGGATCAAGGCGCGGGAGACGTCACCGGGCTGTACGTGTGTTCGGTACTTAGATCGGAATCGATCGCGATCTGAATCGCTACGTGTACAACTCCACCAACCGCGTTCTTGCAACGCTTCCGCTTAGCGATCTACAAGGGTATGTAGATGCACTCCCCTTCCTCTCGTTGCTGGATTACTCCATAGATTGATCTTGGTGATGCATAGAAAATTTTAAATTTCTGCTACGATCCCCAACATGAAGAAGGGTAAGGCTAGCCCGCTTATCCTCTCGATGAGGTGTCTAAAACTATCCAAAAAAGGGGATCCCTCTGCATGGGTGCCCTGGGGGGTTTATATAGGCCTACCCCCAGGGGTACAATAGTAATCCGGCTGGGCGTGGGCCCCAGCCGTCTGTGTCTATGCTCGCCAGCTTCTCCGCCGACCGATGGGGCCCGCCGACTGGTGGACCCCGCCGGCTACCAGCCTTCTGGTCGACAGGTCGGTCCCACCGCTCGGGAGTCTTGTTGGAGGCTGGTTACTATTGCCTCGCCTCTAGTGACGAGGGCTTCATTGTGGTAAGCATGGCTACAGTGCCACCGCCGGGCGGCTCATCACTGTAGCCTTACCTCGTCTTATCTCCTTAATGAGGCACCTCCTTCGAGGGAGAGAGCTGGCCGGCTATTGGGAGCCGGCCATACCCCAGGCCGACTGCGAGAGGCCTGGCCGCCTTTGGGTGTCTCCCTGACTGAGGGGGCCCGCCACCCACGGGTCGTACTGACTGCTCGCCTGGGTGACGTCATGGTCAACATGGCAACAGTGCCGCGCTGGATGGGTGATGGCCGCCCCGTACGGCGTACTGTGGCCATGCGCGCCCCAGGATTCGGGGGTGGCAGGCTTCACTGTAGCCACGCCCCATCTCATCGCCATTATGTGGGTGCAGACTCTTAGGGCACGATCTTGGCCGCCTGCTGAGGGGCCGGCTTCTTGGAGTCGGCCTTCTCGTGGCCGGCTTCTTGGAGCCGCCCCTCTCGTGGTTTTGTTTCACAAGGATTTTAGGGCTGGGCCGCCTTTGTGCAGCCGGCCTGAGAGGTAGCCAGCTGGGGGAAGGCGGCCCCACGTCTTGGATGCTTGGAGGCTCGATCGGCCTATAATTTTTCTGAAGAGCCGGGGGGAGCCGGCTAGGCTACCCGTGGTCATTTACTCCGACAACATAGAAAAGGCATAAGTGCATCTACAACAGTTTGGGAACAAAGTTATCATTGAGATACGGTCGACACACAACAAGTGTAAAAAGATAATGCCCACGACTAAAAAGCTCATTAACAAGTGTATTAAAACCAATTGCTTAGCTAAAGCACAAGCAAACACATTCAATTTGCATGTGGTATTTCCCCATAATACAGAATTACATAGTGCATCGCAGCATGTACGCGGATCAAAGATACTCGTTGTCAATGCTTAGTTGCTTATTGCACATAACCAATGCCCAAAAACCGGTTTGGACCCATAGTTTATAGCCGTTAATAACCAAATTGTTTAAGCCCATAACCAACTATACCTAAATTGGTTTCTTCACATACCCAAACCAAAACCAAACTAAAAAAGATTCAGCCCAATAAAACCTGAACCAATCAAACCCAAGGCAAGAACCAAACCGTTTCACCCAGTTTTTTAATAACCGTTCCCAGGTTTATTTAACATGAATGCAGCTGTCTCTAATGCATAACCCCAAAATGATAGTGGTAAATCGGTAAGAGACATCATAGATTGCACCATATCTAATATAGTACGGTTATGACGTTCAGACACACCATTACGTTCTGGTGTTCCACGTGGCGTGAATTGCGAAACTATTTCGCATTGTTTCAAATGAAGACTAAACTCGTAACTCAAATATTCTCCTCCACGATCAGATCGCAGAAACTTTATTTTCTTGTTATGATGATTTTCCACTTCACTCTGAAATTCTTTGAAATTTTCAAATGTTTTAGACTTATGTTTCATCAAGTAGATATACCCATATCTGCTCAAATCATCTGTGAAGGTCAGAAAATAACGATACTCGCCGCGAGCCTTAACACTCATTTGACCGCATACATCAGTATGTATTATTTCCAATAAGTCAGTTGCTTGCTCCATTATTCCGGAGAACGGAGTCTTAGTCATCTTTCCCATGAGGCATGGTTCTCAAGCATCAACTGATTCATAATCAAGTGATTCCAAAAACCCATCGGCATGGATTTTCTTCATGCGCTTTACACTAGTATGACCTAAACGGCAGTGCCACAAATAAGTTGCACTATCATTATTAACTTTGCATCTTTTGGCTTCAATATTACGAATATGTGTATCACTACGATCGAGATTCAATAAACCATTCACCTTGGGTGTATGACCATTGAAGGTTTTATTCATGCACACAGAACAACAATTATTCTCTGACTTTAAATGAATAACCGTATTGCAATAAACATGATCAAATCATTTTCATGCTTAACGCAAACACCAAATAACATTTATTTAGGTTCAACACTAATCCCGAAAGTATAGGGAGTGTGCGATGATGATCATATCAATTTTGGAACCACTTCCAACACACATCGTCACTTCACCCTTAACTAGTCTTTGTTCATTCTACAACTCCCGTTTCGAGTTACTAATCTTAACGACTGAACTAGTATCAAATACTGAGGGGTTGCTATAAACACTAGTAAAGTACACATCAATAACATGTATATCAAATATACATTTGTTCACTTTGCCATCCTTCTTATCCGCCAAGTACTTGGGGTAGTTCTGCTTCCAGTGACCAGTCCCTTTGCAGTAGAAGCACTTAGTCTCAGGCTTAGGTCTAGACTTGGGCTTCTTCACTTGAGCAGCAACTTGCTTGCCGTTCTTCTTGAAGTTCCCTTTCTTCCATTTTCCCTTTTCTTGAAACTAGTGGTCTTGTCAACCATCATCACTTGATGCTTTTCTTGATTTCTACCTTCGTCGATTTCAGCATCATGAATAGCTTGGGAATCGTTTCCGTTATCCCTTGAATATTATAGTTCATCGTGAAGTTCCAGTAACTTGGTGATAGTGACTAGAGAATTATGTCAATCACTATCTTATCTGGAAGATTAACTCCCACTTGATTCAAGTGATTGTAGCACTCAGACATTCTGAGCACATGATCACTAGCTGAGCTATTCTCCTCCATTTTGTAGGCAAAGTACTATCAGAGGTCTCCTACCTCTCGACACGGGCATGAGTATGAAATACTAATTTCAACTCTTGGAACATCTTACATGCTCCGTGGCATTCAAAACATTTTTGAAGTCCCAGTTCTAAGCCGTAAAGCATGGTGCACTAAACTATCAAGTAGTCATCATACTGAGCTTTGCCAAACATTCATAATGTCTGCATATGCTCCTACAATAGGTCCATCACCTAGCAGTGCATCAAGGACATAATTCTTCTGTGCAGCAATAAGGATAATCCTCAGATCACGGATCCAATCCACATCATTGCTACTAACATCTTTCAATTTATTTTTCTCTAGGAACATATCAAAAATAAACGGGGAAGCTATGTGCGAGCTATTGATCTACAACATAGATATGCAAATACTATTAGGACTAAGTTCATGATAAATTTAAGTTCAATTAATCGTATTACTTAAGAACTCCCACTTAGATATACATCCCTCTAATCATCTAAGTGATCACGTGATCCATATCAACTAAACCATGTCCGATCATCACGTGAGATGGAGTAGTTTTCAGTGGTGAACATCACTATGTTGATCATATCCACTATATGATTCACCCTCGAACTTTCGGTCTCACTGTTCCGAGGCCATATCTGTATATGCTAGGCTCATCAAGTTTAACCCGGGTATTCTGCGTGTGCAAAACTGTCTTACACCCGTTGTAGATGAACGTTGAGCTTATCACACTCGATCATCACGTGGTGTCTCGGCACGACGAACTTTGGCAACGGTGCATACTCAGGGAGAACACTTTTACCTTGAAATTTAGTGAGAGATCATCTTATAAAGCTACCATCAAACTAAGCAAAATAAGATGAATAAAAGATAAACATCACATGCAATCAAAATATGTGACATGATATGGCCATCATCATCTTGTGCTTTTGATCTCCATCTCTAAAGTACTATCATGATCTCCATTTTTACCGGCATGACACCATGATCTCCATCATCTTGATCTTTTATCAGAGTGTCGTCACATGGTCCTCTCGCCAACTATTGCTCTTGCAACTATTGCTATCGCATAGCGATAAAATAAAGCAATTGTTTGGCGCTTGCATTTTATGCAATAAAGAGACAACCGTAAGGCTTCTGCTAGTTGCCAATAACTTCAAAAAAACATGATCATCTCATACAACAACTTATATGTCATCATGTCTTGACCATATCACATCACAACAAGCCCTGCAAAAACAAGTTAGACGTCCTCTACTTTGTTGTTGCAAGTTTTACATGGATGCTACGGGCTGAGCAAGAACCGTTCTTACCTACGCATCAAAACCACAACGATATTTCGCCAAGTTAGTATTGTTTTAACCTTCACAAGGACCGGGCGTAGCCACACTCGATTCAACTAAAGTTGGAGAAACTGACACCCGCCAACCACATGTGTGCAGAGCACGTCGGTAGAACCAGTCTCGCGTAAGCGTATGCGTAATGTCGGTCCGGGCCACTTCATCCAACAATACCGCCGAACCAAAGTATGACATGCTGGTAAGCAGTATGACTTGTATCACCCACAACTCACTTGTGTTCTACTCGTGCATATAACATCTACGCATAAACCTGGCTCGGATGCCACTGTTGGGGAACGTAGTAATTTCAAAAAAAAATCCTACGCACACTCAGGATCAAGGTGATGCATAGCAACGAGAGGGGAGAGTGTGTCCACGTACCCTCATAGACCGAAAGAGGAAGCATTAGCACAACGCGGTTGATGTAGCCGTACATCTTCATGATCCGACCGATCCAAGTACCAAACGCACGGCACCTCCGAGTTTTGCACACGTTCAACTCGATGACGTCTCGCGAGCTCCGATCCAGCAAAGCTTCATAGGACAGTTTCATCAGCACGACGGCGTGGTGACAGTGATGATGATGCTACTAACGCAGGGCTTCGCCTAAGCACCGCTACGATATGATCGAGGTGGATTATGTTTGAGGGGGGCACCACACACGGCTAAGAGATCAATGATCAATTGTTGTGTTCTAGGGTGCCCCCTGTCCCCGTATATAAAGGAGCAAGGGGGGAGGCCAGTCGGCCCTCCTAGGGCATGCCAGGAGGAGGAGTCCTCCTCCTAGTAGGAGTAGGACTCCCCTTTCCTACTCCTACTAGGAGGAAAGGAAGGGGAAGGGGAGAAGGAAGGAGAGGGAGAAAAGGATGAAAGGGGGCCCAGCCCCCCCCCTAGTCCAATTCAGTTTGGGCTATGGGGGCCACGCGCCCTACCTCTTCTCTTCCACCACTTGGCCCATGAGGCCCAATACTTCTTCACCGTATTCCCGTAACTCCCCGGTACTCCGAAAAATAACCGAATCACTCGGAACCTTTCCGATGTCTGAATATAGTCGTCCAATATATCGATCTTTACGTCTCGGCCATTTTGAGACTCCTCGTCATGTCCCCGATCTCATTCGGGACTCCGAACTATCTTTGGTACATCAAATCACATAAACTCATAATACAAATCGTCACCGAACTTTAAGCGTGCGGACCCTACGGGTTCGAGAACTATGTAGACATGACCGAGACACGTCTCCGGTCAATAACCAATAGCAGAACCTGGATGCTCATATTGGCTCCCACATATTATACGAAGATCTTTATCGGTCAAACATCATAACAACATACGTTGTTCCCTTTGTCATCGGTATGTTACTTGCCCGAGATTCGATCATCAGTATCTCAATACCTAGTTCAATCTCATTACCGATAAGTCTCTTTTACTCGTTCTGTAATACATCATCCTGCAACTAACTCATTAGTTACATTGCTTGCAAGGCTTATAGTGATGTGCATTACCGAGTGGGCCCAGAGATACCTCTCCGATAATTGGAGTGACAAATCCTAATCTCGAAATACGCCAACTCAACAAGTACCTTCGGAGATACCTGTAGAGCACCTTTATAATCACCCAGTTACGTTGTGATGTTTGGTAGCACACAAAGTGTTCCTCCGGTAAACGGGAGTTGCACAATCTCATAGTCATAGGAACATGTATAAGTCATGAAGAAAGCAATAGCAACATACTAAACGATCAAGTGCTAAGCTAACGGAATGGGTCAAGTCAATCACATCATTCTCCTAATGATGTGATCCCGTTAATCAAATGACAACTCATGTCTATGGCTAGGAAACATAACCATCTTTTATCGACGAGCAAGTCATGTAGAGGCATACTAGTGACACTCTGTTTGTCTATGTATTCACACATGTATCATGTTTCCAGTTAATACAATTCTAGCATGAATAATAAACATTTATCATGATATAAGGAAATAAATAATAACTTTATTATTGCATGTGGCTCCTGCTGCTAGACCCAAGGCTCCCCCAATGGGCTATGCAAAAATTCATGTGGATGCAGGGGTTAGGTTCGAGAGTCGAGGCTCAGCTGCTGCTATCTGCAGGGATGACCAAGGATATTATCTTGGAAGCTCGGCACTAGTCACTTATGGTGTATGCGATCCTACTGTTTTGGAGGCGATTGCTTGACGGGAGGCCTTAGCGTTGGCAGAGGATCTCAACTTACAATAGTTCATCATTGCCTCGGATTGCAAACAAGTTGTCTCAGACATTTCTGAGGGGACCAGAGGCCGGTATGGTACTATTATTAGTGAAATAAATCTCAGTGCTACTACATTTAATTGTAATTTTGCTTGGGAGGGTCATGCCGTAAACTATGAGGCACATAGACTAGCTAAATTTGCTCTTTCTCAGGGTCCGGGACGCCATGTGTGGCTTGGAAATCCCCATGACCCTTCTTGTATCCCACTTCATGTGGATTTTGGTGATGAATAAATTGTTTTTCACCCCTCAAAAAAAGTTACCTTCCCAGTTCCCAAATTCTATCGATCTAGGTCATGAACTGGCGGCAGCCACGGGCGAGCGGCGCATCATCCAGATTCTAGCGTACGTGTACGTCATCCATCCCCTGCTCCCTTTGGTACCGATCTTTGCACACATCAGTCTTCAATTTGACATCCCTAGGTTCACATAGCAGTACCAGTACATATGATCTGTTCATTGTAATTAGATCTATTCACCTTGCTAATTAGATTTTGGTTATTGATTTCTCTCTGTATCTCATGCTTCTTAGCTTGTTTCTAAATAGTTCATTCAAGAGAATACCCTCTAACATACTAGCAAACTAAAATTCCTCTAGTGTTGCCAAACATAAAGATTCTTAGTTAACTAAACTCATTTTCAAAACATCAAGGATAGGACTGTCATCCTGTAATTTGTCAGCTTTTTATCATTACTTATTTTCCATCTCTATATATCTTAGATGTTGCCACTTTGATCTTTGAACAATTAGTATTTAATATATGATGGAAATTTGAAATTATGATCAATTCTATGAATATATTAGGTTCTGCGGTTTCCATAGTTATTACCCAATTTGTGTAAACTGGTACTAGAATACGTTATATATGCCAAAACAAGGCTTTAGACTTTCAAAAAACAGCCTTTAAAATTTTGAATACACACTCTTGAAATCCTGGGCCCGCCCCTACATGGGGACAATGCTGGAGACCCGCCGCGCCGGTCGTAGACTAGCCATGTTTCGTTTTTAGTTGAAATATGTCAAAAATCTAACAGTTCTTGTTCGGTTTGTATGAAATCCGGCCTTGTTTGCACGAATTTCATCCGGTTTGTTGAAAAAGAGTTTGAAACGTACGCGGCTAGGTTTGGATGTCGTCCTCCCGCATATGTGCCCCCGACTAGCCTACTTGTCCGCGGACGGATGCGGGAGGAAATTTGTTAAGGAAATATGCCCTAAAGGCAATAATAAAGTTGTTATTTATATTTCCTTATATTATGATAAAAGTTTATTATTCATGCTAGAATTGTATTAACCAGAAACTTAGTACATGTGTGAATACATAGACAAACAGAGTGTCCCTAATATGCCTCTACTTGACTAGCTCGTTAATCAAAGATGGTTAAGTTTCCTAACCATAGACATGTGTTGGCATTTGATGAACGGTATCACATCATTAGAAAATGATGTGATGGACAAGGCCCATCCGTTAGCTTAGCATTATGATCGTTTAGTTTTATTGCTATTGCTTTCTTCATGACTTATACGTATTCCTCTGACTATGAGATTATGCAACTCCAGCGAAGAAACACTTTGTGTGCTATCAAATGTCACAACGTAACTGGGTGATTATAAAGATGCTCTACAGGTGTCTCTGAAGGTGTTTTTTGAGTTGGCGTAGATCAAGATTAGGATTTTTCACTCCGTGTGTCGGAGAGCTATCTCTGGGCCCTCTCGGTAATGCACATCACTATAAGCCTTGCAAGCAGTGATTAATGAGTTAGTTGCAGGATGATGCACTATGGAACGAGAAAAGATACTTGCTGGTAACGAGATTGAACTAGGTGTGATGATACCGACGATCGAATCTCGGGCAAGTAACATACCGATGACAAAGGGAATGACGTATGTTGTTATGCGGTTTGACCGATAAAGATCTTCGTAGAATATGTAGGAGCCAATATGAGCATCCAGGTTCCGCTATTGGTTATTGACCAGAGATGCGGTCATGTCTACATAGTTCTCAAACCCGTAGGGTCCGCACGCTTAACGTTCGATGACGATTTGTATTATGAGTTATGTGATTTTATGACCAGAGTTTGTTCGGAGTCCCGGATGAGATCACGAACATGACAAGGAGTCTCGAAATGGTCGAGAGGTAAAGATTGATATATTGGACGAAGGTATTCGAACACCAGAAAGGTTTCAGAATGTTTCAGATGTTTATCAGGGAACCAAGGGGTTATCGGAACCCCCCCCCCCCCCCCCCGGGGAAGTTATGGGCCTAGATGGGCCATAAGGGAGTAGGAGAGGGCAGCCCACAGGGTGCCCCCCCAAGGGCAGTCCAAATTGGACTAGGGGGAGGGGGCGCGGCCCCCTCTTTCCTCTTCCTCTCCCTCTCCTTCCCTCCTTCCCCTCTTGGAATAGGAAAGGGAGTCCAGCTAGGATTGGGAATCCTAGTTGGACTCCCCCTTGCCGCGCCCCCTCATGGCCGCCGGCCTCCTCCCTCTCCTCCTTTATATACGTGGCCAGGGGGCACCCCAAAGCACAACGGACAATCTCTTAGCCGTGTGCGGTGCCCCTTCCACAGTTTTGTTGGGGAATGCAGTATTTCAAAAAAAATCCTACGATCACGCAAGATCTATCTAGGAGATGCATAGAAACGAGAGGGGAGAGTGTGTCTACGTACCCTCGTAGACCGAAAGCGGAAGCGTTAAGTAACGTGGTTGATGTAGTCGCACGTCTTCGCGATCCAACCGATCAAGTACCGAACGCACAACACCTCCGCGATCTGCACATGTTCAGCTCGGTGATGTCCCTCGTACTCTTGGTCCAGCTAAGGCCAAGGGTGAGTTCCGTCAGCACGACGGCGTGTTGATGGTGATGATGAAGTTACTGATGCAGGGCTTCGCCTAAGCACTACGATAATAGGACCGAGGTGGAAAACTGTGGAGGGGGCACCGCACACGGTTAAAGACTAACTTTTGTGTCTATGTGGTGCCCCCCTCCCCCGTATATAAAGGAGGGGAGGAGGAGGAGGAGGGCCGGCCACAAGGGGCGCGCCCAAGGGGGGGAATCCTACTCCTAGTAGGAGTAGGTTTCCCCCTTTCCTAGTCCAAGTAGGAGAAGAAGGAAGGAGAGGAAGAAGAGAAGGAAAGGGGGCGGCCCCCCTAGCCCTTGTCCAATTCGGTTTGGGCTAGGGGGGCATGCGCCACACCTTGGACTGCCTCCTCTCTTCCACCATTAGGCCCATGGGGCCCAATAACTTCCCGGGGGGTTCCGGTAACCCCCAATACTCTGAAACTTATCCGGAACGACCCGAACCATTTCGGTGTCCGAATGTAGCCTTCCAATATATGAATCTTTATGTCTCGATCATTTCGAGACTCCTCATCATGTCTGTGATCACATCCTAGACTCCGAACAACCTTCGATACATCAAATCACATAACCATAATACATATTGTCATCGAACATTAAGCGTGCGGACCCTATGGGTTCGAGAACTATGTAGACATGACTGAGACTCATCTCCGGTCAATAAGCAATAGCGGAACTTGGATCCTCATATTGGTTCCTACATATTCTATGAAGATCATTATCGGTCAAACCGCGTAACAACATACGTTGTTCCCTTTGTCATCGGTATGTTACTTGTCCGAGATTCGATCGTCGATATCATTATACCTAGTTCAATCTCATCACCGACAAGTCTCTTTACTCGTTCCGTAATGCATCATCCCATCACTAACTCATTAGTCACATTGCTTGCAAGGCTCATAGTGATGTGCATTACCGAGAGGGCCCAGAGATACCTCTCCGATACACGGAGTGACAAATCCTAATCTCGACCTATGCCAACTCAACAAACACCATCGGAGACACTTGTAGAGCATCTTTATAATCACCCAGTTACGTTGTGACGTTTGATAGCACACAAGGTGTTCCTCCGGTATTCGGGAGGTGCATAATCTCATAGTCATAGGGCATGTATAAGTCATGAAGAAAGCAATAGCAATAAACTAAATGATCATAGTGCTAAGCTAACGGATGGCTCTAGTCCATCACATCATTCTCTAATGTTGTGATCCCATTCATCAAATGATAACACATGTCCATGGCTAGGAAACTTAACCATCTTTGATTAACGAGCTAGTCAAGTAGAGGCATACTAGGGACACTCTGTTTGTCTATGTATTCACACATGTACTAAGTTTCTGTTTAATACAATTCTAGCATGAATAAAAAACATTTATCATGATATAAGGAAATATAATAACAACTTCATTATTGCCTCTAGGGCTTATTTCCTTCGGTCTCCCACTTGCACTAGAGTCAATAATCTAGATTACACAGTAATGATTCTAACACCCATGGAGTCTTGGTGTTGATCATGTTTTGCTCGTGAGAGAGGCTTAGTCAACGGGTCTGTAACATTCAGATCCGTATGTATCTTGCAAATCTCTATGTCTCCCTCCTTGACTTGATCACGGATGGAATTGAAGCGTATCTTGATGTGCTTGGTTCTCTTGTGAAATCTGGATTCCTTTGCCAAGGCAATTGCACCAGTATTGTCACAAAAGATTTTCATTGGACCCGATGCACTAGGTATTACACCTAGATCGAATATGAACTCCTTCATCCGGACTCCTTCATTTGCTGCTTCTGAAGCAGCTATGTATTCCGCTTCACACTTAGATCCCGCCACGACGCTTTGCTTAAAACTGCATCAACTGACAGCTCCCCCATTCAATAAAAATACATATTCGGTTCGTGACTTAGAGTCATCTGGATCAGTGTCAAAGCTCGCATCGACGTAACCGTTTACGACGAGCTCTTTGTCACCTCCATAAACGAGAAACATATCCTTAGTCCTTTTCAGGTATTTCAAGATGTTCTTGACCGCTGTCTAGTGATCCACTCCTGGATTACTTTGGTACCTCCCTGCTAAACTAATAGCAAGGCACACATCAGGTCTGGTACACATCATTGCATACATGATAGAACCTATGGCTGAGGCATAGGGAATGACTTTCATTTTCTCTCTATCTTCTGCAGTGGCCAGGCATTGAGTCTGACTCAACTTCACACCTTGTAACATAGGCAAGAACCCTTTCTTTGCTTGACCCATTTTGAACTTCTTCAAAACTTTATCAAGGTATGTGCTTTGTGAAAGTCCAATTAAGTGTCTTGATCTATCTCTATAGATCTTGATGCCCAATATATAAGCAGCTTTCACTGAGGTCTTTCATTGAAAAATTCTTATTCAAGTATCCTTTTATGCTATTCAGAAATTCGGTATCATTTCCGATCAACAATATGTCATCCACATATAATATTAGAAATGCTACAGAGCTCCCACTCACTTTCCTGTAAATATAGGCTTCTCCAAAAGTCTGTATAAAACCATATGCTTTCATCACACTATCAAAGCATATATTCCAACTCCGAGATACTTACACCAGTCCGTAAATGGATCGCTGGAGCTTGCACACTTTGTTAGCACCTTTTGGATCGACAAAACCTTCTGGTTGCATCATATACAACTCTTCTTTAAGATATCCATTAAGGAATGCATTTTTGACATCCATTTGCCAAATTTCATAATCATAAAATGCGGCAATTGCTAACATGATTTGGACGGACTTAAGCATCGCTACTGGTGAGAAGTTCTCATCGTAGTCAACTCCTTGAACTTGTCAAAAACCTTTCGCAACAAGTCGAGCTTTGTAGACAGTAACATTACCGTCAGCGCCAGTCTTCTTCTTGAAGATCCATTTATTCTCTATGGCTTGCCGATCATTGGGCAAGTCAACCAAAGTCCACACTTTATTTTCATACATGGATCCTGTCGGTGTCAAAACCGGCAGATCTCGGGTAGGGAGTCCCGAACTGTGCGTCTAAGGCAGATGGTAACAGGAGGCAGGGGACACGATCTTTTACCCAGGTTCGGGCCCTCTTGATGGAGGTAAAACCCTACATCCTGCTTGATTAATATTGATGATATGGGTAGTACAAGAGTAGATCTACCACGAGATCAGAGAGGCTAAACCCTAGAAGCTAGCCTATGGTATGATTGTATGTTGTAGTTGTTGTGTCCTACGAACTAAAACCCTCCGGTTTATATAGACACCGGAGAGGGTTAGGGTTACACAAGGTCGGTTACAAAGGAGGAGATATCCATATCCGTACTGCCTAGCTTGCCTTCCACGCCAAGTAGAGTCCCATCCGGACACGAGACGAAGTCTTCAATCTTGTATCTTCATAGTCTAACAGTCCGGCTATCCGGAGACCCCCTAATCCAGGACTCCCTCAGTAGCCCCTGAACCAGGCTTCAATCATGATGAGTCTGGCGCGCAGTATTGTCTTCGGCATTGCAAGGCGGGTTCCTCCTCCGAATACACCACGGAAGAATTTGAATACAAGGATAGTGTTCGACCCTGCAAAATAAGTTCCACATACCATCGTAGAGAGAATAATATTTTCGCAAATCTAATTTGCTGACTTGTTTTGGCAGCATGACGTTATGTCATGGCCCGGTGATTATTCGAACCGTTTTCTTTAACTAGCCCCGCACATAACGCGAGGCAGTTTTTTGACACGTCTTGTCAAAGCAGAGATCGTGTCCCCTTATTACGGGATTCTCGTCAATACGGGGGTGGGTAACCCAACCGTGTCTAGGACTCCTAGATTATAGGCAAGTCCCAGACGGCTACGGAGAGGACGCTTGATATTCACCCTCTTTATAAAGGGACAAGGCTTTTACTTTTTTCCCTCCCGAGCTCAATCGAATCCTTCCCCCGCCTCGAGTTCTAACACCCAAAGCCCAGGTCAGGTGCTCCGAACCTTCAATCATGTCCGGATCTAGCCTTCAAGGCCGATGGATGCCCTCCTCCGTTATGGAAGAAGACATCAAGAAGTTGAGGGAGGCCAGATACCTGACCGCCGAGGTTTCGCATCGGCTGCCTGCCCGAGGGCAGGTCGTCCCTACTCCTGAACCCAACGAAGACGTCGTGTTCATCTCCCACTTCCTTCAAGGTCTAGGCCTCACTCTGGATCCCTTCGTAAGGGGTTCGATGTTTTACTATGGGCTAGACTTCCACGATCTAGCCCCAGACTCCTTTCTTCACATCTCGGCATTTATTGTCGTGTGTGAGGCCTTCCTCCACATTACCCCTCACTTCGGCCTGTGTCTCAAGACTTTTGATGTGAAGCCGAAGACAATCGAGGGACAGCACGCAGCGTGCGGAGGAGCATTAATAAGCAAGATTGCAGGAGCTCCGTGGCCCAAAGGATCCTTTCCAGAGGTGTCCGGATTATGGCAACAGGAGTGGTTTTACGTCACAGCTCCCAGAAGTGCCAAGTGGGTGGCTGCCCCTTCTTTCCGCTCGGGCCCTCCACCACAACTGATGTCATGGATTAGCAGAGGGCTGAGCTGGGGTCCCGCCAAGGACGTGCCTGTACTGCAAAGCCACATCCAAAATCTCTTCGAAGGAGATTTCAGTTTGATTATGGTAATGCAAGTCATGCTGGTTCGACGAATCCAGCCATGCAAACGCCGGCCCCTCCGTATGTGGGAGTTCAACCCAGAAGGGCCGCGGGCTATTCAGAATTTCCTCGGCCTGACGTGCGAGGAGATGTACAAATCATTATTCGGACCCCAAATAGAGTGTCCGGATACTACCGAGGACGTGGGCCTGAGCAGCAACTGAACCGCCGACCAAGTAAGTAATCCTTTAGCCGAACACACCGTCTATTATTTACCATGACGTCATTCTGAGAAGTCGCTCTTTGACCAGGACTGGCTAACAAAGGCGAAGATGATTCGGTGTTCGGCCCCCCTTCCTGAGGGTTTGGAGAATCCGGTACTGGAAAAGATGCTCGAGCTAGCACCCTGCCCGGAGCCCTCAAAGGAAGATAAAGGGGGGAATAATGAGGTCGAGAGCGGGCCCCCATCACTACCAATTCCAACCGAGGGAATGAGCACCTCCGTGAAGGAGGATAACCAAGGAGAAGAATCCGACCTTCTCTCGCTTCGGGAAAGGAAGAGGACTGCCTCTGAAGATCCGGAAACCGAGGCTTCCAAACGGGAGAAGAAATCCCCACTAGAGGGTCCTGCCTTGGAGGGTGCTTTTGCCGCACAAAGTCCGCGCGAGGATCAGCCCTCCAACGAGCTGTAAGTAATTAGAAAGTACTTCAATAGTGAAGATATATTACCTTACCTCTGAGGAAAATAACCGAAGTATTTATCTTGCAGTTCAGATCTTAGCCCTTCTCAGCAGAGCTCATCTTTGGGGGATCTTCTTTTGGAGATGATGGAGAGCGAAACGCCTCCCCCGGACTCCTCCGCTCAAGAAGCGGGCGACCTTGAAGTGTCGTCACGGAGGGCCTCTCCCGATCTGGTGAGGCCAGAAGATAATCCTATAGTCACCCGAAGTCCTCAGCGTCCGGCTCTTGAAGAGAGCAAACAAAAGAGTCCGGCACCGGCTGGTATGCGGTCGGACATACTGAGGGAGCTGTTGGAGCAAGCAGCCATCTCAGAGGAACACTGTACGTTAATGGGTACGGTGATGGAAAGAATTTCGTCCGCCGAAAGCGGATTGCATGAAGCTTTTATGAGTCTACTGACGGGCTTTGAGGTACGTGAAATGATATACTTTTTGATAGTACTGCACATGTTAGGTGTGCCCTGTGTAGATAGTAGCCCTTGAGACTCTGGTTGTCATCGAGAACGGCGGCGAACAGAGGATCGTAGTCCCAGGCAATAACCATACCACTTTAATGTGCAGGTAATGGGAGCTCCGGTGGCTAGCCGGACTCATGAGTTTGCCGAACTAAAGCGGCAACTAGATGCGGCAGACGCCGACATCGAGCTTGTTAACATGCGGCTTGACGAGTCACAGGATAAGTAATGTTTTCCTGGTGAATGTCACATAATAAGAGCAGCATGATGCCAGTATCTTTAATATGTTGTGACTGCAGACGGAGCTGCCACCATGGAGACCCTTCGGGCGGAACTTGCCCGAGCCAAGGAACAAGCAAGAGTTAGTAATGCGGCTGTGTTGAAGGCAGCCGAAGAGTTAAGAGCCGAGAAGGCCGCGCATTGCGAAAGCAAAGAGAAGATGGCCAAGATGGCCGTAGAATTAAAAGACATTGCCGACCATTGCCAGTTCCTTGAAAAAGAGAACCGAGTGAAGGCAGCGGACCTTGAAAAGGCCACGATGGTGACCAGAGACACTCGCTCTGCTATGAGGGCGAAGAAGGAGGAGCTGCACGAAGCTGGGAATATTGTGGCTAGGAAGCCCTTTCTGCTGCAGAGGAGGTTCGGGGATCCACGGTATGCCCCTCTAGATCGGTTGTGGAGTTCGGCAGACGCATATATGGACTTGGCGGCAAGCGCTGTCGATGCGGTCGAATACTTCCGAGATCAGACAGATCGTGAAGTGGACAAGTTGTTCTGGTCGCAGTTTAATGTTCCAGAGCGTCCGCTTCCCTTGACTGATCAGCTAGCCAAATGGGCCGAACTTAATAGGTTGTCCGGACTCGCCATGAGGTCTGTTGTGGATCAGATATGGCCGGAAAAGCCGAAGCCGAATAGCTATTTCAGCTTAGTGCAGCAGTTCCTTGGTGCGGTGCCGCGCATCAATGCGATGAAGAGGTCGGCGTGCATAGAAGGCTCGCGGATGGCCCTTGCCCATGTTAAAGCATACTGGGCGGAGATGGATGCTACCACTGTTGCGGCCCCTGTTCGGCCATAGGCCAAGTGGCTGCCGAGCACTATTTCGAAGAGGTTCTCGAGGGTGCTCGTTTGATAGAGTCCCAGTGCTCGAAGAATATTATGTTTGAGTGACATGTATTCCCATTGTAAACACAATGTTTTTATGAAATTTATTAAGGCTGTGTTTATACTTTTGCCTGAAAGTAATATGGTGCCTCATGTGCGGCCGTTTATGTATACATGCGTATAACCTGAAAGAATGCGGTCGTCGGCTTCAGCCCCCACGCATATAATGCGGAGGTGTTCGCAGAAGGCGCGTGTTCACACTTAACCCAACGTCTTAGTCCTATTAAGGAGGTGATAGCGCAGCGAACGAGGCAACCGGACTATAATGCTTTAACACTTCCACTTAGCCATAGGAGTTTGACGGTGGGGCTACTATATAGCCCCTGGTGGCTCTGCACTCTCCCGGATTCGGGGTGCGTACATGCCTGGCCGGGAAACGGCCCTTCGTTAAGGCGGAGGAATTCTAACATTCCGATAGGTCATCGAGTGGTTGACCAATCTCACGCTATATCGTGACAGTCAGTTTTCGGCTTTCTCTACTAAGGTGCTCGTCTAGATGACCCGGGGCACAATCGCAGTAGTTCTCCTAGTGCTACCTTAGCCGATAGAGCGGAACGTAAGGTACCAAAACATAGGAGCCGGGCAAACCCAACATTTGACCAAAGACATGTTTCGGAGCTGATGCATATAAGGCCAAACTCGCGACGCCGAACACTCCCTAAGATATTCGGTCTTTATGGTATAAACCGGGCCTAAATAGTGCCCTTTGTAAGAATCCCCTGGTGTCCACGTACGTGCATTATCCTGACGTGGCCACATGCCAAGACACCAGCATCCTTCTCAATTGTACTGAGAATCCGAGGGATGTGTATCAACAAGAGACAGTAAAAAAGGTTGATGCAGGGTCTTAATCTAAAAAGAATCCTTGGGACGGGTCCCTGCTGCACGTCTGCGCCTGTGTCTCCGTTGTGCCGTATCCTGGACGGGTGTAGCACAGTGGTCATCTGTAAAAGAGAGGAACTTAGGTGAAAAGTTGTCGTGCAAAAAGGTAGGTTTTAAAGAAACCATGTATGATTAAAGATGAGTAAAAATTGGCACTTGTCTGCGCGCGTTGAGCCCCTTGTATTTGTAATAGGGGTGTGGCCATCATTCCGGTATGAATTACACGTAGCTGTGCCGAACTCGTCTGACCATGTCCGTGGTCTGGACGACCTATCAAATGCATTAGCTGGTGAGGCCATTTTTAGTGTGCGGCTGCCAAGGCAGTCGCCCGCACTCTCTTCGGCGCGCAGGGATCGCTTAATGTTCCCATTCACTGCAATGATGCCACGTGGACCGGGCATCTTAAGTGTAAGGGAAGCGTAGTGCGGTATTGCATTAAAGCGAGCGAAAGCTTCACGTCCAAGTAGTGCCTGATAGCCACTTTGGAATGGAGCAATGTGGAATGTTAAATTTTCGCTACGGAAGTTATCGGGGAAGCCGAATATAACCTCTAGTAGCAGGGAGCCCGTGCAATGAGCCCCTGGGCCTGGCGTTACTCCTTTAAGGGTAGTGTTGCTGTGGCAAATTTTCATTGGGTCTATCCCCATCTTGCGGATTGTGTCCTGATATATCAGGTTTAGGCTGCTGCCACCGTCCATCAGGACTCGTGGGAAGTGGTATCCGTCAATTATTGGGTCTAATACCAAGGCAGCCCATCCTGCACGCCGGATACTTGCTGAGTAATCCCGATGGTCAAAAATGATCGGTTGAGACGACCAGTGGCAGGACCCCGCAGTGATAGGCCCTTGGGCATATTTATCCAGGAGTGCCGCTTTGTTTCTCCCCTTGGTCACGTGTAACACATTTACTGTTTTGACTTCTGGTGGAAATTTCTTTTGTTCCCCAGTGTCTTGCTTGAGAGGCTCATCCTCGTCTTCGCTTGGTGTATCCTCCCCCTTGTGTATGGCGTTGAGCCTGCCGGACTGCTTGAAGACCCAACATGCTCTATGGGTATGATTAGCGGGTTTACTGGGGGTGCTATGGATCCGACATATTTGGTCCAGAATTTTGTTGAGGCTGGACAGTTCATCTCTGGCGCCTTTAGAGGGCGGCTTTTGCTGACTTGGCCGAGAGCTTTTGAATCCGGCGTTTACTGCCGTGCTCTTCGTGTTGTCTTCTTTATTCCGGCGTTTGTTATTGTTGTTGCACCATGATTTCCCGTTTCCATCTCTAACTTCAGATGTACTGGGGTCGCTGGTGCTGCATCTGGCTAGCTAGCTATCCTCACCCGTGCAAAAGCGGGTCATGAGGGTTGTTAATGCTGCCATTGTTCTCGGCTTTTCTTGGCCGAGGTGTCTGGCAAGCCATTCTTCACGGACGCTGTGCTTAAAAGCTGCCAAGGCTTCGGCGTCCGGACAGTCGACTATTTGGTTCTTTTTAGTAAGAAACATGTTCCAAAGCTTTCGGGCTGACTCTCCGGGCAGTTGAGTTATATGACTCAAATCGTCCACGTCCGGGGGTCGGACATAAGTCCCTTGAAAATTTGCCCGAAAAGCGTCTTCGAGCTCTTCCCAGCTTCCAATGGAGCTTTCGGGGAGGATTTTAAGCCAGTGCCGAGCTGGCCCTTTGAGCTTGAGGGGTAAATATTTGATGGCATGGAGATCATTTCCTCGAGCCATATGGATATGGAGGATATAGTCCTCAATCCAGACCCCAGGGTCTGTTGTTCCGTCGTATGCCTCTATGTTTATGGGTTTGAATCCTTCCGGAAATTCATGGTCCAGCACCTCATCGGTGAAACATAGGGGGTGTGCGGCACCCTTGTATCTGGGTGTACCGTGTTGTTCGGATGTTTGTTGTGTTGCATCGTATGCTGGAGAGCGCTTGTGTGGTCCATAGATGGATCTGGTTGCGCTGTCCTTGTGATGCGAGCCCTCGCGTGGATCGCGTATTGGCTTATATGTGGCATTGTTTGCCGCTCTATGTTGGCCGTGAGGTCGTCTATCCAGCCAGGTGGCCGTTTTGATTTTTGGTTGCAGGGGATCTAAGGCCTCCTCATCGAATTCGGGTAGTAACTTCCGCTTCGGGTAACTCTTGGTGGGGCGATTGCCGTCGTACTTTGCTGCTGCGTTGAGTACTTTGCTCCATCTGATTCCGAGTGTGTCTTGTGCAGCCTTGAGTCTTTGCTTCTGCTTTTTTAGACTCCTCGCGGTGGCAATAAGCCTTTGACGGGCATTCTGTTGCTCCGGGTGTCTGTCCGGTGTGAGGTCGTCCGGACTATTATCTTTGACAGAGTCAGGTTGTTCGGTTTGATTCTCCGTATTGCCGTGATCCGGCGATGGTTCGCCCTGCTCTAACGTTGGGTCTATATGATCATTGTTTCTGTCGAGGCGGGATTTGGGGCGGCGCTTACGCCGCCGCTTTGACTGCTTCTCGACGGGACAACCCTTCGCTATGTCTTTCCGTTCCTCGTCGTCGTTTTCTTTTGGTGTGTCCACCATGTATACGTCATGTGATGAAGTGGGCGTCCAGTGCCCTAGGGGCAGTGGTTCCTGTTCGTCTCCTACATCGTCGTCCATACCATCGATGTCTTCGGAGTCGGGGTCGAGCATGTCGGTTAAGTCATCGACAGTGGCTATTAAGTGGGTGGTGGGTGGGCGACGAATTTCTTCGTCATCCGCATCCCAATCCTGCCGGGCATAGTTCGGCCAGGATTCTCCTGACAAGGAGAGAGACTTTAATGAATTCAGTATATCGCCAAAGGGTGAGTGTTGAAAGATATCTGCGGAGGTAAACTCCATGATTGGCGCCCAACCAGATTCGATCAGAACGGGCACAGGCGGTTCAGAGTCCGTGCCTGGAGAAGTATCCGGCAGTTTAACAACACGGCTCTCATGTAAGGTAAAGTTGATGTTCGGCTTGATCGCCGCTGAGGGTAAGGCCTCCGTGGCGTGGTCCATCCACCCGTCCGCGGAAGGCGCAACTGGCTCTGAATTGAGGGTCGGAGCGGCTATCGGTGCGATCTCCTGAACACTGTCCGATGGTAGAGCTAAATCATACTCATCGTGACCGCGTGACGTACAAGGCAGATGCTCGAATCCGTCGAAGATCGAGTCTCCGCGGATATCGGCCGTGTAGTTTAAGCTTCCAAACCTGACCTGGTGGCCAGGGGCGTAACTTTCAATCTGCTCCAGATGGCCAAGCAAATTGGCCCGCAGTGCAAAGCCGCCGAACACGAAGATCTGTCTGGGGAGAAAAGTCTCACCCTGGATTGCATCGCTATCGATGATAGTAGGAGCCATCAAGCCTCACGGCGATGACACAGAGGAACTCTCAATGAAAGCACCAATGTCGGTGTCAAAACCGGTGGATCTCGGGTAGGGGGTCCCGAACTGTGCGTCTAAGGCGGATGGTAACAGGAGGCAGGGGACACGATCTTTTACCCAGGTTTGGGCCCTCTTGATGGAGGTAAAACCCTACGTCCTGCTTGATTAATATTGATGATATGGGTAGTACAAGAGTAGATCTACCACGAGATCAGAGAGGCTAAACCATAGAAGCTAGCCTATGGTATGATTGTATGTTGTAGTTGTTGTGTCCTACGGACTAAAACCCTCCGGTTTATATAGACACCGGAGAGGGTTAGGGTTACACAAGGTCGGTTACAAAGGAGGAGATATCCATATCCGTACTGCCTAGCTTGCCTTCCATGCCAAGTAGAGTCTCATCCGGACACAAGACGAAGTCTTCAATCTTCTATCTTCATAGTCTAACAGTCCAGCCAAAGGATATAGTTCGGCTGTCCGGAGACCCCCTAATCCAGGACTCCCTCAGATCCCATCTCAGATTTCATGGCCTCAAGCCATTTTGCAGAATCTGGGCTCATCATCGCTTCCTCATAGTTCGTAGGTTCATCATGGTCAAGTAACATGACCTCCAGAACAGGATTACCATACCACTCTAGTGCGGAGCTTACTCTGGTTAACCTACGAGGTTCGATAGTAACTTGATCAAAAGTTTCATGATCATCATCATTAGCTTCCTCACTAATTGGTGTGGGAATCACTGGAACTGATTTATGTGATGAACTACTTTCCAATAAGGGAGAAGGGGCAGTTACCTCATCAAGTTCTACTTTCCTCCCACTCACTTCTTTCAAGAGAAACTCCTTCTCTAGAAAGGATCCATTCTTAGCAACGAATATCTTGCCTTCGGATCTGTGATAGAAGGTTTACCCAATAGTCTCCTTTGGGTATCCTATGAAGACACATTTCTCCGATTTGGGTTCGAGCTTATCAGTTTGAAAAAATTTCACATAAGCATCGCAACCCCAAACTTTAAGAAACGACAACTTGGTTTTTTTGCCAAACCACAGTTCATATGGTGTTATCTCAACGGATTTTGATGGTGCCCTGTTTAACATTAATGCAGCCGTCTCTAAAGCATAACCCCGAAATGATAGCGGTAAATCAGTAAGAGACATCATAGATCGCACCATATCTAGTAAAGTGCGGTTACGACGTTCGGACACACCGTTACGCTGTGGTGTTCCAGGTGGCGTGAGTTGCGAAACTATTCCGCATTGTTTCAAATGAAGACCAAACTCATAACTCAAATATTCACCTCCACGATCAGATCGTAGAAACTTAATTTTCTTGTTACGATGATTTTCCACTTCACTCTGAAATTCTTTAAACTTTTCAAATGTTTCAGACTTATGTTTCATCAAGTAGACAAACCCATATCTGCTCAGATCATTGGTGAAGGTCAGAATATAATGATACCTGCCACGAGCATCAACACTCATCGGACTGCATACATCAGTATGTATTATTTCCAAGAAGTCTGTTGCTCGTTCCATTGTTCCGGGGAACGGAGTCTTAGTCATCTTTCCCATGAGGCATGGTTTGCAAGCATCAAGTGATTCCAAAAGCTCATCAGCATGGAGTTTCTTCACGCGCTTTACGCCAATATGACCTAAACGGCAGTGCCACAAATAAGTTGCACTATTAAACTTATATCTTTTGGCTTCAATACTATGAATATGTGTATCACTACTATCGAGATTCAATAAAAATAGACCACTCATCAAGGGTGCATGACCATAAAAGATATTACTCATATAAATAGAACAACCATTATTCTCTGATTTAAAATAACCATCTCGCATCAAACAAGATCCAGATATAATGTTCATGCTCAACGATGGCACCAAATAACAATTATTCATGTCTAATACTAATCCCGAAGGTAGATGTAGAGGTAGCGTGCCGACCGCGATCACATCGACTTTGGAACCATTTCCCACGCGCATCGTCACCTCGTCCTTAGCAAATCTTCGCTTAATCCGTAGCCCCTGTTTCGAGTTACAAATATTAGCAATAGAACCAGTATCGAATACCCAGGCGCTACTGCGAGCATTAGTAAGGTACACATCAATAACATGTATATCAAATATACCTTTCACTTCGCCATCCTTCTTATCCGTCAAATACTTGGGGCAGTTCCGCTTACAGTGACCAGTCCCTTTGCAGTAGAAGCACTCAGTCTCAGGCTTAGGTCCAGACTTGGGCTTCTTCACTTGAGCAGCAACTTGCTTGCCGTTCTTCTTGAAGTTCCCCTTCTTCCCTTTGCCCCTTTTCTTGAAACTAGTGGTCTTGTTAACCATCAACACTTGATGCTCCTTCTTGATTTCTACCTCCGCGGCTTCTAGCATCGCGAAGAGCTCAGGAATTTTCTTATCCATCCCTTGCATATTATAGTTCATCACGAAGCTTTTGTAGCTTGGTGGCAGTTATTGAAGAACTCTATCAATGACACTATCATCAGGAAGATTAAATCCCAGTTGAGTCAAGTGGTTGTGGTACCCAGACATTCTGAGTATATGTTCACTGAAAGAACTATTCTCCTCCATCTTGCAGCTATAGAACTTATTGGAGACTTCATATCTCTCAATTCGGGCATTTGCTTGAAATATTAACTTCAACTCCTGGAACATCTCATATGCTCCATGACGTTCAAAACGTCGTTGAAGTCCCGATTCTAAGCCGTAAAGCATGGCACACTGAACTATCGAGTAGTCATCAGCTTTGCTCTGCCAGACGTTCATAACATGTGGTGTTGCTCCTGCAGCGGGCTTTGCACCTAGCGGTGCTTCCAGGATGTAATTCTTTTGTGCAGCAATGAGGATAATCCTCAAGTTATGGACCCAGTCCGTGTAGTTGCTACCATCATCTTTCAACTTAGCTTTCTCTAGGAATGCATTAAAATTCAAAGGAACAGTAGCACGGGCCATTTATCTACAACAACATAGACATGCAAAATACTATCAGGTACTAAGTTCATGATAAATTAAACTTCAATTAATCATATTACTTAAGAACTCCCACTTAGATAGACATCCCTCTAGTCATCTAAATGATCACGTGATCCATATCAACTAAACCATGTCCGATCATCATGTGAGATGGAGAAGTTTTCAATGGTGAACATCACTATGTTGATCATATCTACTATATGATTCACACGACCTTTCGGTCTCAGTGTTCCGAGGCCATATCTGCATATGTTAGGCTCGTCAAGTTTAACCTGAGTATTCTACTTGTGCAAAACTGGCTTGCACCCTTTGTATGTGAACATAGAGCTTATCACACCCGATCATCACGTGGTGTCTCGGCACGACGAACTGTAGCAACGGTGCATACTCAGGGAGAACACTTATACCTTGAAATTTAGTGAGAGATCATCTTATAATGCTACTGCCAAACTAAGAAAAATAAGATGCATAAAAGATAAACATCACATGCAATCAATATAAGTGATATGATATGGCCATCATCATCTTGTGCCTTTGATCTCCATCTTCAAAGCACTGTCATGATCACCATCGTCACCGGCTTGACACCTTGATCTCCATCGTAGCATCGTTGTCGTCTCGCCAACCATTGCTTCCACGACTATCGCTACCGCTTAGTGATAAAGTAAAGCAATTACATGGTGATTGCATTTCATACAATAAAGCGACAACCATATGGCTCCTGCCAGTTGTCGATAACTTTGTTACAAAACATGATCATCTCATGCAACAATTTATATAATCACGTCTTGACCATATCACATCACAACATGCCCTGCAAAAACAAGTTAGACGTACTCTACTTTGTTGTTGCAAGTTTTACGTGGCTGCTACGGGCTTAGCAAGAACCGTTCTTACCTACGCATCAAAAACCACAACTATTTTTTGTCAAGTGTGATATTTTAACCTTCAACAAGGACCGGGTCATAGTCACACTCGATTCAACTAAAGTTGGAGAAACAGACACCCACTAGCCACCTGTGTGCGAAGCACGTCGGTAGAACCAGTCTCATGAACGCTGATAACCCACAAGTATAAGGGGGTCGCAACAGTTTTCGAGGGTAGAGTATTCAACCCAAATTTATTGATTCAACACAAGGGGAGCCAAAGAATATTCTCAAGTATTAGCAGCTGAGTTGTCAATTAAACCACACCTGGAAACTTAATATCTGCAGCAAAGTATTTAGTAGCAAAGTAATATGATAGTAGTGGTAACGGTAGCAAAAGGTAATGATAACAAAAGTAGTGTTTTTGGTATTTTGTAGTGATTGTAACAATAGCAATGGAGAAGTAAATAAGCGAAGAACAATATATGGAAAGCTCTTAGGCGATGGGTTGGTGATAGAGAATTATGCCGGATGTGGTTCATCATGTAACAGTCATAACCTAGGGTGACACAGAACAAGCTCCAATTCATCAATGTAATGTAGGCATGTATTCCGAATATAGTCATACGTGCTTATGGAAAAGAACTTGCATGACATATTTTGTCCTACCCTCCCGTGGCAGCGGGATCCTAGCGGAAACTAAGGGATATTAAGGCCTCCTTTTAATAGAGTACCGGACCAAAGCATTAACACATAGTGAATACATGAACTCCTCAAACTACGGTCATCACCGAGAATGGTCCCAATTATTGTCACTTCGGGGTTGCCGGATCATAACACATAGTAGGTGACTATAGACTTGCAAGATAGGATCAAGAACTCCCATATATTGATGAAAACATAATAGGTTCAGATCTGAAATCATGGCACTCGGGCCCTAGTGACAAGCATTAAGCATAGCAAAGTCATAGCAACATGAATCTCAGAATATAGTGGATACTAGGGATCAAACCCTAACAAAACTAACTCAATTACATGATAAATCTCATCCAACCCATCACCGTCCAGCAAGCCTACGATGGAATTACTCACGCACGGCGGTGAGCATCATGAAATTGGTGATGGAGGATGGTTGATGATGACGATGGCGACGGATTCCCCTCTCCGGAGCCTCGAACAAACTCCAGATCAGCCCTCCCGAGAGGTTTTAGGGCTTGGCAGCGGCTCCGTATTGTAAAACATGATGAATCCTTCTCCCTGATTTTTTTTCTCCCCGAAGGTGAATATATAGAGTTGGAGTTGAGGTCGGAGGAGCTCCAAGGGGCCCACGAGGTAGGGGGGCGCGCCCCCCACCCTCGTGGCTAGGGTGTGGCCCCCTGGCATTGATCTTTTGCCAATATTTTTTTATTTTCCAAAAAGACGCTCCGTGGAGTTTCAGGTCATTCCGAGAACTTTTGTTTCTGCACATAAATAACACCATGGCAATTCTGCTGAAAACAGCGTCAGTCCGGGTTAGTTCCATTCAAATCATGCAAGTTAGAGTCTAAAACAAGGGCAAAAGTGTTTGGAAAAGTAGATACGACGGAGACGTATCAAACACGGTCATGTAATGTCGGTCTGGGCCGCTTCATCCAACAATACTGCCGAATTAAAGTGTGACATGCTGGTAAGCAGTATGACTATTATCGCCCACAACTCTTTGTGTTCTACTCGTGCATATAACATCTATGCATAGACCTGGCTCGGATGCCACTGTTAGGGAACACAGTATTTCAAATTTTTTCCTACGATCACGCAATATCTATCTAGAAGATGCATAGAAACGAGAGGAGAGAGTGTGTCTACATACCCTCGTAGACTGAAAGCGGAAGCGTTAAGTAACGCGGTTGACATAGTTGAACGTCTTCGCGATCCAACTGATCAAGTACCGAACGCACGACACCTCCATGATCTGCACACGTTCAGCTCAGTGACGTCCCTCATACTCTTGATCCAGCTTAGGCCGAGGGTGAGTTCCGTCAGCACAACAGCGTGTCGACGGTGATGATGAAGTTATCGACGCAGGGCTTCGCCTAAGCACTACGAGAATATGACCGAGGTGGAAAACTATGGAGGGGGCACCGCACACGACTAAAGATTAACTTGTGTGCCTATGGGGTGCCCCTTCCCCGTATATAAAGGAGGGGAGGAGGAGGAGGAGGACGGCCGGCCACAAGGGGGCGCCCAAGGGGGGGAATCCTACTCCTAGTAGGAGTAGGTTTCCCCCTTCCACTACAAAAAAAAGACACATCCGTGACATTTTGGGCCGAACGAAAAAATTCTGTCATACATATGACACTTCTATGACGATAATTGTGACAAAACCCGGTATCATCATAGATGTGGTGGGCTCCTACTTCTATGACAAAAATCATGACAGAAAATGGGCTTTTCGTCCTGGGCGGGCCGGAGACGCAGCTGCATGACATTCTTTGGGCCGTCCATGATAGAAAAAACCGTGGTAGAAGCGAGAGGGGGGATTTCGGGGAGCTCCTGGTTACGGTGGGAGGTCGGGGGCCGAGCGATGCGCGTTTCTCTCGTACACGTACGCGCGTGTGTGCGATGCGTTGGCTCTAACTGAACCCGAGCGAGGCGTTGGGCTCTAACTGAACCCGAGCGATTGCACTGCAGGCTACGCGTTACTGAACCCGAGCGATCGATCGATGGCTGTTAACTGAACCCGATCGAGCGATTCCTTTGCTACTGCTGCTAACTGAAGCCGATCGATGGGATGAATAGTGAGTGTTGCGATTCCTTTGCCTCTGGATGAACAGGACCCCATGGTGTGGTGGAGGGCTGGATGAATAGTAGAAGGTGGAGGGGTGCCCGTGGAGGGGTGGATGAACAGGACCCCGTTGTGTGGAGGGCTGGATGAACAGTAGACGGTGGAGGGGTGCCCGTGGAGGGGTGGTTGAACAGGACCCCGTGGTGTGGAGGGCTGGATGAACAGTAGACGGTGGAGGGGTGGTTGAACAGTAGCCGGTGGAGTAGCGTGCGGTGGAGGCTGGATGAACAGGAGCCCGTGGAGGCTGGATGAACAGGAGCCCGTGGAGGCTGGATGAACAGGAGCCCGTGGAGGCTGGAGGAGGTCGACAGTGGAGATGAACAGTATCCCGTGGAGTCCCGTTTTGCGGTACGCCACACCCCTCCCGATGAACAGGACCCCCGTTTCGACCGTAGCGCTCCAACACAAGTCCGTTTCCTCCGTTTTGCGGTACGTCACACCCCTCCCGATCAACAGGACCCCCATTTTGACCGTAGGAGGTCCGTTTCCTCCGTTTTGCGGTACGCCAGACCCCTCCCGATGAACAGGATCCTGTTTTGAACGTGGCCGGTCGAACACAAGGTAGTTTCCTCCGTTCTGTAGTACGCCAGGCCTCGTTTCCATCGCCTATTCTGTCCAAGCCCTCCCGATGAACACGACGCATTCCGTTGTCTCCCCATGAACACGACGCATTCCGTTGCCTCCCCATGAACACGACGACGATGCTGTTTCTCCGTTCCGACCCAACCATGTACACGATCCATGGCCGTACGTATGCGCGAGTAGGCGTCCGAGACCCCGCCCGTATGTACACATACGTGGCCGTATTTTCTTTCTTGCACCCTGGCCGCTGTACATACGTGTAAATGCTACGTGCGCGCCTCTACTACGACACGTGCGCGCCTCTACTACGACATGTGCGCGCCTCTACTACGACACGTGCGCGCCTCTACATCGACCAGTATGTGCGTACACATTCGCGACTAGAATGACAACGCTACGTACGCTTCGACCAGGTGGGTCCCGACTGTCAGGCACTTCCTTGCCTGCGAAGATGTAGCTGGTGGGTCCCAGCAGTCAGGGGGTGAATCATTTTTTTTGCCCGGGCGCACTTCCTTGCATGCGAAGATGTAGCTGGTGGGTCCCAGCAGTCAGGGGGAAATGTTTTTTTGTGAAATACGGTGGCCCATCCGGTGGGTCCCGCTGTCAGGTGGAGGAATAATTATTTTGCACGTAATAAGGAGGCACTTCCTTGGTGCGGCCGTGGACCCAGCTGTCAGCCTCTCCACGTACAGTCCACGTCTGATGGAAGCCGTTCCTTAACCACGTTGACCACGCCACGCCGAGAGCACAAGGGCGGTGGACGACGGCGAGGCCTAGGAAGGGGATGACGCGGAGCCGGGGAAGATGCGGCAGTGGATGCCCACGCGTAGAGGAGTATGAGGGTTCACTGGTTTGCTGTGGTGTGAGGCTGCCGTCGTCGTAGAATAACAGGGGGTGTGGGTGAGTAGAGGGATGGCATGGCTAGCGGTGGGAGTACTAGGGGGCGGTGAGGCCTCCGCCGCATCGCAGCCGGCCACGGGAGGCAGGAGCACGAGGCACGACCGGCGCTGGTTTGGGCGGCTAGAGCAAGAAGACCAGAGGTTGAAGAAGCACTATGGCCGTTGGATGGACTTCGTACGATCACTGGAGCTAGAATCGTGCATATTGACTAAGTTGACAAAGCCCTCCGTCCCCGTCAACTTAGTAGGCCCACAAGTCAGCCTCCCACCAAGGTGGGTCCCAGCTAGCAGGGGGTATTCATTTTTTTAGCGTAATAAGGAGGCACTTCCTTGCGTGCGAAGATATAGCTGGTGGGTCCGAGCTGTCAGTGGTGGTAACGTTTTTTTCGTGAAATACAGAGGCCCTTTCGGTGGGTCCCTGATGTCAGGTGGAGGAATCATTATTTTGCATGTAAAAAGGAGGCATTTCCTTGCGTGCGCCCGTGGACCCAGCTGTCGGCCTCTCCACGTACAGTCCACTTCAGATGCATGTCGGTCGTTGACCACGTTGACCAGGCCGCGCCGAGAGCACCAGGGAGGTGGACGAGGCGAGGCCTAGGAAGGGAACGACACGGAGGCGGGGAAGACTCGGCAGTTGTTTCCCACGCGGAGGGGAGTACGACTGTACGAGGGTTTACTGGTTCGTATGCCGTCGCCGGAGAATAACAGCAGGTGTGGGTGAGTAGAGGGATGGCTAGGCCAGCGATGGGAGTACGGTGGGGCGGTGAGGCCTGCGCGGCAGGAGAGCCGGCCGCGGGGAGGAGGGAGCAGGAAGTCCCGCCGGCGCCTGTTTGAGCGGCTGGAGCAGGAAGAGCAGAGATTGAAAAAGCACGACGGCCATTGGATGGCCATCCAACAGTCACTGCTTGTGCGTCAACCTTTTTTTAGGAAAGCCTCAAATCTGTGGAAAACAGCATACAGCCCATCTGCCATTATTTCTAATAATTTACAGTCCATTTGCTAATTATTAATGTTTTTTGGAGCCCATATTCTTTTTGTTAGCATTACAGCCCATATTGTGGCCACGGTTATAAAATTATACGAAATTTTGCATATTTCGGTGCGGTCCGAACTGTTTTTAATCCCGAAATTTCGACTCACATTCAAACTGATTTTAAAAATAAATGTATATCAATATAAAATCCAACAAATTCTCCATGCATAAAAATTAATGTAATTTCAAATCTCGAAATGAATAAAAGATATTTGAAACTAATTGCCGGTTTGATGTGTTTTAAAAATGTACAGCCCATTTCTCTTTACTAATGGGCCATTTTCTCGGCCAGCCGAATGAAAGCTCTCCTCGTCTTGAAAGATTTGCAGCCCAACAGGCCTGACAAAGCGACTTACTTGGCAAATCACAAAAAAACTAGGTTGTGGCCGTGGACCCAGCTGTCAGCCTCTCCATGTACAGTACTATTCCGATGGAATGTCATTGACCACGTTGACCACGCCGTGCCGAGAGCACCAAGGCGGTGGACGACGGCAAGGACTAGGAAGGGGACGACGCAGAGCCGGGGAAGACGCGGCAGTGGATGCCCACGCGGAGAGGAGTACGAGGGTTCACTGGTCCGGCTGCAGTGTGAGGCTGCCGTTGCCGCAGGGCTTGGCTAGCGGTGGGAGTAGTAGGGGGAGATGAGGCCTCATCAGCAGCACAGCCGGCCACTGGAGGCAGGAGCAGGCGGTCTCCCCGGCGCTGGTTTGGGCGGCTGGTGCAAGAAGAGCAGTGATTGAAGAAGCAGCAGGACCGTTCGATTCAAATCCAACGGTTACTGCTGCTACAATCGTTTGTTGACTAAGTTGACAAGCCCTGCGTACGCGTCAACTTAGTAGGCCCACAGGTCAGCCTCCCAACCGGTGTGCCCCAGATGTCAGTGGGAGGAATTATTTTTTTCACGTAATAAGGAGGCAGTTGATTGCATGCGGCCAGGCCAGCAGAGGGAGTAGGGTGGGCCGGGGAAGCCTGCGCGGCATCACAGCGGGCCACAAGAGGAGGGAGCAGGCAGTCCCGCCGGCGCTAGTTTAGGCGGCTGGAGCAGGAAGATCAGAGATTGAAGAAGCACGTCGGCCGTTGGATGTACATCCAACACTAACTGCTTCTAGAATCGTGTGTTCACTGACAAAGCTTTGCGTAAACAAGTCAGCCTCGAAATCTGTGGCATGTACAGCCCATTTGCTATTATTTTTATCATTTTTACTCATTTTCTAATTCATATGGAATTTATTGCAGCCCGTTTTCCATTTTTAGAATTGCTGGCCATTTTCTGGTCAGTACCAGGGTCAAAAAATTAACTAAATATGTGGGAAATTTTGAAAATTCGCAAATTTTGGCTGGGGAACGAAATATTCTTAATACAAAAATTAATAGCCATACTAAAACAAATTTAAAAATAAATTAGTACTATGTCATGTTAAATCCAATGAAATACGTATAAGATATCAGTGAAGAACGAAAACAAAAAAAGAAACTTATATCCCATTTGTTATAATTTTTTTGGAATTTTCGACCCCTTTTGATATTACTTTTAACATACATTGACCATACTCTTAAGCCAGGCCGGAATGCATCCCTCCTCGTCTTGACAGATTTGCAGCCCAGTAATTCAGAGAAAACAAATAGGCCTAGCTTGGGTATTCTTCAAAAAGAAATACTGGGCTACCTATTTTCCCAAAGAACTGGTGCATGAGCATTTAGTTTTATTTATTTATTTATTTATGTTTAGGGGACCATGAGCATGTACCTGGGACGGATTCATGTGAGAGTCTCCCTTCTAGTTAATTATGGGCTTCTCTATTGGAAAATGTGTTCTGAGTTTCAAAAAAAATGTGTTCCGTACGATAAATAGTATGCGCTACGTACGGTATGGGGCACTAAAGGATCGAACCGTGCAACGACTTCCAAAACATTGTGTTTGTCATTCTAACAACACATTTATTCAACCAACAGACGAAATATACTACTGATTGTACATTGAAAATAGCAGCAACAACAACCAGGGCTGGGGGTGCAATAGAAGCAGTAAGCAGGCCAGAAGAGTGAAGATGCAGCTCTCTCTTCCAAACCAAACATCAGCCATCATTACAAAAGAGCTACCAAAAAAGAACAAATGTATGCATCAAACTAAATAAAGATACTACTACACCAAGTGTACGCATCTAACTAACTGGCTCAGTTAGACGTTACTATTTATTAAGCTGTGGAGATTGGCTGACGGCTTGAACCAGATGGGTGCCTGATGGGGGAAACTCCAGCCAGCAGGTCGAAGTCTGATACTTGCGACCCTCTCTCCTACTTTGGGCTATAGAGCATGGCGGGACATATCAGGGTATGGTGCATGTAGAGACGCATGGTACGCTGTGTACACATAGTTTTGCCTGATGAACGAAACCGCGCTGCCATCATGATCCTTGCCATCGGTTATCTCCTGGTTAATCGGATAATTCAGTCCGACAAACAGAGAGCGTGTACCAAGTCTACTTACCAGCCTCCAGTCAAAAATTCCTAAAGGCCTAGACAAGCTGGGATCCTGCTCAAAGACCTTGCAGTGACTGTGATTGTATTCTGCGAAACAACACGTCCGGTACGTGCGAACGATCATCAATCTTTCGCCGTCGTCTGATCGAGCCAGGAACCACCTGCAACTACCATGCCGCTTTTCTTTGAAAGGTTCTGGGATTAGGAAGGGTAGGGACACCAAGCGGCCTACAACATCATATCAAGTTGGAGTCAAATAAAAAAGGGCTCTTGGTTTAGTCAATCTTAAGAACAGCATGTTATGAGCATGAATATTTTTTCAGCAAATGTTGACAGTAATATAAGCAAGCCATCATGATATCATAGGAAAGTAACATACTGCTGTAACAGCCGTTTGTAGCGATGACTGGAGTAGGCCAGCAATACGTCCAGCCATAGAAGGAGTCGACAGCGTAAATGAAGCCCTTGTGTTCAATGGCATCAGAGAACCATGGAGGATGTATGGTCCTGCGATGGACGTGCAGATTTATCCACTTACCGTAGTGACCTGTCATATAGGCGAGACCGCGGTTGAAGAACGCAATTAGCCTGAAGTCTTTATAATTTGCAGATCTTGTGGGCACTTGGCAGATTACAACCTTGAGCAAAGCAAACTTGGTATCATGTTGGCTACTGTAAGATTCCGAGTATTCTGGGCCGCGGTGCCAAAGCAGTGTAGTGTTAATCGAAGGAAGGGGGATCAATCGCCGGGTGTAGACCTCCACGAGCATCCAGCTGCCGCGACTGTCGACGAGCACCATCCAAGACGTGTTCATGCCGACCCAGTACATGCCATTAATGTAGTTGAGGCTGACGGGGATCGGATCACAGTCAAGGGGGTTGATGCTCGCCACCCTACGATCGTTATGCTGCGTGACACGCTGTTTCTGAAGATCAGGCGGCATCAGCAAGCAAGGAGCTAGCTTAAAAAGCTCCAGCCTGAGGGCTTTGAGTAAATGGTACAGCCCCGACGAGCACGCGGCGAGCGGCATGGTACTGAGATTGTCCACAGCGAAACAATGAGCTTGATTACCTCTGTGGGGAGCGAATTCCAGCCACTCTTTCGGCGGATGCTGCTCGGTTCTGCCATTGTTAGTGCTTGGGTTTCGGACGAGGGGGGGAGGCGCCTTAGCGGGGATGGAAGATTGGACGAGATTATGTGCGGACAAAGATGGAGAAGTGAATATGTGCTGCCGGAAGTGGACAGGTGATGATGACTACAGCATGCCGCTTGACTTACGAGACACATACCAGCAGCGTAGGGTCATGTCGATGCCAGACAACTTGCTTGAGTGATCACAGTACTTGTACTCCCTACAATGCTATGCCCTAACTTGCTTGAGTAGAGTAGTAGAGTAGGACTCTGCTCTACTACTAGCACTGGAGGAGTAGTATATTCTAATCTAAAATAGTTACAAACTTCAATGCCCGAGCGTGGAACGACTATGAATCGTGCTCAAAGACCGTGTCTACGTGGTGTTTGGACATGGGCGACAACCTCAACGCCAACGGTGCAGCTCCCGTTGCACCGTATGTGTTTCTGTCCTTCCTGTTTGAAATTGTGGTAAAATTCATGTTTCTACTCTGTATCCTACTACTATGCTAGTCCACATGATTAGTTGCGAACGACGACTTCTTCCCTGACCTCGGCAACCTCATCCTCAACGACATGGGCGACAATGTCAACGTCGGCAACCAGTGAGATACAGGGTGTAGGAAGCGGTTTGGGAATTTGCATGCCTTTCCAACCAGTGAGATACTCCGTACAAAGTATGACAGAGAAATAACCACAGAGAAGGAAGCTAAAAGTAAACAATCAAATGAGCATTTTTGCTTTTGTTTTGCATTGAGTCATTTCACAAGCTTGACTAGTGCTGTTTTTCTACTTTTACAAAAACCGCATCGTAATGTTAAAACGTGCATTTGCACGTACATAAGTAATAGTAGTACTCCCTCCGTCTAGGTGTATAAGTCTTCCTTCCTTCTTGGTCACGGTGCACAACCGAAGATGACTTATTGACCTGGACGGAGGGAGTAGCACAGTCTGCAAGCATATATCGAGAGAGACGTGTAGTGCGATAGTGGAAAAAAATTACTCATATATGAGACCTGGTCTCACGGTTAGCAGGTGAGACTCGTCCTGATGGATGACATGTGGCTTTTAAGTGGGGGATGGGGGATGCTTTGTGATTTGTGAATGCCATGTGTCATCCATCAGGATGGGTCTCGTGTGAGACCTGGTCTCATAGAATTCTTTTCATGCGATAGTATATAGTAAAGTTTGTGCTATATGCACGTACTTGCAAAATGCGTACGAATACACAAGGTTTCCAAACTTTCCCTTTTACATACTTAATTAAGGACGCTAAAAATTCATGAACGTTCGGGATTTATCATTTGCGTCCCAAAACTAATGAGATCGCCTCACGAAACAAAAATTATACTCCTCCTAAAAGCCACGACGCTCGCAGGAGCGCTTGCGGCGCGCCACGAGTGCCCTGGTGCGCGGCCGTTTCCCAGCGCGCCGACACAACGCCTCTTCCTCAGCCTCGCAACTCGCGAGGTGCTGATTGGCGGCTTGCCGGCGGGCGAGCGCGATCTCACCGGTGTGGTGATCTGGCGCCAACAGGTACTCCTCCTCGCTGGAAGCATGCACCCGGCCACGTACCGCCAAGCGTAGATGAGGCGCTTGGGCCCGACTGCACTCAAGGCGTCGGCACGGGCGTCCTCCGCCACCCTCACGGCCCTCGCACGAGCCTTCTCCCAAAGAGCCAATTGCCTGATTCTCTCAGACGCGACATAGGCCTCCCAGGCAGCTTGTTCCGCGGTGCGCTTCTCTTCCTCGACCTTCTTCTCCGCCTCTATTTTGGCGCGCTCTGCTGGAGGCAAAGCCTCCCACAAGGCGACATCCATTTCTTTCCAAAGCTCCTCAAGGCTGGGAGGCTCGGCGGGCGGCGCGGCGTTCTCCTAGTAGCGGGGAGCCGACGCGTCCTCCGGCGCGCGTGATGGCGAGATTGGGAACGGCGACGCGTCCACCTCGACGCATCGCTGCGAGGAGCGGAATGCCGACGCATCCTCCTCGACTAGTGGCGGCGAGGAACGGAATGGCGACGCGTCGCATAGCAGCGAGGAGCGGAACACCGACGCGTCCTCCTCGACTAGTGGCGGCGAGGAACGGAACGGTGACGCGTGACCGTCCGCGCGGTGCAGCGAGGGGCTCCTAGGGCTTGGGAGGGGCGATGCCATGGTGGTCGACGTGAGAGGGAGGGGGAGATAGCGATGAATGTGAACGTGAGGGGGAGGAGATAGCGATGTCGTGGGAGGCGCAATATTTATAGCGAGCAATGGCACACCTACATAAGATATGGACTGAGTTGCACTGACTTAACTGCCAGTCCAGTTGCATCACTGACATGTGGGCCAGACCCCTGTTGGGCCCATATGTCAGTGACCGAATGCACCTGCAGTTAAGTAACAGCTACGTGGGCATATTTGTTGGAGTAAATTACGGGGGAGCGAAGGGGTGGAAATATTGCTGGTCACAACGGATTGGACGAGCGTGGGGGGAGGAGAGTCATGCATGTAGATTTTTTCACACGGGATGGAGTGGTGGGACCGCTGGAGGGAGAAGGAGAGTTTGGCAGGCATATTGTTTCACACATGGAGAGGAAAAAATTTGGAGACGAACGGGCTTCCTGCAGGTATGGGGAACGGTGCATAATAAGTCAGCTTGCATGCCGGGCTAGGTATAGTCTCAAGTCATTAAAAACAAACACACCCCACACATGTTCATATTTCAAGGTGCACTAAATTATTGCATGCGATGACTAAGGCTGGCCATAATGGTGGTATGTTAGCTGGTATCATGCACACGGGAATAGCAAACATGCTGATGTGGCAAAGAATTAAAGAAGAGAGGGGGTTAGAGTAACTAGATTTCATGCATGCATTGGTAAACACATTTTTTTGTGGAGAACGACAGCACTAGTTGAGTACTTTTGCAGACTTCAAAAACTATTCCACAATGTGTCAACATTCACAATGTCAAATCAATATTTTACACTCATTATAAAACGTAGTTCTTATATTAGTACTAGTTGAGTACTCATTATAATCAGTACTCCCTCCGTCTAGGTGAGCAAGTCATCTTAGATTGTGCACTGTGACCAAGGAGGAGGGGAAAACGAGAGATCTTAATGTTTATAATCAGTACTCCCTCCGTCTAGGTGAGCAAGTCATCTTAGATTGTGCACTGTGACCAAGGAGGAGGGGAAAACGAGAGATCTTAATGTTTATTTGCTAATTAATAGCATTGCATGCAATGAACTAACCACTGCATGTCGTGTTTGGTAGTCTCAAGTCATTAAAAGCATGCACACTCACATCTCCTATTGGTTGATATGTCAAGAAACAAGAAACGAGGTAGAAGTTAATGCACCACGCCTAAGTGTTTTGGGAGTATTGTAGATATTGATATTTTTAGTATAAATTTGGTCGTGGGATTTCATTGATGCCTGTCAAAGCGTTGACAGGTCTGCTATGCATGACCTGAAGATGAAAGCGTTGAGCATCTCGAAGTTGATCAACAATCTTCAATTGTCAAAGATTAGCCGTTCGGCCAATAAGGTGGCACACTTAATCGCTAAGTATAGCTTTGACAATAGATTAGATGGTATTCTTGTAAATAACGTACCGCCCTGTGTGGTGAATATTGTATCGAATGAGTGTACTGGTGTGGCTAGTTAATTAATATAAGGTGGTGTTCAAAAAAAGTATAAATTTGGTCAAACACTTTGCAAATGGTTGCCGGGAGTAAAAAGGACCAGAGGGAGTATCATGCATGCAGAGTAGGCAAAAAAAATTGCTTGTCTAAAAAAAGGCAAAAAAATGCTCATTTATAGCCGGTCGAAGTCTCAAAGGGCGCGACCGCGTGAGGGAGGCGAAGGTCGTGGGAGGTGCGACGTTTGATGGAATTAAGTGAAGTTACATCCACGCGCCGCATGGCGTGCGAACAGGCAGAAGCTATACCGTCAGGCCTACGATATGGGTCTAGTAGACATGACATCTAGTGGGTCCCGCATAGTTCTCGAGAACTCTTTGGGGGCTTGCAGCCGTTTATCCACCGGGCAAGCCAGCAACTCCACGCCGTTCGCACGCCCTACTCGTCCCCGTCTTCTACCTTACAATAGTTCGCTCCCAGTCGTCCCGTCCTTTCACATTAGTTCGCTCCCATTTTTTTTGCGGGGTACAATAGTTCAACTTCTCCTAACCCTCCTCCAAAATCCATGGCCTCCCAAATCTCCATGGTCGTCGCTGAGTACCAGGTTAGAGCCATCAGCGGCGATCAGTTCATCGTCATCTACACACGTGGATCCGAGACGGTGAAAGCATGGCTTGCTCGCTTCCTATGCATGTTCAACAGTTCAACGGATGAGTGGGTCGCTGGGCTAGATGTTGAGTACACCACAGTCCTAGGACGAGAGAAGGATCTAAAGGACGAAGAGTGGAAGAAGCCCGCCGTGATCCAGGTTTGTGTACATAACATTTGCTTGGTCTACCACATATGCCATGCCGGCGTTGAGTGCCAGGATTTTAAGAACTTCCTCAAGGACAAAAGAGTGAAATTCGTTACTGTAGGCTTTAAGAACGACAGTGACTTCCTGCGTCGGATAGGTCTCGTTGTAGGCCAGCCCTTCGATCTCCAGAAGGCAAGCCTGGTGTCCTCCTCTCAACCTTCAATGCTGACCCTGGCAGCAGCCATGATTGATCCTTCGTACGCTCAACTGAAGAAACCTCATCACGAGTTTCATCATGCATGGGAGTCGAAGACATTAGATGAAGATCACATCCTGTACGTAGCAATGGATGCCTACCTTTGTTTAAATATCTACAAGGGTTGGATGAAGAAGCAGAGCCCAGTGTCCGGTTCAAGCAAAGAAGCGTCGGCGAAGAGGAAGAGGGACGAGGACGAAGTCGAGGACGTGGACTCGGACTCCAAGTAGGTGGCAGTGCCGTCGCTCATGCTGGTTCTACTGTAGTGTCAAGCGGACTAGTTGCTTATTAGTTTATTTTCAAGGGTGTGTTGTGCTGAGGCCCCAGCAGAACTATGGGGCTGTTTGGATTGTGACTATCTTTGCCATATGTTGCCACATGATGTTTGCCACATTTGTCACACTTGCCTTACTTGAGTTGCTCAAATTGTTAGCCATACTTTGGCTTGCCTAAGGGAATCTTGCCACACTTTTTGTGTCTATGACATGTGGGGTTCACTGCTCATAAAAAATTCCTTGTCTCAAGTGTGGCTAGAACCAAACACCTACCTAACTTGGTCAACCTTGCCTAAGGTTAGGCGTGGCAAAGTGTGGCAATGTGTGGCTAGGAACCAAACAGCCCCTATGTTTATGTTCTTTCTCGTTATTTGAACTCTTTAGTACATACAGTAGTACTAGTACTATGTCTTACTATTGTTCTTCTTGCAGTTGGTACTACTGCTCGTATCTTCGTGTTCCTACTGTACTTAATACGTTCGTACTAGTAGTATAATTTGGGTCCGTCGATTTGTGAAAGAAGTTCGACGGAGCGAAGGAAGAAGACGACAGAAGAGGTGGAAGAAGCCCTTCTAGCCATCCATGTTGCATCAAACGGCTCACATGAGTCGATTGACCCAAATTGCTCCTTCAGATTGCAGGATCCACATGGCATTCAAGGTCTCGAAGGTAGATTACGCGTCCGCACCCGGTTTGCGGGCTCGACGCGCGCGCGACCGGCTTCCGCCGTGATAGCCACCATGCGTGCCTCCTTCGTGCGGGCGGAGACGACAATGACACGCTAGTTCCTCCTCGCCCGCGTGCTGGAGCACGCGCTCGTCCTCCTCTTCGTACGCTGCATGCATAGACGCGGCTCCACCAGCTGCTCGCGTGCTTGGTAGCACGGCGGCATCGCGAGGAGGGACTGCAGACGACGTGAGCGGGCGAGCCTTCGGCTTCATGGCACAGGGATGGCGGCGACACGGCGGTGATGGGCGAGAAATTGTTGGCCGGAGCAGGCGGGCGCCGGCATGCACAACGGCGGCGGCATATTGATGAGTGCGTGTGTGGGAGCTTACTTTAGTTTTATATATAAGGTTGGTCAAACTTAAAAAGAAAACCGTACTAGTACACGTAAACATTAGACTTAGGCGGCGCTTTTATTAGTTACTAGCTTATGTTCTTGCCCATTGTGACCAGCCTTAGTACCACGGCCATGATACGGAATCCTGTGCAAGCGCGTGAACCGCGGCCGCGCGGTCGATCGAACGGTGCGTCACCATGTCGCGCTCGAAGGACATCCACCGAACCTTTTTGTGTGTGTGAAAACAATCCTCGAATATTACTCAACTTTTTTTCCTGTGAAAGTTCTTGACGCTGCAATATTTCCATATATTTGAATTTAGCTCCAGTTCGTGTTTATTTGGATTTGGACATTTTAGGTGCGCCCTAGTTTTTTTTAATACTGATTTTGTGTGTGTGACTGAGAGAGAACGTGTGTATGTGTCCATATGTGTGTTGTGGCGGAAGGGCAATGTGGAGACGGTGTGTGTGCAATACAGACATAGAGAGGTGTGAATGTGCAAATGATCGTGCATGAGTGAGACATAGACAGATGCCGATATGTTGTGTATACATGAGAGAATGGTCTTCTAGTTTACTTGTGTGTGTGAGAGAGAGAGAGAGGGAGGGAGGGAGAGAGAGAGACAGAGAGAGGAGCATCCGTAACACAACAACCATCTCTCTCGATTCGTCCGTCCCTCGCACGGTCGCATGCAACACATGCATCAACGTGCACATTTTGACACCCTCACCCTGCCCCTGCCCACCTCAAGGCCCGCACAATCTCTTCGTGAATACCCATTTCTCTCCTTAGGTTTGTTTTCTCTCAATATCTGACACACACACACACACACAAAGACACACGCAGCACAACACACACACACACACACTCCCCCGAGCACACAATTCATCCCCATCCAAGGTTATACGGCGACCACTCTCGCTTGTGCTTCTTTGCACCCCAACATGCACAACACCTCAATCTTCAAAGAGGGCGACAAGCAGATCAAAGACGGCGACCACACCGCGCTAGAGAATGCGGGGTCATTTGGATGCAGGGTGATGTGACAACGGCTGACTGACTCCTCCCCCCACTCTCTCTCTCTCTCTCTCTCTTGCACAAAATTACCAATCCCTCTCTCCCCCGCACAAAATTGTCAATCCCTCAACCCATGAGATCCTTCCCCTCTCATCCATGTTTTTCCTGCTCTCTCATCAAACATGTTGTCTCTTCTCCTTCCACGTATACAGAATCCAGATGCACACGCATCTCATGTATATTACATGTATGCATCTTTCTCACAGACCTAACTTCTTCCTCTCTCTTTCTCTCTCTATCTCTCTCGTTTGTCTCCTACTCTCTCGTCCACATACATACAATCTTTCCCTCCCTATCTGCTCCATCTTCAAAAGCTCTCTCTGCACGTTTCATTCACACATTGGGATATGTCAAAATGTTGCTTCTATAATGGCTGATGTAGAGTTATGGTTGTTCTTGTTCATCCTACAAAGTAATAACTATGAAATGCATTTAGATTCTCATTTGACTGGGATTATGTGAGTTTGAGCATGTTGTGAAGTACTATAGACCTTGTATACATCTTGGGATTCGACAATGATTGTAACTATTGAATTGTATAGACCATTACATTCGAAGTCAATAGCCTAATATATTTATTTCACAATTTCAACAAATGATTAGTTCACTACAAACTAAGAAAACAAATGTGTACTCCCTCCGTTTTTATTTAAGTCCGCGTATTAGCATTGGTCAAAGTCAAGTTTTGTAAACTCTCAGAAAGCTTATAACAAAAAATATTAACATATACAATAACAAATAAATACCATTAGATTCATTATTGAATGTACTTTCACATCATACATATTTGGTATGGTAAATGTTTATATTTTTCTATAAACTTGGTCAAACTTTAGGAAGTTTGACTTCGGTCAAACCTAATATGCAGAGTTTACTACTACTACTCGCTAGTTGCTTAGCTGAATCACTCAACACGCCACACGGGGAGTCCAGTGTCACAAAACTTTGAGGTCGGCGGGAAAATCTCCCGTGGCCCTGATTCGAGCAGTGGGAAGTTACCATCATAGCCTTCGGAACAGGCCTACGGATGACGCTTGGTAGGGGGCTGTTTTCGTAACTTCAGGTTCACCCTACCCAGCCAACCCCACCTCGGCACCCAGAGTAGTACACCTGAATACTCCCCAATTTCTATCCCCACCGCAAAATAGACTTCTCCACGGCACTGCAGCCTTCGTGCTCCTCCCCTTTACATCGGCGCACTCGTCCACCGCAGCGCATCTGCCTAATCGACGACCTCGTACGCCGCACTAGAGCCGGTCCACCATCATCGTCGTACACGGAGCCTCTTCCCCGGCATCGTCTTCCACGGTCTCGTATCTTCTTCCCGGAAGTCGACACCAAGCGCAGAAGTACCACCGTCGTGGACAATGAACTGACTCCCGTTGCCGACCATGACTCACAGAGGCTGCCGCGACCATCGTTCTCCTCCTCGATTGGTAATGTGTGTATTGAATCACTTAGCAGTACATGTGCAGTTCCAAATTTTTTCATACCTACCCTTCAAATTTCTTGGGTGATATTGTTCCCATAAAAGTAATTGGTTATAGCCTCCATTGCCCAACAGAATATCAGCTTGTAATTGTGCGTCGCTCCTGTATCGCGCTGTGCTTGGGTAGGTTTTTCATCTGCAACCAGTAGTGTGGCAAATGATGGAAAGGTTTTTAGAACTAGCAAAATGCTCATGCGTTGCACGCATCAAGATGCATTTGTATGAGTAGTTTATATTGTTGGAGATGCTCTAACATGGCAGACGAGTGCTTTAATGTTGCCCACAAGATGCGCGAGTATTACTAGTAGTATATTTTTCTTGCCATGTTGAGATTTTAAAACCACGAGTGCGAACATGCAGAGGAGCAATGAAGATCAAACACAGGATATTCGGGACATCTTCAAGGAGTGTGGCAAGTTAAAGAGGAGCTACACCGAACCTGTAAAACGAGCTTTGGTAAGTAACACCCTTTCAATTACTTCCGTGTAGCCTCGTGTTCTTCGATGTGTATATGTTGTAGTTTCTGTTTCTCTTAAGCGTGGTGTTCTTCGATGTGTAATAAGAAGAGTCTTAATCGTCCTAATGCTCTCGTTTTTAGCTTGATGTAGGAAGTGGGTGTTCTCACCTTGTAGTCTATTTTTATTTATTTATTCCTTTTGAATTCACTTCTCCGAGTTTTGTTTATCTAGCTTCTACTAAATGGATCTAGGTTGCTCTGAGTATTGATCTAAAAAGAAGTAACTTCATGTCAGGATGCAGTTCCTGCGAGGAGGGAAGTATGGTCAACCTCGAGATCATGTTTCCAAAATGAGGCTGGATTACACACAAGGTGTCAGTTCCCTAATGATGTTGGATTAGACACAAGGTGCAAATTCCCAGATGATGCTGGATTACACACAAGCCAGGTGGAGTCGTCAGTTGTTCGTGTCCTCGTGGCATTAGTAAAGGCTGAAAGAAAGCGTGTAGCAGCCCTTGAGAATGTAGCTGAGTTCCTGAAGAAGCGAAAAGAGCAATCAGATGCTCTCTTCACCCAAGCCAAAGAAGAGATGGAAGAAGCTAGAAATAAGCTAGCAGAGGCAGAGCAGGCTAGGCGTCTCCTGCTATCTAAAACTGTTGTCAATACAAAATTTCCTTCATAATAGTTAGGTTCAAATGTTTATCCAGTCAGCATGCCTGTTGTGATGTCCGTGCATCTACTGATGTGGCACAAAATGTTTTTTTCGGGTCATGTAATAACAGCAATTACTTTCCAAACAATAACAGATGAAGCATTGGACATGGTATAGTTCATGCGCAAGCCCGACATTCCAAGTTCAACTTCCACATCAAACTCATGTTCACAGATATCTGCACATTCATACATAATGTCCACAGCCATGATTCACTTCAAAGCCAAAAAATATGTGAGGAGAGTTATAAATAAAGAAAATCCTCTACTAGTTCCTGCTACCAGTGCGAGCACAACAAGTCAAGACCATGCGTAAATTAATTATATTGCAGTCATTTTTTGTGTTCTAAAATGCGTGCCGGCTCGCGGAAGGACGTGTTGCCGGCACACACGCGGATTCAATGAAGGCAGACGGGGTAGTCTTAAGCTGGTTGCACGCGGCGAGGAGGCGTGCTCAGCCGGGCCTGCAGCGAGTGCGGCCTCTTGGCCGGCGCGCCGGCTCAATGCCTGCGCTATGAGAGGTCGCGTCCGTGTCAGAGCAATCACTCCCTCCAGTCCTTTTTTGTTTGGGTATAACAAAATCTCGTTTTCCATTCACATTTTAGTGGTAGGAGTTGTGCATGTGTGTCTGTGTGAGAGAGAGAGGATACGGTAGTCGGGGTTGTCTGATCGGTAAACAAATGAATAATGTCAGTCTAGGATGGAGACGAAAAGGAGACCGCAACAAATTTTGTGTCTACAGGAGAGATAGAGAGAGTAATTTTAGTGGTATGAGTCATATGTAGAGACATATAGGGTGTGTGAGAGAATCCCATAGAGAGAAAGACAAAGTGAAAGACGAGTGGAGACTGTGTGTTTGGCGGTGAAAAAGAAAGCTTAGGTACCAAGTGATACCAGAGAACAGTAGAGACGTGAGAGATAATGAAAACCGTGTAATTTATAATGATAGGGAGAGTGTGACACTTCTCAAGAGAGACGTCGAGAGACCATGTTTGCGAGGATAGGAGCAACATGAAGTGAGCGTGCGGGTGAGCTGGAGAAAAGAGAGTGATAGCTACCTGAAGGAGCATGCATGCGAGAGAGATGGGCGTGAAAGGAGTGAAAAAAAAGGGGATTCAAATATTTGAATTCGAGATGATGATACATGTAATCCATACTCGAACCAAAATTGATCTATCAAACATGCATACTCATATGAATTCACGCACATCTATGTTATTTAATGTGTAGATATTACTGATCCATACATTTTAGTAGAACATAATTTGGTTAAAAAATTTCGAATTCAACCTTAAGATTTCGAGATCATTGTATTTGTAGATCATATTATACATATAAAGGAGCAGAATTCTTTGTTGTGCTTTTGAAAGTATATATAAAAAATGATGTATATAGAATGTAATTCCAATTGAAAATGGATCCCGCCCGAAAAAAATAGAATACAAACGGGATTTGAATTGAGTTGGCACGGTAAACGTGCACTTTGCAAAATTTGAACGAAGCGGGGAAAGTCGCAGTAACCGCCCGGAACCAAAATCTGCGAGATGGAAATCACTGCTGCCTATCCCTGCCATGCAAAGCCTATATGCTGGATTTCTATAGGTTTCGATAGGGGTAGGTTTGTAATTTCACCCAAACATGACGTAACCGCCTCTCACCCGGATTCATACACGGTGGGCGCCAAAACACAGTGTGTCCTCGGCCGAAATCGACTCCCTCCCCGATTCATATTCATACACGGTGGGCGCCAAAAACAAACTCTCGTCGGCAAATATTCGGTGTATGCGAGATTACCGTCCTATCCCCAACCAACTAGTGTTGTTGTGATGTAGTAGAAATTTGAAACGGGGGCTAAGTTTGTAAATTTCCTCGCATTTGAGACAAGCGCGCCCTGAATACATGGTTCCCCTTCCTCTCTACCTCCCTTTTCCCAATTCGTACTCCGTGGGCGCCAAAACACCCTCTCCACCCCACCATCCTCCGCCCGCCGCCGTCCGCCACCCCATCCACCGCCGTCCTCCTCCACCATGCCGGAGCTGATACCACGATGCCGCCGTCCATTACAAGAGATCGACCTCTCTCATCCACGGCTTCGGACCGGGATCCTTGCATTCCGTCCTCTCGCTTCATCCCCGCCGTCGTCCACCTTGCCGGCGCCTCTCCTACGAACGTCTCGTCCATCGCGCCCCGCTGCCACCGTCTACCCTCCTAGATCTGCTTCCACGCCGCCGACAGCTATCGCTACCGCAACACCGTCAAATTCTCAGTAGATGCCTACACGACGCCGCACCATAGGCGGTACTCTTTCGTATCTGCTCAACTTATTTATCGCAGCAAGAAAATAGATCGCCACTGCTTTACTCTGATTTCTTGTCTTGGTTGCGAAGTTACCTTTGTCCGGTTTGCACCTTCAGATCCGACATGGCACGCTCAACACCATACTCGCAATTCTTATGGTTTTCCCCTTTTATATTCCACACTAGTTAAATCACAGTAGACTAAATTTCAAAATTGGGTCAGTCAATTTTTCAGAGCTCGCCGGAGTTCGTCGGTGCGATCGAAGGGGCTCGGATGGTTGTGGGGCCTCGCCGAACGAACAAAACTCGACGCGGGTGGGGGTTAGGATGGGGGTGGGGGTGGGGTGGCGGAGGAACACAGGCGGTGGGGGCCGGTGGTCCGGCGGGCGGCCCATGCGGTGTTCTGTATGGGAAGAATCAGAGACGAGGAAGAAGAAGGGTTAGGAGATGTAGGATCTTCATCCAACCGCCTGAAATGGTCGAGAGACAGCTAGGAGTTGCATTCTTAATGCGCTCTGGTTCATCATGTGTGGGCACTGCGCAACCAACATTTTATTATCCAAAATCTGCTTGCTCTTCTTTACCATGTTCCTCTTCTGTTCTTCTTTAATATGTACTCTCTCTGTTCCTAAATATAAGTCTTTGTATAGATTCCACCATGGACTACATATGGAGCAAAATGAGTGAATCTACACTCTAAAATGTACCTGGATACATCTATATGTGATCCATAGTGGAAATCTCTACCAAGACTTATATTTTGGAACAGAGGGAGTATGATAGTAGTATAGTATGTTCCTTGTACTGAAGATGAGCAGGGACATTTGCAGTGTAGAGGTCTATACAGTCGGTTGTGATGGACACTTTGAGCCTCTTTGATTTGTAGGATCTTGTAAACATAGGAATAGGATTTGTAGTGGCCTGCCCACTTGAATCCTATAAGAATAGCAAGGAAATGCGGGGAGATGTGTCGCCTTTGAGAGTTACATTGATATTAACAGTACCGCACCTTCACTTGAAGAGAGCTGGTATCCGAAGCCTTTCTAGCCGTACCGGCAATACTAGCACATATATTCCAGCAAGTTCCACTTTGCTGATTTTACTCTGATGCTTAAGGTTTTCCCGTTATATCTACACTATGATCTGTGTAGCTACTTTGTGTCGCACTAGCAGCAGTCCACTCTTGAAGCTAAACACTGCAATGACTTACAAAATTGGCACCAAGGCATTGAGTGCCATTCTGGATGCAATGAAACTCATACGCTCCCCACCTGTTGATTCTTGTTTAGAATATCATCCTAATGACTATTCTAACCTCGAGGAGTCAAAGGCAGATGGCATGTCCTGTTCACCCATCAAGGTGCATGTTCTAATTTGGCAATGTTTTATTGATTGCGGGTATCTTGCATATGTTGTCTTGCATTTCTTCTACTTTGTTGCACCGCCATCTGCTTAGTTTACTCATCATATATGTCGAGATGCCATGCCCATCCATTATCAATACATATTCCATCTGTCATCATACCATGTTTTTCCACTCAAATGATGTTCTTGTGCATCAGACATCAAAAAGGAAGAGGGTGATTGCCGAACTTGAAGGAGCACCAGCAAAGTCCTTGAAAAACATGGTGGTGCCGGAGAAATCAGACAGCACCCCACTTATATTGGTTGTACAACCAGTGACACAAAACGTAGGACCGACTCCAGCAGACTGTACCCATACTTCACTGGCCACACCACTAGCCCCACCACACATGACCTGCACTCCAGCAAAAGGTATACCGATTTCATTTGCCATAGCACCAGCTGTACCACAGAAAAATCCCACTCCAGCAAAAAGTACAGCAAGTCCACCGGCCGAAGACCTATCCCAACTGCAGAGATGGCCAATTCCTGCAGATTGGAACCCCATTCCATTTATTCCCAGTTTAAAAGACAATGCTTTCAATGTTGTTAGGGACTACGTGCATATATTCCCATCATGGGAAGATTATTGTGAAGACAAACACCATTTTCACATCTTCCTGTCCAACTTACGTGTAAGTGCTATTATTCATGGCTATTATTTTCCTGTTTTCTGCTGATTGAACACATCAATGATTTACATTACATTGTTGTAACTAGGCGAGGGTCAATCTGGATAGTCATGACGAGCAAAGCTTGCTTGTGCTTTTCAAGGAAGCATTGCAGCAGTATCGGTGTTACCTGAGGAAATCACACTTTGATGGCAAGTCTATAAACGAATTCCTGGTGAAGTCTCCTGTGCTAAATTTAGAAGACATTGAATGGAAAAACCTTGTTATGCACTGGTCTCGTTCCCAGGATGAGGTACTGTCTATAAAATCACATGACAATTTGAACTTCTACTTTTCCGCATGTGCCTTACGGATCTTTTTTGCAGGAAATCTGCTCGAAGAAGAATTCCGGTTTGACAAGAATGACAGGATATCTCAAATATGCTGCCCGCTGCTTTGCTCTTGTTAGTACCTGTTGTCCTGTATCACTATACTTGCATACATACCTGGTTCATTATGTGACAGCAGTATGCATGATAGCTTGCTTATCAATTGTTCGCTCCAAATTATCTGATCTGTATGAATGGTTACATTAGTGTAGAATATATCCAATGCCAATGTTTTTTTAGCTCTGCATTGTTCTTGTAAGTACATGCTGTCCTTTATCGATGTACTTATAATGACAGGTAGTTGTTCATGTACCATCACTCTGCAGCTTATTTTCCTTTGCCCTCCATTTTCAACACATCAGATCTATATTTACTCTTACCATAAGGTTGGTACTAAAGAAGTTTAGCTGTGCATTGCTCTTGGTTGTACCTTTTGCCTGTATCACTGCACTTACATTTATAGCTACTTGGTTATGTAGCATCACTCTTCATCTTATCTTAAATATTCTCCATTTTTCGTATATTATCACATCTATATTTACTCTTAACAAAATGTAGAATAAAGGTAATGCTTTTGAAGAAGATTCTATGGTAAACTTCTTGAATTGCCCCCCCCCCCATCAGCATGGACAAGGCCTTTATAGAGGCTTTCTTCACCAATAATGTAAGTTTGTCCATCTCAAGCCTTCAAACTTTGTTGTATATATTTGGTTAGGCATGACTGCAACAGCTGTTTATTTTTGGTGCTTGCATCAAATTGCTTGTTTAAAGTTTATTATATGTAGTTCATAAACAAAAGTCCGTCCTTTCTCAATTTAAGTTTTCAGTTGTACAACCAAGTTCCTTCTTCATACCATGTAAATTAAACTATACAGAGCAAGTGATCTTCTTTTGCACTGCATGTATGCTTCTGTTCTTCATCTATAATCCAGTGGTGTGGTGAACCTACCCACTACAGCACAATGTCATATTCTGCAATGTCTTAACTATGAAAAATGTCATATCATTCTACTATTATTTAAACCGTATCTTTATTTGCCAATCTGAAATGGTATAAATTGACAGCACACTAACCATTGATACTTATGAGTTCTTGATCTGTAATCCAGTGGTGTCGTGAAGCTGCCAACTCCTTCACAATGTCATTTCCTACCATGTCTTGACCTGAACAATACCATATTGTGTTAATGCAAATTTAAACTGTGTCACTTTATTCGCCAGTAAGAAATGTGATGAATTGTCAGCACTGATACTTTTATGTGCAAAACCTGTCATCTGTCTGCTTGTTTATCTTTCAGAGTGAGGAAGATATAAGTGTTGAACAAGCGCAGTCTCATCATCTTGCTCAGCTGCTTGCGCTACAGCTCCCCAGCAGGGCTAACCTTTCTTGAACTCTATTGAAGTGCTGTCGGTTTTGTATATTATTTTGTTGGCGTGTTTATTTGCACTGGTGGCGATCTTTGATGCCCAGTGTATGTAATCTGTTGTCTGCTTGTGCTTTATTATCATAGTGGCGAACTTTGATGCCCAGTGGATGTAATATGCCGTAACTTCTTTATTGTATAGTATAGGTTTTTTCTTATTCACGATGTTGCAGTTATTTTACTGTATATATATCCTGTCTTCGCATTAAACCGGCCAAACCGTAAAATTACGGTACATAATCGGGCCGTCATGCAATCACGATGTAGGTTGGGCCTGAAACATGCCGATCAGCTCACAGGCCGGCAGCAGCCCGAAATGAACCTCGGCCCATGATTGTGCGAATCAAATCATGGGCTTTTAACAGGCCGAAAAATTGTCTCGGTCCTTGTTTGGCCCAATCAGATATCGGTTGCGAGCAGGCCGAATGCAAACCGGGCCGTCGTTAGGCCCAACTAATGACGGGCTTTTAACAGGCTGAAATTAATATAGGGCCGAAATGTTAAACGGGCCCTTAACAGGCCAAAACTAATATCAGGCCGAATTACTAAGTGGGCCTTTAGTAAGTGGGCCCAAAAGCATAGTGTCCAGTTGACGGGCCGAATCTGATATGGGCCATAATTAGGCCCAAAACCTCTTAAAGGGCCGGACCTGATCTGGGCCGTAATTTGGCCCAAAACGTGGTAGGCTTTTAACGGGCCGGATCTCATATGGGCCACTATTAGGCCCGGAGCGTGGCAGGCCATTAATAGACCGTATCAAATATGGGCCGGCATTTGGCCCAAAACATGGCAGCCAGTTAACGGGCCGGCCTACTAGGGTCCTCAAAATCTTGTGGGCCTATAGCTGGGCCGGCCCATTAATGTCGGCGAAATCTCATGGGCCTTTAGCTGGGCCGGCCCATTATGATCCGCAAGAATTTTGTGGGCCTTTACCTGGGCTGGCCTATTATGGCACACAAAAATCTTATGGGCCTGTACCTGGGCCAAGCCATTATGGCCCACGAAATCTTGTGGGCCTTTAGCTGGGCCAGCCCATTATGGTCCGTAAAATCTCATGGGCCTTTAGCTAGGCCGGCCCATTATGGTCCGCAAAATCTTGTGGGCCTTTAGTTGGGCCATCCCATTTGAACTTGTTGGGCCGTGCCACATGTCGACGTATCATAGGCGCCTTCTGTCCACTGAGTGGATGACATCTGTCCCGATGATGAGCCGACACGTGTTTCCTCTAGCCAATGATGATTTTACACGTGGAAAATCCCCATTGGTCGGGGCTGTTAACGGGTTATCGAATCCAAAACCCGACCCGATAGCTTAATGGTGTTCCGTTACGGTGGATGCCACGTGTCGGTCACCCTTGACAAAAGCACTTCTGTGACGCGCGATTTATCGTCATGGAAGTGGACACTTCCGTGATGATAATTTTGATAATGTCATGGAACACTTCTATGACAGCACAGGTATGACTATCTTGATTCTGTCATAAATTTGTCATGGATGTACATGCATGACAAAAAAGCGACCTACTGTGACAAACACGTATCATCACGGAAGTGTATTTTTTTTGTAGTGTTTCCTAGTCCAAGTAGGAGAAGAAGGAAGGAGAGGAAGAAGAGAAGGAAACCGGGGCAGGCCCCTAGCCCTAGTCCAATTCGGTTAGGGCTAGGAGGGTGCGCCACACCTTGGCCTGCCTCCTCTCTTCCACCATTAGGCCCATGAGGCCCAATAACTTCCCGGGTGGGGGGAGGGGGGTTCCGGTAACCCCTGGTACTCCGAAACTTATTCGAAACAACCCGAACCATTCCGGTGTCCGAATGTAGCCTTCCAATATATGAATATTTATGTCTCGACCATTTAGAGACTCCCTATCATGTCCGTGATCACATCCAGGACTCCGAACAACCTTCAGTACATCAAATCACATAACTCATAATACATATCGTCATCGAACGTTAAGCGTGCGGACCCTACGGGTTCGAGAACTACGTAGACATGACCGAGATTCATCTTCGATCAATAACCAATAGCGGAACCTAGATGCTCACATTGGTTCCTACATATTCTACGAAGATCTTTATCGGTCAAACCGCATAACAACATACGTTGTTCCCTTTGTCATTGGTATGTTACTTGCCCGAGATTCGATCGTCGGTATCATTATACCTAGTTCAATCTCTTCATCGGCAAGTCCCTTTACTCGTTCCATAATGCATCATCCCATGACTAACTCATTAGTCATATTGCTTGCAAGGCTCATAGTGATGTGCATTACCGAGAGGGCCCAGAGATACCTCTCTGATACACGGAGTGAAAAATCCTAATCTCGATCTATGCCAACTCAACAAACACCATCGGAGACACCTGTAGAGCATCTTTATAATCACCCAGTTACGTTGTGATGTCTGATAGCACATGATACGTCTCCAACATATCTATAATTTTTGATTATCCCATGATATTATATTATCCATTTTGGATGTTTAATGGGCTTTAATATACCTTTTTATATTATTTTTGGGACTAACCTATTAACCAAAGGCCCAGTGCAAATTGCTATTTTTTTGCCTATTTCAGTGTTTTACAGAAAAGGAATATCAAACGGAATGAAACCTTCGGGATAGTTATTTTTGGAACAAACGTGATCCAGGAGACTTGGAGTGGACGTTAAGAAAGAAACAAGGAGGCCACGAGGCAGGAGGACGTGCCCCCACCCTTGTGGGCCCCTCGCAGCTCCACCGACGTACTTCTTCCTCCTATATATACCCATATACCCCGAAAACATTCAGGAGCACCACGAAACCCTATTTCCACCGCCGCAACCTTCTGTACCCGCGAGATCCCATCTTGGGGCCTTTTCCGGCGCTCCGTCGAAGGGGGAATCGATCACGGAGGGCTTCTACATCAACACCATAGCATCTTCGATGATGTGTGAGTAGTTTACCACAAACCTTCGGGTCCATAGTTATTAGCTAGATGGCTTCTTCTCTCTCTTTGGATCTCAATACAAAGTTCTCCTCTATTCTCTTGGAGATCTATTCGATGTAATTCTTTTTGCGGTGTGTTTGTCGAGATCCGATGAATTGTGGGTTTATGATCAACATTATCTATGAACAATATTTGATTCTTTTCTAAAATCTTTTATGCATGATTTAAATGTCTTTGCAAGTCTCTTTGAATTATCAGTTTGGTTTGGCCTACTAGATTGATCTTTCTTGCAATGGGGGAAGTGCTTAGCTTTGGTTTCAATCTTGCGGTATCCTTTCCCAGTGACAGCAGGGGCAACAAGGCACGTATTGTATTGTTGCCATCGAGGATAAAAAGATGGGGTTTATATCATATTGCTTGAGTTTATCCCTCTACATCATGTCATCTTGCCTAATGCGTTACTATGTTATTATGAACTTAATACTCTAGATGCATGCTGGATTGCGGCCGGTGTGTGGAGTAATAGTAGTAGATGCAGAATCGTTTCGGTCTACTTGTCACAGACGTGATGCCTATATACGTGATCATGCCTAGATATTCTCATAATTATGTGCTTTTCTATCAATTGCTCGACAGTAATTTGTTCACCCATCATAGAATTTGCTATCTTGAGAGAAGCCACTAGTGAAACCTATGGCCCCCGGGTCTATTCTCCATTATATTATTCTCCCTTCAACAAGCTATTTCTATCGATGTTTATTTGCAATCTTTATTTTCCAATCTATACAACAAAAATACCAAAAATATTTATCTTATTATCTCTATCAGATCTCACTTTCGTAAGTGACCGTGAATGGATTGACATCCCCTTTATCGCGTTGGTTGTGAGGTTCTTGTTTGTTTGTGCAGGTACGAGGGACTTGCGTGTAGTCTCCTACTGGATTGATACCTTGGTTCTCAAAAACTGGGGGAAATACTTACGCTACTTTACTGCATCACCCTTTCCTCTTCAAGGGAAAACCAACGCATGCTTAAGAGGTAGCAAGAAGGATTTCTGGCGTCGTTGCCGGGGAGGCTCACGCCAAGTCAAGTCAAGATTTGATCTCCCGCCAACGTGCAATTTCTGGCGCCGTTGCTGGGGAGATCTATGCACAAGTCAAGACATACCAAGTACCCATCACAAACTCTTATCCCTCGCATTACATTATTTGCCATTTGCCTCTCGTTTCCCTCTCCCCCACTTCTAAAACGATTTTCGAAAACCTTTGCCTTTTCTGTGCCTTCTTCCCGTATGTATATTTGTTTGTGTTTCCATGTGCCTTCCATTTGCTTGCATCTTTACTTGCTAAAAATCTATTGATATGGATCCACTTAAAGTGTTCTACTTGAATCATCTTCGACCCCTTTGCGCTTGTGCTGAAACCCCAACTAGCCTGGTTGATGGGAAATCTTTAGATGAGCATGCTCATTTTGTGCGTCACCGTTTGTCTGAAAAGTGAGACTCTTATGGGATCAAATAAACAGATTGATGTGTTATGCTTGGAATCTTTGTGAAATTTATGATTTTACTTGTTGCTCTAAGAACCCTAAAAAAACACCTCCCCTACCTATGTGAGTTTAATGATAATGAAATATTATCTTCTTATGCAAAGGGTGTTTATAGTTACTACGATATCAAACAAACTAAAGAATTTGTTGCTTTTAAGGGTGCTTATGAAGTTGCTTCTTTGATTGAAAAGTCTGATATTACTATCTACGAATCTGAAAATCTTGACATACTTAAATATTGCTATGAAAATTATGCTCCTAATGTCTATGTCAAAGAATTTATTGAAAGAATGACCACTGCTTTGGAAGAAAATAATGATATGCATGAATCTATAGATAATTATGATTCCAATGATTTGATTGAAATATCCCTTGATGAACGTGATGATTGCTATTCTTGTGGCCATGATGCCAGTATTTATGAAGATGAATTTGCTATAGTTCCTTATGTTAAACATGAGATCGTTGCTATTGCACCCATACTTGATAGTTCCTTCGATGAAAAGCATGATTGTAATGATGTTATTATAAATTCTCTTAATGTCAATTGTGTTAATGATATGCAAAACCTCAAGCTTGGGGATGCTAGTTTTTCTATGTCCACTACTTGTTTCAATGATCATGATTGGGGTGATTCTTCTTATGATCTTGAAAATTTATTTAAGCCCCATGATGAATATAAGATTGATAATAATGTTTGCAATATTGAAAGTGGGTTTGGAAGAGTGTCAACTTTAGATCCCACATATTTGGATAATATTCAATCTTATGAATTTTCTGATAAAAGTGGGTTTGGAGAGGTCATGACTTTAGTTAATATTAATCCCACTATTTTGGAAGAGTGTCAACTTCACATGCATGTGGATCATGTTGAGAATATGTTATGTGATAGCTATATTGTTGAATTTTATTATAATCCTACATGTAATTATTATGAGAGAGTAAAATATGATTGTAGAAATTTTCATGTTACAAAATTACCGCTTGTTAGGTTGAGATTGCTATTGTTTCTTTCTTCTTCCATGCATATGGTGGTTTTTTCTTGTCTTGATAATTTGTTTGCCTATAAAATGCCTATGCATAGGAAGTATGTTAGACTTAGATGAGTTTGTCACGTGTTTCATGATGCTCTCTTTGTGCTTCAATTCTTTCATGTGAGCATCATTGAAATTATCAATGCCTAGCTAGGGGCGTTAAACGATAGCGCTTGTTGGGAGGCAACCCAAATTTATTTTTGTTTCTTGTTTTTTTGTTCCTTTTTAGTATTAAATAATTCATCTATATTCTGTTTAGATGTGGTTTTATGTTTTTAATTAGTGTTTGTGCCAAGTAGAACCTTTTGGAAGACTTGGGAGAAGTCTTTGCGATCTTGCTGTAAAAAACAGAAATTTTAGCGCTCACGAGATTTGCTGCCATTTTTTACTGGAGAGTGCGATTAGGTTAATTATTTTTGCATATGATTAATAGACAAATTCCTCACGTCCACCAATTTATTTCAGAATTTTTGGGGTTACAGAAGTATTTGTAACCTACAGATTACTACAGACTGTTCTGTTTTTGACAGATTCTGTTTTTCGTGTGTTGTTTGCTTATTTTGATGAATCTATGGCTAGTATCGGGGGGTATGAACCATAGAGAAGTTGGAATACAGTATATTTAACACCAATATAAATAAAGAATGAGTTCATTACAGTACCTTGAAGTGGTGGTTTGTTTTCTTATACTAACGGAGCTCATGAGATTTTCTGTTGAGTTTTGTGTTGTGAAGTTTTTAAGTTTTGGGTAAGGATTTGATGGATTTTGGAATAAAGAGTGGCAAGGGCCTAAGCTTGGGGATGCCCAAGGCACCCCAAGGTAAAATTCAAGGACAACCAAAATCCTAAGCTTGGGGATGCCTCTCTTTCATCTTCGTCTATCGGTAACTTTACTTGAGGCTATATTTTTATTCACCCCATGATATGTGTTTTGCTTGGAGCGTCTTGTATGATTTGAGTCTGTGCTTTTTAGTTTACCACAATCATTCTTGCTGTACACACCTTTTGGAGAGACACACATGAATCGGAGTTTATTAGAATACTCTATGTGCTTCACTTATATCTTTTGAGCTAGAAAATTTTGCTCTAGTGCTTCACTTATATCTTTAAGAGCATGGTGGTGGTTTTATTTTATAGAAATTATTGATCTCTCATGCTTCACTTATATCATTTTTAGAGTCTTTTAGAACAGCATGGTAATTTTCTTTGGCTATAAAATTAGTCCTATTATGATAGGCATCCAAGATGGGTATAATAAAAAACTATCATAAAAAGTGCATTGAATACTATGAGAAGTTTGATACTTGATGATTGTTTTGAGATATGAAGATGGTGATATTAGATTCATGCTATTTGAGTAGTTGTGAATTTTAGAAATACTTGTTCTAAAGTTTGTGATTCCCGTAGCATGCACGTATGGTGAACCGTTATGTGATGAAGTTGGAGCATGATTTATTTATTGATTGTCTTCCTTATGAGTGGCGGTCGGGGATGAGCGATGGTATTTTCCTACCAATCTATCCCCCTAGGAGCATGCACGTAGTACTTTGTTTTGATAACTAATAGATTTTTGCAATAAGTATGTGAGTTCTTATGACTAATGTTGAGTCCATGGATTATACGCACTCTCACCCTTCCACCATTGCTAGCCTCTCTAGTACCGCACAACTTTCGCCGGTACCATACACCCACCATATACCTTCCTCAAAACAGCCACCATACCTACCTATTATGACATTTCCATAGCCATTTCGAGATATATTGCCATGCAACTTACTAGTGTTCCGTTTGTTATGACACGCTTCATCATTGTCATATTGCTTTGCATGATCATGTAGTTGAAATTGTATTTGTGGCAAAGCCACCTTGATAATTCTTTCATACATGTCACTCTTGACTCATTGCACATCCCGGTACACCACCGGAGGCATTCACATAGAGTCATATTTTATTCTAGTATCGAGTTGTAAGTAAATAAAAGTGTGATGATCATCATTATTAGAGCATTGTCCCAAGTGAGGAAAGGATGATGGAGACTATGATTCCCCCACAAGTCGGGATGAGACTCCGGACGGATTCTATAAAAAAAGAAAAAGAAAAAGAATGAGAGAAAAAGAGAGAAGGGACAATGCTACTATCATTTTACCACACTTGTGCTTCAAAGTAGCACCATGATCTTCATGATAGAGAATCTCCTATGTTGTCACTTTTATATACTAGTGGGAATTTCACATTATAGAACTTGGCTTGTATATTCCAATGACGGGCTTCCTCAAAATGCCCTAGGTCTTCGTGAGCAAGCGAGTTAGATGCACACCCACTTAGTTCTTTTGTTGAGCTTTCATACACTTATAGCTCTAGTGCATCCGTTGCATGGCAATCCCTACTTACTCACATTGATATCTATTGATGGGCATATCCATAGCCCATTGATACACCTAGTTGGTGTGAGACTATCTTCTCCTTTTTGTCTTCTCCACAACCACCATTCTATTCCACCTATAGTGCTATATCCATGGCTCACGCTCATGTATTGCGTGAGGATTGAAAAATTTTGAGAACGTAAAAAGTATGACACAATTGCTTGGCTTTTCATCGGGGTTGTGCATGATTTAAATATTTTATGTGGTGAAGATAGAGCATAGCTAGACTATATGATTTTGTAGGGATAACTTTCTTTGGCCATGCTATTTTGAGAAGACATGATTGCTTTGTTACTATGCTTGAAGTATCATTATTTTTATGTCAATATTAAACTTTTGTCTTGAATCTTTCGGATCTGAACATTCATGCCACAATAAATAAAATTACATTAAGAATTATGCTAGGTAGCATTCCACATCAAAAATTCTATTTTTATCATTTGCCTACTCGGGGACGAGTAGGAATTAAGCTTGGGGATGCTTGATACGTCTCCAACGTATCTATAATTTTTGATTGTTCCATGCTATTATATTATCTGTTTTGGATGCTTAATGGGCTTTAATATACCTTTTATATTATTTTTGGGACTAACCTATTAATCAAAGGCCCAGTGCAAATTGCTGTGTTTTTGCCTATTTCAGTGTTTCGCAGAAAAGGAATATCAAACGGAATCCAGACGGAATGAAACCTTCAGGAGAATTATTTTTGGAACAAACGTGATCCAGGAGACTTGGAGTGGACGTCAAGAAAGAAGCGAGGAGGCCACGAGGCAGGAGGGCGCGCCTAGGGAGGGTAGGCGCGCTCCCACCCTTGTGGGCTCCTCGTAGCTCCACCGACGTACTTCTTCCTCCTATATATACCCATATACCCCGAAAACATCCAGGAGCACCACGAAACCCTATTTCCATCGCCGCAGCCTTCTGTACCCGTGAGATCCCATCTTGGGGCCTTTTTGGCGCTCCGCAAGAGGGGGAATCGATCACAGAGGGCTTCTACATCAACACCATAGCCTCTCCGATGATGTGTGAGTAGTTTACCACAGACCTTCGGGTCCATAGTTATTAGCTAGATGGCTTCTTCTCTCTCTTTGGATCTCAATACAAAGTTCTCCTTGCTTCTCTTGGAGATCTATTCGATGTAATTCTTTTTGCGGTGTGTTTGTCGAGATCCGATGAATTGTGGGTTTATGATCAAGATTATCTATGAACAATATTTGATTCTTTTCTGAAATCTTTTATGCATGATTTAAATGTCTTTGCAAGTCTCTTCGAATTATCAGTTTGGTTTGGCCTACTAGATTGATCTTTCTTGCAATGGGAGAAGTGCTTAGCTTTGGGTTCAATTTTGCAGTGTCTTTTCCCAGTGACAGTAGGGGTAGCAAGGCATGTATTGTATTGTTGCCATCGTGGATAAAAAGATGGGGTTTATATCATATTGCTTGAATTTATCCCTCTACATCATGTCATCTTGCCTAATGCGTTACTCTGTTCTTATGAACTTAATACTCTAGATGCATGCTGGATAGCGGTCGATGTGTGGAGTAATAGTAATAGATGCACAATCATTTCGGTCTACTTGTTACAGACGTGATGCCTATATACATGATCATGCCTAGATATTCTCATAACTATGCGCTTTTCTATCAATTGCTCGACAGTAATTTGTTCACCCACCATAGAATTTGCTATCTTGAGAGAAGCCACAAGTGAAACCTATGGCCCCCGAGTCTATTCTTCATTATATTATTCTCCCGTCAACAAGCTATTTATATCACCGTTTATTTGCAATCTTTATTTTCGAATCTATACAACAAAAATACCAAAAATATTTATCTTATTATCTCTATCAGATCTCACTTTCGTAAGTGACTGTGAAGGGATTGTCAACCCCTTTATCGCGTTGGTTGCGAGGTTCTTGTTTGTTTGTGCAGGTACGAGGGACTTGCGTGTAGTCTCTTACTGGATTGATACCTTGGTTCTCAAAAACTGAGGGAAATACTTACGCTACTTTACTGCATCACCCTTTTCTCTTCAAGGGAAAACCAATGCATGCTCAAGAGGTAGCATCACACAAGGTGTTCCTCCGGTATTCGGGAGTTGCATAATCTCATAGTCTTAGGAACATGTATAAGTCATGAAGAAAGCAATAGCAATAAACTAAACGATCATAGTGCTAAGCTAACGGATGGGCCTAGTCCATCACATCATTCTCTAATGATGTGATCCCGTTCATCAAATGAAAACACATGTCCATGGCTAGGAAACTTAACCATATTTGATTAACGAGCTAGTTAAGTAGAGGCATACTAGGGACACGCTGTTTGTCTATGTATTCACACATGTACTAAGTTTCCATTTAATACAATTCTAGTATGACTAAAAAACATTTATCATGATATAAGGAAATATAAATAACAACTTTATTATTGCCTCTAGGGCATATTTCCTTAAACTTTAACAACCTCGGTCATATCGTCGTAGTGGTTAGGCAAAGCCCTGCGCCGGTAACTTCATCATCACCGTCGCCACACCGTCGTGCTGAGGGAACTCTCCCTCGACCCTCTACTGGATCAAGAGCTCGAGAGACGTCATCGTGCTGAACGTGTGCTGAACACGGAGGTGCCGTACGTTTGGTACTTGGATCGGTTGGATCGTGAAGACGTTCGACTACATCAACCGCGTTACTAAACGCTTCCTCTTTCGGTCTACGAGGGTGGGTGGACACACTCTCCCCTCTCGTTGCTATGCATCTCCTAGATAGATCTTACGTGATCGTAGAAACTTTTTTGAATTACTACATTCCCCAATAATTTGCCGATTGCCATTGAAGATGCCCTAATGGATATAGTATCAAATATTCGCATCTTTTAAGATGCATTCAATTGGTTTCTGTCCAGTGCTTGTCGTTTGGAAAAACAAAATGGATGACTATTAAAGAAAATCGATCGATTCAAATATGAACTGTGTCGGTTCTCACAAATATAAATTTAACGACCGTTTAAATGCAACACACAAAAAACCAGTAAAACTTAGCCTGTGTTTGGTTAGACTTTTGCAGCCAACTTCTAGCTTTTCAAAGCTAAAAGTTAACCAAATGTTTTTTTTGGAAGCTGAAATTGTAGAAGCCACAACTTCATCGTAGCGTAAAACTAGCAGCTGGCCCAACCCCAAATTTTCCAACTTCTAAACTTTTAGCCGTCCCCTTGATGTTGCGTGCTATTTGCCCACCAATGTCACTCCCAAGTCAAAAAACGATTCGATCAGATAAGGCCGACGAATAGGGAAATTTGCACCGGCCCATCCGGTCATGCATGCTCCTGACCCCGACGGTTAGGGTTCCTAGCCGCCACAGCCATTGGCGCCGCTTGCCGCCCCCTGGCGGCTCACGCCGAGCTGGCCCTCCGCCTCCGCCTCCGCCTCCGCCTCCATTTCCCTCCCGCCCAGCTTCCCCCGTCGACCAGCTCCTCCCGCCCAGCTGCGCCACCACGCGACACCGATGACCGACGCAAAGCCGGTGACCTGCGTGACGCCGCAAGGTAGCAGAAGTACTCCCTGCCATCCTTCCTGTTCTTACTATACTTCTACATTGATTAGTGTGTAAGCTAATGTATATTGATTGATAATAGTTGGTTAGTGCATGGTACAACAAGTATATGTTTTGAGTGCATGTTGTGTATGGAAAATATGATGATTACTTCCTGTGTATTGAAAGCTCGACGTCGACGGTGGAACCGATGGCGAAGGTTGACACGAAGGCCATGGAATAGGTGTAGCGCCGGACGGAGTTGCAATGTGATGACTTGTGCAATGAAAGGGATAGCATGGTGTTGTGGATGTTTGCTTGAGTGCTTATCAATTAGTGTACATTGTGTTGTTGTGATGACTGAAGTAATTGCATTTTGTTGCTTGATCGAAGTATGTGTGAGAAGGCAGTATTCGATGATGCAAATGTGAGGCATTTCATTGATATTTGCCATCTACGTTTACAGACAATGCCTATCAAATCCACAATTTCATAGTTGTTTCAACCAAACAACTTTAAGTTTTTCCATAGTTGGAAGCTTACAGCAGCTTTCTCACAGCTCACATCTCACAATAACTTTTTCAGAATCTCCAGCTCAACCAAACACAACTTACTAAGAAAAAAAGAGAGTAAACCACAGCTCATGACTTCGTGAAGACAAATAACCTTTCTCTACCAAGTCTGAAGTTTCATATACTTTATTCGTTACAAGCACAATTGCGTGTTCTTAGTACGTGTATGTATGACGTCGAATTTCCATTAGCTAACTCAGTTTAGCTACAATCTTTTGGATCATATTGGATCTTCTATGCATTGTAGTCTTTTCTATGGTAATACATTCTTGTTTCTTTGTTGGGTGTGTGGATCCTTCGAAATGATCTCATATCTAGAGATGATAAATCCCCTACTTGTGACGACATATATTTTGGACAAGGGTAATGCTAGAGAAACGAGGATTACCTTACGGGTTTAACAGACCAACTGATCATGGATCAACAGGATTAAAGATTGGGGGAGGATGGGGCCCACCCCTGCTGAAATTCAGGGGAGGGGAGGGAGAGAAAGATTAGTTGGAAGGAGTCTGTGAAATGCCCGTAAAGACCGGTGCGTTTTAGGATTATGGTTTAGACAATTAGTTCCCTTCTCTTGTTGAATGTTTTGCTCATAGTGCTACCAATGGGGATGTGTAAACAAAAATATGGATGTTTGTTTTGCTATGTGCGGGTGCTTTAAATATTGGAGTCGAGCAAGGTACAAACGTCGCGAGGTGGGAACCTACCTTGGTTGACTAGATCAAAATCAACATAATGCAGCGGTTGTTACATGACTAATGATAGAAGTGCATTGTAACTTCTCATAGGTGTGTTCGGGCATGTCTCTTTTCATTGAATTAAATTTGGGGACGTTGGCATGATGCGGTGGCGCGAAGATGATAAAATGGTGAAAATGCGAAGACTTGCTCATGAAGTCACTAGTTTCATAATACACAGGTGTGTGTGCATGCACGCGCGCATGGGAGAGTTTTCATTTTGTAGTTGGATGTGTGAGAGTTCTTCAATGGCATTTCGTTCCGCATGTTGGATTATATATAGTAGGCCATTGTACAAATTACCCAACCTCCCCTATAAAACTTGATCTATTTGTAAAAAAACGGTGGGAATTCTACTTTTCGTGCAACTAGAAAGTAAATTTCACAATGAGTCTAAAATCATAGGATTTTCTTTTGTTTTAACGTCGACAAATTGCATATCACGGGGTTTCTTTTAACCCTTTTTTAATTAATTTTTGTATGTTTTTGCTTGAGATGATTAATGGATATGTCTCTGACACATCTAGATGTGCCATCGTTGTTACACATCTAAGTGACTTAATCAAGCATAAAAAGAAAAAAAAGGAAAATAATCTTCATGTAAGATCAATAAAATATCACTTAGACGTGTAATACTTATGACACATCTAGATGTGTTTTAACAAAACTGATGATTAATTTCTGCATGTAGGTTTCAATAAAACATGACATGCAAATCCTACGTTACCCTACCCATATACAGCATACATATTCAGAATCCTGGCAAACCTTAAAGGGTCCTTTTGATGGCGAGAGTTCTTCTTGGAAAGCACTCCAATACCGTGTGCTAAATTTAGGTCAGGCGGCCACGAACCCAGGGGCTCACCCGCAAAAGGAGCACGAGACCGATCGATCGCATCATAAAACCCCGCGGCGACACGACCCACCCAACTGACCGCTCCCTCCCTCCCTCCGCCCACAGCATATTCCTCCAAATCTCGCCACCACCCCCACCAACGCCACCTCACCGGCGCATCGCATCGCATCCCATCGCATGGCGGCTGCGGCGGTGGCCTCCAACGGGGGCGCGGCGCCCGTGCCCGGGCGCCTCGCGTCCGTCTACAGCGAGGTGCAGACGAGCCGCATCGCGCACGCGCTGCCCCTCCCCTCCGTCCTCCGCTCCCACTTCACCCTCGCCGACGGGCCCGCCAGCACCGCCGCCGGAAGCCCCGGTGAGTAATGGGCGCCCTCTTCCCTGGGATACGCGTCGCTCTCGGATCTCGGCCTGCCGATCGCGGGCTGTGTGGATTTTGAATTTGGATTTGACGGCTGTGATTCGATCTGTCGCAGATGAGATCGCCAAGCTGTTCCCCTGCCTGTACGGCCAGCCGTCGGCCGCCGTGGTGCCGTCCGCCGAGCCGGTCGAGACGAAGCCGCTCAAGATCGGCGTCGTGCTCTCCGGTGGCCAGGCGCCAGGCGGCCACAATGTGATCTGCGGCATCTTTGGTGAGTGCGACTGATCTCCATCTGTATGTTCGCGTGATGGAATCCGTATGAGCCCACTAGCTGAGACCAACTGGAATTGAAATTTGCACTGTATAATTAAATTAAATCAGAGTGATGTTAGTGCCACTGTGCCGGTCTTGGTGGAAGATCTGAGGAGGACTATGATATTTTTTTAGTTAACTTTGATATTTTCAGTCAGTTTCGACACTGAACTTGCACAATTGTAGATCTTGCTAGATTGTGCTATGCTTTTCCTGAAATTTTCTTGTCGTTGACTTGTCATGGTTTCTGTTGGTTCAGATTACCTGCAGGAGCGTGCCAAAGGCAGCACCATGTATGGATTCAAGGGAGGCCCGGCTGGTGTCATGAAGGGCAAGTACGTCGAGCTGACTACTGATTTCGTGTACCCCTACAGAAACCAGGTATGGCGGCATAACCTTTACTCAGCACGCTTATAGAAATTTCGAAGTGTCATGACTTTTATGCAAACCTTCCTACACCTAGCTAAGGTTTAGGTGAGGATGATAAGATATCTGATACACCTATCATCTGAATTATTCTGATGCTAGGTGGAATTTACTGTGGATTATAAGACCCCTTAACGCTGTTTGTGTTATTATTCTGATGATGCATTATAATCAAGTATGTATAACCTTTTCAATAGGGCGGGTTTGATATGATCTGCAGTGGAAGGGACAAGATTGAAACACCAGAGCAGGTGTGTCTTTTGAGTGCCTATACGCAAATGCATGCTGGATCTTTCCATCCCCTTTCTGGATTTGGTGCTGCGTTGACTAACTAGTACTTCACTAGTTTTATCTTTATTTGTAACTCTGTTTGATATTTTTGCAGTTCCAGCAAGCTGAAGACACAGTCAACAGACTTGATTTGGATGGACTTGTTGTCATTGGTGGTGATGATTCAAACACTAACGCATGCCTCCTCGGTGAATACTTCAGGTTGGCTGCTAAAAAGACAACTCACTCTTTTGCTCACCTAAAGGACTTTTTGTTTGCTGTTAATATCTGAAGCTTTACAATGTTAAATCCTTTTATTTTCGTTCTACAATGGTGTAGCTTCTAATTTAGATTATTTATGTATTCTGTCTTGGAATTATTTTATCACAAGTAAATGCTCAATCAAGAATGCACCCTTTCTGTGCCATATTGACAGTTACTCCCGCCTTCTGTAAATTGTAAGCCATATTCTGAGTGGCCACAAAGATTAAGAAGCTTATAAAACCAAGAGACATATAAGAGCAAATGACAATGGTACCTATTATACTTGAATACACTGGAAACATATTAAGTATTTGTTTGTGAGAGTAGTACATATAAATGCAGGAGAGAAGCTGTGTGATAAATAAGGGCAAAGATTGCACATCTTGTGATATGAAATGGAACATCTGCTACTTGACATGTTAATAAATATGATTCTAAGTCATGTTTTTTGCATCCCAGGGGAAGGAACTTGAAGACTCGCGTTATTGGTTGCCCAAAGACTATTGATGGAGATCTGAAATGCAAGGAGGTCCCAACAAGCTTTGGATTTGACACTGCTTGCAAGGTATTGGGTTTTTGCCCTTAGGCATCAATTCCCTAGTTGTCTGCTAGCGTAGTCTAGTTTGCAGGGATTTAGCTTGGAAACACTCATATTGCACCAATACGGTGATAAAGTATGTATGGATTAGATATAAAGCACACTGCGTTGACTATTTGGAGAATGGGAAGATATAAATGACTAAATGTCAAGCACATACTATTCTTAACATCTTGGGGGCATGAGTAAAATAGTGAAAGAGCATTGACTAAATCAGAAATCACTCAATCAGTAAACTACTTTCTACGATAACATTTGAACGAATCGGTTGTGTCATCTTCAGTTGAAGGGGGGTTGACCTAGAACTAAGTGGTCTGAAAACCGAAATATCTCGATGCTTCCTGATTTTGCATCCCATGCTCAGTGTTTGTCGAATGAATTTATTGCGCTTCGTGAACTACCGGGCTAGCATAGATCTGGATGCTTAGATCATTCGCTTAGTCTAATGTGGAATCAGGACATTTCATGCATATGAAGCTTTTAGTGTCATGTCATGACATGAGTTTGTGCTCCTTCCAGATATACTCCGAAATGATTGGCAATGTCATGACTGATGCACGTTCAACAGGCAAATATTACCACTGTAAGTTTGTCCACCCATTGTTTCAGCATACTGAACCATGTACTTTACACTTAACAAAGAGCCCAATAGTCAAAAAGGTTTTACCAATACTGTTTGCTACAGCAGATAACTCCTGTATCAGAGTGCTATTCAGATCTTCATTAATTGAATTATTAAGTACACGCAGAGAGTATTAAAAGTTAGTTGGCAGATTTCTTAGGTAGTTTCTTGGTCTTAGTGTTCACAAAAGGGCCCAGCAAACCTCTGCAACATACTAACCACACCTTATGCAAATTTATTTTTAATCTTAAGTGATTACTTTAGGAGAAGGAACTCGTTAAATGTTCTAAATTTTATTGATTTTTTCTATACATGCATACATATAATGCAAACATTCTCATAGCAGTTGTTGTTCGGCATACTGCAAGTGCAAACATATATAATCCATGATACATTTTTTTGATCTTTTTTCTTTATCCACTCACTAACATGTACTCTCTATGGTCATGCAGTTGTGAGGCTTATGGGTCGTGCTGCTTCTCACATTACACTAGAGTGTGCTCTACAGACACACCCTAATGTTGCACTCATCGGTGAAGAGGTTAGGAACTCATATATGAAGTACATCTGAAGTTGAAATAAAACTATCCCATTCCTGCCTTCTTCTAGTCATATGTACACATAATTTATGTTAATTCACAGTCCAGTTTTATCTTTTCACACCAAACATTAACCCTTATATGTTGCACATGTTATATGTTCTAAGATTAAGTGTCTAGAACTACAAGACACATTTTGTTTATTTTCTTAATGTCTTCATTCGTGAAGGTTGCTGAGAAGAAGGAAACACTCAAGAATGTCACAGACTACATTACCGATGTTGTTTGCAAACGTGCAGAACTTGGTTACAACTATGGAGTTGTCCTAATACCGGAAGGCCTGATTGATTTCATCCCAGAGGTTTGACAATTTTTGTGCTTTCTCCAATTTTATATGCTGTGGCCGACTGCGTTACTGATACCATTCTTTCTCTTCTCCAGATTCAAAAACTCATTGCAGAATTGAATGAAATTTTGGCACATGATGTTGTTGACGAGGCAGGGGCTTGGAAAAGCAAGCTTGAACCAGCATCTAGGGAGTTGTTTGACTTCTTGCCCAAAACCATTCAGGAGCAGCTTTTGCTTGAAAGAGATCCCCATGGCAATGTTCAGGTAAAAACAGGGAAATTTGTTGAACCACCTTAATTTTGTTTATTTCTCTGAAATTGGCCATTTATATCAAAAAGTTAGCTGACTGTGGTCTGAAATTCTGTTGTAGGTTGCGAAAATTGAAACTGAGAAAATGCTTATTGCCATGGTTGAAACTGAATTGGAGAAGAGAAGAGCGGCGGGGAAGTACTCTGCACATTTCAGAGGCCAGTCTCACTTCTTCGGGTAAGTATATATTGTTGCATTTTCACATTTTCCAAATTAACAAACATGCTCTCATACTTTTGCTTCATAATTTTGCAGATATGAAGGAAGATGCGGCCTCCCTACCAATTTTGATTCCAGCTATTGCTATGCATTAGGCTATGGTGCTGGTGCTCTTCTCCAATTTGGCAAGACAGGACTTATTTCGTCGGTATGCTCACTATATTTTCCTACTTGATAGATGTTTGGCATTGCTTAACCATCGGAGTCATATTTACTCTGTTTACCTCCTAACTTCTGACCAGTTCTCCATCATGTGAACATTGTCATATGTTCTCTTCCAGTTCCCATGCCATATTCATTATTGGATAGAACATTAAATTTCACAAAAAACATAATATGTTGGAGTAACTTTTTAAAACTATTTTATATGTACTAAAGTGGTTTGAGTTTGTCCTTATTTTTTTTCTGCCGACTCAGGTTGGTAACCTGGCTGCTCCTGTGGAAGAATGGACTGTTGGAGGAACTGCACTGACTGCGTTGATGGATGTTGAGAGGAGGCATGGTAATTTTCTACAATACCTCATTCTCAAGGCATTTTTTCTACTTTTGACCTGAAGGTTACCCAAATACGGACTTGTTCTTTTGACCCAATTATGTTCCAGCCGATTTCTTCCTACTGTTACTCACTCCGTCCTGATACTACACTAATGTCAAAAACTTTCTTATATTATGGGACGGAGGGAGTAGTAAATATGATAATGAAATCCATTTAAATCATATTTTGGACCACTAATAATCATATTTTGGACTATTAGTGCCAAATTGTAACTTTTCATTCTTGGCAACCAGGCAAGAACAAGCCAGTGATCAAGAAGGCTATGGTGGAACTTGATGGTATGACCTTTCAAGTCTGTTACTAACAGCTAAGAGGTTTATGTACTCGTACGAAAACCTGATCTCTTGCAATGCCATTTTTCAGCTGCGCCATTTAAGAAGTTTGCCTCGCTGCGAGATGAATGGGCCAGCAAGAACCGATACATCAGCCCTGGTATGCAGTAGGAAAATTGCCAGCAACCACTGACATCTACGAGAGAAATAAACTAACTCATCATTCTTGTCATGGCAGGTCCCATCCAGTTCAGCGGCCCTGGAAGCGATGCGTCGAACCACACCTTGATGTTGGAGCTTGGCGCTGAGATATAGAGGCGGCGATGTAGAGTGTATTTCTTTCAAATTTTCTACTTCTTCCTTGCAGTTTTGAGAGTGGAGAACAAACTCCCATAGCGGAGTGGCAGTCTCCGCATTGTGGAATGTTTAATAAGAGGTTGAGTTGGAGTGGGTTCAGTGGATGTCGTAATAACTAATTTTAGCTTTTCTATGACCCGGTTGCTCCCCATATATCAAACCCCCACCTACCCCTTAAGTTTGTTTTTTCCGATAACTGCCTGAACCATAGGCTATTGAAGTTGCGGCTATGATTAGCGATTTGACTTGAGTAATTTTCGTTTTACATGTGCTTGAGCTGAAAGATGACTTACCTATCTGTAAGCCGAGCATGTCAAAAATACCCATAAATTCTCAAAATGTGTTTATTTGTTGATGGATTAATTGGTTCTTGGCATGTTTCGTCTAGTTCAACGCCACTATGCAATTTGCTTTTCTGAGGGCATCTCTAACCAATTACCTAAAATTTAAAGGATACAAAAATGTCTTGAATCAACCCTTATGGAAGCTCTTGAATCAACCCTTGGAAAGTTGCAAGTTTTAGCTTAATTACCAAATTTAGGAATAGTGTGGATAAAATAAGTTTTCTTTAGATATGCAATTGGCGACGAGAACAACGTGTGCTACAAGCAAGTAGTAACCATTGTAAGCAAATAACAATTTAACAAGAAGACACAAGCAAATGTACGGAAAGATAAACCACACAAGTTGTAGACGTGGGTGTATCTTGAAGTTCGTCCTCTTTCAGAAGCCAAAGCTAAAGTTTGATAATCTCTAGGTGCCAAAGCTAAAGTTTGATAACGCCACCAAGTGTCTCACATAGTCTCTCTTTGACTCACCTCAATGGATGAGCGTCACCATTGGTGGATGGTCTTGAAGGCGATCACCGGACCTAACTTTCGAAAGCATACCACATGCAATGAGGCTTTCGGGCCTTCACTCCTCTTGCCCAGGAGTTCCAAATCTCCAAGAGTAAAAAGTGTTGGTGAAGAACAAGTATGTGAATCACAAATTGGTTTAGTGAAAGTGTACATCGGGTTATTCTTTTTCAATCCTCAAAGTTTGGTAGTGTTTGAGTGGAGTGATGAAGAGCAATCGAGCTTTTAGAGTTTGACAATGGTGGAGAAGCTCAAGTCAAGGATTGGGGTTGGAGGAAGAAGAATGTGGGTACTTATACCTCCACAATCAATGTGACCATTGCCACTCAAGGGATTCTAGGGACCTAGGCTCACGCGAGAGATATCCGTGGTGGTGGAGGGGGACTCCCGGGGTGGGTCGCTTCGAGGACGGAGAGCTCGAGCACATGCTCAGGCTTGGGGATAGGGGGGCATCCTCTTCCTCTGAGTTTGTGTTGGGGTCATACCAGTGGCGTGACACGAACGCAGGGACTCCGTCGACAGGAGCCGCCATGGGGACTACTTCCATGAGATGACGGTGATGGGGACGATGGCACCCGAGGCGCCATATCCCGTGCGGCCACCGCCATGGGAGGTGCCACTCCTGCAGCCGCAATGGGAGGATGATGCTTCGACTGGTGGAACTAGTGCGTCACATGGAGAAATCGCACCGCCTCGTGTGAGGGAGTCCTGGATTAGGGGGTGTCCAGGTAGCCGGACTATACCTTCAGCCGAACTCCAGGACTATGAAGATACAAGATTGAAGACTCCATCCCGTGTCCGGATGGAACTTTCCTTGGCGTGGAAGGCAAGCTTGGCGATGCGGATATTCAAGATCTCCTACCATTGTAACCGACTTTGTGTAACCCTAACCCTCTCCGGTGTCTATATAAACCGGAGGGGTTTAGTCCGTAGAACGACTTCATCATACAACAATCATACCATAGGCTAGCTTTTAGGGTTTAGCCTCCTTGATCTCGTGGTAGATCTACTCTTGTACTACCCATATCATCAATATTAATCAAGCAGGACGTAGGGTTTTATCTCCATCAAGAGGGCCCGAACCTGGGTAAAACATTGTGTCCCTTGTCTCCTGTTACCATCCGGCCTAGACGCACAGTTCGGAACCCCCTACCCGAGATCCGCCGGTTTTGACACCGACATTGGTGCTTTCATTGAGAGTTTCTCTGTGTCGTCGCAATCAGGAAGGACGCCTCTTCCCGTCTTCAAAGACGGCGCTGTTACTAAGGGAGCCTTGGCTGTCTGCCAAACTCTCCGGCTAGGCAGTTTTCTCATGACCGCCTGTTCGGCCGTTGCGCCGACGGTGACCTCTCGGGTCATCAAAAGCAATCTTCACGTCAGCTCGGAACTCGTCGAGCAGTTAGATCCAATAGAGCTCTCTTCCGTAAACGAGCTCTTGGATCGCATCGCCGCCTTGGGGGTCACTACGGATTATGACCAGGTTGGGCTTAAACCCGATCTAAGAGAAATTAATTCTCCCCAAGTCACCCATCACGTTGCCGTAGTAGAGGCACAGTGCGGCGACTCTTCATCTATCTTAAGGACTAGCTACGTCCGGATTCCAGATCCCTCCAAGCCGGATACCCGCGGAGGGGAGGATGTAACTCAAGACCTGAACTTAGAATCAGGCAACGGGCTAGATTCACTGGACAACATCCAAGAATCCAAACCTCAGAGTTCGGAAACTCCTTGGCCTCTGAGTCTTAGATTGGGTGAAGTTCCAGATTTAATTCCACCCACCCGCCCGAACATAAGCGATCTATCCCGAATCAGGCAAAATCCCGAAGAAACAGTACATCATTACTGGGCAAGGTTCTTCCTGGTTATGAACAGGATAAAGGACTGCCGCGAGGAAAACGCAATCTCAATCTTCTGCAATAATTGCACGGACAAGGGAATCCTCAACGCCACAGGTCGTCGTGATATCACACGCTTCGCTTGGCATCCATAGTACAAAAGTACTGTGCGATGGAAAGCGCCCGGAAAACCGAAACTAAATTTTGGGACAATCCGACCCTGAATAGAAACCTCGTCCGAAATAAAAGGGTGCATCATCATTAGACACCCGGGTTAAAAACCAAAAAACCAAAACCCTCTACAGGGCATGGAACCGTACTGGAGGGATGGCTTAATGGACCCTATAAAATTCATAGTACAGAGGACGCCACACCAACTCATAGCCTTAGAGCATGTTGGATACTCCGGCAGGTGGCCAAAAGGGGCGAAGATCTCCTAATTCCGGAGGCCGCAGAAAGCCACCTCAGGGACTCCAGTACAGTCTTAACAGTCTTCGAGACTTTCGCATCAAATAAAATGCGAAAAAGAACACTCCGCAGCTTTGCCGAAGTCTATCAAGTAGAAACAATAAACCCATGGAGTGACACGGCTATTACCTTTAATGCCAGCGACGAACCTAAATTCCGAACAGCTCGAGCACCAGCCGCATTGGTACTCAGTCCTATAGTGGACGGCTTTCGCCTCACCAAGGTACTCATGGATGGAGGCAGCGGATTGAACCTCATTTATGAGGAAACCCTTCAAAAAATGGAAATAGACTGGAACCGCATTGAGCGAAGCAGCACAACCTTCAGAGGAATAATCCCCAGTCGGGAAGCACGTTGTACAGGAAAAATCACACTGGATGTGGTGTTCAGCACGCCGGATAATTATAGGTCCGAAGAGGTCACATTCCAAGTGGCCCCGTTCAGCAGCGGATACCACGCTCTGCTGGGGCGGTAAGCGTTTACAATCTTCCAAGCAATACCCCATTACGGGTACATGGAGCTCAAGATGCCCGGGCCGAACGGAATCATCACTCTTGCTAGTGATCTAGACATAGCACTCCGCGCCGAAAACAAGACAGCCGCACTGGCCCTTGAGGCACTGTCCGAAGCCCTAGCGACTGAGGAACCGACTACGCTGCGCTCCACGGTAAACAGGGACGATGTGATACTCGACAAAAGATCCAAGTCCACCTCCTTTAAACCAGCGGATGAAATAGTCAAATTCCAGGTCCATCCAACGGACCCCAATAAAACAGCTTCCATCGGGGCACAATTAAACCTTGATGTAGACGCCGCACTGCGAGAATTCCTACGGGAGAACTGGGACATTTTTGCATGGCACCCTTCGGACATGCCAGGAATCCCACGCAGGCTGGCCGAACACAGCTTAAATATCCTAAAAGGATTCAAACCTGTCAAACAAGCCCTTCGGCGTTTCTCTGAACCCAAGAGACAGGCAATGGGAGAGGAGCTAGCAAAACTATTGGAGGCCGGATTCATCATAGATATAAAACATCCGGACTGGCTAGCAAACTTGGTGATGGTACCAAAGAAGGACAAATCCTGGCGCCTGTGCGTTGACTTCAAAGACCTCAACAAGGCCTGCCCAAAAGATCCCTTCCCCCTCCCCCGCATCGATCAAATTATCGACGCCACTGCAGGACACGATTCGTTGTGCTTCCTCGACGCATACTCCGGTTACCATCAAATCAAGATGGCCGAGTCAGACCAAGCCGCAACGGCATTCATCACCCCATACGGCCCATTCTGCTTCAACACAATGCCTTTCGGGCTCAAAAATGCCGGCGCAACATATCAGCGCATGATTCAGACATGTCTGGCAAACCAGATCGGCAAAACAGTAGAGGCATACGTGGATGATGTGGTCGTAAAAATAAGACATGTCGAATCTCTAGTAGACGACTTGAGGCTTACATTTGACAACCTCCGAGCATATGACATCAAGCTAAATCCGGAAAAATGCGTTTTCAGCGTTCCAGCCGGAAAGCTCTTGGGCTTCATTGTATCCGGTAGGGGAATCGAAGCAAATCCAGCCAAGATCCGAGCTTTGTCACAATTGGATATCCCAAAGGACCTCAAACAAATACAAAAATTAACCAGATGCGTGGCGGCTCTAAGCCGCTTTATCTCCCGGTTGGGAGAAAAGGCACTACCCCTCTATCGCCTCCTTCGGCGCACCGAACACTTCGAGTGGACGGATGCTGCCACGGCCGAACTCGAGGAAATAAAAGCCATATTGGCAACAAACCCCGTCCTGGCCGCGCCAAACATCAGCGAACCAATGCTATTGTACATTGCAGCAACCCATCAAGTTGTCAGCGCAGTACTCGTCGTCGAGCGGGAAACAGACGGACACAAATTCCCCCTTCAAAAGCCGGTTTACTATGTGTCCACTGTCCTCACCCCATGCAAATCACGGTACCCACATTATCAAAAGATTGCATATGCGGTATTCATGGCATCCCGGAAGCTACGACACTACTTTCAAGAGTGTTCAATCACAGTAGCATCGGAAGTACCACTCAATGATATTATAAACAACCGTGACGCAACGGGCCGGATTGCAAAATGGGCCATCGAGCTCCTCCCGTTCGACATAACTTATAGGCCACGACGAGCTATCAAGTCGCAAGTTTTGGCCGACTTCGTCGAAGAATGGATGGAGGCCGAACTCCCTAAAGAGTACGACACATATTCAAACTGGATCATGCACTTCGACGGTTCCAAAATGTTGGCCGGACTAGGGGCCGGCATCGTTTTGACGTCCCCCACAGGAGACACAGTTCAATATGTACTCCAGATTATGTACACGGACTCCAATAATGCAGCCGAATATGAGGCCCTTTTACATGGTCTCCGGATGGCAGTATCCATGGGCATTCAACGCCTAGAGGTGCGCGGGGATTCGAACCTCGCGATATCCCAAATAAATGGAGACTTCGATGCCAAGGATCCAAAAATGGCAGCTTACCGCAACACCGTCCTCAAAATGTTAGCTCGGTTTGAAGGGCTCGAATTTCACCATATAGCCCGAGAAAACAATCAGGCGGCAGACGTCCTGGCACACATCGGCGCAAAACGCGATGCGGTCCCCCCCAACATCTTCCTGGAAAGGCTGTTCAAGCCATCCGTAGTATGGGAAGGGGAACATGACAATATTAGTCCGGATCCAACCGCACTATCCGACGCCGAACAATCTGACATAATCGGAGGCTCTGCCAATGAAATAACAACCTCAGCCCACGTACTAATGGCCGTTATCGCCCCGTGGACAGAACCATTCCTAGACTACCTTACTAGGCAGGAACTCCCAGAGGACCAAAACGAGGCATGCTATATAGTGCGGCGATCTAAAGCCTATAAAGTCCATGAGGGAGAACTTTACAAGAAAAGCACTACCGGAGTCCTTCAAAGGTGCATCTCCAAAGAGGAAGGGCGGAACCTGCTGGCTGAAATTCATGCCGGACTCGGTGGCCATCACGCCGCGGCCCGGTCCCTTGTAAGCAAGGCTTTCCGTACAGGCTTTTATTGGCCGACGGCCCGGGCGGACGCTCAGGACTTGGTCCATAAATGCGTCGATTGCCAGCTTTTTGCAAACCAAAGCCATATGCCACCCACCGCCCTCCAAACTATCCCCATCACTTGGCCTTTTGCGGTCTGGGGGCTTGACATGGTGGGACCCCTTAAAGGCGGAACCCACAAGAAAAAATACTTACTGGCCATGGTGGATAAGTTCACCAAATGGATAGAAGCCAAGCCTGTTAAGACGGCCGAATCCGGACCTGTGATAGACTTTATATCCGGGGTCGTACACCGTTATGGCGTCCCCCACAGCATCATCACCGATAACGGCACGAACTTCACGGACGATGAGGTAAAACTCTGGTGCAAAAACATGGGCATCAAGCTCGATTATGCTTCCGTCTATCACCCACAAACTAATGGTCAGGTCGAACGTGCAAATGGTCTCATCATGAGCGGCATCAAACCCAGATTAGTGCGGTCCCTCAAGGAATCTAACATGCACTGGGTAGAGGAGCTCGACTCCGTACTCTGGGGGCTGCGGACCACGCCGAACCGCACCACCGGATACACACCATTTTTTATGGTGTACGGCGCAGAGGCAGTCTTGCCCTGCGACATAATTCATGACTCACCTCGAGTGCGCATGTACAAAGAAAGGGAGGCCGAGCTCGATCGGCAGGACAGTTTGGACGCCTTAGAGGAGGAGCGCGACGTGGCAAAAGCCCATTCCGCATTCTATCAACAGCAGGCTCAAAGATATCAAAGCAGAGAAGTGCGGACCAAAAGCTACAATGTTGGCGAATTAGTTCTATGCCTGCCGGACAAGAAAAAGGACAAGCTGAAGCCCAAGTGGGAAGGTCCCTTCATAATCGACCAAGTCCTGACTGGTGGAGCATACCGCCTGCGAAATGCGTCGGATAACCGACTCGAGCCGAACCCATGGAACGCAGCCCGTCTTCGAAGATTCTATGCCTAGCGCCGGACTCTGTGTTTGTCTCCTTCCTCTGTCAATTTTTTACATTTTCTGTCTTACATCTCTCTCCTTCCCCTCTTCTCTTTTATAGCCCTTAAAGGCTTCTCAAGTGAAGTGCTACTCGCGCTCATTAAACCTGGGGGCTTCTTTAACAGAAGCTTATTTATACGGGCTTCACGCCCACCACATGTGTCAAACTTCCGCATGTACCTTTTCTTCACCATTATATGCATCGATATGACTTAAGTTTTGGCCAAGCTGGGTTGCCTGGCTCCTGTGCTTACCCCTACGTTCCCGATTGTTCGGCTAGGTGGTAAAGGGAGCACCTCTGCGATTGTTACTGCCAGATCAGCCGGATGTGTACCTCAGACTGGGTGAAGCCGAAAGCTAGCGTTCTTAAGGGAATACTCGGTCGGTGAACTAAAAGATGACCTTTTTTTACTTATTTATGTACATGCCCCCAAATGATTTTCCTGCATTTGCAGTCCGGACATGCACTTTAGGGCATGCCTCCCAGAGAAAGAAACCCCTAACGGAACTATTCTCTCTGGAAGATATTTCTTACTAACCATGTAATATAACATAACTAGTTGGGCACTTGTCTGATAAAGCACTAATGACCCATACGCCTGGTCTCCATGCATACCCCGGTTCTTACATAACCGGTAGGGTATTCGGACACACTCCGGACCGTCAGGTCCTGAGGTTGAAGCGAAAAGGTCGGCAACGACAAACGATCTACAATCTGGCTAGAAGGCATTACACATGTCAATTAAAAATTACATAGTCACTCTGACTGATTGTATTCCTCTTCAATACCATCTAACAGGCTGTCTAACTTAGAGTCCTGCTGAGAATACTTTGCGGCCAATTCTACTTGGCCGTACACTAAGCTTACAGGGATCTCCTTCCCGTCAGGCCCCACAGGTCCGACCTCGGCCATGTGGTTTGGGTCAGACTTCGCGTACCGCGTCTTCACCATGGCCCAGGCCTCCCTAGCGCCTTGTCAGCAGGCCGATATCTTCCACAACCGGAAGTGCCGCCGAGCTCCCTTAAGCTTCTCCGAAAGCTCTCCAAGGCCCTCGGGCATGGAGTGGGAAGGCCATAAGGCTTGGGCAACGCCTCGCATCGCCTGCCGAGCTCGCTCATGCAGTTGCGAGAGCTCGGGAAGAAGGTCACCCGTAGAACCGGGCATCTCCTCTGCAGGACGACCCGTTAGCATACCTACAGACATTACTCTGTTAGTCGACTTCCTCGCCGAACTCTTTTCTTTCAAAGATTCGCTTAAGCACTTACTAAATATGCCGCGTCGAAGCCGCTGATTCTCCTTAGTAGAGTCCGATAGCTGGCCATGAACATCTTTAAGTTCAACATCCAGCTTGGTGTTGGCATCTTGAAGCTCATTCTTCTCCCGCCTCACCCTTGTCAACATACTCTCACCGGCCTTTAGCCGGCGTAAGAGTTGTTGCCTCTCCGGATCCACACTAGTAGAAAATAGGGCTTTGGTCCAGGCAGGGTCAGCCCATTAGTCCCGGTTCAGTCTAGAACCGGGACCAATGTGGGCATTGGTCCCGGTTCGTGAGCCCAGGGGGCCGGCCGGGCCACGTGGGCCATTGGTCCCTGTTCATTTGGACCTTTTGGTCCCGGTTGGTGGGATGAACCGGGACCAATGGGCCTCGCTCCTGGCCCACCACCATTGGTCCCGGTTGGTGGCTTGAACCGGGACCAAAGGCTCCCCTTTAGTCCCGGCTCATGTCACCAACCGGGACCAATGAGGTGCCTATATATACCCCTCGCTCGCGAGCAGAGCACCCCAGTGCTCTGTTTTTCTCTGGCCGAGGGGGAGAGGGCTTTGTGGTGCTCTAGCTCACCTCCTATGCACATGAGGTGTTTGATGGAATGCCCGAGCCACACTACTTAAGCTTTCTCCTCTCGAAGCTCGACCTCCAAGCTCCATTTTTCTCGAGATTTGTCTAGATTTAGCGGTCCTTCACGCACCGTCCCCGTCTTCACCGCCGTCGATCACCCGCGCCGATCTCATCACCGACACCACCGTGGTGAGCCTCTTGTTCTTATCTTCTTTCTGAAAGGAAAGATATTCTTACTTGTATGTTTAGATAGATACTTGTATCATTTTCTTACATTTATTATTGCATCTTATATAGTGCGATGGTTTTGGTATCCGCCCCCGTCGGCCCTCGTCCTGTCTATGATTCGGATGTGGTATGTATATTATCTTTATAACTATTGGTTCATTTATTGTTTATGAAAATTATGTCGACCAACGTGACATAGATTTTATTTACCTAGGATGTATGTGAATCGGAAATGCCAACCGACCCTATTGTCGAGAGGTTAAATTTAGTTGAAGAAGAAAACAATTTGTTGAAGGAAAAAATAAAAAAAATTGAGGAGGAGAAGATGATATTGGAGTTGCATGTTGCGGATGTCGTCGATGATCACAAGATCAAGATGGATGCAATGCGCTTGAAGATTAGAAAGATTAGAAAATATGCCATTCATACCGAGGCTTGGTATCATTATGCCGTTGGATCAATTGTTACCTTAGTTGCGATTATGATCGCATTTGTTTTCGCATTGAAATGTTTTACATAGTTTCAATGTATGGTTTAATTAGTTAGATGCTTTGGAGAGCTATATGTTGTTAGATGAGAACTATGTATGCACTTTGGTTTTAATGTGATGATGAACTTCTATTAATTTGGACACTTAATTATATATAATGCACACAGATGAACCGGCAATGGATGTACGGTGACAGACACACCCGCGAGTACATTAAGGGCGTGCATGAGTTTCTCGATGCGGCTGAGGCAAACAAGCAGAATGGTTTTATGTGTTGTCCATGCACTGAATGTGGGAATACGAGGTCTTACTCTAACCGGAAAATCCTTCACTCCCACCTGCTTTACAAGGGTTTCATGCCACACTATAATGTTTGGACGAGGCACGGAGAAATAGGGGTTATGATGGAAGACGGCGAAGAAGAAGACTACGATGACAACTATGTGCCCCCTGAATACGGTGATGCTGCAACGGGGGGAGCTGGTGAAGATCAAGAGGACCAGACGATGTGCCCAATGATGTTGCAACGGGTGAAGCTGCTGAAGATCAAGAGGAACCAGACGATGTGCCCGATGATGATGATCTCCGCCAGGTCATTGTCGATGCAAGGACGCAATGCATTAGTCAAAAGGAGAAGCTGAAGTTCGATCGCATGTTAGAGGATCACAAAAAAGGGTTATACCCCAATTGCGAAGATGGCAACACAAAGCTCGGTACCGTACTGGAATTGCTGCAGTGGAAGGCAGAGAATGCTATGGCTGACAAAGGATTTGAGAAGCTACTGAAAATATTGAAGAAGAAGCTTCCAAAGGATAACGAATTGCCCGATAGTACATACGCAGCAAAGAAGGTCGTATGCCCTCTAGGATTGGAGGTGGAGAAGATACATGCATGCCCTAATGACTGCATCCTCTACCGTGGTGCATACAAGGATCTGAACGCATGCCCGGTATGCAGTGCATTGCGGTATAAGATCAGACAAGATGACCCTGGTGATGTTGACGGCGAGCCCCCCAGGAAGAGGGTTCCTGCGAAGGTGATGTGGTATGCTCCTATAATACCACGGTTGAAACGTCTGTTCAAAAACGAAGAGCATGCCAAGTTGATGCAATGGCACAGTGAGAACCGAAAGAAAGATGGGAAGTTGAGAGCACCCGCTGACGGGTCGCAGTGGAGAAAAATCGAGAGAAAGTACTGGGATGAGTTTGCAAAGGACCCAAGGAATGTATGGTTTGCTTTAAGCACGGATGGCATTAATCCTTTCGGGGAGCAGAGCAGCAATCACAGCACCTGGCCCGTGACTCTATGTATGTATAACCTTCCTCCTTGGATGTGCATGAAGCGGAAGTTCATTATGATGCCAGTTCTCATCCAAGGCCCTAAGCAACCCGGCAACGAAATTGATGTGTACCTAAGGCCATTAGTTGAAGAACTTTTACAGCTGTGGAATGAAAACGGTGTATGTACGTGGGATGAGCACAGACAGGAGGAATTTAACCTTAAGGCGTTGCTGTTCGTGACCATCAACGATTGGCCCGCTCTCAGTAACCTTTCATGACAGACAAACAAAGGATACCACGCATGCACGTACTGTTTAGATGACACTGAAAGTATATACCTGGACAAATGCAGGAAGAATGTGTACCTGTGCCATCGTCGATTTCTTCCGACCAACCATCAATGTCGAAAGAAAGGCAAGCATTTCAAAGGCGAGGCAGATCACCGGAAGAAGCCCGCCATGCGCACCGGTGATCATGTGCTTGCTATGGTCAATGATTTACACTATGTAATCTTTGGAAAGGGTCCCGGTGGACTAGCTGTTCCGAATGACGCTGAGGGACACGCACCCATGTGGAAGAAGAAATCTATATTTTGGGACCTACCCTACTGGAAAGACCTAGAGGTCCGCTCCTCAATCGACGTGATGCACGTGACAAAGAACCTTTGCATGAACCTGCTAGGCTTCTTGGGCGTGTATGGGAAGACAAAAGATACACCTAAGGCACGGGAGGACCTGCAACATTTGCACGAAAAAGACGGCATGCCTCTGAAGCAGTATAAAGGTCCTGCCAGCTACGCTCTTACGAAAGAAGAGAAAGAAATCTTCTTTGAATGCCTGCTCAGTATGAAGGTCACGACTGGCTTCCCATCGAATATAAAGGGAATAATAAATATGCCAGAGAAAAAGTTTCAGAACCTAAAGTCTCATGACTGCCACGTGATTATGACGCAACTGCTTCCGGTTGCATTGAGGGGGCTTCTACCGGAAAACGTCCGATTAGCCATTGTGAAGTTATGTGCATTCCTCAATGCAATCTCTCAGAAGATGATCGATCCAGAAATCGTACCAAGGCTAAGGAGTGATGTGGCGCAATGTCTTGTCAGTTTCGAGCTGGTGTTCCCACCATCCTTCTTCAATATCACGACGCACGTCCTAGTTCATCTAGTCAACGAGATTGTCATCCTGGGGCCCGTATTTCTACACAATATGTTCCCCTTTGAGAGGTTCATGGGAGTCCTAAAGAAATATGTCTGTAATCACGCTAGGCCAGAAGGAAGCATCTCCATGGGCCATCAAATAGAGGATGTTATCGGGTTTTGTGTTGACTTCATTCCTGGCCTTAACAAGATAGGTCTCCCTAAATCGCGGTATGAGGGGAGACTGACTGGAAAAGGCACTCTTGGAAGAGACTCAATAATATGCAGGGACGGATATTCTTGGTCTCAAGCACACTACACAGTTCTACATAACTCTACATTGGTGACCCCGTATGTCGATGAACACAAGAACAGTCTGCGCTCCAAACACCCGGAGCAGTGCGACGACTGGATTACATGTGAACACATCAGGACTTTCAGCAGTTGGTTGGAAACACGTCTCAGAGGTGACAACACTGTTTGTGATGAGTTGTACTTGTTGTCCAGGGGACCATCTTTGACTGTATTGACTTACAAAGGATACGAGATAAATGGGAATACATTTTACACGATCGCCCAAGATCAAAAGAGCAGCAACCAAAACAACGGTGTCTGCTTTGATGCAGCAACCGAGAGCGGAAAGGATACATATTATGGTTACATAGTGGACATATGGGAACTTGACTACGGACCTAATTTTAAGGTCCCTTTGTTTAAGTGCAAATGGGTCAATCTGTTAGGCGGCGGGGTACAGGTAGACCCACAGTACGGAATGACAACAGTGGATCTGAAAAATCTTGGGTACATTGATGAACCGTTCTTCCTAGCCAATGATGTGGCACAGGTTATCTATGTGAAGGACATGTCTACCAAACCGAGAAAAAGAAAAGATAAGGAAGCGAATACATCATACGATGAGCCAAAGCGCCACATAGTTCTTTCAGGAAAAAGGGACATCCTGGGAGTGGATGGCAAGACAGACATGTCTGAAGATTATGAAAAGTTTCATGAAATTCCTCCCTTCAATGTCAAGGCTGACCCAAGCATCCTGATAAACAATGAAGATTATCCATGGTTACGGCGCAATAAGCAAATGACACAAGCGAAGAAAAAGTGAAGACTTTCTCCCGCAACTTTGTAACACACGAACATGTCACCATTGTCCGTTTTGTACATGCACATGCTATGTGGGTGAAATTATGATACCATCCCAACTTCCAACTTTTTCAGAGTTCATTTGAAATGCTTTCATGTCTTATGGTTCGGCCGTCGTAATACCATGACCATTAGTCCCTGGCCCATGCCAACTTTCAAACCGGGACTAAAGGGTTGGTCCTCGTTGCGGGCCGAGTTTAGTCCCACCTCGCCAACCAAAGGGGGCTCACACCGGTTTATAAGCCCTTCCCTCTCTGCCTTGTTGAGCTCCTCTCAAAGTGAAAATAGATGCCCTAATAGAGAAAAGTTTAACCTAAATTCATAGTGAATTTCTCTGAAATTCATAGAAATTTACTAGGAATTTAGGTTGAATTTTCTCTATAAGCGCATCTATTCTCATTTTTTAGTAAGTTAATCACAAACTTGTGATTCAAACAATTTTCAAAGAATTCAAATTTTAACTATTCAAATTTGAAAACTAATGGCACTAACAGAAAGTTTATAATTTTTCTAAAACTAATGGCACTAACAGAAAGTTTATAATTTTGCTAACCTAAAAGCAAACAGAATTAAAAATTAAAGCAAAAAACAAAAGAAAATAAATAATGCAAAAAACAAATCAAAAAAATAGGAAAAAACTATTTTTATAGTAAAGTTAATCACAAAATAAAATAAAATAAAGCAACAAAGAAAACAAAAAAACTAAAAAAGTGTTTTCAAATTTGAAAACTAATGGAACTAACAGAAAGTTTATAATTTTTCTAAAACTAATGGCACTAACAGAAAGTTTATAATTTTGCTAACCTAAAAGCAAACAGAATTAAAAATTAAAGCAAAAAACAAAAGAAAATAAATAATGCAAAAAACAAATCAAAAAAATAGGAAAAAACTATTTTTATAGTAAAGTTAATCACAAAATAAAATAAATAAAGCAACAAAGAAAACAAAAAAACTAAAAAATTATTTTCAAATTTGAAAACTAATGGCATTAACAAAAAGTTTATAATTTTTCTAAAACTAAAAGCATAAAGAATTAAAAAATAAAGCAAAAAACAAAAGAAAATAAATAAAGCAACAAAAAAAGCAAAAAAATGCCACCTACTGGGCCACCACGGCCTGAATACGACTAGAAACCCTACCATGGGCCAGGATTCAGGCCCGCAGCAGGCCCAGTAGGCCCACAGGCATTGCAGTGACAGATTAGGCCCGAAAGCCTGCAGTTGAGAGGAGCTCGGGAGGGTGGGCGCAGCAGCGCTTATAAACCACTCCCGAGCCCTCTCAACTAGCGAGGTGGGACTAAACTTTTGGGCGCGGGGCAGCACAAGGCCATTGGTCCCGGTTGGTGGGAAGAACCGGGACCAAAGGGGGGCATTGGTCTCGGTTCGTCGCACCAACCGGGACCAATGGACCCCTTTGGTCCCGGTTCGCCTCACCAACCGGGACCAAAGGCCGCCGCTTCCCGCCCTTTGGGCTGCTGAAAAGAGGCCTTTGGTCCCGGTTGGTGGCACCAACCGGGACTAAAGGGGGGCATTTGTCCCGGGTTGAGCCACGAACCGGGACCAATACCTTTCCTATATAACCAAACACTTAGGAAATTTCCCCCACCCGCCATTCTTCTCTCCAAACGCCGCCAGGCTGCTGAGCTGCTCCTCGACGTCGGCTGCCCCGACGTCGCCGTCGCCTCCCCTAGCCGCCCGAGGTCGCCGTCGCCGCCCGCTCGCCGTCGCCCGTGCCCTCGCCCGACGCCGTCGCCGATCGCCGCCCTGCCCCGACGCGCGTCGCGCGCCCCGGCCCACCTGTCGCTGTCGCCCTGCCCCGCCCGTCGCCGTCGCCCCTGCCCCGCCCGTCGTCGTCGCCCCGCTCCGCCCGTTGCCGTCGCCCCGGCCCGCCCGTTGCCGTCGCCCTGCCCGTTGGTCCGACCGGCACCCCTCCCCTGTTTTTTTATATATTATATATGCTTGTGTATATTGCCTCTTTGTGTATATTATGTATATATGTCAGTATATGTATTGTGTATATTGCTTCTTTTCAGATTTTTTTTTCCATATATATGTTTGTATTTTGTATTTTTCTTTTTTATAAAAATGTATATATGTTTTTATGTTCTCTGTGTATATATGTTCATATATGCAAAAGTTAGGTTTAAATATTTAGAAAAGGATTATCTATATATGTTCTCTGATTTAGTACATTTTAGGTTACTTTCATTTTTAGAAAAGTTTTATATATTTAGGAGAGGAAAAAGGAAAATAAGAAGAGGAAAAAGGAGAAGAAGAGGAGAGGAAGAAAAGGAAGAGGAGAAGAAGAAAGGAATAGAGGAGAAGAAGAAAAAATAGAAAAAATTTCTATATTTTCTTCTTCTCCTCTATTCCTTTCTTCTTCTCCTCTTTTTTTCTTCTTTTTTTTCTTCGATCTTCTCCTCTATTCCTTTCTTCTTCTCCTCTTTTTATTTCTTCTTTGTTTTCTTCAACACGAGGGGGGGGTCGATATAACCCCCTCCCGATAGGAAAGTTTTATATAGAAAGTTACAATTTTAGAAAAGTTTTATATATGCAAAAGTTACAATTTTAGAAAAAGAAGGATAGGAAAGAAGAAAATAAGAAGAGGAAAGAAACAAGAAGAGGAGAGGAAAAGAAGAGGAGAAATAAATAAGAATAAGAAAAAAGAAGAAAAATAAGAGGAGAAGAAGAAAGGAATAGTGGAGAGGAAGAGAAAATAGAATCTCCACTATTCCTTTCTTTTTCTCCTCTTTTTTTCTTCTTTTTTTCTTCGATCTTCTCCTCTAGCTATTCCTTTCTTCTTCTCCTCTTTTTTCTTCTTCTTCTTCTTAATTTTTATCGGGAACGAGGGTGTCGAGGATCGCCAAGGGGTCGAGGGTCGGGAACTAGGGTAGAGGGTCGAGGGTCGTTAAGGGGTCAAGGGTCGAGGGTTCCAGGGTCGAGGGTTCGAGGGTTCTATAGGGTCTAGGGATGGTCGAGGGTTCCAGGGTCATCTAGGGATCGAGGTTCCAGGGTCGTCGAGGGTTCGAGGGGTCGAGGATCGCCGAGGGGTCGAGAGAGGTTTCCTAGTGTCAAAGTATTGAAGAAATCCATGGCTTCATCATTAGCCGGAAGTAACCAAGGCATGACGAAGTCCTCCAAAGTTATTTTGGAATGGTGTCCCGGATAGGATAATTTGCCTTTTTGTATGAATTTCAGCAAAGGCCTTCCAAATAACGATATTTGGAAGGTGTTGCTGAACTTTGTACCAAAAAGCGAATTATCTTATCTGGGACTCCGTTCCAAAATAACTTTGGAGAGCTTCGTACCATCATGCACATGTTACTTTCGCCTAATGATGAAGACATGGTTTTGTTGAATCCTTTGACACTAGGCAACCTTCCGACCCCTCGACGATCCTCTCGAACATGAGAGGAAGAACATGATAAAAAAAGAAGAGGAAGAAGAAAAAAAAGAGGAGAAGAAAGAATAGAGGAGTTCTTCTCCTCTATTCTTTCTTCTCCTCTTTTTTTCTTCTTCTTCCTCTTTTTTTATCGGGAACGAGGGTCGTCGAGGGACATATAGATGTAGTGTCGTCGTTGTCGATATATACCCCCTCCCAATAGCTTCAACACGTGGGGGTGGGGGGTCGAGGCCACTAATTAATATATATGATTCCTTACTATGATTAGGTAGCTAGTTCTACGTTTGGCACTAATATATCCATCTGTCATGTTTGAATAATAATTGCCATGTTGTAAATATTTGTAGAAACTATGGACACCGCCCTAGACGAAGCAAAAGAAGCGTTGTTGAGGGACATAATCGCAGAAGGAAGTGATGCCGTCTCGTTGTTTCTCAACGGCACCGATGGTCTGGAAGGAGAGGGTGAACAAGCTGGCTACGGTGACCTAATGCCGGTGCAAGAAGAAGAACATGAGGACGGCTCCGGTGACCCAATGCCGGTGCAAGAAGGAGACCGTGATGACGGCTCCGGTGACCGAACCGAGTCCGGCCAGGTATATATATTAGTTAAGCCTGTGCTGACTAGCTGATTGATGCATTCATTGTTTTGGTATGTACACATATTAATTAAGTCTTTGTTCTTTTTTCTAGCCCTCTGGATCGAGCACAACTTCGGTAAAGAGACGAGGCCCGAAGAAAAAGTTGAGCTCGGATGAAAAGTTTGAGATCATAGCAATCACGCCCGACGGCCAACCGATTGAACCCCTCCGGACAAAGAGCGCATTTGTTGCTCAGTGTGGGGTTCTGGTTAGGGACAAGATCCCGATAAGCATCCAGCAATGGTTTAAGCCGGCTACAAAAGATCCTGAGGTGTCTTATGTCAATGATATGCAGAAAAATGATCTTTGGACTGAGCTGAAGTCAAATTTCACCCTACCGCCAGAGGATAATCCAGAGAACTCAGTTAAAGAGCAATTAATCAAGTCTTTTGCTCTTAAGAGGATGGCAGAACTATTCAGGAGGTGGAAGAAAGAGCTGAATAAGTTTGTCGAAAATAATGAGACACCAGAATTCAAGGGCAGATATGAGAAGATCAGAGATCACTGGCCCACATTTGTGGCCCACAAGACATCGGAAAAGAGTAAGAAGATGTCGGCGACAAACAAGCAAAATGCTGCGAAGAAGATGCTTCACCATCGCACGGGGTCAGGTGGCTACCTCGTAGCCCGGCCTAAGTGGGCCAAGACTGAGAATGATCTGGTTGATAAAGGGATCGAACCAGAGACAATTAGCTGGCCAGACCGTTGCCGGACTTGGTTCTTCGGGGCTGGCGGAACCTTGGACCCTGTAACAGGGAAGTGCATTTGGACGAACGATCAAATGGACATACCAGTCAGGAAGCTTAAGCAGTATATCGAAGCAGCGCAGCAAGGGAAGTTCTTTCCAGACAGAGAGAACGACGAGCTCACAATGGCCCTCGGGAATCCTGAGCACCCTGGACGGACACGAGGCACGCCAGGCTCCATTCCATGGAAGGTTGGGTTTCCGGACGCAGGTGGTTACAAATCCCATGAGAGGAGGAAAAAAGTGCAGCAGACCCAAATGCAGGCGCTGCAAGCAAGGGTAGACGCGATAGAGGAACGAGAAGCAAATCGCAGCAAACGTACTGCCGAAGCCTCCCCCGAAGCTACCCCGCCATCTCAGCGCAGAAGCAGTGTGGCTTCCACCGAGCTGCTTCAGCCGGAGCATGCCTTGATGGCTCCTGCCAGCTATCCCGTGGATGCTATCACGGAGTCTCAAAATTGCCACCTTATGACGCAATGGATGAATTTGAAGGTCAAGGCGGCTGTTGGCTCTGTTTATCCTATTGAACCCGGCGCAAATTTTCACTGCCGGCCGATTCCAGAAGGATATGCTAGGGTGATGGTGGATGAAATAACGGAGGGATTTGAGGACCTCCAGTTTGACCACCCTACCGGTGAAGGGGATAATCGGCTAGGGTCTGCTCTGAAGACTCCATGCCTATGGCGGAAGGAGCTCATCAACCTTCCGAACTGGACGCCTCCGCCTCCTCCTCCTCTGGCGAGTCAGGGCACTCCGCCTCCTCCACCGCCTCCTCCTCCGGCGACTGACGATCAGGGACCTCGGCCGGCTCCTTCTCCGGCGCGTGGCGGCACTCCGCCTCCTTCTCCGCCTGCGCCGACGCGCCCGAGCAGCCAGCCTCCTCCTTCTCTGCCTCGTCAGCAAGGACGGAAGAGACCTGCCGCCGCTCCAGCTGCTCCGGCGCGTCGTAGTCCTTCTCCTCCGCATCGTAAGCAAGTAAAGAAGACAACTGCTCCGTCTGCTCGGTCGGCGTCTAGCAGTACAACCAGAGGTGGGAGGACATACAGATTCGGTCCTTCTCTGAAGACTCCAGAGAAGTTACCATATGAGAGGACCTCGGAGGAGAACGCCAAGATCGCGCGAACCGAAGTGGATGACTGCTTTCAAGGGTTGAGAGCAAAGAGACATCCACCTCCGGAGGAGAAGGTAGATCCGGTGAAAGTGAAGCGCACTCTGGCTGCCCTGGCAAAACCACCCAAGTCTCCGCCGAAAGGCAACTATGAGCGCATTATTGCAAAGACATGGGCCGAAGCGGAGCGGTCGGGAAGTACAGTCAGTGATCAAAGGCTGAAGGAACGACGAGCAGCTGGGAAACAAATTGCCCAGCTTGGCGAACAAGCGAAGCAATCGTGCCCCCCCCCCTCAAGGTGCCTAGCGACATCATTGATCCGAGGATGGTGCCCGGTTATGGCAATGTTGACGATTACCTGCCCGACGATGTACATTATGATCCCATGGAGGTGCAGATACACAGATACGAGTACGGGAAGCCTCTCGTCAAAGATGAAAAATCTTTAACAACAATGATGCGAAGATTACATGATTGGTACTTGAAAATCTGCAGAGAGTCTGGGGGGAGGAGTACTTTGTATGCGAGAGTTAAACCGGAGCATGACCTCGTTGGAATTGAACTGTTGCCTATTCCATTTGAGGAGTTCTATCAGTTTTTCAATCAATTGGCCCTCGATAAAACAACGATCACCTGCTACTATCTGTAAGTACTACTACTTCTGTCATTAAGTCTCTCTATATAGCTCATCTCTTTCATTGCATGTATTTATAATTATCCTCACTATATTATGCAGAATGAAGATCGCCGAATTGAAGAAAAGACAAATCGGTGATATTGGGTTCGTTAACACATATCTCATAGATGCAACTGAGGTTCAACATTGTCCCGGAGATACCGAGGCCAACTTGCTACGATCATTCAAAAAAAAAATGAAAACAAAGATATAATACTCTTTCCTTACAACTTCAAGTGAGTGTTACTGTCTTGTGCATATTCGGTTTCCCTTATATATTAGTCCATGTTATAGTAATGTAATTGATGAGTTATGCATGCGTGTGCAGTTTCCACTATATTCTCCTAGAGATTAGGCTTGAGCAGGGAGTAGTAACCGTCTTGGACTCTAAACGAAAAGATCCCCAGGAGTATGCGGACATGACTGAAATCCTCAAGAAGTAAGTTAAATCGATCATTATCCACCATATCAGCAACTTTGTTCATTTCCTGATATCAAGTAATTGTTTTCTTTGTCCGGCAGGGTTTGGAGAAAATTCACCAGAAAAGTTCCGGGACTGCCGAAGGAGCTGGAATTTAGACACCCGAAAGTAAGTACTATAGTAGCATGTTCCGCGCATCTCCTAGTGATTCAAGTGCTAGTTTCATCAATACCATTTAGCATTCTTACTTATCAGTTTGATTGACCTCTATTTCTTGTAAAGTGGTTGTGGCAGGAACAAGGGAATGATTTCTGTGGATACTATGTCTGCGAGTCCATCCGCCACACGACCTGTGAGCGGGGCGGGTACTCTGACGAACAATATGAAGTACGTAAATAACAACATTCACAATTTTATTTTATTACCATCATTTGTATTGAGTTTCATTCATTCATATATATATATATATGGACCCCCTTCTTCAAATTAGATGTTTCGGAAGCGGGATGAACTCCTAGCACCAGCTCGCATGCGAGCAATTCAAGAGGAATTGGCGGCATTCTTTCTTGACCACGTGATTGCTGAAGACGGAGAATACTATGTGGACCATGAGTCCGTATGATTATATTTGTAAGAGATAATTATTGTATATATGTAGCCGGTAGTGTCAGATAGATATACGAGAACTTGTTGTTCGACCAATCTCTCGGAGAAGGAGAGGTGGTCGATATCACCTCTCTCTGTATGCATATATGTTCATGACGGTCTTCTGTTTCCTTCGTTTGCTTACTAGCTAACTAGCATGTCTAGTCCTCTCTATACGTATGTATAGTACGTAGCGTTGACCAAGCACGGACATAAGAGAGGACACTTCTCTCTATTAATTATAGCTAGCTAACACAATATATGAAACACCTAAATTAAACCCCCAAAACCCCCAACCCCCCCCCTTCAAAAAAAAACAAAAAACCCAGCCACAGAAATGCTGACGCGTGGATGCCTATTGGTCCCGGTTGGTGCCACCAACCGGGACCAAAGGGTCTCCTGCCTGGGCTCCGCGCACAGGCCACGTGGAGGCCCATCAGTCCCGGTTCTGGATTGAACCGGGACTAAAGGGACAGGGCATTAGTACCGACACTTTAGTCCCGGTTCAGGAACCGGGACTAAAGGCCCTTACGAACCGGGACAACAGGCCCTTTTTCTACCAGTGCCAGTCCGGCGCCATCTGCAATATGAGTTGGCAGATTCATACCCACGCCGCACTTCGCAAGATATTAATCTTTCGAAGTGTATCTTACCAGAGGGGGTCTCTTTAGGCTCCCCTGCCGCGGCTAGTGCGGCCTCCAGTTGGGCTTTGCACTCTTTCAGCTCCTGGGACAGTGCGGTATTCTTCTCTGTAAGAACCTGCATAATAAATGATCCTTAAACCAGTTACTCTAACTGTTTCAAGTCTCGGGGGCTACTGGTATATACATATATATTTACCAAAATTTTCTTACCCATATGTCTTTTACATATTGCTCCGTGGCTTTGGTTAAACCATTTTGAGCAGCACGGAGGTACGCATCTCCCGAATTGAAGGCATCTAATGCCTCTCGGGAGAAGCAAGCGTCGCGAAGAACTGTCCGGGGACGCCTGTGGTTCATGGCACTCTCCACCTCGGAATTGGTGGCAGACAGCCTGTCCGCATCCTTTGTCGGAGGAGCGTCCGGTGCGCGCCTCGTGTTCGCTCCCGCTTCCGGGCCAGGTGTTGGAGCCTGGCTGGTGGAGGCGCGGTTGGCAACCTCTCCGGATGTAGTCCGGCGAGGTCTCTTCGTCCTGAAGATAGCACGAACGTTAATATGCCCTGAAGAAATAACACCAGGGAAAAAGAGGATGCGCTATACCTTTGCGCCGGTGTCCCAGTCCGGACTACATTCCTTTTTGCCCCACAGGGCCCTGCGGCCCCTCGTTGGCTAGCCGCCGCAGGTTCGGCCTCCCGCCTTGGAAACCTCCCCTGCAAAACACGGTCAGGAAAACTGAAATGCGTGAGAATGGATTCCTTCTCAAAGGGATGAGACTCCGCTCTCTGTTACCTGGGAGGCCGGGATTAACCCTGGGTAATCAGCCGTAATGGCCACCAAGGTATTGTCCTTGCTTAACTGATGAAACACCCCGTCAATCAACTCCACCGATATATCCGGATCCTCTTCGGAGTCTGGATCGAGGGACCGTTCTGGATCCTCGGGTTGTGGGGGACGGCTGTTTATATCCTTTACTTCCTGACGCAGTTCCTGCGTTGAAATCGTTGGACTACATATTTAATCATGGGAATATAAAGCGGATGGGCAGGCACAATTGTTCACTTACCCAACTCGGGGGGTTGTACATACTAAATCCGCCCTGCGGGTTGACGCGGAGGAATTCCTCCTCTTCTCCCTTGTACAAAGAGGATAAGATCTTTACTAGAGCGGTAGCTGAGGCTGGCCCCTTACGACCGTAACGGGTGGCGTCATCCTCCCCGTTAAAATCCCACATGGGGTGTCCTCTATATTGAAGCGGCTGCACCCCCCGCATAATGCATGCGGCCATGACTCCAATCATGGTTAGTCCGGAATGAGCCAATAGTCTTATCCGGCCCATCAGGTGAAGGACGTCCCTGTCGCTTTCTCTTTGAGAGCTCCGCGGACGCCAGCTTAGGCGTTTCTTTAGGGGAGCACTGTTGAATTCGGGGAGACCGGCCCGGATAGGGTCCGGTAGCGGGGCATCATCTATATAAAACCATTCCGAAGGCCAGTCCTCGGACGCCTTCTTTGGGGTTCCGGATAGATATCCGGTCCCGGCGATACGCCACACTTCGGCTCCGCCCACTTGATATATAGACCCCTCTTGAGAGCGGGGCACCAGACAGAATAATCTCTTCCAGAGCGCGAAATGAGCCTCAACACCCAAGAATAGCTCGCAAAGAGCGACGAAGCCCGCGATATGCAATATAGAGGCGGGCGTGAGATCGTGCAGCTGGAGGCCGTAGAACTCCAGAAGCCCACGGAGAAATGGATGGATTGGAAATCCAAGTCCTCTTACTAGATAAGGGACGAGGCACACCCGCTCTCCTTTGGAGGGACAGGGGGTGCTCTCCGCTTGCTCTCCACCATTATAGGTGGCGAGTCCGGCTCGGACCGGGACCATATAGGCCTGAGGGAGAAATCCCTTGGCCTGAAGCGACACTAGCTCACTGTGCGGGATGGAACACCTCTCCCAGTCTCCAGGTTTAGGACTGGAAGGGCGAGAGGAGGAGCTGCGACGGCTGGCCATGTTGGAATGAACCTTTGCTGGAGGCGCTCTGATGATTACTCGCGGAGAGGAGAAGGTGTGGTTTGGATCTGAATCCCCATCCCATTAAATAGGTGGCTCGTTTATGCGGCTAGGGGTGTGAAAAAACACCCCGACTTTTCACATTCGTTTGACATGTGGAAGACAGCCATTATTGGGCGTGGAAGCCAAGGTGCACTACATTACGGAAATCAGACATTATTCAGCAGGTACACGGAACTTGGAGGAGAACCCGCCTTGCAATGCCGAAGACAATCTGCGCGCCGGACTCGTCGTCATTGAAGCCTGGTTCGGGGGCTACTAAGGGAGTCCTGGATTAGGGGGTGTCCGGGTAGCCGGACTATACCTTCAGCCGAACTCCAGGACTATGAAGATACAAGATTGAAGACTCCGTCCCGTGTCCGGATGGGACTTTTCTTGGCGTGGAAGGCAAGCTTGGCGATGCGGATATTCAAGATCTCCTACCATTGTAACCGACTTTGTGTAACCCTAACCCTCTCCGGTGTCTATATAAACCGGAGGGGTTTAGTCCGTAGAACGACTTCATCATACAACAATCATACCATAGGCTAGCTTTTAGGGTTTAGCCTCCTTGATCTCGTGGTAGATCTACTCTTGTACTACCCATATCATCAATATTAATCAAGCAGGACGTAGGGTTTTACCTCCATCAAGAGGGCCCGAACCTGGGTAAAACATTGTGTCCCTTGTCTCCTGTTACCATCCGGCCTAGACGCACAGTTCGGGACCCCCTACCCGAGATCCGCCGGTTTTGACACCGACACTCTTCCTCTGAGTTTGTGTTGGGGTCATATTAGTGGCGTGACACGAACGCAGGGACTCCGTCGACAGGAGCCGCCATGGGGACTACTTCCATGAGATGACGGTGATGGGGACGATGGCACCCGAGGCACCATATCCCGTGCGGCCACCGCCATGGGAGGTGCCACTCCTGCAGCCGCAATGGGAGGATGATGCTTCGGCTGGTGCAACTAGTGCGTCACATGGAGAAATCGCACCGCCTCGTGTGATGTTTGCATTGGCAGATTGGCATCCACGAGCAGGTTTAGCCGGTACGTGTCGAAACGTCGCAGTGTTATTGTAACGGTGAAGGGAGAAGTTAATGGGCACGCCTCGCCGCCGGGCTTTTATAGCCAGTGCGACGCGAAGGCTCGACGACAGTGATGTGGTGGGGCGGCTATCTGATGGGAAGCCATGAGAATCTGAGGGAGCGTCTGCCATTTAATGGTCAGGTGGTTGACAATCACATAAGCCCCTCGTATATGATTATCTATATGCAGTGGTGCGTGTAGATGTGGCATCACTCTTGAAGACTTGGTCATGGTGCAAGGATTTTCATGCGTGCGGTTTGCTTTGGAGCGAGCTCCAAATGAAGCCTCCACAACCTATTTGAAGAGTACAAGCCATTTTTGAAGTGAGTTCCATAATATATGACGAGCACGACACGTATGACAACTCTGCTAGAGTGCCTTTCCGTGTTTTGATCGTCATAGTAGTAGTTATTATGACGATCGGACATATATGGCGCATTAATGATTGAAGACCTTGGCGGCCTCTCGTTCTTCTGTCTAGTATTTTTAGACTAGCACAAGCGAATTAAGCTTAAACGAATAATTCATTTGAAGTAACAACGAGTAAAAGCAGATACTACTCCTCAGTCTCATAATATAAGAGCGTTTATAGTGTAAAAAACGCTCTTATATTATAGGACTGAGGGAATGCTAGTTTGGATCAGTGGCAAACATAGGCAGCATAGTACCAGTAACTTTTTAGATAGATAGTCAAACAAATAGGGTTGACACAACGGCCCCCCTTGGTTGGATTCATCAGCCAAATCTTCTCAGAACAACGGCACAACATCTTTTCATTTAGGGATTTTTGTATTCGTGCCCCTAGTTGGGTCACGCTCGACTGATTTGCCCCTATTTTTTCAACAATTGTGGTTTTGCCCAGCTCACTTCACTCGCCTTGTGTTTTTGCCCTTCCGGGGCGGTTCCGACCAGTGAGCAGTCGCCACGTGGCGAACCGTGATTGGTCGGAACCGCCCCGGAAGGGCAAAAACACAAGGTGAGTGAAGTGAGCTGGGCAAAACCACAATTGTTGAAAAAATAGGGGCAAATCAGTCGAGCATGACCCAACCAGGGGCACGAATACAATTGTTCCTTTTCATTTACTCCTCCCGGAGGACAGAAGTCACCTCCTCCTCAGATTCGTAGCATTCCTCGTCCGGGTCCGAGTCAGGGCTCACGTACTCCTCCCGGAACTCAGCGTAGCCCTTCGTGATCAAATCGATGCGGATCTTGTCCACCAGCAGTAGTTCGTCGTCCTTCGTCTTCCGCTGGCATCGCGTGTCTAGGTTGAGAGCTCTTTGCTGGATCCAACCCGGTGGGAACACCCCGCCAGCTTCAACGCCGAGGACATCGTCGACGGTGGGGGTCTTCACCAACAGCCAGAGACGGATCTCTTCATTCGAGAACCGGACCATGCCTGGGGCCGCCACAGACCTAGTCTCGGGCTTGGTGTGAGAACCCGGAATTAACTTCCAGACCCTCCTGTGTATATTTGTCAACCCCAGGATCATTGTTGACAACACAGTGAAATGATATCATTGCACAATACATAAAAGGTATTACAATTTTAAATATATCTTGCCACAAGGCATACCTAGATAAATGTCTCATGACACTTATTACATTCAGAAAAAAATAGCGGAAAGTACAATGCGTAGCGACTCCATCTTGGCCACAGGCAGTCGATGTAGTCCACGTGACCTCACTCCTACGGGTCGCCATAGTAGTCGTAGTCATCACCTTCGTCTTCATGGAACTCTGTTGTCAACAAAATTATTGCCATGAGTACATTACGTACTCAACATGCCTCCCTCGGAGAAGGACCTAATAGCTACATGTGGCTTCAAAGGAAGGTTGTATGGCTCATTTGCATAAAAGCTAATTTTGTTTGAAAAATATAGCAGTTGGATAAAAGCAGTTTTTGATGAAAACAAGTTTTATCTCCAGAATAACTTTCATCAAAGTGAGGATCCTCGATCAACTCACACTCTTCATATGTTCCAAGAAAAGGGGCAAAGAGGGAAGAAGCAAGACAGGTCCTGTATGTCGAGAAAGATTCATGTGTTGTCCTTGACCGTGGACACGGCTATTCCAATAGTTTTACACTCTGCAGAGGTCGTACACTTTACCCACATGACACAATCCCGACTTGTTGCCACCAGTGGCCGCTGGTATAGTACTCCATTTGGTGTACCAGCAGGGAGATTGTGACGAGGTCTTTGGACTAGATCCCCCAAAGATGTGACATGCCCACCGGGTCTGGCGCACGGAACTGAGAGTACGTCCTCAAACCGGTCCCCCCATCCGTGCCGAGGATACTCCTCGCAAGGCAGCTATCCCATCTGCGGTACGGCAACATCGACACCTAAGGCTGACTAGCTTACTTGACCAAGCCAGTGGCCATATAGCATGTGGCTGTACTGTTATCACAATCTTCAAATCCAAGACTTATTAGGCCTTATGCGGCACGGACGACTAATTGCCCCCTTCAACTCGTGAAGGGCAGCCAATCGCTCCTTCAATCCTTGATTCAGCTGTCGCCCGCACCAGTATTCAGATGATAAGTTTCACCCAGAGTAGAAGAGGATAGAGAGGGTCAACAAGGGCCAACCGGCCTAGCTCAGCATTAAGTTTCAACTGTCAATGACTCGGAGGTCATTCAACAAGGCACCTAGAGGGTGATAAGCATGGCTAAGCATTTCTACTCTACCGGAATTATATACTTCTACTCAGGTGTCAAGTAAATAGACGACAAGCGGATCAGGGTGATGTGTCAATCGACACGCTTGCTACGAGAATTAAAATAGCATGCACATAGCAACAATAAAACTCAATGCAATTTTGTAAACCATAGGATAAGTATGATCAAATAAGGAGGCATGCCTTCGTTGTTGAGTCCTTCTTCAGTAACCTGTTCTGTCCATGTCCAACATCGATATCGTCACTCCCTACTCGTCAAAACGACAGCAAAAGACAAACAATAAATACCAAAGCAAAAGTAAATCCAAATAACATCCAAAACAATTTAAAATTGGATGGACAACAAGATATTGATCAAGATGGAGACTTTGAAATGAGGTTGATTAGGATGTAAGAGAAAGGATTCATTGAAGTGACATGGTTGAGGTTGACACAGCTAAGAATTACTTGGCGATCAAGACTAACGTTCCAATACGAATATGCAATTAAACACTAGTAGTGCCCACTACACATCTCGACAAACTATATAGGAAACTACTATCTAACAAACACAATGGCATCAACACACATGAAAAGGAACCATCCTATGCATTTAACCACACAATTACAACATGACATGATGAAGGTAAAAGTCAAATAAATATTTAGACAGAACCTAAATATTTATAATGGTCAATAGCAGACAAACATATGCATCCACTATATAATAATTCCAAACGAACAAACATTACAAACCATACTAGTTAAGCAATCAAACATCATTCAACAACATGAGTTGAAATGATCTAGGTCTAGCCCCCCAAAAAAACCATTAAAATGGAATAGGGTCAACTCCATTATATCAAACCAATTCATTTGTCAAACAATTAACAAGAAACTATACAACACATGGAACAAATGGATGCACAACTATCCTAGGCATGATATGATTAAGAGTAACAATCAACCAAGAATAAATATTTGGATGAATCCAAATACTTATAATGGTTAACAACAATCAAAGACTAAACATAAATCATAAAAACTATTAGCAATAATTTATATAAAAGAAGACAAACCAATACTAATTAAGGTAGAAACTAATTTAACAACTTAATAATAACACACATCTCACATAATACATGTGAGTATAGATTCACTAGATGTCTAAGCAAATAACACAAGCATGACACATACGAGTGATCATGATAAGATATTAAACTAGAATATGGTCTTACTACTAAAGAACAACTAATACTTAAGTAACCATTAGAAATAAGATTTCCACTTCATGCTTACATAACAGATCAAACTATGCACACTAAGCATATGAGGAAGATACAACTCACTAACATGAAAGGTAAACTGTCTTATGCATGTGCTAAACTATCGCAACAAGACCCAACACTACTGAGGCTACCATAAGGCCAAAGTGATCATCCATAAGAACGCACAAGAGACTAAGTACTCAATTATAGCACATAGACAAAACAAGACATGAAAGATCATTTGCATGAGTGACAACTGACATATAACAATGCAACAACTAGATAAAGTATATATGAAGAAGTCTAGGCATACAACAATGTAATAGTGAGGTAGACTAGATATAATGCTAAGCATGGATGATCATGACACAAGATGCCAAACTATGCTACCAGTAGAATACAACTTAATAACTATGACATAACTTAGTTGATATCAACTAACATGACTATCAAGAATGGCATTAGCACACAACACTATCATGTTAATTGTGACTTATAAGAAAAAGGGAAAAGCATACTAAGCAAGTACACATCTAGGTCATGGCATCAATCACATCAAGCGATGTGCTATACTAGCATGAATAACATGAAGACATGTATTTCTATCTAATACAACCTAGACTTTCTAATACATAAATGGACAACCTAGGCATCATACAACACACGGGTCGTTACACACATTTATGCAATCTATTTAACAATCCCAACAACATGGCATAACAAGCAAAAATATTTAAACATATATCTTAGACAAAGCATGATTTAAAACCAACATGTGACATGGATGAAAAATGAATATGTAAACCATATCTATGATTTCGCCATGCTAAATAATATTAAATAGTCAAGACATGAGGTGTTTCATGACTAGATGGATAAGTAAATGAACACCTAGAACAAATCTAAAGAATTATAAGCACGATGAATATTCACCACAATAATGTACACGTTCTCCGTGAAACAATAAAGAATACCAATCATTACTAAAATAATAATAATAAGATTACACTAACAATGATCAAATCTAATTAAAATAATAACAGCAAACAAGCATGTAAGAACATTAATAATCTATTACAACAATCCACTCCTACACATGGTAAGAATTTGTAAAGACTTGTACAGAGACATGTCATAGGACTACACACACACCAAAGAAAAATGTCACATGGGACAACCAGTTCAACAATTATCAAATAACTATAATCGGTAAATAAATCAAGCAAGTGACATGACACATCAAAATTACGAGGCGAATAGATACCATGCACTCCTAAGCATACCAAGAACATAAGGAAATAACAATATATTAACAGAAGTTCACTGATGAATCCTACACATAACCATGCAACACTATTTTAAAACTATTGTTTTAATCAACAAGAGCGGCTAGATAAAATCTATATTAAATCTCGATTGACTAAACAAGTAATCTAGTAAATCAATTGGAACTCCTACGATTAAGAAATATTTAGGAGCGACTCCTAGGTATAAGTCACACAAGTGAAAATTCGAAAGTGAAAGAAACATGCACGTAGTGTAATTCCCATTTTACTAGAATAATGTCTAACAAGATATATACACAAAATCAAAAACCACAAACGTGTTCCTCTAACCACTTAACATGTTTCATCCATTGGGATCAAGATCAAATGATAAACAAAAACGATGGAAATATGCCTATAATGTTTGGTTCATGCGACGGATAGCATCGGCGCGCCCAACAACAAAAATAGAAGGAACTAAGATGTATAGGAGATAACACGAGTGATGTTTGGAAGGTGTGCAATAGGAATTGGAAAGTGGTTTACCGAGTTCGACGGAACGGTGCGGTGAACTTGACGAACAGTGTATACGTACTTGCAAAATTCTCCGCGTATGCTCGACGGAACACGTTGTTTCTTCTCTGAATGGAGTTGCGGCATGGAGCAGAATATTTTGGCGCAAGGACTCGAACATGGATCGCCTAAATCACCGGGATAGAGCACCGGCGTCCATGGAGCTGATGTAGTTCAAGGAGAGTTCTTCAAAGAATTAGGAACAGATAGGGAGGGGTTGCTAGGAGATTGGAAGAGGAGGTGGAGGCGCACATGTAGATACTCACAAATCTGGAAACGGTGAAGAACTAAACGATTTAGAGGAGGGGATGTTTCTCCTCTAGGTTTCCTGTTTCTTTAGTTTGTCTGCCTGTAGGTGTGCGTGGGTGGAGAAAGAGATGAAGCGCTTGAGGCACGGCTTTGGGAGATGAAGTGGAGAGAAATAGGCACAAGAAGGAGTCAAAGAGATGGAATTAAAGGAGAAGGGCAGGAGGCAGCATTCATACGTGGACGTTTCACTTCCTGTGACGTGAGAACGTACACATAAAGGATAGAGGAGGGATTTCCAACATGGCTGTACGTTTTCTCTTCTGTGCACCTTTTCTTTTCTCTTCTCTGTACTTATGTGCACGTGCACGTGTACGTATGGACATGAAGCGCTCCAATGGTGTGGCTCTAAGAGACGGGCCTATTTGGACAAAGCCCATGGGAGGAGGATGAGAGTAGGGAAACAGAAAAAAAGAAATACAATAGATGGGCTAAGCCCATTTGACTTGAGAAAGGAAAAGTAAAATAGTGGGTTGAACCCAGGAAAGAGAAAAAGATGTTGGTTTGAGTAAATTATGTACATAGTTTGATAGAATGAAAATAAATCGATTTGCTCTCCGAGAAAATCTAGAAAAGGAATAGAAGCTCGGACAAAAATCAAACGAATTTCAGAAGACCAAAGAAAATTCAAAGGTGCATATTTTAATATACCGAAGAAGAGCTGATTACAAGAAAACAATACATCAATTTCAATTAGGTTCACATTAGTTCAATTAAATACTTCAAATTATAAAAGTCTGATTTAAGCTTTGTAACCAAATAAAACAAACGAAATTTTCTTACCCTGATTTTTGGAAAACTTTTTCTTAAACATTCCGAGAATCGGGATGTTACACTTGGGCTCCTTGATGATCCTGTCGATCGCTAGCTCCAACTGCTCCGCGCTCAGCGCCCCGGACTCCGGGAAGCCTAGCAGCGCCGCCTTGATCCTCCTCTGCAGCTCTGCGTCTTCGGTCGTGGCACCGGGCTTCGGGAGCGGGTCCGCCCAATGCCAGTGCGGCTTCTCCTCGAACGCCGCCAGCTTCCTTTTGCCCTTCACTGGAGATCGTATCGAACCTTTTCGGTCGAGGTTTCAGCTGGGCCAGGCCCAGAACGGTTGGCGGCAGCAGAAGAAAGGGAAGGAATTTCCCGGGACGTCCTATGTGACGCGCTCTGCGGCAAATTGCCGTTGCGACGCACATACCACAGCCCCGGCTGGGCCGGCCCATTTAGGCGCCGTGGCGGTGTAAAAAATACATCGAAAAGTCCTTAGGAGGTGGGAATCCAACACAGGATCTAGTCATCAGAGAGTGCACGATGCAACCAGCTGAGCTCTCGAGCTTCAGTGATTTTAAGATGACACAAACTCCTAAGAACCAAACCCCAGCGAGAGTCGAAAAAAAAATCTGAAATTTCGAACGGCAATTTTTGTAAGGCAGCGCAAAACCTTAAATGCCGAAAACATTTTCTGAAAATTGTGAACACTTTTCAGAAACGGGAACATTTTTTGTATTCCAATAAAAATATGGAAGAGCCAACATTTTTTAAACTCCTGAATAAAATTTGAAAACACGAACATATTTTGAAATTTCAGAATAATTTTTCAAATGCGAACATTCTATGAAACTCCTAAAACCAGAAACAGGAACAATTTAAAAAAATTTAAACAATTTTTGGAAACAGTAATAATTTTTTGAAGTTCTGAATAATTTTTTAATAACCTTCAGAATAATATTTTAAAAAGAAATAAAATTTTAAAATATGAACATTTTTTGCAATTTGTGAACAATTTTTTGAGAAGTGAACAATTTTTTAGACTCCAGCCAAAATAGAAACATGAACATTTCTACAATTTATGAATAATTTTTAAAACAGGAACATTTTTAAAATTCTGAACAAAATTTTGAACATTTGGAAGAAAAACATACCGAACAAAATTTCAAACACGATAATTCTTTGAAATTTGGGATTTCTTTTTTGAAATGTGAACATTTTTTGAACTCCTGAAAGAATAGACATTCGCGAACAACTTTTGAAACTTAAACATTTTTTTATAAGGGGCAATTTTTAAATTCTAATCATTGTGTGAAAAGTACAAACATTTTTTCAAAATCATAGACATTTTTCGGATTTATGAACAAAGTTTCAAAACACAACATTTTTTTAAAAAAATGAAGAAAGATAAATAAAATTAAAAATTAAAATGAAAGGAAAGGAAAGAAAAAAACGACATAGAAACAGAAGAAAAATAAACAAAAAATGAACATAGTAGAGAAAAGAAGGAAAACAGGAAAAAAGGGAATACGAACAAAAAAAACCCAGTTCAGGAACCACCTAGAAGGTTCCCAAATTGGAAAAAAATGGACGGAACCTCTATAATGTTCCCAAAACCGTGATCACCGCAACCATTAACAGGCCGGGCCATATTATGTCGTGAAACCTATGCGAAACATCGACAACTTGATGCAGCATGCGTCAAATAGGAAATCCCGAATTTCCCTATCCACGCATAGGCATAGGTCTAAAGGGCAGATCACACGGGTCGCTATTCCAGCGAGGCAAATTTAACAATTTTAATCTATGGATGGAATCAATTCACAAAATGAACTGCCTCTAAAACTATTTCACACGGCTGACCTTTTTGAGTGACGCCTGACACGCAGGCGCCGCACCCTACGGTGCAGTGCCTAGCTCTGGGGCGTTGCACCTCTATCCAGCATGGCAGCCCTTAGGCCCGCACCCAGCAGTGCAGCGCCTCAGATCTAGGCGCCACACATGTAATGTGCAGCGCCTAGCCCTTAGGCGTTGCACCCTGATTTAGAGGCAGCCACCCGCTCTCCCTCCACCCCACCCCATTCATTCCAGTTAGAAGTTACAGAAGCAGCGGCGCCGGCGGCTTCCTCCTCTCCCCCGCAAAATCCCTCTCCCAAATCCTTCAGATCTGACAATTTGGTCTGTGGATTTCTTCACCAATCCATCTTATAAGGTACTCTCCTCCGATCCCCTTCTTTCTATCCATATATTGTATGCTATTTTGAAGATTTGGGGAACCCTTGTTTGATTAGATTAGATTAGAATCTTGCATGTATTAGATACGTAATCTTGCAACTCTAGTTTAGTTTATTTTAGTGAAAAGATATGGTTTGGATAAACAGGTTGACATGTTATTTCTATGGAAAAGATATTTGTATTGAATCTTGCATGAAGTAGGCCTAGTTTAGTTTATTTGTATTGACATTATATTTGTGTTGACAAGAATCCTTTGGATACATATGCTTTGAATCTTGCATATAGTAGGCCTACTTTAGTTTATTTGTATTAAAAAGATAATCGTGTTGACAAGAATGCTTTGTCTGAAATTGTTAGGATGGTTTGGCTTCTCGATGATCACTAGGACCATCAACACCGGTCGTACGCTATGTCGGTGCAGCAACGGGTAATAATGAAAGAAAGTGGCCGATATTATGAATTTCGTGTTTATTTCAAACACAAATGCCCCATATGTAATTTTCTGATTTGCTTGTTTGTAGGAGCTTCAACCTCTGAAGATTCGGTCTCATGGGGTCAACCTTGGGGGGATGCGCTATGATGAGCGATACACACCGTATGTAAGGGAGACAAGACTCCTCCCTTTCATTCAGTTGGTCAGCCAGTCGATGCCACCCCTCAATGTTGCAGCAATCACCGCACTTACTGATCGTTGGAGGCCGGAGACACACAGTTTTCATCTTCGGACCAAGAAGAACGACAAACAAGTTGCTGCTCAAGAGAAGAACCCCAAGTCTGGACCTAAGCCTGAGACTGAGTGCTTCTACTGCAAAAGACTAGTCACTGGAAGCGGAACTGCCCCAAGTATTTGGCGGATAAGAAGGATGTCAAGGTGAACAAAGGTATATGTGATATACATGTTATTGATGTGTACCTTACTAGAGCTCGCAGTAGCACCTGGGTATTTGATACTGGTTCTGTTGCTAATATTTGCAACTCGAAACAGGGACTACGATTAAGCAAAGACTGGCTAAGGACGAGGTGACGATGCGCGTGGGAAATGGTTCCAAAGTCGATGTGATCGCCGTCGGCACGCTACCTCTACATCTACCTTCGGGATTGGTTTTAGACCTAAATAATTGTTATTTGGTGCCAACGTTAAGCATAAACATTATATCTGGATCTTGTTTGATGCGAGACGGTTATTTATTTAAATCTAAAAATAATGGTTATTCTATTTATATGAGTAATATCTTTTATGGTCATGCACCCATGAAGAGTGGTCTATTTGTGTTGAATCTCGATAGATACACATCTATAATACTTAAATAGTTCATCCCCACTATTATATTTCTCTTGACATGCAGCCTATCCACCTCAGCACCCTTGCCACAACATCGGTTTCTCTTAATTATTTTGATCATGCATCTCACCAAGTCACATTATTTTACAAAAAATGATTCGATTGTCTGTGAACCGAAAGGCCTGTGTAACCCAAGAGTCGTCCTCCCTTGGCTTTCCCCAACATCTTCTCAATCTCCGCTTCCATCCTCCCCTCAATTCCTTGCACGATACATCAACTAATTACGTGGCTATATTAATCTCCGGCAACTGATCTACTTCGTCTTCATCTTCCACCGAAACAGATGGAAGAGTAACAGATAGCTGTTCCTCCTTTAAGGAAACGATTGTACTACAGATAGAGTTGTTACTCCTTTTAAGCAACCGATCTGCTCTGTTCCTATAGCCTCCACCACAGCTAGAATATTACCTCAACATGACGGCAAGGTGGTGCACTACCATGGCGTTTGGCATCAATATGTATGTTGTATACAGCTGCCGCGAGTTCATGGGCTCATGGCGTTGTCCCCCCCTCCTTTTCGATCCATGCCGCGTGCGGCTGCGACCGCATCTTCCACAAGCACGAGGTCGAGGCCGGGCACTTCTGAGGCACTCCTCCACGCAGCGTGCGGCTGCGACTGCAGCTTCCACAAGCGTGAGGTCGAGGACGTCTAATGCTCTCCTCGCCGCTGCAGAAATATGTTTTCTTCGTAGCTCACCTGGGTTGATCGGCTCATTGGCATCGACAGGTAAGTTGTAGGGGCATTGAGACGATTCCATTCTATCTTGCCGGATCAATCAACTATATATATGAATCAGTTCATTGTCTTCCTCCCCATCTTGGTATTTCATTTTAATTTGGTGATCGTGCGTGTGTGATGTAATTAACATATACAGTGTGTTCATGAGAATCTGAAGTGGTGTGTAGATCAATCTATGATAATACAACTGGTGCGGGTAAATCGACGTGCAGGTGACGAATTTCAAGACCATCGCCGTTGACTGTATCTTGCCTGCTGCCGCCCCCATGACACCACCAACGTGTTGGACAAGGTGAAATACTCATGTATCCCATGACACCTGATTCCATCTAATCCGCTAATTGCTCCATGGTTCCATCCTAATCCTCCTCTACTATCTTGCTACTTTATTAGACTGAGTTTATCCCACATGATTTGTTTATTATTTTTTCCATACATTCTGTATGTAATGTTCTAGATGAATGAACGTTCATATTATTTGGCATACGAACTTCTGAAGGATCCATTTTTATTGGTTTCCACATTATTTGTTTATTATTTTTGTACATGCCTTTGATAGTTATGCTCAAACATGAATGAGCATTCATATATTGCCATGGCAACTTCCCGAGGATCCATGTTTATAAGTTCGTTTACAGGGTTGTTGCCAAATTGTGAGATCTATCTCATGTCTTATACCAGAACAAGATGGTTTGGTACAAGGAAGGTTGCAGTTTCATGATTTAGTTTGAATGGAACAGTAGGAAATCTTTGTTATACAAATAAATTAATCATTATAATAAATATGGATAATACTAAACATATAAAAAGGATTATATCAGATTGTCAAGCAATTATCGTACACTACAGAATGTTTTCCTTGACCTATGAGACATAATTTTTGATATATAATTCATGCTTAAAAGTTTTCTGTTGTCCAATCACATGTGACCTCAATATGGTGCATCAGTTTGACCAAAAGATATTGCAACCTCCGCTCACCCATTAGCGATCTTGATGGAGTGGTAACCAAATGATGAAGACTTGATTCTTGATGTGTTTCCAGTTATTTCCCCAAGGTTTGTTTATTTCAATTTCTTTCAAGCCAACCCAAAGGAATGCTTGCATGTTAATGCTAAATCTTTGTTGTCTGTAAACAACGCATTTGTTCAAATTTTCAAATGTAAACATTATATCCAAATTGGATCTTTAATTGATGTCTTTTTTCATATTTTTCATTCTACTATGTGTGCTTTTCTTTAAAGCTGCATATAAAATGTAGAAAGTCCCGCCACAACGCGCGGGGAATCATCTAGTATTCATAATGTTGAAGCCAAAAGCTGCAGAGTTGATAATGATAGTGTAACTTATTTATGGCACTGCCGTTTGGGTCATATTGGTGTAAAGCGTATGAAGAAACTCCATACTGATGGACTTCTGAAATCACTTGATTATGAATCACTTGGTACTTGCGAACCATGCCTCATGGGCAAGATGACTAAAACGCCGTTCTCCGGAACAATGGAGCGAGCAACAGACTTGTTGAAAATCATACATACTGATATATGTGGTCCGATGAATGTTGAGGCTCGCGGTGGGTATCGTTATTTTCTCACCTTCACAGATGATTTGAGCAGATGTGGGTATATCTACTTAATGAAACATAAGTCTGAAACATTTGAAAAGTTCAAAGAATTTCAGAGTGAAGTGGAAAATCATCGTAACAAGAAAATAAAGTCTCTACGATCTGATCGTGGAGGAGAATATTTGAGTTACGAGTTTGGTCTACATTTGAAACAATGTGGAATAGTTTCGCAACTCACGCCACCCGGAACACCACAGCGTAATGGTGTGTCCGAACGTCGTAATCGTACTTTACTAGATATGGTGCGATCTATGATGTCTCTTATTGCTTTACCGCTATCGTTTTGGGGTTATGCATTGGAGACAGCTGCATTCACGTTAAATAGGGCACCATCAAAATCTGTTGAGACGACGCCTTATGAACTGTGGTTTGGCAAGAAACCAAAGTTGTCGTTTCTTAAAAATTGAGGTCGTGATGCTTATGTGAAAAAACTTCAACCTGATAAGCTCGAACCCAAATCGGAGAAATGTGTCTTCATAGGATACCCAAAGAAGACTGTTGGGTACACCTTCTATCACAAATCTGAAGGCAAGACATTTGTTACTAAGAATGGATCCTTTCTAGAGAAGGAGTTTCTCTCGAAAGAAGTGAGCGGAAGGAAAGTAGAACCTGATGAGGTAAGTGTACCTACTCCCTTATTGGAGAGTAGTTCATCACAGAAAACGGTCCCTGTGACACCTACACCAATTAGTGAGGAAGATAATGATGATGATCATGAAACTTCAGATCAAGTTACTACTGAACCTCGTAGGTCAACCAGAGTAAGATCCGCACCAGAGTGGTACGGTAATCCTGTTCTGGAGGTCATGTTACTTGACCATGACGAACCTACGGACTATGAGAAAGTGATGATGAAGCCAGATTCCGCAAAATGGCTTGAAGCCATGAAATCTGAGATGGGATCCATGTATGAGAACAAAGTGTGGACTTTGGTTGACTTGCCCGATGATCGGCAAGCCATCGAAAATAAATAGATCTTCAAGAAGAAGACTGACACTGACGGTAATGTTACTGTCTACAAAGCTCGACTTGTTGCAAAAGGTTTTCGACAAGTTTAAGGAGTTGACTACGATGATACCTTCTCACCCATAGCGATGCTTAAGTCCGTCCGAATCATGTTAGCAATTGTCGCATTTTATGATTATGAAATTTGGCAAATGGATGTAAAGACTGCATTCCTGAATGGATTCCTGGAAGAAGAGTTGTATATGATGCAACCTGAAGGTTTTATCGATCCAAAGGGTACTGACAAAGTGTGCAAGCTCCAGCGATCCATTTATGGACTGGTGCAAGCCTCTCGGAGTTGGAATAAACGATTTGATAGTGTGATCAAAGCATATGATTTTATACAGACTTTTGGTGAAGCCTGTATTTACAAGAAAGTGAGTGGGAGCTCTATAGCATTTCTAAAATTATATGTGGATGACATATTGTTGATTGGAAATGATATAGAATTTCTGGATAGCATAAAGGGATACCTGAATAAGAGTTTTTCAATGAAAGACCTCGGTGAAGCTGCTTATATATTAGGCATCAAGATTTATAGAGATAGATCAAGACGCTTAATTGGACTTTCACAAAGCACATACCTTGATAAAGTTTTGAAGAAGTTTAAAATGGATCAAGCTAAGAAAGGGTTCTTGCCTATGTTACAAGGTGTGAAGTTGAATAAGACTCAATGCCCGACCACTGCAGAAGATAGAGAGAAAATGAAAAGTGTTCCCTATGCTTCAGCCATAGGCTCTATCATGTATGCAATGTTGTGTACCAGACCTGATGTGTGCCTTGCTATTAGTTTAGCAGGGAGGTACCAAAGTAATCGAAGAGTGGATCACTGGACAGCGGTTAAGAACATCCTGAAATACCTGAAAAGGACTAAGGATATGTTTCTCGTTTATGGAGGTGACAAAGAGCTCGTCGTAAATGGTTACGTCGATGCAAGCTTTGACACTGATCCGGACGATTCTAAATCGCAAACCGGATACGTGTTTATATTAAACAGTGGAGCTGTCAGTTGGAGCAGTTCTAAACAAAGCGTCGTGGCAGGATCTACGTGTGAAGCGGGGTACATAGCTTCTTCGGAAGCACCAAATGAAGGAGTCTGGATGAAGGAGTTCATATCCGATTTAGGTGTCATACCTAGTGCATCGGGTCCAATGAAATTTTTTTGTGACAATACCGGTGCAGTTGCCTTGGCAAAGGAATCCAGATTTCACAAAAGAACCAAGCACATCAAGAGACGCTTCAATTCCATCCGGGATCAAGTCCAGGTGGGAGACATAGAGATATGCAAGATACATACTGATCTGAATGTTGCAGACCTGCTGACTAAGCCTCTTCCACGAGCAATAATAAATTTATTATTTATTTCCTTATTTCATGATAAATGTTTATTATTCATGCTAGAATTGTATTAACCGGAAACATAATACATGTGTGAATACATATACAAACATAGTGTCACTAGTATGCCTCTACTTGACTAGCTCATTGATCAAAGATGGTTAAGTTTCCTAGCCATAGACATGAGTTGTTATTTGATCAACGGGATCACATCATTAGGAGAATGATGTGATTGACTTGACCCATTTCGTTAGCTTAGCACTTGATCGTTTTAAGTTTACTGCTATTGCTTTCTTCATGACTTATGCATGTTCCTATGACTGATTATGCAACTCCCGAATACCGGAGGAACACTTTGTGTGCTACCAAATGTCACAACGTAACTGAGTGATTATAAAGGTGCTCTACAGGTGTCTCCGATGGTGTTCGTGGAGTTGGCATAGATCAAGAATAGGATTTGTCACTCCGATTGTCGGAGAGGTATCTTTGGGCCCTCTCGGTAATGCACATCACTATAAGCCTTGCAAGCAATGTGACTAATGAGTTAGTTGCGGTATGTTGCATTACAGAACGAGTAAAGAGACTTGCCGGTAACGAGATTGAGCTAGGTATTGGCATGCCGACGATCGAATCTCGGGCAAGTAACATACCGATGACAAAGGGAACAACGTATATTGTTATGCGGTTTGACCGATAAAAATCTTCGTAGAATATGTAGGAACCAATATGAGCATCCAGGTTCCGCTATTGGTTATTGACCGGAGACATGTCTCGGTCATGTCTACATAGTTCTCGAACCCATAGGGTCCGCACGCTTAAAATTCTGTGACGATCGGTATTATGAGTTTATATGTTTTGATATACCGAAGGTAGTTCGGAGTCCCGGATATGATCACGGACATGATGAGGAGTCTCAAAATGGCCGAGACATGAAGATTGATATATTGAAAGGCTACATTTGGACATCGGAAGAGTTCTGGGTGAAATCGGGATTTTACCGGAGTGCCGGAGGGGTTACCGGAACCCCCCGGGGGTTAATGGGCCTTGTTGGGCCCTAGTGGAGAGAGAGGGGCCAGCCAGGGTAGGCCGCACGCCCCCTCTCCATCTGGTCCGAATTGGACTAGAAGAGGGGGGCGGCGCCCCCCTTTCCTTCTCCTTCCCCCCTTCCTTTCCCCCTCCTAGTAGGAGTAGGAAAGAGGGGAATCCTACTCCTATTAGAAGGAGGATTCCTCCTCCTGGCGCGCCCTCTAGGGCCGGCCGGCCTCCCCCCTTGCTCATTTATATACGGGGGCAGGGGGGCACCTCTAGACACACAAGTTGATCATTGATCTCTCCCAGCCGTGTGCGGTGCCCCCCTCCACCATAATCCATCTCGGTCATACTGTAGCGGTGCTTAGGCGAAGGCCTGTAACGGTAGCTTCATCAACATCGTCACCACGCCGTCGTGCTGACGAAACTCTTCCCCGAGCTCTACTGGATCGTGAGTTCGCGGGACGTCACTGAGTTGAACGTGTGCTGAACGCGGAGGTGCCGTAGTTTCGGTGCTGAGGATCGGTCGATCGTGAAGACGTACGACTACATCAACCGCGTTGTCATAACGCTTCCGCTTAACGGTCTACGAGGGTACGTGGACGACACTCTCCCCTCTCGTTGCTATACATCACCATGATCTTGCGTATGGGTAGGAAAATTTTGAAATTACTACGTGCCCCAATAGCCACACCGTGCAGTGCAACACCTAGCTCTGAGGTGTTGCACGTCTCTGTCCACTTACTCCGCACGTGTGAGGGGGAGGGGGGTCAGCCAACTAGTAACACACAGTGCAACACCTAAGGGCTAGGCGCTACACATTACATGTGTAGCGCCTGCTCCGAGACGCTGCACTGCTGGGTGCAGGCCCAGGGGCTGCCATGCTGGACAGAGGTGCAACACCCCAGAGCTAGGCGCTACACCGTAGGGTGTGACGCCTGCGTGTCGGGCGCCACTCAAAAAGGCCATCCTTGTGAAATAATTTTAGGGGCAATTCATTTTCTGAATTGATTGCCTCCACAGGTCAAAATTGTCAAATTTGCCTTCCAATGACCGCGCACGCACCCTGTCGCTTCACGCTGCGTAAGCGGCCCAGCTAGCCGTTTCCGGTTTTGGGAATGTTCTAGGTTCTAGAACTTTCCCAAACCGGATTTCCTTTCTTTTTCTTGTTTTATCTTTCTCTTTTAATTTTCATTTTTCTTTTCTTTTTCCTTATTCTATTTGTTTGGTTTTTTATTTTTGTTTTTTCTTTCCAAATTCAGAAATATTTTCTGAAATCTAGGAACACTTTTATTTTTCAAATCAGTAAATATATTTTGAAATTCGAACATTTTTTCAAATCGGTGAATATTTTTTGGAATTCAACTTTTGTTCATTGAATTCAAAATTTGGTCATCAAAATAAAAAAATGTTCACGAATTTTTAAAACGTTCATCATGTTCAAAAATGTTCGTCGAATGCAAAATAAGTTCTAGAATTCAAAATATGTTCATTTAACATAAAGTTTGTACAAAAGTTTTCAGGAAAATGTTTATAGAAATCCCTAAAATGTTCATCCAAAATTCAACCTTTGTTCATAAAAATATAGAAAAATGTTCACCAAAATTCAGAAAATGTTCATCCAAACTTCAAAGTTGTTGATAAATTAGAAAATGTCCATCAAAATTAAAAAACTATTTTTTTTAGAAATTGTGAATATTTTTGAATTCATGGTTTTTTTGAAAAAGTGAACATTTTTTAAAATTCTAATTTTTTTTCAAATCCGAACTTTCTTAAAAAAAAAACAGAGGAGCCCCGTCACACACCTGTGCTGGCCCAAGGTCGCACGTGGAAGCGAGGTGGTGGGTGGCGCGTGCTGCCTTCTTTCCTAGCGCGTGGGTCACTATATAGGAGCTCCCGGTCTAAAGTTCCAAAACCACTAGCGTGAACTTTACCCTATTTCCGCCGTTTAACAATGGGGCAACCCATTGGGGCTTCCTCCTGTGTGTGGCACCATCGAGCGTCAAATAGGAGCTCACGAAAGCGAATTCGCACACTTGCGCACCTGTGATTAAGAAGAAACAGAAGGCCTAAGGCCTGCTAAGTTACGTTGCAGGTCCTGCCGACCGGCAAAGGTCCAAAGTTCCAAAACTACACCACGGACTAAGAAGAAACAGAAGGCCCAAGGCCTGCTAAGTTACGTTGTAGGTCCTGTCGATCCACAAAGGTCTAAAGTTCCAAAAGTACACCATGCACATGGAGTTTCTGATAATCCCATGTGCACGATGAACAATAAAATATAAAAAAGTAAAAATATTTTGAAAATCTGAACAATTTCTAGATATACATCGAGGAGTGTTTCACATGCATGCAAAATTACATTATTGAATGACAAAAACCCAAATTGGTGCTTCAAAAATAATATTTTTGAAAGCATTTTGAAAAACTGATTTTTTTTTGTTTCACACATCCATGAATGACAATTAATCACCAGAAAAGTATTATTGTAAAAAGATTTTTTTTTCTATTTCACTGTCTATACCATGTGCACGTGAGCTCGAATTTAGAAGCACGCTTTCGCAAAACTAGCAGCTATAAGCCTACAGTCATCCCTCGTACTAGATGGGGCATGGTCCAGAAACACCCACAATCGTTAAATAAGTATCGCCCATAACGAGCAATAGGTATTGCTCGCCTGCATCAGTTCTGAGCAGGCAGGCCGGCCCACTCATTGCACAATTGATTTTTCTCTACAAATTTTGTACGTACGCTGGTTCCCTAGATGGTGTCCGTAACCACTGCCTACGCCAGCCTTAGCTCCGATGTGCTCTGCAAGGTAGCGGCTCCGATGTGCTCCGATGTGTTCTCCTCGCAACGTTGCGGCCGGCGTGCCATCTGGAGCTATGGTGCTGGCTCCTGAAACCACGCCTAATCCAGACAGAGCAAGCTAGCAAGCATCAGACAACGATGCCACATCATTTTCTATTTTTCTCCAATGTGTGCACTACAATGGAGTGCTGCATGGCCTTCAAATACTAACGGCTTATCACTACCAGACATTATTAGCACGGCTTACGTGCGCCTTTTAGGACGACGGAGCCGGCCGGACGGCCGGCCGAATACTTCATCCACCACCAAATTCTGAAGAAATTTCTCTTCCTTTTGCAATTCATTCCACTTACATCTCTAACCATCCCCTCTGTGCCCACTTACTCCGCACATGATATGTTCCTTTTACAAGTCGAGCTTTCCGCACGTGTGGGAGCACGGATCGGTAGACGACTTCACCGGCGATCCTTTGAGCTGCGGTGGGACTGTTCCATGGGCCATGGAGTTGACAATGATCTCTGCTCCGGAGAGGGACAGGACGAGGCACTCGATCCATATGCTTGTTCTAGAAGCCAAGAGGCGAGTGGCTCGGCAAAAAGAGATAAAAAGCTACTGGGCTCATCGCACCCAAAATAGGGCTAGTCATGAATTCGCCATGTTTTCTAGACAGAACATATGTATTGCAGATTTTCATCATTGGTTCCTAGTACAACTTTTATCATAAAGCACATGTACATGCAAGAATGTGTACCTGAGGCTATGGCTTACGTTTTTTTTAAAGGAGGAGGACCCTCAGACTCTGCATCATTATTTACAATATCTTTCAACTTGGTCTTTCTATAGGAACGTATTGAAACAGGGAGCTACAGCATGAGCTATTTATCTACAACATATTTGCAAAAGACAATTTAAACTAGGTTCATAATAATTAAGTTCATCTAATCAAATTATTTAATGAACTCTCACTCAGATAGACATCCCTCTAGTCATCTAAGTGAAACATGATCCGAGTCAACTAGGCCGTGTCCGATCATCACGTGAGACGGACTAGTCAACATCAGTGAACATCTTCATGTTGATCGTATCTTCTATACGACTCATGCTCGACCTTTCGGTCTTCCGTGTTCCGAGGCCATGTCTGTACATGCTAGGCTTGTCAAGTCAACCTAACTGTATTGCGTGTGTAAATCTGGCTTACACCCGTTGTATTCGAACGTTAGAATCTATCACACCCGATTATCACGTGGTGCTTCGAAACAACGAACCTTCTCAACGGTGCACAGTTAGGGGGAACACTTTCTTGAAATTATTACGAGGGATCATCTTATTTAAGCTACCGTCGTTCTAAGCAAATAAGATGTAAAACATGATAAACATCACATGCAATCAAATAGTGACATGATATGGCTAATATCATTTTGCTCCTTATGATCTCTATCTTCGGGGCTCCATGATCATCGTTGTCACTGGCATGACACCATGATCTCCATCATCATGATCTCCATCATCGTGTCTTCTTAAAGTTGTCTCGTCAACTATTACTTCTACTACTATGGCTAACGGTTTAGCAATAAAGTAAAGTAACTACATGACGTTTATGTTGACACGCAGGTCATAAATAAATTAAGACAACTCCTATGGCTCCTGCCGGTTGTCATACTCATCGGCATGCAAGTTGTGATTTCTATTACAAGAACATGATCAATCTCATACATCACCCTTTTGGCCATATCACATCACACGGCACATACTGCAAAAACAAGTTAGACGTCCTCTAATTGTTGTTGCAAATTTTTACGTGGCTGCTATAGGTTTCTATCGAGAACATTTCTTACCTACGCCAAAACCACAACGTGATATGCCAATTTCTATTTACCCTTCATAAGGACCCTTTTCATCGAATTCGATCCGACTAAAGTGGGAGAGACAGACACCCGCTAGCCACCTTATGCAACTAGTGCATGTCAGTCGGTGGAACCAGTCTCACGTAAGAGTACGTGTAAGGTCGGTCCGGGCCGCTTCATCCCATGATGCTGCCGAATCAAGATAAGACTAGTAACGGCAAGTAAATTGACAAAATCGACGCCCACAACAACTTGTGTTCTACTCGTGCATTGAAACTACGCATAGACCTAGCTCATGATGCCACTGTTGGGGATCGTAGCAGAAATTTAAAATTTTCTACGCATCACCAAGATCAATCTATGGAGTAATCTAGCAACGAGGGGAAGGGGAGTGCATCTACATACCCTTGTAGATCGCTAAGCGGAAGCATTACAAGAACGCGGATGAAGGAGTCGTACTCATAGCGATTCAGATCGCGGTTGATTCCGATCTAAGCGCCGAACAATGGCGCCTCCGCGTTCAACACACGTGCAGCCCGGTGACGTCTCCTACGCCTTGATCCGACAAGGGGAGAAGGAGAGGTTGGGGAAGACTCCGTCCAGCAGCAGCACGACGGCGTGGTGGTGGTGGAGGAGCGCGGGACTCCAGCAGGGCTTCGCCAAGCACTACGAGAGACGAGGAGGGAGAGGGGTAGGGCTGCGCCAACAGGGGAAGAACTTCGTGTGTTCGGCTGCCCCTTTGCCTACACTATATATAGGGGGGGAGGGAGGGCTGGCGGCAGCCCCAATCCCCATCTGGGGTGGCGGCCAAGTGGGGGGGAGAGGGAGGCGCACCAGGCATGGGCCTTAGGGCCCATCTGCCCTTAGGGTTTGCCCCCTCTTCTCTCTAGGCGCATGGGCCTTGGTGGGGAGGCGCCCCAGCCCACCTAGGGGCTGGTCCCTTCTCACATTTGGCCCATGTATGCCTCTGGGGCCCGTGGCCCCTCCCGATGGACCCCTGGACCCCTCCGGTGGTCCCGGTACAATACCGGTGATGCCCGGAACACTTCCGGTGGCCAAAATCATACTTCCTATATATCAATATTTACCTCCGGACCATTCCGGAACTCCTCGTAATGTCCGGGATATCATCCGGGACTCCGAACAACATTCGGTAACCACGTACATACTTTTCCTATAACCCTAGCGTCATCGAACCTTAAGTGTGTAGACCCTACGGGTTCGGGAGTCATGCAGACATGGCCGAGACAACTCTCTGGTCAATAACCAACAGCGGGATCTAGATACCCATGTTGGCTCCCACATGATCCACGATGATCTCATCAGATGAACCACGATGTCAAGGATTCAATCAATCCCGTATACAATTCCCTTTGTCTAGCGGTATAGTACTTGCCCGAGATTCGATCGTCGGTATCCCGATACCTTGTTCAATCTCATTACCGGCAAGTCTCTTTACTCGTTCCGTAACACATCATCCCGTGATCAACTCCTTGGTCACATTGTGCACATTATGATGATGTCCTACCGAGTGGGCCCAGAGATACCTCTCCGTTACACGGAGTGACAAATCCCAGTCTCGATTCGTGCCAACCCAACCGACACTTTCGGAGATACCCGTAGTGCACCTTTATAGCCACCCAGTTACGTTGTGACGTTTGGCACACCCAAAGCACTCCTACGGCATCTGGGAGTTGCACAATCTCATGGTCTAAGAAAATGATACTTGACATTAGAAAAGCTTTAGCATATGAACTACACGATCTTGTGCTAGGCTTAGGATTGGGTCTGGTCCATCACATCATTCTCCTAATGATGTGATCCCGTTATCAATGACATCCAATGTCCATGGTCAGGAAACCGTAACTATCCATTGATCAACGAGCTAGTCAACTAGAGGCTTACTAGGGACATGGTGTTGTCTACGTATCCACACATGTATCTGAGTTTCCTATCAATACAATTCTAGCATGGATAATAAACGATTATCATGAACAATGAAATATAATATAATAATAACTAATTTATTATTGCCTCTAGGTCATATTTCCAACAGTCTCCCACTTGCACTAGAGTCAATAATCTAGTTCACATCGCCATGTGATTAACACTCACAGGTCACATCATCATGTGACCAACATCCAAAGAGTTTACTAGACTCAATAATCTAGTTCACATCACTATGTGATTAACACTCAATGAGTTCTGGGTTTGATCATGTTATGCTTGTGAGAGAGGTTGTAGTCAACTGGTCTGCCATATTCAGATACCTATGTATTTCGCAAAAGTTTATGTCATATCATAGATGCTGCTACCACGTTCCATTTGGAGCTATTCCAAATTGTTGCTCCATTATACGTATCCGGTATCTCTACTCAGAGCTATCCGGATAGGTGTCAAGCTTGCATCGACGTAACTCTTTACGTCGAACTCTTTATCACCTCCATAACCGAGAAACATTTCCTTATTCCTCTAAGGATAGTTTTGACCGCTATCTGGTGATCCATTCCCAGATCACCTTTGTACCCTCTTGCCAGACATGTGGCAAGGCACACATCTGGTGCGATACTCAGCATGGCATACCGTATAGAGCCTATGACAAAAGCATAGGGGATGACCTTCGTCCTTCCTCTTTCTTCTGTCGTGGTCAAGCCTTGAGTCTTACTCAACTTCACACCTTACAACTCAGGTAAGAACCCCTTCTTTGACTGATCTATTTTGAACTCCTTCAAAAACATGTCAAGGTGTGTGTGTTCTTTGAAAGTATCATCAGGCGTCTTGATCTATTTCTATAGATCTTGATACCCAATATGTAAGCATCTTTATCCAGGTCTTCCTTTGAAAATCACTCTTCAAACAACCGTTTATGCTTTCCAGAAATTCTACATCATTTCGAATCAACAATATGTCATCCACATATACTTATCAGAAATGTTGTAGTGCTCCCACTCACTTTCTTGTAAATACAAGTTTCTAGCAAACATTGTATAAACCTAAAAGCTTTGATCACTCCATTAAAGCATATATTCCGACTCCGAGATGCTTGCTCTAGTCCATAGAAGGATTGCTAGAGCCAGCATACCTTTTAGCATCCTTAGGATCGACAAAACCTCTTATTGTATCACATACAAATTTTTCTTACGAAAACTGGTAAGAAAACTTGTTTTGACATCCATCTGTCAGATTTCATAATCGAAAAATACAGCTAATGCTAACATGATTCCGACGGACTTAAGCATTGCTACGGGTGAGAAATTCTCATCGTAGTCAACTCCTTGAACTTGTGAAAAGATTCTTTCCCACAAGTCGAGCTTCATAGACGGTAACATTACCGCCCACGTCCGTCTTCTTCTTAAAGATCCATTTATCTCAATGGCTCGCCGATCATCGGGCAAGTCCACCAAAGTCCATACTTTGTTCTGATACATGGATCCTATCTCGGATTTCATGGCTTCTAACCATTTGTCGGAATATGGGTCCACCATCGCTTCTCCATAGCTCGTAGGTTCATTGTTGTCTAACAACATGATATCTAAGACTGGATTACCGTACCACTCAGGAGTAGTACATATCCTGGTTGACCTACGAGGTTCGACAGCAACTTGATCCGAAGCTTCATGATCACTATCATTAACTTCCTCTTCAACAGACGTAGGCACCACAGAAAACATCTTGCTGTGTTGCATCACTCTCTGGTTGAAACAAAGGTTCGACAACCTCATCAAGTTCTATCTTCCTCCCACTCAATTCTTTCGAGAGAAACTCCTTCTCGAGAAAGGACCCGTTCTTAGCGACAAACAATTTGCCCTCGGATCTGAGATAGAAGGTATACCCAAATTTCACCTTTGGGTATTCTATGAAGATGTGTTTGCCCGCTTTTGGGTTCGAGCTTCTCCGGCTGAAGCCTTAAGCATCGCAGCCCCAAACATTAAGAAACGACAACTTTGGTTTCTTTCCAAACCAATGTTCATATGATGTCGTCTCAACGGACTTAGATGGTGTCCTATCTAAAGTGAATGCAGTTGTCTCTAACGCATAACCTCAAAATGAAAACGGTAGATCGGTAAGAGACATCATAGATCGCACCATATCTCATAAGGTTCGATTACGACGTCCGGACACACCATTACGCTGTGGTGTTCCAGGTGGCTTCAACTGCGAAACAATTCCATAATGTCTTAAGTGATTGCCAAACTCATAACTCAGAAAATCCCCTTTTGATCAGATCGTAGGAACATGATCTTCTTGTTATGATGATTCTTAACTTCACTCTGAAATCGCTTGAACTTTTCAAATGTTTCAGACTTGTGCTTCATTAAGTAAATATACCTATATCTACCCAAATCGTCAGTGAAGATGAGAAAATAGCGATATCCACCGCACGCTTCAATTCTCATTGGATCACACACATCAGCATGTATGATTTCCAACAAGTCACTTGCCCGTTTCATTGTACCTGGAAACGGGGTCTTAGTCATCCTGCCCATGAGGCATGGCTCGCATGTGTCAAGCGATTCAAAATCAAGTGACTCCAAACATCCATCGATATGGAGTTTCTTCATGCATCTTACGCCAATACGACCTAAGCGGCAGTGCCACAAGAAAGTGGTACTATCATTATTAACTCTACATCTTTTGGCGTGAACATGTGTATTACCATGGCCGAGATTCACTGAACCATTCACATAGGGTGCATGACCATGAAAGGTATTATTCATGTAAACAGAATAACCCTTATTCTCTAACTTAAATGAATAACCGTATTGCAATGAACATGATCTAATCATATTCATGCTCAACATAGACACCTGATAACATTTATCTAAGTTCAATACTAATCCCGAAGGCAGATGGAGCGTGCGATGGTGATCTCATCAACTTTGGAAACACTTCCAACACACATCGTCACCTCGCCCTTAGCCAGTCTACGTTTAGTCCGTAGCTTTTGTTTCAAGTCACCAATAATAGCAACTGAACCGGTATCCAATACCCAGGTGCTACCAGGAGTACTAGTGAGGTACACATTGATAACACGTATATACTTTGTTGAAGTTGCCAGCCTTCTTATCTACCATGCATTCGGGGTAATTCCGCTACCAGTGACCGTTCCCCTTACAATAGAAGCACTTAGTCTCGGGTTTGGGTTCAACCTTGGGTTCCTTCACTGGAGCGGCAACTGGTTTGCCATCCATGAAGTTTCCCTTCTAGCCCTTGCCCTTCTTGAAACCAGTGGTCTTGTTAAACCATCAACACTTGATGCTCCTTCTTGATTTCTACCTTTTGCGGTCTTAAGCACCGCGAACAGCTCCGGGATCAACTCCATCCCTTGCATGTCATAGTTCATCACGAAGATCTAGTAGCTTAGTGATAGTGGCTAGAGAACTCTATCAATCACAGTCTTATCTGGAAGTTTAACTCCCACTTGATTTAAGTGATTGTAGCACCCAGACATTCTGAGCACATGCTCACTAGCTGAGCTATTCTCCTCCATCTTGTTGGCAAAAGAACTTGTCAGAGGTCTCATACCTCTCAACACGGGCATGAGCCTGAAATCCCAATTTCAGCTCTTGGAACATCTCATATGTCTTATGGCATTCAAAACGTCATTGGAATCCCAATTCTAAGCCATAAAGTATGGCGCACTAAACTATCAAGTAGTCATCAGGATGTGTCTGTCAGGTGTTCACAACATCCACAGACGACGTTGTAGGGGTTTGCACATTGAGCGGTGCATCAAAGACGTAAGCCTTCTGTGTAGCAGTGAGGACACTCCTCGGACTACGGACCCAGTCCGCATCATTGCTTACAATATCTTTCAACTTGGTCTTTCTCTAGGAACGTATTGAAACAGGGAGCTACAACGTGAGCTATTTATTTACAACATATTTGCAAAAGACAATTTAGACTATGTTCATGATAATTAAGTTCATATAATCAAATTATTTAATGAACTCCCACTCAGATAGACATCCCTCTAATCATATAAGTGAAACATGATCCGAGTCAACTAGGCCGTGTCCGATCATCACGTGAGACAGACTAGTCAACATCGGTGAACATCTTCATGTTGATCGTATCTTCTATACGACTCATGCTCGACCTTTCGGTCTTCCGTGTTCCGAGGCCATGTCTGTACATGCTAGGCTCGTCAAGTCAACCTAACTGTATTGCGTGTGTAAATCTGGCTTACACCCGTTGTATTCGAACGTTAGAATCTATCACACCCGATCATCACGTGGTGCTTCGAAACAACGAACCTTCGCAATGGTGCACAGTTAGGGGGAACACTTTCTTGAAATTATTACGAGGGATCATCTTATTTAAGCTACCGTCGTTCTAAGCAAATAAGATGTAAAACATGATAAACATCACATGCAATCAAATAGTGACATGATATGGCTAATATCATTTTGCTCCTTATGATCTCTATCTTCGGGGCTCCATGATCATCGTTGTCACTGGCATGACACCATGATCTCCATCATCATGATCTCCATCATCGTGTCTTCTTGAAGTTGTCTCGTCAACTATTACTTCTACTACTATGGCTAACGGTTTAGCAATAAAGTAAAGTAACTACATGACGTTTATGTTGACACGCAAGTCATAAATAAATTAAGACAACTCCTATGGCTCCTGCCGGTTGTCATACTCATCGGCATGCAAGTCGTGATTTCTATTACAAGAACATGATCAATCTCATACATCACATATATCATTCATCACATCCTTTTGGCCATATCACATCACACGGCACATGCTGCAAAAACAAGTTAGACGTCCTCTAATTGTTGTTGCAAGTTTTTACGTGGCTGCTATAGGTTTCTATCGAGAACATTTCTTACCTACGCCAAAACCACAACGTGATATGCCAATTTCTATTTACCCTTCATAAGGACCCTTTTCATCGAATCCGATCCGACTAAAGTGGGAGCGACAGACACCCGCTAGCCACCTTATGCAACTAGTGCATGTTAGTCGGTGGAACCAGTCTCACGTAAGAGTACGTGTAAGGTCGGTCCGGGCCGCTTCATCCCACGATGCCGCCGAATCAAGATAAGACTAGTAACGGCAAGTAAATTGACAAAATCGACGCCCACAACAACTTGTGTTCTACTCGTGCATAGAAACTACGCATAGACCTAGCTCACGATGCCACTGTTGGGGATCGTAGCAGAAATTTAAAATTTTCTACGCATCACCAAGATCCATCTATGGAGTAATCTAGCAACGAGGGGAAGGGGAGTGCATCTACATACCCTTGTAGATCTCTAAGCGGAAGCGTTAGAAGAACGCGGATGAAGGAGTCATACTCGTAGCGATTCAGATCGCTACTGATTCCGATCTAAGCGCCGAACAACGGCGCCTTCGCGTTCAACACACGTGCAGCCCGGTGACGTCTCCTACGCCTTGATCCAGCAAGGGGAGAAGGAGAGGTTGGGGAAGACTCCGTCCAGTAGCAGCGCGACGACGTGGTGGTGGTGGAGGAGCGCGGGACTCCAGCAGGGCTTCGCCAAGCACTACGAGAGACGAGGAGGGAGAGGAGTAGGGCTGCGCCAACAGGGGAAGAACTTCGTGTGTTCGGCTGCCCCTTTGCCTCCACTATATATAGGGGGAGAGGGAGGGCTGCGCCCCTACCTAGGGTTTCCACCCTAGGGGTGGAGGCAGCCCCAATCCCCATCTGGGGTGGCGGCCAAGTGGGGGGGAGAGGGAGGCGCACCAGGCATGGGCCTTAGGGCCCATCTGCCCTTAGGGTTTGCCCCCTCTTCTCTCTAGGCGCATGGGCCTTGGTGGGGAGGCTCCCTAACCCACCTAGGGGCTGGTCCCTTCTCACACTTGGCCCATGTATGCCTCCGGGGCCCGTGGCCCCTCCCTGTGGACCCCCGGACCCCTCCGGTGGTCCCGGTACACTACCGGTGATGCCCGGAACACTTCCAGTGGCCAAAACCATACTTCCTATATATCAATCTTTACCTACGGACCATTACGGAACTCCTCGTAACGTCCGGGATCTCATCCGGGACTCCGAACAACATTCGGTAACCGCGTACATACTTTCCCTATAACCCTAGCATCATCGAACCTTAAGTGTGTAGACCCTATGGGTTCGGGAGTCATGCAGACATGGCCGAGACAACTCTCTGGTCAATAACCAATAGTGGGATCTGGATACCCATGTTGGCTCCCACATGCTCCACGATGATCTCATTGTATGAACCACGATGTCAAGGATTCAATCAATCCCGTATACAATTCCCTTTGTCTAGCGGTATAGTACTTGCCCGAGATTCGATCGTCGGTATCCCGATACCTTTTTCAATCTCGTTACCGGCAAGTCTCTTTACTCGTTCTGTAACACATCATCCCATGATCAACTCCTTGGTCACATTGTGCACATTATGATGATGTCCTACCGAGTGGGCCCAGAGATACCTCTCCGTTACACGGAGTGACAAATCCTAGTCTCGATTCGTGCCAACCCAACAGACACTTTCGGAGATACCCATAGTGCACCTTTATAGCCACCCAGTTACGTTGTGACGTTTGGCACACCCAAAGCACTCCTACGACATCCGGGAGTTGCACAATCTCATGGTCTAAGGAAATGATACTTGATATTAGAAAAGCTTTAGCATACGAACTACACGATCTTGTGCTAGGCTTAGGATTGGGTCTGGTCCATCACATCATTCTCCTAATGATGTGATCCCGTTATCAACGACATCCAATGTCCATGGTCAGGAAACCGTAACCATCCATTGATCAACGAGCTAGTCAACTAGAGGCTTACTAGGGACATGGTGTTGTCTATGTATCCACACATGTATCTGAGTTTCCTATCAATACAATTCTAGCATGGATAATAAACGATTATCATGAACAATGAAATATAATATAATAATAACTAATTTATTATTGCCTCTAGGGCATATTTCCAACAGGTTTCCCCTGGAGCAGCACGAGTGGGTCGACAATAGTTACACGGCGATGCCATCATCAAGGTAACGGCGTAGAACACCGCCATCGCATGTTGTCGGCTCAGTTTCCACCGTCGGCTACACCGGCCAGAACAGATCTGTCAGAGGTGCCGCCGAGCAGCCCACCAGACCCTCGACGCCGCCGCCGATCTGAAGCCCCGTGACGCGCCGCCACAGACCGCATCGCGCTGCCACCCGATCCAAGTTGCGGCTATTGCCCGTGGCCCGAGGCAGGGCCGACCACTGTCGCTATCGTCAAAGCCATCGCTGCCGCTTCTAGATCGGCCGCACCTCCACGCGTGTTGGGGCCCCGACACCCCTGAGACGTGGGAGAGAGGAAGGACCCCACCACCGCCGTTGGCCTCCGGGCGCAGGCCGGCGGCGGGAGGAAGGGAGGAAGATGAACCCCGATAGCGGCTAGGGTTGGGGTTCCACCCGAGCCGCCCGAGCGGGGGGCGACGCGGGAAGCCTATGGGGTCACCTAACAAACGTTTCTCTGGTTCCCTAGATGGTGTCCTTAACCACTGCTTACGCCAGCCTTAACCAACCCTGATGCTCCGATGTGCTCGCAACGTTGCGGCCGGTGTGCCATCTGGAGCTATGGTGATGGCTCTTGAAACCACGCCTAATCCAGACAAAGCAAGCTAAGAAGCATCAGACAACAATGCCAAGTTATTTTCTCCAATGTGTGCACTACAACTGAGTGCTGCATGGCCTTCGGATACCAACGGCTCGTCACTACTACTAGACATTAGCGCGGCTTACGTGCGCCTTTTAGGACGACGGAGCCGACCGGCCGGTGAATTCTGAAGAATTTTCTCTTCCTTTCGCAACTCTTCCACATCTTAATCATCCCGTCTCTGTCCACTTAGAGCATCTCCAGCCGCGCCCCCAACAGGCCTCCCCAGGCCACTTTTTCGGCGCCGGCGCCGTAAAAACGGCCCAGTCGCGCCCTCGGGACGCCGAAAATCCCCGGTTCGACCCTTTTTTCCGCCCGGCGGTCACAGGCCGAACCCGGTGCACTGGGGAGCAGTTGGGGGCTCCGGCGCAAGGGAAAAGTGTGGCTGGCCCACACCGTCAGGGGAAAAGTCAAGATTTTCTTCCCCGACTCGCCTCCCACCCCTCGTGCCCTCGGCCACCAGTAGCTATATCCCGGCGGCGCCTGCCGCCCTACACCGCTAGATAGCCATTCCCCGCTGGAAAAATAGCAGCGCTTCGCCGCGGCAGCCCCTCCAACAGCAGCTGGGCGTTTCCGGCCGCCGTTTCCGGCCGCGGAGGCGCGGTTTAGCGGCGGGTACACGCCCACTGAGCGCAAGGTGTTCGGCGATTTGCCTGCCTCAGCGATGGACTCGGATGACGAGGAAGCGCTCGTCGCGCTGCTGGAGAAGGAAGCCGAGGCCGACGTTCAGGAAGAAGAGCATCTCATGGTGCTCGCCGCCCTCGCCCAGCTGCTGGCGAGCAATGAAAAGCCGCGACGAGGTGGCTCGGTGCCTGGGCGGGTGAAAGCAAAGAACCGGCATCGTCTCGAAGGCTACTGCATGCTCTACTCCGACTACTTCGCCGATGCTCCACTTCACGGCGAGAAAACATTTCGGCGCCGTTATCGGATGAGCCGAAAACTCTTTCTCAGGATTGTGAATTCCATCCGGGAGTTCGACAACTACTTCAAGTGCAAGATGGATTGCACCGGCGCTCTTGGATTCACCTCCATCCAGAAGTGCACGACAGCGATGAGGATGCTTGCATATGGAGCTCCCGGTGATTCACTACACGACTATGGGCGCATGGCCGAGTCCACCAGCATAGAGTGTTTCTACAAGTTCTGTCGGGCAGTGGTGGCAGTGTTTGGACCACAATACTTGAGAACACCCAATGCGGAAGACACTGCTCGGATCCTAGCACAGAATGCAGCAAGAGGATTCCCTGGGATGCTTGAAAGCATCGACTGCATGCATTGGAAATGGAAGAATTGCCCATTTGCTTGGCAGGGGATGTACAAAGGCGCCAAAGGCGGTTGCAGTGTGGTGCTTGAGGTGGTGGCCACACAGGACCTCTGGATTTGGCACTCCTTCTTTGGTATGCCAGGAACTCACAATGACATCAACGTGCTGCAGTGCTCTCCTGTCTTTGCCAAGCTTGTTGAAGGTCATTCTCCTCCGGTGAACTTCGAGATCAATGGGCGGCACTACAACAAGGGGTACCATCTAGCTGATGGCATCTATCCGAGATGGTTGACATTTGTGAAGACGATCTCAAACCCTATGCCAGGAGGCAAGACCGTCTGGTTTACGAAGGTTCAGGAGGCTTGCAGGAAGGATGTCGAGCGGGCATTTGGTGTGCTCCAATCTTGATTTGCTGTTGTGCGGTACCCCGCTCAGACCTGGTCGAAAGATCAAATGTGGGAGATTATGACTTGTTGTGTCATCTTGCACAACATGATCATCGAGAGCGAGCAAGAAGACCCAGTGTTTGACACTGAACCATACTACAGGCAGGGTCCTCTAGCCGAAGTTGATCACCAGCTACCGGCAACCTGGACTGCCTATCTCAGTATGCGTCAGGAGATCCGAGACCCACAGGTGCATCATCAACTGGAGCAAGATCTGATAGAGCATCTATGGAGGCTGAAGGGCAACGCCGGGCGCGACGTGTGATGAAATATGAGTTTTTATTTGTTGAACTATATAATTTGTATTGAACTATTTGATGTTGTACTATTTTGTTGAAGTATTTGATATTTTTGTGATGAAATATGTGATAAAAAAATTTATGTGCATAATTGAACGGCGAACCACGCCGAATATGGGCCTATTGTCGTCCATATGGGCCCTTTATTCGTCGAAATGGGGCTGAAAAGTGGCCAATTTCGACGCCTAGGTGCGAGCTGGGGACGACGACTGGGCGCGAAACCGCCTCAGCGCCGATTGCATCGCCGGCTCGCCTTCAGGGAGCGCTTTTTATGCGTCCTGGGAGCCAAACGGTTGGAGATGCTCTTACTCCGCACATGACATGTTCCTCCTGCTACCGTATGAGTTGGTGATGAAGAAAACGGAGCAAGTAGAGCTCTCCGCACGTGTGGAAGGCCTGACCTAGCACTGAATACTGATCCTTGAGGTGAGAATGAGATGGATCCATGGGCCGTGGAGTTGACAATGATCTCTGCTCCGGAGAGGGACATGACGAGGCACTCGATCCACGCTTGTTCTAGAAGCCAAGAGGCGAGTGGCTCAACAAAAAGAGATAAAGCTACTGATTCCTGGAGGCCCATCGCACTCAAAATAGGGCCAGTCATGAATACGCCAAGTTTGCTAGAAATGTATTGCACATTTTCATGATTGTTTCCTAGTACATTTTTATCATAAAGCAAATGTACATTCAAGAATGTGTACTTTTTTTTAAGAATCACTGGAGAAGGAGTCCTTCCACCTGAATATATTATTCAAAGTGGCCAATATGCCAGGAGAGTGATCCAGTTTATAAGGGAAACCGGATCGAAAACCTAAAACAAGTTGACCCGTTTATAAGGGAAATCGGGCCGAAAACCGTACAATAAGGTTACAAGGAGAAGAGAAGAACAAGACACCCAACAAGGGCGGGACCTAGCTAGCAGACTAAAGGACCATCACCATGGCAGACACAAGTAGTTATGGGGTGTTGTCGAGGGATCACAATATTGAGACTTTGCGAGGAACCTAACACACCGCATTGCGTGCATACCGAGCCCCACGGCACAACTCAGGAGCAACCACAATCAACGAGTGCGAAAAGCACGAACCTTGACTGCCCACCACGGAAGATCGGAACGATTAACAATTTGGGGAGGCATCTAGCGCCATCAAAGAGCAAAGATGAACCAAGACATCACCAAGAGCACGACGCTCGCCGCAATACATCGGCCGCCAAGGGAGAGTCATGAGCATGCATAGCGAGACACCTTCACGAGGGGAAAACAAATGGCCGCCCTGCGGCGCGAAAGGCACCGCCACCAAACCTCAGAGAACACCACCAAACAACCACCGTCGACTCGAAGCCAGTCGCACCACCACCACCATTGGACCCTCCGACTGTTCCCAACTTGGCCACACCACCATCACCAAACGCTACACCCTCAACCACACGCAGGCACAGAAGCCGTCGTTTGGGTCTCCAAGATGACGCCTCTAGGGAAGTAGTGCCGACAAGGACACAAGACCGTCATCCGATCCGACAAGCCAGATCTTAGGTTTTCACTCGGATACCACGAAACAAAGTACTGCAGGTGCTGGAGCTCCACAACGACACCTCCTACGAGAAAAACGATGTCCACAGACACCATTGCCGCCGACATCGACATAGTCGATGCAAGGTTCTCACCCGGAGTTTGAGCACATACTTACAGCAAGACGGCAGTTGACCACCACCACCATCGGGCCCCTCCGAGACGAAGAAGCACATGAATCGTTGCAGCCAACCGCACCCCCGCGGAGACCACATACGGCCAAACATCAGCACTAGGCACTGGAACCACCAATGGCCGTCCGAACGCAGGGCCACCGGACGCAGCGCGAGCCGCCGAACCTAACCGAGCACCATGCCGTCGAGGAGCAGAGGAGCGCTGCCCGAGGCCAGGAACCACCATGGTCTCGGGCTGCAGCCAAACATTAGGAGCACCAACACGCTCCACGCGCGCCACCGTGCACTTACCGGAGACCAGATCCGAAACGCCATAGCACTAACCAAAGGCGGTGGAGATCGAAAACTGGCGCAACAGTCCACCAAGCACCACCAACAACACCCACCGCCACCAGCCTCCACCACTCTCGCCTCCACCACCCAGCAACACCACCTCCCCGGCTGGCCCCACCTGGCGGCCCAGCCAACACCGGCCGGATCTGGGAAGGTAGCCCCAGATCCGCCCCCGCCCCAGACCAGTCAGCGCCCGAGCAAGCAGCGACGGGCCGCCGCACACAGGGGGCCGGGACTGGCCGGCAGGGACACCGGGACGACGCCGACGAGCACTGCCTCCGCCCGCCTCCGAGGCCGGGCGCCCGATCCAATCTGACGCATCCTGTCGTCCCTCCTCCGACGAAACAGTGGCCGCGCGGTGGAGGAGAAGCGCCTCGCCGCCACCATCCCCGGAGCGTGCGCGGCCTTTGCTGGCGGCCTCCTCAGGTGGCGGCGAGACTGGGTGCGTGGGAGGGAGGGGAGCGGTGGTGCGAACAGGGACGCCCCCCGTGTCGCCAGAGCAAGAATGTGTACTTGAGGTTATGGCTTAAGTATCTGTGAATTCCAGAAAAAATCCTTAAAAAAACAAATATGTTCATCGTGGTGAAACTTGTGCGCCAAAAAAAGCATGCAAAATACCGCCAAATTTTTGTTACGCAAATTCAGTTGTACAATCTTTTACTACTGTATTTGTACCACTGAGTGCTACATCGCCTTCTAACACCAACGACCTGTCACTACTGGACATTAGCAGGGCCGATGTGCGCACTTCAGGGAGACGGAGCCGGCCGGCCGGCCGGCCGAACACTTCTTCAGGCACGGCCAAATTCTGAAGGACCCCTTCCTCCTTTTGACACTCGTTTCAGGGTCACAAAGCCGGCCGGCCGAACACTTCAGGCGCCACCGACTCCTACTTTTCTTTCGCCACTATAACCCGCACATCGCATGTTCATTTTGCCACTCTATCAGATCGTCTGACCATAAAAAGGCAGAGCAAGTCTCTGCTGTTCAGATTGCTCCATGGCGTTGACAATGATCTCATCTCTGCTGCATTGTTGGAGAGGGACATGACGACGCACAATGCAATGCATCCTTGCTCCAGAAGCCAAGAGGCCAGTGGCTTCACTCTCACTCATGAATGAAAAGAAAGGGATAAAGCTTGTGAAGATTCGTCGCACTCCCTCAAAATAGGGTTAGTCACTAGTAGTCAGCAAAACTATGATGGTCTGATCCAAATCCCCACAAACCAAAGTTCGAGTTAGAGTGGTCCGATGGACATAGCTGCTAGCCTGGGGCAGTTCTAGTGTGGATCATGCCCGATGAAATGAAATCGAAACTCTCTTTCTAGCAAAACAACACAACGATTTTTGGGAAAATAGAGAAGAATACTGGAAAACACACAAGACTGAATCAAGTAAACAAAAAAGATAATGAGAATGCACAAGGACAGAGGTATCGCTTTCAGAGAACCTTTTAAATTTCAGCAAACGATATATGCTATGAAATGATTGATGATATCGCATAGCACTAGCAGTTTAGGAAGACTTGGACATTCTCATATTATCGTTTCATTTTCAGAGAGGTTTGTGTGCAAATGTACATGCAAGAGTGCGTGCTCGAGGCTTGGACATCTTCACGGAGGTTTATGTGCTTGCGTGCTTTCAAAGAAACTTGATGTACTACGTACCAAATTTGACCAGGCGCAAGTTTCGTTGCGCGTCTTTTACTACTTTCAGAACCGAACAGCCGATCCGTCCTTCACCACGGCCTTCTCCCAGTAAATAATCACGCGGCGTAGCCCAGCGCTGCCACGTTCCATTACGACGACGATTTGATTCCAGCGCAGGCCGCAGCTCGCTTCCGCAAGAGGCCAGGCACTCCCGGCCCAGCACCAGCCCCTGCCATTACGACACGCCGCCGAATCTGAAGCCGTCGCCGCGCGCCGACGGCCCTCCCCCTCCCCTCCCTCCGTCGGCCATCCACCGAGTTTACTGCGCGCGTGTACCTCCTGCCGCCTGCCGCCTGCCGCCTGCCGCGCCACCTGAATCCGGTGGCCACCATCAATAATGGAGGCACCAACGCCAGTAATGGCGGCCAAATCCGGCCGCTGCCACGGTGCCATAGTCCGATAGTAGCAACAGTGCCCACCTTCCACTCAGACTCACCGCAGTAACTTCTGCGCCGACGACGGCCTCCGCTCACCGTTAAATTCTGGACGAATACGCCACCGCCTAGCTTCTCGTTCCGAAAAGGAGATGCTAACCGCCGCCGCGACGGTCGATGTTTCTAATAGAAGGTGGAAAGATGGATCATGGATCGCCGGCGGCCACAAAAGCAACTTTGGATTGTTCATGTAACGATGAACAGCAGCACCATCTCTCACATGAAACCAGCACCGGCCGAAAACGACGGGTTCCTACAACGCCACCACACACAAAATGCACCATCATTGCCGGCACCGGATTTCCCAAGAACAATGGCTTTCCTCCCCTTTTCCTTTATAATCAATCATGTGAGAGGATATCGAGAAGGGGCGGTGGCCGATGATGCCCCAGCTGGTGGAGACGAGAGGAGAGGAGAGGAGTTCATGATTCATCGCATTTCAAACAAAGTGCACATCACGGAGGAGGCCAAAAGGCAAGGCGAGAGGATGAAGCAAGATTAAAAGACACCGATGATTAGCGGCACTGGAAACTGCACTAGGCTTGCGGTTCCAGACTTCCAGTCCCCTGGCTCATCATTGGCCGGGCCTTTCTTGTGCTTGTGTAAAGGTGGGTGAGCTTTGACATGTGTGCATAAACTAGGAGTATGAGCTATGGGAGCCTTCCATTTGGTTGCTTCAAGGCTTCGGCTATGAGCTAGCAGGAGCTCCTCATCGGTTGGGATGATTGTGCTAGTGGCCTGGGCTAGCTGGCGAGCGGATAAGTTAAACAGGTTCACCCGCAAAAAAAAAAGGATAAGTTAAACAGGTGATAGCCACTTTGATTGTGGTGTAAGCAAAATGATTTGACATCCTAAATGATGATTTGTTCGCTTGTTTAGAGATGTTGCTCAAGAACAAATGTAGTTGATGGGCAGTTCAAATAGTAGCACTAGCGGATATGAAACCAGGCGGGAAATTGATTGGGCACAGGGAATTTTTGAAGAGAAACTTTGAACTTTTTCAGTCACATGCCTCTTGTGTGTGGTATTGATTTCCTGCACAAGAGGAATAATGAACAGAGTTGTACAACAGAGGAATTGTGCTGTCACAGGGGAATGCAGTACATCAGGAACAGCCAAATTTGCCGGCAAAAAATGCTCTTTTCCAGTTCAACATTTCAATCCGCAGAATATTGTTGGCACAGTTCTGAATTCTACAAAAAATGAAGAACTCAGCTAAGTTCTTCATCAGATTGACATTGGAGCGACAGTTCAAGGCTTCCAAGGACAAACCACATCAGAATCAGATACAACATACAGTGAGAATCCACTCAAATCAACTGAATTTGACACAGCTCAATCATGCAGAGATCCAACTGAATTTCAGATCAAGAACACATAGGCTTATTATGAATGAAAGAATCGTCAATAACAACAGACCAAAATCCCAGTCTTTCCTAGCACTATCAACGAATTGTACACCGCCACCAATCCAGCGAATTGGCAACCAGCCCCTAGAATGTCGTCCACCTCGACCAAAAAGAATCCAAATCCCCCACCACGTAACCAATCTAAATTTCTACCAAAAAGAACAAGCTCTTCTTTTCTCTATCCACCACTCCTCTCCTCCCTCCTCCTCGCGCCGCAATCGCCGGCGACCCTCCCTCGCCGCCCTGTACAGCCGACGGCAGCGGCACTGCCATTGCCAAGAAACGCCCAACCAACAAAAGAATCACTGTGTCTAGTCAGTGCAGCTACGGGCGCTCCCTCTACCAGGCGGACAATGCCGGCCCGGAGGCCGGCGAGGCGGCGCTGCCCCCGTCCCCGGCGACGTAGAGGTCGTAGGACTTCCAGGTGTGGTCGAGCGGGCAGGGCCTGCCGGCGTCCAGGCGGTCCCACGGCTTGCCCTTGCCCGACCAATGCATGAGGCTGACGGGCCCGTCGTGGAGCGGGCGGCAGCTGCCGCGCACGTTGTCCCCGCCGAGGCCGTGCTGGTTCCAGCGCAGGTCGACGGCCTCCACCTCGCCGGCGAAGACCAGCAGGAACGGCGGCAGCGAGCCCAGCTCGTAGATGCGCCGCTCCTTCTGGATCTCCATCCAGCGCTCGATGCGGCGGCGGTAGTTGCCGGCCCTCCAGCGGCGGAGGTCGAGGACCATGACGCCGGTGTTGAAGTAGCAGGGCGGGCGGCGGCGGCCCGCGAAGACGCGCGCGCCGAGCGCCGGGTCGGACCAGAAGGCGGGCGTGAAGTAGCGGGAGAAGTTGGCGTGGCAGTACTCGGGCGCGGCGACGACGGCCGCGGCGGGGAGGCGGGTCTCCCAGAGCCGGCGCACGTCGTCGGCGGCGAGGACGTCGGAGTCGAGGTAGATGGCCCGGGGCACGCAGGGCGGGAGCAGGTCGGCCAGGTGGTTCCGCGCGTAGTTGAGCGGCGCCTCGAGGGCGGCGCGCACGGACGCCGAGATGAGCCCGGCCACGGCCTCGGCGCGGAACGGGTAGATCTCGAACCGCAGGGACGGGAAGGAGGCCGCCAGCGCGGCGCGCAGCTCGCCGTCCCCGGGGGCCGCGGCGAGGAAGTGGAAGAAGAGCGACTCCGGGCAGGAGGCGTGCTTGAGCAGCGAGTAGATGGCCGCCATGGAGCCCCGCAGGTAGTGCGCGTCGAGGGTCATGGCGATGTGCACCAGCCCCGGGTCGCACACGCCGGCCGCTGTCGCCGCAGGGCAGCCCTCCCCGTTCCTGTACTGCGGCGCCTCCGCGAACCTCGGCAGCGCCGCGCCCGCCTCGGCCGCCGCGGCCAGGAGGAAGAGGAAGAAGAAGAGCAGCGCCACGGCCGCCCCGGCCGCCCTCATCGCCGCCGCCGCCGACGGGTTCTTGGATTCTTGCGGCGCGCGCTCGCTCGGTGAGCTGTCCCGCGTGGTGGTGGAGCAGTGATGCGGGGCGTATGTATCGGCGCCGCGGTGCGCGTATGGGAATGGGGGAGGTCTCTCTCGTCTCCAGTGATAAAGAGGGGTCTCGTGCGCGTTGGGGAAACGCGTAGGGGTAAACGTTTTCCTAAAATGATCACCGCGTGGACGCTGGGAGGTTGCTCGGTCACTTCCGTCGGTCTAATTTTCCAATCCGGCCACGCTATTACTAGCTGTTGCATGCTTTAATTGTTTTCCAAACATGAAGATTCTGTTTTCCATAGAAAACCATGCACTGAGGTTTTGCCAAAAAGAATACTACTAGTAGTGCTATAATGGTGAGAGTGGTTTTTTTTTTGGCATTTTGAGCTCATGTTGTACTATATCTCTTGGCATTGACAAAATCATATTTGTACATTTTAGACTAATGACATATTTCTGGCATTGATATATTTTTGGTGTTTTGTCTGGTCTATAAAGTCAATTGCATGTTTCGTATTAATTGATCTTTAGTTTTCTTCGCTAGATGAGTTTTGGACTAGGCGCCCGGCTTTCGCAAACTAAAATGGGTCTTCACATGTGTATCTTGATGATGTGCTTCATATATCTGGGATGTGTTGAGATATTTTATTGGACATTGCGTATTCCATTGTATTGTAGCAATATTATTTTGTTCTAGCAATGGCCGCCATGTTTGATTTTTTGGTCAACCCTCATCCATGTCATGTGCAAATTAATATCGATATCCACACAACCACACCTATAATTATTTTGTTTTTATCTCTATTGGATGTGCCAAAATATGTTTCCTAATTTCTTTTGTTGCGTTTTATTTCTCACGTTGACATTTTGTTTTAACCGAGGTGTTCTTTCTCCGGTGGTCTTAGAGTTAAAAGAAAATGTCTACACACTCAAGATTCCAAACAAAGTACATGCTACAACACCACGACATATTTGTTTATGACCCTCAAAAAATCACCATCAAAGGTGTCTTGTGTGTGCTTTGTGGACTCTAAAGTTTTTAGAAGAATAGAAGCTTCAATTTTAGAAAATCAAATGCTTGTCTACTCGTGCATTTTGATTTCATTGTGTGCCTTTCTGGGATCAAATTAAACCGTTTTTCTTCATTAAATCAATTTGCCGCGACACACAAACTTCTCTAAATTAATATGTATATCAAGTTGAATATGTCGACTTATATGTTTTCTATCTCTGCTATATGATGAAATAAATGGTTTGTTACTACTTATATCATTATCGAATCTCGGGCAAGTAACATACCGACAAAAAAGGAAATGACGTATGTTGTTATGTGGTTTGACCGATAAAGATCTTCATAGAATATGTAGGAACCAATATGAGCATCCAGGTTCCGCTATTGGTTATTGACCGGAGATGTGTCTCGATCATGTCTACATAATTCTCGAACCCGTAGGGTCCGCATGCTTAACGTCCGATGACGATTTGCATTATGAGTTATGTGTTTTGGTGATCGAAGTTTGTTCGGAGTCCCGAATGCGATCACGGACATGACGAGGAGTCTCGAAATGGTCGAGAGGTAAAGATTAATATATTAAAAGGTTATATACAGACACCAGACCAAAGAGGTTCGAAAATATTTCAGAGTACTGGGAGGTTACCGGAACCCCCCGAAAAAGTTAATGGGCCTAATGGGCCATAGTGGAGGAGAGGAGGCAGGCCACGGGTGGTGCCCCCCCCCCCTTGCCCAATCTGAATTGGACAAGGGGAGGGGGCGTGACCCCCCCCCCTTTCCTTCTCCTTCTCCCTCCTTTCCCTTTTTCCCCTCATCGTTGGAAGGAAAGGGGGGCGAATCCTACTAGGAGTGGAGTCCTAGAAGGACTCCCCCCATGGCGCGCCACCCCTGGCCGGCCACCTCCTCCTCCCCTCCTTTATATACGGGGGCGGGGGCATCCCAAAGACACACCAAGAATTCTTTTAGCCGTGTGCGGTGCCCCCCTCCACAGTTTACTCCTCCGGTCTTAGCGTCGTAGTGCTTAGGCGAAGCCCTACGTGGATCACATCACCATCACCGCCACCATGCCGTCGGGCTGTCAGAACTCTCCCTCGACCCTCTGCTGGATCAAAAGTTTGAGGGACGTCATCGAGCTGAACGTGTGCTGAACACGGAGGTGTCGTACGTTCGGTACTTGGATCGGTTGGATCATGAAGACGTTCGACTACATCAACTGCGTTAACCTAACGCTTCCGCATTACCATGTTTGGTATACAATCCATAAGTGGCTCTCATAATAGATTCATAAGGTAATTTAATTTTCTTTCTAGGAAAGTGTTCCATGCCTTTCCTTAATGGAAATTGGAATCTAATATTCCCTTCTTTCATATCAATAATTGCACCAATCGTTCTAAGGAAAGGTCTACCAAGAATAATGAGACATATAGGACTGCAATCAATATCAAGAACAATGAATTCTACGGGCACATAATTCCTATTTGCAACAATAAGAACATCGTTAATTCTTCCCATAGGTTTCTTAATAGTGGAATCCGCGAGGTGCAAATTTAAAGAACAATCATCAAATTCACGGCAAGATGCAAATTTAGAGAACAATCATCAAATTCATGGAAACCTAACACATTACATAAAGTTTTTGGAATTGTGGAAACACTAGCACCAAAATCACACAAAGCATAGCATTCATAATCTTTAATCTTAATCTTAATAGTAGGTTCCCACTCATCATAAAGTTTTCTAGGGATAGAAACTTCCAATTCAAGCTTTTCTTCAAAAGATTGCATCATGGCATCAACGATATGTTTAGTAAAAACTTTGTTTTGATTATAAGCATGGGCAAAATTCAACATGGATTGTAACAAGGAAATACAATCTATTAAAGAGAAATTATCATAATTAAAGTCCTCGAAATCGACAAGAGTGGGTTCATTGCTACTTAAAGTTTTGACCTCTCCAATCCCACTTTTATCAATTTTTGCATCAAGATCTCAAAACTCCGAATCATTGGGACACCTTCTAACTAAAGTTGACTCATCTCCAGTCCCATATTTATCAAGATTTACATTGGAAAACAAAGATTCAATAGGAGTCACATCAATCACTTGAAGATCTTCATCATTATTTTCAAGGAAACTAGAAGAACACACTTTTATAAACCAATCTTTTTTAGCACATATCTTAGCGGTTCTTTCTTTGCACTCATCAATGGAAATTCTCATGGCTTTGAGAGACTCATTGATATCATGCTTAGGTGGAATTGATCTAAGTTTCAAAGAATCAACATCAAGAGAAATTCTATCCACGTTCCTAGCCAAATCATCAATCTTAAGCAATTTTTCTTCAATCAAAGCATTGGAATTCTTTTGCGAACTCATAAATTATTTAACACTAATTCTCAAAATAAGAGGGCATCGTATTATAATTTCCATAAGAATTGTTGTAGGAATTACCATAATTATTAGAGGAATTACTAGGAAACGACCTAGGATTAAAATTACCTCTATATGCATTATTACCAAATTGTTCCTACCAACAAATTTCACATACATAAATTCATTATTATTCTCAATCAAAGTAGACAAAGGCATATCATTAGGATCAATAGGAGCACTCTTGCTAGGAAACAATTTCATAAGCTCATCCATCTTTCCACTCAAAACATTGATCTCTTCAATTGCATGCACTTTTTTTACTAGTGGAAGATCTTTCGGTATGCTATTGAGAATAATTAACCATAATATTATCTACTTCCTCCGTTCCTAAATATTTGTCTTTTTAGAGATTTGAAATGGACTATCACATAAAGATGTATATAGACATATATTGGAGTGTAGGTTCACTCATTTTGCTCCGTATGTAGTCACTTGTTGAAATCTTTAGAAAGTTAAATATTTAGGAACGGAGGGAGTAGGAGTTTAGTAGCTTCTCCTAAAGTAATTTCCATAAAAGTGCCTCCTGTGGCCGAATCTAAAAGATTTTGTCACAACCCTAGAACAATGCTTGTAATTAGTGGCATTGCATCCATGCATCATGTTTAAATTTTGTTAAACTTGAAATGGGGTTGACTAAACCCTAGCACCAAACATAATTCGAATAGGTTCAACTCAAAACATTTTCAATGAAACC